>NC_090921.1:1341505800-1342852300 GCF_040938575.1 Ambystoma mexicanum
TCTACCAGTGGTAACATGAAAAGGTGTGTATTTTAAAAACAAATGCAGCCACTTTCACCATCAATGCAAAGGTAGAAATGGATTATGTATAGTTGTGGCTCATACCACTACTGTACATGTGTATGCACAAAAGGGTACATTATGATCATTTTCTGCATTACTAGGGCAAGGTGAGGAGGGCTGGGCAACCAGAGCTTCCCACTTTTTCATCCCCAGAACATGGCTCTTTGCAAAAGCTTTTTTTCGACCTACTGATGGGAAGCAACCACACTTCCCTGATGTACAGTAAAAAGAATTGGGTCCAATTTTGATTTTTACTTTAACCTCTTAGGTTAAAGTAAAAATAGAGGGGTTTTCAACAGAAAGTCCACCTAAAATACTGCTGTCTGCCAATGGTATTTGATCAAATAAAGAGTCAGGTTGATGGTAAAATCAGCAGTATTTGCTAATTACTGCTGTTTCCCCATTACCACCCAACTGAATGACCCTCTAAGTCAATTTTCATTGTCATATCCAGAACAATCTTATCCAAGGTGAGCAACAAATGATGCACACGCAAATCAAGAACAGATACAGATCTATAGCTACAGAGTCACAAATACAGACACACACAGGAAACCTTCAGTGACAACACAAATAAATATAATAGGGCACTCTTGCTCCCTCTGCATCACTGGATCCCAGGGGGATTCCCCTTGGAGTTCCCTCTGCTTCCATGAACTGAAATATGCAGCCGCATGTCCAAATAAGTGCAACTTGGGAGCACAATAAAAGCACAGTCCCCACAGGGTTTTTAATTCTGTGTTGTTCAAGCGCAGACCCCACAGCCACAGTTAACAGCAAGACCCAGACTATAGCTTCTTGTCATATCTGAGGGGCTGACTAGCAAATCAAGGTGATCTACTGTCAGGGCAAAAGGAGGAGGTGGTGGCAAAAAATTGGCTTGGTGTAATCGGAACTCATAGGGGGTGCGTGGCAAGGAATTGGTGACTGAGCAATGTGTGCAAGGGAAGGAAAGGTCGATTGAGTTAAAGGATCGAGCAAAAGGGGAACAGAGGTCTGAAAGTTTATTGTAAGGAATGGGGGTGCATCAAAAATGTGGTGCAGGGGAAGGATATTGGAGGGTGATGGGTAAGAAAAATAGGTTAAAGGAGACAATTTTATACATCTGGAAAAGTAGGTCAGCGGGTTGATGGTTGCTGTGGTCTGTGCCTGAACTGCATGCCACTGTACCAATTGTGGGACGGGCTCAACCACTTTTGTTTTTCTAACGAAGTGATGCATGCTTCCTTTATGAATATCTGTTCAATTAAAAATGCTGTTATATTTTGTCACGTTGCTTAATCATGTGACTTGGTGCTTTGAAAGCACACACATTTATATAGAATAAGAGTATAATTATAGTGAGTTTTCATTATAATTATAATCTTAGTCTGAACACGTGTGTACTCTGAGATACATTTGCCTCAAGATACAGATGATTAATAGGCTTCCCTTCTGTAGATACATGTGTCCTTTGAAAGCCAGATTTATTGAACAGTGTACTAGTTTAGCCTTTGAATAACAACTTTGCAGAGGGTTTTGTTGTTTCTAACATTGACGATGAAGTCACTTTTCATCACTTTGTCTTATTTTCCCTGACTCTCTGTAAATATAACATAATAGGAGTAGTTGTAACGCGCACCTTCACCCCCAAAGGAGCATCTTGGCGCTAATAACAGATGTTTATTGTTACCCAACTTAATGGTACTCATTTTTTCGACCTTGGAAGGATGAAGGGCCGAGTGGACCTGCCGGGATTCCAACCTGTGACCATGAGGTCAAACGCAGGCACCTGTAGTGGATGCATTAGTCCACTGAGTCACTGACCCGGCTGTAGAGAAAGTCTTACTCATATGGGTTTATAATCTATACTGTTACTCCATAAATCATAACTTTAACCATTTATATAATGCGTGCTGGTAGGGAGGCAGGATGACAAGTGAGGGTCTTATGTTGTAGGTTAGGTGAGAAGACTGGGTTCAGGTGTGGATGTTGTGCTGTGGGCTTGGGAGGCAGAAAGCCAGGTATGGGTCTTTTGCTGTGCCAGCTCATGTTTGGCTTCTAGAGCGAAGCCAGAACCGCCCCTCCCTCCTACCCCCCGGTTCAGCAATGGCTGAGCTCTACCAATGAAGTCTCTAGCTTCGCTGTGTATTTACATTGGTGTGAAACTACTGATGGGATTAAATGGGATGGGAGGAGATGTAGGCTGCTGTTAAATTGCAAACTAGGACACAAGGAAACCTCAGCTCAAATCCCAGCTATCCCTTTTCACCAATTATATTATCCTGGTGAAATCATTTTACTGTGTTTGGCATGTTTCCTGGGGTCCAGGTCTCTAAGAAACCACAAATATAACTGAAAGCTATGTTGCATAAATGGAAAGTAATGTCAATAATGTCTACTATATGTACTCGAGAATGTGTGAGGGGAGAGGTTGGTGCTGATGGAAGATGGGGGCCCCTGTGTTGTGGGCGTTTGCCAGTGCCACGTGGGCCAGAAAATGATACTTGGCCCCACGGCCAAATGTTGCCAGTCCTCCCCTGCCTATGTGTGCCTATTAAGTGCTCGTATCGTGTGAAGTTCATATTTGTATTTGCAAACTAAGGCACAATCCCTGTTCGGGGACCCGCTGTCACTGGAAAGTTTGGAGACCTCTGTTGCTGAAGAGATCAGCTAGCCTTTAAAGTTTGGTTTAGATTGGAATTTCCACATAGCTGTTTCCACTGCCTGTCCAAAAAGGGCTGGGCCATTTAAAAGGATATTCATTCACTTGTTCCGAACCTCAGGCCTGGAACTAGAACTTTCTCAAACAGCGGGCCCTCCTGGGAGTGAGGCCTGTGCCAATACGTATCTTGCGACAATGCGAAGAGGTCTGCGGTCACACAAAGTAGGTCACTTCCTCCTGCTTATAGTAGGCGTCTGTACAACAAAAAAACGCAGCCATGTTCTGAACACAGAAAGCTCTTGTGCACATGTTCAAGTTCACATTGACTGTCACGCTCGCTACAATCTGCTCAGGTGCGTGGAAGTGAAGAATCTCTACATTGAATCAATAGGCACTGGCTACATAAGCCAGGGGGGATGGCCAGAAGGATTCCCACTGGTTTTAGTGCCAATCTCTTCAATGCCAAGGTCTGCTTTGAAGAACCTCTTGATGCTGATAGTGCTGCCAGTCTGGAGACTGTAGGGGACGCGATCAATTCCTATTTTCTCCCCAGCGGTGCAGAAGCTGTATGGGCGGCAGACGCAAGCGATTCTGACCGCAATGGTCTTTGCAGCCTGGGGAACAATGAACCTAATGGGGACTCGTTATCTGGCAGTCACTGTAGTGCTGCCCATAAGGCCATTGGTCCTGGATTTCCACAGTGCCCGTAATCGGCCCCTAAGCTATGGTTTGCATTAGCCACAGTTTCTTGCTCTTCCAGCTAGGAAGCCCTAAAAAGCATTTGCACAAAATCGATCAAAAGGCAAATGCAGCGCTCCAGGATGCAGTCTTTCTCTCCTGACCAACTGGATAACTCTCAGGCAATTGTTATTTAGAGATCAGAGGTTAAACAATTAGTTCAATTGTATTAATCCTTAAAGTAGTGCCTCAGAAAATCACTATTAAGGCCCCAAACGTATTTGTAAAAAGATCCTTACTCATGCAAGGTCACACATTCACTTAATGACATTTTTATTTAGTGCCTGAAAGGTTTGCTTAAAACTCTTTTCAACGCATGTTGGGTCTGGGAGATAGACCCAGCAACATGGCTTCCTGTGGGGCCATTTTCCCTGCCCCCGGGGTCATGATATTAGCCCATGGGTATTCAAATCCAGGGTTTACGGGTTGCACTTCAACACAGGCATTACCATCGCCTGGGGCAGCAAAGGGAACCAGCTTTCAATAAGTCTTTAAAGAAACCTCCACGGCATGGGCTTTGGTCGACTTTGGTGACAACTTTTAAAACTCCGCACAAGCAGTAAGAAAGTAAGAAATATAGAATAAAAAAATCAGAGGAGACCCTAAAAAAACAGCCAGGTGTCCAAAGATCCTCCGGTTCATACGAATATCTTAAGGGTAGACTTTAGGTATTTGTATGAACTGGAGGTCTTTTATTCCACTGATATTGTCGTCTAGGAAAAGGTCGCCAGTCAACAACATTTAACCAAATGTACATTTGGTTAAAGGACAGGACATTTGGTTAAAGGGAAAGGACAGTCGTTTAGAATGGTAAATAACACCAGTCCAAGAATGTCAGGGAAGTTTTTTCAGGGATCACAAAATGAAAAAGCCTTACTCGTGACCTTTTCCTGGTGACATTTGCCCATAGAACCAACAGGACCAAAAGTTCTCAATTAAAACATTTCAGAGGTCCTTTCCTGTGGCCAGGGAGGTGTTCTAAGCAAGTGAGTATTGAAGAATAACATTGCTCCACGTTGCTCCTGTATCAGCGAGACGCATTAGTGCAATGTGTGTCCAGGGCAGGCCTGACTTCTTGAGTTTCCAACACTCTTGTTATTGGCATTATTTTAACTATTCAAAAAGATTGTTAATAGAAGGGCAGATTAGGAAATGTTTAAATAAATAAATGAAATAAAAAAATAGAGGTGGGCAGCAGTGATGCTAAACGAATAGGATGTGACCCCAGCTTGTGGCTATCATGTCTTTGGCAATAATCCAAAATCCAGCAGGATCCAGAGCTCGATGGGAGAATGTATAGATGGTTAAAAACATACGAATCTGACCATACATGCAAGTCCCTAAAACATGTCTCTTCCCGTCAACCTTCTAATAAGCAATGTTTGATTATGTTCTCTTAATCACTAAAAACCATCTTTGGTGGCAGGTGGCACTATATCAGAAGAAAGTCTGAACAGCAGCACTGGGCCCATGTTGCCGCTGAATTTCACAACTTATCAAATGGTCAGGAGACCCCAACTAGCCTCAAACCTTACCACCGACTCCCTCGAGCACTTTTTACCTTTCAGCCAAACAGGCTTTTTAAATATCTTAATGCAGAAAAGAACATTTAAAAGGAAGCCTAGCCGATGGTATGGGCAGAGAGACAAGATAAAGAAACAGCAAACACAGAGAAAGGTGCAAGGCTGAACTTCGCACATACCTCGAAGATTTCAAAGCCGGCAATATCTAGGATGCCGATGAAGGAGGCCCCCTGCCTCTTGGTTCGGTCAAGGGCGCGGTTGATGCGATGGACCAGCCAGCGGAAAAGCCTCTCGTAGAGTGCCTTGGCCAGGGCTTCAATGGCAAAGTCCGCCTAGTGACAAAGAGAAAGGATTACACCGCCGGCCTCACAAATGAGCCCACCAGCGCTCTCCGAAGAAAGCATATAACCACTGATGAGAAGAAAAAGGCTCCCCCACTGCCTGCGTGCCGGCTTATATGAGGAGAACATTAGACTGCTTTGCACTCAAACTTTGAATAGATTCCAAAGCACTATGACGTCATTTTAAATAATGTATATTTATTATCACATTTTAAATCTAGGTCGCCCAACCGTAGTTATCCACGGCCTATTGGCCTTTCAGAAGCATCTACATGTATGCCTTCCTTCATCAGTTCATACCTTCCTTCTTTCACCCACCTGCTCTTTGGTCTGTGCCTTCTGAACGTAATCTCGCCCCACCTTGATCCTTGGCGTGAGAATGGCGCGGGTGAACTCAGTCACATTGAGGCCCAGCAGGTGACACAGTTTCTGTGCAGCTACGTAGGTGAAACAGCAACGAGACAACACTCACGCAGTTAGCAATGAAAACGGTGTTCATCCCAAGGCCCTGCACTTCAAAGGGTTAAGTGCTGGGCCCACAGTTACAACAGAAGGCATTCCAACCAATGGAAGGATGGCAATGCTCAAAGATAGACCAACGTCATTGCATCTTTCAAGGAGGCAGAGAAACACTAGACCGTCTCTGCCCCATCTTTTTCGTAAGGTCTTTGGTGCAGGGACCATGTCGATTAGGCTCTATTGAAAGATGTAGGGCAGCTTTTGGCGGCCATGCAGGTAAACAAAAACATAACTGATCCAAATAACCTCTTTTGAGAAGAGTTACAAAAGCAGGCACATGTGAGGGTAAATTAGAACATGCATAGTTTACTCCTATGATCAGTCATAAGTAAGAACTAGTCTGGTGATAGGCGCACATTTCTAGCCTAAGCATCAGTAGCCTGTGCTTGCTGCCTACACATGCATGTGTATGGTATTCAAATACATTTACATCTTACACCCAGATTGATATTGATATTTTATTTCTATCGCGCTCGTACACAAGTGTTTCAGAGCGCGACAAGGCAAGGGAGGGGATCAGGGGTCTTACTAGGCCCAGTGCCATTGAGAACGTGCAAGTGCATGGGGGAGGGGAAAAGTGCAGGGAAGGGGGGAGAAGTGGAAAGTGCGAAGCAGAGGAGAAACAGATAAATAACAATACATAAATAATAAAGGCAATATGGCCAAACCGAAGCGTGCCTGAGTTACACAATAAAGTCATAGTTTTGGGGAAATATGTTCTTTTTAGAAATATGTTCCTGTGTTTATTTTCTTCAGTATTACTAGATGTTAGTAATGCACTTTCCACCTATTTCTGTGGCACTGACTCTTAGAGCGTTCACCTGGGAGTCGGCGGTGCCGATCGGTGTAGGACATGTTTGCAGAGTATTTGGGAAAGCTTAGCAAGTGATGATCACTGGTTGATCACCTTATTTGCATTGCATTGCATGAAACCCGGCCCTTTCCTGACGCACCCCATTAAAAGCTCACTTAAGCAGATTTATTTGGAACTTGCGTGTGCATAATGTTCACAAACAGTGTGCGCATGTGCTTTGGTTTTTGCATGTGTGAATGTCCATTTTTGTCCCATGAATCTCATATGAAGATATGCATCCGAAAACAATAGCCTTTTCATGACTTAAGTCTATCTAGACTAAGAAAGATCACCTTAGCCACACCAAGAAGCACCCCTTAATTCACCCTCTCTCAACAAGCGCTAAAAGGATTAGGTCACACAAAGTACCTTACACAACTCTGTAATAAACACTTAACTTAAAGCAAGAAAGTAAACTACATCCTTCCCCTGGCCTGATTATCGTCTTATGTCAGTGCAACGCAACTTGATGTGGGCTGCACCTTAAGAGTCCCCTCCCATGCCAATGGGCACAGAGACCCTATGTAAGGCCAAGATAACAATGAATTACTTCCTGGCTGCTAATGATGTGTTTCCTGGAGGTGAAACACCCATTTTGGTGTCCACCCTTATTCATGATTTGCCCAGTAGACTACTGCTTACTCAGGCACCTGAAATCAGAAAAATACCCAGTCTCTAATTGTTCTTGTAAACACGAACATTTATTTTCTAAGCCGGATTGTGGGACTTGTACTTCACAGAGCTGGGCAGTTGGTCGGTTGGCGAAAGAGTTTTGTACAAGAAATGTTTTTCGTGAGAGGGATTGTGACCTTTATGCTTACACCAGTAGTGCAGGTTTTCTGAATCTTACATGAGTGGAAGGAGGGTAAGGTTCTTGTAATCAGTGACATGCACTGTAGTGACTGTGGCTACTTTGCTTAATAGGACTATATCATTTGGTATGTAGATCTGCTCAAAAGGATATATTTTACCCAAACGTGGTGGGTGGGGGGGACCCTCCTTCCAAGGGAGATTTGAGGTCCTCTGCTGGTGTGCAGGCAATATACTGCGTCAGCACATGATCGAGTCCCTCCCCTCCTCACCTGTGTTATCGGGCATTGAGGCCTGGTCTGTATTCCTCTCTTTTCGGAAGACGATGTTCCCAAACTGGAGGACAGCTGACACCATCTTGAGCATGGCTGCAGAAGGGAAGAAGAAAACCTTACAAGAAAATCTAAAAATGACAACCTAGCATAGCCGAGTAGGACAACAAAACTATCTACAAACATAGCAGTGTAAGACAAACACATACCTTGCTTCATACCTATGTCATATATTGGGATATTCGAATACAAAAACACAGAATATTTTGCTTCCTCACATTTCCATGCAATTATAAGGGGGTGAGGGCTTCTGTAGACCCCGCGTATGCCCCTTATATTGATTATTACCATATACACCCCCCCCACATATAATTGCAAGGAAATGTGTGCTTTTCGAAAATTCAATATTTTCGTCTTTGAAATTTTCTTTGGCTCAGTAATTGACTGATACCATATATTGATGTAAATCATTAATAAAGTGGTAAAGTACAGGGATGTAATTTCACCAAAATGCCAGGGGTAGCGGAAGTGACATCGCATGACCCTTGACCGCTGATGATATCACAGGAAGTTATGTCATTTGACCCCCACCCTGAAGTGACATCACGGGAAGCAATGGAACACAACCTTTCACCCCTTGAAAAAACAGGAAGTAGCATCACATAGCATTATTTCCAAGTACACTACGAACAATATGGTTATGATATCACTGTAAAGTGATAAACATTTCATACAGGAATGGATCACCATATGCATCGTTAATATCAGTGCATATAGGCCCATATTACCAAATCACTGTGATGCAAACAGACGTCCAAGGCCAAACGATAATGATGTGTTATTATATAGCACTTACACTTAAGCGCTTCATATAGAACAAATATACATACATTATCACCCATCCTGTGTTGGTAGTCATTTATCAACCTCAGCAGGATGACCTTGCTGGGAGTCGAACCTGCAAACTGCAGATCACACACACATTGCAGCAGCCAGCGCTCAACCCACTGAGCTATCTTCCCGGCTATAGCTATCAGAAAACCAGTCACTCCAGAAACAAAGAGAGACATGCTGGCCAAAGCCCATGAGCCTCAATCTAAAAAGGAAAATATTTTTTTTCTTTTTTAAGGGTAGCAAGGGAGACCACAGGGGTAGCTTTGAGATTAGGGGCGGAGGGGTGATTAAAGGGCTCACTGGGTTTAAGTTGACTTTTGGTCACCTTTTCTGAATATTGCCGGGGGATATGTGAATTTCTCCTGGTGTGTTCATCGCCACGGAGGAAATTGTCCCTTCTTTCCAGTCTGCTGATGTTCTCTGGGTATGGGGCTTTAGGTGATTTTCCCAATGATTTGGAGGTAATACATAATTCATATTCTCAGTACTCTGATCCTGTATCACCTGCACCTTCCCCCCTCCCTCCCCCTCCCTCCCTCTTGGGTTATTAACTGCTTTCCTCCTTACTCTAGGGCCATGATGGACAGGGTAAGATCTAAGAACCCAGCCACCCGTATTTTGGTTATGGGAGTGGAGATACCCTACGAAGGCCACGTATCCCTTAGGGTATTTTCCTGAGGACAACCCCAACCTCCCCTACCCAGATGATCCTCCCTCGCTTTACCACCCCGAGGGTTGGGATCCAAAAGCGATGGCCCTCCCCTGGCCACCCGAATAGAACATTCTCGGGGTATACATGGGAGAACACCCCTAGGTTTCTCACAACAGTTATTAGGTTTAAGATGAATATCACTGTTATTTCTGTTACATTTGAATTGCCATTGATTACCGTTTATGTGTGTATAAATGTGAGGGACATATTCCATATTATTAGAGTGTTTTCCTTTAGTTGTTTTAATAGGTTGGGAAATCCTCTTTAAGTTAGGGATAGTGAGGCGTTTGTCACACCTTTTAAAGTTAATAAAATCGCTACTTGTGAAAAACCTTTACCAAGCTATCGCCTCACATTTCTGACCCCTCACAAATAACATGCATCAAGTTGGCTTTGCCAAGAATGCCGTTAAAACTTGTAATGTCACCTAAGGAAATTTCAGCAATGCTCCAGTGCTTACCGGGCCCAAAAGCGACTTGAAAGCACACTTGAAAGCACACTTAATCAAATTCATACACATTCACCCATCAGTCTCTCACCCACACACTTTCTCTCACATTCACTCATTATTCACACATGCACCCACCGAGTAGTCACATCCATACTTAATCACTCTCACTCACCTATACAAATTCTCACACAAATTCTCACACACACACACACACACACACACACACACACACACACACACACACACACACGCACACACAGACATGCACACACTCAGACTCACACATTTTTCTTTAAAAAAGAGCCCTTATATGTTCCTTGTGATGCTCTGTCTTCTATCCACGCCTCTGTCTCAATGATGCACGCAGATATTAAGAAGGGTCCCTGCTTTCTGCATGATGTGTGCAGTGGAGCCACAACATCTTCTAGGAAAGCCAAATTTGGGTGTGGTTGCATTTGCTGCTGCATTTAAAAACCAGGCTTTCCCCCTCTTTCTGTGCTATTCCCTCTGTCCCGATACTCGTTTTGTGGTGCTGTGCTTCTGCTTCATGATGTTATCTAGGGCTTATTCCTTCAGTGACACTTGACTCTAGTTGTGTCATTGCTGTTGGTTACAGTTGGTGTCCTGCTCTGAAATTTGTCCCCCTCTACCTCTTCCCGCCTCCTCCTCTCTGCACTCTCCCTAAAAAGGTGCTCTCCATCTCCCCTACCTTTTCAAACTGCTATTCTATCACCTAGCTGATATCCCTCTGACGAAGTCCGGAAGGAAACATTTCAAAAAGGATCTATTGGTCTTCAACACAGGCCTACCAATTGCTGACACCTATGTCAATGCTTCTTCCAGGCAGACCCTCACCGACATTCTCTTTGTCGTTCCTTCGCCGGACCTATGGATTCCCCTTATGGTCTCTGTGCTCTCCCCTTTCTCTCCCTATCCAATTAATGGTAGCAACCATGGGGATGTACTAATGGCATCCTTCCTATCCACTACGGTCATCATTAATGTCTACCAAAATGGCACTGTCATGGTCCAGGACTATCAGCCCAACATCCTCATTATTGATAGGCATCTTCCATCTCTCATCAACTTCTTCCCTGATCCTGCCTCTCTTCCTTCTGCCACCCCTATGGCCCCTCTGATGGGTGTACCACACTCCTGTACCCTGCCTCAGAAAACATTTTAAAGTGGCAACCTGCTCCACTTAGCTACCCTCAACTCTCGCTCTGGCGTCAATCACTCCTCTGCCATCTGCCACCTCCTTGAAGAGCCCAACCTAGTCGTCCTCTCTCGTACAGAAGCGTGGTTCACTGCCAGCTCTGTCACAAGTTTTAACACTCTCCTTCCTGAGGGCTACAAGATTCTCTCTAAGCCTAGGATCAACCGGCCCAGGGCGGAGTTGCTCTGATCTTCCCTGAGTGGGTCCCAACTTCTACCATACCCAATTAGGCTTACTCCACTTTCAAAGGCCTTGTCTGCAGGCTTGGTGTCTGTCCTGGCCTCTCTCTAACTCTGGCCACCATCTATATGCCCCCTGGCCAGGTTGCTCACTTCCTCTCTGAATGGGCTGACCTCACCTCTTCTCCCCTTGGCTCCTCCTCCAAACTTCTCCTCCTCTGAGACTTCAATATTCACCCCGACCCCCCCGATACGGCCTCCGGGTTCTTCCGCAACCTCTGTGACTCTCTTTCCCTCTTAATTCTTCACTCTGGTCTGATGCAATCAGCTAGACACACCTTGGATGCTCTCATCTCTTCAGACATCCCCAACCCTCTCAATACTCCTCTCTTCTGATCTGATCATGCTCTCCTTTCCTCTCACCTGGACTTCCTGGGTCCCCGGCTAAGCCCCCACCCACACTCCCAGCCTTCTCAGTCATTTGAGCTATGAAGCAAGTGTCGGTATCCACTTTTGCTGCCACCTTTACCCCCCTCCTACTTCTACCACTGACTCTTTGGCACAGCCCTCACTAAGCTTCAACTCTCCATCTCCAACACTCTGGACATCCTTGCCCCTGTCATGAGGATCCGCGTGAAACCTGCCTCCAAGTGCAACTCCTGGTTTGACTCCGACCTGGCTGCTCTGAAATGTAAGTGCAGAGTGGCTGAGCGGAAGTGGCAGGCTTTGAGCACATCCTCTGACAAACTGGCCTGCCGCCTACTCCAAAGGCAATACAGACGCTCCATCTGCTCGAAGAAGAGGACCTATTTCCAAGCCTGCATCTCTGCGGCCACTAACACGGATGAACATTTCAAACGCTGCAAGGAACCCTACTTCTCCTCACTCTCCTCTACTTCCCACCCCTACGCCCTCACCCCCTCTCGGGCCTCCCTTGGCCCCCCTCCCCTTCTACTCCTCTCTTTTTCACCCATAACACCAGATGAGGTTTCTAGACAAGTCCACTCTATGATGGTCTCATCCAAGCAGGTGCTCCCCTGCTCCTCCCCAACTATCAATGACACCATTGTCTCCATTGCACCAGTCTTGGCTGATTTCTGCAATCACTCCTTTGCCACTGGTACCTTCCCCTCCCTCCTCAAGCACTCCCGTGTGCAACCTCTCCTCAAAAAGCACTCTGCCGACCCTTCCTGTTGGCCAAACTATCGCCCTATCTCCATTCCCACCTTCCTGGGCAAACTCTTAGAGAAGCTGGCCATCTCCCAGTTTATCCCCCACACTGAATGTGTTAGTTGTCTCCATGACCACCAGTCTGGCGTCAGAGCTGCCAGAGGCATGGAAACTGCTCTCCTGAACCCCCTGTGAAGACTAACTCTCTAATCTCGACTGCAGCTCCCCTTCCGTTTTCATCCTTCATGACCTTTCCTCTGCCTTTGATACAATCAATCATGCTACCCTGATAAATCGGCGCTGTGATACCCTTGGCATCACAGACCTGGCTCTGGACTGGCTGACCTCCTTCCTCTTCGACCGACCTTCCCAGGTTAAACTGGGTCCTTTTCTCTCCACCATCTCACTCTCCACTTGTGGAGTCCCTCTGGGCTCTATCCTCTCGCCTTGGCTGTTCAACATCTATCCGGCTCTTCTAGCACACTTGACTGCCACCTTCTCGCCTAACTTTCAGAGTTATGCAGATGACACACACCTCTCCTTCAAGCTTCCTTCCTCTGCTTCCTCTCTCATGCCTGACCGCCCGTCTGCTAATCAGGCATGGTGCTCTGCTAACCATCTCTTGCTAATGATCTCTGCCTTAATGCCAGTAAGACAGAGATCCTTCTCAATTGGACCCCTGCCCCTCTTTCCCTCCCACACTCTGGCTGCCCTCCATGGGCCCCTTCCCCTCACCTTCCTGTGAGGCAAACAACCTTGGTGTCATCTTCAACTCTTCTCTCTCCTCTCATCACAGAGCTTGTCAAGAAGGCCCATTTTCAGCTTCACCTTCTCAGAGGCATTCTCCCTTTCCTCATCTTACCCCCAGAAACTCATTGCCTCCAGAGCTCTGGTCCTCTCCAGACTGGACTACTGCAACAGCCTCTTCCTCTATCTGCCTAAATCCTCCCTTCGGCCCCTTCAACTAATCCAGAATAGCAGTGCAAGACTAATCCTTGGCCTCAAGCCCAGGGACCGCATCTCTCCAGCCCTAAAATCTCTCCACTGGCTCCTGGTTGCTACGAGGATCAAGTTCAAGACCCTCTGCATCATCCACAAGGTTTTCTGGGGCTTGGGACCCCTTTACATCCAACTCTCTCTCTCTCTCTCCCTAAATACCACCCTGCTAGATCCCTTCAGTTGTCTAGCTCTAACTGTGCAGACCAGATGTTTTCCCAAGCAGAGGGAGTGGGGGGTAGATCTCTCTCCTCCGCCGGTGCCTCCCCCTGGAATGGACTCGTTGCACCTCTCAGACTTGAGATTGATCTCCTTTAATTCCAGATGTTTCTCAAGACCGTCCTTTTCTCTTCATCCTTCCCTCTCCCCCTGCCCAGCTAATGTCCCTGTCTGCTTCTTGTTCTTGACTGGCTGATTGGATCCTTCAGAGTCTCCAGAGCAGCAGAGCCCACCATTACAGTCTACTCCTAAACCTGCACTGCCCTTCTGGGCCCCTGTACTAGCCTGGCTGGTCCTGCACCCTTGTAGCCCTTCCAGGCCCTTACCTCGCACTCATGATATGATATTTTATTTGCATCGCGCTCATACACAAGTGTTTCAGAGTGCGACGAGGCAAGGGAGGGGAACAGGGGAAAAAACAAAACAACGATCTTACTAGGCCCAGTGACATTGAGAACGTGCAAGTGCAGGGGAGAGGGAAGGGGGGAAGTGCAAGAGAGAGGGGAGAAATGGAAAGTGCTGAGCATGGGGTACAACAATACAAAAAGGTAGTTGCGGCCAGCAAGGTGGCAAGTGCAGTTTTTGAGTACAGACAAAGGGTGTCTGGTAAGTGCAGGTAAGGGGACTGTAGGGTACAGATACAGACCCAAGTGCAAGAGCTGCCAGGGGCAATGCAGTTGAGTGGCTGGGTGGGCATGGACTTGGGGCCGAAATCAGAGGGGTGACCCAGGTGGACGGTGCCGAAGGAGACAGATCAACAGGGGAGAGGAAGAGCGAAGGCAGAAGCAAAGAGAAATGTCTTGAGGTGCTTCCCGATCCGGAGATGGTTCTCAAGTTTCAGAGTGGCAGGGAGGCTGTTCCAGAGGGAGGCCCTTGCTGAGCAAAGAGATCTACCGCCAACTCGTGCTTGGAGAAGCGACTGACCCAGGGGGAGTTGGAGGTGTGAAGAGCTCGAGTAGGAGGGTATTATGAACCCAGGCCCCAAAAAGCCCTGTGGGCAATGCAAAGGGTCTTGAATTTAATCCTTGCAGCCACTGGGAGCCAATGACGAGTCCACAAACCAACTTAACGTGTGGACCTTCCTTCCCCTGCACTCTCGGCTTTGCCGGTCCTGTCCACCTGGCGTCCACTGGCACTCGCTTTCTCACGGGCCCTTCTGCCCTGACCAGCACTCCCCTCCCCCGTTCCTCTCTCCCCTGAACTTCTCTTATTGCACTTTCATGTTCCGAATGTCACAAGGCCTAGTAGGATCGTTTTTAGTTTTTGTTTCCTCCCTAACCCCACCCTCTTGTCTTGTTGCGCCTCGAAACACCTTCTGCATAGGCGCATTATAAATAATCAATCAATCAAATCTTCTTCCCATGCCACCAGCTGCAGTCACCCCGGCCCTCACCTTGACTTCAGTGAGTGAAGGATGGGCCGAGTCCCTCATGGACCTCTGGGGTGGGGAGGCAAGGCCTCCCGCGCTGCGTGGACCCCCGCTATTCCAGTGCAAGCATGCCTTTTTAGAACAGCAGCTTCTGCAATGGGTCTACTGTCAGTCTCTACCGCATTGATGGAGCGTGTTCAGGGTAAGCTGACTACCTCCCCTTTATAGAACCTTGTGGAAGGCTGACTGGAGTGCCTGTGGTATCTTCCTGCTCATGGTCTCTAACTCATCCTATAGGGCTAATGCAATTGTATCATGCTATTAACGCTGTGTTATTGTCGATATTCAACCCGTAGGCTGTGGAGGTGCTCAATTTCCTACCAAGCAAGTATATTTTCTTATAGTCCCTCTCTGGAGGGCACTGTTGTTGAGAGGGGGTCATTATTCCTTGTACGTGCTTGGTAAATGGTAGGGAATCTGGCACTGGCCCTGATCTTATGTAGAATGGATCTGCTGGAGAGGGCTTACATTGTGTCCACTAGAACCATTAATGTGTGAGCAACTATCTTCTTAACTGATTTTATTGGAGGGTACAATGTGCGATTTGCCTTTTCGCCACAAGGATGTCCTCAAATTCCACGTCCTCATCCGACTCTTCTTCCCTGATCCGAAGCACCCCGCTGCTCTCCTTAATAGAGCAGTATTTTGAAATTGGTCTCAATTCAGTTGAGCTGTTACTGAGATTTTGTCCTCATAGGGTGATCCTCATGGTGAATGATGACCCCCCTGATATGCTGGAAAATCTCCCTTGTCATATTTGTCGTCCCCACCTGCTCAAGTAGATGGTCACTCTGTGTATCTGACAGCATGTCTGTGTGGGCTCTAGCTTTCTTTGGTTGATGTACTTAAACAATAGGACCTTGTCATTGTTGGGTCTTATGTACATTCTCTTCCATAAAAGATACCATTTTGGCCACAGTGGTACTGAAGTGCTCTACAGACTAACCCTGTGCTGTGTCTCAGGTTTGCTTAGAAATGGCGGAAAAGAAATGGCCTCCACAACTTCCTCTTCCTCCTCACATTTTTCCTCTCATTGGAAAAAGTCAAGCAGGCACTTTTTTGCATAAAGGACATTAGGGAATCCCCTCTGTGTATTTGTCCCCTGTGTACTAGTTCAAAGTGTCATTGAAGCCTTTGCATCCCTTATATCTTCCCTTTCTTCCCCATTTATCTTTTCTCACTGTGTGTGGAATTGGTGTGGTGTTTTATGTTTTTTTAAGTCAATGCCTGATGCGCTCGACGCAATGGACCCGTCGTGCTTCGATACATTTAGAGCCGACTCCGAACGTTCGGTGCTTGACTTATTTATTTATTTATTTTATTTTTATTGGTTTGTTACAAACCTTTAAAAAAGTTGGATATAAAACAGAATGACCTCAAGACAGAATTACATCGAACCATCCAAGCATCGAAATATGGAAGAAATTGTGCATGTCCCAATTATATTCACACAGGCACTAATACTGAGATTGTTGGTTCTCTACTGCATTTTTTAGTTTTTCCTCTACTAATTCCAAGAAAAATGTTAGTTCAATTGTTAGTCTGTGATTAGCATCTTGAAAAGAATATCTCCACCATTCTTCCATAGTCATTGATGCTTTTTCCATTATGAACCTTCCCAAATGAGTTGCGCGTTCTTGATTCAAGTTGGGGCATAATAATGTAAGATGTTTCAATGTTTCTGTATCATTTCCACAGAGTCTACATGTCAAAGAAGTTGTACTTCCTGCATCTCGTATGCTCAGGTTTTCCTGAGTGGGAAATTGGTTTAAGCAGTATTTCAGGAAACTCGTTCTACGTTTTTTTTCAGGAAATTTTTGCAGGTATGGCTGGACCACATTTAGTTTTTTCTCTTCAATTGGAATCAGTTCCATGATTCTGTGTTTTTTTGCTAGAGTCTCTAGTGTCTATCCACTTAAGCATTGACTTGATTTTATTTGGATTTTCTTGAAGACTCAAGTTTGCTCCTATATCCATTAGTATCTTTTCACAGCGTCTTGCCCAGAATGATAAAATGGAGTCACTTGGTCCGTTAGCCACATCTTTTAGGATGGTATATTGGGGTTGTGGTTTCTTGGCAGTTACTTTGCTAAATTCACTGAGTGTATTCCATGCTATTCTTCCATTGATAGATAGCAGACTGAGTTCAAATCTTATACAGTCAGTGGGCACGCCCGGTGGTAAGCGTAGCACTTTGTTCCAACGTGGCCCACACCTCAGCAGGGCAGCCGAAGGCACTCTCTGCTCCATGGATTAAAGCCGGTATGACCTTTGTTTTATAAAAGGTCAAAACAGGTACTACTGAATGTTTGCCATATTTAGTATTTACGATGCAAGCTTGCGCTGTCAATTGTTTGCATTTGCTCTTTACTTTTTCGACCCATGGGGCATCATTTATACTTGAGCTCAACAGCATGCCCAAGTACATTGATGGTTTTGTTAAATCAATCTTTCCTTCTCCCAGTTTCCACGAAAACTTTTTTTTCCCAATAGGGTCTTTGTTTTTCTGCAGATCTTGTAGAATTAGAATTTCTGATTTTTGTGTATTCGCATTCAAACCATTTTGTTGGATGTATTTGTCTAGAATGCATAATTTTCGTTGCAGACCTAATGGTGTGAGGTCTAGTAAAACTAGATAATCCGCATACAGTATCCAGTTGATTGCTTCTCCGTTTATTTTGGGCGGGTAATTATTTGCGTTTTCATATGCGACACCTAGGTCCGATATGAACAGGTTGAAATTAATCGAAGCAAGGGGACAGCCCTGTTTTACACCGCGATATGTTCTTATGGATTCCGATAAAGTTCCACTTTTGTCCATCCTTATTTTTATCTCGGTGTCGGTGTGCAGAGCTTTTATTGCCAATAACAGGCTGATTGGGCACTCCCAGTCGGACATTTTCTTCCATAGCAATTCTCTATCAATGCTGTCAAAAGCTTGTGACAGATCCACAAATGCAAGATAGATTTTTCTATTTCTTTTTATTGCATCCATTTTCAGTATATTGAGTAAGAATAGATTTAGGCTACACCCGACTCCTTTGACAAAACCTGATTGTCGGCAGTCCATATGATCGGTCTCTTGGATCCACTTAAGGAGTTGTTGCTGCAATTGCATGGCAAAGATTTTACCCAAGACATCCAATAGTGCAATTGGCCTGTAGTTTTTTGGATCGGCTCTGTTGCTTTTTTTGAAAATTGGAATAATGATTGCTGTTTTCCAACTTGTATGGATTTTACCTTCGTTGGCGATTGAGGCAAACAACAATACCAAAAATTTTGACCACTCTTCAGGGTTTTGTTTGATGACAAAGTTAGTTAAGCCATCAGCTCCTGGAGCCCTTGAAGAAGAGCTTCGTCGGATGCTTGTTAAGATGTCCTCTCTGTAAAATTGCAGGTCCCATTTTGCAAGTTGTGGTAGGGGGGGTCAGTTGAGATGCTTCTTTTTTCATATACTGCTTGAAAATGTTTGACCCACTCACTCTCCTCCACCATGTTGATTTGGATTGCTTCTTGAGGACACTCAATGTTATTTATCAGTTTCCAAAAATCGCAAGAGTTCTTATTGTTAAGGCTGGCCAGCATTAGCTCGCTATCTTGCTGGTACGTGAAAGCTTTATGCGAAATTTGCCAGTTTTTGTATCTTTGTTTGCTGATTTTGTTTGCTTGTTTTTGTTTATGTTGTCTTAACTCTTTTCGGAGTTTCTGTTTTCTTTCACGGACTTGCTGATCAAATAGATGTTTCGGTTGGAATGATGGTTTTTTGGTTCCTTTATCTTTGATCATGAATTGTTCTAGAAGGATGGTGTATTCTACTTTTTTATGTTCTATTTCAGATTTGTACTTGTCTACGAAACTAAGTATTTTCACTTCCTGGGGTTTTATTCGGAGCCGAGATCTATTGGGTTCAACCATCACCTGATCGTTCCATTGCTGAGGCTTTACAATATTTGTCATCTGTATTGAG
This sequence comes from Ambystoma mexicanum, assembly GCF_040938575.1. Lineage (NCBI taxonomy): Eukaryota > Metazoa > Chordata > Amphibia > Caudata > Ambystomatidae > Ambystoma > Ambystoma mexicanum. Next base: position 1,341,524,797 of record NC_090921.1, read on the forward strand.
AGCTTAAGTTGGCTGTGGTCACTGTTTGCATCAGGTGTAATTTGGAGAGACACAGCTCGATGATGTAGATTTTGTGATATGAAGAAGTAGTCTATAGTTGACAATTGTTTCATAAATCTCCAGGTTGACTCAGGTGGGATATCGCCCTTGATATTCCCATTGGCATGGTTACATTTCTTTCTTCCAGATTAGTGCACCATTTTTTGGCCAGTTTTCGAAGTGGATTTTGAGGACCACAGCAATTTTTGCTCTCTTTGTGTCATGATGCCTACCCCCGGAGCACCAGGCCAGGCCCAGCACCCCCGGGAGCAGGCATCATGCCCCCGGGTAAAAGCCCAGCGGCCCCTTATAGGGGCTCTTTGGACTCTGTCCTGGCGCCGCTGGCGCCAGGCTCATGTTGGACATCAGTCAGGCTCATAAAGGAAGGTGTTTTGTGTACTTACCTGATGCAGACCATGCTGCAAGATTCAGGCCTCCCTGAGACCTGAAAGGGACTATTTTTTCATTGGGACTATTTTGCCACTCGGGCGTGGCCAGGGAAGGATACTTACCTGGAACTACTTTGGGGGCTATTTAAGCCACGCCCAGACAGTAGCTCACGCTTCGCGTTGTTCTGCGTCCAAGCAGCTGAAAGCTCACCGTGTCTGCTCCTGCATCTGGTCTCCAGCCACGCCCGCCTCGATCCTGGAACACCTATAAGGAAAAAAGAGAAGAGAAAGGTGAAAACCAAGAATTTTATCAAACTTCTTACCTGCATCCTGAACCTTCACGCCAGCGTTCCTGAGAAAAGACTTTCATTTAAAAGCACCGCGTTGCTCGCTGCAGCGCAGCGCTTCACTCACCTGTCCTCGGGAGTTCTTCTGGCTCCACCGCGACTGTCTGCACTGGTCGCCACATCTCTGCGCCTAGGGGAGAGAAGAAGAGACAAAAGGTGAGCAGAAGGAACATATGAGGAAAGCCTAATTTTCCGCCATAACACTTACCGGTCTTCTGTTGGTGGACCATTCCTCATTTCGGGTCGGCGCCGCTTCGTTGGCAGGTACCGCACCCCGGCCCCTATGGGGAAAGGACAAAAGACATTACTGGGGGAATATCAAGACATTAAGAGGGATCGCCCCCATAGCTAACTCACCTGAGTTTACCATCGGCAATTCAATCCCTCAACGCATCGCCTTCATTCTGCACCTGAAATAAAGGACAGATCACAGGTTAGGAAGGCAACAGAAAAGGAGGCTCAACACTTGAACTTTTGTAATCTTCATACTTACGGCGTTCCGCTCGGAAAAGTCAAGTGGATTTTGCCAGCGCCATTCTGAAAACCAGTGAAGTAACTGGACAAACACGCGCCCCTGCACCAGAAGCAGGATGGAGAGTTCATCCTTTCAAACCATAAGGTGAGCTTCAACCGGGGATTTCGGAGGAAGTTAGAGAAGAACGAAGGGGGGAAGGGGGGAGCAAGCACACTATTCTGCAGACTGTTAATCCCCTTTCTCATCTGCAGAAGGATATTCCTACGGGCCAGACCAGCAAGATTTGAGGGTCCTGTTCAGTCGGTGTTCCGAGTTCTGTGCATCACGCTCGAAGAGGCCACAGCAACCCAGACTAGACCAGCGCCTCCGTGGGAGTCAGGTGAGCGTTACACTTTGATGCAATCTAGATTTAGATCCCCACATCAAATGATGTTTGGGTTTTGATGGATGCTGTTTATTTCATCAATCAAGTTGCATATCAATTTTAAGAATTTAAATCTACCTGCATTTTTGTGATGCCAGTAGAGATTTACAATATGGATTTGATTGATATTATTGTTTGTATTATTTTTTGCAGATAACACTGTATAAGGGAGAAAGGTTTGTTGTTTTTACTAGAGTCCAACCTGAGTTCTTTTTAATCATGGTCAGGAGGCCAGCTGATGGGCGTCCCTCAGATCTTATTATGGCTGGATTTATTTCCAATTGATATTCATCAGAGGTTGGACAAGAAGCCATCCATGTTTCCTGCAAACAAATTATGGTTAAAGCATCACTCCAGCTGTTTGATTCGTTGAACAAGTGTACAAATCCTCTAGTGTTCCAGGATAGAATGTTTATAGTAGGACCACTTGGTCCTTGTTGGCAGCTTTTATTGCCACCCAGTACACTAGCCAACCAATTCCAATTTGTACTTTTGTTTAAGTTTTGTGTGTCCATCGAGACATTATTTTCATTGCTGGAGATGCTTGTGTTTCCATTTATCGTAATTTTAATTTGTTCACCAAGAGTAAAAGGTGCTTGACTCTTGGCTCCTTTTTCTGTTTCAGCTCGCGGCCCAACAGAGTTGGACGCACTCTGTAAATTCGCACTAAAAGCTTGAGGGTCCTCAGGTCGCTGACTCTTTTTTGTCTGGATTCTATCAGCTTCTCCACAGTCTTTTAATGGCTCTTCTAGGGTGACAATTGCAGTAGTGGTTTGGACCTCTTCATGGATGTCAAACCCCATAGAGAATAAGAACTGAATCGCATTCAAGAGAAGATCACTTATGAGTCTTGAGTCTATGTGTAGCCGTACTTTGTCGTTCTATTCATCATTGACAAACTCGACCGTTTCTTTGTATCTAAAATTCTTTCAAGAATCAGGATATGTTTCCCCGAACTCTTATGTTTTACAGCTCGTGGGCTGTGTTTTTGATTGAGTCCCTTCTTTTTCCTTAATTTCTTGAGACTGTGGAATTAAACATAAATCTCTTGAGCAAGTTTGTCCAACAGAAGGACAAGTGGATCTCTTGGGCCCGTTGGTGTCTACGCAATAAGTTTGATTTGAGTTGTCAATTGAGGATTTTGGGTGGTTTGTTTCAGCTGCCGATTTGACTGACGCACTCCGGATTCCTTGTCGTTTTCTTTTCTCATCCATGGTCTCGAATTTTACTTCCGAATGTGACATGTCCCGAGTTTTGTTGACCTCCAAAGGCAGAATCAATTGACTTATTCTTCCACAATTTGCCACAAATTCAAGTGGTTTTTCCGTCTGTGTTTGTGCATTTGGTACTGTAGTTGGGTTAGCACAGATTTCCACTATTTGAGCATCCCTTTCTTCGTAGCACGACTCTTCTTCATATGTGGATAGATTAAGCAGTTCACTCTGCGAGGGTTCCTCATTTTCCACATCTATGATCGATTCTTTAGTAGAGATCTTGCCGATTATTTTGTGGTTTGTGGAGTCTTTTATTAGATTTTCGCTCCTCTGCTCTGTGTTTACATAGACATTTACTGCCTTTAGATTTCTTAGGAATTTTCTTGAGCCCAAGTTATTTCGTTTTTTTTAACATTTTTGGTTTTTTTATTTTTTCCTTGAATTTGATTTGTATTACATGAGTTTTGCTTTACAAAGATTCCATAGTTTTTTTTTTCTTTGAATACATTTTGCTCAAGCGGGGTTGTGGATAACGGGCCCTGACTCCCGTCCCGTTTTTCTGAAGTGGGAGTATTGATTGCGATTTTTCCAGCAACGAGTCCTAGACTCTTCATTTACCGCTTGTTCATTGTTGTTCAAACCAAGTTGGGAGGCTTCAAACGGAGTTTCCCCTGTCCCAACAATACCTTGCGCATTGGCAGAGGTAGAGGGGATAGCCTCTATGCGCGGCGGAATATTGGCACCCTCTGCTAGATTCTTCTTTTCTTGATGGATATTGGCGCCTTGTGTCATGGTTGAGGCCCTTAGGCAAATATCATTATCCAGCTGGATTGTTGGCGTATCTCTGACGACTAAATTGTGGGCCAAAGTAACATCCGAATGTTCTAACATTGTTGGAGCAGGGACTTGCTCTTCCTCTAACCGTACTTGGGTTGCTTCTCTCTCCTCATGGCCTACACTTACAATATTGTAATTTTCAGTAGGTCTTGTAAGCTGTGAAGTCAAAGTGTCGTCAAGCACGATTTGTTAGTAGTCATTCTCAATGGCAATTGTGAAGTGCGGCAAGCAACAAGATCACACTTATCTCTTCTTAGTTTTTGATTTATTTTCAGTAAGCCCAAGGCTTCTTTAGTCACTTCAGCTAGTAATTTCTTGTCCTCACAGTTGACACGCTTTTGATCGGCTAGATCCTTCAGTGACTGATCAATCCTCTGAATATTAGCCCATATATTGTTAATTACTGAATCTCGCTGAGAATCTGGAGCATGAATTTTGGAGTTTAGTAAAGCAGATAGAGTTGATAGATCTTTTATATTATCACTGATTTGTTCATACATTTTGAGCATTGGTGCCATAGCAATTGCCAGTGAGGACATGACAAAAGGTCTTAAATCGTTTAGGGCTTCCTTGATTCGTTTTTTATCATGGGCGTCACTCTTGATTGGATTTATAGAGGCTCTATGGAGCATCCATTTTGGTTTTGAATCATTTCAATGTTTTTCTGTCGTATATATTATAGCTTCATCATTTGAAGACGATTCTGAGTTCTCGCCTAAGGACAGCCCAACAGGAGGTGTTGATGTAGGTCTCACGTCCTGTTTATTGTGTCTTAATTTTGATGACAGAGTTTTAGCAGATTGCTTAGGTCTATTTTGCGAGCATTCAAATGGAGGAGACGTGCTTGAGACAACACGTCTTCGTTTTCTAGAGCCCATTGGCCAATGATTCATTGGTGTGGACTCTTTAGTTGGAAACTTATCTGGTTGCTGTGACAACTCATGATCCTTATTATGTTCCTTTACAATTGGTATTTCACCAACAGAGGCCAGTTTTGAAGAAGTTTTTGAGATTAATGATCCATTCAGTTCTGTCAAATCTAGCAATAGTTTATTCACAATTCCCAGAGAGTTTCGTTTTTTAGGTGGAGAAAGAGCAGTTTCGCATACAGGATCTTCATGTTCTTGTGTGTTCACTTCTGCCACCTCCTCATGGGTCAAATCAACTATGTGCATTTCAATGTAATCACAGGTTTTTGTATTTAAATTTACTTCCAGCTCCTGCTCCACTAACGAGATTTTCCTGGTCTCTTCTCCTTTCTCAGGCAGTTCTGGGCAAAATGTGGCAATGTGATTATTTAGACCTCGGGTTTCAACGAGGCTCACCAGACTCATTGTGGTGTCAGCTGCGCTCTCTAACCACATGCCAGTGCTTTCAGAGGTTAAGTGACTCTCCCTAGTCGCGAGCACGCCAAGCTCCGATCGAGGATCGGAGCGAAGCATCTGTTCAGCACGGTCAGCTGGCATTCGCATCTGCTGCAGATCAGTCCCCGCGGCAGTTTCTCCGCACGCCGCAGTTCTGTCATTGTGTCTCTGCCACACACCCGTTCCACAACAAGCAGCGACCGCCCCCATTTTCAGCTCTGCATTTCTCCCTCCAAGCGCAAAAACAACAATAGATTCCCTTGAGGAGCCCGAACACCTCACCTCCTTGGGTAAATACTCTACATGGTTTGCACGTTCACAGTTTGTGGTAGAGTGAAGGAGGCATTGTGTATGAGTTAGTTGTGGTGTTATGTGGGATGTGAGTGAGCAGTCGTCTTCATTTTCAATACAATCCAAATCATTTGTTATATTTTTATGCAAAGAGGTCTTTGGTAGGGAGATGGTACGGGGAGTGGGAGAGGAAGTGCAGATGGGATCTCTTACTTGGGGAGCCTCCGGACGGCTCATGATATCGTCCGACAGTTCGGAGCTCTCTCGCTCAGTTCGGCGTAGGTGTAGCCGCGTTAATGGATGATGTAAATTTCGTGAAGGGCGACTCATGCGACTCATGCCGAAAATGCCGGACTGACGTTTAGAAATTCAGGAGTTCACCAGGTGCCTGCTTAGCCTCGTGAGCCTCCAGGGACTCACGAGACTGTGCACCGACTCCGCGCCGCTCCGCGGAAAGGAGGGGATTTTATGTGCTCCACACCCTCTTGCAGTAGTGGAAATAGAAGGAGGACCAATGTGAGTCTTCCGAACAGCAGCTCCAAGGAAACAGGAAAAACAAAGTAACAGAGACTCACGAGACTCTGCACCGACTCTGCTTGACTTATAGCAGGTCCTATCAGGCTTCAGCCTGTATTTGAGATTTATGGAAGCAGTCTTGTGGGCATCAGGAGAGTTCTCCAAGGCATGACCTGAGATCGGCTCTATGGGGGTGGAGACCGATTGTAAAGATTTACCTTAGATGTGCTCACCTTGGAAACAAGACGACAAGAAGCAACACAGGTTCGATCCCCGCAACTAGGACATACTCCTGTAACAGCGCCTCGATGCCCCCGGGCTCTGTGAGCGCTTTAAAAAAATGTTTTTTAAAAAAATTATAAGGGTGTCGCAAAAACAAAGCCAGCCTGTGGGGCTAACGCTAGGGGAGGGACAGCAGAATGCTGATGGTAATGATCAAAAACTCCATCGCTCCGTACTGTGCGTCTATTGGATGGGAGGTCACATGAGCAGGGTTCAGAATCTGCCTCCATTTTGCTGCTAGATCGATGTTAAATGACCGCGTTTTTTGCTTCAAAGATGCGGCAACAACCAATGGTAGATGCTAAAAAAAATGTCACTTCGTGTACATGCGGCCAACCAATGGCAGAAAAAAAAACTATCTCATGATGCCAAAGCGTGAAGGATCATGGGTCCCTGCACACGTGGGTTAGTGATAGTGACAGGATTGCTCTGTCACCGCCCCATTTCAAATGAATAAAAATAAGATGTAATACTCCAAATAAATTGGTTAAAAAAAAAAAGTAATACTCCAAGCCACTAGATGGCAACCTACGCAAAGCATGTTAATCTAAGCAGGCAAGCTTCAGAAATACGTACACCATCACGAGTCTCGCTCGGCATGCTCAAACTGAGGCCCCTACTCTTCTAAAATTCTATGGAAATAAGAAATAAAACAGCCATAAAACAACCATGGAGTGGCAGATGCAGCCATTTTATCTTCCCATCGAAGTGCCTTGAGATTTCTGAATGGGTTTATATGGTTAATGGTTACATTTCAATGTTGGGGTTAATGTTATGAAATATGAAATGCAAAACAAAGGAGGTGATGGCTGGAAGGTTTAGAATTATTCTTAACCTCTGGCATCGCTCAGAGAAACCCTCCAGACCATCGTTCCTTGCCTGCCAAGCCATTACAGAAAAGGGAAAGAGTGTATGCATATGGTCCCTCTACAGAAGGGGCAGTCCAGCCAGAACTGCTTGGTCACGCCCCTTCTGCACAAGACCACTAGCAACCCCAGGCATGTTTCAGCCTCACTGATGGGACCCCACAAGGCCGACACATGTCTGGATTGCTTGTGTTTCCGTGTGGAGGGAACCTGGCCAAGCAGTTCAGGCTGGGCTTTTTTCATAGGTGGCAGTGCCTAACTGATTGGCATATGGCTGGACCCTTTTTGAAATGACAAGAGGGGCTAAGAACAGTGGTGTGGAAGGTTGCCCAGAACAGTGCTTGTAGTTCAGATTTATTTGAAACCTTCCACCTATCACTTATTTGGCTATAGTGTGTGTCTCTGTTTGAGAGACAGAGTATGCCCAGACGTTGGTGCCTTGTTTGCTACGCCATAGGGAACAAAACTGCACCTCACTGATGAGGCCCAGCGAGGCCGAATGTCAGGGGTTGCTTGCGTTTCCCTACAGAGGGGACCTGGCATAGCAGTTTGGGCTGAGCTGCTGCCATTGGAGGCAGTGACGGACTGATTTGCACATGGCTAGAGCCCTTCTGCAATGGCACAGACTGGCTAAAAAACAGTGGCGTGGAAGCTTGCCCAGAGTAGTACCAGTGGTTCTTATTTATTCAAAACCTTCCTTTCATCACTTTTTTGGCTAGAGTGAAATATGAAGTGAGCACCAAGCCCAGTTTGCATTATGTACACACGAGATGTTAATAGGCAGGGTGCCAATGGAACATTTAAATGGAGGTGCCTTCCAGGTGCAGCATGGTTGGAAAGACGTGAAATGGTAGGGTTGGGTTTCAATGGGTAGGCCTGGTATGAGATGCAAGGCTGGTAAAGGGTCACAAACACTGCCAATACAGTGGTAGCGTATTGGCATGGCAGGGGTCATGAGGGTATGAGGGAAGGCTGGGGAAGGCTTGATGACAAGATGAGGAAAGGGCATTCTGGGCCCAGACGGCTCATGCAATTCGCTAATTAAAAAGAACCCAAGTTTGTGGGGCATCAGTCGGGCATTATACCAACCTGCAGGACCAAAAGCATTGCCATCCCAGTGCAGAAGCGCAGACCCAGGGAAGATAGAAATAATGATCGCATCTTGGCGATGTAGGAAATGCTGGCAAAGATGTGTTAGCATTGTTTTAAAATAGCTCAGTGATTGGATAGTTATCAAACAAATTCTTCGGTTAAATCAGGCGGGTTTAAGAAAACATAATTTATCCATAAAAATATCCTTTGCACCAGTTACGGGATTTGAACGGGCACGGAGTAAGTATGGTCGGCAGGTCCACGTTGCTTTCATCGGCCTTAGTTGCACCTTTGATACCGTTAATCGTGGTCGTCTCCGGCAAAAGCTGTGGCCGGGATATACCATTAGGCCTATTGAAAATGAGTATTGCTTTGCACAATGACACCTCCGTTAAAACGAGAACGAGTCAAACTGGTGTCTTCATGAACTCATACATAGGCCTAACAAAACAGGGTTGCATTCCAGCACCCACATTATTTAATTTATATTTATCTGATCTTTTGACCGCATTGGTTTCACAAAGTGTTTCCCTCAAACTAGGAACTGTCTGCCTTCAATGGATGGGTTACACAGAGGATTTGAGACTGATGGGCTTTACTCCCACAGCTGTACATCGGTTGACCTTACTGGGTTCCTAGCCAGTATTGAATAACCTCGGCACTAACGCACACAATACTAAGATCGTGACTTTCCATCCTGGCAGGAAGCAGCTCAGAGGACGTTTATTTTTGTCGAAATGAAATGATCAACAGGTGGAGTGCATACCACAGTCTAATTATCTAGCGGTAACTACTGACCACAAGTTAAAATCACAATCCCAAATGGAGACAACAAGTTATTCAGCTCGTTTCCATTTGGCGGCCATCAGATATTTCTCCCAGACACATCGAGGGTACTCTCGTTTCCCCTTAATTAATACACACAGGGCTAAAATTATCCCGACGATCTTATCCGGAGTGGAAATATGCAGAACTAAATATGTGCGGGGATAAAAATGGAAAGCTACTGTTTTCGGGGACTTACCAACATGCCACGCAACCTTCTGGTAGAGGGTCCATTGAGTGAAATGGGCATAAACTCCATAAACTCTGACATTAGTACCGCTTTTGAACTTAAACTGGAAGATGGTAAATTATGAGGCTAACACACTAATGAATTTGATGGTTAGTGATTATTCTAGAGACAGCCTAATGATAGAGGTCATGGCTTGCAGCAAACATTTAAAGATTGATCCACTGAGGACCTTGGTTATCAAAGTTAAATGAGTATTACAAAATGTATACACTGGCTCTTTTGAATTGGGAACAAAACTTGGTAACCCTTGCCTCAAAATCACATAGCAGTGACTACACCCCGTACATTCCTACTCCTTAAGAATACCAGGCTTCTTAAAAGAGTTTCCCTTTCGTGTTATTAGACGAGAGTATATGAGAATACAATTCAACATTGTGGAGACTATGAAAGTTCTGGGGGCCAGGGTTCAACTTAATAAGGATCTTAGGATGTGTAGAGTATGCAGTAACATGCGATTGGAAAACCCAAAACATCTACTCGCATCTTGTGCTGCCTTGCTTGACTTCTATAGCAAACATCTACTAGACTGTGGTTAAACAGGACATTGCTCTGTTGGAGGGAGAACTCCTGTAGAGAAGATTTATGGAGAGGAATGACATTGGTTTACTAGACATTTTTAATACATTTTGGTATTTTATTAAGGAATTTTGGGATGAACTCACGAATTAAGTGATGTATCGTTTAACTGATAATATGCTATTCTGTGATTGTATCCTTTTCATATGGTTCTGCTTTTGATTATAACTGTAAAAAGTAATTTAATTTTGAATGTATGATACAAACGATTTAGAAAGATACAGCTATTTGATTGTATAGCAACTCAACTGCTTACTTACTTGTAAGGAACACACACATATATAAGAGATGGACACCAACTGCTTCACACATTCCCCAACAAGCCTTGGCAAAGCCAATATGGCGGTCTTTACCAAAATATCGTACCCTATGAAAAGATTGGCTTTGCCAAGGCTCTCTATTATATGCAACAACGCTCCCCCACTCTCCCTGTTTCTCTCTCCATCTCTCTAAAAACCTTATCTTGTTAGACTTCATTGGTATGAACGGCGCATCCACCACACCCCCACCACACCCCCTCCTCACGAGATCCCTGAGATTTCCAAAGAAGACTCTGAGTTTGGTTGAAGGCATTTTGATTTTAAGTGGCAATTAACTAAAATGAGAAACTCCACACCCTCGGAGGTGCTGAAAATGTTTGCAACATTAGTTGCATCGTGACATGCACTTTTGAACGACAGAGCATGGCCATCAATGAGCCAAAGGCCTGTTGCGAGACGGTCTTCAATCATACTACATGTTTATACCTTTAATACTAAAAATAGATTACGTGTCCCAGAAAACAAAGAGCTGCTGGCTATTAAATCCTGACTCGATAAAGGCAGGGTTGCCCTGCGTCATGGGCAGTCTGTGCCATCTCCCCGAGACCTGCACTCACGGGGAACCCGCGGGCGCCAACTGCCACTCGCATACTAAGTAATGCAGATTGTATTGCGCTGCTACCAGACGTGAGGCTCATTTTCCTTCCCGTCTCGTCGAGGCCGCATGGTTGCCTCATAGCCCCCCTGCAACGCTTGAGACAAATACCTTTGCCTCTTCAGAGGCTCAGTGGGCGTCGTCTGTGGGGTGAAAGGGAAAGAGGACCATGGAGGACAGGTAGGGGGGAGGGGGAAGCGTGAAAAGTCTGGGAGACATAAATGGACAGACTTCATTTATAATTTGCTGGGGAGTGTTCGGGATTGTTGGGATGTATGGATTGTTTTTGGTGTTTAAACCAGAAGAAATGATGGGAAGAAGTATGGGAAGCAAAGCAGGGTAGTGTATCGTTCAGTGCTCTGGTTTCTGGTTGAGGGGGACAGAGTAGCACCCACTAACTTGCAAATGTGTAGTACAAATGTTTTCTTAATGTAGGTGCCCTTTAAGAGTATGGGATGATGTTTTGGGAAGTTACGGGCTTTTGTGGCAGGGTGGTGCTTTGGAAGGACACAATGCAGGAACAGTCTCCTGCATTCATCATGCAAAGGCTTGACACGTGCCCGACCGTGTCAAGCCCTACCAGCACCAGTCTACTGCGAAGTGTCTCCAGATGCCCCTGCCACCCAAACATCGCAAGTCAATAAGCCTTAGTGGAGTCCTCCGACACCTCCACAGCACACTTACACATCATCTCGTCATGCGCGAAGCCCATGATCTTCATGGACTCCATGGTTTCCTGGTAGATATCCTTGTCCTGCTGGCCGGGAATGGGAAGGGATCCGTTGGACAGGAAGCGGTACTGGTTGAAGGATTCCAGCAGAAGGTCGGCTGCAGGAGGGAACAAAATAACTGTTACACAGGAAATCCTGTTTCGGTTCAGCACTTTCGCTTTTGGCCCCACCAGAGCTTTAATAGCTTTATGCACACACATGATGTGCTCTTATTTCAGGAGAGTTCTCATCTCTGCGTTAAAAGGTGTGGCACCAACTCAAGCCAGATGCATTCATGCTGTCCTGTTTCCATAGAAACCGACGATGCCAAAGAGGCTCTATGTGAATGCAGATCGCAGGCACTCCTTTGCGCCACACTACTATACAACAGCTGATCACTAGGTGTCAGTACTGTAGTGGTGCCTGCGTCATCGCACAGGGCCATTCACTGTTCACAAAACAGCATATTCAACCGTCATTAACCTGTGCTCTGGTATCCAGGGTGTGTTGAGCGCCTTAGACAAGTAAATAAATATGTGTGGGAGGTACAAACTTCGAGGAGTCACTGGACGTAAGTTCCTATGCTTCTAAGTAGTAGAACTCCGACAAATCACTTGCAACCGCATCCATCCTCCATCTCCCAGTCTCTCCCCCAACGTTCTCTGCGAACACCATTCAATGCTCTTAACACATCTCCCTCCCAACAATAGAAACAAACGGCTGTGAACGAAGCAAGAAGTAACCTACAAGTCTTTGAAAGAAACGAAAACCACACATACCCATACATGTGGGTGTGCACAACTGGAACGCCTAAGAGTAAGACTCTTCCTGAAGGAATGCAGTTATTTCCTCATGGTACGAAGTACTCCAACTAAGCAATGTAAACAAAAACGTCATACATCACATAGTCCTCTTCCCACACAGGAGGTTTCTGCACCCTGCTGGCATGATTTCTTTTTCGCAGTACACAAGCACTTGATGCTACCTGTCCTGCTGCTTGCGTATCTTGCTCTTTTCTCCACAATACGAGCTTCCTGGATTCACAGGTAAGGTCATGTACTTTTATATAGCAAAAGACTCTGCCTTAAAATGGCTGAAATCCTTCCTCAGAAATCATACAGAAAGAATCTACCTACCTCCCTTTACATCCACTGCAAACACGTATCCTGCGGAGTGCCTCAAGGATCCAGCCGTTCCCCTCTCCTTTTCAAACTTTACATGTCACCCTTGACGAAAATCATCCGGCACCACCGACTGACTGCCCACAACTATGCAGACGACACACAACTGATAGTCAAGATAGCCACAACTCAAGACCCAGCCGCCTCACAGACATATACAGCTGGATGACAACGAACAATCTCAAATTAAACTGGATAGAAAATAGAAATAACGATCTCTCCCCCAGAGGACACCACAACCAACTCACGGCTGGACTGGCCACCGGACATGGTATCTCAACCAGAGACATCAACTGTGGTAAATACTAATGAACAACGGACTTACTGGAACCACAAGTCAACACTATTACAAATAAATGCTTCTATCTCCTAAGATTAATCAGAGAGATGCTGCCTTATCGCTCCTTGTCACATGTAACCCACGCAATCATCTTCCTGGTGTTATCAAGAATCAACTAAGCGAACAGCCTCTACCTTGGAATGCCAAAACCACTCACCAAAAAACTCCAGCGCCTCCAAAACACTGCAGCAAGGATATTTCTGAGACCAAACAGAAGAGACCACATCACAACATTGCTAATAACCCTACATTGGCTACCACTAAAAAAAACAAGTTCAAACCTCCAGTAAGAGGACTACGATCCAGTGACTATATCCAAATCGAAAGGAAACAATACGAAAAAAGGAAATTTTGAGGAACACCATTCACACTCCTAATTGACAATCCATGGAACACAATGCCAGACGAAATCAGGACAATAGACTGAATACTTGGCTGTTCAACTCCCAATGACCAACACAAGTGGACACCCCCCAATGACACAACAGGGACCGAAATGAAAAACAACTACTAACCTCCCGCTTCCATTTCCTCTCCAGCAGTCTCCACCAAAACACACAACCCACCATTCATCACGAAAATAACTGCCGCAAACATCCAATCACTGAACGCCACCCATCCGGAAACAATAGCCCCAGTGCAAACAATCCAAACACAGCTAGAAACCTGACCCACACTAGATGCCAGTTCCTTATCACTCTACTAGCACCGACAGAAAAGAACAATTTCTATTCCATTCCCTCTGCTCCCACTAACCTACACAACCCTTTCGCTTACAGAACCACGAGAGCGCCTGGAGACCATGGGGCGCGGTACAAGACAAGTTATCCCAACAGAACATAAAACTCAGACTAATCACCTGAAACCACATCCACCATCAGTCTCCCAGCCTCTCCACTATCCTTCGCTGCCAACCCCATCCAACAATTCGCCTGCTCACATTCCCAGTTCTTGGAATAGAGAACATGCAGCTATGCATATATCAATTGCATCACTTTCTCGTTTCCCCACCAGGGGGCATCACAAGTGTATGGTTAGTCTTTGCAGATGATGTGGAGAAAACGGCCCTCCAGAGGTGGCCAATGGCATGCTTGGGAGTGCCGATGGTAACACACGGTATGCGAGAGTGGCGCCATGCAGTAGGAGCTCACAGTGGGACTGCGCTTAGGTGTATTCTGCAGCCCAATGTAACAAATGGGAGTGAGCAGTGGCGCCTAGAGGCCCAAGAATGACTAGAGCATGCCGAATAACACGAACATTTAAAATGTGATGCAGTTGGCGCCGTTCCCATGTGCCTATGTGGCAGGAATGCAACCCCTGCTTTTACTGCGCGCCTTTGCCAAAATGGACAGACATTGATTGTTTTTCTACCCTTCATTTTGAATGATTGGTGACTGCTAGAAGCCTCGACAAGATGGCGTTTAATTCTAAGCAGCTGACATCAGCATGTAGGGGTGTATTCATTTTAACAAAAGCACGATCAGACGAAACGTTAATTAGGCTAACCAACGTGCAGTCATGCACACACAAAGCACACACACTCTCTCCCGCTCTCCATGTTCCCTCTCTTCTTTCTCTCTCGTTCTATTTAATTATTATATCATCTTCTATTTTGTGACAAAACAGCGTGCATGTAGTTTACATTAGAACATCCCTGGAAAATGCACAGAAGGATACAATGATTTGGCCAGGATCCCAAACATGATTTAAGTAATGACCCAGGTTTTGAAGCCAGTTCACAATTTAGGGACTTGATATCATATTTTCTCAGGTGTAATTGGTAGTAATGTGTTTAAATCTGTTAATTTTAAGAATACTCTGTATTAATGAGATTACTGGAATAAGTGCACACATTATGATAAACCCTGGTAGAAATGTTAAGCAAAAAGAGTATACTTGTATGGCAGTGAAAGGCAGGTTGCCCAAGTCAAGAAAAATAATCTCACATAAGACTGTACTTGCAAGATAGCACAATAACATGAAGACTCTCTGGCACCCTTGGTTTCTGGTACGATACAGGTTCTAATCCAATCAAGGGATCTACACTTCTTCTCTGCCCCTGCAAACCGGAAATCCAAAATCCAGGGGTCTCCCCCATCTCAGAAGACATAGACCATTTAGCAAACCTGGAGTCTCTGAGTCAATCCCAGAGGTTAGGCAGCTATGGCCGTCTCCTATTTATGTCCAACCTGGGAAAATCCCCTCAGTTATGTACAGATTCCAGTGGAGGGACTAATTAAAGTGGCAGAGGGCTTGACCCTTGACCGCAGACAGGGCACACATCATCCATTGAGTCGTCAGATGGTCTTTTGCCTCTGTGACTGCCCAGTGAGCTCTGAATGATGCAGATCCATATTACACCACACAATGAGAAGGTTCGGCCACTATTTACAAGAGACAGCAATAGCCCTCCAAACTCCCCAAGCCACCAAATACTCTACAGCTGCATACAATTGTGTGTTGGATTTTATTTCCTGAGTGTGAGTGAATTTGCACGGAAGAGGATTGCAAACAAATATACACTTTGTATTTACGGAGCAAGGCTCTGTGCTGTCTGTGCAGAAGGGTGTTACTGAGCGGTCTGAGTTTTCTTGTTGGCTATGGCGGGGTTATATGTGGGATAGTAAAGTCTTCTTTCTGGAAGTTCTACTGCCCCCCCTGTGGAATGAGTGGTGCTCCCATTTTACCCCTTAGCGCTTCCAGCGTGCTACCAGAGTGAGATGTCACGATGCATCTGCATTGAAGAAATCTAAAACCATAAGATTGATTGTGGGTCAGTTTCTGGCTGGACTTACTTTTGACATGTTCTCCAGCTCCACACAGCATTTGGTAGAATATGTGGAAGGTCCTTTCGTCTTTGGCCTGGCGGATAGCACGGGACTTTTCAAGAAGGTCTGAACATCAGGGTTAAGGAAAGGATTCCAGACTCTCACCAGAGCCACAGGGGAACTGTGTGGATATAGAGGTTCCAAAGGACCAAGTGGCAACAGCTGGATCGCCAACGCTGGCCAGTTTCAGAAGAACAACCAACACATGGCTGGACTGAGGAGGCTTTCGAGGAAATAAACAGTTGTACACACGGTAAGCAGGTTCAGAGGGGTAGAAAACGGGTCATAAAAAAGGAAGGTGCTTAAAATGAATATCCGCAGTCAACAGGACAGGTAGAAGTATCAGGAAAAATAGCCCAAGACATGAACAGACTTCCATAAACCATCACCAGTGTGCAGACAGAAAGAAGGCTGAAAGGTGCTTCAGGAGAATAACCGCAAGAACAAGAAAGGTACAAGGGAACACACCCTGGCAGCGGAACAAAGGGGTGTTTCGCAAAACCCACCCATATCTCCTTAACTAAATGAGGCTTCAGAGGGCAATACCATAATCCAAAGGGACAGGAACCGTCACCCCCAGGGCACAGGAACAGTCTTTCAGAGGAACAATCAATAATAACACCTGAACACGAAGTGGAACAAGCACAGCAGAGCAAACAGGAAGATGTTTCAGCATAAGCACCACCCATGTGGGGAGGGTTTTCAGAGGGACACCAACAGTCATCTGGTCAGCAAGATGTCATTCAAGCTTCCACCGAAATCCAGACAAGCAAGAGGTCTCCAGTGAAAACCCATATGACAGAGAACGAAAAGGGTTTTTGAGGAACAAATTCCTCTACACAGAAAGGTGTCAGAGCAATTACGGTCATCCACACAAGAAAAGAAAGGTTTTCCGAAGAAGTGCCACGTCCTGCCCAAGAGAAGGAGGATGGAAAAACGAATATTGTTCACTACCCCTTCCTTTTCACTCTCATCCCAAGGCACGTTTGCAATGGTCATGTAAGGATACAGGTCTCTATATTGGCTCCAACAATGTATCCGGCCACATCAAAATTAATCCGAATGAATTTCCCCTGGAAGGAAAGCAGAGACAAATAAAACAAAGTCTACATTAGGAGTTGGATACAGTGCACGCGCTCCTTACATACATTAATGGACAGATGACAAAGTGACATACCTCACAAAAAGCTATCTTTTTTCCGTTCAGTTCCCTCCTAAGCTCTAGTCCCACTGATGGCAACTTCAGACCCATGGGCTTCTTCCCTCCGTGAGGCCATGCAGAGCCGCAGCGCTACGGCAACGCTACTGTCCATTCTTGCAAAGAGCTGAACAGTTACTTACCCTGTTCTTTACCGTGTGCCCCACAGCTTCCTGGCCCCAAGCAGATTATTTTCCAGTCTTACTTTTTCCACGAACCCGCTGCCCAATCAGTATCAGTCAATGTATGCAGAGCATACTACACCACGACAGCCTGACCCGCTGCCTCCTGCGTCCAAGCCGGACACCCAAGCCCAAGAGCACCGTGGCTTTCACACGCACTGGGCCTCAGCACTGGAGTCCTACTGCCTCATGGTGGTCTTACTTGCACAGCCCTAAAGCCCCAAGCGTCCTCAGCAGTCACCCCTCACCAGTCTTGGCACTTTACAACTTCACAGTGTTGCAGCTTTTTGTGCTCACAATACTGAAGCACGTGGATCATTGTGACCAGAATGCACAATAATTGTGAGTAGCCATGTGCCTTTTTATTATCAATGATTTCTAAAGCATTAGGTTTTTGCTGATGGTAAAGTTATTAGGGGATGGGCAGGAGAAATAATATCGTTTTTTATATGAAAGAAATGGGATAGGGGTAAACCATTAACAAAACAGTTCAAAGATCAGATATTCACACCAATATGCAATATGGCATCTTATTTCAATAGTATTGTGCACCCAAAATACTAAACTCAGTGACCATTTAAAATAAGAAATGCTGTCGATGTCCAGGTAGGGACAACCTTCTGCACCCAATCGCTTTTATCTCCTAAGACACATAATTTTGAGGAAGACGTATTTTCATACACTTTGCTGGTTTCCGAGCACAAAATGAAACATCAACTTCCAGGCTTATAGTGGGGCAAGAAATGGGAATCAAAGCAAGTGTGTGCCTTTGACCTTTCTGGACACAGGTGGAAGAAACCTGAGATTCGGCTTTTCAGTGAGTGGTTGGTCTGAGAGAAGAATGACGGTGAGAATTAAGGTTCAGAGCAAGCACTCACTCGACCACCAAGGTCCTGGAGGCACCTGGAACTAGCCTGTTCGTTACACAGTGATATCTTCAATTAAGGAGGCTAACAGTGCTGATCTACTATTCTCCTCTTGGTCGTCTCTCTTCTTTTCTTTCACGTTTGTCTATATTGGTATTTTTGAATTTCATTTTGTTACATATATATTGAACGTTTATGCTGTATTACGGATATTGAGTGTCATCATTATATAAAGAGGAAATCTTTTAGCCAATAAAGAAGTGAAAGGGGGCAAGAGCGGGGTTTAATGTGTGAACAGAGTGTGTAGATACTAAAAAGATAAAGCCGCGGTTGAAAACCTGGAACACCTTCTTTCAGAATATCCTTCCACTTCATCAATTAGGTTTAAATATTTTAATACATTTTTATGTCATCTTAGGTTGTATAGCTAAGATCAATTTTTGGAGGGAAATGTTAACCGGAAGACAGTTTTCTTTCCCCGAGTTGGCTACTCTTGGATGTATAGATGAACTTTTAAACTTACATTTCTGAATGTGTAATTTGAAAAGTTTAATAAGCTTGTGTAGAATATGGTGATGTGACATTGGGCCACATTACGACCGCCGAAACCGCGTCCGGGTTCACAGAATGAGGAATTACCGGGCCATTCCGAGTTCGGAGGGCCTGGTAATTGCTCCCTCCTAGAACCCGGACCTTCAACATTCCCATTCCAGCCCCCATAGGGCTGAATGGGAAACAACAGGCCGATTACGAGTGGCCCGTTGTTTGCTCCCTCTCCCGGTACCCGGTAAGCACGACTGGTTTTACCAGGCATGCTTACTGGTGTTACCAGGCGTGCTTACCGGGTCCCGCGAGGGGACCTCGTAATGTGACGGAACGGGTTTAACGGGTCTGCATCCTTTTGCTGCACCCGTTAACCCGTTCCGCCAGGGTCGTAATGAGGCCCATTGTGTCTTTTGGTTTATACAAAATGTGTAAGGTTTCTTTTTAAACCACGAGCATATAATAAAAAACAATACCGTACAGTACTGTATTGATGCATACATATGGCTATTTGCCAATGCACCCAAATATAAATAAATCAACAATAGACATTCACATCTATAGCTTCACGGCTGCTGGAGACCATGATGCAGAAAGCATTGTTGGTTTTTGAACTTAGGGACTTGCCTAGACAGTGCTGTAGCCAGCTTTTGGTACCTGACATGGCGTCTCCTGAAGGGGCACTTTCATGAATATCCCCCTAAAATATGTCAGCATTGTCACTGCATTACACTTTCATGAAGGTGCACCCACAATAAAGGTCAACCATGTCACTTGCATGATGCCCATGCACCGCGTGGGTCCTGCACCCGGGCAAACAAACTTCATGCTTCCATTCATTTACGCGCACACACACAGCAAAATATACACACATACAGGCACACAGAATCACTTACACACATGCACATTAAAACTAAGAGAAACATTGCATACCTTCCAAAACACACACACATACACTTTTAAAATGTTCCTTCACATGCAGCAAAATCTATTTAATTCCTAATGTTCTCTCTGATCTGGCAGAACCTACGGGTGGCAGACTATTCACCCCACCAGTGCTGGAAATAGACTTTATAGTGCTTCTATAGGAACTAGAATAAATCCTGCAAGTTCTGCTCATACGATCTCAAGACACCACTCTTCAACACAATTAATCTCAAAAGAATATGTACATCTTCTTTACTGAACACACTTGAAAGGAAGGTTTTTTTAATCAAAATACAAAAAATCACAAACTTTAAAAACAATACTAAAAACACACACACTCATTGCGACAGGGGTTAGTATCACAGTGACTTGGACACAGTGACTGCATGTGTACATTCAGTGCCAATGTCATCAATTCTCTCACATCAGAGACATCCTGCACTTAAACTATCCAATCGTCTGTTTTGGAACATTGCACACTACTCAGATTGTAGATAGATTGGTCGTAGCAACTCGACCAATGTCTCAAATATTTAAACAAGCCACACCTGTGATGATCTTGACCTGCTAGTTAACAAATAAACTAGGTTCTGTCTCATAAGAAGAAAAAAAAAAAAAAATATATATATATATATACAAACACACACACACACACACACACACACACACACATCGACACAACCGTTTTTCAGCCACTAAGCAACGGGATCATAATATATAATCACGTCCCTCAATTCCACCTTCGGCCTTCTCAGGACAGATTTAATTCTGCTTGGACATCAATAGACTGCTCTTGTATTACTTTTCAACACGTACTTGGAATCTCACTGCATGTGCTCATGCCAAGAATCCTGGCATTTTTTATTTCTTTATTTCGCAAAGCGTTTCAAGCAGAAACACTGCAATTTTGTTTATACTGCCCATAAGGACAGCGCAAAAGCTAGTCTGTGTGAGGGAGGGTATTGTAAGGAAGGCATGGTATCAACAGTAAGTCAGCCACAAGTAACCACAGTTTAAGGGTGTTTATTGAACTTCAAAAAGGGTTTGAAAAATGTGCATCTAATCCTAAATCTACAGATGGGAGCAAGCTAAGATCATCAAATAATAATAAGTCAGTCCTAGTTGTGTCTTGTCAAAATAAATGGACCTATACTAATAAACCTATTGCCAATCCTTACCTCAAAAGACAACTAGTGTGGGAAACAGTGTTACAAAAAAGAAAGAAGTGTTCACAAAATTATATGTCAGGATGTTCAGGCAGTTGTCCTCCCTTCCCCGCGTTTTCAGCACGGGACAAGGCTGTTCACTCGAGCACAGCACAGTCTCTGTCTTCTTTAGCACGAGGATACAGTTCCCTCTTTAGCATCAGGGCCTTCTGTGCCCAAGTCTCTTTGCTTATCAAAGTCTCTTCATTCAGAGGGACTGATGCGACACAATAAATAATATGTTCTTTTCCTCTTTCAGATTTTCACAAGTACTCCATTTAGGTGATTCACTATTCACCCCGGCTCCTCCTCACTCGGGCTCAGATCCATCAACACAATGTTCTTCACCTTGGATCCCCCTCATCCGGGCTCAGATCCTCAACACTATGTACATAGGATATTTTTTTTTCGGGTGACTCATGGTTCACCCTCAATCCCCCCGAGCCGGGTTCAGATCCCAACTATCGAAGACTTTCGAATGTGCACAGAGTTTGACTTGAACCATTCCAGTACCACTTCGATTTCACAATTCCTTTCCTTTTAACATTTACCACCTTTCAGTTGGATACCTAAGAGAGACTTTTTAAATGAGCACCCAGGTGGTGCTGCACCACTCCGTCTACAGTATTGTGTCTTGGCTTCAAAGTTCAGTCACTCATCTGCTGTTTTAATTATGTTTGCGTCGCTTGCAACCTTTGCTACAACACAGAGCGGTCTGGTATCAGACTCCCCAACTCACCGGCTGCGTGGACTTCACTGGTGCTGCTTTGTTGGAGGAGCCAAGGACAGTACAACAGCGGCAAAGGATTCTCCCCACCTTGACTTTCGATGCAGGAGAGCCCCGAGTATCTCTGTCACACAATGCACGATTCTTCAGCTTTGATTTCGGGTCTTACGTTTTCTATTCTCGGAGGCTTGTGGAAGTTACAGTTTTTCTGTGAAAAGGTCAATGGCACTTCCCTCCTTGAAATCCTCTTCGTTCTTGCCATCTTTCACCTTGCATTAAACTGACTTCTTGGAACTGCTGCTTCCTCGTGTGCGTTGCCTTGCTCAGAGTGTGCTTTCGTGCTCCACCTTTTATCCGTGTGATGGAAGTCAGGTGTGTGTAATGTGTGTAATGATCAGCATTTGCCAGACCCTGCCTGATCATTCTATTGGCACACATCAGGCTCAGTGTATGTTAGTCTGTTTTCTTTCACAGTGAGCTGTCCGTGAGAAAGTGTTTGTGTTGGAAAAGGGGGGTGGGGTGGTGAGTTCCTAAGTATCCTACCTGGAGTGAAGGTGTTACAGGGAAGGGGATACTGTGGCTCGCCTTCCAGTGTCCCACTTCCACTCCCCGAAGACCCCTCATCCAGGTGATCCACCTGAACTTGTCCACCCCAAGGAACTGGATCCAAAAGCAATGGCCATGTCTCGGCCACCTGGATGACAGAACTTGGGGACTAGAGAGTGAGACACCTTCAGGTTTCTCACAGTATGGAAACAGAACAAAAATAATCCAGTCCAAGAGTCATTGTCTGGTGGCGTGAAGAGTGATAGGATCAGGCGCACTGGCCCATGTTTGCACTCTAGGATCACTGACCTGGGAAGAGGAAGCCAAATGAGAAGGGTCTTAGGCTCTTTTTAATGGAATTTTGTGGGTGATCGATTTGAACTTTACGGGAATGAGCGTTCCAGTGCTGGGCAGCGAGGAGGGTGAAAGCTGAGAAGTGGCACAGACGCAGGAGGAACAGTACGTTTCTGGAGGACATTCCACATGAGAGGGTGACAAAGAATGCAGCCAGTGGCTGCCTGCGTTGGATGTGAGACTATGGATTTGGATCAGTTCAAAACTAGGGACATCAACTAGAAAAGGTTGTGGCACAGACAATCAGCCCACAGCTAAGGGTGGAAAGAAGAATGTGGCCATAAATCTAAGGACGTTATGTAGTGAAAGTGAGGACTTTTGTGAGTAGCTGCAAATAGCAAAAATGGAGTCAGAGGAGGCTTCACTGTTGTCTAATTCAAGAGAAACAGAGAGGTGAAGATGGTTCGGCTGACAGTGGAGGTGAGGATTGATCTTTTCAAGATTAAGCCATTGGTAGAAGTTAATGTGATGAAAGTGGAGTATTTGAGTCAGTGGCCAAAATGGTTTCCAAGGTTGTTGGTAGGAGGAACACGATTGGACAGAGGTGTGAAGGAGCATGGTGAGGAGAAAGACTTGGAAAGGTTCAACAGAGATGGCCTATTTTGTTGGACTGTGCAGGAGGTCGAGGGTGGCCGCCCCATAGAGGATAGGCAGTGAAAGATGCAACTTTGGAGGGAATTAGGAAGGAGTGTGATGAATATTCGAGTGGTAATTGCATAATGGTTGAAGTTAAAGCTGGGATGGTTTTCCCTAGTGAGGTGACAGAGAGCAAATAATAGGGAATGCAGAATGGTGAGCAGAAGCAGCTGAGTGTCATGAGATGGAACAAAACTATCAGAAAAACAGAGTAGCTGAGATGGGCCAGTGCTTAATAGACTATAATGTGTGTAGGCATGTTAGGGGATTAAAGGGAGCATGGGTGCCAACTTTTGATTTTCCCCACAGGGCAATAATTCAGGTTAAAAAAGCACATACGCAGAGAACGTGGAGAATGCAGAGAACGCAGAGATTTGCTTTGAAGGACGTTGGTGTCCCTGCTCACTGCTGTCGAGTGACTCTGGTTTCCAGGACCTCTGGATACCTCTTGGTGCTTTTCATACCTGTGAAAGCCCATATGGCCTGCCGAGCTTGCTGAACTGCTCGGCGGTCTTTTTTTAATCTCCAGCTGCCTTTATTGCTAAACTATGTTGCCTGCTTCATATTAATCACTGTTGTTCTTTGCTCAGACATGGAGCTTCCTGTATGTTTGCCCTTAGTGGATTACCATTTGAGATAATGGCAGTTACAAGGGTGAATCCTATGAACAATTTGGCGAATAACAGGGACTTACCAAGCAGGGATGGTCCTTGTACATTGCCCTATATCAACTCCCCGGTCTCTCTAGGCAACATGGAACCCCCGCCACAGCCTACTTCTCCTATCCTTCAAGGGAGGGGTAGTCGCTTTTCCGAAGGTCTGGCTTTAACTGTGAAGAGGAAACAAAGTCTGCAAAAAACTCCCCTTTTCCTACTAATAAAGCCACAAAGAGTGATGCTATTAAAGGTGCGATGCCTTGGTAGGGCACCCATACGCAGCTGCAAAATATTGCGTTTCCCTCTTTTGCTGATCACATAAGTGTTAATGAGGACCTTATAGAGGGGGGTGATCTTGATAAACCTGATACTGATGGGCCCTTACGGACTTTGTCAACTCCACCCCTGCTGGAAAGGTCAGGGGAAGGTTCCTCTGGGGGTCCTGCAGAAGGGCCTGATGATCAAAATATTTTGGGAAATTGGCTGCTTTTTAACAAGCGCATTAGGCGGGACCTTGACTCATGCTCTAATGCCTCAGACCTTCATGCATGGTTTGTCTCACTGGCTTCCAAAATTCCCACTTTACACTCTTCGACCATTGACTAATGTTGCCAATGCGTGTCTATTGGCATTGAAAAGTCCTGCCAAACTCTGGATATTCAGACCAGGGCGCACCAAGGCTGCCAAACTTGCCCAGAAGAGTCGCCTCATAAAGGAGTGATTCCTCAAGTCTCCACATCAAAATCTGTTCTGGGTGTAGCTAATGTTTACTCTTTCGACAGGACTTTCTCTCCGACTAAATTAAACACCTTACCTTTCTTCTGCAGCCACCCCTCCTCCCTCCTTCTCTGCCTTTCCCCTTTTCTCTGCTGACGAGGTTTCGAGACAAGTCTGATCTATGAAAGTCTTGTCAAAACAGGTCCACCCCTGTTCCTCCAAAACTATCAAGGACCACATCGACTCCTTGGCTCCTGCCCTGGCTGACTTCTGCAATCACTCCTTCGCCTCTGGAGTCTTCCCATCCCCCCTCAAGCACTCCCCTGTGCACCCCCTTCTTAAGAAACCCTCTTCCGACCCCTCCTGCCCAGCTAACTATCACCCAATCTCTATCACTCCCTTCCTGGGCAAGCTCCTGGAGAAACTGGCCATCTCCCAGCTTAATCTCCATGCTAAATCTGTTGGTAGTCTTCATGCCCATCAGTCCGGCTTCAGAGCTGCCAGAAGCACAGAAACTGCTCTCCTGAACATCCGTGAGGACCTGCTCTCAAACCTTGACTCTAACACCTCTTGTGTTCCCATTTTGCTCAATCTCTCTTCTGCCTTTGACACGGTCAACCACACCATCCTGCTCAATCGTCTCCGTGATAACCTGGGTATCACTGGTCAGGCTCTGGCGTGGCTGACCTCCTTCCTCTCCAATCGACCCTCCCAGGTCCAACTGGGGTCCTTCCTCTCTGACATCTTTTTCTCTACCTGTGGTGTCCCCCAGGGATCTAACCTCTCCCCCTGGCTGTTCAACCAGTATCTGGCACTAATTGCTCACTGCATCGCCGCTCTCTGTCCCAACTTTTAGTGCTACATGGATGATACCCAGCTCATTTTCAGGCTACCCTCGGCCTCCTCTTCCCTCACATCTGACTGTCTTTCTGCTATCCATGAATGGTGTGCCGCCAACGACCTCTGCCTTAATGCCAGTAAGACTGAGATTCTACTCATCGGCACACCCACTCCCTCCTTCCCTGCAGCTCTCTGGCCGGCCTCCCTTGGCCCTCTCCCTGCTCCTACCTGCAAGGCAAAAAACCTCGGGCTCATCTTCGACTCCACACTCTCTTTCTCTCCTCACATATCTGACGTCTCTAAGAAGTCACACTACCAGCTACCCCTCCTCAGAGGTATCCTTCCTTTCCTCTCCTTCCCCCAGAAGCTCACTGACTCTAGAGCTCTGGTTCTCTCGAAGCTGGACTACTGTAACAGCATCTATCTAAATCTTCCTGCCTCTACTCTCCGCCCTTTGCAACTCATCCAGAACAGGACTTCGAGACTTGTCCTTGGCCTCAAGCCCAGGGACCATATCTCTCCAGGACTGAAATCACTACAAAACCCTCTGCATTGTCCACAAGGCCTTGGGCCAAAATACCGTCAACTCTCTCTCCCTAAATATCTTCCTTCTCGAGCTCTTCGCTCATCCACCTCCAACTCCCTCAGGGTCAGCCGCTTCTCCAAGCAACGAGTTGGGGGTAGATCTCTCTCCGCAGCAGGGGCCTCCCTCTGGAACAGCCTTCCTGCCTCCCTGAAACTTGAGGAGAACCATCTCCGGTTCCGGAAGCACCTCAAAACATTCCTCTTTGCCTCCGCTTTCTCTCCTTCTCTACCCTGCTAAAATCAGCAAACCTGCACTGAATCTGCAACTAGGCCACTCACCGATCTCGGTCCTTGGCCCAGCCACTCTTCCCTGCACTGCCTACCTGCACTACGGGACTGTCTCTGTATCCTACAGCCCCTCCTCCCAGCACTTACCTTGCACTTGCCACCAGCTGGCCCTATTATTTATATTGTATTCTACTAACCATGTACTTCACGTTCCCCTCTCCCCTTCCCCTTGCACTTTTCCCTTTCCCCTCTACCCTTGAATTTGCGCAATCTGAATGACACCTGGCCTAGTAGGATCGTTGTCTGTCTCCCCCTGTTACCCGCCCTCCCCTGCCTCGTCGCACCTTGAAACACATGTGTATAGGCGCGTTACAAATGCCATTTCATGTCATATCATATCCCTCAATCCTCTAAAGATATTCGTATAAACAAGTCCTGTATGGCTCAAATAGCCAATTCCACCTTAAGGGGCTTCACGTTGGATCCCAGAAACGTTATTATTACCAACATTGATAAGCCCAAGGAATATGAATCCAGAGAGGCGCTCAAAAACAAAATTTTAGCTTGGCTCAATCAAAGAGTGGGTCGTAATTGTATCAGAACTCAAGATTTGAGAGTCCTTCGGAGGACATCATTTGATGGCTGGTGTTCTCTAGAGAACACAGACTGTATTGTTGTTGTATGTGGACTAAGTAACTTACCCTTGTTTATGAGCAAAAACTTTAACTTACAGAATGTGTCTCCATTTACTAAGTTAAGAACTATTGCTCATTGATCTTATCCATGGTTATTTATGTTCTTGTACTTACTTTTTTTACTGATGTGCCTATCATCTGCTTGGCCATGTTCGTTCCATTCTATGTTATGTTTGTATTGTTTTCTGTATTTTTGTAAGCACACTGAGGCCTACGAGCGTGTGGCGCTATATAAGAAACAAATCAAATCACATATATTTTACAGCAAGTTTTTGCAGCAGGAATTAGAAAAAAGTCATAGGCTTTACAGGGATGTCTAAAATCGCCAAACTTGATGTGCTGTCCTGGCCCCAAACGCCTTTGCACTGTAATCCCCCACAACTCCTACCAGACGGTGGGCCTGATTATTAGCTGCTGCTAATTATAGTGTTGAAAGCAGATATTCTCCCCTCCAGTTTTCAGCACCACCATTCTGGGGTGGCTGGAAATACTGGAGGGGAAATGACGTGCTTCCCTGCAGCAGAAGCTGCATAAATCTACCATTTACATAGAAACATGTGCTCCAGGGGCACTGCAAGCATTTTCTGAAAGACTGACACTTTTCTAGTTTATGAAAGTTTTCTTAAGCTTTCATTAAACTAGAAACGTGATGCTGCAGTTTCGGAAATGGCATTTCTATAAAGGATAGAAGGACACCTCACTGGTATCGTATTTTAACTACTCTTATTGATGTGCTGAAGCTGTGCTCTTGAGAGCAGAATCCCCTGCAGTGCCAGCCCTGCATTTCTCATGGTTGCTAAGGCTGTTGTCAAGCAGTAAATCGGGCGCATGCTAAAGTCGTGGTTTGATGCCAGACTGCTGCATTAGCACTTCATCTGAACAGGGTGCTTCTGAAGAAAGTGTTCTGTGTTTTTGCATGCACCTCAGAATCAGGCCCCGTTCAAGTCTCAGGGGGGTGGGGGCTTTATTGTTGAGGTGGCCCTCCACGTTGAAGTGAGCAGCACTTGCTAATTTTGCAAGATGCATGCTAACACTTCACCCAGCATGAGAGGAGCCAGACGCCCTGCCACGCCCGGGCATTTAGATGCACAGAACTCAATACAGATTTATTTCTTCATTTTTGGTCTCCCTATGCAAATACTTGCTCAAGCTCCCCAGCAACATAATGTCACTCCTGCCCCCGCGAACGGTGATATGCCCCCTCTGTCCCATGTACTCGGCACCTAGGTAAGGAAGGATCAAACGTATGATAAGGAACTGTAAAATGCAATTGAGTTAAGGTCGTGGTATGTTATGTTGATTTATACTGTGCACCCCTACCACCCTGGGGCAGTCTCCAGGCGCTCTATATATGAAAGAGACCTGTCTCACTATAGTGCTTTTTACCAGTAGCCCTGATTGGAATGGAGAAAATAGAGTGGGAGGAAAGTGGTCAGTCTTTCTGGGGGATGAGGAGTCAGAAGAGGGTTTCTTGTGTACAGGGATGGCTGACCACAGCTGTCTAGAAGCAGGAGGGAACCATCCAGGTTAGAGGCACAGGTTGCACACATGTGCTGTGCAGATCAGATGCAGAGCCCTGCATGGGGGGTTGCTAGGTCTGGAAAAGATCCGGGGCTACACTAATGTTGGTATTGTCATGACTCGGGGCTAGCTAGCCTTTTGGCTGTAGACCCCGAGATTCTATCCGGGGCTACAACCAAAAGACCTGGGGCTATAAAACCCTAAGCCCCCACCCCCTTAGCAACGCCTCTGGAGCCCTGTAGGTTCTGAGTTCAGGATGTCTGGGATCAGCACTACCCGAGTTCACACCTTCACCAACACCCGGCTCTACACAGTTCCGCATCAACGTGACCATCATCCCCCCGCAGCCCCCTACAACCAAGCCTAAATTACCAAAGCGCATACAGGCTCAGACCTCATCCCAACTGTGCCCCACTCAACCCAGCCCACCACTTACAAAACGAGAAGAGTTGTCATTTTTTACAGTCTTCGCATTTCCAAAAGCCTCCAGGATCGGGTTGGCCTGTAACAGCTGCCTCTCCAGTTCACCCTGCCAGGGAAAGAAAGAAAAAACAGTAATACCATTAACCAAACAGATGGAGGCAAAAGGGCTGCAACGTCAATGGCGCATGGTTTTGAGAGCATCGTCATGCTGGCCCCCATGCTAATGTGATCGCCCAGACACCTGGGTAAACTGTGCAGAAGGAAGCCGACAGCTGGTCCACACAAGACTAGATGCCACTGTACATGCTCCCAACTACACAATCGCTTCTGCGAGGAACAAGGTAAGGAGCAGGGCCTTTGGAGGCACCAGCCACACTTCCTGTCCCATGGCCTCACACATGGCAACACTTGCAGCCAGGGGTGCTGCTAGGCCTGGAAAAGATCCGGAACCAGGAGTGAGTACACAGTGCACCGCAAATCCAACTTGCACATGAGATGCAAACTTTACATGCTCCATTATATATAAATGGTGTCCTAGATATGCCCTAATTCTTCCCTACTTTCATTCTCAAACACTGAAAGTTTATGTCGCATAAGCCTGTCTGTAAATTGGCCAGGGGGGAGCCAAAAGTAGGTCCTGGTAACTCTTGGTTTTAAGCTAACCTGGCTCTCCTAGGGCGGAAGCAAGAGCTAAATAGCTGCCAGTAATTTCAAACCCTGCTTAACAGCTCTGTTTGGCATTTAGTGACCCAGATCTTCCAATGATTAGCATCTCTTTGTGGAAGTGAAAATCCTCAAAATAGAACAATTATGTAATGGGCCAAAGGAAGGTGAAATAAGATATTCAATAATTTATCTCAGTAGAAGGCAAGAGGTTGACAGTGCAATGGGTTAATGCACATACTGCAGCTATGTGTAACCTACAGGCTACACATCCAGTTCATGGCTGAGATGTGGATACCGGTTTGCTTGCTGTGCTGGACCTATAGTCGCTTCACATCATCTGGAGAAGATACCCTGCGTGATTCCCAGCACAAGTACCTTATCAACTCAGAACACTATGCTCCACTATTTTCCCCTCACTCTTTTTAGGGCAGCTGGTAGCACACAGACAGATGTGAAGGTTACCAAGGCCAGAGTGCACAATGAACAGGCACAGTTGATAGTGGGCCTGCAGGTTGCTTTGAGGGATATTGGGTAATCACTCACTGCCCCACTCACAACCCAATTTTTAAAACTGTCATCCAGCCCCCCCAAAATGTTGAGACTGGCCCTGCCCCTGCAACGGCCCCTCTGCCCTGCTTCCCTCTGCTGTGGGAGCAGCACATCCGACAACTTTATTTACAACCTCTTCCTTCAGCCGGGCAGCTACTCCAAGCCTTGCTTTTCCCAGAGCAGAGATTGCTGAAGAGGGCTGAGCAAGAGGACTGGCTGCCATGGCGCCAGTCTCCTCCAACCACACTCCATCTCAACATTAATGACAGAGGGAGCGTTGTGTCGATGGTACAGCAAGTGGGATTCAATATCCTGAATTTCAAGTTACTTATCTATGAGCAATGTTACCTCCCTGCCTTGAGCGTGAAGGGTTCCATCGGTTCTCTTAAGAGGCATGTGTACTAACACAGTGCAGGAACTGGTTATATTGCCACTGGGCAAGGCAGCATACTCCTCTGTTAGGAAGCGGGGTGTAATCTTGAGTAGAGAAAAGTCTCATAATAATGGTGGATGACGCTCTGATCAGGCGTCTGCAAGCTGCATCAGTTGCCAACATGACATCAGAATATAAAGCAAAGTGTTGTAGGCAAGCAATGGGCAAAGCTGGATTCCGCCGTCGATCCAGCGCACACCACGCGCTCATACTCCGATTGTAGGAGGCACTCAGAGCAACGTAAGAGGGATAGAGGTGGGGCGCTGACCATCAACTCCACTTATGCCCCTTAAAGTCCTGCATTGATAACGAGGCAGTTATATTGTACTTAAAATGGCTGCCCGTGGGTGGGGAGATCTTCAGATAGGCCTGTTACTATGGAACAAACTCCACCCTGCTTGGACCCATACTTGTTATGAGTGGGCTGTGTGAGAACTTCCGAAATCAGAGGGACACTGGTCTGTCAGGAAATCTCCAGATTGCATTACAGATCGCTGGATAAAGCAAAAGCAAAATGAACAAAGATGATAAACTAAGCTTAGCAAAAGAAGGCATGAGTGAAATGAAACCAAACAAACTCCAGGGATTACTCACATAGTTAACAATGCCGGAACTCTGAGGTGGAACGCCAAACAGCACAGAAAATGGAAACAGACACAAAACAAATGTTAACATAAATCATAATGACAGGGAAGATGAGCAAGGGTGAACATGATTCAAAACAGGGGACAACACAATGGGATGGTGACAGATGGAAGCCAGCCTCTGAGTTGCTGATGGGGCAAACTTTGTGATATCACAGCCATGTCATTGTCTGCCGTATGTTGGAAGCAAGTCACAATTATTATGGAAGACCAAGGAAGCTTGAAACTGGAAAGTTGGCCCAATGGTACTGAAACAAATCTAATATGGATGCCAAAAAAGCTACACAAGTGGCATACTTTACCTCGGGACGGTAGGGAAATCAGAGATGATGTGCCACGTCTCAAGTAATGGGGGTGATCGGGGTGGGGGGGTGTCAGGTGCGGTGGTTGCTAGGAGTTGGCGACATCCCAGCACTGCCATCGATCCTGATTCTGATGGCTCTTGCTCTATCGTAGTGTGATAGGGGCCGAGAGACCCTCAACTTGGGTCGACATCCTTGACAACGCAGACCAAACTAGAAGGCGGCCAGTTTGTCAGTGTCTGAAGAGTTCAAGGACTTTTGGGAAGTCAAGATCGAAGGACGGTCTTCGAGATGCAGTCTGGGCATTTTGGTGAACATCCATGGCACACCTGCAGCTCTGTTGTTTCGGCTACAGGACCAACTCAGAATCGAGATGTTTCTGGATCATAACTTGAATGCAGATACATCCATTACAACAGGTATGACAAAGAAAAGGCTCCAGGCATCAAAATACCAAGTTTAACATTTAAAAATATATAACATGTACTTCCTTTTCGGTCAAGTGTAGAAATTAAATGATACAATAACATAATGGTAGGAGAGAAGTGGGTGGAGGCTACTGGCATTTATCAGTGTCGATCACTATATGGACCGAGTTGTATCAGCATGTGATCAAGAAACAGATCTATTCAAAGCTCTGCAGTCATAGGACATACGTGTCCTGTAACAGAACTGAGATTGTATTACAACAGCCATATTTGTAAAGAGCGGTTTTCAATTATATTGATACTAGATGGATCTAAAAAAAAAATGGATATGCAAAATTTGTAGTTACTAAATTTCTCTAGGAAATCATATTTTAATTAATTCTAATCTAATATGTGTATATGAAGAGTTCTATATATCTCAGAAATGTGCTCAATTACAATACATTGTATTAGAACTAAGTTTAGTGAAACCCTCTGGCTCCGATTCAGACATTTTGTCTACAATTGGAATTGCCGCTGAAAAATGCACTAGCACAAATTACACCCGATTCACCAAACGGAGCAAGCTATTTGAATAGAGTTGCACGCCAGACAGTTGTATATTGATAACGCAATTTTTGTTCTCACGCAAATCTCATATTGAGTCGCAGGAACTGGTACCTTAATTAACAGACAATTTGCATGTGAAAATGGGGGTCTGTAGTTGCAGCAAGGGTCAGGAAATGAAAACCAGGGTGACTCTATAAAGGCAGGCAGAGCACCGTGATTCAGAAGGAAAAGTCAGGTCCCTTGCTCCAGTAGCCATTTTGCACTGTTCCAACCTGCCATGGGCCAGATTTGGGACCAGGGTGAATCAGAAGAAAAACATTTAAAGTGCTTCAAATCCCTTACAGTTTCACACGACTTTCTGGGGAAAATGTTAAAAACACCTTACTGTGTTACATTTTACTGCCAAGCATTTGCGCTCGGTGATTTGCACTTCTTTGGGTTAATACGGGCCATTTGTACACTCCACGTGCAGTTGGGGAAAAACCTTGGCACGGGCCGTGAGGAATTCTTTGTGATTTAGCATATGCACACATCTTCCGTGTTGTCGCAAGCTAATTTGTGTGCACGCGTTTCTTTGCAAAATTCCTCCATAATGTCATGTTTGCTTTAGAGATGTTTATAATGAGAGATATTTGAATTAGCACATGTAGTTGGATGTATTTGTATTACAGCTATTTGCTATTGCATATATTATTATTAAAATAGTTTACAAGTCAATATATTTATATTATAAATACTGGAAAAATTCATAAGTGATCGTCGCTGACACTGCAACCACTTGCAAGGACTTAACTGTGGCTTCACACATGAAGCAGCTTTGTCAATTTTTTAAATTGTGGCTATCATGTGGTGCTTTTTTTATCACCACCTATAAACTGAATCTATTCAAATAGGGAAACAGATAAGATCGAGATGGCGTGGGATTAGGGCCATTGTTTGGGTATTTATCCACACAGTGACTGGCATTGGCCATTGCCAACTAGCGCTTTCCCTTCACTGGTCAAACCCAACCTCCTGAAATGTCTTTCAGTTAGCTGTATCATGCAATAACATTAAGCTGCGTTAGTTGTAAGCATTCTACTGAGAGCTAAAAGTTTAACTGCTGCTGTAAATCGGTTCCTAGTGTAATATGAATGTCTTAACTATGCGTGCCTTCAGCAACTTGCTATGCCCATAATTTTCCAGCAGTTGCCATCTTATGGCAATGTTGTACCATTATGGCAGTGCCTTAAAATGCCTATGTCATGACCACACAAAAGCCAAAACTGTTGGCATTGCCAATGCTTGTTTCTATCGTGGTGGATAAGGATTTTGGATAACTTATTTCACTAATCGCATATGTTAACTAGGAGAAACAGCTCTGGTAAACTTTCAACAACCCCCATTGGTCATTAAAATGTGATATACTATGATATGGTTTTTATGACATGTATTTAATCTACTCCCCAAAATGCTTAAACCTGTTTAAATACCAGATCAAACATTTATGTTCTTAGATAACTTTCTAAGATGTGTAAACTTTGTGTTTGAGTGGTATTCATCGAAAAACATGAACATTAACATACAGTCTAACCTTATTTTTTTTATCGATCAACAAATCAATTGTGTTTGCTTTTCTGGTCAATATTCACCCACTTTATTTTGTGGGATACACAACGATAGTTTCATATTGCCAAGACTATAAGTGAGACAGCTTTGCAAGTATATCGGGCATCGGACATCATACATAACTAAACATCCTTAAATGTGGCATGAGAGCTGAAACAATTAATTGCACAATATATCTTTCACATACTTGTCTGTGAACATGTCTGGGAGTCTCCTTATATCATTGTAGTTGGTTTCTAATTCACAAATAGGCGATTAGGCAATATTGTAATTTGGCTGGCAGTTGTCATGAACGCGTTATCTTTTATTGTGCTCGGCTTAATTTGTTCTGGCCGGACATTTGAAAGATTTTGTGTGAAATTCAGTCAATTAGATACGATTTATCATTTAGTAATATCAACTTTAAATCTGTAGGTCTCTTATATTTTAATGTATTGCTCTGTGGATGAAATTGTTTGATTTTAGGATTTAGAATCACTGTTTGTTGTCATGGATTGATTTCACTACAAGGCAAGCTGCTGTATCAGTACATCCTATTAATAATAAAAGGCCAGACGTATGTTTGTCTGATGCCATCATGCGCAGTAGAGGCTGCTCCAACACACAGAATGCTCCGCTAGGTGGAGCTGTTGCCTTAGGATACACAGTGGTCCAGTTCTCGTAGCTTCGCCTGTTGTCTCTGCTAGAGGGAGCTATAGGCTTAGGATATATAGTGATCCTACTATGTGAATGAAAACCTGCACTTTGGCCCATGTACAAGGGCCTGTACACTAGTGATCAAATAAAACATTTAAAAAACTGCTTCTCAGATTGAATATTTTGAAAATGCCATTACTAATTATTTACACTTACTGAATTTTCCTTAGTCCTTAAAAAAGGAGTTTGATAACAACAATTAACATTACACATGTATTTATATTATAGTTCTTATGGTGAACCTGCTACAAACCCCAAGTGAATACTCTCGCCACCTCTTGTGGTGGTAATCGTCTCATTATGGGCCAATGCAAGGCCAAATTAGAATTCCATCTGAGACGAATTCCCCACCCCTGCCTGTATACCAACCCAAAGCAGAATTTCAGGCCAGGCGTGTGAGTCAGTATATGGCTGTAATACACATGTGCTCATAAACTTGCCCTAATAATTGCTTTTGTGCTAGCTGCCGGAGTAGGCCCAGAGAGCAAAATAGTTGTCTAAAGCCAATTACCTGTACTTACTAATAAACTTGGCGAGGGTACAATGTTATTTTTATGCAGGAAAACATGGCTGGTTGATGAGAGTTGTCTATTGAAATATTTTAACAAGATCCAAGTGTTCTCAGCTGCTGCAAGACAATTAGGGTCAGGTCGCTCAAGTGCCCGTCTTGCTTCCTTGATTCCTTGATTTGTGAGAGTCTCAAGTCGGGGGATGCATGCCTGATAATAATGAATGTATTATACATTCTCTAGACATTAAATCAAGTCAAGGTGGGAAACTTGGTATTCTTAACATTTATATTCACCCAAAAAGACAGATTGGAATTTGTTTAAGACTGGAGTTATTCTCAGCAATTAAAGGGCCTGATGATAACATTGTTAGCTGCCTGAGATTTGGGGATTTTAACGCTAAATTAGGTGCAAAGGAAGAACTCCAGGAGGTCCAGGCCAACCTGGTTAAGGTTTGGTAGAATTCTGGATAGCAGTCTATTTCTCACAAAACAAGATGCTAGGGAACGTCGGATTAATGACTTATTCAAACAAGCCTGGTTGGTAGAGTTAAATGGAAGATGCTCTGGAGACAGTCCACTGACGGCCACATTCAGATCAGGGGTGCAGACTTTGTGATAGATTATGGGCTGGTAAAATATGTTACATAAAAAAACATTCTAGATTTCGCTGGTATTAATCGTCCGGAGGGCGGCCATAATACCTTAGCGGTTAAGTGGGAAATACCTGGCCAGGACCTGGCGAGATAAATGTAGACAATCTGGCAAGGTCACATTAAAGAAAAATCAACTGAAATAAGTGACTGACCGAAACTGTGTTAAACAGTGTAGCGCTTGGCCCTTTAAAATTAGCTATACTTAATCCCAATGGGGAAGATTAAAAAACTAGTGGCACTTTTGAGCTCTTAGCACAGAGGTTAGTGGAAGCTCTTAAACAGAGAGAAATCGGTGCACTGAGTATCCGGGTCAGAAAAAGAAATGACGCACCATAGTTTCACTCAGAGTGTAGGGAGGCAAAAGAGAGATAGGATGAGGAAACTAGGACCATGGTGCTGAAGGCGGGCGAACTCCATGCTTTAAAGCTGGAGTACAAAAGCCTATATGAAAACAAAAAAGCAGACCACATAGAAAAACAGTGGGACATTTTGGACCAAATAGTGTGAGAAAATAACATGCTGGGGTTTTGGAGGACGGTATCTAAAGGTTCAAAATTCAGTGCCAATAATGAAGCTAGTATAATTAAGCCTGAAGTCTGGGGCTCCCATTTCTCAGGTATTCTAGTTAATCCAGCACAGGCTGGGATACCTGGGACAGGGCTCGGTGCTCCTGCCATTGACTGTCTACAATATCCAGAAGAAGAGGTTATTGCTTCCTTGATGGCAGCTAGAGGTGGAAAAGCTCTGGGACCAGATGGTATTAATGTCGAGGTCATTAATTGTTTCCCTGTGTGGTGGGTCCCCACCCTGACAAGGGTTTTTTAATACAGTAGCAAACTCTCAAATACGTCTGGTATCCTGGAAAAAGAGTTTAATTGTCCAGATTAAGTAAAATGTTTACAAAATGTATTTTGACAAGATTAGAAGAATGGGCCAAGGTGAATAATATGATCCCTGAAACTCAGGCGGGTTCTAGAAAAGGATATAGCTCATTGCATCAATATTGCCTTCTGAGCACTATTATAGTGAAATATGTCAAGATTAAGGGTGCTTTTTTGTTGCATTTCTGTATTTATCGAAAGCATTCGATTCCTTAGATAGGGCAATTCTGTAGAAAAAAACTGAACAGGCTGTGGTGCCTGCAGGATTGCTCCAGCAAATCCAACTTTTATACTCAGAAGCTTCAGCTGTTGTAAAATGCCCAGGCCTTGTGAGTTATTCCAGGGAGTTTTCTACTAATAAAGAGGTTAGACAAGGGTGCCCTCTTACCCCACTATTGTTTATTTTATTCTTATCAGACTTTGACCCATATTCTTTAATGAAGGCCAATCCCCCTTTTATAAATGGGACAAAATATGGGGCACTAAATTATCCCGATGACACGACTCTCCTTGATCTAACACACATGGGTCTCCAACAGTCTTTAAACTATGCAGTCAGGTTCTTTAAGGAACCTGGTCTTGAGTTCAATCTGGAGACAACAAAGATAGTACAATTTGGAAATTGTAAAAAAGTTTGTATGGGCAATAAACAATGTACATATATGAGTGGAGAAGACAAATCACTATTTAGGTATTTTGTTCCATCGGAACGGCACCTCGCTGCACCATATTAAAAGGACGGTAAAACAAACCTGAACAGGCTTTAGAGGTCTGAGGTGTTTCTATCGGACTTATGGAGGTCATAGAATGGACAATGGTTTAAGGGTTATGGAAGCTAAAGTACACGTGTCCACATTGTAAGGCTCTGTAATATGTGGCATTTCGAACTGCATCAGATTAGATGTGGTACAGAATTAATTCCTAAGAAACATAGTAAGGGGACGGTTTTCATTACCACAGTAGGACCACGATATATCTTAAGCCTACAGCTCCCTCTAGCTGTGACAACAGGCAAAGCTACTGCATCGGATAAACATAACGGGACAAACCTACAACTGGCTTTTTATTATATTGTTAGATTAGATATGACAATAAGAATTATGATATAAGTACATTTGTAATGTGAATTATTGGTATCAAATACGTTTTTGTAAGACTAAGGAAAATTCGGTAGGTTTAAGTGATAAGTAACAGGATTTTCAAAATATTACATCTGAGAAGCAGTTTTTTAAAATATTTTATGTTATCACTAGGGCACAAGCCCCTGTACAAAGACCATAGTGCAGGTTTTCCTTCACACAGTAGGGTCCCTATATATCCTGAGCATACAGCTCCGTCTATTGGTGACAATGGGCAAAGCTATGCAAATTGGACCACTTTATATCCTAAGACAACAGCTCACTCTAGCATAGCATTCTGTGCGTTCAGGCAGCCTCTACTGCGCATGACAGCATCGCACAAGCACACATCTTGCTTTTTATTTTTGAAATACTTTTTTCCAAAATAAGATTTAAAAAAGGAAGACAATGCAGCCAGTTTCCAGACCGAAGGAAACTGTTTAATTTCTCCAGTTTGGGGTGGGAGAGCTTGGGAGGGTTTCTGGTAGTGGGATGGGTATGGTTGCTAGTCAAGGTGTGTGTTGGGATTGTACGCCTAAAGTCAAAGGCAACTGAACTCCAATCAGGGTGGGGCTGCAAGGTGGAGCCATATTATGCTATTTGACATTTGCAGGCTTGTTTGACAAATTCCATTGTCATGGATCTCATGAAGAGCAGGTAATTTTTCATTAATGCATTGAGAGAATTTTAGAGTTTTGAACCCTGCACTCCTAGGGGCTAACGTCCATGATTCTGCCACTTGGAGGATGCTATGTTGTTCTGTAGATAGTGGCATCCTTGGAACTTGTTTCAATGGACCTCCTTTATAGTCTAGAAAACATTGAATTTACTCCGAAATTTCCCTTTGAGACAACAGTGCATTTATAGCGGGTCTCACATGGTCATATTTTTCCAGCTTAAGGCTCAGTTTTGCCAAATGATTTTGCACTTGCTGCTGCTGGTCACTGGTATTTTTGAGGAAAATGGTGTAGCCTTTAATGGAGCATTCTAAAAGCACCAAAGCAGCAGCCCGTCTCTTCTCTACAAAGTGGTTGGTTCACAGAAGTGCAGCATTTATGGTTCTATGATGTTATTAGATAGGTTTCTATTGTATATATTGGCATTACAAATGCAATCCTCCATTTTTGACATTGCTCTCTCATGATAAGTGGCAATGTTTTTTTTGAAGTGCTGTACAGTCCAGATCATCTTCTCTGAGCTCTTAGGAACCAAAGGATTGTGCCTTGGTCGACAATGCTATGTTCCATATGAATTGGGTTGAGAAAATAATTCCATAAACAAATTCCACAACACCCAAATGGGCAACCATCGTCCAAACCCTCAAACACACCAGGAAAACCAACAAGCTACACGTGCAAGGGCCCCAACAATCAAATCATGATGTGGTGGTAACAGTGCGCCAGCACAGCCAATGCGATGCATGGAGAGAAGTGAGGTTATCAGGCCCACTGCATGCGCTCAAGTAGAGTGGGGCTACTTGCCTGGTGTTTGAATAGGGTGGGATAATCCTGCTGGCATTAAGAAAGACACACAATATGGTTAACAGTGCGGACGAGGCATGAAGGATGTGTGGAAGAAGTGGGGCACCATGCAGACGTTGCTCAGACTGGGACTTGCTTTCAGTGCCCCAGTAGGTGCCCGGTGCCCTAAATGTGAATCAAGCCTTTTGCATCACCCACTGATTGCAGTTTAGTTGTGCACCCCACCAGTGACATGCTCATGCCCATTCCCAAATACTATTCAGTCTCTTACCCAGACTCTGGGGTCTCAGTATTCTCAAATGGCAGCGTGCATCTGCCCGGAAAGGGGCTACATGGCAGATAGAAGGGGACTTGTGCACAGACACCAGGAGACACTTGGGAAAGAAGGATGCACATGTAGTGAATAAGTATGTTTGAGGTCAATGGTGTGCAGACAGACACGTTCATATGGGTGGGAAGGACGAGATCACATAAGGCGATGGAGCGACGGGGTACTTGTGAGGTGTGATGGAGCGACGGGGTACTTGTGAGGTGTGATGGAGCGACGGGGTACTTGTGAGGTGTGATGGAGCGACGGGGTACTTGTGAGGTGTGATGGAGCGACGGGGTACGTGTGAGGTGTGATGGAGCGACGGGGTACGTGTGAGGTGTGATGGAGCGACGGGGTACGTGTGAGGTGTGATGGAGCGACGGGGTACTTGTGAGGTGTGATGGAGTGACGGGGTACGTGTGAGGTGTGATGGAGCGACGGGGTACGTGTGAGGTGTGATGGAGTGACGGGGTACGTGTGAGGTGTGATGGAGCGACGGGGTACTTGTGAGGTGTGATGGAGCGACGGGGTCCTTGTGAGGTGTGATGGAGCGACGGGGTCCTTGTGAGGTGTGATGGAGCGACAGGGTCCTTGTGAGGTGTGATGGAGCGACGGGGTCCTTGTGAGGTGTGATGGAGCGACGGGGTCCTTGTGAGGTGTGATGGAGCGACGGGGTACTTGTGAGGTGTGATGGAGCGACGGGGTACTTGTGAGGTGTGATGGAGTGACGGGGTACTTGTGAGGTTGCTGGATGCTGCAAAGAGACCGAAGAAGATGTCTGGGGAGAAGAAAGGTGCAATGACGACAGGATTGTGGGAGTGAAAATGAGGGTTCACCTGAAGGAACATACCAGTGCAAAGATAGGGGACGTTCAAGACACAAAGATGTTTCGCACAGCTCGACAGGAGCGCGAGATAGTAGAGCGGCAACAAGGGCAGATGAGCAGGCAGACAGATTGTACACATGGGGAGAATGGAACATGCGCGGCAAGGGCAGAGGAAGTGTGAGAAACAGATGCACTGGAAGCAAATGCCGGGAAGCACATGCCTGGGCAGATGGGTGTGCAGTGGCAGAAACCTGCGTATAGAAGGAACAATTCACATACAAAGGAGATAGAAACGCAGAGACACGTCTGTAGGTGTGGGGCACATGGGTGTATATGAAACAATAGGACATGCAAGATAGATATATAGATAACAGAGTTTTTGTGGTATGTATGAGGCTGGGAAATGTGCACAGATAGAAGTTCACCTATAGTATGGATGCTGTGTGGGCAGCGATAGGTTGAGATGCGTATGGCGTGTACATGTGGGAGTCGTAGAGATCTATGCGGTTGGGATCGGGGGCGTGGTGCAGGCTGATATGCAGAGAGATACCTGGGCCCTGCCAATCTAGGACATGGCACTATTTCCTACTGCTAGACTCACCGGCACGGTGTGCTCTTTGCGACCCTTGTGGGAAGACGCCACATGCGCCAGGTACTGGATCACCTTCTTAGTGTTCTCGGTCTTCCCGGCTCCAGACTCTCCCCTGCAACAGCACAGAGACAGAGTCATGTGGCAAGCAATAGTTTCTATGTTAATGCTTTATCAGCATAGCTGTTATGTGTGAGGGTACATGAATGGGTGGAACCCATGTCAGCAGAAGGCTTGTGGCAGCCACTACCATCATCATCGAAGGCCTGACTCTGTGCTTGCTTCAAGGCAAGGCCCTGTCCGCTCTCATCCAATACCTGACTTGCTGTTGATTTAGGTGCAATGATCATTTTGTTTAGTCACATCCGATAATACTCCATATTAATACAGGATAGATGGCCGCTATACCAATATCGTCTGCGCCTGGTCTGTGTTCAATTGCAGAAGAGGTAGCCACCTATCTGAAGCCAGAGCCCAAGCTAACAAAGAGAAGTGTCCCCTCCATCCAGAATAACTGCTCCACGCTAACCCCAGAGGACTGATCACTATCCCACTGTCGTGTGAGGCCAGACACCGCAATATCGCACCGACTACACCACCACCACCATCATCATCATCATCGAGGCCTGGCTCTGGGTTATCTTAGTGGAGCTGCTAACTATCACAGTTATTTGATTGCAGACTCTGCGTTATGTCAGGATGGGTGGTCACTATAATACTGCCATCTGAAATCCTGACTGCTCTGGGTGTAGTGGTGCTGCAGTGTGTTAACTACTTACGTGCAGAGAATGGACTGGTCCTCGCGATCTAGAAAAACAAGGAAAAAAGAAGTCAACAAGGTTGGATGCAGAAGCGAATACAGCTGGTGCAAACATATTAGGAACATGGGAATTGAAAATCAGTCTTGTTTGTTCAGAATACTCTGTCCTGTCCAGGCACTACTGAATACTGCTTAACATCCAACACGTGCAAGACTTGCTCTGCCGGAGTGGCTGGGCTCACGGAAAATGTGGAAAGGCAATTGCCTGGCCAAAGCAAAACATGGACACCTCGTTTCGCAGGAAAGAAGGGCATGGTCTCAGGATTTTCAGGATACCCCTCCTTAATATTGTCGGGTGAAATAGCCCCGGATGCCATGAATAAAGAGGCCACAGTCAGTTATGAGGGCTCACCAAAGTGCTGTGCTGAAATTATGTCCGACATAAGGCCTATGGAAGCCAATTAAAAAGTAAAGAAAGTGGGCCCAACAATCTGAAGATGCTGAAATGTGCACAATGTATTTCATGAAGGGAAAGAAAGACACGTGGGACTAATGTTTTGATAAATCCATGGAGAGCTGCACTGATGTTCAAGAAACCACAGTACACAATGTCTTATAGGAAATGCCAGAATTGTGTTCACAGGCAGCCAAAGTGAAACAGAGCATTTTTTTAATGTACATTAAACAAAATAATGTCATTTCGTATTTTCCTCTAGACTAATAATAGGCTCAGCAAAATGCCCACCAGACTTGCAAACCTGGGCATGGTGTTCTCATGTACCATTCTGAAATAATGTGCAAATATTATGACATTGTGTGCCGTGTAAGATGTCATTTAAAGTAATTGGGTGTGAGCTTGAAAGGCCTTGTGCTGCAGGCCATTTCTTCAGGATATGAAACTGGACTCCAGAGCACTGTGTTGCCCTGGGGATTTAGGCCTGGTTGTCTTCAAACATCAGTGCCTTTCCTTAAAAATACAATCTTAAATACTTTTGAGATCAGAAATGCAGTGGAAGACCTGGTGATCTCCAGGCCACAGGTCCCATAAAACAAATGCACTAGCTTGGCCATTAGCCCTTGAAGGGGAAAGTTAATATAAACACAGATCCCTCTGCTGACGTCATGTGCTCAAGGAGGGTGAGGGCCCAGCAGAGGAGGAGTGAAACTGTACATTCCTTAAAATGGGACAAATGCATTTTATTATGTACAATGGACAGTGTACATCGCACAACAGTCATTCCAGGCTTTTATGAATGGTGACAGTTAACCCCTTCTACCCGTGCTAAAACGATTTGTGAGGGAAAAACAGACCTAAAGTTATGAATGAAAATGTGATTTGGGCCTCCTTGTGTTTACCAGAGATGCGAAAAGTTGATAAAGCATGCCAATTATGATTAATATGACACCGTAAAACAGCATCTTTTTCACTGATATGGTTCCTGAGTAAATGAAGAAAAACTGTATCTCTGCACAGGAATAACACAGACTCCTGACTAGTCTCATCTGATATGCGTTAAAATATAGTTGTCAAAAATGTATTCATACATGTAAGGTCTTGGAGATTAAGGGTAGTTGCCACGTAGTGAGATTTCTATGTCCCGAAGCATGCCAAGCCCACCTGTCAAAGTGAGATGATGAAGCTCTCTCCTCCCCTAGCTGTCCCAAAGCACTCCCGCGCCCCTTGTCCTATCAGCACACAGGTGGGAGTGGGGTAGCGGAGGCTAGCCAATCCCTTTTGCGGGAATTATTTGATGAGTTAGTGATGTAATGTGCCCTATAACTAAGCAAGCTTGCCTCAGTGCTGGGCTTCTCCCACTAATTCCATGAGGTCACTTGCTGCTGAAATCTGGTGACAAATAGCCCATCAGAGAGAGGCCTAATGTTGCAGTGGAGACAGGAGCCAGGAGACATAAAGGCTGATTGGGACCCTTGGAGGACTCAAGGGTAATCATTGATTGACCCCATGCTGCCCCAGTGGTGTGTTCTGATGCCCAATCTAGACCTCTCCTGTAAGTAGAACTACCCCAAGCCATAGATTGTATAAGCCCTATATGTTTTCAACATTGTGTTAGTTAATTTCCCATTGAAAATTCCTGTTTGCCTGTGTAGATCCTTAGCATATTTTTCAAAGTAAACCAATTAATTCCCTTATTGTATTCACAGGGTGTGTATTGTTAGCATTCAAAACCAACAATCTTTTCCCAGTGTGTTGTGAGCCAGTATAGTCCTAAAGATTTGCCAAAAGAATTAACTCCACATCCCTGTTTCACGTGTGTGTGCAGGGTGTAAAAACCAAAATTGTCCCTGTGTTCCCATTGTGGCCTGCAAAACGAAATTGTCCCTTTGTTGCCATTGTGCTCTGCAAAAAGACATTTTCCCCGTGTTCCCATTGTGCTCTGCAAAACGAATTTTCCAATTGGCATTTTCTGTCTTACATTGCATCTGTGAGTCACACTCCAAAATCGATTTTCCTATTCTGTTTTGACCACAATCCTAAAGCCCTGTGTGTTATTGTTTGGTGTAACAAAATCGAATTTTCCATTTCTTTTTAGGTTTTCCCATTGCAACTGTGCTAGGTAATTGAAAACCGATTTTCCCATTCTGTTCTGACCATAATACTAAAGCCCTGTGTGTCATTGTTAGGCGCAGCAAAACAAATTTTCCCCTTACCTTTCTTCCTGTCGTATTGTTTCTGTACCCCAAATCCGATTCTCCC
The DNA here is from genome assembly GCF_040938575.1 of Ambystoma mexicanum. NCBI lineage: Eukaryota > Metazoa > Chordata > Amphibia > Caudata > Ambystomatidae > Ambystoma > Ambystoma mexicanum. Next base: position 1,341,569,127 of record NC_090921.1, read on the forward strand.
ATTCTGGTCCCACTCCCTGCCACTGCTTTCCATTCAAAAGAGTTAAGCCTAATTGATGTTTGGGCGGTGAGGGTTGCTGGGATAAAGCTTAATTAATCTGCTATCATTGTGTGTCATGAACGGCTCTTTTTTTCTGTCTTGGTGGATGATTTAAAAGAAATTGATTGTGACAACATATCTCCATGTCGGTGTCTTTCCGGAAGTCATTTTGGTCTTGTGTTGCCACAATATTGGTGGCTGATGTAACCCATGTGTGATATTTGCCTAAATAAATAAATTAATAAATATTCTTAATATACACCGGCCTGGTTCCTTGTCCATTGTGGCACCGGGTATTTGTTGAGGTTGTGTGAGAGTCGGGTTGGAGGCCTTACCCATAGTGAACTCTACATAAAAAAATCCAAAGCATTTTTATTGTGCGCCACATTCATTGCGGGGGAAAGAGCTCTCTGACTTGGGAGTGACTGTATAATAAATCGCGACAATATTGTTTCGATACATTTGCATACAATGATTTTAAAAGTATGTACATTTTGTCTCCTGAATATTAATGAGGGGTATGTACACAGCCCCGATGTATACATCTGCCCCAAGGGAACACTCATGAGATCAGAGAGCACTATAGTTAACACCCAGTAAGTGGCTTTTTGTAGTGGGTGGGAACTTACGCTGGAAACGCTGCATGCAATTAGAAGGATGCTGAAAAGGCATGCAGTACAGGCATAATTGCTTCTCAGATGTACAACGAACAATCCTCCGAGTACGCTAACAACACTTAATCACATCTTCACAGCATAGGCAAAGGGACGATGGGAAATAATATGATGAAGAAAAAGCTTGTTCAACAGAGTGGGCCTACGCATGAAGCGTATGCCACTCCAGCATACAGGGGGCACATGCATGCCAACTGGAATCTGTGGACGGTACCAGTTTAGATCGGGCAAGTTCCACAAAGGCACTTGAATACCAAACACGAGATATGAAATGTAACCCGATTTCTCTAGGAACTCACCTAGAGACCCAACAAACTCTTCCATCGGGTCTCATTTTCCAAACCTGTATCCACTGATATGGCAGTCCAACAATCCAGCAAAACTGCAGTTGACATAATTAGGCCTAAAGCATTTACAAGTCCCTTAAAAATTAAATCCGAGGTGATAAAAGGTGAGCGTGAGCACGGACCCCAGGGCAAGTCCATTGGTGGACTGGCAGTCTTTCATTGCTGCAATAGCTGTGGCGTGTTGTGTGCCATGCATGCCGACTGCGGCCTACGAGCAACCCAGCTGGCAGCACTACCCAACCACACACCGTGCTAAAAGACCACAGCTGGAGCAGTTCAAGGGCCAGGCACACACCATTAACAATGAAGAATTTGGAAGGGAATCAAGTGATCACGGTCACCTTGTTTCCTATGACAATGTATAGCGATGCAGAGGTCCAGGGTATACAGAATGGCACTCCCGTTTAGAGCCACAGTGCAGAAGCAATGGACAATCTCCTTCTATAAACTCTCCACAGGGATAGCAGGATTATGTCGAGGAATGAAGGGCAGACTTAAAAAAAAGAAATGTGCAAGGAAGAGAGCCTAGCAGTGTAATGTTCTTCAAATGTCATTAGAAATTCTTTGAATCATCATTTGACCATGTTACAATGACTAGCTGTTCTCTACACATGTTGGAAAAGTGGTTGCGGAATCGTGGTCCTTGAGCAGATTTATGAAAGGGTTAACAGCACATGGTATAAGGAAATCCCTCACTTACCTATTCATTTTCATACCACACAGGCTCCATGCTGCTTAAAATCAAGGCACGTGCAGGAGCTATGGCCAGTGCTGAAAATGGAAAATATTTACTATGGGACCCTCTCCTCCTTGAGGGTGAAGCCGGTCGGAGGGCGTCACGCCAATGGGAGGGCCCCGGGACAGGTCACACAACACAGTATCAGTTCATGGGACCCAAGGCTGGCAATTTCATTAAAATAAAAGAGCATTTTGGGAACATAAGAATGACCGCAATTTCACATTTGAAACAGCTCTATGATAGTGATGCAGCAAGAAACCCTTTCGAGGGAGTAATGGGGGTTGGACTCTTTATTCGTCTCAATGCTCACCCTAACAAAATAAGTCTGTAAATTGCAGGGCATATATGCAAAGTTGGACAGCTGGAGAACAGGATGCGAGGCTTTGGCTGTTTCTGCATTCAGTCGGTGTGCCAAGTCTTCTGAAGCGCAGGCTGTTTGCGCGAGACGAGGCATTGGGAACAGATCTGGGAGCTTGCGGGGCTAGCCGTTGGGACGGGGCAGCGCTCCAGCAAGACCAACTTCACCTGAAGCTCCGCTCCGTCGTGTTCAGGACCAATTCCCTCACTGCCAGTAGCGTAACACAAACTGTGAGTACCTCTTGCAAAATGTGGTGTGGGGGCTCAGGCATGTCAAGAGACTTGCTCGTGTCTTGGTCTAATTTGGAGGCCAGTGTATAGCGAGTAGGTGTCTGTTACACTCTTGCATTTGGCCAGAACCTACAGGAAGAGTCCCTTTACGAGTATGCTCGTCCTTTTTGCATAGACTTGCATAATAGCCTGGCAGTTAAGGGGTTAAACTTGACTTTCAGCCAGAGACCAACATCTTTCAATGACGATTACCAGTATAGCATCCTGGCTCATCAGTGCGATGTGACTGACATGCTTTCAGAGTGATAAAGTGTGTGCAAAGCTTCTGCAAATGTCTAGATGATGGATTGGAATGTTACTGCTACCGCGGGGGTGGGCGGGGGCCTGCTGATGTGTAGATGAAGGCGGCAAATGCATATGTTTTACTGCACAATAACATTAATAGTTCCTCCCCATTTTCCTTACTTAACGTAACAATGAGGTTGTTTTGTTTTGCCTCACGAGCCTCAGGCACTGCCATTTCTTCTAATCCGAGCTAATGTGGCCGATGAAGTCATCTCAGGAGTAAACAGACAAAGAAGGAGCAGTCGGCATGTTCCAGTCTGCCTGCATCCCACCACATTACCAGCGGGCATGTTGCCCCTAGCAGCATGCGGCCAGAAGCCTTCACTGTTCAGTAGGCAGGTATGCCGTTGCAGCACGCCGAAGCGAGTGTTTTACACTCTCCCGGGAGGAAAGGCTCCCCTTGCAGCATGCAGTGGTGGGCCACCAACCCTTGGACTCACTCCCGATACTCAATAGGGTAGGCCTTCTGCACAAAGGGTCTACTGTACTATCAAGCAACTGATACCCGACGGGCGGGTGTCTTCCTGCTGCCTGCTGCCTGCTGCCATCAGCCTTCACAACCACCTGCCCCATGACTCTTCTGATAGGCTTTGGAAACTCCTGGTCTTACGGCATGGTGCTGTGGGCCTCGATCGCCCCGCCCCCGATACCCAGCAGCCACGTCTCACCTTGCACCATGTATATCTCCAGCCCCCTCCTCCAAAACACACAGTGGACAGGACCAGGGGTGTTGCTAGGTCTGGAAAAGATCTGGGGCTACAGTAATGTTGGGACTGTCGGGACTCGGGGCTAGCTAGCCTTTTGGTTGCAGCCACTAAGCTTCTATCCGGGCTACAACCAAAAGAGTCAGGGTGATAGCCCCTCAGCCTCGCGCACCCTTAGCAACGCCTCTGGACAGGACACCCCTAAGACAAGCTGCCTCATGCCATTATACCCGGACCACTCCTCTGATACCGCACAGGCAACTCTCACCTTGTAACATGCTTCAGTAGGTTTTTACCTACCACACGCCTCAACTGGCAGCTAAGCAGCGCGTTGTTCCCAAACCACTCTGTGCCCCTAATACCGCCTCACGCCTCACGCCTCAGATACCCTGTGAGCAGGTCTCACCTTGCAGCATGCTGCGGTAGGCCGTCTCAGAAATTGCATAGATGTGCGGTGGCATCTCATGGCGCTTCTTGCCTCGATACATCTCCACAATTTGCTCGGTGTAGATGGGCAGGTTCTTGTAGGGATTGATGACAACACAGAAGAGTCCAGAATATGTCTGCAAAAGGTCAAATAAAGGGCAATGAGGTTGGGTTAACCATAGAAACTTCATGATGGAATTCAAGCGGCTACAGAGACGGTCCTTTAAATACCAGAATGGGATAGACAAACATGATCCGATCCTGGTGAAGCAAAAATACATCATGCAAATGGTGACCAATTCCCGACACTGCCTCCAAGGCATCGTGAAATGTATTGGTGGGTGAAAAGAGGCTGCAGGCACTGCCTACTTGCCTTTTTCTTCAGTGCTCCTGTGCCACCCATCGTGGAATTCCAATAAATGGCCCGAACTGTTACTCCGTGTGGAAATATCTGCTCGTGCCTCTTTGGGCTAGGAACGGCCAACGACAGGAACAGGCACCTAATAGACACCCAAAAAGTGACAGCCATGTGTCTTCTACCACATATGCCATGGCCCATTTCCACAGTGCCCACTACACACCATGGATCACAATGCATACACAAGCCCCTGCACTTGCATTCATGAAATCCTCATCACCACCACCCACCACCTCACCCATTGCCACCCCAGAACCAATAACATTGAATCTAATGCTATTAAATGTAAGCGTCACCCAAGTACACACCCAAAACATTTCAAAACTACACACAAAAAACAAGTGTCCTACTCGCCATGATAAATAGACCTCTCAATCATGTTAAACACTTTTAACAGCCACCCAGAAATCCCGGGAGACACTTCCTGTTTTCAGACCTCCCGGCTTCAACAATTGCTTCATTGATGAACCCAATGACTCGCGCATCCAGCCTTTTCCCCACTGAGTAGATCCTCCTCAGGGGCCGCCACTAGCACGGCCTTCCCGGGACTCTTCGCTTCAGTTAATTCACTAGATCCACCCACGTAAAAAAGGCAAGACAATGGACCAGGTCAGCTCCACCATTTCCTTCCTAACCCACAGCCGCCATATTGGACCGTAGCTCGGGTCCCTACTGCATTACACCTGAAAACGAGCAATTTAAGACAACTCAGAGCAAAATGAATCACAAATAGGCTTTGACCAGTAAATCGGTTCCAACCAATTTACTGCAAGAAATCCAACCCCATGCTTAGAAACACGGGGCTTAATACAGAGTCTCAGCACCACTTCCCTAAAATGCACAGAAAGGCATGCCCCCTCTGTAACCAACATATAAGCAATAGCAAAGCCTGTTGCATGCCAGCGCTACACAAGGTTTGAACATCAGGACCAGAAAACCCAAGCTGACCATAAATCCTCATCACTTCGTAAGTGGACAGCATTATAATTACAAAAGGGACATTCACATAACATCTAGATCACACCAGTTACAAAGTCTATATAAAGCACTGTGATTTGAGCAGGCAGCCTTCCAAAAGAAAGTATGGCTCTTATGTCTTGTGCAAACCTCAGATGACTGAAGCGAAACATAAAACAAACTCAATGGTTACTGACATCTAAGCTTAAAAAGAATACCTCCAATGGGAGTTTGCTACAAGGATTATGACCTTTCTCAAAATTGACGCCCTCAATACCGTGGTCAGTAAGGACCAATGAAATGCCCGCAAACAGGTCTTTGTCAATTGCATTTGCAAGTGGCCATGTCATCTACAGATTGCGCCAATTCTAGCATGTGTGAATCCAGTGTAAGCTAGCAGGTGTAAACCCGACATGCTCCTGGGCACCGCCTCAATTCTCCTGAAGAGGGGATCCCAAGTGTGGCCCTCATGACTTACACCCAACTCTCAGCCCGAAGACAAGGAGAACGAGAGATGCGCATCACTCCTGGGCCTTTCCTTGCCATAGTTTATGTACAGCAGATGTGAGAAGCGCTATTCACTCTGGCAACCCTTTAAGCCACAGCCGATTGACAACTTGGGGACATGCAGATGTCCTTGATCAAACAAGTTGACTGACTATAACCTCAAAAAAGCTGATGACGCCATATAGATATACATGCAAGAAGCTACATGAACACGATAGGTTATTGCAGATAGACACGAAACAAATGCTTATGACTCACATAGATAGAGGACTGACACACACACACATCCTTTGCAAAGCGTAAACAGCAAGACACCTAAGACTACATATACCTACCTTGCTCATACTTAATTGCAACTAATATGGGCGGACATTGGAAAAAAGATGGAAGCCATAGGTGCATTGAAATGAATGGGGAAAGGCTGACAAACTGAACTAGTTAAAGCAGACAAAGCTTCCACCGCAGACACTGTGCACAGCCGGGGTGATTACCATACAAATACATATGTGTAACTCTACAGAGTAGAATGTCAAATGCAAGGAAGAAAGCACACTGTAAATTATGATTTGAGGAGATGATAAACTTTTGAAACAAAAATATACTTCAGCATACTAACAGAGGTGATACACTGCTACACCTATATGGCCACACACAGCTGTTGACATTTGCAGCTTCTCTTCATGAACCTCTGCTCCCAACTCTGATGTTCACCAGGCGACACTGGCCTGGCAGAAGGTCTCAGCCTATTGGGCTTCAAGCATTGAAAGAAATCCACAAATGAATGGGAGGCAGTGGGGGGAGGGGGGGGGCGAGTTGAGCAGCTCCAGATGCCCTGTTAGGTTCAGCACTATGGGTGGCTGACAGCAAGGCAATCCCGGAGGCCCGTACACCAAAAATAAAACACCATCTTACGTCACACAGCCCTGTTGCCCTGAAGGCAGAACGAGCACCCCCACCCCCTGTTTATACGGGAGACCTGTGGCAAATTGCCCTCCTCTGCCCCTGATGACTGCCATGTTTAACTCCTCTCCTTCTCAAGATTTGCTCAGTAAATAACGCCATGCATTTCATTGCACTTCCTGATTGTCCCGGGGGTGTCATCCGGTGATTATCTACTTGTGGAAAGCATGGGTGCGGTGGGCTAGGAAATTAAACCTTGTATTGTATTATGTGCTTATTACTCCAGATCTGTTTTCTCCTAGCTTTATCCAGAATACTTATCTTGTGTTATTAACAGTTTTTTCCAAATTCACGTAGTGTTCATATGGTGTTTTTGGCTTGGGGCTCGTAGCTTTTTTTTTGTTGGTTTAGATGTTTTCTGAACCATTGCAAAACCAATTTTAGCAGCAATACAGTGTTTTGATGGATTTGATTGGCTATAACATTACTGGATCGCTATCATATAATACTCAAAAATTGCCCTGGAATCCTATTTCGTGTATGACTGTACTGTGTCGCCCCACCATTTGTAGATAGTCCCTATATAAGGGATGACCACGCACCCATGCTTCTATTAAAATGGATGCGTGGTCATCCCATGACCCGGTCTAATTCCCTCTTCGTGTCTACAGACTCTTTGCTTGCCCCCTGACATCACCCTTGATCTCGCTATTCTTCCCAGAAGACTATGGTCTGGTGATCCGGGCTGGTGACCAGAGCTCATGTCGAGGGCACATGCACGTGGATGGTGCCCTCCACTGTTTTCAGAAGTCACCCTGATAGGCTCATTTCTGGTGACACAATATTCAATTGGTATGTTAATGAGACCCCCACTTAACTTTTTTTAGGACTTGACCCCTGGTGGGGCTCCAATAGGCCACGGATTCAGCGCTTCGACACTAGGTGGGTGTTGATTAAACACAGAACTAAAGTATCGTAACATAACCATGACATATTATTGAGCCTCGTAAACAAATACTGCAGGTGTCTCCTTCTAAGAGGTAGGTAGTCAGGGTGCCTAGGACCAACTATCATTAAATAGGAAGGGGAGAGGCGGGCGAGCCTATCAGCAGTGGGAACGTGCAACAGCCTTGCTCTTCAGCTCCCTGGACATTCCATTCTCTTCACACACAGGCTGATGAGGAGGTTGCAGAGGGCGTGGCGGCACACCGTCCGTTTCCACTCTGCACATGCGTGCATAGTACCCGGGTGTAGGGCCAGGGCCAGTCCTAGCTCGTACCCCGAAACCCTGCTGCGTGCAGAGCCCACAAAAGAACACAGACGTGGTCATACTTTCCCTTTCCCCTAATAACCCCTCCTCGCGCCCCGTTCAACGCAGCACAAAGGCTCGCTTGTGGAGGGACGTGTGCAGGCATCTGGAGACAGGCGGAAAGGGGTTTCCGCCCAGGGCTTCCATGAGGCCCAGCATGTCGCCTGCGCGAGCTGAGGTGGGGCAGCCGCCGCACACATACGTACAAGTCAGGTTCCTCATGCATCGTGCGAACAAAGGTGCACTCAGTGGAGTAACTTTGCTGAAAATGTTGGGGGGGGACATGACATCCGAAGACAAGGTGCCCCAGCCAAATGAATAGGGACACAATGGTGTGCCATGAAAGTTGGGGGGGGGGGGACAAACACCCCTGTCCCCTCCTAAAATTACGCCCATGGGTACACTCTATCTGCGGACGCGTATATATATATGCGTACATGTATTTATAGAAGTGTGCTTGTATCTGCACATGCGTATAGCTACTTGTGAAGATGAGAACATTAAGCACACATTCGTTCATAAGGGTCTTGGTCACGGGGGATGCTCGCCACAATCCACACACGTTCTCCTTTCCCCCTCGCCACCCAGGACACGCGTGTGCCCCATCCTGCGCCCACTCTTACATGCTAGGACACTGACAATCTCCCAGAGACATGCGCGCACCAGCAGCTCTGCTTGACGGCAGGAGGGCACGAGACATTTCAGTGTGACTTATCAGCAGCCTCAGAAGCACACGATGCTTTGCCAGGTGCCACGCAGACCTGCAGCAGCTGCACCAATGAGCTGAGGCGCCTAACATACTAGAAATGGAATTATGTAGGGGAAAGCGAAGTCAAATCAAAAGTGTGGGATAGAACACTTTGAATTCATCGTTAATAGTACCATTGCTATGTGCAGCCTTCCATAGCATCCCTTTCACCCGTTTGTTCCATAACAGAAGGGCACACCACGTATGTGCACACCTGCCTTCCCTAGCCACCAAAAGGTGCACTCCAGTCGGAATTGCTAGCCCACATTCCTTATGCACCAGAGCACAGGCGCCAGAGCCATGTTTCAGCTTTGTGGTCTGGGCCAGACTGCTCGCATTGCTAGCAGTATCGAGGCTGATTTGCACTGCATAGACTAGAAGGCTGCCGAAAGCAATTCCGATAGTTATGCTTAACGGAAAGGTTTCCCTTCCATCCCTTCTCAGGTTTAGTTTTTATCACCCTGAAAAGAAAAGGAGTATCCGCCATGATTAGTGCCGTATAAAGCGGCAGGGCTGCTAAAGGCTACCATTGGTTGCTACCTAAATGACACAGACCATAGGGCGGTGCAGTTGGGAAGTGAGATCCTGTTAAAATGGGCGTTATTACCGTACAGGGATAACGGAGCACAATGCATCAGAACGAGGTTCAGCCTCTCTCTAAGCGTGGTGGTGAGGTCACGGTCGGACTGGGAAAAGAAATAGGCCAAAAAAGTGAACCCCCCCAAAAAAGTGGCCCACCCCTCGCCTCAAAAAAGTGGCCCACCCCTCGCCTAACGACCCTTGAACTCTGATGACATCACCGGAAGTGATGTCGTTTGACCCCACCCCAAAGAGACATCCCGGGAAGCGATAAAACATGACCTTTCACCCCTTGACAAAACAGTACGTGGCATCAAATAGCATTGTACCTAAGTAAACTACGAAAAATATGGTTATGATTTCACCAATGTGATATACATTTCATACAAGAATGGATCACCATACGTATCATTCATATCTGTGTGTATAGATCCATATTGTCAAATTACTGTGAATGCAAGCAGACGTCCACGGCCAAATGATAATGTTATTGTATAGCATTTACACTTAAGCTCTTTCTATAGAACAAATATGCATACAATATCACCCAACCTGTGTTTGTACTCAATTATCGACCTAAGAAGTATCAAAGGCTGAGATGGCCCTTGCTGGGATTCGAACCTGCAGATCACACACACATCGCAGCAGCAAGCACTCAACCCACTGAGCTATCATATCAGCTATAGTAAAATGGGCAATTATTCTGTAGTGGATACCATTAAAATGGTAACTGAGATTTAACAGCAGACCAGTTAAGTTCATCTGCAGGTCTGGTGCAAAATTGGCCGCATGTCAAGCCTGCATGCATCTACTTTCAGGCTTCATAGGTTGGCAAAATAGGGAAAGCAGCGCACTCACAGCACATCCCATACTCTGAGCACTCGTTACCTCATACATGCAAACAAACATCCTGATCAGCATGCCAGAGAGATGGGAAAGATACACATTAGAACAAATCATTAATTGTGGCACGGTGAAGTCAATGGCCACTTGATGTGCTATGGTCAAATATTTCTACATTGTACAGAAGCTTTTAGGGACAAGGATTTTGTCAAGTGACCAAGGACACCGACATGGAATGTCTTGGGATGATTGTAACAGAGACAACAGCAGAAAAAAACCATGCTATTACTGCACCTTGCGAAAGGCAAAATACATAGGGCCTCATTCCGAGTAGGGCGCAAAGGGATACTGGGGACCGTTAAGGACATTGATGCAGGTAAACCCTTTGCGCCCTACGACGAGGTCCCTTTGCGGCCCCGTCCTTAACGCCTGCTTTTACCAGGCGTTATGGACGGGATCCGCAAAGGGACTTCAGAGCTAATAACGGTGCCGTAATTTACGGTATCGTTATTAGCACCCTCCCCATTCCCATTGGGGACTTACCGGTCCCACAAAGGTCGGACTAGACCGGTAAATCCCCACTGAACGAGGGTGGACACGGTACCGGTAATGGTGCTAGTCATGGCGCCAATAGCCCATAGTCCAAAATGGATGCTTATTCTACTCTAAAATCAGTTGTTTATCACTAATTTCACTAATACGTATTTATCACTAATACAACAGCACAGCAACTCCAGGGGGCACCTAGCATTTGTTTTTCTCTACATTTTGTTTTTCTATTTTTTTTGTCCAAACCGGCCCAGGTGTGGGCACAAACCGGCCCCACTCCCCAGGGACAATTTCGGCCCTGCCATGGGCCTAGAAGCTGAGGGGCCAATCCGACCCTGAGTGAGGTTGCATGGGTTCGCGGTTAGTACAGCTAATGCCTCCGTATAGTGGCACAACGCACCTGAAGCAAAGAGAATTTCTCATGTGGTTGGGATGGACTGGGATGTGGAAGCAGGAGCTGCGTCTCTGCTAGCCTTGGTCTCACAGTTTAAGAATGTTCTGTTAGCAAGCATGATGCTCAAATGCTAACTGAATGTATCACATTAATGTATGAATTTAATGAATACCAAGTTTATTGGTTGTTTATGGCTTGATGTATGATTCTAACATCTTTTTGAAGTGTTGCGTGTCTGTGTTCAGTGAAAAACCTTTAGTTAAGTGCAATTGAAAACAATTCCACACAACAAAACCCATGAAATTCAATAATTTCTGGAAGCGACGCGACCTCAACTCGGAGTCCCCAGTCAATTTCTTACCCAATTTCTTCTGCGAGCTCAGGGACTGCGTAATAGTAGGATTCAGAGTTAAGATCCACTCTGAGGTGGCCTTTGAGCTATTTCAGTAGATGGGACCATGTGGGTCTTCAACCAATAAAAGGACAACCTCCGAGAGCAACAATACACCAGTGACAAAGCAACCTGAGGGGTGAAACACATTGGGCATGGTTCAGCCCATTCACACCTTTTACCAGAAGTTTTAATGTTTCGTTTTTTTAATGAGAAAGGAAGAATTAAATAGATATATTTTCAGACTATGATAGTATAGTGTGTGTTGGTTGTTTGTGTGTATGTATGTTTTTGTTCAAAAGTTAAATGTTTTCAGTACACGAGTAACAGAAAGCATTGATGTGCACGCAGGAGTTGCAATGTCACCAGGGAGTGCGTAAAGCTGCCCCCACCGTTTGGAGACATCCACTACTGGGTCAGTCCACCCCCACCAGTGTCTGAGAGGAGGATTACCACCCCAGCTGAGGTATATGGGCAAAGAAGGACATGTGTATGACATTTGGAGAAGGCAGAGCCAAAGATTTATTTACAACAAGGCTGACTAGTCCCAGGCTTAGGGTGGCAGATTGCCAGAGGAGCAGCATTTTATTGCAGTTTATTTTCAATTTACTGGTTGGAAGTTTTTTTAAAAATATAAAGCCAATTTTGTTTCTCAGAGTTTGGATGATTCACAACACTGCACAAGTAATTTGGAGATGTTAGCTGTCATTCCACTCTAACAGCTAAAGTCTTTCCTGGCCAAACATATATATAGGCTTGATATTTACAAAAGCTTTATTGTTTGGGTGACTTTTGTTCAAAAAAGAAATGCATACCAAACCCAGCGTACTTTAGGTATTTAGTGATTCAGTTATACAACTCTCACAGACATATGACAGATATAAAGCTCTTTGGTCATTCTTATCTTCCCAAAATGCTCTTTAATATGCAAAACAGACAAAACCTCATTGGTTTTATTTGTGCCGCTTCACATTATTTTTGGGGTTCTTTCAAATCAATAGACTGAGGAACCTGAGGGCATCCTCACTTCTTTCCCCCCGGCATCTTTGGCTCAGGTGGCCAAGGAAAGGCCATGGCTTTTGGACATCAATCCTGGGGGGGATATGCAAGGGAGGATCACCTGGGTGAAGGGAGCTTGGGGAGTGGGGATAGGAAATCCTTAGGTGAGACAAGATGAGACATGGTATCCCCCATTTCCTTTTCAAAATGAACCTTCTGTCCCAACAGCCTTTGTAGATGACTATCAGCCTTTTCCCTTTTCTCCCCTACAAAATGACCCCCAGAAATATAATTTTTACACTGGGATGAGGAAAAGACCAACTAGGAGGACACATGCTCATTTGGCGAGATAAACATATATCTACCTCATATTCTTAATGCAGACACGTATCAGCCTCATATTATTAATGCAGATAAATTTCAACCAAAATGAGGAGGAGACAACACAGAATTGTGAACACTTCCTTTAATGTAAACCCGCCCAAACACCCCTCTGGTACTGATATGAAGAAGAGGGCTATTGAGGAGTTCAGATAGAGCAGCCAGGCATGCCCCTTTAACTATGGTCAGGCAATTGGACTAAATGACCTTCACCCTTGGTTACTTAGCAAGCCCAATGGATATAAAAATGCGGGTTGTACATGAGACAGGGAGAGACACAGAAGGCTGGAGTTTGGAGCCTGCAGGAGAGGTGAACGGGAGAGAAAGGAGTGGGAGACATGGGTGCTGGAAGCTGTGTTGTGCAGGGACAAGGGACGCCGGGTGGCAAGGCCGGCCCGGCGAAGGTCAGGAAAGCCTGCACACCCTCCGTGTCAGTGCAAGCAGCAGGAGCTGTGGGGCGCCGACGCACTTTTGTCACCATGGACTTCCAGGAGAGTGAGCAGTGTTTGCTCCGACCTCTGTGAGGGAAGAGCGGAGACAGTGGAAGCTCAACGCAGTACGATGAAAGGAGCAAAGCCGGTGGCGGGAGCAGCCGCATGAAGCCAGTGAGTGTAAACAGGGAACACTCATACCGGGGTGCTCTGGGTACATGAAGCAAGCATTTCTTGAACATCGAACGAATTGGAAATTGTCAGGAAAACCTTTTGAATGCTGGAACAAATGCCTTTAAATCTCGAATGAACTGAAAGTAGTTTCAAGGCTGAAACAGATGATTTTGAATACAGAAGGAACTGAAGACATTATAATCATTTTTGAATGCCGCACTGAGCCAAAGCAAGTAATGAGCATGATTGAATGGAATGAAAGCAAGGTGGTATAAGTGGCAAATACCACAGAGTGAATTGCTTGACATACAAGTGTTAGCAAGGAAAATAGAATCCCAAGAAGGGTATGAGAAGAGAAACAAGTATTGACACAAGCAAAGTGTTCAAGGAACTGCAGGTTAAGGGGAACCTGTATTCGAAAGAGCCAGAAGAGTACAGGAAGTGTAACAAAGTGGATGGTGGCCCAACCAGTCATGGCAGAGTGCTGAAAGAGTATGTTCCTGATGAAAATAACAGTCTTCACTGTCAAGGGAAAGCAGTTGACACTTGATGAAAAGCACATGAGAAAGGTTATTGGTTGCGTTACCTGTAATGGGAGGACCGTGTGGTCCAACAACTGCGCCAAGACCGAGTGGCCCTTTTGGAAAAAGCCAATGAAAGTAACTATAAGGAAGCTTGTGTTTTGCCACAGTTGCTCAAGTGATTTTTAGGTCAAGAGGGATAACTATTTTGGTGAACCAGTGAAAAGTACTGATGACCAGAGAGTTGGGAAGTGTCCCAAGGAATTGTGCTGTTTTTGAAGAACTGGAAGATTTGAATTCTTAGGGAAGGTGCGAGCATGAAATAGATTATAGAGAAGTTAAAATGATGAAGAGTAAATCTGAGTGCGCAAGTGCATCACAAAGCCCTGCAATAGGATACCAAACGCCATAGAAGGGTGAGAACAAAAACTGTGTGCCAAAAGGTACACACTGGGCTCATTACAATACCAGCGGCAGCCATGCTTATGTAACAGGCTGGGCTGCCGCCGGTATAATTTTTTTCACGGTGCCCGAGAATGTGCAATTACCAGGTCATTATGGCCCGCCGAACCCAGTAATTGCCCATTCGCGGGCGTCAGAAAAAAATGCTCCTTATTCCCATTGAGCCCCATATGGCTCAATGGGAATGGGGAGGTTGGATGCACCGGCACCATTCAGAATGGTGCCGGCCCATCTGACATGCTCAGCTCGCGGGTGCAGAACTCGTAGTTTGCCACTCCGCAACGGTACCAGCAAGCTTACCGGTTCCATTGTTACCGGACTGGCAAACTTATAATGAGGCCCACTGTTTTACAGCTGTAAAGGTGTCCTGTAAAGATATCCATTCAGCCATCTTTACTGAAGCTGCTCAGCGCTAAGCAGGCAAATGGCATCCCTGCTGGGTTTATCACGTGTCTTTGATTACATTCTGCTGCACGCTCAGAACTACCAGGAGAACCAACTGCAAAGTATGTCACACAGAGCATAACTGTAATGCTTATAAGTAATCTGTACATTCATTGGGCCTCATTATAAGTTTGTCGGTCCGGTAACAACGGTACTGGTAAGCTTGCCAGTACTGTTGCTACTGGACCGGCAAACTACAAGTTCTGCTCGTGGGTGCCAGGTCTGACCTGGCCGGCGTACCGGCACCCGCGAGCAGAGCATGCCGGATATACCGGCACCATTTCTAATGGTGCCGGTGCATCCGACCGCCCCATACCAATTGAGCACTATAGCGCTCAAATGGGAATGGGGAGCATTTTTTTTTTCAGTGCCCGGAAATGGGCAATTACCGTTTCCAGTGGGGCCATAATGACCCAGTAATTGCCCATTCGCGGGTGCCGGAAAAAAATGATACCGTGCTTGTTATACCGGCACGGCTACCGCCGGTATTATAATGAGCCCCATTATATTTTAAATACTAGGAAAGATTTGTATTGTGACATAGTAACAAACAACAGCAGGGCATCTACATCTATACCTACAAATCTCAAAATGTTCCTATGTATTGTACAGTCCAACTAACCCTACAAAGTTAACAAACATTTTAAATGACCTTGAAACGCAAGCTGGCAAGACCCGTTGCCTAAACCATGCCCACAAAGGTAATATTGTGCTGGAATGCCCGATCCAGTGCTCTATTTTACTCTTGAAGTGTTGGGTATTTTGGACAATGGCACAAACTGCATCGATGTAAACAGTATGTACCTTTTTATTTGTTATAAAAGGTGCCTGCATTGTGCAGCTACGAAGAATGCTGTTGTTTCCCACACATGAATGTTCAGGGTCGCCCTTATCCATTACTCCGCCATGGGAATAAACAGGCAAAGATTCCATAACCCTTCACCACTGTCTTGACTCTACTGGGGTGTTTATGCCCAGACAGAGTTTACAAATTTCACTTGTGAATTTGCCATATTTTAATTGCGTTCCAGCCAAATGGGTTTGGAGGTGCATGCGCTGCAGCAGGTAACTTGCCTTATTTCCATATTGCGCCCTGCTAACACCAGAGCTGTAACCATGACAATGGGGGTGAGTTATTTTTATTCTGCATTTTTATAAGATGTGCCTGTACCACTTGCATATATTTAATATGTAAACTTTATCATTTAACAAGACCGAATGTAGAAATGTAGTTATGTTGCATTAATATTACACGTTAGTCTAGGTGCTTCTCAGAGTGACAGCAGGCAATTTGCGAGAGAAACCAGATAATAGCATTGAAACCAACATTTCTCGTTCCAAACCTTCCCTCACTTGTGTCCAGTTGGCAGACAGCTTATGTTCTGATCGCTTCCTCTAAAAGATTGTTTTCTGAACTAACCAAAAGTAGACAGTTGGACGTAACAAGTACCTATAGTGCACTCAACTGTACAACACACTGCCTTCTCCAAATCTTGGGCAGCAGAGAAAGTTCTGAAAATACCCTTTCAACTAACATATCATAGAAGATGACAGGGTTGAATAGAGAGGAAGCAATAACTTTCCAATCCTGCAATGTTAAAACACCCCTTATGTTATGGAGACAAAATGGGGGTGAAGGGTGTAGTAGGGACAGTTAATTGAAGCGGCTCAATCTGGTGACGGTGCAGAGTCTGACAGAGCTGGAGTAAAGTTGGGGGCACATGCCATCTTGGGAGGATAGCTCAGTGGCAATGTGCTCCCCCTGGAAGCAAACATCAGAGAGCACCACAGGTTCGATCCCCAGGTCCACGCATAGAACTCTCTGGGTAGTGCGCACGTTATAAAGAACCTATCATATCATATCATTTGGGCATAGGGCAGCAGAAAGCCTAAATACGCCACTGGGCAGAGCGCCTGTTGACTGTCTCTGCCCAGTGAATGTAAATGTGTGTTTGTTTACATGGACACTAGTGCCTTTTACTTTAAGGCCTGTAAGACACTGTTTAGAGTGAAGACTATTTTAGCTTAAGACAGAAGATGGATGACAGATGTGAGTGCATTACTTCCCCCAGACTCCAAGGAAATACAACCGCATGTGAGCCCGCATGTGAGCCCGACCGGGATGGTATTACGGGTGAGTGCCCTTTAAGGCATCTCACTCGTGGGGAGAACGTCACAGGCGGAAGTGACGTACTAGGAGGGAGGAGACTGCTGTGTGAGGCACTGGCCAGTTGGGCATCGTAATAAAGAGGTTGCCAACCCCCTACGCTGGTGTCCGTGTATTTCTTTGGGGGATTCCAAGCCCCAACATTTGGCGACGAGGTTCGTCCCCCCACCAGCGGTCCTCCTTGTCATCACGCCGGAGATCCCTCCGCGCGTGTCAACAGATGGATCGCTCACATGCGGTTGTGTCCCTGAAAAGAAGGCTGAAAGAATGAAGGATTTGCTGGTGATTGTGAAGAGTCAGAGCCGTGGCATAAGAGCGAGAACGCGAGTGGCCCGCATGGATCAGAAAGATTTCTTTTGATTTTACCGACGATTTCAAACACCTAGCGGGGATTACAAAGGCTGCCACGGCTCTGTTTGCACATAAATGATATGCAGAGTGCAGTTGGAAAGGCCGATGCTGCTCTGCGCAAATGTTTCTGTTACAATGGCCAGAACCCCCAAGGCCTTTCAAGCACTTCTGAACGAAATGCACAGCTCCTTGGAGGAACACGACCTTCAACAAATGCAAGTTAAAGGTAAGAACTTTTTGGAAGTAGAAAGATGTTCAAAATGTTAAGATCGCAAGTGAAAGACTGGAACAAGTCAAAGAATGTCCTTCTCTTGGGATCACAATTTTTGAAGTCCAGTGTAGAGAAAAAAATAAAAGAAGACGGAGCTAGCGACAGGAGGAGTTAGAATTCCGAGGAGGTATGGAGAGGGTGACCAGACGTCCCAGTTTTCCTGGGACAGTCCAGAGAAATTGCCCTCCGTCCCGGGGTCCTGAGAGTTTTTTCATTTAATAAACCCGTCCCGAGGTTGGATGGTTAGGTGGCTACGGTCCCGTTTTTTGCCGGGAACAGATTCAGAAATCCCAAATTCGGGCCCGGCAGGTCTCTTCCTGCACGTGAATGCTTTTCTTAGGCCCCCATTTTCTCCTCCTTCCCCTTCTTGGCCGCTATCCTCCAACGAAAGGAGTGTGCCTGTGAACACACCTCTGCAACAGGCCACAACATAGAAGTAGGACTATAGTTCTATCAGAATCCTGTTTGTATTTACTGTAGTCCTATTTCTATGTCAATTGCCTGTCCCATTTTTTTTTCTTTATCTGGTCACCCTAGGTATGGAGAAAGAGTATTCCCCAGCCCAGGCCCGGCATCTTGTCAGGCTATGGGGGAATTATTGAATATGTAGCAGAACTACACCGAGAAAAACAAAGCTCAAAGAAAATGGACACGCATGACAGGAAATGTGGTTAGTCAGTCCTGAAGAACCCCACAGGCTTTCCCACGGCAGGCCTTTACTTGATCACTAATCCAACTCTGGAAACAATAACAACTCCCAAGGCCAGCTCCTCCCCCAAAAAAAGAATGTCACAGCCAAACCTGAAGGTGGACCAATCTTCAAATGTGCTCCCAGTCCACATTAGCAAAATCTGCCGAACGAAACCAGATCACAAGACATACAGATCGTGCCAAGCCTAGCTTGTGCCATTATGGAGAAGGGAGCAAACGTATTGTATTGTAGTCATCATTTACATAGCGCCATTTAACCATTTGTTTGGCCTCAATGAACTTTGTGGTTGGAACCCCCTCAGGGAACGAACTCCATGTATGGGAACATTCTAAAAGATTACTTTAAGAAGTGTGTGTGTGTGTGTGTGTGTGTGCATTCCTCTGGGTTGGGACTTAGGAGGGCTGGATGGGCCCAAGGATGCAACCCAGAGGTCAGGCATGTGGGCCGTTGCTGTCGGCGGTTTAAGATAGAGTGCTAGTGCAGGAGATTATGGGCCTCATTACAACTCAGGCGTTAAGGGTTAACGCCACCGTTAACCCTTAATGCCTGATTCTGATTTTAACGCCTGCTTTTAGCAGGCGTTAAAATCCATGGCGCTAACCTTCCATGGTGCTAATTACGCCGCCGTAATTTACGGCGGCATAATTAGCGCCTTCCCCACTCCCATTATGCCCTATGGGGCAAAAATGGGAATGGGGAAGGGAAAATGGGAAATGGGGATTTACCGCCCCACTCACCTTGGAATGGGGCGGTAAATCCGCCATCCACCATGGTGTAAACGGAGTTTACACCATGGTGGTAAAGTTGGTGCACGTAGCACCAAGGTTGTAATGAGGCCCTATGTGTGCCTAGGTAGATGAATTTTTACATAGGTTGTCACTGTATACTAATGGCAGAGGTGTTGAGGCATGTCAGGGGATTCAGTGTGGATGGCTATGCGAGCTGCAAGACCGGATTTGACATAGCCATAGCTGCATTCTAGATTGCATGGATGGGGAGCCGTGTCTGTGGCATGTGTCCACAGACATGATGCGATTTGTACATACCTTAGACTTGGACAGATTTTATCTTCGATGATGTTTTCTTGGGTCCCTCAAGGCAATAGACTGGTAATTTGAGTGCATCTTCTGGTGGGTTTAACAAACTACCATTGCTAAGAACCCGACTGTTTCATTCTTTGAGTGCAATAGGCAAGTACATTAAATAGACCTTGCCACCTATGGCCTAAAACCAATGATATTGTTTCCCGTCCCAAGCGGAGAGAACTGTAAGTGCGTCTTAGTGCATCTCTATTCCTACCCCCAAAAGCCATGAAAGTGCGTTCTGTGTCCAATAGTCCAAGTTTCACTGGTGCGTTTCCACGCTACCTCCACTGAACCTATGGGTTCTGAGTGATTGGGAAAGCCCCTTGATATTTGGGTAAGGCCGTCCAACTGAGTGTGTGACAATATCTGCCCCCAATTCAAACTGGTCCTGCTACCGGTGCTACCTGTAGTGGTCTGCCTGATCGAGTATTCTGTCCAGACAGTTTGAAGTGGCCACATCCAAGGTGCAATCAGTTTTACGGGTGTTGTTCGGTAATCAATTTGCACCAGTCATAGCGTTAGTAGTCCGGGCGGGGGAGTGGGGTGCGTGGGGGATGGCCAGGGGTTGGGGGGGGTGGATGGTCGTCTGTGGGGAGGAGGAGGCGATTTTATCATGGTGTGCCACTGCAAACACATCATAAAAGGTTCAGGCAGAGGGCAAGAAACCCTTTCAAGCAGAGGGAATAATGAAGATTGAGATCAAATATCTTTTGTTGGGTGGAATAATTGAGGTGGGTAGCACGCGCTGCGTGATCTGTTTGAGTGGACAGATCCACAAGTAAGAGATGAATTCATTTTTGCTTTGCCAGTTGGACTGCCTAGCTCTTTCGTGGTCGAGAATCACAATAGCGAAATCAGCTGCCATCAGCTACAAATGCTACAGAAACCAAAAAGAGCCATTATCCGTTTTGCACTTCTATGCCCAGTATATTTTATGTTATATTGCATTATAAAGCTTCTGTAGTGTGCCATGCACCAGGGGTGTTGCTAGGTCTGAAAAAGATCAAAGGCTAAGCTAATGGCGGGACTAGGGGCTAGCTAGCATTTTGGTTTTAGCACCTGAGCTTCTAACTGGAGCTACAACCCAAAGACCCGAGGGTATAGCCCCATCAGGCACCCCTTAGCAACGCCTCTGCCATGCACAAATAGAGTATTTAGCAACATCGGGCGGAAATCCATACTCGCATAGTTAAGAGGGGAGGGGGCCAAAATGTAAAATCAACCATTTTATTTTATTTTGTACAAAGCAGTCCTGGTTACCTTGCAGTTAGATGTGATATATTGGACCCTTGTAAATAATGAGGATCTCACGCAGGTTACTGTGTCTTCACATGTGGTTTTAATCGTCCATGATATGGACATATGGTTAGAAAGAGGGTGGTCAGCCGACACGTGTTTCAACCCCAAAGGGCATTTATCAAGGCAAAAATAATATGCCTGGGCGATTTTATCCCATGTCGTTCAGGTAGCCGGTTGGCAGAATTTTCCATCAATCTTCAAGATTCTCTAAGGCTGTTGCCTTCTGGTGCGGGTCGCTCATCTGTTAACATACCAGTCCTCGTTTAAAAGTGGGGAGAGCCAAACAAGCTCTCTGTTCTGGAGGTAGTGAATTCCACATTTTCGGGGCAGCATGCGGGAAAGAGCTGTGGGAAACGCTCACAAGTCCAGTCCATCTAGTTTGCAATAGACCGGTATTAGTAGACCTCATGGTTCTACGAACAGGTAACCAAGAAACACAGTTAGAAAGGTATCTTGGGCCCTGGCCATAAAGACACCCGTGTGTAATACATTACACTCAAAACCATGACTTTGATTGAATGGCAACATCTCATCCAATCACGGTCAGCTTGGCCTGGTTCTTCAAAACCTCAAAAGGGAAACGCACAAAAAGTGAATTACCATGGTAGGCTCGGACTTGGGTTTGTCACATGAGGCAAAACTGCCGAAGGATTGAAAAGGGGATTTGGCAATCAGAATTGTGGAATGGCAACTGGATAAACAAGGACTGCAATAGTAATTTAAAGGCTCATTAAATCTCCAATTTGATTTTGTCATAAATGTACTGAATCGTGTACGCAAGGCATGTAAGGCCAGTGGCCCAAAATGCTGGAAAAAATCCTCAAAACTCGTTTGTTTTTACTGTCTTTTTGAAGTGCGAGAGACTTTGCATTTGTCACTGCGGGTGCAAAGTAAAACCTCTCAGAGCAAATTCTCTTGGTTCAAGGAGGATGAAGAGCGAAGCTGGCTCCCCAGGAATATGTCATAGCTCGACAAGGATGCTCGCGGGTTCCCCTTACCCCGTGGGTTAGTCTAAGAAGCTATTGCAGAGCACAAGCACTTTAAACGGAAAATAGAAGTGCAGGTACTCACCAATCTAGGCTTTAAGTGGGCAGGGTCTCAGTCCCAGAAGGGTCTTAAAAGTGCTATGACGCTGGGGGCCCAGTCGAGGCTCACTGACACATTTCAATTAATCTCACACTGTGTCCCACTCTAGTTATCTCTGCTCTCCCTTTGCCTCACTTATGAGGTGTGTCCATTTCTATTTGCCTCTATCCCTCACCCTCCCTCCAGTCATGTTCACACTCCCTCTTTAACTCTCTGTGTAAGTCTGTATTTTTTCTGAGCCTGGGTCTTGGCAGCATGGCACGCTGAAACATCTCAGTATAATGGTTTTCTGTTAAGTCGTTAACTTTACATTTGATTCTGTCAGCCTAATGCAACCCTCTCTGAAAGACGCTCAATCACAGACTGATTTCGGCCTATTTTTTTATACCAGTATTGCGATTTACCAAAGTTGACAGGCATTGAGAATGTCCAATTTTAGCAGGTAAGGCACAGTGAAATTAAGTTATTTGCTAAGTATCACACACTTTGGTTAAGCAGTGTAGCGGACATGCTTCCACACAAACTTCCAGTTTGTTATTCATGCCGTTAACATTTGAATATCCATTTAAAAGCAGACTTTCTTTTTGTGTATCAAACTAGCAGATATCATAGATATAAACTAAGTTTTAGATTTTTTATTGCTCGCCTTTATTGTCTGATAATAAGGGACATACATGGTAGGTAACTGGAGCCGTGGGTGGGCTTTCAGTCCAAAACTTCAATCACAATTCCAAGCACTTACACATTTACATATTAGACAAGGCACTGCTAATAAGGAAATAATAAATTGCCAAGGCTTTCTTGGGGTGCTGGCCGGGCATGGGTGTCTAGAACAGATCAGTCTGTACACTACAGGAAAACTCTCAATGGACCCAATGGCTAACGGGTAAAAGACTAATTGGCGAAACAGAGTTCTGAGGCGGGTGTACTGGTTTTGTTCTACAGGTTGGTCTCTGAAGGAGACATTATGGACACTACGGGTGGGGGTTTGTGGGGAGGAGATGCAGTTAAAAGAAATGCTTTGTTTTTCTCCTTGCCCCTTAGTTGTGTACCCGTACTCTCCTTCAAGATTTGAAGGTGCAGGTTCTCATATTGCCAAAAATAAAAAGTGAAGGTACTGATGGCCAATTAGGGCAGCCAGGGTCAGACTGGGGCATAATATGGTCTCGATCGCCAGTGATAAATTGGCCAACAGTTGCAAATGGCCATTCATTCCTTTTGTGACACTGTTTGAATAGTACCCACGGGGGGGGAGTTTGATAAAATGTGATGCAAATTGTGCATTTTAAAGAATATTTATTGAGCAACATTGGTCCAAACTATTAGCCGCATATTAAAATGACTCATGATACTGGCCCACATTGGGCAAAAAAATGGCCCACTTTGACCCAACAAACTGGTCCACACAAGCATTTTGTGTTTTTGGTTCGGCCATGGGCCTATTGCCCTATAGGGCAGTCCGACCCTCAGGGCAGGCCCATTTAAAAGCACTGCAGCACACGAGTTTGGCCCTCGGATAGGCACCTCTGTGACACACGAACACAGAACTCGACCAGTTGGGATACAATGTGAGACGAAGTCCTGTCCTGTGGGGAGATAACTGCGTATAGTCCGAGTGGCAGATTAGAACAGCCCATGATGCAAGGAGTTTTAGGAAGATTAGCTCTTAACCACGGCCTCTAATGAGGAAGAAAGCTGCCCACTCTTCTTAGCAGGGAGCCAGGTGGAGGAACTGCATCAGGGCCAGTGCAAGCACTGGAAAAACTAGACTGCGATCCATGGCAACCACCAGCAGCGCAGGGGGCACCAAGTACAGGGGATTGCTCTGCTTGAGTGAATTACAAAAAAGATTAGATGTTGCAAAATGCTCTCCTGTAAGTAGGGGGTAACCTCCTTCAAATCCTAGTGATCATAGATGTGGGAGTCCCTCACACTAACAAGGAGTGAGCGAAACATGTAGGGCAGCATCATTGGGTCCAAGAAAATTTACAACAAGAAATGACGATCTGTGGTGACATGAGCAAACCTGTTGCAATTGGTGAATAATTGCTTGGCTTACTTGATGTGCACAGATTTACATTATTGCACAGCATTGTCTTGCACAGCACTGTTTGCACCTAATGTATTGTGGTTTCTGGGCTGCTTAATTGTGATTAATTTTTAATAGCTTTTTTTGATTGTCCCGAATAAATTGTATTTTTACATTTTCTATGAGATGTCTATAATGTATTAGTCTCATAGTGTATTTAGGTATCATTTCTCATACACTGTTCCTTAGGGGACACATTTAAACTGATGAGGGTAGTTTGAAATGTTTGTAGTCCCTCTACCCAACCCCATTTGCCAGTGGCAATAATCTCCTTTGGGTTGCAGCATTTCAGGGTCACACAATGGTCTGGCAGGCGGACGCTTTACAAGAACAATGTTGGAGCAGGTTACTCACCACTATTGCTTCCTGATGGACTTGGAGCTTTTGGAGGTAGGGCATGACCCAGCCAAAGCAGACATCAGACATGTAGGTGCTGGGGATAGACAAAGAGGGCGAAGTGGGTCCTCATAGGCCTAGAAAACGTGGGCAGCCCACACGGGCCTTTGACACACGCCCTCAGTGACAGAAGGAGCTGTGAGGCTTTTTATCAACATGAAGAAATCTAATGAGCTTTATGCTACACTTTTATAGCAAGCTGTTCATGGCTATCTTAAGAGTACTTAAGCTGTGATTGATTTGTGTGTGTGTGCTCCCAAGATTAATTAAATATGAATTTATCAAATTTTAAAACTACTTTACAAATAAGCAAGGGAGTGTGAGAGCCCCTCTGCTGAGAACGAACATGGGTCAAGAACCCTGTTCTATGGATTTTCTTTCACTCGGGCGGGTCTACAACCACGTTTTAGCTCACTGCACCCTTCACGAAGGAGAAATATCCATTTGCATATCAGTCTGGTTCCACCCACAAGGACAGTCCAACACCGAAATTCTAGGCAAATCTCCTCTGAACAAGACTGTCATCAGCAACCACAGACACGTGTTTCGGCCTAGTCGGGCTTCATCAGTGAGGTCAAGCTGTTCCTCTCAAAGCACAGTGAGCAAACGGTCCATGTCTGAATTAACATGGGTATCCTAGGGTGAAACCCCAAGTTTTTATAAAGTTACAAAGGAGTGTGGGAGACCCTCTACTGAGAACAAACGTGGGTCAAATACCCTGTTCTATGGAGTTTCTTCCACTATTTACAAATACATTGACTTTATTTTTGGCAGACACTCTACATGGATATTGTGAAAAAATGTGTTTATATGGGTGAATTCACAGATGCCACAGGGTATATAGCATTGCTTGAAAAGTTAGTCATGCAAAGCTGCCTTCTGGAATGGTGGCTATATAGCAAGTTACCTGTCTGCGTGTCAGTGCTAACTTTCCAAGCAATGCTAAGCAGCAAGGTTCAGAGGTTTTGGAATATCATTGCTGCCCTAACCCTCCAAATGCAGGTAACAGAGCAGAGCGTTTTGGGAGTGGAGGTTTGCTGCATTAAAACAAGACCATGCCCTGTGGCCAGGGGTGGACTGGTAATCAAAAGAGGCCCTGGAAATTATTTTCAAAGTGGCCCCATATTACACATTTTCAGCAAGCCCAACCCTTTTCCTATGGGAACATTTGGAAATACCACACAAAAGAGGCACAGGGTGCAGAGGGCTACCAAAAAATCTCCAGAGTTACGTATAGGCCAGTCCAGCCCTGGGCACAAGGAACAGATTCATCCTAAAAAAGCCCAAACTGTTGGCTCTGCCAATGCGCGTTGTTCTTGTTTCAAACCTAGCATGCGTATTTACAGTTGTGTGTATTTTATGCGCACTCAGTATGTGCATATGTTAAACGCATGTTGCACTTGCAATGCATATGTGGTATATGGGCAACCACGTACCCGCATTTTCCGCCTGTCTGTGGTAAGGTTGCTCACGTCTGTGGCACCGGCATACACTGAACTTGCTCCGTATTCTGCAAGCAGCGCAATCTGTGGATGTGCAAACATACGCCAGTTTCACTGACGCGCCTGCATCCGCCAGTGGTGCAGAGTCACACCTTGCTCCGGCCACGTGGGCCACAGATACTTGCAATGAAGTACATGGTGTACATGTGAACATTAGGCCACGCTTCCACACGATGCGCTCTGCATAGCAATGTCATTAGGTCACTATGTCAAAACTCCAGAATTCCAGAATCTATTGCGCTTGAGTTCCCGGCCAAGACCAGGCCCACTTCCTCCAAGCCCCCCAACACTTAGATTTGCTGGTGGGTTTGCTCAGGTTTATTGTGAGGGGCCCTCCACCCCATTCCTGAACCCCAATTAATTGTCAAGCTGAAATGAAAGTCTCCCAGATATATAATGGCACCCAGAGGAGTACACACTGCCTGCAAAGATTAATACTACTTTAAATAAAAATGACATTAACTTTTATTTGAAACACATGTGTAAAATATAAAGGTCTTGCCGTGCAAGAAACACAGTAACACATGGATTCCGACCAATATTTAGAAAGAAGGGAAGGAAGAAAAAAGAGACAAAAGAGAGAAACAAGAAAGAAAGGAAGAGAGAAGAAGTAAAGGCAGAAAGAGGAAGTGTGTGAGAAATAAAAAGAAATTAACTAAGAAAGAAAAAAACAAGCAAACAAAGGACTATAGACGGAATAAAAGGAGGGGAGAAATACACTTCAGGAATGAGAGAAGGAAAGAAAGAAGGCAAGGAAGGGAGGGAGGAAAGAGGGAGGGAGGAAGGAAGGAAGGAAGGAAGGAAGGAAGGAAGGAAGGAAGGAAGGAAGGAAGGAAGGAAGGAAGGAAGGAAGGAAGGAAGGAAGGAAGGAAGGAAGGAAGGAAAGAGGGAGGGAGGAAGGGAAGATGCATGGAAGCAGGGAAGGAAGCAAGGAAGGGAGCAAGAAAGCAAGGACGGAGGGAGCAAGGAAAGGAGGACGCAAGGAAGCAGGGAAGGAAGGAAGCAAGGAAGGAAGGGAGCAAGGAAGCAAGGAAGGAAGGAAGGAAGGAAGGAAAGAAGGAAGGAAGGAAGAAGCAAGGAAGGAAGCAAGGAAGGAAGCAGGAAGGAAGCAAGGAAAGAAGAAAGCAAGGAAGGAAGGAAACAAGGAAGCAAGGAAGAGGGAAGCAAGGAAGGGGGAAGCAAGGAAGCAAACAAGGAAGCAAGGAAAGGAGGACGCAAGGAAGGAAGGAAGGAAGGAAGGAAGGAAGGAAGGAAGGAAGGAAGGAAGGAAGGAAGGAAGGAAGGAAGGAAGGAAGGAAGGAAGGAAGGAAGGAAGGAAGGAAACAAAGAAGCAAGGAAGGGGGAAGCAAGGACGGGAGGAAGCAAGGAAGCAAGTAATGGAGGAAGCAAGGAAGGAATCAAGGAAGGTAGCAGGGAAGGAAGGAAAGAAGCAAGGAAGGAACTTCACCCCGGATACTCGGGTGTTCTAGATGCTCTCAACAGTAGACTAAGCACCCTGCAATGTGCCGCCAATCCTGGCCCAGCAACTCCCGCACACCAAAGATAACGGCAAGTTCTCCCCAATGAATATTTTCGGGGTGGTGCTTAACAGGGAGGCGGTGAGAGGGCGATGTTATTAGCACCAGGGAGAGAGGAGAGATGAGAAAGGGGTACATTCAGTGCCCCGTGCTTGCAAAGCCCTGCTCAGAGCAGCCCCTGACCTCCTGCGCACACGCCATGTTCGTAGCCACCAGCATACCTCCCTCGCAGATGCAGTTCAGCAATCCTCCCCAGCATGGCCTGCCTAGCTCGCTGGTCGGAGCAGAGCAGCCAGCCAGCCAGGTCACTCGCAGCCTGCCCCTGTCACTTGCCTGGCTGCTGCGCATGTGTGCACTGTGCAGAGACAGGCTGCAAGGCAGGGCACGTGCAGTTCCTGGCCTCATGCGCAGATGCAGTCTGGCTCGTCAGTCCTGGAGGGGGCTGAAGAAAAGACATGCGCAGCACCCGCAGCCAGTTCCATGCGAACGACCCAGTCGGTTCGTTGTTATTCATTCTTTATATGTATCCTTCCGAGTTCTGTGAAAAGAGGCCCTTTGACCCGAGGCCTACCGGGGGATGTCCCGGTGTCCCGGTGGGGCAGTCCAGCCCTGCCTGTGGCTCCTTTCATTGCATGTTAGCAAGTGCACACGCTGGGTGACTGTCGCACTGAATACTCCATTCCTATTTCAATAGACCATCGCCTCCCACTGATCACCAAGCAAGCAGGGGGACTGCTGTAAGAGTTTGCAGAGAAAACTCCCTGCGCCTGTCCGAAACTCCTTAGTACTGTGGGGCGGGTCAGAGGTCATTGGTCACATGTAGCAGATGTCAGACTGAACCAGGAGTGGACTAGGAACCTAACGAGGCCCTGGATTCCGCCCCCCTCCAACAAAGTGGCCCCGTATTACACTGTGCAAGGGAAAATAGCATTTTAATTATGTGTGCTGCATACAGCAATATAACAGTAAAGAGCCCCATGGTGCAGAGGCCCACTGGGAAATCTCCAGGCTCCCCTATAGGCCAGTCCCCCACTGAGCTGAACCAATGACGTGCTTGTTCTTTGTGAAGGTAACGTGCACTGAATCTCTCTCTCTATATATATATATATATATATATATATACACATATACACACATATATATATACACGCACGGGGCACAGCCTTGCGGTATCCGTTTGGTAGGGAAGCTTTCAGTGATTGCGCACCCGCTATACGTGCACCCCTTTCTGGTGCAAGGTTACGCTTGCCGTGCGCACGCTGCGCCTTTTGTGAGGGAAGCTTGGACGGGCTCTGCCCATGCTCTCAGACGATTTATTAGATGCGTCAGGGATGCACTTATCCGTCACTGGAGGTGTGTGTTTCTTGCATACGTGTGAGGATGCTGAAGCTCTTTGGGGGGCAGGGCATGCTATAGTCGGGCATACAATAGGGACAGAGAGGGTAGCAAAACTATCTTTTGACTGGGGCAGCAAAAATGCTAGCACCAGCCCTGGCTTCACGGATAGGAGCGCAGGGATCACGTGGTGTCACGGAAAGGAGGGAAGGACGCAAGAAAGAAACTCAGCTTCCAGCCCAGCAAAGTTGGTCGTGTCCCCTGGGTGGGAAGAATGGGGTGGGGTGGGATTCCCTTGGCAGAGCCATCACCATTAGACAGTGGTTTGAGAGGGTCGAGACTCAGAGCCCCTATAAACAATCGCGTCTCTCCGCGGGTGGTATGGCTGCACGCCAGGCTTGGAAACAAGTTGCTGTACCCAGAATGTTGCATTCGAGGAAAAGAGTTGGGTGGATGGGTCAGTTGCACTGTAGGGCTCGCAGGCTTACTGGCACTGCGAAGTCCCTGTTGTGGGGGCTCACTGAGCAAGCTAGCATAACCACTTTCAGGCAGTTTAGCTGTGCTCCTAAAACATTTTATGCACATTTCTCGCAGTGTCTAAAAAGTCCCAAATGTCTGCCCATCGCATTGAAATAATGCTGTCAGGCAGAATTGGTAAGAATGTCTTTCAGTTGTAATTGGGAATCAGGGCCCTCAAGCAGAAACGACAACATTGACCAGCAAGCAAGAGATCCGTAATAATTACAGCAGGCAGAGGATTAGCGAAATTACTCATTATGTTTAATCCAGACTTGCTGACACCACCAAACCTGGATTAACAATAATGAGATTTTTCAGAATCAAACAAACCGGACCGCTCCGACATGTATGGCTGAGGTAGCCATCAATCCCTACTTCCTCTAGGATATGGCCAACCCTCGTAGACCCATCCTTACCTCCCATCATCAGCCCCTCATGCACAGCTTCCGACACCATCTAACCCAGGTCCTAAAACTTAATTAACATGCTGTAGCCTCTAAGTTCCAATACATATATTAAAATAGCAAACAAGCATACATTGGTTGACATTTAAGGTTAAGGATCATTTGGTGTCCTTACTTGAGGAGTAAAGGGTTGTGCAATGTCACATACTTGACCAATCAGTTTGAGTGACATATTCTCACGGATTCCTGTGCCAATGTCGCCACTTGTGTGAGGTTATGTGATCCTGGTCAAATAACTTTTCCCCTTTTTTGTGTTCTTTTAGGTGATAAATGTGATAATGGTTTGTAATAAACTGAATGAAGTGCTACATTAAATTAAAAAAAGAGCAAGAAGGAGAGGAAAAGAACGAGATCCAGTCAAGTGCCAAGTTGGCGACTTTGGAACTAGAAAGTCTGAATCCTGATCTATTTCCATACTTGGACAAAACGGTTTGATCTTGTACAAATTGTTTTGGGTCACATTCCTCTAAGAATGTACTGTTAGTGATACAATTTCTTTGTGCTCTCATGTATTCCCTGTGGGTATATCAGCAACAGTGTTGTGTCTGTGACAGCTAGCAGCATGCAGTGTAGAGTTTGCGTCCGTTGGTTTTATATTCATGGAGGAATGTGATCTAATCAAGTCGTTATTTGAGCAAAGGGGGGTTTTCACCCAACAGTATACAACATGCCTACAACTGGGTCTGTAAGGTAGAGGGACAGGAACCGTTGATACCCAAGCCAAATCAAGTTCAAACAAACAAACAAACCATAAGATTTAAGTTGAGTCTTGTCGAATGTATTACAGAAATATCATCTTAACGATGGATGAAGACCTTAGAGAGTATATAAGTACACACCAAGCATCACATTTGCTAGGGCACCCATCGTAAAATACCAAACTGTGTCCAGGTTTAGTAAAGACAACGCGATTGACACTAATTGGCTGAATATACAATGTTGTTATAAATGTGGGACCTGTTCCACGTGTAAACATGCTGCAAACCGTACTAAAGAATTCACAAAGCAAGAAGGCCAGATGTTCAGAGCGCATGAATGATAACTGTAGAACCACATTTGTTGTATACAGGATTATTTGCATATGTAAGAACATTTACAATGGCACTAGTATAAAGGAATGATTGGAAGTCAAGAACCTAAGATGCCCTAAGCCACTCGCTGGAACAAGGAACACAAACACGGCCATAAAGAAGACTTGAAAGTCCTCAGATATCGTCATATCAAGAGAGGCGGAGACTGAGAACACAAGCTAAGGCGGCGTGAGGACGCGAAACAGATAAATGAATTTAGAAGCACCAAAACCGGATTTAACACAGACCATGAACTCTCTGTCTTTTTATAAGTACTTACACAGGGTACGAACTTCGAGATAAATTAGAAGTTCAAAAGAATACGCAGTCATAACTAGACTTCAATTGCCTTGTTTTTCATTGTTGGAATTCTCAAATGTGACCATATTAACATTTACCAGCATTTGATTTGCCAATGACACAACAAAAAGGAATTGGGGCAAAGGCGATAATTTTACATTTCCTCTGACTGATAAAAAAAGAATGATGTACATAAGATCCAGCAAATCTGACAATTTTAGCCATTTTCAAAGTTATTTTATTTTGTTGACCAACCTTATGTTTGAGATAAAGTTTATCGTTATAGTTCAAAAAATGATCCCTGACATTGCCTAGGTTAATTGGGCTAAATTAGCTCTTTGTTTCTCTTTCTCCCCTGTTTTCTTAAATATATGGCATCACACGGCATAATCCGGTAATGCTTAGGCTATGTATACAGTTTTGGATGACAACGTCACCACATGAGGACGTCATGCGTAAACACAATGATGTCATCAATCTCACTATAAAAGCACTAAATGGAGGCCGTGATGCATGCAGTATGCCAGAATGAAGCTGAATAACAGCTCGGATGCAGAACAGCCACAAAAATAAATTAAGAGATTAGAAAGGATCTCTTCTTTTTCACCATCTATGATTGCTTTAGATCTCAACTTGGCATTACTTTATTGAATACATTATTCTCTTCAGGCATATAAAGCATCAAAGATGATAAGAACGTATGACCGCATAGCTCCATTGGATTAGAATATTATTGGGCGGGACATTTTTCCTTTTTTAATATCGGGTGGTTACATGTTTTTCAGAGTTAGTTACTATGATTTTTGACCTTTCCATGATACATATGAAATGTATCCATTTACAGATTAGGAGCATTTCCTGAGCACAAAAACATACCCAAGCTTATCCTCTAAAACAATTATTTTCGTTTATGCAGCAGTTTAGGACACAATGAGGGGTACGCCCTCTACCTTTACAATTACCTTAGACCTGAACATTGAACACATTACTAATTTAGTCCTTTCTCTCTTTCTTCCCTCTCTTGCGATGTCTTACGTTATTGTTTGCAATCGTTGATTATTCTGTACTGTTTTATGTAGCGTTATTATGTATATGAATAATGTATTACAACATTTTCATGTACCGCCACATACATATGTGGACTCATGCTTAACTTGTTTAACCTTTCTTTCCACAATATATACACAATTGTTTTACCGTTTAGGGTGCCTTGATAAAGAAGAGGCGGTCGAAAAAACATGTCAGCAATATAATCAATGTATGGATTAGATTTATGAGTTGTGCTATGACAATAAATTGTCCAGTTGATATACTATACCAATAGCAAAACTGATTCCACAAGTGCGGACTGAGGGTTCTTAGTTCATTTGATTGGCAAGGTAGGCCCATGAGCACTCACCTTCTTGCTCTCTAATTTGCTTTCTGTTGTTGGCAGTGTACCATGATGTGCTTAGTGCTGCCTCACTGCCACAGATTCTTGTACGAGGGAGCTTAGGAGTTTGTGCTTCTGGGGAACTGCATTGCCTTACTCATTCTATTGTATACACAGCTTTATCAACAGACGACCGACCTCTTTCAAGAATGCAACAACCACCTCACTGAGAATCAGGAGTCAAGTGCAAAACAAATGAACTTCTTTCTTATTATTATCAGAACTTTTTCGGAAGTGTGTTTTCTGGCCGTTATGGTATGTTTACCATTCACCATCAGTATAAAGGTGGGTTTGGCAGAAAAAAAAAGAAAGAGAAAATGTATTGTCCCTGTGTGATTACTAATAGGTCATTATTCAGCTAAAAAAACAAAACAAAAAAAAAACATGCACAGCAGCACCAGCCAGAATCCTTCACTGGACTTTCACTTCCAGACCAGAGCCACAGAACAATGCATCATGGGTATTCAAATGAGCGGAAATGCTTGCTTTTGCCCCATATGAGGAAATGGGCATTGTCTTACAGGGCAGTGATACTTTAAACAAGCTTTATCAACCCAAAACAGACAGCTCTCAGGGCGGCAACAACCAACCAGACAGACCGACCCTTGGGGCAATACCCGATGGGCAGGTGGTTCCATGGCATAATATTGCTGGAATACATATAGTGTTAAAACAGAAATGATTTCCTGATACTGAAATGCACTTCCTATATATTCTACGACGGGCTTCGTTTACTGATTTAACTAAAGTGCTAAATTATTTGTGAAAAGTGCTGGATGGTAGCCAGGGATACATATTGTTTGAAAAACTGTATTCATTCCAGCAGCACCATTATCGCTGGCCACCATTGTAATCAATGCAAAGGACACAATATGCTTGAAAATGCACCTTTTGCCAGACGTTTTCCCAAACGTGCACGGAGATGCTACTGCCCAGTGTGTTGTTTATCGCATCACCTGCTGGGAACATGCATCTCACAATCTTGGATGTACGCCCCCGGTACTAACAAAGCGCCATTTATGTTCTTAATGCGGGTACCGCAAATAGCACTCGGCACTGTGGGGAAGCGCATGCAGGAGTAAAGGGTCAGAGTCATGAACATGGGCACTCTTTCCTTTGTTACATATATTAGGGGAATCGCCTAGCATTTCCATGCTGGCGGCCCTCTTTGCGGGGGTGGAGGGGGAGCACACTGACATGTGAATGGATAATCCTTCTCTTGAAGGGAGGGAGAGCATGCTAAGCTTCACATGGCTCGGCTGCAGGCACTTTTGAGCAGGGACCATCCCATCGAATTGGGTTTGTTGTACCTTGGTTCTTCTCAGGAGACGGACCCTCCAATCATTAGCATATCTTTCGTTTTGGAGCCCATGGGGTATTTGTTTGCCCTAGCCTGACCCTGCAGCCGGTCCGAACTTAGTTGGCCTAGGAAGAGTAGCACTAGATAAAACACGAGCCCACTGGGTGGTAAGCACTTGGGGCTTATAGTAAACACCAAACCTTCCTTCTCACCATGGACACATTCAGCATGCAGGATACTCAGGATAGCTAAGCAAGAGGGTGGGAGTGGAAAGAAGACCCATCCTTAGACTGGGCTCGATTGGAGTGCACAAACACACTTGGCTCCCGAAAACGAATTAACCTAAAAGGGGCGCGGGAGCAGAGGAACGGGCTGAGACCAGGCCACATTTAACTGGGGCAAAATGGCGGCGCTGCAGCATCGAGTCCACAATGTGACCGGCAGCAGAAGGCGGCTTTCAGGGACAAAAGGATTGGAAAGGACTGAACAAACTGCCACACACTAGATTTTGTTTTTGAGCACTCCAGTTCCACTCATGTGTTTTAAAAAACAGGTGTGCACTGTTTATTGCAGGCAGACTACCTGCTTTTCAGATTCGTCTCTGGTTTTCCCACGGGTGTCCTGCTGGAAATGGTGTTCCGGGGAGAAGGGCGTCCCCATGAATGCGGGTCTCGCCCCTACACATTTCCGAGTGCTCCCGCAGCCTGGTAACGGGATAGGTGTCCTTGCTCAGACCGACAGAGGGGCCACTGGCGCAGACGTTGGCAGATGCTTAAATCTTCGTCAACATTTTGGAAGTCAGAAACTCAAGTGCGCAACTCCCTTTGAAAGTAAAAAATGCTTACATCCGCAAAAATGCAAATATTTTGCAAAATGCCTCCTGAGAATAGGGGCTTCTATTGGCCATGTTACAGGCCAGGTAAGAGTAGTCGCAACACCCCTGGAGAAATGCACGCATACGCTTGTACAGAGCTTTCTGCAACAACATTCTCCATTCTGCACACCTCCACCTGTGCACCCAGCCTCTGTGTCTCGTTGCACAGTTTTGAAAACATGACATCAACGCCTGGAGTGGGGCCAAGATGTTTGCGATCAGCTGGTCAGTAGCTTGCCAATAGGCCATGGTAGTGAGAATAAGCACAGGCAAAGTAGGAACGATCCGAGGGAGACATCCAGGTGTGAACTGGGAACCAAAGGAGGCCCTGGAGAACATTTTCAAAGTGGCCCCATGTTGCACATTTTCAGCTTGAAACCTATGAGAACCTTTGTACATCCCACACTAAAGAGGTCCAGGGTGCAGAGGCCTACCGGGAAATCTCCAGAGTTCTCTATAAGCCGGTCCACCCCATATATATCAGAAAAGGGTTGTGGTTCCATGCCGGTGTAACGAACAGTAGAAAGGCCACATCTAGAGTACCGTGTCGCGTTCTGGAAATATTAAAATTATGGCTCACAGAATTCCACACAATAGTACAGACGAAGCATGCAAAACATGTAATACTCCACAAATGTGCTGTAAACCTTTGCAGTCCAACTCTGGACCGCGTGTCCAGTTCTAGAGCAGAAATCAGCACCACTGTTTCCTTTTCTGGAGGCCACATGAAAAATATTATATGTCCTTTCCATGTCCCTTAGTATTGTGTCCAGTTACACTGGGCCTGTCGGGATCAGGCCCACGCCAGTCCGTTACCATTATTGGGCAATTTGGACGTTTATGACAAATAAACTGCCAGGGCACCAGTGGTTGCAGGGATGAACATTGGTTTCTAAACCAATCACACCTTTTGTATACCAGAAGGGATATGAACAGATTGGAAACACAAGCAAATTAGAAACCTCCTTGTCCACTTTTGGTAATGTGGAAGGAACGGCAGGCTTATCTCTGCAAGGTTGTGGATCGTTGGTTAGTTACAACACAGAGAAAATACAATTACCCAATGATAAAAGGGACTGTCCAGTCAAGGTTATATACAAATGTATACTTTATTATTATCACAACAGATAGTCCTAGCCCACTACAAAATACAACCCACCCTGTAAAGGAATGCGGAGGACAGACGGTTTCAAGAAAGAAAGGGGATGCACTCTTGATACTGACAGGAGTAGTCGGTAAAGTATTTTATTGAAATAGTTCAAGGATACTTGGTTTCAGCACAAAGGGAGCAATGGGTCGTAAAAAATGTCACTAGGGGCCATCAGAGAAGGACCAGTGGGACAGAACCCCAATGTACCTTGTGCTTGTAGAAGTTCTTGGTGCTCGACAGGGTCGGGCCGGTTTCAGGGTCCTTTGCAGCTTCTGCGACACAGTTCAAGATAGGAGACAGATGTGGGTGTCAGGCGGCATGCAGTTAGGCTAGTGAGACTGGACAGATGACTGCAGGCTGGCCTACATGGCCGCTCGGGGTCAGGAATTGTCTCAGTGCTGGTTGGTGTGGTGAAGCACTGGTCGAGGCGTCTCAACATTAGAGATGCACATGACAACAGTCAGTGGTGCTGCCAGTTGCAGCACGAGGGGCTCGAAAATGTCATTGAAGATGGACCCTGGTTGATGCTCGTCAATGCACTCCTCCTAGCTTCTTCACTGGGCTTGTGTCGTCCTTGAAGGCGGACGTCCCAAATCTGAGGCGAGTGTTGCAGGCACCAGCCTTGTTCTGGGTTTGGTTCAGAGACTCTCTGGCACTTCCCACCTAGGAAGCGTGCTTGCAGAACCTAGCAGGGCACGCAGTGTACTAGCTGGGTACCGGTTCTGGAGCTGCTGGAGGGTCCTCTGGATTCAGAATCTCCCTCTGTCCCCTGGGAGATGTTTCGGGGAGGGATCTTGCTTCCCTCTTTGGAAATCCTGGCCTTTCTTCACTGGTGGAAGCTGTAAGGCAGACTGTACCTTCAGCCAGGGTCCAAATGAGTTCTTCTTGTTAATCCTTGCAAAGTCTTCAGATTATCTGCCCAAAATAGGTGCTCGACCCTCTTTTAAAGCAAAATGGGCCACAGTGATTGGTGTAGGCTAAGCCTACCTTAATGAACCAATCCTGGGTACCCACCAACAATCTCCTGTATGCATGAGGTCATACCCAGAGTGCTTTGCAACAGAAAAGGTAAAGGGAAGGCGTGAAAAACACTAAGTCCCACCCATCTTCCTGTCTGTTGTGGATGAAAGGGTCCCGCTGGTTAATTGAGCTCTCTGTAGTTCCTGATAAAAGCGGCAGGTCTCCCTTGAAGCTGTGGCCCGACCAGACTTTTGGTCTCCGCCAAACCACGTACACGCACCTAATGAATGGGGCCCCCTGGCATGGATGACTATTGTGAATACATAGTTCCAAACATGACAGGTCATTGCCATTGATACTAATTAGGCCGGAGCTGGCTTCAGGTTGGCACAGTGCATATCAAAGGTTGTTGGGGTTTTCCTGTCCTTTGTTAGTCCTGCGACCAGGCCTCCCGTGGGTTTGTTTGAATTAACTCTGATTAGTATGCAAAGCTGCCACCAGCAGCTAACAAAGAAAAGGGCGGATCCATAGATTCTATGTTAGTTAATGAGGCTGGCCATGGCAGGAGGAAGGTTTTGCCCTCCTACTTCTGAGATCCCTTGATTTACTCTTGGCTGTCATATTCCAACTAAATATGACAGGGGGATGGCATCTGTAGGCTGTGTCCACCCAGAGTATACAGGTCTATTTGTATGTTGTGTGGTGAGCATAGGAAAATGTGTGCGGATTAGCCCCACTCATTTTCCGGAGGATGATCTACCATCATTTAATTTCATTAAAGCCCATGCGAGCGCACATCCACCGGGCGGATGGTCGAATTCCTCACAACTTTACCCCCCCCGACTATCCCGCCACCCCCCGGTCCCTGTGAAATTCTGCACCGTCTCGCACAGGCCTTTTTGGAGCACAACATGATGCAGATAATAAACTGCCCCGTGCACCAGTTACTAAAACAAGAGACATGCAATTACTTGTATAGGCATGGTGCTCACAGATAGACACAAGGATACAAGTTTCAAAAACATTTATTCATAAAAATGGAGTTTGAAGAATGCCTAACTTGCTCTCTTTCTAAATGGGAGTAGTCTCAACCATTAAAATAAAGAAGAAAGAATAGTCCAAAAGTCTGTCAAAAGTAAAGAATCTGTCTGTGCCAAAACCTATGATTGCCCTCACGTTCTAACTTAACAATGTGTAGGGTATTGGATAAAATATATAAATGTCGCAAAAGAATATCAGGGTGGTCATGGAGTTACTTCTCAACTCCCTTCCCCAAGCTCAAGTCAGTCGGGATCTCCAAAAGTTCAATTTGTTCCAAACAGTTCACAAAAAGGCATTTCAATAGTTTTCTTATTCGGCACAATTCATGTACTTCTCGCAGGCTTCTGTTGCCCGATTCAATGCTCTCTAGTATAACACAGTTCTGCTTGAACAATGTTCTCTTTCGCAGGCTTCCCTTGCCGATTCAATGCTTGCTAGAGTAATACAGTTCTACTGTAACAATGTTCCTGGGTGGACCTTTCTGGCTTTCCTCACCAGAGCTTAGACCCTCTTTACTCGTTACTTTCAACTCTATTTTACAGTACAATATTTCATCATCTTGATATACAGGGTTCCGTTCCCCAATCTTCCTGCTTCCCTCATTCAGTTTATATTAAAGACTTTTAAAATGGCACAGCTTTACATCTTCCAATGCCCAACCACTCTGACACTGCTGCATCTTGGTTATCATATTTCTCACACTCCGGTTAGTCTTTCCTCAAGCGTGTCTTGTAGCACCACGACAAGTTCCACTTCCTTGCCTCCGTCTCAAACTTGCTCCTTAGCACCCCGACAAGTTCCACTTTGTCAGTTCATTTAATTACTCAGCTCTGTTTCATCCGATCGCCTTCGGGATCTTGCTTCATTCAATATTCTCTTTCGTAGCCGATACCCATCGGCTTTCACTTTCGTTAACTTTACTCAACCCGCTGTTCACCTCAGCAATACTTTGGTTAACTTTCACATTTCACAGAGATTTTCGAAAATGCAGTATTCCACAGGACCACTTTGTTTCATCACAGTTCATAACAATCAAGTTTTCTTTCGAAGCGTCTCACTTCCTATGCGTAACCTTGCTTGCAACTTGGTAATCATTCGAGTCATTACAAACCGGGCTCTCTCATCACTTTGAACTTACCGGCTGTACTTTAACAACGCGTCCTTCCCATTTCTTTTATCCAAGGGCTGGGTCTCTCCCCACCTGCCCCTCAGAGCTTCCTGGGCCACTTCGCTGTCCCAGGGAAACGAGCAATCTCTTGGCACAACGTCCGGAGAGATTAACCAGCTTCTCGGCTTCCTTTGACAAACCCTTTTGGCTTCTTGGAGACACAGCTCCCTCGCCAAACTTTCTCCTGCAGCCTTGTAGTGTCTCAGCATCTCTTTC
Source organism: Ambystoma mexicanum (assembly GCF_040938575.1). Lineage (NCBI taxonomy): Eukaryota > Metazoa > Chordata > Amphibia > Caudata > Ambystomatidae > Ambystoma > Ambystoma mexicanum. The sequence goes on from NC_090921.1 coordinate 1,341,608,300, forward strand.
TGTCAAGCCTGGTAAAGCCTGGTCCTCAACAGCCTCTGCTCAGCTGCTCGCCACCACACCTGCTCTCCTTATCGAACTTGCCTTTGCCTTCCTGGCTTTCTGTTCTTCCTTTTGTTAATCTGGGTTCCACCTTTTACACTTAGGTCGGTTCTCAATTGGATTCAGGTGTTTGTGATCGTAGCTAAGTGCCTGACCCTGCCTGGCTTGTTTGAGGGACAGAGCCATGGAACATTGCCATAGGTAATCTTCACAACTTCGGTCTTCTTCCTGTCTCAGTAATCTCTGTTGGCCGTCACTCATGAGACCTCCACCCCAAAGCTGCACACTGGCTGAAGTGACCAAGATTATTCTTGATATGAAGCCGACTACATGTAAGGGTGATGTCTGTCCCTCTAGGCTGCTGGTGCAGTGTCTCGATACCATTGGCCCATGGGTGAACAAACGGATTAATCAGTCCTTTCCTGAGGGACGGGTACCAACAGATCTCAAAGAAGCGTGGATTACTCTGCTTCATAAAAAATACAATCTTGACACGCTTCAGCACAAGCACTACCGCCCCATCACAAATGTTTCGTATTTACTCAAGGTAATGGATCGGGTGGCTTATCTTCAATTACAAACATTTATTGAGGAAAATTCCTTCTTGGGGCCTTGCCAATCTGGCTATCGTGCCTGACATGGCACAGACTGCCATGCTCGATTTAAAGTATAACTTGGCGTCCATCATCGATCGCGGCTATCCAGCACTTCTTATGTTGCTGGATCTTTTGGCCGCTTTCGATTTGGTCGACCACGAGCTCTTGGCATCCAAGCTGCAATCCCGTGTTGGCTGTACTGATTTAACTACGCAATGGCGGGTCTTCTTTATGGGTCCCCGTAATACTTGTGTTATCCATGAATCTTCATCCTGTCCCACCCTACTAACACGAGGTGTTCCTCAGGGATCCTCATTATCTCCTACAATATTTAACATTTATATTCTCCCTCTTCTTCTGCTGCTGCTTGATGACCTAGGTGTCTTGTATACAAACTATGCTGATGACACCCAGGTCATCCTGAACTTTTTGGTTCTTATTCTGTGGATTCACGGGCGATTAATGCTATTTACTCTCTTATTCACTCCTTGATGACCCAGCACTCCATGGCCTTGAATACTGACAAAATGGAGATTCTCATAGCCGCTTCCAGCCATATGCTAAAATCTCTCTTCTGAATATACATCATTTTTGATTTCCAACGTTTCCATTCCTATTGTCCAGAGCGTAAAAACGCTCGATGTTACCATTGACGCAGAATTTACCATGAGATCTCATGTGGCTAAGACTCATGCCTTATGCGCTTGGATTAACAAGCAGCTCTGGTCTTTGCGCCCATTTCTGTCTGTTAGCAATATGTCTATTTTAGCCTCGGCTCTCATCAACGCGAGGCTAGATTATTGTAACATTCTCTTGGCAGGCACTGCTCAATCCAATCTGGCGCCGTCCAGATTACACAAAATGGCGCGGTCAGAGCAGTGCTGGGTCTTCCAAGGCGGCATTGCATTACTGAAGCCACACAAAACCTGCACTGGTTGCACATCAAGCACAGGATCTCTTTTAAAATCCTTACACTTACTTGTAAGTGTTTGAACGCTGTAGCTCCTAGATACCTCATGAAGCGTATTCAGCGATATGTACCGGGGCAGCCCCTTAGGTCACTGAACAGGCTAGGCTCTGCCAGCCCCGATTTCGCTTTGCCAAGTTTGGGGAAATCAGTTTTGATGTTGTCGCCCCAGTCATGTGGAACTCTATTCCATTCCACCTTAACTTATCCACCTCTCTGGTTGAATTAAAAAAGAAACTGAAGACTTTTTATTTGTACGCCTCCTTAGCTTCCTGCACTTTCCGCGATTCTTGAGCTCTCTCTTTTGTCTTTCTGTTATGTTTTTTTTTGCACCTTGAGGCCTGCGGGCGATTTGGTGCTTTATGAAGAATTAAAATAAATAAATAAAATAAATTAGAGGTATCGGATCTGTAATTGCTAGAACAGTGGGTATAATAGTTTTGTGGTATGGTTTTATGTTTATGAAAACATTTAGCGTACCGCGAAAATGTAATTTCTCTTTTATTCGTCGCCTCGCTCTCTTTCGGCACAAATGATAATGAGAGTGTTGGGTTTCACAACAACTCTGAAAGTCGAAGGAAACGGAGGATGGATTGTCAGAAAGAATGGTTGCCTTGGATTTTAATAGAACTTTCCAGTTTTTATTTGGTACTTTCCTTTCAGTATAGTTTTTTAATGTTTTTTCAGGCTTCTGTTACATTATTCGCTTCTTGAATTTTTGGAAAATACCATGTCTCACCTGAGGTCTTCCCTCTAACACTCTCCAAGAATCATCCTTCATCCCCGTGATCCTCGCTCGCTTGCCTGCCCCCATGGTTGGGATCCAAGAGCGATGGCCCTTCCCTGGCCACCTGGACAAGGATCCCAGGGGATTACATGAGAGAAAACCTTGAGGTTTCTCACAGTAATCAGCTGATAATTGCGCATAAATGCATAAAAGAAGTAGCAATTGCCAGGCCCTTCTTAAAGTACTGACTGCACAGGACACGGTTTGACTTTTCTTATACATAATGTAGGCAACTGGAACTGTGGCCGGGCATTTCCAAATAAAATCCACACATCTCTCCAGTTACCTACCTATGTGCTCTTTTCCAAGACAAGACAAAACCAATGAAAGTGAGTTACAAAGTTAAACTCCCTTTTGATTATTAAATTAAACTCATGATGTCCGATAGCTTGACATACAAAAGAAGGTATTGCTTTTACGTACATTTATTAAATGTCATGCATAACAAGCTGGAAGTTATGCCAAACAATTGCCTTTAAATGCTGGAAGTATAGTGGTGTACAAAGAGAATACTATTTAGACTTTGTGCTTTGGGACTTTTAGACCTCCCTGTAGGATGCAGAAAATAATGCTACCACGATGCTCATTTGGCTTAACTTTTATGCTTCTATAAAGATGTACATATGGTCCAGTTACTACTGACTTAGAGTTTACTTGCAAAGTACATAAATCACATTGGATAGTCTTATTGTAGTTTTTGAAAGCTAAAAATTCTATATTTTTACCAAGCTCAGGAGGTATGAGGCCAAATGCCCAAAATGCGGAGTGGGTTAAAAAGCTAGTTTCACTACTTAACCAAAATGTGTGACTCATGGTAAATAATTTGCTCTCACGTTTTGTTACCTGCAAACATTGGGAGTCCTTAGAATTGATTCAGTCACCACAATGTGAAAAAGCTTTATTTACAATGAGGCAAATATATTGTTGTTTGGCGCAAAGCAGTCCCTTCATGATCCCCAGCAGGTGGCCCCAAGGCTGTCGTCTTTAAATTGCATTAGTGTTGCACCGCCCTTGCCTCAGCGCCATACTACTTGATTTAGCAGGAGGATATATGTACTCGCAAGTCAGTCAGGGCACCAAAGTTTCTAGTATTTAAGACTAACTGCAGCTGAACCAACATCTGTTTGCTTCTTTCCTGCTGCCTGTCACCAGAGTTGCTTGTGACAGGCAGAGCACTGCCCCACAGGCGGAAGAGTGGCATTGTTTGCTATGCCTTGTTACGCTGTGTGTTCTGGTATAGCACAACTTCTGCCATTTTCAAGGTCTCTTGGTGCTTTAGGCTCTGCAAGAGGTAGGTTAGGGGCCTAACATAAGAGTATTCGCCGGGTAAGTTTGCCTTGTTGCAATGTTGTATGCAAACCTGAAAACGTAGGACCCTACATGGTGTATCCATTTTAGATGTTTGCCAGTTGTCTGGCAGTTCTTGATCTGTGCGTCAGATTAGTAAATTACATGTTTTGCGTAGTTGTCTATGGTGTCTGTCAGAGTGGCGTTTAAAGAGAGCAGAGAGTTATGAAAGTGTATCTGTTTTGGCTGAGTGTTTACATGTGTCTTGGGGTGGTGTAGATTTCATTGTGTTGTTTTGGTGCGAGAGTTGTGTGTCGAGATGTGCTGTTGGTTAGGATGATTTATAGCAGGTTGTTGCCATACCTTGCCCACCCGAGCGCCCTCTGGAAACATCAAATACTTTTATTTGTGTATAGCCACACAAAGCATTATTTCTCCAGCTTTCATGCCTTGTTACACTAGTATGTTATAGAGAAAGTCATGCTCTGTCATATTATGGGCCCATAGTTTGTCAAATGCTTGGGGCATCCCTTTTGACAACCCAAACCACCTCAAAGATACTCCATCCATAGCACCACTCTGGCTTGTACCAGATAATGGCACAACGCAGCTGGGCATACACCACGATCAAGCAAAAGACTAAGCCAACCACCCAACATACTACAACTACAATGTAACGATGCTAGCAAGTGCAAAAATAAACATGCATTTTGTCTTTAAATCCCATCATGTATTTGGACAATGGTACTGGCCCAAAGTGCTTTAAATTGCATCATTTGCTGCTAATTTGACACTCGCCCCTCCAAAACTTCCTTGGGGGGGCCTCATGCAAGGAAGTTTGACCCAACCACAAAACGTGGGTGCGTTCTATCCAGTTCTGGGGGCAACGACTGAAGTATGGCTTCCATTTTAGGAGGGCGATTATGCTGTCTTGTCTTCAGTTCACACCTCCACAGCAAGAAAATAGATTTCAGATAGCAGAAGAAGGGTGTACACATGGACCACTGCCCCAATCCACAAATCCACTGAGTAGAGGCAAAGAAACTGCATTTTAGGTTGGGGAGTGCTGCTGTTATGTTGGGTGCTTTTGTTGCTCAGGAGCCTCCTCCTCGTATTCATACTGGTATAGGACTACGAAAGAAGGGGGGCTCTTGAGCAACAAAAGATTACACATTTTCAATTGATGGATTAAGCTTCCAGCAGAAACAGAGAAAATAGGATATATATTTTAAAAAACACCTCAGCTGGGACAGACGCACGGGGGATAGTATTAAGGGGAAAGCATAAAGATGTGGTGTCATGATTTATTAGATTATACCTGCATTCCAGAGCCTAACCATTAACCTAAAAGGGGTCTAAATGCCCACCTGAAGACGTGGCAAGTTTTGCAGCAGAGAATAGTTCTATACCTGAAGCAAGGCTCTGAAGAAAGTTGTGCCTCAGCGCTTTACGCTTTGATACAGGAGAAACTACTACTCCTGAGCACCTGACAGGCTTACTATTGGACAGCAATATTGGTGTGGGTCCGCCCCCAGATTGCCTATATACCAATACTCATTATCCTTGAGTGGATGAAAAACATTCGATGTATCAATATCTTCCCTACAGAGTTTTATAAGTAAACCAAACACTGTTTGCACTTGCATTATATTGTCCTTCATGCTCATAAACATTAGCAATACAACTCTGCTGTGTAACATGCTAGACTCAATCAACCACCAGCAAAGGGGAAGTTGAATGTCTAACCTAAGCAAATAAACCTTGGTGTCGCTTAATGGTACAACCAAAGAAAAGAAAAATGTATGTTGCAAAAAGGGGCAAATGTTGCTTATTTCTGACCTCAAAATATTGAAACTGTCAAAAAAAATTAATTTGTAGTTTATTATCGCAGGGTAAAGGCATGTGAAAGCTGCTTGCTTCTTGTTTCTAAGGATTTCAGCTTTGTAATTTAGTTTTGCCTCACAATTATTGAGGCAAACATTAAACATGAGAATTTGGAGAAATTGTCAAGTGCCAATTTTTAGGGCAATATATTAGAATTACAGTTTTGGTCTAGACATTAAAATTGCTTGTTTTCTTACACAGGCAGTCCACTTCTTTAACAGCCCCAGTATAAAATTGTAAACAATTAACATTACTGATATGCTCAGCAACCGGTCTGGTAGTCAGTACCATCCCTACTCTATGTACCAAATGTTCCTCCATCCTCAGCTGGTCTTTCTGCCATTACAACTTTGTGCCCAGCCAATGTTAAGCACTGTTTCATGGGAAACCTCTGCTCTGTACACAAAGATTGGAATGTGTTTCTAATAGAAGCACTCTTCTGTGACCTCTAATAAGTACAAAATACTTTTGATCACACACCTGCAAGGTCCCTCCCAGCACCACACATAGTACACGAGGAAACTAGTCATAGAGCTGCACCGATACCCGTTGGTTGCTTCTGAAAGGTTTTGGATACAGTCTGTGCCTGGAGCTATCTCCTGTGTAAGAAGGAGGAATCTATTTGAATTGTCTTAGCATTAGAGGTGCTGTGCTCTGAGCTACATGCAATTTCCATATTTGGCTATCAAGCACACTATGCGTGGGGTATTCATTCATTCATTCCCATCAGATTCAAGGCTTGAACCAATTGTTCAATCTCTGGAGATGGTAAGAATCTTCCTCGGCAGTGGCTGAAATATGAGATCAGATATGTCAACTATAATAATACCACAATTCAGCGTATGAGGAATTCGACCATCCACACAGTGGGTGTGCTCGCCTGGGTGTTTTTGAAATTTTAAAATGAAGTTGAATGATGGAAGATCAACCTCCGGAAAATGTGTGGGGCTAATCTGCACACATTTTCCTATGCTCACCGCATGACATACACATAGACCTGTGTACTCTCGGTGGACACAGCCTACAGGCGCAGTCCTCCGTGTCATATTTAGTTGGGATCAAACAGGTGGAGTACACAGGCATCCATAGAAGGGGGAGGGCTAAGCCTTCCCCCTGCCATGGCTAGCCTAATTAACTAAAAAGGCTACATGGATCCACCCTGTCCTTTTGTGGAGCCCTGTAGCTGGTGGCCACATTTGCTTTCTAATCAGAGTTTAATTCAAAAAGGCCCACATGGGGCCTGGCTGCAGAGGCTAACAAAGGAGACACGAAACCCCAATGCCCTTTCATATGCACTGTATCAACCTGAAGCCAGCTCCCACCCTCAGTATCAATTGACCATGAAATGTCATGTCTGGTACTGTGTGTATTACAGTAGTCATCCCTGCAGGGGACCTCATTCAGAAGGTATGAGAATGTGGTTTGGGGGAGCCAGAGGGTCTGTCCTCGCTTCAAGTGCGACCTGCCGCTTTAATCAGTAACCACAGAGAGCTCCATTAACCAGACAGACCCTTTGATACACAACAGACAGGAATATGGGTGGGACTTATGTGGAGAATGCTGCGGATCCCCCATGAAAACCCTACCTACACAGTCCCCTCCCAGGTGGTCAGGAGATGGCAGCCACTTCCTGATCCCAATCCTGGGGGTGGTGTACTGCGGGAGAATCACCTGGGTGGAGACCAGGCCCAGAGAAGTGGGGAGATTGCGCAGGGTGAGATGCAGTATTTTTCCTTGACGAGGAATACTGTTAACCCAAACTTAAAGGAAAAACTAGCTTATTACTAAATCAAACTACAAGTCCCAGAATCCATCAGGGATGCTTAAGAAGAAGAGGGATAAAGATGCAGGTAAGAGTCCAGGTCACGCAGGCCCACCTAATGACTCTAAACAGGTCAGCCAATTAATCATAAGGGCCTGCACCTGAACACAATCAGCCCACCTGAGGGGTATAAAAGGCTGCGTGAGAGAGAAGCAGTAGAAAGAAGCTGGGTCAGAATCTGGAAGGTCTGAAGTTGCAGAAGCAGAAGAGGCAGAACACTAGCCAGCAGATCACAAGGAAGTGTGACCACAACAGGGATGCCAGAGTATAGAGGCAAATTCCAATTGCAAAATTTGAGTGGGTCCTGTGCTTACAAACCCTGAATAGCTGTGGCAACACCAGAGAGAAAAGAAAGCAGCAGGCAGTCTTTGCAGGTGCACCCCACTGCTGTGAACGCAGAGCTGAAGATGCAGTTGTTCCTAAGGCCCATGTGCAGAGTCAAGGCGAGGGAAACTGGAGAGTGGGAGGCTCTCCCTTAATGAGGCCGGTTCGGAGACACCCGTGCAGCAGAAGGGTGTGGATCCAAAGAGTGCCCGCAGTATTAGCAGGAGAAACAACAAAGTAGAGAAGCTGCAGCAGCCCGCAGTGGTTATAACTGGATATAATTGCTGATAACTGTATCCAGCATTTAATTGCCCTTGCCTTGAGTTATGACTGAGTAGAAATCAACCGTAGAAGTGGGAAGCATTTTTACTAATGAGAAAGTAACACACACTTAACTGAAATGCTTGTGTGTGATGAAAAGCCTTTCTTTCCCCAACATCAGAAATACTTTGTTGCCGAGCGGTCGCATGATTCCAGTGAACACGGAGAAAGCTGCTGGTAGCCTAACTAAAGCTAGACTGACTTTCCTGAATAGTTGCAAGTATTGTTTAAAGGAACCACGCGCATGAGACACTGTTTCCCAATACCTTGGAGGCCGAGTGCTGACCGAAAGGGGGGGAACGCATCTCTCTTTGAAGTGGCAGTTTAATACTAAAATGCAATTGCATGTGCCTAATTTTGGTTTCCATTGTAGTTACACATCTTGCAGCACATCAGAGGCTGAAGCAGGAGATTGTAGATGTAGTAGAAGTCAAAGCCAGAACAAGCATTACCCAGGGCATAGAGGAATCTCTATGAAAGCGAAATCCCATGCATATAAGAACTGTACCCCAGTGCTCTGAAGTTGATTGATATATTGTTACCCAAGAGTCTTCATTCGAAGCTGGGAGAGTGGCAAACCACTTTGGGGTAACCAATGAAGGCCAGGTGTATATAAAGCTGGAGAAGGGAGCTGGGTACTTGTTCATCAAAGTTGTTTTTATTTCTGCTTGGCAAAGACTGTTTTGAAGAATAAGACATATCCTAGAAGCCCAAAGCAGATTATATGGTAGCTGCAAGAGGGGCAAAGAGGCTGTCCTTTCTTAGGATATAGAAAGAAGAGTGCCTTGCCAACCTGTGAAGGTAGGAGGCGTCTTGTGGAATTGCCCATTGCTGTTGTAGTAGCACATTGCAGAGAAGTAGAAGTTGTAGCAGCAGCAAGAATGTGGTTGTCAGTATTTGTCAAAACGGTTGAAGCTAACTGTGGGGCAAAGGAACCTGTTCTCACAGTTACATCGCAGAAGGAAGTTGCTGCGAGAGGACTAAATCTCAAGCAAGAACATCCTGACAATTTGTACATAAGGCATTGCAGAATCTGACCGTGAAGAAGTTGTTGTCAAAGTGGGAGAAGATACTTTTGTCAACTTCATCTATTCTTTCTTGGAAGGAAGTCATCCAAGAAACTCCATTGGCGCTGTTAATTCTTTGTGGAACTGTAAAGAAGGAAGTCTTTCACCAAAGAAGAGATTTTAACCAGTGGTTTCTATTTGTGTGAACTTTTTGTTTCTTATGAACTTTTCAAGACTTTGGTTAAGACTTTTTGTTCCTTGGAGAAAACTGACTTTGGGACATTCTTGGTGGAGCATGAGTAGCCCAGGACCACGGGACGTCATCCAAGACACTGGGTGTTTGGTAACCTTTTATTTATGATGCATTTATGTTTTTTGAATGTTTATATTGTTTAGGGAGAGGGTTAGTTGTGTGAATACTAGGAAGTTTTCCCATAAATCTTCGTATAGATAGGGAATCCCTGGCAGAGTAGGTTTAGTTAGTATTTCTGTTATTATTTTGTGTGTAATAAAATGGCAAATCACGAGAAAACTACATGTGTTCACTCCCTTTACCTTTTCTGTTGCAAAGAACTCTGGTTATGACCTCACACATACAGGAGATTGTTGGTGGGGACCCACGATTGGTTCATTAAGGTAGGCTTAGCCTGCACCAATCCTTGTGGTCCATTTGGCTTTTAAAGACGGCTGAGACCCTCTTTTGGCAGATCACATGAAGGCTTCACCAGAAGCAGAAGGAAGAACTCATCATTGGATCCTGTCTGAAGGTACAGTCTGCCTTACATCTTCCGCCAGTGAAGGAAAGCCAGGACCTCCAAGAGGGAAGCAAGATCCCTCCCTCGACATCTCCAAGGGTACACAAGGAGATACCTAATCAAGAGGACCCTGCAGCAGCTCCAGAACTGGTACCCAGCCAGCACACAGCATGCCCTGCTAGGCTCTGCAGCAAGCTTCCTAGGTGGGAAGTGCCAGAGGGTCTCTGAACCAAACCAAGGACTAGGCAGTTGCCTGCAACACTTCCTCAGCTTTTGGTTGTCCGCCTTAAAGGAGACACAAGCCCGGTAAAGAAGCTAGAAGGGCCTTGACAAGCATCTATGGACATCTACCTTAAAGGAAATTTTATCAAGCCAGTCGAGCCCCTCGAGCTGCAACCGACTGCACCTGTGACTGTTATGTTGCAATCGCTAAAGCCCTCTGAGACACCTCGACCAGTGCTTCAGATGCGCCGACCAGCACAGAGATAACGATTACTGAACCCGAGTCATCATGTAGGTCAGCCTGCGCTGTCCGTTCAGCCTCACTCGCCGAACTGGTTGCTGCCCAATACCTGCAGCTGTCTCTGGTCTTGAACTCTGTTGCGGAATCTGCAAAGCGCCCTGAAACCGACCCGACCCTGTCGAGCAACAAGAACATCAACAATCACAAGGTACATTGTGGTCCTGTCTCCCTGGTCCTTCTCCGAAGGCCCCCAGTGACATTTTATGACACCTTGCTCTCTTTGTACTGAAACCAAGTATTCTTGAACTATTTAGATTATTTACTATACCGACTACCCTCCTGTCAGTATCCAGAGTAAATCCCTTTTCCGTCTTTGAAACTCTGCATTCCTTTACAGGGTGGATTGTATTTTGTAGTGTTCTAGAACGGTCTGTTGTGATAATAATAAAGTAGATATTTGTACACAACCTTATCATTGGGTAATAATTGTATTTTCGATGTGTTGCAACCAACCAACGACCCACAACCTTTCGGAGATAAGCCTGCGGTTCTGTCTACATTACCAGAATGTTTATAATTTGCTTGGGTTTCCAATCTGTTCATATCCCTTCTGGTGTACTAGAGGTGTGGGGCAGATTGATGGTTTAGAAACCGATATTCATCCCAGGACCACTGGTGGCACAGAGGTTGATTTGTCACTCAGGGACTACCACATTTAATGTAAAAGAACACAAACCCCCTTGTTAGAGCTTTTTGGCATGTAATTGACTTCACACCAGCCTCATCAGCTTTTCAGAGGTCAAGGCTGTCAGGAAAAGGCATGACTTCACTCAAGGTTGGTTGGCTTCCCAATTGAAATTGAGGATTGATTGCATAGTGGCCTGGGGGGACACTGCACTGGCTACTGTAAGGTCGGGTGTGGTGTCTGGCAGGGGTGTGTTTTGGCACCGATCTGCTTTACAATGTACATTAATGGGCTCCTACATGCTCTGGTGAATATAAGGGTGGATTATCCGGTTCTGGGGGGCAGGGCTTTTCCTGTACTGGCATACGCGGATGATACCGAACTGCTAGCCAGGACTCCAAGGGCACTTCAGATTCTGATTTTCGCCTATGCGGCATTCATGGAAAATCTGGGGCTTAAAATTAATACAAAGAAATCAGCTGTAATGGGTTGTGTAGGCAGAAAGCGCTCGGCAAAGTTGCGTCCAATGTTTTGTAACAGAGGTTATCCCCAGGGTCAAGGAGTTTATCTATTTGGGTATTAGGTTCTCAGAATCTTCTACGGGCATGGCACATCTCAGAAAACAGTCTGTATAGCTGAGCCATCAAATGGGGGGGGGATCTCTCGCTTTTTCCCGTTGCCAGGGCCAACCGTTAGAAGCTATCCTTAAAATCTATTCTGCTCAGATGAAAGCTGTGACGCGATATGGAGCTCCATTATGGGGTTTTCATTCAGCACATGATGTGCAGGCGAAGGAAAATCTCTTTTTCAGAAGGCTACCGGGACTCCCAGGTTCCTCTCCCTGTATCTCTATTCATAGGGAATTGGGAATGTAATTTTGTGAGGACCAGTGGGCTCTGGCCCCAATAACATTTTGGATTTGATTATGGGCAAATGAACAGGCTTCTCTTTGCCATTTGATAATCAGATCATTAATGTCTAGGAATGGGTGGAGAAAAATCTCCTGGCTTGATTATATTGATAAAGCATTGTGTCAGGGAATTATCCAGGTTCTGTCCCCCAGACGCCTTGCTGGCCGAACCTTAGATGAGATGTTACAAGGGAATCTTGCAGGGGGGGTGTTCTGCATGAAAAGGGCCTTTTTGGAGTGTGCAACCAAGTCTGACAAACAGCACGCAGTGATTAGCCGGGTGAAGGAGATAAATCCTTATTTAATCTGGGGCTCCACCAAGAAAGATTGCAGGTTAATCACCCGTGCAACATTTGATTGCCTTCAGTTGAGGGGCACTACTGCTAAATGGCAGGTTACCCAGTGTGTGGTGGAGTCAGAGAGGATTTGGTCCATTTGTTGCTATTCTGCCCCGGTTATAGCAGTATCAGACGGTCTACCTTACTGCCGGTATTATGGGTAGCTTACACCCACTCCTATTTGCCAGCAGTTTTGTTTCTTTTGACTGCCAATTCTGTTCTAACAGCGTGGGCATTAACATTCTTAAAAAGAGCCATGCATTGTAGGAAGGGGATGATAATATAATGGATCTTAAAGTATAGCAAGGCATCATGCATCCAGTTGTAGTATCGCTCCAACAAGTTAGGGACTATGTTACCCGTTTTCTGGTCAGACAATGCCTTTAGGAATGTTTTTATTGTAGGTACTCCCAGTATGTACTTTGCTTTTTCAACTTTGTGCGGGATTTTATGAACTGTTTGTTTTATGCTATTGTATATTGTTGTAATGCATTTTGATTGACTGATGGATATTTTATTTAGGTTTTTATGTAGGTTTTTAAGCGGGACATGGATTTTATTATTGTGTCTTTTTGTGTTTTATATGTGTTTGATGGACCAACGGATCCAAATAAACGTATTGACTGTCTGAAGTTTAACGTCACCATAGACACAATATTGCAATCCGTCCCTTGGCTTTTCTTTAACTAACCATTGTTCGGTGGAACTAATCAAATGAAAGCCAAGGCTGAAAACATGCTGTTCCTGGTCAGGTGAGATGCAGTCATCGGGAAACTCCACAAAATAAATGTGTCACAATTCAACTGCAAATCTGCCGTAGAGCGTAACCACCATGAAGTAATGTGCCATCCCTCCGGGAGGCACCACCCATGTACCCACTGGCTGGTGGATAGACAGTTTGGCAGTGGAACAAAGCTCTGCCTGGAGCTGACAATGAATAGGTGTCATTACATGAAGACATTCATGGCAAGACCCAAGAGCTCACTTTGCTCAGTCTTTGTCGATTTGTTTCACAAAAGAAAATTGAGAAACAGGATTGCGAAAATGTCAGGCTGGGCAGGCAAAGGAAAAGGGGGGGTAGACGCCACAAAATTACACAAGACAATGTATGCACGCACCAACAGGTAGATGCTGCATAAAAATATAAACAAGCTTTGATAAAGCTAATAGTTTTTAACTTCAAATTGTGAACAGCTGTGGCATCCTGTCATCCTATATTTAAGTTGTGTAGACCTAGTCCAAGGGCAATAGCACGAGTTAAGGGGCCGTAAACCTCATTAATTTCCCTCGCTATACTCAGGCCTTTAACTTGGTCTTCAGGGCTCATAACTCCAGGTATGGCCCGAGGGTGGAGTCTACAAAGAAATAATGTTTCGTGTTTGTTGGATTTTTTTGGTTTTTTGGTTTAAAAGGCAGGGGAATCTGCTTGGGGTGGTTGCTGGGAACTGAATGGATTCCCTCGGAGGCAAAGGGGTTGCAGGGCATAGTCAATTCTGGGTCACAAGAATTAGTGCCGCAATGGGAGACTAGAGTGAGTCATGGACTTTGTTCACGTATGTTAGAAGCAACCTGGGTTAAAGGTAAGGAGTGTGGTGGCCAGCTGGAAATTTCAAAGTGCCTGGCCCCTGTTTGTCAGGAGTGGTCAAGGCGAGGTGGGAAATGTGCTGACAGCAGTGTTGCTGCAGTGCTCCCACTAATAGAGGGAGTGCTGTGACGAGTCCTGCTGGCACTGCTTATCAGTGACATGACGCGCCCTCTGCCCATTAGTCAATTTCCAGGGTATAAGAGATTTCCCAGCTGGACCATCTGGTATCACTTGGAAATTGACCGATGTTGGGGAGAGGGCGGTTTCCACGTCTTTCGGAACTTAATACAGTCTTATATTTAGAATGGGGTTTACTCTGGCTAATGCTTAGGTTCTAGAGTGTTTACCTGTTCTCAGGATGCCAGCTGCTCCTAAGGATCCAGAAGGAAGAGTGTAATTTGCTGTTTGTGTGGTCAATAAGCGCTCTACACTCTCCCTGGCCACTGCATTACCTCTGTGTGACCTTGGCAACGAGCATAGGATGACAGGATGCCAAATTATCTGTTATAGCTGTGAATTATGTAATTTTCATGTTGGCTATCATAAGAATGATCTCTGTGTCAGGCAGTATATTAACGACGCTCAGCAGGCAGTACTGGAATGACCATTGAAGACACTATGGTTTTGTCTCACAGATGGCAATATGGTTATGGCTTTCACTGAAATAGACATGTCTATGGCAGTGTGAGGGAAAAAGGCAATGTGGGGAACAGGGGCCCTGTTATATGTATGTGGAGAGACTATGGGGAACATTTGGAAGGGTGCTGGGGGGGGACATAGATCACTACCAAGGTGAGGGCTAAGCATGAAGAAAGGGTGTTGGGGATCTGTGAGCAAGAAACTGATATGGGACACTGCAAGGTCCAAAGCATAGTAAGAGGCAGGGAACAGGTTAAGGAACAAGAGAATTTGAGGGATAGGTAACAACGTGATGGACAACGGGGACTATGTGAAATTTAGGGTACTTTGAAGGTAGTACCAACAACAGAGGCAATGAGTAATAAGCAGGGAGGAAGATTGGTACAGTGAGGGAACGGGATCCCAGTGGGGCACATTCAAGGTTGGAGGGTACAGAAAAGGGCAGAGGTTAAAGTGTGGGAGAGAGCACAGGGTTAGAGGTAGGGAGCACATCTAGGGGGAAAAAAGCACATTGAGTGGTAGGTGGACTATGAGGGAAAAAGGTGCTGTGAAAAAACATGCATACTGAGAGGGACAGCCATGGGCTGAGATGCAGTTGACTATTGTACATCATTGTCGGTTGCTACAAGAGAAGAACAAAAAGAAAGATGAGAATAGAAAAGCGGAGGAAACTAAGTTAGTTCAGAAAACGTTCTCAAGATTTGCCATACAATGGGCAGTATTAACAAGTGGAGACAGAGCAGGAATGCAAGAAGCAATGGGTACATCGCAGGTAAATAATTCACGGCTGACGGATCAAAGTGGGTACGGGTTTGTGCCACGAGGTTGAGGTGTAGGTTTTAGAGGAAGAGGAGGCGGATTCCAGAACACCCAGGGTGGATTTCAAAACAATCCGAATGAGAGTCAGAATACTTAGGATATAACCAAGAAGGGTTTCCAGAGGGCCACCCCCAGTATGTTTGAATTGTGGAATAACAGGGTATATTGTGCGCAAATGTAGGGGCTGTGGGAATGCGCAACAAAACTGACAGTTTTCAAGAGGCGGGGGCAGCCTATGCACTGCCATACAGCACACAAACAAGGGAGGGCATGGCCTAGGATCACACATCCTATCAGGCACAGAAGCCGCAAGTACAGCAGGTACAACAGCAGGTGCAAGTACAAATGCACCCACCGCAAGGGCAGTAGCAACAAGCACCTATACAAGCACAACAAAATGTGAATACAGGGCATATACTGACACCTAGGATAGGGAGTGTCACTGTGGTGGGAGGGAATCCTTTCACGGGGATGGGGATGGGTTTATACACTCAATAGGACAGCTCACAGAGTGACTTGATGTGTTCAATACTATCTGTGACACCAGACCACCAAGAGAAACCAAGGGTCAATGTGACGATAAGGGGAAAATCCTTTTCTTTTCTTGTAGACACTGGGGCGACCTGCTCTTGTATACGGGAGGGAAAATATCCAATGTCAGGTATTGCCATGAATGTTCAATGGTTCTCTGGAGATACGAATTTAGTTCCTTTTCCTGATAAGTTACCTGTTTCTATAGGGGAATGTGACATGTCTGTTCCCTTGTCATATTCACAACAGACACCAGTTAACATTTTGGGAAGGGATTTGATGACAAAACTTAACATGACGATTTCATTCACTGATCAGGGAATAGTATGCGCCACTCCAGGAATACACTATTTAAACGTAGAAAGGTTCATGCTGGCATTCACAGGGCAAGTAGCTTTACGAGGAGTTCCCGTAGATCCGGAAGTCTTACTGTATGCAGTGAGTATTTTGTTGACATGGCTCCCTGGGTTAGTAGGACAGAGTGTGAGGATACCTGATGAGTTACTATTTAGACCACAAGTTCCTATGGATGAGGAAGGCAAACAGACTATTCCTATAGAACTGGAAGCCGCTATGGTATGAGAGAGATAGCAATGCTTCAAAGGGTGGATGAGCAAGGTAGATCGTGGAGAACAGTGATAGTTCTTGAAGAGGGGAACAGATTGACTTATATAACAGTTTAAGATATGTTTAGAGAAGAACGTATCGATGACAAAGTGGTGTTCTTTATGAGCACTACATACTGGATAAATGGCGATAATGCGGCAATAACCAGCATTTTTCCAGGAGGACTTAGAAAAGGTGCAGAGTGTCCTTTGGACCACGGGCCCCTATGACGTAGTTCTATTGAAGGGAATAGGGGAGGTTAAAATAAAGCTTAAGCCAGGAGCAATTGAAGCCCAAGCAAAACAATACCCTATGTCTCGAGAAGCTGATGAAGGTATATTCCAAACTATTTCAGTATTGATGAACCATGGAATTCTAGTGCCATCGGAATCATTGAGTAATACTGCTGTGTATCCGAATAAAAAATCTAAAGGGGGTCGTGGAGATTTATCCAGGACTTGTGCTCTCTTAATCAGATTGTAGATGCAGAGTTTCTGTTATTTCCTTATCCTGCGACAATATTGTGTAGTATCCCAGTTGAAGCTAAGTATTTCACAGTGATCGATTTTAAAAATGCATTTTTCTCAACCCTGGTGCATAAGGACTCACAACACCCGACTTCCTTCACGTTTAGACAAAAGAGACTAAAATATACTTGTTTACCTCAAGGGTATTGTGAGTCCCCATCGATCTTTAACAGGGTCATACAGATGGATCTTGGTAACATTGAACTCAAAAGTGAGGCAATTTAGTACGTAGCTGCCATATTGATTTGCAGTAAAACAGAGGATGAATGCAGACAAGACTCTGTTCAGTTAATGACTATATTAGCAAACAAAGATACAAGGTGGACCAGGAGAAATTAAATTATTGTCAGGAAGAATTGTTTTACATAGGTCAGTTTATTTCACATGAAGGAAAGAAAGTGACCCCTGAAAGAGCTGAGGCTATTATGAAAACACCAAAGCCAAACACATTGAGGCAAATGCAGTAGTTTCTGGCTATGTGCAATTATTGCAGAGCCTAGGTTTTTGATCACAGCATGTATACTAAGCCACTTTTGCAACCGTTAAAGAAAGCACAGGTTGGTAAGGAAAAGATAGAATGGACAGAGGAAATGCAGGAAGGATTTGATGAGTTGAAAAGAACAATTTGTAACGATCCAGTTTTAGGGATTCCCAACTACAGCAAGGAATGTTATTAGTTTTCACAAACAAATGGGGCAATAATGACAGCAGTGCTAACACCAAAGGCAACATTGAGGTACAAACATTTGGCATACTATGGCAGGATTTTAGATCCCATTATGAGGTAACAATTCCCATGCGAACAATCTTGGTGTGCTGCCACATTTGCAATTGAGAAGTCCACAAGTATTGTCATGGGGGGGCGTGGCTTGGCGGCCATGCGAGCGTGAGCTAGTCTTGGAGAGCTCCCACTCGATCCGGAGACAGATCCTGAAAAAAGGCCATAAACAGAAGGAAAACGATAGGAAAAAAGTTGGGGAAGGCATCCGAAAGCCCAGAGAACACGCAGAAGAAAGTTCGATGAAAATCGGTGACTGAGAAGGCTGAAACGGAGAGCGCGAGATACGCGGTACCATCACGCAAAATGGCGGGCGCGCCTCGCTGAAAAGGCCGCTCGCCACGGAGAAGAAGGCGGGTGCAGGAGGAAGGAAGACAGGACCCGGGGGCGCCGCTGGCGGACAACCAGCCCAGTGAAGACCAACGAGCCGCCCGGGAGAAGGAAGAAGACCGAGATACGCGCCGCAGCGCTGTGCCGAGATAGACGGAGGAGGCGCGAACGCCCACAGACCGTAGCACAGGCCGCGGCAGAGCGGGAAGAGACCAGGCGGGCAGCGGCGGCGTCGGAGGCCTGGAGGGTGCGCCCCCCCCCTGACAGTAAGCAAGGGGGGCTGGAGGTGAGGACGCCAAGGGCTCCAGCCGGGAACCCCTTGGAGGACTGGCCGCCGCGGGAGACGGAACAGCCACTGCAGAAGAAAGGAGCCCGGGAGACGTGCCGCAGCGCCGTGCCAGGGTAGGCAGACAGGGGCGCGAGTGCCCACGGCCCCCCCGACAGTAGGCACGGGTGGCGGAGCCCGAGCGGAGGCTGGTAGTCGGGGCGCCGGGAGCCCCAGCCGGGGAAAAGAAAAGAGACCCCGAGGCCAGAGGACGAAGGGGGAGAACGGAGCGTCCGGCCCCGACCTGGGGACCGTTGGATACTCCCTTGAAGAGGTGCCTGGGCTCACAGCGGACGCAACGGATGGGGATACGTCTGTGACAGGCCCCTGCGGGAGGCCAGTTTCCACCAACACACACACTGGGGCGGACGGCGACGGACAGCAGGGCCACACCAGAGAGGTTGGTCGAACGCCCGACCCCGGGCCCACCCTGGGGATCATAGGACATACGTGGGAGGACATAGCCCGCTCAAACAGTCTTGACAGAGACCCTGGAAGTGCCACGAGCCACACAACTGGCGGGCCTACTCCCACACACACCTGCACGGAAGAAATAGCCAGGGTCACACCACCCCACGGAAGACGGGGTGAGGCTATCCGCACAAGAGGAAGACCACAGTAAAGACCCCGGCCCAACGCAACAACGATAGGCTACCACTACGAAACTGCAGGAGCAGGATCCGCATACTGGCATACAGCAACTGAAACCAACATGCCAGATAAACCAAGAGGTGGCAGGGGGAGGCAGACGGTCATGGAGTCATTTGCCCGCAAGAATGAAGATCAGCAGCCCGAGGCAGCTGAAATGGACACGGCAACGTCACAAGTGGCGCATGGAGAGATCAAACAGGTGGAAGGAAGTATCCTGGAGGCCATAGAAGCACTGAAGACTTCGATAGAAGGCAAGCTGGATGCAGTAATCGTAGACGTGGGGCTGCTTCGGCAAGACACGAGAAACCTGGCGGAGAGAGTGACAACGGTAGAACAACAGGTACAGAGTAATACAGCGGATATGACCACCTCCCAATCACAAATGTCAGAGGCACTGGAACGCATCAGTACGCTATAACGCAGAGCCGAAGACGCAGAAAGCAGGGCTAGACGCAACAATGTACGCATAGTGGGGCTGCCGGAGGGGGAGGAAGGCAGAGATCCCACGAACTACATCGAGAACTTACTGATCCAAGCGGTGGGAGCCGGGACCCTGTCCCAGGGTTTCGTTGTGGAAAGGGCACATAGAGCATTAACTAAAAAACCACGCCCGGGGGCACCACCGAGGCCTATGATCGCAAAGATCATGAACTTTAAAGACAGGGAAAAAATCCTGGCGTTCTCGAGAGATGGTGGAGTCATAACCCGGAATGGAGCCAGGATAACCATCTACCCAGACTACAGGGTGCTCGTGCAAAGGCAGAGAGCTCAGTTCTGGCCGACCAAAGACCGCCTTCGGGCTGCGGGTGTGAAGTTCATGCTACTATACCCGGCTAAGCTCAAAGTGCTACATAACGGAAGGACACAGATCTTTGAGACCACAGCGGACGCCCAACTGTGGATGGACCAACAAGGGTTCCCGCAGCCGGAAGGGGGGAACAGACGGAACAGAGAGGCGCCCCGACGTGGCAGAGAAGGAGATTGAAGATGGAACGCAAGACCCAGGCGCCCGGCAAAACTGGGCGAGACAAAATCTGAGGAACACTGCAGCGAGCCGCAGGTTGCTACACCACCTCACTGCAACTAATTTAAAGACAAAAAGGGAAAGAAGACACAGGGATACTCCCTGTGGAAAAGTGAAAGAGCAGGATAACCAACAGCTCACGAGTTCAAGGCCTCAACCAAAGAATTATACTGGGAGTACAAGACTTCTGGAACTGGACCGCCAAGACCCACAGTAGGAACCCCAAGCAGAGACAATGTTTATAGTGCCAGTTCTAAGGCACTACTCCTCGACAAGTGCGCCTGAGGGAAAGAAGGCGGCACCTGGAGAGCGGTGGGGCCCGAGCAGGGGGAGGGAGGCTGGGCGTTTGTTGTCGTTGTTTTTAGTTACAGTTGTTAGGAGGCTAAGTTTGCGGGGTGAAGGCATGAGGAAAAAAGGACATGGCAGACAAAGAAACCACGGCGAAGGCACGGAAGGTGGACACGCGGGGCAGACCCCGGGCGCCAGGGGTCAGCGAAGCGCACTGAAGGAAAACACCAATAAAAAACCGAATCCAAGAACCGCAAGAACAGCTAAACCCCGGGGAAACGCGGGGGAAGGAGGACGTGTGAACCACACAAAGTATCACAGGAGAGATGCGGGATGAGGACCCCCGGAAGAGGCACGCCAAGAGGACATGAAAGTGTACGGGCCCATGGGACGGAGAGGGCCACTAACGCCTGCCCCACAAGAACCGAGATGACCTAAACATCGTCACATGGAATGTTAGAGGGCTAAATGCATACGTCAAGAGGCTGAGGGTCTACACCTGGTTAAATAAAACGAGAGCCCATGTTGCAATGCTGCAAGAGACGCACCTGACGGTCGGAAAACAAACCAAGGTGGCCAAGAAATGGGGAGGTCAGATGTACAGCTCAATGTACTCTAACTACGCAAGGGGGGTGATGACTTGGATCGCTCCGAGCACCCCATTCCAGCTCATCAACCAGGAAAAGGACACTGAGGGTAGGGTCCTGATCGTCCACGGAATGCTGGAAAACTGGGAGGTGTGCCTGGTGAACACCTATGCCCCCAATCATGACACAACAGCCTTCTTTGAGTCACTCACGCCCCGGCTGGCCCCGTACAGGAATGCACGATCATCTGGGCTGGAGACCACAATTGCACACTGGAACCCCGACTAGACAGGTCGGGCGACAAGCATAGACGACCAGCGCCACCAGCACGGAGGTAACGGAAGATACTGGATCAGCTGGAACTGGAAGACATCTGGAGGAAGGTACATGAGGGGGAAAGGGGATACACACATTACAGTGCTCAGCATGGGACATTCACGCGGATTGATTACCTTTTCACGGGAAGGGAAACACTAGGCGAATTCACTGGGGCACATATACATGCACGAACCCTGTCTGATCACGCCCCCCTGAGAGTCACATGGGCACATACACACAGGGGGGCCCCCACGCCCACATGGAAACTAAGGGCAGAAGCACTGCTGGACGGGGAATTCCAGGAACATATCCAAAGCACGATAGAAGACTACTTTGAGTATAACTCGGGTAGCGTGGACAGCACGGTGACGATCTGGGAGGCCCTTAAGGTGGTGGTCAGAGGTGCGGCAATGGGGAAGACGGGAGGACTCAGGAGGGAAACCCTAACACAACTGGATGCGTTAGAAAGGAAGATTGAGAGGGCCGAGAAACGGGCGGGGGAGAACGGAGGAGAGCAGGATGATCTTACCACCCTGCGGCAACAGTGCATGGTGACTTGGGAAAGACTAGGGCGCCTAGATTATGGGAAGTACATACAGAGGCTGCACGCAGAGGGGGATAAGCCCAGCAGGCTCCTGGCCTGGCTAACCAAACAGGAGGCCAAGCGGGAACCAATTAATGCAATCCAGAATAAGGGGAGGTGGTAACGGCCCAGGAGGGTATAAACGCGGTGTTCTCGCAATTTTACGAGAAGCTGTACACAAAAGTCCAAGAGGGGGAAGAGGGGGACCTGGAGGACACCTTCGCAGAAATCAGGCTCCCGCAACTCACCGAGGAGCAGGCCCAAATGCTGGATGCTCCCCTCACAGTGGAGGAACTGGCGGAAGCAATCACTCAACTGCCGACAGGGAAGACCCCGGGGCCGGATGGGCTACCGGGGGAATTCTATAAGAAGTACAGAGACAGTTTAGCCCCTAGATTGCTGGAAACATTGGAGGAGGCATATGAGATGGGGAGGCTCCCGAATAGCATGTCGGAATCCATTATAGTGCCAATACTTAAACCAGGGAAACCACCCCTCGAGTGCGGGTCGAATAGACCAATTTCCCTGATAAACCAGGACTCCAAGATCCTGACAGCGGCATTAGCTAACCGGCTCAAGAGAGTGATACCCACCCTGATCCACACTGACCAGACAGGGTATGTACCTGAACGGAACACGACATGGAATCTCCGGAGACTCCATTACATCATTGATAGGACTAACCAAGTAGAGGGGGAGTGCGCAGTAGCTTCACTAGATGCGATAAAAGCATTTGATTCGGTGAGCTGGGACTGGCTTTTGGGAGCACTCGCCCACTTTTGGGATAGGGCAGGGGTTCCTTCGATGGATAAAGTTGCTCTACAAAGACCCGAGAGCAAGGGTCAAGACGGGTAGGCTTGTCTCCGGGGAATGGAGCATAGGGCGAGGTACGAAACAAGGGTGCCCGCTGTCACCAATGTTATATATTCTAGCTTTGGAGCCATTTGCGGTTTTCCTAAGAATGGATTATATGGATACGGGCATAGCGATTGACGGGGTGACACACCAGATATCGATCTACGCAGACGACATACTGCTCTACGTCCAGAACCCACGCACCCATCTGCGAGATTTACTCGAGGCACTAGGGGCATTCGGTAGACTATCGGGAATCACTGTTAACAGGGAGAAATCCTCACTGTTCCCCCTGGCGGGCCTGCGAAAAGTGCCACCAGATCAACTGCCGCACCTGGGCCTCACATGGACCCCGACCACCTTTAGATACCTGGGGGTGGACATTTACCATGATACCACGGACACACACATAGCCAACACGCAGGCGGCCCTGAACAAAATTGAGCACGCCATGCAGTTCTGGAAGACCCTACCACTGGGGATGATAGGTCGAGCGGCCTTATTGAAGATGACGGTCCTGCCCCGGCTCCTATATTATTTTACCAATATCCCTTACAACATCCCGGGAGCTTTCTTTAAACGCTTGCACACCTTGCATTACTACCTAGCGGCACAACTCCAATTTGTGGTGAGATGGCTGGGGGAGGATATCTCCATTGACGCAATTCTTCTCCGACCAGCACTCAGGCAATATTACCTGAGGGAACTCCTGTGGATGCCAGCTGCCCAGGCTAGGGCTCTTCCTAACATGGCCCAGCTGGGCCGAACGCTATGGGAAAGAGCCTGGAAGACGCAAGGCATGCAGGACCCCTGCTCGAGACAGATCCCCTTGGCGGGTCTGGTAGATACCTGCATAACAAGCCTGGCCATGTACAGGGCACAATGGGAGGACAAGGGGGTAGCCCAAATAGGGGACCTGTGGCAAGAAGGACAGTGGGTCGGATTCCAGTCCCTGGTGGAGGAGCAGGAGGTGCACAAGGGCCAGTTCATCCTGTATAACAGCTTAGTACAAGCAATAAAGAAGAGGTGGGAAACCATGCCAGAGGCGGAGGCAGAGGATACTGGGGGTGCGCTGGATACCTGGTATGACATTTCTGAAGGAGGACACACCGTGTCCAGGCTCTACGAGCAACTACTGGGTACCACTAATAGGAAGACACTGAACGTGCGGGCAAAGTGGGAAGAGGAGCTCCAGCAGCCCTTCCAGGATGGAGAATGGAATAGAACCCTCCAATACACGAAGAAAGTTTCTAGGAATGCCAGGTTCAGACAGCTGCAAATCTACATAGTCCATAGAGCATACCTAACTCCCAAAAGAATGACGAAGATGAGAAAAGGACAAACTCCCAGCTGCCCACGCTGTCGGGAAGAACAAGCAGACATGGTGCACATGTTCTGGTCGTGCCCCAAAATAACAGAGTTCTGGAATATGGTGAAGGATAAAGCGAGGACGGCAGGAATCCATATGCAAGCCTGGTCACCTAGGTCTTATATACTGGGCCTGTACCCGAGGGGGGACAGGGAGATGGCACACGTGGCAAAAATGAAAGACCTGATGACAATACTGGCGAAGCACCGCATAGCAATGGCATGGAACACGAGTGAAGGACCCTCGGCAGAGGGCTGGAGGGCAGATCTACAAAAATGGGCGATAGCTGAAATGACTGTCTGGACGAGAGCCACACAGAGGGGAGAAGGCAATAGCGGAGCCAGAATACTGGCGTAGAACACCCTGGTGCAGGACCTGTTCGGAGACGGGGTGGAAAACAACAGGAGTGACTCAGACGACTCGGAAGGAGGACAGGCTGGCCCGCCTATGCCCGGGGGCGGAACATAGACCAGAGGGAACACAGTGAGTGGGGAGGAGGCGGCCTGGCCGGGGCCGGAGCAAACAATGGACAATATAGACACAACTCCAAGGTGCCAACACATGTGTTCACGGACAAGGAGAGGCCACTCCCAGGGGAGAGAGGGGGGTGGCCGGGACGATGGTTTCTCTGTTATGAACTTAATAACCTTTGGCGAGTGGCCCATGGCGATAATGGACCACGGATATAAGCAATTGCCTTCAAGGGGAGGGGGGATAGTGGGGGGAGTTAGGAATGCATTTTTCCTCTTGTTGTAAAACCAATAAAAAGAAGTTAAAAAAAAAAGTATTGTCATGGGCTGTTCCAGCATTGGTTATTCCTCAGAGTGATTTAAAGATTGAAGAATTCCCAAAGGTCAATGACCATTTGAGAAAAACATCACTTGAACTTTGACAGATGAAAAGAGAGAATTATTTCTCCTCCAAATCAATAAATGCTTATGAAGCCATTCCTGATGAACACAAGTTGTTCAGCAAGGCTGCTATTATAATGATATCTTTATTTATGCCTTGACTTCAGACAGCTGTGAATGCCAAATGGCTGCAAATCACCTGATGGGCGCTTCTGCAGACAATCAATGTTACTATAAAAGGATTCAATGATATAAAAGAAGATCTGAGGGCCATATGACTGATGACCCTCCAGAACAGGTATGTCCTCAACATGATCACAGCAATGGAAGGAGGTATTTATGCCAAAATCGGGCCATCCTGTTGCACCTTCTCACAGCGTTGAGAATGGGACCTTGACGGAGGCCATATCAATGTTGCAGACCTGTACACAAAGATGGAGGAAGCGACAGATGGCATTGAAGATGACAGTTGGTTTGCATTTTTGTTCTCATGGATTCCTCATTGGACGACAAACATATTCAAATTTCTTGGGGCAATACTGGTACTGATCATTCCAATGGGTTTCATTGATATCAACTTATTCTGCCCAGCGGCATGTTCCTAAATCCTTTCGGTTCTGTGTCGCGCTTATGAGATAATCAGAGGAAAAAGAAACCCAACCTTCACTCTGAACAATTTGTTTGTGTCTCACAAATGACAGTGCCACACTTGTTTTCAACATAGAAACTAGTTCAATTTCATTATATAGTACCAATCTTGTGGAAAAAAGCTCATAGAATAATATGTGTTTCGGCATCCCGTGCCTTTCTCAAATCTGGGCATTAGTTATCTCAAAATTATAAATTTTCATTGCTCACTTATGGGTCAGATTAAACCCGGGAACTAGTACCTAATGGACTGAGCAATGGACTTTAAAACAGCGGGCACCCTGAGGGGGTGATGAAAATATGGACACCGAAGAAAAAACGTCTTCAAGAGAAGATACAAGGATGGAGCAAAACTTGAGGAGGTGGTCGAGGACTTGACCAGAGGGGTGAATGCAGAGGAGCAGCTGTATACCTCTGCAGGAGATCCCGCTTCCTACTACCCCTATATTGGAGACATGAGTCTGTGCCGGGTTTGACACCAGCCGTCGCGCCAATACCGTATCGAGTGTTTGGAAGAAGATACCCATTAAGAGAACCTTATCGAATCTACCCCTGTAGTGAAAACAACCTGCAGGAGGAACATGAGAAGGAGTTGAGCATGTGAACTAATGATGTCATAAGAAAGTGTTCACGACGTCCCGCGATATTAACTGAAGATAATATATAGATTCTGAAGAAGCTAATGATGAAGTAAGAATCGAGTGAACTCTCAAATGTAAAATAAGAAGATTACACGTGCACAAAGTGCTTCAGAAAACAACGATTTAATAATTGTACACACGCTGAAACACACAATAGATGAAGTCATCATAGAAGCTAGCTATGAGTACAATGCAGGCGCAGCCACCATTGTACAAAAACGGAACATAGGTATCATGAATTAAGTAAGCCAGAACCCATGAAGCGGGAATGGAAAACTGTTGCAGCAAGAATAATAGGCTCATGGAGCTCCATGGCGAGGCTGCCTGGCCTGAAGTCAAGATTCTAGAAGTCGAGGTCAGCTGTCTACTCTGAAGAAGAACCGGTGTGCGGAGGATGAACCATCTCACATTAAGGTGCAAGAAAGAACACAAAGGATGCCAAGCTTTAATTCATTTAGAGCATTTAAAGGCTGCAAAAAGGACCAAATTGTGGTCTCCTGTCACGTGAGCCAAGGATGGAAATAGAGTTTGAACTTGGAGTCCCAGACACGATAGCGAGTGCCCTTACTCCCGTGCATTCCCAAAGGCAAGTATACTCTGCAAGGCCAAGTACAAAGACAATTTCATGGCAGAAGGCATGGGTGATGAAGGATGCTGGGCTAACTGGGTGGTGAGGTAGTTTCATGTCCTATCATCTTGCAACTGGGTTTGGTCTTACGTGCTGCTAAATGAACCAAATGTTCCAGACATGGCACAGGCATGCCAACCAATTATATTAGTCCATATATAAAGAAGGACCTTAAAGTTTGAAAACCTATGAGAAACTGTTTATCAAATGTTTCTGAGATTACATGTTTTTAGAGGTAGGCATAAGTTGTCCGCCTGATAACAGGCAGCCAATAACACACCTAGCTCCTATAGAAATGTATACTTCGATGTTTCCCTTAACCAATCCCAACCCTTGATAGGTTTTTCACTATTGCCACATAGTATGATGTCACTCTGACGCATCTTGTGTATACGAACCATATTTTGGCGATCATAGTGAGACTGAACGTATGTCTGTTGATGTTTGTTGTAACCTTCCCGCTTTAGATCATTGTTAATAAAATAGTACTAAGGGCCATATGCTCATTGGGATCATCACTCTTCTAGAGGTGTGGGGGCTGAGTAGGCGGTTCAGACACTAGTCAACCTTAAACTCTTGCGTGGTAGACATAATTTTGTCACAGTATCAGACTCACAAACTAAAGGTTGTGCACTTCAAATGTGTATTTGCAGGCCAAATACAGACTTATCCAAAAGATGTTTAATGATCACAGAAATGATTAGCCGCGCTTTTAGCTCGTTCCTGCAGTAAATACGCTTGGAGATTAATGACATTCAGGTGTGGCTCCTCTAAGGCACCTCAATGGTAAAACCTGGCAAATTACTGACTGCAATTTATTTTAAGAATATTATTCTCAATTATGATCCATGCACAACATAGCTACCTACCACAAGCTTCACATATGTCACAATGAATGTTGTTCTTCCAGTTCCCTATAATATACAGATTGAATGATTCGATGTGTGCTCCAAAGATAGAAAGCTGCACTAATAAACAGCTTGTGCCACGTAAAAGTGCACAAAAAAGTGCTTGCCATTTTCCGTTGCCCTTTTGCACTTGAAAACCCTAAACTACACCAGATATATGCATTTTGGTTTACTTTTGCAGGCAGGTTTTCCCTGCTCTAGGTGACAATCTTCGCATATCTTCTTCTGGCACTTAAAATCACTGAGAAGTGATTGCTGGTTGGGGTACAGATTAAGCAGAAGAGAGTCAGAATGTTAGAGTACTTCAAATCAAGGTCTGAACGGAGGAATTACATTCCACCCGAAGGAAATCAATGAGGTTTTTCTGTCATTTTATACAGAGCTGTACCAAAATTAATCGGATATCACTGGTAGAGGAGAAGAGTTCCTTGAAGGGCTGAAGATTGCAAAGCTCGCAGAAGATGCATCACAAGTTCTTGAGGAAGATATAACGTTAGAAGAAATTAAAAGAGCGATCAGCAGGATGAACGGTAGAAAGTCACCGGGACCAGATGGTTTACCGGTGGAGTTCTATAGATTACTGCCAAATTATGCGCTGACTCTCTTGGAAGACATGTTTACATCGTTGATGGTGAGTGGCTCTTTACCGTCAACCACGAGACACGCTATGATTTCAGTCTTTTTAAAGAAGGGGAAGGACGATACCCTCCCTTCGCGCTTTAGACTATTTAGTTTGATAAATGTCGCCAATAAAATATTGTCTAAACTATAGGCCTTAAGGTTAGAGAACTTGCTATCGAAACTAATTCACGAGAATCAGTTGGATTTTGTGAAGGGGAGAAGGACTTCAAGCAACATTAGAAAGTTGCTGCATACAATATTGATGGCAACTAACTCAAGATGACACTGCGTTCCTATCCCTTGATGCCGAAAAGGCATTGACCAGGTAAACTGAAATTTTCTATTTTCGGTCCTCGAGAGAATGGGATTTAGTGTAAACTTTATGTCTTGGACTAAGTTGCTTTATACTGATCCTACTGCTGATGTTAATATCAATGGCTTACAATCAGATTCTTTTGTGTTGAAAAGAGGAAGAAGGCAGGGGTGTCCTCTATCCCCCTTACGCTCGGATTCAGCTGCTGGGGGTTACAACAAAAATGGTGGCTGTATGCCGACGATTTACTTTTGGTTCTCTGGAATCTTAAAAAATCTTTAACAGTACTTATGGACATCTTGTCGATTTTTCATCTGTGTTCAGGCTACAAAATAAATTGGGCTAAATCGGAAGTACTGCCCCTAGTGCCATATTGTGATAAGCAGTTCATATTGAATTTGGGATTCAATTGGTGTGCCGAAAAGTTGTTGTACTTGGGGGTATGGATTACACCGAGGATTACTGACTATGTACAGGAGAACGTGAAGATGGTTTGTACTGATTTTAGGCATGATTTGGAACAATGGAGTTTAGTACATCTCTCCCTGTGGTCTCAACCCCTAAGATCAATTATGTCCTGAGCATGAATCCAATGAATATTGACATGAAATATTGGAAAGAACAAGAGAGGTTCCTTCAAAATTTCCTGTGGACCAAAAACCACCCAGATTAAAACTTTGTAAATTGCAATTACCTTTGGCAAAGGGTGGGTTAGCGGTGTCCAATTTTAGGGCTCATCATTTCCCATTTCTTGGCCGCTTTCCTAGAACCTGAACTGGATGAGTGGGTGATTGCTGAAACTTGCTATAATGGGCCTCTCTTGCCTAGGGCGATTTTAACCCATTTCGAGGTCTGGCTGTGTGTCCCTTAATTGCGGGTTTGAGAAGTTCCTGGAAGAAAATGAATGAATATCTGGGAATTGATGCGCTTAGGGATCCAGGGGCATCAGTTTGGATGAATCCAAACATTAGACTGGAGGGTAAAGTTATATTTTGGCCTGAATGGTTTCTTGGTGGTGTAACGTGGATTGCTGATCTTTTTAGGAATGGAAAATGGATGACAGCCAGAGAAATGCAGGTACACTTTAATATTGCTGATTTCAATATAGATTATCAGAAACTCAGAGTTATTGGTGAGGTTAATGTGGGGGTGAGGCTGAATTTGGACTTGATCACCATGAAACCAAAGTTGAGAGAAGGTGGCTTAACCAGCCGAGTATACGGATTGATTGTGGCAGAGTACAAAGGCAATGACTCTTTGAGGGAAGAATGGAGTTGGAGGATTGAAAGTGATATTCCGGAAGAGCTCTAGTCAAGAATGTGTGGGAATGTTAGACTTTGTTCTTTGGGGCTCACGGAAAGATCTCGTCAGATTAAGATTTTGAATTGCGTTTTCTGGACCCCGGGGCGGAAGTGGAAGAGAGGTCTAATGGATAATTCTGAGTGTTGGGCGTGTGTCCATGAAACTGGCTGCCTTGAGCATATGTTGTGGGACTGTAGGAGAGTAAGAGGATTCTGGTTGGAATTTGATACGATCTGTGAGAAAGTTCCTGAAGAGAGAATCGATTTTGATTTCCAAACCTTGGTGCTGGGAAGTGATGAGATATTACTATATCCCAGAAAAAATGGGTGTTCAGAGAGGCGATGATGGGGAAAAATGTATCTTATCTGGCTAGAAGACTGTTATACCTGTAAAGATTGAGGTCTGGATCACAGAAATGCATAACTTGGCGGAGATGGAGAGAGTGTTATATAGAAGGGAAAGGAAACTTGCATTGTTTGAGAAGATATGGGGGAAGTTTCTTTCATTGTACTAGATTCATGATGTGATTTTTGTGAACCTTTGATGGGGGGCATGATGGGGGACTTTATTAAATGTACAGATGATGTTGTATATAGTTATTTTGTCTAGTTTAGTTTGATGTGTTTGGTTTTTGTTTATTTTGTAAAATAAAATAAAAATGTAAACAACAAAAAAATACAATCACTGAAAAGCATAAGCTTCCCTTGCTGCCATCATAGGGTCGCCTTAAGGAGATGGTATGTCAAATCCCAGGTCCACTTATGCTTAGGAGAGACAGTGCGCATGTATCTTTGAGATTTGAATTCTTGCATTTTGCAAAAGCACTGCCTGCAAGCAAAAATTAACCATTAGTTTTGCTAGCCCAGTATCAAAGAAGTAGGCAATAACCAGCACTGGCTGGCAAGGCCGATGGTTTTGCATTTTGTGTGTTGAAAGATTTTTCTGAGCACAGGAGCTGTGGGTGGAAAGGTTGAGGTGAAGGCAGGTGGTGGGCAAGGCGCATAAAGAGAGAGACAATGGCAATCCTGCACAAATGCGCCAACTCTACGTTTGTGGATTCGGTGGTTCCAAGCAAGACAGCCACTTCTTACTGACCATGAAAACAAATGATCTGGACTGTATAAGTCAAAAAAGAAACTGCTCAAAACAACAGAACGCAGATTATACATTTTTAAATGTACATCATTTTTAAAGAAACAATGTGTCCAGATTTCCATGTGCATTCATGCATTTCTCCTTATCCAGTGAAACATCATAAGTATACGTCGCTATAGGGACATATAGAGTAGCATTTTGCTTTTAAGTTCCTGCAGTCCCCGTTTTGCATTGGACAGTATAGATTGCCTTTCTTGGCAGCTCCCGTCCTAGCGAGCTGGAACTCAGCTCTCCGGAGGCTGGTGTGAAGTTTAGCAAGCTTCACGGAACTGTTGCGTGCACCTCGACTTACTGTAATCATAAAGCGAGAGGACCAATTCACCTTCCAGATAAGGGACACACCTGCCTGTATTACTCCCTACGTAAATTCCCGACCTGCAGGTGTTTGCTCCGCATTGCAACCTGCACCCACGCGTGGATGTGTTCAAACCAGTGGCATCTGCAGGCAGGCCACACAGACTTGCTCTCCTATTGGGTGTGGCCGACAAGATCCATTCTCCCTTAGAAGGTTGCACAGTGTTTTTCTGGACACTTGGAGGGTGGCGGGGGGAGAGGGCCTGCTCCATGACCCATGCTCCTAGGTCTGACTCTAGGTGATGGGCCTTCTGCAACGTGGAGCCATGCCAGAGGACACGGCGCTGTCACGCTCACCTGAAGGGCACCGGTAGTGGGAATGTCAGTGCAGCGCGGGCTTGTAAGCAGTGTGGTGCTCCTCGGCCTCCGCTCAGCTGCGTAATCCTATAATTACAGCCTGGCTTCTGTATAGAATGCTCCGCAGCAACACATCCCTGCCTCTGAGCACTGTGACTACACAAAAGAGAAAGTGCAACCCAACTCCGGCAAAGTTCCCATTTTAGGTGGCGAGGAGAAAAAGAAAAAACACATCAATCACAGCGGGAAGGCTCCAGTTTGACCTCATCGGGCTCTGTTTTCTGGTAACGCGTTTAAGGATTGGATCAGTCAAAGGCCATTCAGCCAAAAAAAGACACCAGCCTGTACCGTTTCAGGAAAAGCCTTATGCCTCCCACGGGCCTTAATGGGAGCGAAACATGCTTCAGGAGGGTCCCAATTACGTTTCATACAGAGCTAATTGGAAGGGTAATGCATTCTTTTTTTGACCAGGCTGGAGGTAAAGTTCAATGAAAGATTAAATTACCAGAAAAGGGAGCAGCACAGATTTTCCGTGCAGGCAAGTTGCAGAAAGTGCTTTGCAAAGCAGGGCAATGAAGTAAAGTGCATTCATTTGAATGTTGGCTCCTTGCGTAAGCGACTACATACAATGACTAATTAATGTGGCATAGTTGCCCAAGTGTATAGCCTCGTGACATATTCCCTGTGCAAAGGGGATTGCTATGTGGGAGAGGGGCATCGCACTGACCCTCTCTCTGTCATTCATAGTGGGTTCCCAAGCAAAAACCTCCCTCCACCCTCTTCTGTTTCTCAAGGTGAAGATGGCCTGCCACGAAGGAAGTGCCGTCTCTAGACGCGCCCACTGCAATGGGGGAAGTTGAGGACGACATCTAATCTGAGGGAGAAGGAGGCTAGTGAGGGAGACCTACTAAAGGAACTGGTTAAGGATGAACGACCACTAATTCCACTCAGCAGTTCCACTCCGCAGTATAGGTTAGGTGAGTGAGGTTTAGTTTCCACGGCCACTCACTCTTACACACCACCAGATGCTCCCACACACTGCTGGTTCATGCCCGGGTAGTGGAAGGTGGTAGAAGAAAAGCATGCTTGGCACAAGGGGAAAACAAACCAAGGGAATGTAGAGCATGCTATGTAGCTGCCTCTCAAATCCACAAGAAGGCACTCCGGAATGGGACAGTAGCACAAGGAAAACATGGATGATGCTGGAGGTCAGGTAGGGTCTGCTCAACCAAGGAAGGCTGTCAATCAGCAGACTGAAGGGACCCAGGCTTTGTCTTCCATCAAATTCTAATGCAATGTTCAGAGCTTACGGAACAGTTATGGCTTCCATCTAATTAATGCGAACGGTTGAGCTAGTGATAGAGTCAATTTAGAGCATCCAATATCTGATCTTGTGACGTCTTGTGAAACAAGACCATCTAGAATCTACAGCACCATGAGGAATAAACCAAGCTAACACACCAAGTGGTTCACAAGCATAACACTGGACAGCAACACCTTCCTTGGCAAAGTTAGCAGAAGAGCACCTTTTGAAAAAACCAACCCTGGATCCAGATGACCTGGCCAACTACTGGCCAGTTATGAACCTCCTGTTTATTGTCAAAAGCTCGGAAAATGTAGTGGCTACTCGACAAAATGAACAACTACACCTACTCCGTGACCATCGCTTCACCCCAAGTGCAGCATTGAGACAGCCACCATACAGGTGGTAGATGAGGGCCTCCAAATCATGGATAAGGGTGGCTGATGCCTCCACGCCCTGCTTGACATTCAACACCATCGACCACCACATTGTCCTCGCCAACAGGATGGGATTCTCTTTTACTGTCCTGAATTGCTTTACCTAATACCACTTGGGCAGACACCAGGCCATCCAGATGAACACGTTGCAGGCTCCATCCCCTTACCAACCCTTTAAACCTGTACATGTAGCCTCTGGTCAAACTCTTCAAAGATCCCAAAAGAGCCATCCATCAATGTGCGGGCGATACTCCGTTGTAAATATGAGGAAAAAGCCCATAAAACATCAGTCGCCACTGTGATTCATTAGCCATCATCCAGTACTGGATGTTAACTGCCTACCTCAAACGTACCCCTTCCAAGACATAATTTGACCTCATTGGTCCCCCGCTAAAATAACCAATTGTCCAACAGTGGCTCAATGATGTGCGCCTAGAAAGATTTGATTCGGGAAAATCCTTAGGTTTCACCATAGAGCCAGAAACACACAGCCAAGAAGGCCCAATCAGCCTCGCACCAAATCTCCACACCCTTTGCAAAATCAAACCCTTCATCCCACCGAAGGACATCTGAACCATAGGTCAGGCCCTTCTGGTCTTGCACATAGAGGGTGGAAATGCCCTCCCCCAACCCCCGACAGGACTCCCAGACGCTTGCTTAGCTCACCTAAAAGAAGTCCAGAAGCTGCACTAGGTCTTATTACAGGTGTGCGGAAATTTGACTGAATCACTCCTGTCCTAGCAAACTGTATTGGCTTCCTCGCCAGGTCAGGATGCTGTTCAAGACTGCATGTGCCATATACAAAGCAGTCAGGAGTAGCACACCAGTGTACCTGGTGGTTAGGTTCCATATATATGGCGGCACATACTTCTCGTGAAGCAAATGGACCAACCGGCTCGAATCACAACTTACCCACAAAGAGAGGACCCGCAAACAATATCCTTCTCTTGTCATGCACCCACCTGAAGAATTGCAGTGGCATTCCGAGCAGATACCGGGATCGAGTTCCAATTCAGCAAATCTCTCAAAACTGTTTTTTTTTTCAACACACCTGTCTAAGGACGAATCCCAATGTACGTACAGACTGACGCACAGACCGTAACTCACCGTACTGTGATACTGATGACATATGCCAGCCATACGCTAGCCCCCAAACCCTGTACAGCGCTCTGCTGTTCTTGAGCTAGGTCTGCACTTTAAATAATAAAATAAATAAAGAAACCCGATGTTATAAGGCCTAGGTGACGCATACCTACAGCGAGTGTAGTGCAGCATAGGGCACAGAGCTCTGAAAGGGGACCTACTTCAATCAGCAATTCTGGCAATGGTCTCTGACAGCTCCTCACAGGCGTGCTGAGGTGCAGGTTTTGTGAGGCTTCTTGGGTGCGTAACGGGTAGGAGGCATGTTTTAACTAAAATGCATGGATTCTCTAGAGGTGTATTAAAGATGGCCACAATTCGTCTCTCAGGCCTCCTCTCTACCAACTCATCTGAAGCTAATTTACCCCAGTGGTTTAATGGTTGTGTATCGTCCCATAAAGGTTGTATATTGTTGTAATCTGTATCTTGGGTGAGGTGATGGCATCATTGTACATGGAATGTGGTGAGGTCAGCATGAGTGGAGTGTTGGGGTGTTGTTCTCTGAAGCTGGGTCCTAGGCTTGACAGAGATATGCTGGCTTGAGGGGACATGCCAATGTTGTTCCTGGAAACTATCTTACAATAAACCTACTTAATATCTTACCTGCTGGTCCGGGTGTTCTTCAGGTACCAAGATATTACACTGGCGACGAGGATGGGATCCTGTCGTGGAGGGGACAGTCCAGAATCAGGAAACATTGCCCTCCAGTTGGTCCATGTTCCGTGAAGAAGCTATCAGCAAGTTTATGGCCAGAGTTGTTTGACTGGCCTGTTTATCCACTTCAGCAGGCCGGGCGGTGCAGCGCCGGTCGGCACAGGTGCCTTACCCAGTGACCGGGTGGTGCTGGGGGCGGTTATTCTGCACTCTTGTTCATGCGCGGTGTTGGCCTGACCCAGTGACCTGGTGGTACTGGGGGTGCATGTCGGCACACGGGTCGGTGTGCGGGGCTCTGAGGAGAGTTGTCCATGCTCCATCTGTCAAGTCCCATGGCACCCGTGTGGTCAGCTGCCGAGTCTGATTGCTGCTCGGAATTAGCTGGTGCTGGAAGAGGAGGTTCAGAAGGGGAGGCGGCTTTAGCCTCTCAGCTTTGTGAAGAGCAAGCAGCTCCCAGAGCGGTATGTGAGCGCCGTGACTTAAGGAGGTTGGTGTGTACCTTCGTGTTAGCTGGAGGCCGGGTGGTCCAGCTAGCAGGAAGTCATGGACCGCATTTGTGTGGGCTCCGGTGGGCAGCTGGAGATGTCCGGGTCCACGGGTGTTCATCCCACGCTCTTCAAGGCAGATGGTTCTGTGTCGTTTCACCATATGGAGAAGTGCAGGACATGTGAGCGCTGCGGTGTCTGGAGCAAAAACTATGACGTAATGTGTCATTGTGAGGCCCACCGTTGTGAACACTGGTCTTGCGTATGGCAAGGGAAGCCGGAATGCGGACGTGTTCGTGGAGAAGTGGCCGAACGCGCATTGGCGTCATTGGACGTGTACTTGTTATCACGTTGCCTTGGTTGCGACGTGCGTTCCAGCGTGAGCTGCTGGAACGCAAAGAAGGACTGTGCTGCGTTACTTGTACGCGTTATGGAAATGGCTGTTCAGTTTATCCTCCGGATGTTGTTCGGAGATCCCAACTTCTGGACAATTCTGATGTCGTGGATGACCCTTATGTCAATAAGGGGGCCAGTGTGGGCATACGTGGGTACTGTGCGGATAATTTTGATCTCGTGTCTAGGGGACGCAACGAGAAGCATTCTGGGTGCTGCTGTTCCACAGTCCAGGCGAAACAGAGGATTTGGCGGTTGGTCTGCGACCAGAGTCATTGTGCTGCATGGACTTTGGAGGAGCCAGGCCCGATGTTGCAGCAACTCGATGCGAGCAAGAGGACGTTCCTGTTTATGGGGAATTTATTTCACTAGTGAGAATTTGTTGTATTACCGTTGTGTTTAGCTGCAGTGTGTGGGAGTTGCATAGGCCTGTGTGAGTGAGTGGATGCGCACGCCGAATGTTGTGTATGAGTGTATGCGGGTGTGTTTACGGTTGTGTTTAGTAAATGCATAATGGAGTGCCTGTGAGTTTTTTTTAGTGTGGTTGCATTTAACATGCCTAAATTTGCATTGTCTATTTAACTGCATTTTTCTTGCAGGTGGGACTCAACCTTTGGGATTTTGGACTTGTGGGTGGGGGTACTCATGTGATGATATATGGTGATAACCTTACCTTATTTGTTAAATTATTTATTTTGTGTCTAACGATATTTTCTACGGGTTGGATTTCAATGTTGGCTTTCCATGGACTTGTGGGCTGGGGGCGCTCGCGGTGAATATGGTTTGTTAATGGCAGTTATTTGACCAGTTGTGCTAATGTTCTGTGTAGCTGCATATGTGGTCCAATGTTTCTATTTATGTGCAAGGTTTTCATTGTATGCCCTGTGTGTTTAGTAGAGGTACACATGGTCAGTGTGTATGTGAGGATTGTGTGTTTTTGTTGCAGTGAGCCTCTATTTGTGTCCCGATCGCAATCTACTAGTTGGGGCCATAGAGTGGCGTCTGTGGTGGTGCAGGTGAGGGGCACCGGTGGTGTAGTGTCCTGCTGCTTTATCCTGGACTGGATTTGGGGTCCATTGTGTGAGTGGTTGTGCTACGGTTATGCAGTTGGCTGGACCTGGGGTCCAAGGTAAGTGGTAAGTTTGCTGCATGGTGCAGTAGGCTGGACCAAGGGTCCGCGGTGTGTGTGTTGCGGTGGTGCGGTGGGCTGGACCAGGGGTCCGTGGTGTTGTGCTGCGTGGTGCAGTAGGCTGGACCAGGGGTCCGTGGTGTGTGTGCTGCAGTGGTGCAGTGGGCTGGACCAGGGGTCCGTGGTGTGTGTGTGTTACAGTGGTGCAGTAGGCTGGACCAGGGGTCCGTGGTGTGTTGGTGTGTGCCGGTTCAGGGTGGTTATGTTTCCGCAATCCTTTTGGGTTGGGCTCTCAAGTGTTCAAATGTTCTTGTGGTGTTGGGGTACCCTTTAGGGGTGCTGTGGTGAACTGTTCTACGTTATTGTGCTTGTTGTTGCTCTAGTTGAGCTGTGCAGTTCGTGCCCGGGGGTGGCAGCCCTGGTGTCCTAGTGGGCAGACTAGGGTGGAAGGATGTTGCGCACAGAGGGTTAGGAGTGTTAGGTAGTTCATCTGTGTGGACGCTGGGTCGTGGCAGGACCTAGGTTCCGAGGGGCAGCTTGGAACAGGTGGAAGTGTTTTGTTTTTTTGTTTTTGTTTCTCGAGGGTTGTCCCGTACTGTTCATGGGAGGAGTTAGCCCTTATTAGATTGTGTTGGGTTCCTCACGGTTTTGTTTATAGAGGGAGAAGTGGAATTGGAGTTGAGTCGGGTGTTTGGGTTGACCCGGGTTGTTGTCCAATTAGTTATTGCACAGTTAGTTAGTATGCTGGGGGTGCTTAGTATTGTGTTCCATGATTTATGGTTGAGCACCTTCCCTAGTTCTTATATCTGGAGTGTCCTTGGAGTGTTCAGGGTTGTGGGTGTTCTCTGGGGAGCAGTTTCTTGTCGCCAGTGGAGTCGGTATGTTGGTGCATTACGTGCTGGCCACACGTGTATGTAGGGGTTTGTCCGGTGGTGGTTTTGTGTGGAATTTCTCTTATTTCAACAAAGGAAAGGAGGGAGAAGTGTTGTAATCTGTATCTTGGGTGAGGTGATGACATCACTGTACATGGAATGTGGTGAGGTCAGCATGAGTGGAGTGTTGGGGTGTTGTTCTCTGAAGCTGGGTTCTAGGCTTGACAGTTAGAGATATGCTGGCTTGAGGGGACATGCCATTGTTGTTCCTGGAAACTATCTTACAATAAACCTACTTAATATCTTACCTGCTGGTCCGGGTGTTCTTCAGGTACCAAGATATTACATATATGTCAACTCTTGCCGGCTGCCATGTTTTTGTGGTAAGGTGGAAAGGTTGTTCAGGTTATTTTGAGTATCCGGGTTACAAGGGAAAAGGGAGCAGTTTTGGACTGAAAGTGATTTTAAACCCATATGGGCTACTGGTTCGCAGTTTTCTGCTAAATGTGAACATTGGAGTTGCTTCATTTTATGTAGAAGAGAAAAATCTCTTCCCACGCTGTTTGATCTATGGTCGCCTGTTCCTTCCTCGTCCCTGTAAAGCCCACCCATCTTGCCTCAAGATGCGTGACAGACATTGGTAACATCAGGCAGCGCTGGGTGCAGAGGGGTGTCGGCCATGACCTGCTTCCATCTCCCCTCAGCACCTGGCAGGTGTGAATGAGCTCACCCGCGGCCCCGCCCTCTGCTCGCGGTGACACACTCCTGCTGGAATGTTCCAGGTGACGCAAGCGCGGGGACCGTCGGCAGGTGAGGCGTGCTACTTGGCACAGAGGAACGCAGCCACAAGTAACACTTCACTTTCCGACGGAATGTTCAGGAACGCCATCAGGGGGCACGAGTGGAATGTGGGTCCAAGGCAACACAGCACCCTTACTTTTTGGTCATAGACGGCCCCCTTTACTCAAAGCCAAAGGAGGGGGACGACCGGAGTCAGTGTCGGAGCTGGAGCGGTGTCCTTTTCAATTTAGAGGATAAAACCGGCCACAAATAATCTCAACTGAGCTCCTCATCTGCTTAATGGGGCGCGGGTTGGGTCACAGCTGCACTGTGCGTCAACGAGATAAACAGTGTTAACAAATGATCATTTACTGCCGATAGAAAGTTAGGCAGTGCAAAGAAAATGGGCCCTGACAGCCAAGAATGGTGGCCTTTATATAGGGAAATTGTGTTCAGTGCTCACATGTATTGCCGTCATCCTTGCACTTGCTCACATGATTTGCCATTTATCATCATAATACGCGCATGCTGACGATTTGTGCTGCCACAATAGCTCTGGTACATACAAAATATAGTAAACGACATATATATCTATATAGTATAAAATATAGTATGTTACAAGGTTTTAATACTGCACCAAATGGCACATTTTACAAATGCATATTAGGTATTTTCATATGCTCTCGTTATTGGTAGTTCTTGCCATTATATGCCCACAGGTATTTGCACTGTTTTGTAGGAAATGCCAAACTGCCGGTTTGTGGCTCTGAACATTTGGAATTCATCATAACGACTGGTATTGCTCTTAGGAACCCTCCATACCATCGTTATCAGCCTGCCCTACCATTACAAGAGGAAATATCATATGGAAACCATGCTTGTCTCGGGAGGATAGCTCAGCGGCAACGTGCTCTCCTTGGCAGCAAGACGACACGAAGCAACACAGGTTCGATCCCCGGATCCGCGCTTCAAAAACCTCTGGGTATTAAGCACGTTATAAATAACCTATCATATCATATGTTTGATCCCACCCTAAAAGGGATAGTCCAGCCAGAACTGCACAAGTCTACAAGCAAACCCCAAAAAGTTGCAGCCCCACTGAGTTTTTTAAGTGAGGTGTAGCTTGGCTCTCTAGGCACGCCAGGGACCCACGTATTGGGCATAACCGTCCCACTTGGGGTAACAATCAAAACCGAAGGTTGATTGCTGGAAGGCCAGAGCAATGCCAGTGGTTATGAGGGATGCTGACCTCTCTCCCACGGCGCTTGGCATCCCTATTCGACACTTGCCACATTTTATGGGTGCTTGACTGGATTTGGGGAGGTTGCTTTGTCGAGCTAACATACAGTATCCAGGTGCAAATCAATGATAGCAAACCTACCGTATTCTTTTGGCTCAGGTGGGGCCGGTGCCACCAAAGAGGCACAACAAGAAGCAAAAGAAGGGAGAAGATGGCAGAGGAGTGATGAAAGAGGGCCCAATGTAAGGAACATGTATGAGCGAGGGGAGACAGATCAAGGAATCCCTTATGGTAGTTAAGGATAACGAGTGACGGGCAAGAGGAATGCATAGAAGCGGAATACACTTGATGTCGAGCGAGAGAAAGGAGGTGAAGCTAAAGAGAACGCACCGTCAGCAGAAAGTCTAGAAAAGCCCGTCCGGGGAAACACCTGGCTGGAGACAGGACAGAGTAACACAGAAAGGAAAGGCCGGATGCAGAGGAAGACTGGAGAAAGAAAGCAAAAGAAGTAAAGAGAGTGAAACGGGAGAGCCGGGGAATGAAAACATGACAGGGACAACAGAATGCCCCTGTCGGACAATGTGTGGTGGGAAACGCGAGGAATTTGGGCAACAAGGCAATGCAGGAGGGGCAATGCAAAGAACTCACTTGAAATATAATCTACAGCGTTTTTGAGGAGGGCGTAGAAGTGATGTTAATCTTAGGAAGGGAGAGTGAAATGAACAGAAATTAAAATAAGGATGAGGAGAGAACCGACAAAACTATTTACGAAAGGAAAGAGGAATGACGAGATGCTATGGGAAAATGTATGATTGGAAAGAGGAAAGGTCCAGAGCACACTCTACAGCCACTGCCCCAGTAGCTCCCCCTCCAATGTGCCGCCAGCATAATTGACCATCATTACCACAAACCAGTGAGAACCATAGAACAGTGGAAAAGTTCTGGAAATCGATCTGAAAAACACTCAAACTATAGCGCATGCAATGCACTTAACAAAAGTGGCAGGCAAGGAGTTATCTTGCTGTGACGTCACTTTCTCTGAGGCTGTTTTTCATTTCTTATCCCACTTGGTCCTTCCCCCTTCTGCCCCCCACGAACCACCCCAGTACCACCCAGCCTGGTGCACATCACGGTCAACTGCTATTACACTATACGTTCTCACATGCCATGTTAAGTTATCCAATATTTATACTGCGCCCATCACCACCTGGTCTTACGGCACGTTGCCTTCTCCCGACCCTGCCAGG
Organism: Ambystoma mexicanum; assembly: GCF_040938575.1. NCBI lineage: Eukaryota > Metazoa > Chordata > Amphibia > Caudata > Ambystomatidae > Ambystoma > Ambystoma mexicanum. The sequence goes on from NC_090921.1 coordinate 1,341,649,698, forward strand.
GTGGGGCCTGACCTGCGGACAGGAAGGGGAGGTTTGGGGAGGAGGTGATAGGCAAGAGAAATTAGACATTAGAATATGGCTTCCACACCCGCTGTGGGGGGCGGCCAGTGCTTAAAGTGGGCCGGGCCTGCCGGGGCTGGGCCCCGGCAGTCTCCAAAAAGTGGGACTGAGTCAGTGCCCTGCCGGGGCCCCCGTCCTACCGCAACATTGGTGGAATGCATTATCCCGTCGCGGCCGCAGCCGCGACGTGAGATGCGCCTGCAATGAAGTCAGGCAAGCTGACAGAAGTGGCAGCCAGCCACAGTGATGCTGTGACTGGCAGCCACTTCCGTCAGTCATAGTAACTGCATCTGGTGACCCCTCGCGCGAGAGGTCACCAGAGGCAGTTACTGTCCCTTTGTTTCCCCAGGTCGCCGAGGCGTCTTTAACCCTCGGCGAACCTGGGGATTCCTCGACATATTTCGAGGTTTATAAAAGATGGCTTTAAAAGTACACATTTCAAGCCATCTTTTATAAAGCTTTGCCAACGGACAATTTTGTCCGTAGTCAAAGCTTTATAAAAGATGGCTTGAATTGTGTACTTTCAAAGCCATCTTTTATAAACCTGAAATGTTTAAAAAAGATGGCCTGAAAACTAGGCAAACCGTAGGGTATGCGCACAAATATATATAAATGTTATATATTTGTGTGCGTACCTTACTATGGTTTGTGTACTTTGCAAGCCATCTTTTATAAACGTAGAAATATGTTACATACGTCGCCTTCCTTGTATTTGAAAATATCGCAACCACCACATGAGCCTGAGTGGGTTGGGAGTCGAAAAAAATAGTACACCAATTATCTGGGATTTCGGATTTAGGTTACTCTGAAAATAACAATGTGCACAGGCTCAGGCAATTCCCACGTGGGTGGCTTGTGTTTATAGTAAAACAATGCAGGAGTGTTGAGCGTAAAGGTGTGTTCGTCGTGTGGGATTAGGATTATGTAAGGCAAGTTATATGGTAAGAGCAATATGATGAAAGACTGAGGGTGAAACAACACGAAACAAAACAAACCAATCAAAGTACTTTGCTGCGTTTGAAACGACATTTAAAAGGGTGTTCACCCAGCAACATTGTTTTTCTTTTTTAATTCCAATGAAGATAATGCAAATATATTCACAGTATTCCAGTAGAGGAGAAAAGAAAGCTGGAGACACAGACGCGTCTATCATGTGGCAGCAGGCAAAGCAATGGCCACATGGAATGGGCCTGGAGGTAATTCACTACATTACTCATCAATTGAGCTGTGCACCACAATGTACTCAATCCCAGGCATGGTCCTCTGCTACTGTGGGAGGCCAGAAGGAGGAGACGGACTCCAAGGTGCCATGTTCAACTTAGTTTTCTTTAAATAATAAAGAAAACTCCTCACTAACCCTAATAAAACTGAACTAGGGTGCTCGTCGTCAGATGTCAAGTCCAAACGCAATCGCCAATCCTCCATCAAAACTAGTCTAAACTGACCCTACCACTATTAATACATAACAAAAGACCGGGAGAATAGTCTCTGGTTATTCCTTGTAATAGCTCCTTCAGTTCTTTCAATGGCCCTTCTGTATTTGTTCCCCCTGTTTCTCCAAACACTTTTCTTTTTCTTGACATCTGTAGACAAAGGGCCTCATTACGAGCAATAAGGGTGCCGGTAGCAAAGCGCCGGCACCCTCTCCAGACCGCCATACTCAGACAATGCCGGTTAATAACCATGCCAGTGCTTGAGTGTCCCCATTCCGTCACTTGTAATATCCCAGTGGCAACGGAATATCAGGCGGCAGAAACAGTGTTAGGAGGTTGGCAGCAACCCGCTGGTAGCACCGGTGGGTTACTGCTGACATCGTAATGATGTCAAAAGTCTCCGTCTTCTTCTTCCTCTCACAGTCTTGTCACTCAGAGGAGCATGTATCATGTACTCCTAAATATTTGTAATACTTTTGCCAATCACTGGGACGAGCAGGTCGGTCTCCTGGATGATCTTCCTTCTTCATATACTTTTGCCAATCACTGGGACGAGGATACAGGTTCTCTGAGTGATCTTCATTCTTTATATACATTTGCCAATTACTGTGGCTAGGATGCAGGGTCCACGAGTGATCATCACTCTTTAAATAAATGTGTCAATCACTGGGACCAGGATGCAGGGTCCCTGAGTGATCTTCACTCTTTACGCCTTACTCCCCGGGTATCCTGCCCTTCCCTGTACCTGTATTGAACGGGTGCTGTGTCACCAGGTCAGCGTTCTCTCTCTTTTCTGTGGTCGGTCAGGATGATTCTTTGGTTCCTTTCGTGTTGATATTCCAACACGCTTTTCTTTTCTTTGGAGGTTTTGGCGGTCAAAGGCTTTTTTCTTCGGTTCCATTCCACGCCACCACCTTCTTCCTTTGGCATGTTGGTTGGGTTCTCCACCCATGAACAGACCTCCTCAGGTCTGTTATTGGCGTATCGCCTACTAGGCACACCAACGATCGGGCTCTTCACTGGCCCTTCTCGAGCATCCGATCAGGGACTATTAAAGGTTTCTTCCACTCTGCCTGTCGGACAGTGTGCTGCTGTCCCTTCTTCTCCGTAGCTGCTTTTGGCCAGGCAAATCCACGTCTCCCTTGGTTTCCAAGCATCCTCCATCTTTTGGTTTGAAACTCCCAGGTCTTACTACCTTGCTCGCTTGACCCTCCTCTTTTCATAACGCACTGCTGGGGCTTCCCCAGCTGCCAGGGAAATGCCTTCCTTTGTGTTGGGTTCATATTCACTATGCCTCCTGTTGGATTCTTTGTGACAATACTTGACTGACAAGCATTCTGCATTACTGTCATGTTCTTACTCTTCACAGTATCAGGCTTGGATTGTTCTTCTGGTATTAGATTACAATAATAAATGTAAGAGGAGTTTAGCTGTCAGTTAATGAAGTTGCACTGGGTTTTGGGGGATAATACGAAGGGTGTCCCTTATGGGAAAGGGAGTCCTCATCCTCAAGAGGGGAGTCTCTGCCTGTGAGGTCCTGCTCACTGCCACCACTAGGGGTAATGTTACGTAGGAGGCTCACCTCCCCGGCCTCACATTTATTTATTTATTACATTTGTTTTATGCCCAGACCCTGAGGTGTCACGGCGTCGGTACAGACATCTTAGCTATGATTAAGAACATACATATTTGATACATGGAAAAACAGTTACACAATCATTACATATTATGGTGTCATTTATGACCATTGTATGGGTTATATGAGGTTATTTAATTATAAGGTAATGGTCTGAGAAACATTAAAGTCTTATCTAGTGGGGATGGTGCAGGATTAGGTTGGCTGGGTATCACTTGACTAGAATTGGTTAAATAACCAGGTTTTAGAGATTTTCTGAAGCACTGGAAGGAATCTTCAGTTTTGATATTTATGGGGAGTGCGTTCCAGTGTTTATGGGCCAAGACTATGAAACTACTACCCCTGCTGTAGAGATTTTATAGCGCTGGATCTCAAGGAGTGAGTTTTTGTTTGATCTAAGATTTCTGTTCGATACTTCTTTGACTATTGAATTGTCCCAGGAACTGGTTCCGACCTGGGGCATGCAGGCAAATAAACCTGTGCACAATGCTTAAATCAAGAATTACTTTGAGATTGGACTCAATCAGGTCAACCTCTCCAACCTCTCATCGGACATGGTGCGCCAACACCACTTACTTATGCAAAGATCAAAATGTGACCTGAAGGACTATAGCACAGGTACAGCCGTACCCTGCTCTGTCACCACAGCCCCCACCACACAAAAACAAATCAACTAATATCCAGCCACCAGAGCGATATTAGTGTACTGTCAGAACCATATTGCATTACTCTAGAAAGAACTGAAAGGTTGCTTGTGGGCCAGGGAAAACCTGCGAGAAATCCTGATTTAGATTCTCATTTAAATGTGTGTAGAGAAACTGCAGAACAGTCTTACACTTATGTTGCCAAATGCTCCAATGGAGAAAGTATATGCAATACTGTACGTGCAATGACGTGTATACAGATCACCATGGGGTGAGACCTGTGTGATAATGTTATGAAAGACACCAGTTGTTTGTTCTTGAAACTTTATAAATAAAATCCACCATTTAACATCTATTGGCACTACATGGTCAATAGAGCAGAAACCCCTCTTGCTACCCCATTTCCTCTCCCTTTGTCAACTTTCTCTGTCCGGTCTCCCCCACAGTTCTTTAATTTGCCAGAAAAGTCTAAAGCCTACACTAGAAGCCAACATATCCCCACTCTGCTCACAGGGGTTGCCACTAGAGGCATTCCCCAGAGCCGATTCAGTCACGGTGAGCATGCTTGAAACAGAGAGCAAAACACAGCCTAATGCAAAAGAGCGCCCTGCTCCCTCGTTCCTCTGATACTTTGGGGTGATGGTGTCAATGTGCATGTCCTCCGATATCATTTCATGGACCATAAAAGAACCTGAATCCACCCAAGAGTGCTTAAGAAACCAGCCCTAAGAGTATAGGTGCTATTGTTGAACACTCTAACCTTATCCGAATGATAACACAACCTCAAAAGGCCTAGTTAGAACATTGGTGCTCCGACCTCAAGCTCACAGCTGCACGCTTCACCTTTTCGTCTCAGGCGTACATTTGGCCCACTCTCAAATCCTGTCGTCATATATATACCCTTCTGCAGTGAAACCCACCAAGAACACTTTCATCAATATCCAATCTCCCCCAATCGCCTATTCAAACCAAAGTCCCTGGAAACCAGGTCCAAGAGAAGCTACCAGAAGAGTCCTGGCCTGGGGCCTGTGCGAGGGAGAGGTTGACGATCTGCCAGTTTCCTCAACTCATGCATCACCAGATACATGTATCCATCACCAGGGGAAGGCAGAGAGCGGGGAGGTTCTGTTGGCACAAGCCGTTGAGACGAGGGAGCAGGCCTGCATGCATTGGAAGGCTCTGGACTAGTAGTTTCCTCACGTGTTACTTCACTTTAAACTCACTAGAACACCACGATTTCTCGTTAAACCTCTCCCATCCCCCTCACTCTTCATTTCTTCGGTCCTACATCCCTCCCTACGTCTCATCTTTCCCTCCATCATGCTGAATTGAGCTGAGGGCAATATTGAGTGCTATTAAAAGAAGGGAATTGGCCAAAATGTCACCCTCAGAATTCCGACAACCGAAATTCTGACTCCCCACCCCCCATTTACACCACATATATATGTGGGGGGTATGGGATATAGTTGTATGGGGGGCTGTGGTGGTCTCCCCCCGCATGTGTATGTGGTGTAAACGAGGTATAAAAAAATAATTTGAAAAGTCTGCATTTTCGGCCGTCGAAATTTTGGGGGTCGTAGTAATCACATAGATCCTTAAAAGAAGATACAGGACATATCGCTCAAAAATGGGTGCTCTTGTTGCCACTTTTTTCTCTAGGTGCAAACAGTGAAATCTCTTACACGAGCCCTTTACCAAGGTGAATTTTTTATTATTTTTAATTTTACTAACACACTACTCGCCCATAGGCCTCAAAGCAGTGAAAACAAACAAAAATGAAGGGGCTGGAAGGAGTCTAAAACCTGAGAGAATTAATCTGGATTGAGATTAAAAGGGAGGGTTTCAACGCCCTTCTTAAATTCTGAGCGGAGGTTAGCCTGCCTAAACTCAGGCGGAAGTTTATTCCAGGAGAGAAGGGGCCTGGACGTCAAACGTGGAACCTCTGAAACTCGTGAGCTTGAACCTTGCTTGTGCCAATTTGGAAGGGTCATAGGAACGTAAACAACGACCAGGTGGGAGGGTGGTCAGGTGATCTGCCAGGTACTGTGGAGCCTCACTGTTGCGACACTTGAAGGTAAGGGAAAGTAACTTGTGTGTGACGCAGTGTTTAATCGGGAGAAATTGTGAAGCCACACCAGTGCAAGGGCCATAGCTTTGGCCAAGTCCTATTACTGCAATAGGCGGTCAAGTGGCACAGCGAGTAGACATCCGTGCAGAGCCTGCTGATGCAGGTTCGAATCCTGGCAGGGCCAAACTCAGCCTTTCATCCTTCCGAGGTCGGTAAATGAGCACCACACACTGTGGGTAATAATAAGCAGCGCTCAGATACCTAAGGGTTCGTAGCGCTATATAAATGCTAAATTATTATTAATGCTTTGCTAAGCTTCCACAAGCCTGTGCCACTCAGTGCAATGGGGAAGAGCTCCATGTGCAGCAACGGAACATTGCACACACGTCTGGAATTCTGAGTGTATTATTGACAGTCACAACTGTGCCCACCATGGGTTACGATGGCAGGAAGAGTTTGGGTGCTGCCAATGAGGCAGATGTGGTTAAAAGGACTGTTGGTGAGCTGGCTCAGAACAAGTCACTGGACTTTCTTGAGTTACCCAACGGAAACGCATGAAGTGAAGGACTGGAGCCCTCTCTATGCAAGTTATTTACTGTGTGTGTTATGGATGGAGATTTAGGTGGGCGTAACGAGGCGCTGATTACTCTTATAAACCAGGCAGCGATCGTACCAAAGGCGCTAAGTATGGGTTGATGGACATGGTTTTGAATTTTTTGTACCAAATCTGCTAAGGTTATCTCGACCCACTTGGAAAATGTGGTACAAAACCTTTCCATCCCGCATGGAGTTTTTGCATTAAAAATTAGGCGCACCAGCGACAACAGTTCCAGCTCATTGGCCTAATTCCGTTTTTAACTGATTCACTAGCCCATCTGATTATCCAAGGCGGCACGGAGAGAGTTAAAAGGTGGCCATTCAGCTGACCAGCAATGGGGAAAAGATGATCGCAAATGTTGATTGGCTATTGTCGGGAAAAAGGAGGGAATTTCAAATAGGGATCATCTTCATCACGTGCTAGGAGGGAAGCAAGACACAAACAAAAGGTACATGCTGCCCGAGATCCTGCAACTGCTCATTCTTAGGAAGAAGTTCCGTGTGGTGGGGGAAGACGCACAGTGGGCTCACTGGTCATCCTGTGAATACAAAAGAGGGAGGGTCTGGCCCCCTGGATCCCACTTGGGGTGGGGGCTTCCTCTCTCTGGCTCCGGGGTAGGCAGGCACACCACTGAAGGAAAGTAGCGGAGCCCGAGGTCTGCTTGGCCACTGCATATTTCTGCCAGATATCGGGTAATGCCGCCTGTGTAGACCAGTCCTTAATTTGTAGGAAAATAAGTGGCAGAGCCCAAATATTTTCTAGCACACCTGTGACACACAGGGGTGACCACCGCCCATGTCTGCTCCACACAGTGTCAACATATTTGGGGTTAAAGCTGCAACTCTCACAGGTTCATTGAAGGCGATGAATGAACTGACTCTGTCAATGTAGCTCAAAATAACTGAAATGTTTAAGTGTTTCTTTAAAACACTCCATCTTTAACATGTTGCTCTAATTCTATAAGTGACAAGTGGAACATATTGACCATCCTATCACAGACAAAAGAGCAAACATGATTTCCTTCCAATGGGCAATTAATGGAAAAATACAGGCAAACTCATTACTGAACTCATGACATGTCCTGACACACACTGCAGTGAGGTCTTCTTGTATAGTTTGTCTCTCGTGACAAGCAATCCTCTTTAACATTGGCCTTTTATTAACCTTGCCCCTATGTTGCGACTGCTCACTGGTGACAGTCCTGTTGTTGCCCACACACGCTGCTGAAGCAGTGCAGCTGGTTATTAAGGTAGAAAATGTGCATCGATGTCATGCCGGCTGAGTGGAGCAGTGTGCAGGCATGGCTAGCTTGAGTGACCAGCATTGTCACCTTACAACTCTTTGTTATTCATGAAAATGGATATAATTAGCCATAGCTTGCCAACCTAGGCCACACTGTTGTTACTTGTTGTGCTACTACGACTGACAACTAAAATAATAACATTGCTAAGATACCACAACTTAATCAAACTGGGCTCAGAAATAATTGCCAGGGCTTAGAAATAAGTGCTGAGACTAATCCCTGGCAAACACTCCCACAAATGAAGCACTTGTGTAAACCAGATAAACGCAGGCCTGTGGAGGCAACTTTCTGCTACAACATTGTTTATGTTATTCAGTATGTACAAGAAAGGATATTGTTTAGGCTGTATTGTTTCTAAACCAAAGGAAGGAACTGTAAGGGACTCATGGTGGCAACAGAATAGGCAGACACAAGTGATCACAGTTCAAGGGTGTTTATTAAACTGTATAATGAGTGAGAAAAACGCCTAATCTAATCCTAAAACGAAGATGGGACCAAGCTATGACCATCATATAATAAGAAAGCAGTCCTATGGCGTCTTGTCAAATAAAAAGGGCATATACTAAAAAAAAAATATTGCCAATCCTTACAACTAAGTTACAAAAATCTCAAGAAAACAAAGAAGTGTTCACCAAATGATAAGTCAGGATGGTATGGCAGGGTCTCGCTTGCCCACGTTTTTAGCACAGGACAAGGCAGGACCTATGAGCGCAGCACATTCCTGGGCATCTCCAGGACGAGGTAACGGTTGCTTTCAATAATGGCAGAACCTTCTGGGGCCAAGTCTCTTGCCTTAGAAAGCCGGCTGTACCAAAACAATAAACAAACAAAAGTTCCTTTGGCAATCGTTTCATCTTGGCTGACTGCTCCTCGCCCCTTAGATCCCCTCAAGCGGGCTCCGATCCTTCTTGCAACGTTGGCCTTCCTCAATCAGGTTCACTATGGCCTTTCACTAAAAAGCGTATCACTTAAGAGTTTACAATTCTCAATTCGGAGGCATCCCTCTGTCGGAGTTCACATTTTCCAGTTTCACAATCCTCTTAGGTTCTTCTCTTCATTTAAACTCGGGTTTCAGCCCTCAGTCAGGCTTTCCTTAAAGCCCCCAGCCAGGCTTCACACAGTTCTATTAATACCGGGTTCTCAAGTGCGTCACTGGTTACCCGGATTTGTAGGCATCCCTCAGTCAGGTTCACATTTGCCAGGTTCACAGTTCTCGCAGTTTTATCTCATGTGTCAAAGACTTTAGAGTGTGATAGGGGTTTTGCAGGACCCTCATAGGACCACTTTGACACTTTACACCAGCTTCTCCTAAGGCCTCTTTGACTCCGTAGTTTCACCAACAAAAAAACACAACCCCAAAAAGGCTTCAATCAGAATCCTTTGAATGAATGCCCTGCAACGCCTGCCCACTCTGCCTCGGAACCTTTTACTAGGGTTTCTTTACAGTTCAATTACAGAAGTTCTTTGTTCAACCAGGTTGCCGCCTTCAACTTTGAGCCCAGCACAGTTCGGTTTTACTATCTGTCTTCTCAGACTTACCGGCTGTGCTCAACTGTTGGAGTCTCTTGTCTCAGGAGTCAAGGACGGCACCACGGTGGCAAGCGCTTTCCCCGCTTTGACTATCAACACGGGAGGACCCTTTGTGCCATTGACACCTGTCACACCACTTGCCAGCTGGACTTCCCGGTCTTAAGATTCCCCTTTTGGACGCTTCATTACAGTGATTGAGGGTCTCCATGAAACGCCTCCTTCTGCTGATTTCATCAATAGAATCGCTACAGTCAGACTTTTCATCATTGTAATCAGGTTAGTTGGGTAGTGCCCTTTTATAGGTAGTGCTTTGAACGGACTTCAGCAGTTCATATTCAGACCTTCCACATTGAACTCTCATATATTTTGTCTCATACCTGCAGATTACATTTGTTTGCGCCCCTGGTGCCACACAGTCTTCTGGGCCCCAGCACGCCTGCTCCTCCTCCTCTCTGTGCGGTTCAAGGCCCCCATTTGATCTCCATGGGCTCCCTTTTTAGATAGATATCTGAACCCATTTCTTTCAATTCCTTCACAGTTTAATTGGCAAGGTGGAAGACTGCCCTCTCCGGTGAGCTTGGAAGGCTAGACAGGTAAATGGTGACATTAAATGTCGACAGAACAAAATTAGCAATTCTATACAAGAAGTATGCAAGGATGCAAGGGATCATGTCCACCGACACTTGTTGTTACACTTCATTTACAGGTTACAGCCTTCAAATACACCATAGACTCCATCTAGTAGCGAGAAGTGATATCATCCATGATGTCAAAAACATTTATGCCCCTGAAGAATGTTCTTAATAAGAAGAACCGAAACATGTTGTGTTGTTTTTAGAGCAGTACAAAATTTGAAGTTACATATACTGCTGAGGGGGATTGCAGTAGCAGAGACACCAGTGGTGGTGTACACCCTGACTCATGCAACCCTTCTTTTTGGTGTTATTTTATCTTACAGTTTAGCACTTTGTCACCGAGTGTGGTGTTGGATATTTATTGGTCGTAGTTGCGATATGCATTTTAAGATCACATATGGCTACATGTATAGCCTTATTGTTTTAAAAAATAATAATTGTGTGGCTTTGTATAAAGCTTTAATAAAGTATGTATTTTTATAAGCTCTAATATACTTAGTTCAGAAACAGCCAATCAGTGGTACATCTTGCCTTTCTCTGTACACTTTCTATAGTGAGGGGATACATTTGTGTGTGCATATGCTGCATTGATTATCAGTTATAAAGTCATGCTCGCAAATCAGAGTTTTGTGGGCATGGGGAAAATTTACATCGCCCCACATATTCTGGGAATATGACCGAGTACCATTCTTTTGTCAGCGAGTGTTGGATTAGTGTGAAGTTTGGCCATTTTCCTATGTGTGCCCCCTGATGAAAATCATTCAAACCCACGGACGAACTACCTACAACTACGCAGATGACACACAACTGAATGTGAAAACGACCACAACACGCCAACAAAATAACTGCCTCAACAACTGACTCACAGACATCTAACAAATGGATGACAACAAATAACCTCAAACTAAACCCGGCTAAACCCGGCAAAAAATGAAATAATGGTCTCACCCACAGAAAACAACACAACCGACCTACAACTAGACTGGCAAGGCCGGCATGGGAACACAACTGTAGACTTCAAATGTAGTAAATAACCTAGGAATACTCCTGGACAACGCACTATTCCTGGAACCGCAAGTTAATGCAATTACTAAAAAGGGCTTTCATCTTTTAAGACTACTCAGAGGACAGCACCCATACCTTCCCTTCCCTCACAGAACCCTTACAATCATACCGCTGATACTAACAAGAATCTACTACGCAAACAACCACTACCTAGGAATGCCGGAAAGACTCCCAAAGAAACTCCAAAGGGTCTAAAACACTGCAGCCAGGATTCTGCCAAGATGAAAACAAAGAGACCACATCAACTCAGCCTTGTAAAGCCTTTACTGGCTACCAGTAAAAAAACCTGCTTCAAATTTAAAGCCCTCTGCATCGCCCACAAAGCATTACACAGACAAGGAGCCAAATTCCTCCAAGACAAGATCATTCATTACCAGCCAAGAAGGGACCTAAGATCAAGCGACGACCTACACATGGAGACAAAACAATATGGAAAAAGGAAATTCGGAGGAACAGCATTCTGACGCCTAAGTGCTAAACTTTGGATCACCATGCCCAAAGAAAGTAGAAGCACAGAGGACCACGTCACCTTCAGGAAACGACTCAAAACATGGGTATTCAACAGACAATGACAAGCGCAAAAGGGAGATCGACAGCAAAAACATTGCAGACCAAAAGGAACACCCCAAGGAACGCCGTCGCAGATAACAGCGTAAAAATCAAAGAGGACCAGAACAACGCTGCTACAACATAACCAACACCACTACACATGACTAGGGGCTAGCAACAGTACCCACAAACGCACTGAGAATGAATCTAATGCTCACACCCTAGCATACCTCTGTGACTCTGGAAACAATACTAGAGGGAACATCCCTGCACACAGTCCATAAATCCACCGACTCTACCCAGATGCACACCAACATTATATATTCAACATATCCAACACCTAAGAGCCATCTGCGACTCTGGATCCCATATGTATACAACTAACCAGTGTGCACGACCACAAAGCACACCATAACATCACACGACACACACTACCAACACTAACACAAGTGTACACCCGAGGCATTGAGTCCTACCCATACGGTTACATCGCACAGGGCCTCCCGAACCAACTCCTGCATGCAAGACAGCGCTCACCGACACCAGTTCCTCCAGGTTCTGAGACTATCCTGTCCCCACTAACACGCCCCGCCTCTTGCAGAGCCACGTGAGCGTCTGGAGACTGCCATTGGGTGGTAGTGGTGCAAGGTATGAATCAACATAACAAAGGATACTGTTGCAGGGTTCAACATATACCCATGTGGATGGTTTCACGGTGGCTATCGCTGCACAGAGCCTATATGGTGGCCAAGAAGCAAATACTGATAGTGTCGAAAATTAGGCAGGAGCAAATAGTGGGCTACTGTGCGCAGGACATTAACGCTTCCATGCTGTGAAAAGAGGATGCATTAAAAAAAAAGACTAAAAATGAGCAGTTTGATGACATTCTGTTGCCATTTTAGGATTTGAAAGTTTGGTATTTATAGCGAGTTGAAGTTGTTTTCTGCTGGTTTTTATTCCCTCAGTTCTGTCTTATTCCTTCTATATTCCTTTATTCTCAGAACCAACGAGGCACGTGTTTAGGCATCCGCTCTCCTGTCACTACCATAGAGTTTGCTCTCAAAGATCGGAAAATAAGAGTAAAGATCTTTGTAATTGCTACGAGGAGGTAACAGATAACATATTACTTTTTTGTCTGTTCTCCAACTATTTCTGGAATGATTAGGCATGGTGTGGGTATTCTTAATCTGGACTTTGTAGCGTGTGTGCCGATCTACAGAGCCACTCGAGCAGCGGGCACTTGGCCGCCCGAGGGCAGCCTTCATCTCTTACAGACAGGCAGTGGATGGCGTTTGTGGGGAACGTTGGTTGTATTTTCATAACCCTGTCATGGTGGCTTTTCCCCCTAGTATTTCTAAAGTCACACTTGAAGTTTAGGATTCCAGAGATCTCACAAGACTAAGGCCCTCATTACGACCCTGGCGGAAAGGGGTTTACGCCGGCGTAAACCATGGCGCCCCTTTCCGCCAGAGTACGAGTTCCCGTAGCGCCATGGTGATTTTTACACCTGCTTTTTGCAGGCGGAAAAATCCATGGCGCTACGGGACTTGTTGTTAATTACGCCACCGTAGTTTACGGTGGCGTAATTAACGCCTTCCCCACTCCCATTATACCCTATGGGGCAAAAATGGGAATGGGGAAGGGTAAATGGGGATTGGGGACTTACCGCCCCGCCAAGGTCGGAATGGGGCGGTAAGTCCGCCAACCACCATGGCGGAGTTGGCAGCTTAGCGCCATGGTTCTCCGCCAGGGTCATAATGAGGGCCTAACTCTTTTAAGTTATTCTATGGTTTCCCTGGAGATGCCTTCAGTGACTCCTGTTTCTGTGAACAGTGTCTTGTACCTACTAGATTTTTAACAATGCTTGTTTTTGAACAATAGTTTATTTTACTGTATTTTGACGTGCTACGAACTGGCTCATGTTTTTATATTTAAAAAGCATGTTATTGAATGTTTACATTCCGAATAAACATGGATGAATGAACTGATTTGAAACATGATCCCCGGTTAAACCACTGCTCTTCCTGCAGCTCTAGACTGCGCTATTTCTAGATGAGTAATAGTCACTGCTGCGGCAGCTGCTTTCATTGTCAAAGGATGCCTGCCAAGCGGTGCACTTGTGGGTGGAGGAGGCAACCAGCAGATGCAAAGGTGGGGCACATATACTGGACAAAAATGCAGGTGTGGTCAGAGTCTCCTTCTCATAGAATTATGTTCCCAAAAGGTCTTCGCACGTGAGAGATGATGCTCTGTTAAGCAGAACCAAAACGTGACAAAGTGTTTCTTGAGGTTTGCAAATGTTGCTATGAAAACGTGAAGGGGGAAAAAACAGGTTATGCCGGACCCAACGTGTTTTGAAATAACTGCCTACTTCTGGTCAGCCACTGGGTGAAGTGTTAATTTGAAATTGATGGTATGACATATTTTCCCAGATTTCCCTGGGGCTCCTGGGAAAGGCAGTTTAAACACAAGAGGTGCGCACAGATGTATGGTGACAGCCATGAGCCACCATACATTGATACTCACATGGCGGACAAGCATTTTTGAAAAAGGCGAGACTGGACAAAGTGAAATTACTCTGGAGTCCAACGCTCCAATTGCAGCGGCCATGCGTAACCCATGATTTACAAGTTCCAATCTCCCCCCAAGCCTCCAGCAGCCCCATCCCAGGGGCCCCACTCCAACTCATCATTTTGAGTTACACAAAATGAGTGCAACTGAGTTAGGTAATCATATTACCTACTCAATTGTCAGGAGACATTTGTCCTACAGTGGATAGTGATTGACAATGAAGGTCAGACAAGAGTATCGAGTTAACAAAGGGTGTTCATTACAAATGTACACAGGTGAGCCAAAATAAACAAACCGGGACTGATTCTCAAAACATGAATGGACCATAGAGAATGTGCTAGTTTTATTTGCACGAATTTCATAAACGTACAGGCCTCCTTATTCTCAAAGGTGAAATGCCCATTTCCGGAGAGGCTGGACTGGGCGCAGAGATACTGTGTCCACCCCCCTTCTATACATTAGTGTTGCAAGCGTACTACTGACTGACTGACACTAACAGAGGGCATGCATGCGGCTGCTGAGAGTGCATTTCATAAAGGGCCCGTCTTTGTGGAATGCTTGGGGGGGAAAAAGTCTATCCCCATTAGGATGATGGAAATGCAGGTGTGACATCTGTGTTTTGAACCATAGATCTCACACTGTCTAGTGATACTCATGGCTAATCTTCAAAATTCTATCGAAGTGTGACACATGACTGATCTTCATAACTATCTAATGTTCTCACTAGGTTCCCCACTTCCTTCCTCTCACTCTGGGTTCTGCTCCTCCAATCACCTACTCTCCTCCCTCTCTCCTCCCTGGCGTCTCGCCTCAGGTTTTACCCTCAAAAATCCCTGCCCTTTGTTATTTATCTTGTAGGACGTACCTTTTATTTATCTTCAGGTCCACCATCTCTGCCTTATCAATCCCCCCCACTTTGCTCTAATAACCTCCTCTAAGTCCTTTACCAGACCTCAGTCTGACCACCTATGTCTCTCCTCCTTCACCTGACAGAGGACCTCTCCACTTCTGGATTTCCTTTTCCACCATCCAAAGGTTTCTCTGCTCCTTCAATACTTCCTTTGACCCCTCAGTTTCAATTTACTCCTTGGGCTCCCTTCTTCACCTCTTTGGGCCCTTTCCTCATAGCCACAACTGTTACGCCTCTGAGGCTATCCAGGATGTCGCTTCATGCGAGAAGTTGGCTGCATTTGCGAGAATATGGCAGAGGGTTTTGTGATTCACCAGGTCAACGGCAGTTTAGAGGTCAAGTAGGAGGAGGATCGCTGATTTACCTCCATCTCTAAAGGTATCTAGCTGATTTTGTAAGTCCTGGAGTGCAGATTCCGTGCCCTGGCTCGGTCGGAAACGGAATTGGCGTCTCCCTAGGATGTAGTTGGTTTCTAGGTAGGAGTGAATCTGGATGTAAGCTGCCCTGTCCAAAATCTTTAGCAGGAAGGGAACTGTTGTGATGGAGTGGTAGTTATTTGGAAATGAGGGGTCGAGGGATGTTTTTTTTTTAAAGAGTTGGAGAACCCATGATTCTTTGAGGCTGTTTGGAACTAGGATAGAGGTGAATGAGATGTTGATAAATGTAGTGATGAAGGGCACTAGGACTTCTGAGCAGTCTTTGATGATGTTGGCTGGGCAGATGTTCCCTTTACATCTGGAGGGTCTTAGGTTTTTCAGAATGTTTGCCTTTTCCATTTCTAAGATTTCCCTGAAACGGAATTGTGGTGCGTTGGGTGTTTTGGTCGAGGTATAGTGAGCGGGGCAATCTTTGGCAAGAACTAGTTTCTTTTCAATCTTGGATTGTAAGGTGCTGATTTTCAGGCGCATGGCATTCTGAATACTTAGGCACTAGTTCTCATCTTTGGTAATAGTGGAGGGAGGGGCATAGGGAGACTCTAGCTCTGTGGGGATTTTGAAGATTACCTGCGAATTGGAATTTCGCGCCATCAATTCTTTTGTTATAGGTGTCTGCTTTTGCTGTGATGATGGCCTGCTTGTATTCCTTAGCTGTTGTGTCAAATCTAGTTTATGACGTATCTGAGGGAGATTTTCTCCAAATGGCTTAGGCATACCTTTTTTTAATGCAGGGCCTCAAGATCTATGGTAAACCCGGCGTTGATGTGGCTGGTTGGTTTGGCTTTTCTAGGGAGGAAGGGTGCCACCAGATGTACAGCTTTAGATAATGTGTTGGAGTAGATATCTGCAAGGACGTTCAGGTCAGTAGAGATGAGGTGTTCTCTGCGGAGTGGGGTGAGGATGGGTGTGATGTTTTCTTTGGATTCTTTCTTCAGTGAGCTATGAGACATGGTGTGGGGCAGTGGTGTTTGTGGTGTCATTGAGGCCTAAATTTAAGCTCCCAGCAGAATGATTTTAGAAGTAGGCTTGATGTTATCCTCAATCAAATGCACGAGGTTGGCTTCGAAGGGGGGTGGGGGTGCAGGGCCTGTGGGTCAATAGAGGATGTGAATGGCGATGCAGTCTGACAGTGAGAGTGTAAGCTTAACAGATAGGAGTTCGCAGTTCCCAATCATGGGCCTCTGGAGGGGTCTGATCTTTAGTGTATTTCTGAAGATGATTGCTACCCCTCCACCCCTCCTATCTGTTCTGTCGTATATAAGTGTTGTGTAGCCTTCAGGGAGAGCTAGGGATAGTGCAGAGCCTGAAGCTTGGTGGAGCCAGGATTCTGTGATGGCTAGTAGGTCAAGTTTGCCTAAGGTGATAGGTCATGGATGTCTAGGGTGTGGGCAGGGAGGGATCTAGCATTGATGAGGGCTCCCTTGAGTAATGTGTGGGGAGTATCTTTTGGGGGTATAGTGGTGGTGGTGTGAGGCATAGGCGTTTGTGTGTGTATGCTATTCAGTAGAATGTTATTGGAGCTCTGAGGTGTGGCCTTGGTGGAGGCTGTTTTGGCATTATGATTCAGGGGGCTGACAGAGGCAGTGGTGAGCTGTATTTTCTTCCCATACGTGCGATGCCTGCCTATCGGTTGACCTCGTTTGGAGTATTTGCAGTTCGAGGAGTGCTTCAGATGCAGCTGGTTAGAGCTGCGGGTAGGTGAGGGGCATTGGGGGTGTGTCCTTAAGCTAAGGTGATAATTTCTTCTGGTCAAGTCTGCTGGGAGCTGGGAGGGGTTGACTTTGGGCAATCTGTCGCCTAACTTATTATTCCTTGCTGCAATGAGGGCAGGGTCAAGGATGGAGGTTTCCTTGAACTTGGTGGGACTTATGGGTGGTAACATGGGAGGAGACCCTTCTATAGACATGATCAGTTTGTGAGGGTCGATAGGATGAGTGTCCGCATTCTCACTGGTGAGTGGACCGATGATGGCGTTGGGAATAGCATCCATCGCGCTGATTGGCAGGGGTGGTAAGGCGTAGTCTGGGATATCTGATGGTGAAGGAGATCGCTTGGCGTTAGCTTCCGGTTTATTGAAGTAGGGTTGCTAGGTAGGTAACAGACGGGGTGGGGTGTAGGAGAAGGCTGGAGCGATAACAACATAGGAGCCTGCGGAACATATGTACGCAATCTGCTTATTTTTGATTTGGGATGGCTCAGAGCGGGCAATGCCTGGGCTGGTCTGATTCCCTTGCGGCGAGCAGCAGATATTGGTGGTGGCCTTGAGTCCTGCCGTCAGTACCAGCTGGCTTTGCCTCCCGGCTTTGGTCATGGCAGGGTCTTTGTGGAACTGCTGGCCAATCCGCATGCTGGCTAGTGCCCGGTAGCAGGAGGTTGCAGGTCGTTGTTCCAGGGGCGGCCATCTTAACGGGGCCGAAGTCACCTACACGGCGCTCTGAGTAGAATGCTCGTGCATGTCTGGAGGTTGATCCTGTGGTCCTCTCATTCGCAGAAGAGCTGCAGAGTGATGGTGGCCTTGAATCCCGGCCTTTGGTACCAGCCGGCCGGCAAACATATTTTATTGTTTAAAACATTAAAGTAACCAACTTTTGCACCTTAGAGAAAAGCAACAGATTTGTGAACATGTTTGCCCTCAACTAAGAACTACTGTTCCATATCTTTAGTTTGAGGCTTTTGACTATGCAAAGTGCCTATGCACAGAACATCTTTTTGGGTAGTGATGAGGATCCTGATAACGCAGAAGCCAGTGTAAGGAAGGCATGGTATCAAACAGCGAAGAAAGACACAAGTGATCACAGTTCAAGGGTGTTTATTGAACTTCAATGGGTTGGTTGAACGCCTATGTGAACCTAAATCTAAAGATGGGAGCAAGCTACGACCATCAAATAATAATAACAGTTCTTGTCAAAATAAGAGGGCCTATACTAATAAACCTATCGTCAATCCTAACTTCTAAATAGAAAATGGTGCGAGATAGAGTATGCAAAAAGAAAGGTGTTCTAGAAATAATATGTCAGGATAGTTTAGCAATTGGCTTCCCTTCCCCACGTTTTCAGCACGGGGTAAGGGGTAAGGGTTAAGGCGACATGTTCGAGCTTTGCACACACTCTGGCTTCTCTGCCACAAGGATATAGTTCAAAGCGAAGGTTTCAGGATCTTCTGCCAAAGCTGCTTTTCCAATAAGTCTCTTTCTGCAGAGGGCCTTGACAAACAAGGACCAATGTTCCTTTCACATTCACAAGTTCTCACTTCCAGTGTTCATCACGGGTCTTCCTCCTTTCGGCTCAGACCTCTTTTATCACAATCTTCACAACTGGTCTCCATTGATAAGGCTCAGACCTTGGATCTCCCTCATTGGGGCTCGGACCCCTTTTGCACAAAGTTCACATTTGGTCTCCTTTGTTCGGGCTCAGACCATGTAATCTGACTTTCTACATTTTCCTCTTGCTATCAAAGATTGAAGACTTTCGAATGTGCGATGTGTTTTGTTTAGACTGTCGCAGGACCAATTCGATTCACTTCACACAATGTTCTTACTTTCATTTCCGCCACTTCTTGGCTGGATATTTTATAGAGATCTTCGATTGAGCACCCAAGTGGTGCCGGACCACTGTCACTGGTATATGTTTCTCCTTAAATGTTCAAAACATCCATCAGCAATTAAGCTTTCCTTGCATCTTTCATCACATGCTTTTCAATCTTCGCTCTTGCACTCTTTATACAATGTTGCTGCTTGCAACCTTGACTTCAACAGAGACCGGTCTTGTATCGGTTTCCCTAACTCACCGGTTTTGTTGATCTCTCAGGCGCTTCTTTGGTCTTGGAGGCAAGGAAGCTACCACAGCGGCTGCTGATCCTCCCCAACTCGGTCAGCCATGCAGGAGGGCCCCAGTATCTCCGACACAAAATACAGGATGCTTCAATCTGGTTTCCTGGCCTCATGCTTTGTATTCTAAAGGGTTCTGGAAAGCAATGGTTTCTCGCCAGAAAGGTGAAGGGCATCTCCCTGCTAGCATTCTCTTCTTGGCTTGCTGTCTTTCTTCCCTCATTCAGCTGCCGTCGGAAGAGTACTGTTCCTTCGTGTGCTTTGACCCGCTCAGAGTGTGCTCTCGTGCTGTGCCTTTTATCCGTGTGGGGAAGGTTAATGGAAGTGAGGTGTGCGTGATTACCAGTAATTGCCTGACTTTGCCTAATGTCCGGTACAATGCTCGGGCGTGAGTCTGTTTTCTCCCAGAGCGGGCTGTCAGTGTGAAAGTGCTCATGAAGGGAAAGGGTGGTGGGGTGGGGTAGAGTTCCCAAATATCCTATCGGGTAGGATGGGGCAAAGGTGTTACAGGGAGGGGGATACCATGTCTCGCCATCAGTGTCCCACTCCCTGAAGACCCCTCACCCAGGTGATCCTTCCGCACTGGTCCACCACAGGAACTGGATCCAAAAGGCAATGCCCGTGCCCTGGCCACCCAAGAGAGACCTCCATGGACTAGCGGGTGAGACACCTTCTGGTTTCTCACGGCAGCTACTTAAACACAGCAGCATGTTTGTTATTTCGGAAACTTTTGGAAAATTACATGTTGCTCTCTAGGATATGCTCTGAAAATGTGGGAGACTTGACATTCAACTCAAGTGGGCCCTCTGCACCTGAAGATGCTCCAGTTGTTTTCTTTTGTGTCCAATAGATGCTACACTTTGGTTCTTTGGGAAAGTCTTTGCATCTCCATGCAGATTCTGCATTCAATGTTCCAGGGTAATTGTGAGATGTTACGTTTCATTGTATAGAATTTGGGATGATCTCTTAGAGCAATTACTGCCTTCCATTTCCGAGAAAGCTCTCTTCAAGCCCCTCCCGGGTGTGGAGACATCCTTCAATTAAACATTGGCGCAGTAGTTCCCCTTTGTACTCATCTTGTTCTGGTCGCCACGGTCACCCACGGTTGGTTACCACCAAATGCTCTCACGGTTATCTACATGTAGGGTGATGCGTTTCAAAAATCAAAAATACCATAAGTGTGGGAGGATCCCTCTAACTGCCCACCCTCTGTTGCTCCACCTTGTACTTGGTCGCCCCAGTTCTGGATCATATAACCGGTTCTTCCCCAAACATTCAGAGACCTAGAACTGCAGAAATCTATATTTCCCTGTAGGCCAGAACTTTTCTGCGTAAGAGATATACAGGCCTTCACTCATATCTACAAAAAATAAAAAACTGCTTAGGTACCTGCGTTCCCTCGGGACACCGACACTAAGCATGTGGGAAGTGTTGATGTATGCAGACACTGTTCAAAGCAGAACGTGGCTTTTTGAGTGCGTTCCCACTTTAGGCGGGGTGTATTCCGACCTAAAGTGGAAACTATCAGCGTGATCTTTGGTCTTTTGCAATATGTACGCTCTAATCTTCAAAGGCTGGAATGCTTTACCCGTAGAGGTGCAACTTTCTGGTTCAGCGCAGAAAGGATTTAAATAATCCAGTGCTTAACTAGTTGCCTAGAATACAGATAATTGGGCAGGCAGAGTAATCGAGTCCCTGGTGGGCTTGATGGGTTTAATCTGCAATCCTCTAGTCCTCATCTATAATAGAAATCCTATCCAAATGTCCACCATGTCCCTTATTGTGCGCGCCAATCAGCAAGTGTCCAGCAAGATGAGTAATCTTCCGGGCATATCCTCCTGTCAGAGCAGGTCCGGCATCTTCCCCGCCCAGTCTCCTCTATGGCATCAGGGTAAAGTGCAGCTCGAATTATATCTCAACCAACAGGTGGGGCGGCACGCCCAAGCAGGGCACGTGGGAGTGGTGGCTGAGTGCACCAGCTCCCGCCCTGGCACAGGCATGTTTCCCAGGTGCTTGGAAACCATCCAGGATGAACTGGGCAGTGTCCACATTAAAGAGAGAATGTACCCCCGGCGAGGGAAGAGATGATCAGGCATGCTGGAAGAGCATGGAGCATGCGGAAAGGCGGAAGAGGCAGAAAGCAAGGACTGACCGCATATGTGAAGATTTAAAAGGGAATAACCGGAAGCAGGCTCATGAGGAGAATTGGGTATGAAGGTATGGAGGAGGGGGCCTGAAAGAAGGAAGGAAGGACGGCAGCAGGAGTGCTTTGGTCTACAGGGAGCTCAAGAGATTTCCCAGTAGACCTCTACATTCTGAGTCTTTTTTGCATGGTTACCCATTATATTTCCAAATTTCCTGAGAGGAAAAGGCTTGGGCTTGCTGAAAATGTGCACTATGAGGCCACTTTGAACATCATTTCCAGGACCTCTTTTGGTTCCCAGGCCACCCCTCGATGGCATTGAAATGAGGACTGGCTTGAGAAACTGAGATGGAAGAGGCAAAATCTACGAGTGAACAAACAGGACACATGAAAGAAGGGAGGACAGTGGCAGAATATTAGGTTAGGCAGGACAACAGGGAAGAGGAGGGGGCACAGAGAAAGGAGGAGGGGAGTTTCAAAGGAAATAGCTCATGGGAAAGAGAGGTGGCGGAATGGCAGAGGGGTATGAAAGAAGGTAGCAGACGAAATGAATGCATGAGGGAGAAGGGGTATTAGTTAAGTGATGGGCATTTGACGGCAGAGAACATGAGTGGCACGGAAGGAGTGTCAAAAAGAAATGGAGTAGGTTTATGGGATATTAGGGAAGGGTGTTACGAGTGAAGGGGAAGGGGTAAGGGGAAGGGATGAGGAAAACCAGAGGAGGGGCGGATCAAGGAAAGGGAGGCCTAGCAAGGAAGTTAAACGGGGCAAGGAAGGAATGGGTAGATTGGGGAGCATAAGAGAGGTGAGGACATTTCGAAATGCAGAGGAGGTATAGAGCGGCTATACTCAATAAAGGGCAAGGCATGATAATAGACGGCAGGAGGTGCATGAAACAGGGGCATGAGAAGACAAGGAAGGCAATGAGGGTTGAGAAGTGTGGGATGATTATGACTCTCGGATACATATTTCAGTAGTGCCTCCCTCCTGCCCCCCCCGACCCGATTGGCTCATCCACCTGGTGCTGCTTTCCCGGCGAGGCACTAGGACTACTCGTGGATGAATTTCTGCATTTGCTGGCGATTTCAAAGGTGAGCGTGAGCTACCGTGGGCTCTTAAATTGTAATTGCCATGTTTGTTGACTCTGATTATTTGCAGGCGCTCGGTGCGCAATGGTTTCAGCCCATGCTTCCTGCTCCGGCATACTCCCGCCTCCCTCCCGCCCCCCCCTGACCCGATTGGCTCCATGCTCCTCTTAACACACCCTCCAAGGGCAGCCATCTGCCCGTCAGCCCCTGCGGCTAAGGGCCCCAAGGCAAAGGGTGGCTCCAACAGAGGGGGCTCCAGAAAGGGTCAGCAGGTGTCCGCAGGGGTAGCCAGTGAAGCCAGCGACCAGCCGTCAACCAGCAGCAACCTAAAAAGTAAGTGTTGCATGGGTGGGGAGTAGAACAATTACTTTACTTCGGAAAACCCTGCCACTCAACATTACCTTAGATAGGATCTAGATGCAACATGAATGTTAACAATTGACACACTTAGCCACATTTTATCGAATATTAATAAATACATTTAGATAGAACTACAATAATTAGCCTGTGCCTGACCCTGCCAGGATTGGGAATGTTAGCAATGCTGCACTTAGTTAGAATTGTGAACATTAGCCTGCGCCAGATAGGACCTAGATGCGACATGAATGTTAATAATTGCCACACTTAGCCACATTTTGTCGTATATTAACAAATACATTTAGATAGAACTATGAACATTAGCCTGCGCCGGACCCAGATGGAATTATGAATGTTAGCAAATGCCTCACTTAGCTACAGTTGTGAACATTAGCCTGTGTCACATCTAAACCTGATAGTAAAATGTCAGTAATTGCCACACTTAGAGAGAAGAATTAATGCCATCAGTAAACTTCAACCTAGAAATTACTCCTGCTGCATTGGCTCAAGCGCACTATAAATAAATAAATAAATAAATAAATAAATAATCCCACGCAAACACTCCCATCTCATATCATTACCCTTACTTTCTACTCTACACCATCACACAATTAGAATGCAGCTATACCCCTGATCAATTTGGCCTAGCTGTTCACATATGAACATTACCCCCTGAACACCTCATTACTCTAATAAAATGCAGCTATCCCATGACATTACGGCCTAGCTGCTCACATAAGCGTCCTACAGGCCTAATGCAGCTAGAACCCAGTCTGGGTGTCCACCCATCAGACTGCACACATTCAACTGATATCTTCTCCACCTAACGCTAGGATGCAACTAACTTCTGACAATTACATCAGCTGCACGCATAACTGGTGCACCCACACACCCTTTCACCCTTTCTCTCTACTGACCTGGACTGCGGTCCCCGAGGGTGTTCAACCTAGCAGTGCTTTGAGATCATAACAATGAAATATAGAGCGCTATATAAATGCCAAATAACACAACGTGTTTACTGATGGTAATTGTGAATGCTGCTTAACATGCACTCATGGTAAGCAGTGTTCACAATTAAAAGTAAATGCTCCCTGGCACGTGTACGCCACCTTTTTCCCTGCACATTTGCACTCTGCTGTGCAAATGATGAAAATATGGCGGTGGTAGGGTGAATTTCAAAATAAAAAAACGGGATGGCCACAAACAAAACTACTACCATTGCAGACACTCTTGCCCACCCTTCTTCCCGTACGTGCACGCAATATTTCGAGGACTGAACTGCTATCCTGCAAATAAACGGTTTGATTTTAATGTAAGCATGTCATTAACAAAGGAGCTTTTGCTCTGATTAATAGTATATATTTGTATCTATTTGGTTTCCCAGCCATTCTGTGTGGCTCCAACTGGTAATGCATGGTGGGTACGTGAAAGGTGGGGGGTTCACGCCCTCCTGGGATGTCAGAGGGACACAGTGTAAAATGTTAATTATTCTGATGTTTGCTTGGTTTATAATTGTTGCCCACCATCAATATTCAATCATTTAATACTGGAAACCTACCCGTTATCCAAAAACTGGGGCGTGGTTTTTAAATTAAAAACACCCTCAGGACGGGGGACCATGGGCCTAGTTCTGGGACTGTCCTGGCAAAAAATCGGGATGTCTTGGGACCTGGCTATGCAGGAGTGCAAACGTACCAGGTCCCCACCATCAAATTATGAATAGGAGCAACATGAGCGCCAAAGTGTGATATGCACTGTTTTAACTCATTGACCCTCATAGGTTTGGTGGTATTGCACTGGTAAATCCGATGGGAAACCACCAAATGGACCTACCATTACCAGCCCCTGATTTACCAGAATGATCAGCATATTACAGGTGCCAGCAGCGGTAGGTTTATAATCCCCATTCCATGGAGTCCACAGGACCTCATGGGGGGATTGCTGGTAATACAGGCTGTTTTTTTCAGTGAGGTGCCCGACTTACCTCCAGCTCTTGGCTGGAGGTAAATCAGGCCACCCCACCAGCAAACTTGTAGTTTGGCAGTGTGACAAAAGTGGTGGTAATGGAATTACTTCCACTTTTGTTACCCGCGTCGTCAAACATGTAATGAGGCCCAAATTATCTTGAAGTGTTTCAAGATCGCCCGCTGTGCTCAGCCACTCTTGCTCTTTGCTGTGGCAATATGCATGCCTTTCCCGTGAACACATTCAGGAGCTGCCAATGGAGACTATCCAGCCCTACCGCCCTCTCAGAGGCGCCAGAATGTCAGTAAATCCCATGAACTCATTAATGGCCACTCTACAATGAAGCCCCTATCAAGGCTCCGCTATTCTTGTCTGCAACGCCCTCTGCCACCGACAAGTGACACCCCACACAGTCAGTCCCTTATTTACTATCTAGAGTATCTAGCACACAGATGCGAGTCGGATAATATTCGAGGGCATTGTGTTGCAACAGCATTCTGGAAAATACGGCTAATTGGGCCGCAAGACAACGTCGTCGTTTCTGTACTTCCTTCACACCCCTCCCCGCGGGCCGGACAAGTTTGGGCCTGCTCCCCACCTGTCCAGCAGGTTCAGCACCCTGAGGTGCTGGGCAGGGAGAGTCTCCCAGCCCTGCATCGGAATGCATGGACCCAAGTCCTCGAGCTCACCTGTGGTGTGGAGAAGCGTACTTTCAGAGATCCAAGGAGGCAAAGGAGTTGAACATTTTGGAACATACGTTAGTTTTGACTGAAAAAGATGGGCCTTTCCAAAGGCGAAACTCCACCGGGGTAAATAAGGACATTAGAACTGGCCAAGAGTGAGACTCTTCTCCATGTGGGTCTCTTGTGTAACACTTAAACTGGAGCAGGAACTTGGGCCTCCGGGTTTGACCGTCGTCCTCTTAGCCACTATTTCATAAGCATGTATACAATCACCAAAACCTGTGCTTAAGTTAATGCCCTATAGCGAATACGTGTTGGGATTTGGTGGAAGTAGGGCAGAGTAAACTGACAGCATGTTTGCATCTAGAACCATGAAAACACTTTGGGCCTCATTTTGGAAAATATTGTGTCTCGGTAGGATAGCTCAGGGGCAACACGCTCGCCTTGGAAGCAAGACAACACAGAGCATCACAGGTTCGATCCCCAGGTTTGCGCTTAGAAACCTCTGGGTATTAAGCGTGTTATAAATAACATATCACAAAGAGGGTACCACCAACTGTGCAGTTGGGTCCCCTCCATTCAATAGTGATAAAAAAAGTGGTAAACAGGCAAAATCACTGTAACGCCTTTTTAGTTTGGGGTTGCATCACCTATAAGCTGAAACTATTGCATTAGAGTACAGATGAGGAGAAATGGCATACGAGGGGGGACACACAGCTTGTAGGTGTTGCTTGGTTATTCATCCACCCATTGACTGCCCATGACCATGCTAACCCATATGACCATTCCCACCCAGTTCCTACCCCAGCCAGCCCAAAACACTGATGCATGCCAACTCTTTTAGATCGCTTTAATGCAGCCTTACCATCAAACTTTGCACTCAAAGTGCCTGCCAGTGTTTTTTCAAAGCACTCTTCTGAGAGTTAATGACTTAATTGAAACTTTAAACCCGCTACTGGTGGAATAAAAATGTCTTGAACAAATCTGCCTTCCTCCACTTGATTTCTAAGCACTAAGCGTGTCCTTCACTGAAGTCCTGTTTAAATCAAGCATTGGCAAAGCAAACTGTTTTGGCTCGTGTATAAGTATTAGGAATTTGCCAAGCACTGCTACTAGATGCCCAGGTACTCACACCATTTTGCATTGCTACCATCAATGGCCAGTTAATACCACTACAGCAGTGCCTGGCAAGTGCCTTTTGCATGCCTACACAAAAGCCCAAACTGTTGGTATTGTCAATGCTTGTTTCCAGAACTTTTGGAAACAGTGTAATTGTGTCTAGCAAATAACCATTACATGGGGCATTTACAAAAAAGGTAGCAGGCGCCCCTCTCTCGAAAGAACAAGGCATGATAACCGGGGCAATTACAGTGGATTCCTATGGGCGCCACCTGCTTTTCGTAGCTGCTAAAAACAGGCGGGTTCCATAGGAATCCATTGGTTTTACACCGGCCTGAATATGTCATGCTAGTGCAAATAAGTTTGGTTTTTGAAGGGGCGTGTGAAAGCAAGACAGACACTATTCGTTTTGTGCACCCACTGCAAATCCATGAACATTCCTGGAACATGAATTTGAGACATTACAACTGACGCAACACTTATAAGACAGGCTTTGCTATCTTTATTTACGCCCCGGGACTTGGAAAATGAGGGCCTTAGTGAACCCTCAAAAATGGAATCGACGTTGCATCCTAAATCGCCAAAAGATCACGTAGGTGACGTCAGTGCGCAATACAAGAACCTTTAAGGTCACATAACATCCAGTATGGCAGGTGTTGGAAATACGTTCCCCCTTCTGTTTTATTGGACTTTTTCTGCCCCCTTTTTTGAACCAGGGTGCGGGCATGAGAATGAACACCTTGACTCCACTCTCCTCTCATAGGGTCCCCAGTAAATGCCCTTTGCCTGTGGTGCCAAGCTGCAACCAGACTTTTATTTGTCCGCAGAGCTAAAAGGATTGCAACAAGATCTGCTTTTACTAATCAATGCAATCAACACATTAGGGTCATGTGAAGGGTTCCATGTAAGGAAACCAAGTAGCGGACCTGTCGCCAGGACAAGCCACCACTACTCTCCATCTCTTGGCGTGTTCCTGTAACACAAACCCGACTGCAGTGTCATGATGGCTTCCTGCTGTGGCCCCCCTGCAAGCTAGACTGTAGCCAACTCACATCTCCAAACACGGAGGAAGCAAAAAAAACAATCTGCGCGCTAGAAAAATTAGAGTGCAGGTCAGCTGGTCTAAGATTAGGAATGCTTAATTTATAGAAACCCCAGATGGACTTTGCTAGGAGGACATTTTATGGCATTTTGTGACAAATCAACTTCCGGGGCACACGTGGTCCAGGAATGAATATCAGTTTCAAAACCATCAATCCGCCCCACCTCTAGTACACGAGAAGGGATGCAAGCAGATTGGAAACACGAGAAAATATTAAACCTCCTTGTCCAGTTTTGGTAAAGTGGACGGAACGGCAGGCTCATCTCCGCAAGCTTGTGGATCGTTGCTTAGTTGCAAAACAGCGAAACTACAATTATTACTCAATGATAAAAGGGACTGTCCAGTCAAGGTTGCATACAAATATCTAATTTATTATTATACAACAGACAGTTCTAGCACACTACAAAATACAACCCACCCTGTAAAGGAATGCAGAGGACAGACAGATTCAAGAAGAAAAAGGGATGCACTCTGGATACTGACAGGAGGGTAGCTGATTAAGTAATTAATGGCAATAGTTCAAGGATGCTTGGTTTCAACACCACGGGAACAATGGGTTGTAAAATGTCACTAGGGGCCTTCGGGGGGGGGAGGACCAAGGGGACAGAACCACAATGTACCTTGTGATTGTAGAAGTTCTTGTTGCGGTTTCAGGGTGCCTTGCAGCTTGTGCGACAGAGTTCAAGATGGGAGACAGCTCTGGATATCAGGCGGCAGGAAGTTCGGCAAGCAAGGCTGGGTGGACGGCCGCAGGCTGGCCTAGA
Source organism: Ambystoma mexicanum (assembly GCF_040938575.1). NCBI lineage: Eukaryota > Metazoa > Chordata > Amphibia > Caudata > Ambystomatidae > Ambystoma > Ambystoma mexicanum. The sequence goes on from NC_090921.1 coordinate 1,341,678,184, forward strand.
CAGTGGCTTGGGGTCTGGAATCGTTGTCTCAGTGCTGGTTGGTGGGTCTGAAGCATTGCTCGAGGCATCTCAGATGACGTGAGCGACTGCAGCGTGGCAACAGTCAGCGGTGCAGTCGGTTGCAGCTCGAGGGGCTTGACTGGCTCGGAAACTTCCTTTAAGGACGCTGGTTAATGCTTGTTGATGCACTCCATCACTGGGCTCATGTCGTCCTTTAAGGCAGGTGACCCAAAACTGAGGAGAGTGTTGCAGGCAACGGCTTTGTCCTTGGTTTGGTTCAGAGACTCTATGGCATTTCCCACATAGGCAACTTGCTTGCATAGCGAAGCAGGGCATGCTGTGCGCTGACTGGATACCAGTTCTGGAGCTGCTGGAGTGTCCTCTGGATTCAGTATCTCCCTCTGCTCCCTGGGAGTTGTTTAGGGGAGGGATCTTGCTTCCATCTTTGGAAATCCTGGCCTTCCCTCACTGCCGGAAGCTGTAAGGCAGACTGCACCTCCAGCCAGGGTCCAAGTGAGTTATTTTTGTTACTCACTGCAAAGTCTTCAGATGATCTGCCCAACAGAGGGGCTCGGTCCACTCTTAAAGCCAAATGGGCCACAGCGATGGTGTAGGCTAAGCCTACCTTAATGAACCAACCTCTGGAAAATGTGTAGGGCTAATCTGCACACATTTTCCTATGCTCAGCGCATGACATACACATAGACCCGTGTACTCTGGGTGGACACAGCCTACAGGTGCAGTCCTCCCTGTCATATTTAGTTAGAATCTGACAGGTGGAGTACACAAAGCATCTCAGAAGGGGAGGGTCAAAACCTTCCTCCTGCCATGGCTAGCCTAATTAACTATCAAAGGCTCCATGGATCTGCCCTGTCCTTTTGTGTAAGCAATGCAGATGGTGGCAGCAATTAACATAATTAACATACTAACAGAGTATACTTCAAACAGGCCCACGTGGCCTGGTTGCAGAGTTTAACAAAAGAGACAGGAAACCCTAATAACCTTTGATATGCACTGTGTCACCCTAAAGCCAGCTCACGCCCCTCAGTAGAAATGGCAGTGAAGTCTCATGTCTGGGACTGCATGTTTACAGTACTCATCCCCGGACAGGGACCCCATTCAGAAGGTATGAGTATGTGGATTGATGCAGACAGAAAGTCTGGTCTCACCACAGCTTCAAGGGAGGCCTGGCGCTTTAATCAGGAACCACAGAGAGCTCAATCACACAGAGAGGCCCCTTGTTCCACAACAGACAGGAAGATGGGTGGGACTTAGTATTACATGTTTTCACCCCTTTACATTTCTTGTTGCAAAACACTCTGGTTATGACCTCATGCATACAGGAGATTGTTGGTGGGGATCTACCATCATTCAGTTTCATATAAAATTTCACAAAATCCCAAATGAGCGCAAACCCAACGTGCGGATGGTCGAATTCCTCACACATTTTATCCATCCTAGCCAGGAAAAATGCCTACTGACCCCCCGCCCCCCCCCCCGAGCCAAACAAAGGCAAACATCTACTTTTGGATGCAATGCCACTGACTTCCTGTCTAGGATCACCAAACTCTGTTCCCCTGTAGGCAAGGGTCATGTCGCCCGATGGGGCTATTCTAGCATAACAGGGTCGGGCTTCTATAGCAACCTATCTTTCTGACTCGCATTTGTCTCCATGATTATTATTACCTCCTTACACGGCACCCTCAATGTGCAAGCAACCAATATGGGAAGAGTGAAGGATCCGAGGGTTAGAGAAGTAACTATGGTTTTCCCATTAGTGTTCTGAAAATTGCACGTCATTCTTGCCATTCATTCGTTAAGAGCCCTCCTACCCTTTCCCCAACCCCTCTTATAGTTTATGGGCTAGCTCCACTTTCACTAAAATACCAATTGCATCTTCAGTTTCTCATCAGTGTCAGCCTGGGACGGGTAGAAGTTAGATTACGATCTGGCAAATGAGCAGGGATACCCTCGCGGTAAATTTCAGGTGATAATCAGAGCTTGATGCCAAATTATTTACGTTCTTTCACACATCTCTCCATCAAGTTTTTAAGCTCGTTAGTCCTCCTGCGATGTACAGTGGGCCTCATTACAGGTTTGGTGGCATCCCGCCGGTAAATCTGATGGGATACCACCAAACTGTGCTACCATTACTGTCACTTGCTCCGGCGGTATTACCGCTGGATTATGAGTGCCTGCAACAGTTGTAAATCCACATTCCATGGAGTCCCATTGGACTCTATGGGTGGGGGATTTGCTGGTATTACCGGTGCCAGTAATACCAGCTATTTTTGCCAGTAAGGCACCTGACTTACCTCCAGCTGGCAAACTTGTACTTCTCTGGTGCAGTAATGTGCCGGTAAACAGAATTATCAGCACGTTTTTAGTTATAATGACCCCCATTATATCTGAGTGAGTTAGAAGGTATCCATCCATTTATGTGTGCTGTTTGCATAGGAACCAGGAGGTGATGAGGATAGAACGTGGGGACATATGGCTGGAATAATACCAGACGACACGCGGTAAATATGGTTTGTAACATGTTTTAATTACATTTTACATGTTTACAAAGTTGACCCAAGGAGATATTGGCATTTGACCAGAACCAAAAGCTTATTAAACCAAGTAGTGAAGACTGGAATAATACTCGGGTTTAAAGGTCCCACTTGACCACATCTCTTCATGGGTGCTGACCTCTTTCACTTGCATACCATAATGTTGTGATACCAGAAGTACGGGTTAAACAGCACAGTCCTCAGGCCCCAGCAAGGAACCGGCGAACTACCATTGAACAGCCCTAGCTTTTAGAGTCTGCATCTGTCCTATGGTGAGGGTACCTGGGTTGCATCGGTATACTGCACCTATATTGGGGTATACCTCCCTCGCATCGTGCACCCCCAGAGTTGTTTCTCTGACATTTATTTCACATGCCGACTGGCTCCGACATGCCCGAGTAGCAGCCAATGAGTGATCTAGTGTCGTCAGCCCCCACCACCCCCACACACACCCCACCCGGTTCGGTGCTTCCATTCACAAGATTGATTAAAATTAAATGCACTGGTTGGAAATCGATTAAAACATATGAAATGCATGCACAGTGAGGTGAAATGAATGTCAGTCGTGTACAGAAGAAATGATTGAAGTTCACAGTGATCTTCAAGGATCTACGTTATAAAACCGAATCCCAACAGCTCGAATTACATAATAGCCATGTGCACTTGATGCATTTTATAATTTGAGCTTTTGGGAATCCGGTTCTTTGTCCCCCGCTGGGCATTTCATGTATGCGGGGGAAACTCCTGCAACTCTGCAGCCCATACCACCTATCGAAGGGTGTGGGGGACACCCCTGCAGCCCCTGCTCCCCCTTGTTCAGTATTATGGGCTTTGAGCTTTTCTACCAGGCTGAATGCACACTAAATGTACATCCAAACCTTTTTTTCGGTATTTTGGGGTAAACCCACCTGCAGATGGAAAAATCACTTCTCTTCCTCCACCAGGAGCCTTTTGAATCGTCTAAGCCAAATGAATATTTATGTAAATGTGTGTAGGAAAGAAATTGCTTTGCAAGAAGACAGTCATATAATCTGAAGGGAATACGTTTTTACATGGCCCTGGGTGCTAATGGCAATAACGGCAGACTAGGTGGGCCATAAGGACCGCGAATCATCCAAAACCCTTATTGAAGACCCTTGTTTACTTGGGCCTACCAACTTGGGCTGGCAGGTTGTTACTGGGCGGCGTGGCCCACCGGGGACGCCATTATTAACTCACAAGCTGGGAGGGTAGCTCAGGGGCAACATGCCGACCTTGAGAACAGGTCAATGCTGTGCAACATGGGTTTGATACCAGATTACACGCTTAGAAGATGCAGAAGTCTTGGATGAAGTGCTATATACATTATTAATGATTAATACATAATAAGTGCAGTTGGGTATATAATTAAGGATGTCCTGATAAGAACATAGTTTGTGTTTTGTAAAAGTTCGACCAACATCATTTTTGATGAAACGCAAATTTCGAATTATTGCACAATTTCAAAGCATCTTTGTACTTCAAATATCTGTGCTGGTAAAGTCTTTTTCCACACCTGAACTTTTTTTCTGAAATCCCAACTTTTAAGAAGTTTAGTTTGACGGTAAATGTGGCTAACAATTCTGATAACATTTTAGAACCGTAGTCCCCGGCCACCTGGAAGGAAAATTAAAGAATATGTTCTTGTGTAAAGGCTGCGGGAATCACTGTAGACTAAGGGCAAAGTGAAGCCTTTTTCTAAGCCCAGTCGTTAATTGCTGTGACTGCAATTTGCTAATATTTTAATCTTGCCACTGGTGTCCTCATCCACTAGCTGGGTATTATAGGCTGGGGGAATTTCAAGTTGCAAGCTACTAGCCAGCCATAAAAAAGTCACTTGCCACCTCAATTTTACGCATACATACAGCACACCATTTCTTACTCGCCAAAGCCAATTATCACTAGCCAATGGCTAGTGGCGAGTGCAAATGTTGAGCACTGTTATACTGACCTGCACAAATTCAGGTTTTTTTTTCAGCTTTAGGGACGTTTATTCTGATCTACAGAATAGAAACATTTTTCTCTACTTCAAAGTGATTACATTAAATTGGTGGGAGCTGCACTGTAATGAATGATGCATTTTATCTATGTAGCAGCATGGTAGCCGTGCACCCCATTTTGTGTTTCCAGCAACGGGATCCATTTGCTGGCTTTTGATATAAAACCAAATGTGTTTTTCTTAATTTGAAAAGTGTGTCCGCTGCCATCTTCTACCATGTACTAACTGAAGTGAGATTTAATTGAAATAGACGCATTTGGAGATCTCCAGAACATATTTTAAAATAAAGGCAGCATGAAAATATCGTGTTGGGCCAAAAATGTGTTCTTATGTTTTGCCAGGATTGACCAATATTGCACTCGCCGTCGTTGAACAGAGGATTCAATTCAGCTATATAGGGAAGCGTAAGATGGATGATGCTGGCATCTTATGAAACTCACACAAAGACAAGATCTGGCACATGGGGCTTTTATGAAAGCAGTAAGTGCCACCTGAAGTGATGCGAGAAAATGTGTAAAACAGTGAGAGGGGAAACAATCAAACAATATACCCACACACGAACAAGACACGGTGTATGGGGCTTTTGTGAAAGCAGTAAAAAGTACCTGAGCTATGTGACAACAAGCAGTGAAAAAAAGTGAGAGGAAAACCACAAATTACTTAATGAAAAGTACATGGAGCTATGTGATAACAAGCAGTGAAAAAAGTGAGAGGAAAACCACCAATGACTTAATGAAAATTACCTGAAGCTAACTGACAACAAGCAGTGAAAAAAAGTGAGAGGAAAACCACCAATTACGCAATGAAAAGTACCTGTAGCTAGGTGATATCAAGCAGTGAAAAAAAGTGAGAGGAAAACTACCATTTACTTAATGAAAAGTACCTGAAGCTAAGTGACAACAAGCAGTGAAAAAAGTGAGAGGAAAACCAACAAGGACATAATGAAAAGTACTAGAAGCTAAGTGACAACAAGCAGTGAAAAAAGTGAGAGGAAAACCAACAAGGACTTAATGAAAAGTACCTGAAGCTAAGTGACAACAAGCAGTGAATAAAGTGACAGGAAAACCAACAATGACTTGATGAAAAGTACCAGAAGCTAAGTGACTTGCAGTGAAAAAAGTGAAAGGAAAACCAACAAGGACTTAATGAAAAGTACCAGAAGCTAAGTGACAACAAGCAGTGAAAAAAAGTGAGAGGAAAACCACCAATTATGCATGAAAAGTACCTGTCGCTAAGTGATAACAAGCAGTGAAAAAAGTGAGAGGAAACCCAACAAGGACTTAATGAAAAGTACCAGAAGCTAAGTGAGAACAAGCAGTGAAAAAGGTGAGAGGAAAACCAACATGGACTTAATGAAAAGTACCAGAAGCTAAGTGACAACAAGCAATGAAAAAAAGTGAGAGGAAAACCACCAATTATGCATGAAAAGTACCTGTAGCTAAGTGATAACAAGCAGTGAAAAAAGTGAGAGGAAACCCAACAAGGACTTAATGAAAAGTACCAGAAGCTAAGTGAGAACAAGCAGTGAAAAAGGTGAGAGGAAAACCAACATGGACTTAATGAAAAGTACCAGAAGCTAAGTGACAACAAGCAATGAAAAAAAGTGAGAGGAAAACCACCAATTATGCATGAAAAGTACCTGTAGCTAAGTGATAACAAGCAGTGAAAAAAGTGAGAGGAAACCCAACAAGGACTTAATGAAAAGTGCCAGAAGCTAAGTGAGAACAAGCAGTGAAACAAGTGAGAGGAAAACCAACAAGGACTTAATGAAAATTACCTGAAGCTAAGTGACAACAAGCAGTGAAAAAGGTGAAAGGAAAACGAACAATTACTTAATGAAAAGTACCTGAAGCTAAGTGACAACAAGCAGTGAAAAAAAAGTGAGAGGAAAACCACAAAGCAATTATGTAATAAAGTTGACCACGATCAAATAAGCAGTGGAAATGAATATCCCGATGATCACATGGGAATTGTTGAATCTTAAAATTACCGCTAATCAATTTAGATAATGGAGTTAGACGCATTTGCACTTTTTAAAACAATTTGTTAGAAATAATGTAGATTTGTGTATTGGTGAGCAACATCTGTGACATATTAAATATTTTGAAAAAGTTCGGAGAATGGCCCTCGTGAACAAACAAGAGGGATACTCGTCCAGATGAAGACCCTACAATAATCATCAAGGGTTGAAATGCGAATGTGGACGCCGGATGTAATAGGATGTTGATCAAGCAGTATAATACGCATCTATACATATTTGAACAGGTTTTTTAATGTTATAATTTAGTGATATTTCTGGGAACGTAGGAACAGTTTAAGCATGGCACTCACTCTTTACCTCACACATCTACTCTGTCCTCTTGGTTTGTATAAGAAGACGTATTACATTTGTGGATGTTGCTGCTCACAATGTAAATTGAAGAGCTAGACTGATATGGAATTCATTACAATATCCTTGTCCTCATACGAAAACACTACATCTTTGGTATATTCAATTTTGCACTCTGCTAGATCTGAGCAGCAGAGCGCTAGCAGCTTGTGAGAACAACACGGAATTGGGAAAACACTGAACAGCATTTCCTGCAGCGCTCATTTTGCCTTTTTAGAACAAAAGTGCGTAGGTGTCCAAGGCTGGAAGCCAAGGCAGTTGCCCGTCCTCCTCTCTCTGTGAATGACGAGCCGTGAAAGCCCGTTTAGCCTCGCATCAGCAAGGCCTGACAATCAATTAGACCGCGGGATCCGAAAGGGCTGCAGTGGTTGTATACCGAAAGAAAATCTTGCCGCTAAATATTCAAGCCGCCTGCACTGTTACATGGCCCGCACTCATTTCGATGCCAGACTTCCCAGGTACTTTGGTTCCCTTGAACAGCCACCCCTTTCCCTTTTAAACAATTGAGCTCTTTTTTCCCTTTTCTAAAATATGTCCATTCAATAGTCCTTTTGGTTTACTGTGTATATGTGGATACAGTAAAATTAATATTGACTTACACATGTTTTAATAGCAATTCCTTGCATCTTGGATCTCCAACTGCAGATCAGCACATGTCATGATGCCTACCCCCCGAGCACCAGGCCAGGCCCAGCACCCCCGGAAGCAGGCATCATGCCCTCGGGTAAAAGCCCAGCAGCCCCTTATAGGGGCTCTTTGGACTCAGTCCTGGCGCCTTTGGCGCCAGGCTCATGTTGGACATCAGTCCTGGCGCTATAGGCGCCAGGCTCATAAAGGGAGGTGTTTTGTGCACTTACTTGATGCAGACCATGCTGCACGCTTCAGGCCTCCCTGAGACCTGAAAGGGACTATTTTTTTCATAGGGACTATTTTTTCACTCGGGCGTGGCCAGGGAAGGATACATACCTAGTTGGGGAAGGATACATACCTGGGACTTCTTTGGAGGCTATTTAAGCCACGCCCAGACAGCAGCTCATGCTTTGCGTTGTTCTGCTTCCTGCAGCTTAACGCTCACCGTGTCTGCTCCTGCTCCTAGACTCCGGCCACGCCCGCCTCGAACCTGGAAGACCTGCAAGGAAGGAAGAGAAGAGAAAGGTGAAAACCAAGGACTATTTCAAACTTCTTACCTGCATCCGGAATCTTCTCGCCAGCATCCCTGAAGAAAGACTTCCATTTAAAAGCATTGCGTTGCTCGCTGCAGCGCCACGCTTCACTCACCTGTCCTCGAGACATCTCCCGGCTCCATCGCGGCTGTCAGCATCGGACACCACATCTCTGCACCTAGGGGAGAGAGGAAGAAACAAAAGGTGAGCAGAAGGAACACAGAAGGAAAGCCTGATTAACAGCCATAATACTTACCGGCTTTTCTTCCACATTTCGGGTCGGCGCCGCCCCGTTGGCAGGTACCGTACCCCGGCCCCTATGGGGAAAGGACAAGAGACATTTCTGGGGAATGATAAGGACATTTAGAGGGATCGTCCTCATCACTTCTCACCTCGGCAGTTTAACCCCTCGACGCATCACCTTCATTCTGCACCTGAAATAAAGGACAGATCACAGGTTAGAAAGACAACGTAAAGGGGGCCTCACTTGAACTTTGAACTGTCATACTTACGACGCATCGCTCAGGAAAGTCAAGTGGATTTTGCCAGCGCCATTCTGAAAACCAGTGAAGTAACTGGACGAACACGCGCCCTTGCACCAGAAGCAGGATGGAGAGTTCGTCCTTCCAAACCATAAGAAGGATATTCCTACGGGCCAGGCAAGCACGATTTGGAGGTCCTGTCCAATCGGTGTTCCGGGTCCTGCGCATCACGCTAGAAGAGGCCACAGCAATCCAGACTAGACCAGCGCCCCCGTGGGAACCCGGTGAGCGTTACAGAACGCGAAGCCTTCCGACAAATTCCCACCCAGGCGCTATGGAAACTTCCGAAACTGACCAGTTGGCCCAATCACTGGGGGAATTACGGGCCGAAGTACACGCCGCTCATCAAGAGACTAGTGCCCTCAGGAGGGAAGTGATTGTAATAAAGGATAGAGCTGATGACCTGGCTAGACAGCTTTTGCAAGGTCAAGCTGGACAAACTCCTTTACCCGGTTCCGGGGGGAACCCCGCTCCTGTGGTTTCCAGTAACCCGGTACAGATTAATCTACCTGGAAACATGCCGCTGGCCCCACCTGAACGCTTTGCTGGGGACCCCAAACGATTCGCCGTGTTCATGAATCAGTGTCATTTGCACTTCGTATGCAGACCTGGGGCCTTCCCTAATGATCAGACCAAGGTAGCCTTTGTGTTGTCATATCTCAGCGGCTGTGCTGCCGATTGGTCAGTCCCACTGGTAACTCAAGATGACCTGATTCTTCGTGATTTTCAAGGATTTCAAACAAGCATGGAAAGGTTATTTGCTCAACACTCCCAGGGACAGGCTCTGGATGACAAACTTCTATCTCTGCGACAGGGCAATCAAGACCTTCTATCCTACATTGCAACCTTCAATAGACTAATTGTGGAAACTGGTTGGCCAGAGGATAAAAGAATCACGTTATTCTATCGAGGTCTACGCGGAGAACTTAAAGATGTCCTGGCACAAGTTGTAAATCCGCCCCAAGAATGCACTGAATATATAGACTTAGTGGTCCAATTGGATCACAGGCTGCAAAACAGAAAAGCAGATTGGTCCAAGTTTGAAACCCGGGTGTTGGCCAAGACCCACGCTAACCACAAGGGGGCTGATGCCTCGGAGCCTATGCAAATCGGAGGTGTTAAAGGACCCCTAACTCAAAAAGAACGGGAAAGAAGACGACAGATGCAAATATGCCTTTATTGTGGGTCCTCTGGACACTTTCTACGAGATTGCCCGGGTAAGCCGCCCAAGAAGGTGGTAGGAGCCGCTGATAAAATCCATGGAAACTCTGTATCGGGAAACGACCACGCACGGCAAGCGTAGGGGTCCGCTTGCCGAGCTTGAAAACTAACTCTCAGACCTCGCATTTCATTGTGCCAATGGTCCTCGTAGATCCGGAACAGCCTAAACGGTTGCATGCTATAAAGGCATACATCGATAGCGGGGCTATAGGAAACTATGTGGATCGAGAATTGGTCTCTAGGATAAACCTCCCTCTGCGTCCTAAAACCAACAAAGATGTCATCACCACAGTAGATGGAACCGAAATTGCCTCTGGACCGGTAACACATTCCACAGCTGAGGTGACACTTGTAGGTCTGGATGGCCATTGGAGGCAGTTGTGTTTGATGTAATCAAGGCTCCACAGTTTCAGCTTATTCTCGGAAACCCTTGGTTAGAGACACATAATCCTCGAATTGATTGGCGAGCGAAGAGAATAACCTTCCCGGATTGTGCACAAACCTGCTACCCAGAAAATCCAAAGATTAATCTAGCATCAGTAACCTCTGTCCCCGTGCAACTACCTCCAGAGTACCAAGACTTTCAGGACGTCTTCCAAAAGGAACAGGCCAACACGTTACCTCCCCACAGATCGTACGATTGCCAAATCGATCTGGTACCCGGTGCACAACCCCCTTGTAGCAGGATTTACGCCCTTACTGAAGCAGAGAATCTGCATTTGAGACAATATTTAGATCAATACCTCGCCAATGGTTTCATTCGCCCGTCAAAGTCCCCGGCATCCTCAGCTTTGTTCTTCATGCCTAAAAAAGAAGGCAACCTTAGAACTTGTATCGATTACCGCGCATTGAACCAGATAACTGTTAAAAATCGTTACCCTCTGCCTCTGATCCCTTAACTCCTTGACCAGGTGAAGGACGCTTTCGTATACACCAAGTTAGATCTCCGGGGGGCTTATCATCTGGTACCAGTAAAAGAAGGCGACGAATGGAAAACGGCCTTCCGTACAAAATATGGACTATTCGAATACCACGTGATGCCTTTCGGGTTGTGCAACGCACCTGCAGCCTTCCAATTCTTCATGAACGATGTCCTTCGGGAACTCATCGATGTCTGTGTTGTCGTGTATATCGATGACATTCTTGTGTACTCCTCTTCAGAATCTGATCACAGAAAGCATGTCAGGGCCGTCCTAGAGAAACTGCGCCAGCACAAACTGTTTGCCAAGCTCGAAAAATGTGTTTTCCATACCACCGAGGTTGAGTTTCTCGGATTCATCCTGACACCTAAAGGGGGCCGAATGGATTCACGGAAAGTGGATGCCATCCTCAAATGGCCATCACCTAGTTCGGTGAAAGGTGTCCAAAGCATGCTTGGTTTTGCCAACTTTTATCGCAGGTTTATCCCGGAGTTTTCACATGTGGTGCAACCCATCACTGCACTCTTGCGAAAAAATAAACGTTTTGAATGGACCGAGGAAGCCGAATAGGCCTTTCAGGAGTTGAAAGCTAAGTTCACGTCCGCACCTATTTTGAAGCACCCGCGTCCCGATCTCCCATATATAGTTGAAACCGACGCGTCCAGCTTAGCCATGGGAGCTGTCCTGTCTCAGAGAGACCCTGAAACCAACCAACTGCACCCCGTAGCATTTTGGTCCAGAAAGTTCTCGCCGTCGGAGATAAATTATGCGATCACCGATAAGGAACTATTAGCCATTAAGTCCGCCTTCAAGGCTTGGCGGCATTATCTCCTCGGCGCCCGGCATACCATCACCGTGATCACTGATCACCGAAATTTACAATATTTAAAAACTGCCAAGGCTCAATCGTCTCGACAGCTCCGATGGGCTTTTTTCTTTGCTGAGTTCGATTTTGTAATCACCTACCGCCCCGGCTATAAGAATGGTAAGGCGGACGCTCTATCCCGAATTGGAATGGAAGAAATACACACAAACTCAGAACCTGTGCCGATAATTCCCGAACAAAGAATTTTGGGGATAACCACTTTACAAACCCTTGAAGACATTCAAGCACGAGTGAAACAATTCCTGGACTCTTCAGCCTTGCAGGATTGGATAAAAAGGGGGTCTAACTTTTCAGTCAAGGATGGCTTACCTTACTTCCAAGGACGCTTATTTTTGCCAGAAAAGGAATTGCAAGAACTGGTTATTTCCCGTCATCATGATACCCTGATGGAAGGACATCCTGGCATTGCCAAAACAGAGGAAAAGGTTAAACGACAATTCTGGTGGCCTTCCTGGCGAAAGGATATTAAATCTTTTGTGATGTCCTGTGGAGTTTGTGCCCAAAACAAAGGTCAAAAGACAAGACCCGCCGGTCTTCTTCAGTCCTTAGACATTCCACCAGCACCTTGGCACACCCTGTCACTAGATTTTATCACGGACCTGCCCTCTTGTAATGGTTACAATACTATTCTGGTCGTGGTGGATTTATTTTCCAAAATGGCCCACTTTATTCCGTTGAAAGGATTACCTTCAGCCTTTGTTCTTGCCAAAGAATTCCTCAAAAATATCATCTGTTTGCATGGATTCCCGTCCATACTAGTCTCCGATCGGGTAAGCCAGTTTATTTCTCATTTTTGGAAAAAGTGTTGTCAACTGGCACAAATCGACGTAAGACTCTCGACCAGCCACCACCCACAGACCGATGGTCAGACGGAGATAACGAACCAGACCCTTGAACAATATCTACGATGTATGTTGCACCAATCGGAGGGTAATTGGAAGGACATTTTATGGGTGGCAGAATATGCATACAATAACTCGATACACTCTGGAACTGGTCAGAGCCCCTTTTATACCCTATATGGACATCACCCTCGTACTTCAGACTTGGGCTCACCTCTGAGCCTTGAAATGCCCGCAGTGGACCATTTGCATTCTACGATTACTCAAGCCTTCAAGGATGCAACTGCACATTTGCAACATGCGAAAGGGAAATACAAAAAGAATGCGGATCTGCATCGAAGAGAGGCGCCTCCATGCCAAATAGGGGATCAAGTATGGTTGGCTACTAAACACCTATCACTCAAGGGGCCTCGAACTTTTAATCCAAGGTATTTAGGCCCTTACTCGATCAAAGCTATAATCAACCCAGTGGCAGTCAAGCTCGATCTACCAGCTAACATGCGGATTCACCCCGTTTTTCATGTGTCACTTTTGAAACCAGTGCACCCAGGAACCAGATTAACAAAGCCACCAGAACCGATTCAGATAGATGGGGAGCCTGAATTCGAGGTGAAGAACATTTTGGATTCTAAGATCTCAAAATCAAAACTTTTCTCTATCTAATTGATTGGAAAGGGTACGGGCCTCAGGAAAGGTCTTGGGAACCCAGTGATCACGTACATGCACCTCGGCTGGTAAAAAGGTTCCATCGGAATTTCCCAAACAAACCGAAACCTCCAGAAGGAACGACCTTGGGAGGGGCCTTGGGGGGGGAGTGCTGTCATGATGCCTACCCCCGGAGCACCAGGCCAGGCCCAGCACCCCCGGAAGCAGGCATCATGCCCTCGGGTAAAAGTCCAGCGGCCCCTTATAGGGGCTCTTTGGACATCAGTCCTGGCGCCTTTGGCGCCAGGCTCATAAAGGGAGGTGTTTTGTGCACTTACCTGATGCAGACCATGCGTCATGCACGCTTCAGGCCTCCCTGAGACCTGAAAGGGACTATTTTTTTCATAGGGACTATTTTTTCACTCGGGCGTGGCCAGGGAAGGATACATATCTAGTTGGGGAAGGATACATACCTGGGACTTCTTTGGAGGCTATTTAAGCCACGCCCAGACAGCAGCTCATGCTTCGCGTTGTTCTGCTTCCTGCAGCTTAACGCTCACCGTGTCTGCTCCTGCTCCTGGACTCCGGCCACGCCCGCCTCGAACCTGGAAGACCTGCAAGGAAGGAAGAGAAGAGAAAGGTGAAAACCAAGGACTATTTCAAACTTCTTACCTGCATCCGTAATCTTCTCGCCAGCATCCCTGAAGAAAGACTTCCATTTAAAAGCATTGTGTTGCTCGCTGCAGCGCCACGCTTCACTCACCTGTCCTCGAGACATCTCCCGGCTCCATCGCGGCTGTCAGCATCGGACGCCACATCTCTGCACCTAGGGGAGAGAGGAAGAAACAAAAGGTGAGCAGAAGGAACACAGAAGGAAAGCCTGATTAACAGCCATAATACTTACCGGCTTTTCTTCCACATTTCGGGCCGCCGCCGCCCCGTTGGCAGGTACCGTACCCCGGCCCCTATGGGGGAAAGGACAAGAGACATTTCTGGGGAATGATAAGGACATTTAGAGGGATCACCCTCATCACTTCTCACCTCGGCAGTTTAACCCCTCGACGCATCGCCTTCATTCTGCACCTGAAATAAAGGACAGATCACAGGTTAGAAAGACAACATAAAGGGGGCCTCACTTGAACTTTGAACTTTCATACTTACGGCGCATCGCTCAGGAAAGTCAAGTGGATTTTGCCAGCGCCATTCTGAAAACCAGTGAAGTAACTGGACGAACACGCGCCCCTGCACCAGAAGCAGGATGGAGAGTTCGTCCTTCCAAACCATAAGAAGGATATTCCTACGGGCTAGGCAAGCACGATTTGGAGGTCCTGTCCAATCGGTGTTCCGGGTTCTGCGCATCACGCTAGAAGAGGCCACAGCAATCCAGACTAGACCAGCGCCCCCGTGGGAACCAGGTGAGCGTTACAGCACATTTCATGGAGGTGCTGCAGGTTACTCCTTTTGCTCTCAGCTGCTCTGCTCTGGGAAATTCAGTATAAACTGACACTGCTGTGTATTTTATAAATGTATTGACATTTTTGTGTGTTCATTTATTTTAGCTTGGTGCAGAACTCTTTTCTCTCCACATGCCATGTAAGCAGCCATACTCACCAAAGATGTGGTGGCCATCTCAGTTGCCAAGACAGCCACCCAACAGACAAAGGCAGAATGATGTCCCGGGATCAAGGAACAAAGAGGAAAAGTGGGACACACTTGGTGAAAGGGGGGGATACGATACGGACTCTAGTGGGCCTAACAGTTTGCATACAAGTGTGGTAGAAAAGACACATTCCCTTTGCCATCCGCAGCCACCTCCCTTACCAGCACTTTTTCAAGGCCTATCGTCCCAGAATCAATGCCCAAGTGGAAACTGTACATAAACAATATCAGTGAGAACACCCTCTTTATAGAAACAGTGAAAGGAAACTAGTGCTCGTTATTGGAAGGTCCTGGCACCCCTGAACTGTGGGTAGAAAATAACACAAAATAATACAAATCTACATGCGTTTGAATAATTAGAGGCAAGGCCCGCTCTGGTTGGCACTCCTCCAAGTGGAGAGTAATTAAGGTAAACTAGAGACTTAAAGTAAATGTTTTCAAAGTCAGGGAAAATAAATAGAGGGGGATAAGTCCTAGTGTAATGAGCAGGGTGAACACCGCCCCTAATCAGTCACCATCAAGCATGTTCATCCCACAATGAAGGCAGAAGCAGAAGATGCGGGTCGTCAATCAGCAATGGCCACTGCCCACAGGTCCTTACATAAATCCCAGATTGTAAATGGACCACTGCAGCCAGCAGTGGTTGTTGCCCACACCCCTGCCTGTGTCTTCACTTTGGGATGAAAGCTCCAGATAGCAGAATGCAGCAATGGGAATGGAGACAATAGCAATGAATGTTGCTTTCCAACTAAAAGAATACAGTTTGAACCATTTTTGTTCTTCATCAAAAAATGATATAAGCTTTGCATTCATGGTTGTATAACCACTATTGGTCACTGAGAAGTAGACTGTACTTTTGTGCATTTCCCTTTGAGTAACTCTCAGGGATGACAGTGGCTCACGCTTATGGTTGTGCAACATACAGTGCATGTTGCCAGTCAGAGGGTAGAAAGCAGTTTTGTAAGATACATTATACATCGGTAAATAGACATGCAGCAGTTTGTACTCACATAAATGAGGCCAGAGTAGTAGCGGTCCTTCAGATTATGCAACACGGAAGCCTCATTGAGGCAAGTCAATTCCGCCATGTCCTCCACCTTGGTGAACTTGGGTGGGTTCATCTTCTGGATGTCGTCCTTGGCCACTGTGACCCGCTTGCCATTCTCTGCCAACTCCACCACCACCTCATCACCCCGTTCCTCCTTCAGGCTAGCCGCCTCAAAACCATGTTTCTCTGAGGGCACCCACACCTGCCGCTTGGCAGTCCAGTCTGCCTGTGTGGCCTGGTTTCCCTTGAAGTCCCGGTCCACAAACAGGTAGCGCTCAGCATCATCCCGGTTGACGGCGCGTGAAGACATCTTTATTGCGGGAACACTGACACCAATGCAATACCTGGAACAGAGAGCAAAGGGGTGTTAGCAGAGGGATTTTGAGGCGCAAGGATGCACGCAGGAGGAGGAGGAGCCAGAGGAATGTCAGGAGGAAGTTAAAAGTGAGTAGAAGTGCTAGCAAGAGGAGTTGAAGTACAAGTAGTGCAAGCATCATCAATATCATCATCAATTATTTTTTGCCAAATACAAAATTCCACTTTGGGAGTTATCAGCATATGCTGATATAATATTAACAAATAAAACAGGGCAAATTCTGATACAATTTCACCATCAAATAACCCCTTAAAGATTGGAATGCCAATTGATTTTGCAGAGAGACTGTAGTATTTGGTAAATCGTTGTGCCGATAGTTCCGACACGTGGCACCGCCCATGCAATATTAAGTATATAACCCTGGGCCTAAGAAGATATATACCTTACTGGCAGTGAAATGCCTAGCTGAGGTGTTATAAAGTCAGCTGTTATGTAAAACAAAAAGTAAATGTTCTGTAAAATCCATGTCACTTTCTCCAAACCCGACCATTTCACCTCACGGGGCCCTGGGGACCATGACATCCCAGCCACGGTGGGAAGTGCCACCTTGAGGAGGTAATGTTTTGGATTCAATGTGCAGCAGGACTTGCTACATTGATAGGTTAGAGTCTAGTGCCCGGTTGTATACGAATTGTTCGAACTACAATTGTTCGAATCACAATTGACCTTTACACAATTGCCCAAATCGTGAAGGTCAATTGTTACATATATGCTCAGGGAAACCCCCGCAACCCCCATTATATATATATATATATGTATGGTCAATTGTGCAAAGGTCAATTCGGACCCTTGACTTTCGGTCAATTAGGTAATTCGAACAATTGTGTTCGAACAATTTGGGTAATACCTAGTGCCAGGTACTGTGGAGACCTAATTGGAGCACCGCTTTCTTTTCCGCGTCTACCGTCTATGAAAGTGGCCTAGTCTACAGCTCTCTGAGCAGATCTAGAAGAGGTCATAACAAGGAGACATCATCTAAACCCTCATTATTGCTTAAAATCTGCAGGCTCCCACTGGGTACACCAACCCCGGAAATGCAGCCACACCTCCTCCTTACCAGGGAAGCTGTAGTAGGTGTTGAAGCAGCATGCCCAGTATTTATCCTCCAGACTCAAGATGATAGCTCAGGGGCAACGTGCTCGCCTTGGAAGCAAGACGACACTGAGCAACACAGGTTCGATCCCCGGGTCCGCGCTTAGAAACCTCTAGGTGTTAAGCGGGTTATAAATAACCTACTGTATCATATCATAGACAACTTGACCACGTTTCCCCCCCATTTGACTCAGATGATAAAGACAGAGAGGGACTCACTCGCCACCATTTTCCTTCCTTCTTAGGAAAAGCAGGAACTATCCAAGTCAATGACGGAAAGCTAATAGCCTGCTAGGAAAATGGGGTATAATACAACTTCTCTCACATCTCTCCTCATGATAATACCACTTACTCACTCCATGAAAACTTAATTCATGACTCTGCCACTCCAGCTCCGAGGCATTTGGCTTCCAAAGACAAGCCTCGTGCAAACAGCAACCCTTCCCCGGACTTCAAGGTAGCAGTGGAATCTTTAAAGGCTTGTTTCCCATCATGGAGCTGCTCAATGGGTCAAACCACAAACAGAAAGGTTTAAATCAGTCCAGAAAGGAAACCCATCAGAGACCGGAGATGAAGAGGAAAGGGGAGTAGCCTAACAGGGTAAATTAGAAAAAGCAATCAAACCCTCCACATAAGATGCAAAGGACACTACAGGAAAAAGCACAATGGGGAAGGATCCTAAAGGAAGAAGGCACAGGGAAGGATACCCGGCGTGAAAACACAAGGATAAGACTGCAGGGAGCTATATCTCAAACACATGCAGAGACCAAAAAGAAGAGACTGGCAGAGACTAGATCCAAAGAATCAGAGAAAACCAAGCTTCAAAAGGCAATGTCTGGGAGGAGGCAGACCCAGATAAAGAGAAGGAGAAGAACAAACGCCTGCTGAAGCCGATATGTCGAACACTGGCCCCCCAAACGGATCCGAACAAAGAGGAGAGGAAGCACGACCCTGCCGAGGGCATTAGTTCAAACACTGGCAGAGAAGCAAAGAAGTGAACAGCCTGAAATATACATCTCAGACATTGGTGGCGGCCATATTCAGAGAAGGAGAAGGCAGCACAAAACCATCCAAGAGTGCCTGCACAACATGGATGCTGCCAGAGATTAATAAAACATGGGCCTGAGGAAGAGGGGATAAATACTTGCTGATGATTGGAGAACGTGAAAGTTAATATCAGCTCTAACCAAGAGGGAGGGAATTAGTTGACAGTAGGAGCGAGTCTAAAGATGTTTTCATATTTTCTGCCCTAGATGGCAACCCACTGGATCTTAATACACCCCCCCCTCCCCCCCCCGACCCCTAAAAAAAGTGGTTGGCACCAAAAGGAAGCAGCTGGGCGATAACCAGTGAAGTTGAGAATAAAGCAAAGAAGCAGCTTGAATCTAAATCAGTAGACTGTGAAAACTAGACTCTTATGGAACGATATATCCCAGAGACTTTAAGGCAGCTAGCAGGATCCCCCATAAGCATCCCGCGAGATCTCCACAGCATCATTAATCATCTCACCCCAACACATTTCGATATTAGCTGCTCTCATCTTTCACGGAATAAATCAAGTCCAAAAGCTGTACATAGAAAAGAAAAAGGGGTGGAAAGAATTAACTTAGGAAGGTGCAACAGTGGCATGGCTCCAAGTTCTGCTCGGATTAAATTCTATAAATTATAATTTCATCAAATTACTGTTACTTGGGCTATTAAAGCAATTTAGAAACCCTTTCCTCAAATCTCTGGGCATTCGTGTTTGTTCGGGACCCTACCACCTTTTTTGCGAGCAACTTGATACCCATAACGTAAAGATGTATTGCTGTTACTAAATTCTGGGTAACCCTGCCCCTGTCCTTGTTAAGAAGAGCAGCAACGTGTACATTAGGCTCAACGTCGCCTTGTATCATGCATGTTGAGTAGCAATACTCCACTTGCTAGCTGTTTCAGCGGTTTTTCTGTTACACCGCCTTCCTCAGGGCCATGTGAAGCAAGGCCTTGCTGCTTTATTGGTCTCATGTCCCACCTCATTATTATAATAATAAGCCGCCACATGTTTCTGTGCATTTACAAAGCTATAGGGAGGGGGTTTGCCACAATCCACTCATCTGAAGACATTTCAGCCACACATACCGTCTAGCTACACAGCTTAGACGGCAGAGCCATGCGTTCCCAAAGGCTCAAGCGACCAACAGTGCAGCTGCTGCTCATGGCACGCAGAGCGCAAAGGTTTGCAGGTAAGACAGCAGAGCCATTCTTTCTGTTATGCTTGCCTCACCTGCAGGCACTAGAGCCCTCTCGGGGGCAAGCCACATACGCAGCGGTCAAACTGTCTGTCATCCAACACCTTTGAAAGGGCTCAGCCGGCGCATGGTTCAAGCGGCAGAACTCAGGTGATGGCCACAGAATTGTGGGACCTGGGTGGAGAACTGAGGGAACTCCAGATAGCAGTGTGCAGCCTGCCTGCATGGTGGCAAGCTAGCGCGTAGACCTAAGAGCTCACTCAAGACATCTCCGTCCAACCTGCAGAAGAACCTAGGTTTGCATCCCACCGCGGCTGACTCGGCCCTTGTTACCCTTTGCAGGTCAACAGTCTGAGCAACATACATCTGGGTAATAATAAACCTACTACAGTGCTTAGAATACTGGAGCATCCAGCATGGATCGCTAGATGTCAACATGAGATTGTTATATGTTGGCCCTTTTTGACCTGCGGATGAGAAGCTTTTCTCTGGTGAGAGAGTGATGCACTGCAATGAATGCGAGAGTCGCATCAGGACCGGCCTAAAATCCTCTCCAGTCCATATGGCATAGAGGCCCCTCCTTCGCTGGAGCAGGACCTAAAGCAACACAGCAAATTGGAAGCACAAACGCGAGAAAGCTAGAAATCCTGGCCGCCTGCCAGTCACCTGGCTGCTGGATGTGGGCAGGGGGGGGGGTCTCAAAGGCCCCACTGGCACCTTTAATGAAACTTCCAGGCAGGTGGCAGAGAGGCAGCGCCGTCTCTTGGCTTCAGCGTCATTCCACCTTTTTACGACGACTTGTGCCCGAGCCAACGCATTTTGCTCTGCAGGTGATGTCATGCGCTCGACATGAAGGCAACCCTAATTGGGTTTAATGTGTTACTAAGTTTAGTGCAGTGGGCGGCCAAGGTCCAGCGGCCAGCCTGGGGCTGCTCCTGAGCGCACCAGACTTTGTTCATCTGCTAGTGTGCTTGCTCGTGTCAGACTTCAGGACCAGAACAAATTGCAGCGTCCATTTTAGACCATCCTCCATAGCTCTCAACCATTTGTGTCACAAAGGCGGGTGAAATCACCCGATTTTGTTTTTGGCGGGTGAGACGCCCATTGGAATGAATGGGCGTGCAGGGGGCTTGGCGGGTGAGTCCGCCCTTTACAAGGCGGGTGACACCCGCCAAAAGCGTGTGAGTTGAGAGCTATGCCATCCTCCTTCCTCATTCTCCTCGGTAGGTCATCCTTGTCACTTGTCAGTCTGCACTCCTATCCCCAACGCCTCACTCCTTCTCATTCAGCTGTGAGACATCAGGAGACAGAAAGAAGACTGACTGATGGGTGCGCTGGGGCACTGAGGAGTGTGACTGGGGTGTGAGGAAGTCCTGAAATGGCTGCTCCAGACATTGAGCATTCTAGCCGGCTTTCATCAGCTTCCAGTGAGCTCCGTGGGCACACCTGGGATGGCAGCCATATTGTTTCTTGCCAAACTATTGCTATGAATCAGAACCATGTAGCATTGCGGTCTTTGTGTCACAGACGTCCTGATAATGTCTCGCAAGGTATGCGGGAGGCTACTGAGCCAGCACATTGGATTTTCTGGGAAGTCACATAGACAGCTCAACTTTCTGCCAGCGAGGTGGTGATAACTCTCTCCTTCCACAGACGCATTGCAAGACAGTGGTATGATTCTATAAGCCGGGGCTAGAGTCGTGCTTCCATCAGAGCCCTACTGACGCCCTTATCTATTTCAGGGCTGCACTAATAGTTCTTGCCAAGCACGGGCCTTTAAGTTGGTTCAAAAGAGCCGAATCCACTATGTTTCAGGTTATCCACAAAAAAATGTATTTGGATACAATGGTCCTCATTAAGAGTTTGGAGGTAGCCATGCCGTTTTTAACGGCATGGGTACCCCCAAACTCAGGTCCGGGTCCTGAAAAATGCGATTTACCGGGCCATTCCGACATTTGCGGGCCCATTAAATCCCATTTTCGGAACCCGGTACGTCCCCATAGGGCTCAATGGGAATGGGGAGGATGCTAACAACGGACCGTTAATGACGGGTCAGTTGTTAGCATCCTGGTCTGCTTGCGGGTGCCGGTATGTACGTCTGGCCAGACCAGACGTGCATACCACCACCCGTGAGCAAACTCGTAATGTGGCGGCCCGGTATGAACGGTGCCGGTACCTTACCGGCAACGTTCATACCGTGGCTGCCAAGGTCATAATGAGGCCCAATGATTCTAAAGGGTAGCTATTTACCCTGTCAAAGGGTAACACCCAAAAAACTGCTCCTGTTCTTCTGGGACCTCGAGGAATAGACTTGCAGACCCCTGCTGCAGAGGATACACGACTCCAGAGGTATTCTGTGCTTGCAAGTGCCAACTACCTGAGATGCCAGGCTAGCCACCCTTACCTGTGCGTTTCATAATGGGGAAGCCGAGACCAGAGACACAAATACAGGCTGTAGGAATGGCACGCCACCATGTTCTCATGGATTACACATCTACACTAGTCTGGGCCAGCCCCAACAGGGTGCAAACATTCCTCTTGCGCAGGTTCCTACCCACCTCACTTATATCGCTGTCAATTTCTGGCTCTCTCTGTATGTTTCCATTTAACTCGCTTTCTAGGTGTGACACCCTCTTTTTGTCTAACTCTCATGTCTCGTTCATTGTGACCCTCTGTTTGACCCTTTATATTTGTCTGTTACAACCCTTCTAACCCTGCACCGCCGCAGTCCTTTGTTTTCTCACAAATATGTATTAGACAGAGAGTTGCAATTTATTGCAATTAATCTATTTGCACAGCAAACAACATTGCGAATTGCAGAGCAATGATGCGTAAAAACAGCATTGGATCAGGATAGCTAAAACAGATACATTTACCTGCCGATGTAGTGAAGTCGGGCAGAGGTACTGGTGGGACGTAATAGGATGCAGCACCCCGCAGGTGGCATGAGACATGATGTTCCTAGAGCATGGAGATACTTCAAACACAGGATGTAATGCGGCTTGACAATACCGCTGAAGGACCTCAATTACTTGCCATTTTCGTGAAAGGGTTTGACCCTGTAATGCTGCATTGATAATAATCACTCACTATCCAGAGACCAGCCGAGGAAACCACAGCAGCCCAGCGGGGCCAACTTCTATAAGACCACCACTTGCTGGAAAACACTCAACTGAGCCAAGTAACTGGCTTCACTTTGCCAACAGGTTTGTCCAACCAGCAAGCCAGTCACCCATGAACCATTTGCAGCCAAGAATCAATTTAGCCTTTAGAAAGACCCTGATGGGTCGAAACACGTATCAGCTGACCTACTTATATCTTTCATTAAATCCTGGAAATGAAAAACTAGAGAAACGTCATCTTCCTTATTATGAGCACAAGCATTACGGGGTCCAACCCTTTCTTGCTAACACAAGAGGTGTGGGCCACACTGCTCCCTCCCGTGAACTTGCTGCTAATCCAAATATCAAAACCTAAAACAAACCATATAGATAAAGAATCAGTGCAGCCCACGTTGATTCAGCCTTTAGAGTCCACTTTTGCTTAGCCTGTTGCTTGGCTGAGCGTATGTTCCCACCATTTGGGGTGCATGCAGCTCACTGAATAACCTGTGGCACACCCCATCCTGATAAGAATTCTTTACCATAGCAGTGTGCGTGTGGTGCGTAGTGGGTAGTGAGCACTGACACAGAAATAAACAGATAAGAAAAAACGCATAGGGCAATTATGCTCATTATAATAACTGTTTGCACTTTGCACCGTGTTCTCATGTGAGTACATGAGGCACATGCACTCCCGGGCTTACAATCATTGCGTTCTAGATTTCAATAGAAGGCAGGGTTTTACTCACAAATACAACATCAACAGAGGATAGCACAAGGACAACGCGCTGGTCTTGGAAGCAAGACCATGCAGAGCAACAGAGAACGCGCTGGTCTTGGAAGCAAGACCATGCAGAGCAACAGAGGCTCGAATCCCGCATCCACCCTTATAAACTGAACTCAAGTGTTCTAAAACACCAATTAAAATAACAAAAATTAATAACAGCAGGGTGTGTGGGCTTTTTTTTTTATACGTACATTGCGAATCACCTGCTTTGTACAGTAAGCAAACCAATAGAGCATTCACAACTATCCAAGAGAAACCTATCCAGGGCCAACGGTCTGGCAACTTCTGTTTAGGATGAAATGTGCTCAGAATAGGGGAATAACTCACAGAAAAGTGCATGGGATGAATGTGTTTGAAAATCGGCAAATCATTTACAGATACGCTGCAAGATTAGTGTTAGAAAAATTACTCAAATAGAAAGAACCACAAGAAAGGACATGGATGTTATTGCCTGCCCCTTCCACACACACAAAAATCACCTGATCAAAATGAAACCAGACTTCCTATAGTAGTTACCCGAAACCACAAACCTGCTTATTTTAATTATTTAGTGGTCGTTTATAATGCACACAGTAAGAAAACAATGAACACGCATGCAAATAACTTTCCTCAGGCTCCCGGTGGCCGATCTGCTTACATTTAGTCAAAAAATGTGTCATGGGCGCCCTCTATGAGAACAAACACGGCACAAATGTCCTGTTCTATGGGATGGTACCCACCCTAGAGTCTGCAGCCACACTTTAGCTCACTGTACCTTTCACAGGTGGGAAATATCCATTTGCATATCAGTCTCTCACCCCCACATGGGCAATCCAGCACCGAAACGCTATGGCAATTCCCTTCTGAACAAGAGTACCAACAGCAACCCCAGACATGTGTTTCAGCCTTGTTGGGCCTCATCAGTGAGGTGAAGCTGTGCCTCTCTGAGCACAGTGAGCAAGGGGTCCATGTCTGGATGACCCTGGGACACTTACGGTGACTAAACCCAAGGCCCTTGAAAAAATCCAAAAAGTAGTCATGGACTATTTTTTGATACACTACATTTAGGTTTGCAGCTGTGCTGTTTCCCCGCTTTTATGACCCAGATCATCTGTCAATGGGCCTAGGAGTGCTCGAAAATAGTCTATTTGATGGCCTGAGTGAGGTCATGTAATTGCTTTGTTTTAACTTGTGGCGGAGACGTGGAATACTAATAATGTTAAGAAGACCGACACGGGAGCTTTGGCTTTCTGCAGGTGGGGGCTTATAAGAGTTGGGTTGTGGTGCAGAGGGTGGGAGCTAGAGAGGGGGGGCGCGGGCGCAGCGTCCCAGAGCAAAGGCTGCGGGAGCAATTGCGCCACAGTTTATAGAATGCTTTCATTTTACCCTTGCCATATACTTGAGTACTGATACTCTCCTTCAGCTTGGAGATGTCCCGATACGCAATATTGACAGCATTTAAATTTGCCGGTGGTAAGCGCCGGCCATGAGTGCTGAGTATGCAGGTGCTATGAGTCTCGGTCACCCCTCAACCCCCCAGGTAAAAGACAATTTCGTGAAAGTCCCCATATTTACAATGGGACCTTTTTTGTTGTTGTTGCTGCCAGCCTCCTGCAGCCCCCGCCGGGAAAACCAAAAGGCTATGCCCCTGGTGCCAGCTAGGACCGGGCCATTTAAAGCACTGGTCTGAACAGCACTCATGTTCTCGCTTCCCCTAACTGGGGGCTCCCCATTCTGTGGGTGAAGGCTGCACAGAACTCCACACACCATCGCGCTGCACCTTGCACTCTGCCGCCATCGGAAAGTGGCTTTTTGGGGTAACATTCTTCAGGTCGTTCTCGCCCCCCTCACCCCCTGCACCCTGGTCACTCCCTCGATCCACACTTTAATATGCTTGGATTATGGTTGTAGGAGCTCTACTCGGTAAGGACTTCTGAAATCTTTGGCTCCGAACTCTGTGTGAAAGCACCAAGATTGTACCCACAGTCGATATTCTAAGCATGCTCTCTGACAGACTCAGGGCTTTAAGTGGACTGGGCTAGCTTAGCTGGTACAGGGCGTCAGTTGTCTACAAAAACGACCTGCAAGCCGGGCTTTTTTTTGGGCTCCCGTATGTACCCCCAGGGGCGGGCTGGCCTATAGGGAACTCTGGAGATTTACCCGGTAGGCCTCTGCACCCTGGTCCTCGTGTGGTAACCAATGTTATTTCCAAATTTTCTCATAGAAAAAGGCTTGGGCTTGCTGAAAATGTGTAATATGGGGCCACTTTGATAATTATTTCCAAGGCTTTTTGGTTCCACAGGAGATTCGTGCTCGACAGCTAGAGACACAGCATTCAATGTGTGAATGGGGAGTGTGATTTCAAAGCGGAGGGGTGAAAGCTGTGTGCTGTCTGAAACCAGAATCAGACAATCTTGTGCACTTTCTTTTTCTGTGAGCCTAAGTTTCTAAGGATGGGAAGAAAAAAGATACACATAATGACACTTTTCCCCCCATTATGTTTGCATTACAATTATATAATGCCAGGCTGGTGTGTATGATTCGTGTACGTTTCTAGCACTCCTAACAAAGTAGAATATTCGTTTCTCCCATAGGAAGTCCATCATCACATAGGTGATCAGATGCTCCCCCAGCCCTGATTGGTTCAAGTGCTTTTATGGTATCCTGTGCTGAAATGCCCGCTTCACCAGTGTGTAATCCCTGGGCAAATCATGGCTGCCAACATTGGGAGTCCCTGGAAGTTAGTCAGTGTGCAGTGAGGCGTTCCTCGCTTAGGGTTTACTAGACAGTAGCGTGGCATTGCTAAAGACAGGAGTCACGGCTTGTGGATAGTGAACATGCTTTTTCCTTGTTGCAACATATTTACTGAACAAAGGCATCTGTGCTGTTTAAAATGTGTGCGTTTCCTCACTAACCACCCCTGCCCCCCAAAAATGTAGGATTATTTTTGTGCTGGTGCCACTTACCCAAGTCGCCCATTTCCCCTTTTAGGCCACACCCACTTTAGGGCACTTACCCGTTATACCCCCTATTCCCCTGTTATACATGTGGATTGACTTCTATGTTTGGGGCGCCACACCCATGACCTTTCACATCTTTCCATCCAGCATGGATTTCTGTGCACGGACCAACTCTTGTGAACAGGGACGGAGTCAAGGTGGCGCGCCTTTGCCACCAGGCGTCCTCCAAGCCGACGGCCCCATTCCCAATTGATTAGTTTGGTCCTTACAGCTACAGTCGACGCATGCGACTCGCCAAATTACGCAAATTCCCCCCAAAAATATCCGAGGTTGGGCGTTTTCGGCCCTGGTCGCTAGGAAGTGGAATGCTCTCCCAGCAACTGGCAGCAACTGAAAATTCGGGAAGCTCCTGAAAACAAACTGGTTTCTGCCCCAACCTGTAGCTTCTTATGAATGCTACATCGATGGTCTAAATGCGGGGGGGGGGGGTCACAACTCATTGGGGCGCTGTGCTTTATAAGACGTTTAACACAATGTTTTTAGGGGGACGTTGTCTTCTGGAATCCATGAGATCGACAAGACAACTTTTGCCTGGCCTGCCAAATGAGGTCCCATTTAGAGTTGGAAATGGAAGAAAACGACTCTGGGAACCCACTCACTTGGGGAGTGGAGGTGAGTGGTCAGGGCAATGAGGAGGCGCTGTGGTTGGAGACATGGCAGGCAAGTGATAGGCTTGTAAAAACACAGGCCTAAACTAGAGGTTTGTTTTATAGGTATGGATTTAACATGGACAAACCACACAATAAACCAACCTGACAAATACATGATTACATAAATATGTTGCACAATAATGTGGGCCTTAACATGGCCCCTTCTCTTAACAGCTATACTATCGAGACTGAAAGAAAAACTGAACAAAAATGCAATACACGATTATCAATCTTCGTGTAGTCATTTCATACAGCATGCAGCTTTATGCACCCCTTATTTCTACTCACACATTACGGGAATGGACAAGACCACAGCTACACCCCATTACCCACTCACTGCCGTGTCTGCAGCCAACAAACAGACTTCAAATATTACAAAATAATGCTGAGAGTAGCTCTAGGCATAAACAAACGATCCCATATATCCGCCACCAGACGCCATCACAATTGGCTGAACACGGACAACAAAATAAAACTCAAAATGTTATCCCTGACCCACAAGGCCCTTAATAATTCCGCCCCCAGATACCTGATTGACAAATTCCACATGAGAAAATCTCTCAGACCGACTAGAAATGTCAACTCTAATCGCTTGGCAATACCGAACTTTAGACTTACCACAATCGGTGGAATTAGCTTCCCAGTAAAGGCTGCAAAAAATTGGAATTCACTGCCACAAGACTTGAGAATGGACTTGCCCTACCCTCGCTTCAGACAAAATGTCATTCAACTGCTCACTTCGACTGACCTCAGCTGACTTGTGTCACCCACCGCCCTAGTACTTACTCGGATCATTTCTTTATATCTATAACTCTGATTGACCTTTCTCGAACATTGTACTTTTTGTAATTACTGGTGTTCTAATGACTTTATTGTATTTATACTGTGTGCTATGCTATGTTGTAACCATGTAAGTTTTGAATTTTCTTGCCACTGCGCCCTGCTACCCTTGGGTCTGGCGCGCATAAAAAGTGAATAAAACAAAAAACAAACAAACAACAGTCTAAATCACAGGTTAATGTAAAACAAAACAAGACAGATTTGAGCAGATCTCTTGGGAGCTAGAAAATTAGTTTCGGAAGGCTAGAAACAGCTGACAATTCCAGGAATAGTGTTGTATGGCAGCTTGGGTATGGGCTTCTGGGAAGAGCAACGACAATTTCTGTCAGATGCCACATCGGGGAAAGCACTGCCCTATTCCTGAACTGGGTGCAGCACTCATAAAAATGCTCGTGTATGTCTCAGTTCTTAAGGGTTCAGTAACTGGCCATCAATGGAGGTGGGCACATTCTGGCAGGACACAGGCTAAATACATATTTAAGCCATCACCAACTTTGGTAGACCACAAACATGGACTACTCTGCAACTGGCCTTCCCTTCTGAGATATCCTGAGCCTGTATTTATAAGCCGACATATTGGGCCTCATTACGACCCAGGCGGTAAGTTACCGCCTGGGTCGTACCCTTACCACCATGGCGTAAACTATGTTTACGCCATGGTGGTTGGTGAATTTACCGCCCCATTCCAAGGTGAGTGGGGCGGTAAATCCCCATTTCCCATTTTACCCTTCCCCATTCCCATTTTTGCCCCATAGGGCATAATGGGAATGGGGAAAGGCGCTAATTACGCCACCGTAAATTACGGTGGCGTAATTAGCACCAAGGTCCCTTTGCGGCTTGGGTTTTAACGCCATCTCGCAAAGGGACCTTGGAATCAGGCGTTAAGGGTCGGCGCCGTTTACGGCGCCGTAAACCCCTTAACGCCTGGGTCCTAATGAGGGCCACTGTCCTGCTTTAGCACCAGTCTCTGGTCATGGTATTAGGCGCACTTGAACAAATACCTTTCATGCTGGGCTTGGCACACATATTGAAAAGTTTTACTTCAAAGCTCACAATAATACTGCCTTAAAGAGCAGGGCTCTAAAGTTTGCCATGGCCGCGTGCGAGAAAGCCATCCTGTCCTGTTTTTGCTTGGAATTCTGGGACTTATATGTTTCCAAAATTCCAAGTGGGGAAAAATATATGCCACCATAAAAAACATGTTCATGCTGGTCCCGCCCATGCATGTACATTCAGGCTATGTGCAGGCAGATGCCAGTATTACCATTTAAGAACTTTATCCTGTTGGATTTGACAGTAAAAATGCCATATCTCTGTAAGAAAGCATGTCCAGGCTGGCTGCAACAAGTCAGTCTAGTAGACCATAGCAATACAGTGACTACCTTTAGTATCCTGCCCAGATATGCGGCTACCAGGCTCAATGAGTACTTGCAACATGCTACCCGGGCATTGTGACATGTATGCCCACTCCTCTACTGGTGGAAGTTATTGAGAAACAGCTCAGTTGCCAGACTAAGTTGCCCCGGAAAAAGAAATCTCAGTGTTGACCACATGGCCCATAAAAGTGAGGAGCCGCTCAAACGTCCCCACATTGGTTCTTCAACAACCTACTCTGGCACAAGCCACTCTGCTGAGATTTGCAATAAGGGTGCAAGGAGGACCTTTGTGTCCTGGTAGAGCTGGGCACTATGGGCTGCTGCTGATACAGGCCACATACTTCAAACAGTCCACATTCAACCTTCAGATGGTAAAGACCTTTAACCAGGCCCCGGTGCAACAGGTTAGGCTGGCAGCTGCAGCGACTCAGCATGGCAATGGTCTCCGTCAATGACCAAGTTGGGAAATCAATTATAATAACCTAAAGAACATTAGGGTATAAAAGGTAAGTAATATTATTTCTGATCATGGTTGCATAATACTGCTAGCTCGGCTCACTATTAAGTTCGAAAGAACTATCAAATGCATGGGCTAGTCAAACAGATCTGTTTGTTTTTTTTTATAATTTCATGTTTTCTAATGAAAGACTTGAGTATTAGGCGACTTCACAAGATATGTTTATGCAGAAAGAAAGCACGCAAATCTAAAATCTATTGCTCGCGTAATAATATAATTAACATGGCCTTTACAAGAGAGGAGACACAAAGGGCACATCGAAGTTTTGCTTTGAGCCATAGTGTCCATTGAAATGTGTGCCTAATAAGTAAACCTAAAGATGAAGTCACTCCCAGACTTATCGCTTATCAGAGCAATGATAGGGAAATTCACCCAATATAATGCAACATACCAAAAGGCTCGACACCTCGTTACTGTGCCCCTCCAATTGACAGACCATGCTGCAGACCCGTGAGGATGACTGTGCGTACCGCTCAGGTAGAGCCACTTGTCTTGCCGGCTCAGAAAAAATGTACACAGAGGGGGCATACGTGGTACAGAGAGAATGTCTCATCCTACAAATGTATTCTTAAAGGGCTTCATGTTTTCCGGCTCCAGGACTGTAATTCATAAAAGCTGGCATACTAGAGAATGCATTGCAAAACTGCCTATGTCTCATCTCACTTGAAAAATCACACATTCATACAATGCTGGTTAAGTGGAGGACTGTCACCTGCCTTGTCGTGTGCCTTGCAACATGCAGCCTGGGCCTGGCCCCAGCTGTAGGGTTGTTGTGAACAGCCACATAGAAAAAGTGAGTATTAAGATTCAGTTACAGACACTGACAAACAGAAGGACGGTCTTCACATACAGCGACCAGGAACAGTGACACACTCATTAAAAAGGAGAAGTTACTTTCGCTCCTTTGATTATAATGCCTGCCACAAAGCTTCAAAAATGGCTTTATATTATGTAATCAAATACATGTCTTCAAGCACTTGAGTAGCGCATAGAAGGGAATCGCTTCCCAGGACATGATAACTTGGAGGTTTCAGGCAGGATGCTCCTCTGCCTCCTTTCAATGCCCCTCCCCTTAGTTGAATACATCCCGGCACATAGTTTCGTTTCCACGGTGTGACTTACAGTATTCCCACCTAAGCCTACTCTCTGTGCCTTTAAATCCTAGTTTTGGGCAAAGCAACGAACCACATAGCGACTCCTTGTGAACAAGTGTACTTAAGTGGGAGTGTTATTTAATTTATTAAGTCTCCATGATGAAAGAAAGGCTCTAGCAGAGGACAACCGAGACGAGACCACAAAACTAAGCACTATGAAAGATGGGGGTGGGGCACACAAACACAGAAAGCCTCATTTCCCACTCCCAGGTACAGCAAATAATTAAACAACATCTGTGTGCAGTACAGCCCTGCTTTTTGATGTATGGTTTCAACTGAAATGCCACCTCAAATATTTGGTAAACTGCAAAAAACGTAGGACTAAAGGAAAGCATATGAGAGCGGCAGCTTTATGGGCTGCACATAACAGGCCCGAGTTAACTTGAGCTCTGTGTCTGTCTTCCATGCTTAGCCTTGGAAGGTACGGTGCAGAGGGCCAGCTGTCAGGACATGAGCTGTGGTCAAAGGCAGAGCTGGTTGCAGACGGCAGAGGCGTTTCCTGAAGGACAGATGGCCAAAAATGCTGGCATAACTGTACTTATGTTTGTTGGCGCCCAGAGACACAGACTAGAGGTTTTGAAGTGCAGTAAAAATGAAAGACATTGAGCCGATGGGGGAAATGATCAAAAGTTGACAGAAAAAAAAATGGAATTGTTACAGTCACATTGTCTCTGTCATTCATTTTCTGCTTTCCTTGGCTGTTATTGATTATTGAATAGAAAAGCAGTACTGGCAGTATGCAATGCACGCAGTTCTAACATCGGCCCTGGCCCCCAGCCCCTTCCCTGGGCCCTGCCCCTCTCCCGCTGCTGACCTGTGACCTGGGAAATGGTCCAGCAGCCCCAGCTAATTTGCGGCCCACGGCCAAAGGAGACACAATGACACACACATACATGTATATACTCTTTCTCCCTCCCACACATCTATTCTCTATCCCATTGACTTCAGCTATTGCTGCCCCAAGACCGCGAGGCAGAGCAATTGCAACAATAGGGCACCCCTCACCTGCCTGTGCTGCGAGTGTGTCTGAGACTCGCTCAGCAGGCAGGGCCGCCACCCATGGCCCACAGCGGCAGGCTGCAGGTAGTGGGCAGGGCGGGCCACGGACGGTCCAGACCACAAGACCACCCAGAAGAGAAGAAGAACATTTGCACGAGCCCCAGTCATGAGGGCACACACGGGACCAATGTGCAGGTGTGGCCTGAGGCCCTGAGCACATCAAAGCGCGCCACGTCCATGCACACACCAGGGTCCCGACCTGAACCTTGCAGCGTCTGCTGTGCTGCCTGCTACTGCAGACAGTGCCGAGTGCCGCCCCCCTCACAACTCGAGAGAATAATATATGTATACAAAAAATGTATATGTGGTTATTGCCTTCGGCGTCATTTGCCGCTTTAACATTTTCACATTATAGGCAAGCGCCTAACCTTGCCCAGTGGTAGCACCAGCCCTGGTATTAGGGCATTTTTAAGTGCACTCACTCACTCTTCAATATTAAAGGAGAGACACTTGTAGAATTTTCCAAAGATCACTTCATGAAAAAAGGGGAGACGGCTCAGTGGGTTCATGCACCTGTCTAAATAATCTCATCATCCTTCCAGGATCAATTGGAGGAGTACCAAGATTGCTGTGATCCAGTGGTTCCGTTGCTAACTTTGAAAACTGAGGATTGCGACTGAGAGACGTGTGGCTGCATACGAGGCCTCAGCCACGTGCAGTGAGCTATGAGGGGGGTGGGGTGACGGGGTCATCAGGTCACAGAAAGAGAATCATGTACACTCGCAGGGTCATTTGCCACAGGTGACATCGCTATCGTCACTGGAGGCCTCTGTGCGCATGCGCCGTCGTGCACCATGCTCGGGCCTCCGTTTAGCAGCACGCTCCGCTCCCGCCGATTGAAAAAGCTGAAAAACAGTATCTGGTTTGTGAAAACGAACGTCCATGAACATAATGTCCTGGTGACTCCGACTCCTCTGGCAGCCCTACAAAGGGCGCTACGGGAGGTTGGCTCAGACGAATTGTGTTGGGGGGGAGGGGGGTGACAGGAAACGAGCACGAGCATGTTTAGGTCTCGTCAGGACACTTGGTCCAAGAAGCCACAGGTATTAAAGATGCAACGAACTTTCTTTTGGAATCTCACATTACACTGAATGTAAACACATCTGAATAGGTACAGCAACAATGGGGTAACACAATGCTGGGCGGGGTTCCGACAAGGCGCTCAGCCATACACAGTCCCAAAAGGATAAACGATAGGTCGGTGCCTTTGAATATCTGTGGGCCTGGAGAAGAGCCAGTCACACATCTGCACACCCTCATACACGCCCCTGCTGCACTGGGCTTTCAAGGGCCCCAGCACGTCATTTCCGGAAATCCGCCCTGTTCCTACATGCGGGTCTAGACCATCAGAGAGATGGGCGCACAGCACAGAGATGCGCCTTCGCAAGTGGAGGAATCCGCGCAAGTAGCGCAAAGTGACCTGAACTTCAGACCTGCCTGCTCTGGGGAGACCCCTGGTTTCCAGGCTCGTCTCCAGGGTAGATCGCGGAGTCTCCGGGATTTCCGACTGCCATGAACTCCAGCCACACCAAAAACAATCCAAGCCAGCCTCGTGAAATTGTGGCTGGAGACCCCTTATGGTCAACAAATCGTGCCCATATCTGGCGTCCTTATCAGGCCCAATCGGTGGCATCGCGGTTTTTTGTAGAGCGTTATGTGTGTGGATGGGCGTGGCAGGGGGGCAGAGTCTTTCATTAGATGGGGGTCACCTTGCATGACAAAAATCTCCGGGTATTTGTTCGTGAAGTGTAGGCAGGTCTGCTGAAGCTCTCTGTTTCTAGTAGCACCCGTGCTTTAAGTGGGGTGGTAAATTGTGGAGGGGGGCGTGCCGTTAGGGGTATGACCTAAGTATAAGTGCTTAGGCCACCCCCCCAAAAAGAGCCCGTCCATCCCTTGCATTTAAGGTGCCGACCCTCCCAGGCAACCCTTTAACCACACGACTCCTTGAATGCAATGGGCTGCCTGCTGCGGGATGTCGCTATTCCGAAACAGGAGGAGGGCTGTGAGTTGTACAGCCTTTCCTTTTGTTTCTCGGTAAAGGCTTTTCACGCAGTGGAAGCCCCTTAACCAAGCACAATTAATGGGCCCTTCTTCTGTTTCGGAATAAAGAAACATCATGCAGGAGGTTTAGCCGAAGCGCTGCTCGGTTATACAGCTGACTACAGGTGTCAGCATTTCCAATTAGACCTTTTCTTTTTTGTAATCAGAAATTATGACACCTGCAGACAGCCGTGTAACCGTGCAGGACCCGGCTAAATGGCTGCCTGAGAAGTCGGCCTGACTGGGGCTAGTTAGGGTGAGACCCGGCAGGGCCCCGGCTCGGAAGCCTATCTCAGAGACCCGTGGGTCTTGGCCCCGGCTAGCTCCGGCCCACTTAAAACCTTGAATAGCACCCAGCTGCAGGCAGGAGCAACGTTTCTAAATGTAGACATTTTCATACATTGACATAGTGTTAGTAACATCTGGCGGAGTACAATTCCAAGAAACAAGAGCCATGAAAACAGAGATGCAAGGAAAAATAAGTGACGGCATAAATGAAGGACCCAAACTTTCGCATTTCGGCCTTGACCTCAGGTGGGCGGAAGCTCGCCCCTCTGCTCGCTGTATTCTAGAACGCTGCTGACCGAGTTTTGGCTCATACACACGAAGTACACGCATGTCCGCTGATGCTCTTCTTCAAGGAATGCTTTTTGGTTGCACTCCAGAACTTATAGTACTGGATTTATAATGGGAAAATTAAAACTGCTAATCACATAATACAAAGAAAAAGGCAGGACGACGTATGATCTCTCGAGTGACAGGAGGAATTTATATGAGTATGGACAGCAGATGTTCAGACCACGGCAGCCTATCCCCACAGGTGAAATTACTGAGGGCCAAGTCTCTTCGGGGTCTTTCAGCCCACAGCGCTCAACTGGACCAGGGGGCCAACGCAAGCGTAAGAGAATGGAGGCCCTCTGCCCCAAGCCAGAAACAGCCTGGCCTGCCCTAGGTGGAGCCTAGGCACGGGTCCATGGGGCAGATCCTTACAGAGAGGTCACAGGACGAGTGGCGTGTCCAGACTCTTGACTGGGGTGGCCCAAGTGGGGCACTGACTTATGCAGGGGTGGCATGAAGTACGAGCGCACACACACATAATGATCATAGTTTAGGATAATGGGGTGGCATCTAGGGTGGCCAATCAGATTCCAGGTGTAGCACGTGCCACCCAAGGCCACTCCCTGGATACGCCACTGCACAGGAATAGGATAATGCCATAGAGAAAAGCCACAATAGGTGCCAAAAAACCCAGGTTGGCACTCACAGACGCAGTCAGAATACGTGCTATCCATTCGCACAAGCCCCAGAGCCCGAAAGAGCACAACAGTGGAAATGGGTGCAGTATAAATGGCTATTACATTACAATGGTGTCCCTCGTGGTCACGCGCAGAATAGCAAACACTTTAGCGTAAGCGCACATACTATATGAACGTGGTATTTCTGAAGTGCAATGTTGATGTTAGCTCTCATATATTCATAATTAGAGTGTAGACAGGTGTGTGGGTTTCCACCAAAGAAGGAGCAACATGCGGGCGGGGGGGGTGAGGTAATGCAACCCTCCCCAATAGCCTCATACATGCACTTGTAGGCTCCCGTGTTCTGCCTTCAGCGATTGGGCTGTGGGCTGTGCGGTCAGTTCGGTGTGTGTCTGCCATTGTGTCCCGGCTGGCATGCGGGTTCCGTGGTGATCGATGGTACCCTGTGTAGCATTACTTGTTAGCAATATCCTGGAATCAATCGTCGGTCATTTTTGGTGTGTCTGCACAAGGGTCTTTGCTGGAATGCAAGATCTCACACTGAAGGATGACAATTTACATTGCATTTTTGGG
Organism: Ambystoma mexicanum; assembly: GCF_040938575.1. Taxonomy (NCBI): domain Eukaryota; kingdom Metazoa; phylum Chordata; class Amphibia; order Caudata; family Ambystomatidae; genus Ambystoma; species Ambystoma mexicanum. Next base: position 1,341,714,119 of record NC_090921.1, read on the forward strand.
TAGTCCATGTGTAGTCGAACCCGTGACCGAGCTCCAGGGTTTTTCGCCTGGAAAATGCCTTTGTGGTCAAAGTTGTCTTGCTGACCTATAACTTGCCTCTCCCTAATAGTGGAGCTGGGTCTCTACCAGTGGCCCAAGTGTACGAAAACAAGTAGTGGAACTATGTTCCCTGCTGGCCTGCCCCTGCTCCCCACAAACCCCATCGCCACACCCCCTCCCACAAACAATACAAACCCCTTAAAGCATGTGCCTGCTGTTTAAGGGAACGTTCAGTGCAGTGCACTGAAAAGTTTCAACTTCTTCCTACACTTTTATGTAAAACTGAACCATTCTGAAACGGTTTCTTTTCAAAATAAAGTATAGGAACAGTAAAACTTAATTGTTAAAAGTCGAGGAGCACTGCTGCCAACTGCTCCTGCCCACTTCGACCACTTGTCTCTACCATTGGCCTCATGTATAGCTGTGGAACAGGTCTAAAGGCGAAGGCAAGAGCACCATTAGTGACCATTAATGAAGCCCTTTTCTTTAGGGCCTCTAGCTTTGAGAGAGGGCGTGGGGGGACGGGGGGCTCTGAATTCCACCTTCAACTGCCTGCAGGCAGCTCACAGCTCTGGGTGGGCCGGCTTTCCTGGTCCGTAGAGCACCCTCCGTGCCTTATATGCGACTCTGTGGTGTCTGACTTCAGTCTACAGCCAAACGTAAGATAGGACCCGAGTCATAGCCTCCAAGGTGGGGGAAAAATGTATCTTGAACACACGTGCCTTCTTTGCAAGGAATGAGTGGCGTTAGCGGCACCTGTCCCCTTCGAGCATTACTAAGAGGGCCACAGGCTGGCCACGCCATACGCCCGTGACCTGCAAATCCCCCGGTTTTAATACGTAGCTTGTAAGTGGCAGGGCGCGGCAGCCGCGCAGGGCATCTACCGCAGCGAGTCCAAAACAGAACCTTTGGCGAGCCTTCTTTTCAGGTTCCAGGCCTGCTGCTGCTGCTACTGCTTCGCCGGCGCTTGTTTGTGTGTTCTTTGGCAGGAGCTGCGAGCCTCTGGCAGCGCCCCCACGAAAGCATTCTGGCGTTGCATCACTGCTAATGAGCGGGAAGCCTGGCAGAGTGCAGGGCTGTTTGCGGCAGTCGCTTCATTTGTGATGTGGAGGGACTGGTTGCCATCTAGAAACCTATCCAGAATTCGACGGCTGACGGCCTCGAGGCCTCACTCGACAACAAGCTAGTCCCTTTGCATGGTTTATGCACCAGCACAAGACAACACAAACAATACACAGCGCAAACATACAAGCTATGGGGCATACAGCAGCAGCAACCTACAACATTCACACCATACACAGCACCATGGGTGGACCAGGGGTGGACTGGCCTTTAGGGAACTCTGGAGATTTCCCGGTGGGCCTCTGCACCCTTGGCCTCTTTTCTCTGGTATTTCCTAATTTTCTCATAGGAAAAGCATTGGGCTTGCTGAAAATGTGTCATATGGGGTCACTTTGAACTTTATTTCCAGGGCCTCTTTTGGTCCCCAGTAATTACCGCCAACGCCTTAGTGATCAGAAGCACGGCCTCAACAAAAACAATTCTAACCCACCACTAACATGGCTGCATCACCAGGCAACAAAGTGATGTTCTCCCTCCAACACTTTGCTTTGAATCAGCATACAAAGGTCGCTTGCACAGGTCATGGTAAACATAAACATCATAGTTCACCGTTTGTTTTATTTAGTGCATCCTGTTAATGCACAGCAGTACTGAGAAGGAAAACATAATTCGGTCCTGCGCATCAACATGTCAGCCACAGTGCAGGCTCAGCCCCCAGCAACAGGCACCTTCACAGGTGAACCCCAGCATTGCAGGTGAGCAGGCAGCTGTTTATACTGGTGGCTGTAGGAGGCGAGTTGCTGCAGAAAGTCTTATAGGCCCTTGAGTTATGCTCACGTGTGTTTATACGCGTGTCATTTCTGTGGAGGCCGCCCCTTGGCTTGAGATGGAAGGGGGGAAGCTGCCCCAACCATCCAGGGACCTGCCCTCGAGTCCGATGCTGCTGGCACACTGGGCGAAAGCCCGGCTTTTTGGAAATGGTCAGTCGGCCACTGGACACAAAAAAATAAAAAGAATTCCTCACAGAATGCCAAGAAAGACACGGTCTACATAGCAAACTGTTATGACGCCAACTCCTCTCTTCCTACTAACCTACTCTACACCCACCTCTACCCTTTCAGTTCTCAGCACGGTGCCCAAAGGCGGCGTCAGTGCTATTGTAGAATTCATCAAACATAGCTCTGCTGTCACGGGTTTCCCCTGAAGGCTGTACAATAAGTTGTGGATGCACTCCTACTGCACACACTACACTCAACACACAAGATTAAATAGGCTAATACAGAAGAGCGCGGTCAAGGTCTGTCCTTTCAAATACTGTGGGAGAGCGGCCAGCAGGGGTGGGCTGGCAAGGGGGACAAAGGGGCAATTACCCGCAAGGCTGCCTGGGCTGTTGCCCCATGGTCCGTCGCTCCAAAATGTAATAGAAATAATCGAAAAAGATGAAATCTGTCAGAATCAAGCCTGCCACAAAGGAATCGAGGGCTGCAAAGCCTGCTCAGATTCTGTGTAAATGGGGTGAAGCAGTCGTCTTGATGAGAATAATGTTTGTGCCTACATGGCCCCCACACATGGGCCTCCACGGTGGGCGAGAGGAGTCTAGGCTGCAGGGGCATGGTCATACCGCCCAGTGGCAATGTATGTATTTGAATAGTAGTTTCTGTGACCCTGGGTGGTAATGTTGGCACCACTGCTTCCCATACACTATTGGTCTGTTACAATCCACAGCAGCATAAACCAATCCTACTTGCCAGTGAAGTAAGAGCTCATATCTTATTAGAGTTTGTTCTCAGTTTGATTCTGTACGCAAGCTCCTCCTATGTTCTAGTGAATGTCTTGATCACCAGTGTTTTCATACAAAAAGAGTTTAATAGCACCCTGAATTAATGTCCCTTATGTGATAGTTATAGAAATGGCTGTTGGACTGTTTGTGGTACTACTTACTTTTGGCCACAGTTGAAAAACACACAGCGAAAGATGTAATATTTAGGTATTTATCATTAGAAGACTACAGACTAGGGGTGAGGGGGTCATTGGGAGATGGGAAGATCTCGTAATACTGCTGAAGAAAGTTAGCAGCTCCGACTGCTATTTCCGGATATGTGCCCTACTCAAAGTTTACCATCAGCAGAGGTGGTATTTCTGGAATACCTGCAGTGCTATTTCAGAAGTACCACCTCAGATATAAAAACCGTTCAACATTTTCTTCCACCCATTTTTAGCATCAATGTGAAGGGATACATTAATTATGTACATTAGGGGCTCATATCATTACTGTTGATTTTCATTATGCACAAAAGGGTACATTATGACCCTTTTATGCATTACATGGGCAAGGTGGTGTGAGCAATCATAGAGGCCCACCTTTTTACCCCTTAAACATGGGCATTTGTAAAAATGGTGTTCACTTTATTGAAGGGAAAAACCTGCACTTTAGAAAGAGTTAAGACATGTGGGGCCAGTTTGGATTTTTTACCTCCACCTTCAATGTTGAGGTAAAAATAGGTCAGTTTTCTGTTAAATGCCTGTCTAAAGTACCACTGATGGTATTGGATCAAACCCTGAATTGGGTGGATGGTCAAATCAACAGTATTTGCCAAATACTATTTTATTGTTAGCTCCAAACTCTGAATGAACCCCCAAGTCTGATTGTTTTTCATTGTCTTGTCCAGAACACTCCTCTCTTATGTGACCAACAAAAGCACACATGCAAATGAACACCAGATTCAGATATATAAATACAAAGTAACATGAACACAGATACACCCTTTCACCTATACTTTATACTGTCACAAATACACTTCAACACATTACCCAGTCAAATAAACTGAAAACACACACACACTCCACCGAATTTGAAAACGCACATAATTAGAACAGGCCGCTCTTGCTCCCGCTCAATCACCTGTTCCAAGGCGTATGCCCCGTGCAGTTCTCTCTGCGTCCATGAGTTGAAATATGCAGCTGACGCTCCAAGAAAGTGTTACTTGGGTTCACAAAAAAGCCACGCCTCCTCGCCGTCTTTCGCTCTGCATTATCCAAGTGTAGACCCCCACAGCCAAAATTACCAGCAAGACCAGACCATGGCTTCTTGAAATATCTGGCAGAGGCTGGCTGGCAAATCAAGTTGGTCTACGGTCGAACTGTAAGCCAGGGCAACGGCAGGTGGTGAAGGGCATGGAATGGGCTTGGAGTGGCAGGCAATTAAAGGGTGTGAGTGGCAAGGAATTGGTGACTGAGCAATGTGGGCAAGGGAAGGAAGTGTGTTCAAGGTAAGATATGGGAAGGGGATTGAATCAATAGTTGAAGGATGGAGGAAACGGGGACTGGAGGTCTGAAAGTTAATTGTAGAGGTCTCAACGTTAATTGTAAGAAACCGGGGGGCATTTAAAATGTGGTGCAAGGGAAGGGCACCCGAGGATGATGGTTAAGGAAAATAGGGTAAATGAAATGGGGTACACATTTGTAATAGTAGGCCAGCAGGTTGACGGTAGCTGAGATCCACTTCTGACCTGCATGCCACTTCACCCGATTGTGGGACTGGCATAATCCCCTTTGTTTTTACTGAATAGGTGATGCATACCTACCTGCTTTATGAACATAGGTTTCAATTACTACTTCTCTTCCATTTTTTCTATTTGCTTTATCATGTGACTTGGTGCTTTGAAAGTACACACAAATGTACAGACTAAGATTATAATTATAGTACATTTTCATTATAATTATAATCTTAGTCTGTTTCTCAGGTGTATTTGCCTCAAGATACAGACGATTAATAGGCTTTCCCCTAATAGATACATTAATGATTTGAAAGCCAGGTTTATTGAACAGTATACTAGTTTAGCCCTTGAATAACAAGTATTTTCTTTGTTTGTAATATTGAAGATGGAATAGGAGAAGATGAAGTCTCCCCTTCTTTCTGAATTGGAAACTGTGGAACAAGGAAGACAGAGCGGGAATCTCCACCTTTCATACTTCATACATTATGTCATCCTGGGCAAATTCAATTTCATCACTGTGGCTTATTTTCCTTTACAAATTGTAGAGAAAGCCTCACTCATATGGATTTATACTTAATAATTTTAACAACTTATGTTAAGCATACTAGTGCGCATGCAGGATGACAAGTGAGGGTCTTATGTTGTGGGGCAGTACACAGGGTACAAGAATTTGTTTTTTGGTTGTGGGCGGTGTAGGCAGGCAGTCCGGTATGGGTATTCTGCCATGCCAGCTCTACCAATGAGTTCTCTAGCTTCGCCGCCTCTTGACTTTGTTCCAAAACTAAAGAGGAGATTGGATGGGAAGAGATGTTGCCTGCTGTCAAATTACAGACTATCACATTGAAAACGGAGCTCAAATCCCAGCTTTCCCATTTCACCAATTATATTATCCTGCTGAAATAAATTGACTACGTTTGGTAAGTGGGAGAATTTCCAGGGGTCTGGGTCTCTAAGAAACCACAAACATAAGGGAGACATATGTTGCCTAAAAGAAAAGCAATGTCGATAATGTTTACTGTATTTACCTGAGAATGTGGGGGGAGGGGGGCTGGTATTGAGATGACTTGTTCTGGAAGTTGGGGCAGCTGCACTGTGGGCTTGAGCCACTATGGCCCAGAAAAGTAAACTTGCCCCCCCCCCCCAGGACATATTTTGCCAGTCCTCCACTGGCGGCTAACTTCCTTTGTGTTCTCAGACAACTGAACACCATCTCAGGTCATACACGCCCATCTCAGGGGCCCCAGAGCCTGCATCATGGAGGGCGTTTAGCTGAATACCCTTCATGTTACCTAAACCACTCCCGGGATCCGCAAGATCACTGTGGGGATGGAAAGAGGAGTCATGGCAAATGGTGAGTGGGGTTCATAAGAAATAAGAGGTTCACATGGAAGTGCTACCCCATCTTACCTTATATCTTCAGCTATCCCTCCGCACATACCTCACCTCTCGTGCTCATCGCTCCTCTACCTCTAACTCCTTCAGGGTCAGTCGTTTTTCAAAGAAACGAGCCGGGGGTAGATATCGGTCTTCAGCCGGGGCCTCCCTCTGGAACAGCCTCCCTGCCACTCTAAAACTTGAGGAGAACCATCTCCGGTTCCGGAAGCATCTCAAAGCATCTCTTTGCATCTGCCTTTGCTCCCCCTCTCCCTTGCTGATCTTCTGTCTCTTGGCACTGTGCATCTGGCCACCCTCCGTCCCCTTGGCCCAGTTACCTGCTTACCCTGCCACCCTTCTGCACTGCCTCCTGGCCACCCATTGCACTGGGGACTGTATCTGTACCCATACAGCCCCCCATATCCCCATTTTCTTGTTTTTATGCACTTATCAGACTTACCCAGTTCTGCTGCCGTAAACACAGCACTTGCCACTTGCTGGCCGCACTACCCCTGTTTATTGCTCCATTATCTATTTATTTGTATTTATTATTATTTACCTGTTTATCCTCTGCTCTGCACTTTCCACTCTCCCCCTTCCATGCACTTTTCCCTTTCCCTTTCCCATGCACTTGCACGTTCTCAATGCCACTGGGCCTAGTAAGATCGTTGTTTTGTTCTCCCCTGTTCCCCTCCTTTGCCGCACTCTGAAACACTTGTTTATGAGCGTGATATAAATAAAATATCATATATCATATCTTGGTTCTTTGTGTTGTTTGGTGTTATGATGGAAATGGATGATGCAGGTCTGTGAACAGCAACAGGCAATAGGGTTACCCTATTGTGCCACCTGCCCTCCAGATGCAAGTGCCATGTTCTGGAACTATTTTCCCCCTTACTGCTATGGCGACCAGATTTTCAAGATAAAATAAATCTGATTCAGCCACAAACATAAAAGAAGGACTACACACCACCTCCATTCCTACACCCCAAACCACCCCCCTCCACCTCCCATGATTCCACAGTATTTCTAGCACTCATACTGCATATAAATTGGGCGGTTTTGACTGTGATTATAAGCATGTCAATAACAAAGGAGCTTTGAGCTTTGCCCTGATTGATATTACAGTCCCTGCTATGTTTTTGTTACCTAGCCAGTCTCTGTGGCACAATCAGTTAATGCATGTGGCTGGTACCTGAAAGGTTGAAGCCTCACTTCCTGGAGGTCTGGTCACCCTAATGACTGCCCTCCATGTACACTGCTTTGTTCAACCAGTCCCATTTCTGTGCATCTGGTGGCCAATTGCTGTTACCATTTTTTGCTCAACAAAAGCATGGAGCAAAATGGTTACAGCAGTGCACCTTAAAATCTGCTGCACCCCAAAGACACCAAACGCAGCCAAGAGGCAGTCTTTGGATCTTGGCGATGTAGGTTAATCCGCACTACGCTAAGAGACTAGCAGGGATTGTCTCTCGGTAAGAGAGTGAAAGGTGTTTCTTCAAATCCCAGATATCTTTGTAGTAGCGGGAGCCCCGAAAGGTTACAGAAGTGTTGGATGTGCACTTGACCGCACCCCTTCTCCAGTTATGCCTCTATGAAACTCTCTCTGGTTTGAATATGGGGAGAGGGGCGAGGCAGGAGGGGGAGTAAGCCTACATGTACTCTGGCTGCAGGCAATACTGGACACACTCAACTGCAGATTTGGTACCTCCCTGTCCTGGTTCCCCTCTTATGAAGCTCCTTTACTTCAGGGTCAGGCCCGTTTCCATTCAGTGTCAACCTGATTTCTCATATCACCTCACAGTGGAAGGCACGCCCCTGCATGCTCACACCAGAGAAAATACAACCGCTAGGGGAAAAAGGCCCAAGTCACCGCTTGCAAGGATAACAAGTATTTATTTCTACAAAATACAAATGCGTCAGCAAAGAACTCGCTGCTGCTGAAATTTGTGATAACTTGGGGATGCACACCAAGGTAACAGGGTTCCTGGCATCATCACTGTCGTCATCATTTAGAGTAAAAACCTGCAAGGCTGGTTGGAGTGCCCCTATACATGGGCAGCCCACTCCATAGGGGATACTAGGCCATTGCTCCCTGCCTTCTTGTCCGTCTCTGTCCACGTGGGTGCTGCTGGGCTCGTCATCCGCGATAAAACAGACCTAACAAGCAATTACTTATTTAAAAATCAATGCGACTATCACTGTAATGGTGCACCTGGCAGACACAGAGATGGGCCAAGGGGGAGAGCGAAGGTCATACCAACTTGTGCCCTTCACGCACTACCAGATGCACCAGCAGCCTCCAAGGACATCCACCCTCGTTTTGGGCTTTCATTTCATCCCACCCTGGCACCTCGCAGCACAAATCACGTGACCCAAATGTGATGGTAAGATAGCCTTACTTTCTGATCTTTCTGATTGATCGGGGGTCTTAAAGCTTTATGGTCAGTGGTCTGGGCCTGGCTGACGCTGTGGTATTTGGGGGTCTCGTGATCAAAGCATATGAGGGCTGTATTGGCGCTGAGGCGTCATGCCAGCTGTATCGTGGAATGGTAAATTGCCAAAAGGTGCTCTGCCCCATTCTCGTGCCCTTGCAGAGCACATTCTTTCCGGGGTGCGAAAGCCTAAAGCCTCAGAGACAATGGCAGGCTTGTAACTCACCAAAGCTCACTTGGGTGGGGGTTATGTCTGTGTGGGCCATGCAAATCTCTTACTAACACATTTGGTGCCTTTCGGCGCTTGGGCCTACTTACAAACATGGCTGCCAATAACCAAGATGGAGTTTACACTCGCCTCTGCTATATAGCTCCTAATGCATGCACTACGCAATCATACACTCTAGTCTGTACCCCACCACCACCACGCCGCCCCCGCCAGCTACCTTGGTGTGAGGATTACAGTTTGTTTCTCATGCGGAATCGCTTAGAGGGGTGGGAAGACCCTCTCTCCTTCCCAACACCCTTCAGTCCTCATTCTTTTTTCCACCTGTTCTTTCCATTTCACTCCGGAGCTTTGAAGTGGCCTTAAGGTAATTTAAAGGGTATGCAAGCGATCTAAACTACCTAACACCAAATACGTGTCAAAACAACCCTGCATTGCACGATATTCCAGTCCCCTCCTCCAACCCTCAGAAATATATTTGGACTCCCTGTGTTGGAACTTCTTTTGCCCTAAACACAGCTTTTCCAACGACAGCCTCTTGAATTTGTAGAGCTCATGTTTGAACTTGGAAGGAAAATTGGCACAAGCACCCAAACAAGGGACTCTCTTTTATGAATGCAAATTTGTGACATTTAACAACAAACTGTACGAGTAGAAACTAGGGTGCGTTATAGTGAAAAAGCATTTGAAAGCACACTGGTCCAGTAATATTTGTCAAAACGACTGGCTGCACATTGCAGTAAGTGATCACACCGGGACACGTTGGCTCAGAAAACTGGTCCTCATTGGCCTGCCAGGCAATATGGCCCTCTGGGCACTGCCCTATATAAGTCAGTTCATCTTTCACTCAAAGATAGCTAGCTGCTCCTTTAAGTGGATCAGTCCGTTTCTTACGCTTCCTTAGAACTTTTAGATAAAGTTCAGTTGAAGTTTGCATATTTAATTAATATCATTGATGTAGGTGGGGTGATGTGGAAAAACTGTTGGGGTCCTCTTCAGCAACAACTGAGGAACAACGAGGATACAAGTACCTGGCGCACATTGAGAAGTTATTTCCAGGTGTGGCCGAGTGGCCAACAGGTTTAGAAATCATTGAATCTGGATTGAGCAAGAGGGGCAGAGCCTCTCTGAGAACGGATGCAGAGACCTGAAGATTGGTGGCAACTTTCAACAGAGAGCAACCTGCCCTGTATGCAACTCCCGTGACTGCATGACGTGTCAAATCTTATGTTTTGACCAACAGGGGTTCCTATGTATAACCTTGTTAACCAGGTCCGCCTACATTTATGGCTATGTTGGCCCTGTAACCTCCATGTGCAGCCATCTTCCCGCCCCACATGATTTTCATGTGACCAAATTGACATGCAGAGCCTCCACTCCATGCAGATTTAATTTTGACCCCGACAAGCTACATGCATGACTGTTCGAGACCGGAGGCTTGGCCAACCTGCCCGGTCACCATGCCCCAGGGGATCAATGCCACCATTTTGCTATTTTGAAGGAAACTGATTTGTCGGATTAGGACTTTCCTTCCACCCAGACCCTCATAAGCGATGGCCACCTTCAACAGTTACCTTACTGAATTGATCACACAATGGCATCTCTTGTCCCGCAAACAACGCTGTCTCTGGGTTTAGCTGGCAGGCCCTCATTACGCCCCAAAGATACACTCGACAATGTGTTTCAAAACAAATCATCCAGTAATTACAAATGTGTTGGCAACACTGGGCGGAAGTCGCACTCAATGCCTGTAGTTCAAGGCTACTCCACCTTTCAGCGCAGAATAAAAAATGGTGGCTCTGGAGGGGGTGCGGGGTGAGTTGTGCGGGGTTCTGCTTCCGGTGTCCTGTAGCCTGTATTTGTTCCAATCAGATCAAAACCGTGGTACTTTAGAAACTGGAGTCATGCTCTTGTGACAGAAGGCCCATAATGCCACAGAAAGACACATGAGGAAAAATTTAGGGACTGATAAGTCTCTGACATGGAAAGGCCGGCACGTGAGGGCAAAAGAAAGTTGTGTGTTTTGTGGCCGATTCTGTCCGAGTTGAACCAATCATTGAGATATTGGATTACGTATGCCTTCATGGGAAGAAGGGAAATTTCTTCCCAAAGTCAGCCCTCGTCCCACCCCCAACCAATGCTCTAAAATAAGGTAAGGCGTCAAATACAATGACCTTGTAGGGTTTAGAAAGACAAAAGTGCATAACTTGATTAAGTTGGGTCCACTATTGCCAGGCGTGTGCGCTTACTTGATTATGGCCCCAACGAAGGCAATGATTTGCCCTGGTGCTTCTGCTGCATCTTGAGAGGCACGTCCTCTGGGCATTTGTAGACTGGAGAGATTCTCGCGACAGTGGAGTCGTCATGACTTGCGTTCCACTCGGGATTGCAGCGGAGGAAACTTTTCCGGAGCCTTTCTTTGATGGAAAGGTAGGGCACTGCAGCTAATGTGGCCTTGGTTATTTTGTGAGAGGAGTGTTTCCTGGAGACACGCAAATCCCAAATCATGATGCCGAGGTTGGCCTGGTACGTGCAATCGGACTTATTTCCCATGATCAAAGCCGTTTACATGATTGGGATATTAATTCTTTGGTATGGCAGTCTAAGTGAAGCTTCAGTATGAAGCACTGTCCATCAAAATGGGTGTCTTGGAAGCAAACAAAGCAGATCGCATTTGAGTTAAAGAACATGCATCAGTCCTAGGACACGCTCACACAGACACACACATTGGTCCTCATTACGAGGAAGCCGGCCACGGAGTGAACGGTGCTGGTAAGGGACCGGCACCGTTCATTCCGAGCTTCCTCATTACAAGGTCTGCAGTGGGTCCTGCTCTGGACGCCTGGCCAGAGCAGACGTCCTTAGCGGAACCCGCTAGCAGGCCAGGATGCCAACAACGGGCCCGTCATTAACGGGCCCGTTGTTAGCATCCTCCCCATTCCCATTGAGCCCTATGGGGACATTTTCGAACCAGTCAAACCCCTCAAGCTGCAACCAACTGCAACGCTGACTGTTTCACTGCAGTCACTCACGCCACCCGAGACTCCTCGACCAGTGCTTCAGGCCCGCCAACCAACACCGAGACAACGATTCTTGACCACGAGCCACTGTGTAGGTCAGCCTTCAGCTAGTTGCCCAGCATCGCTCACCGAACTGCCTGCTGCCTAATACCCGCAGCTGTAACCCGCCTTGAACTCTGTTGCAGAAGCTACAAAGCACCTTGAAACTAACTCGACCCTGTCGAGAACCAAGATCGTCTACAAGTACAAGGTACATTGTGGTCTTGTCCTCAGGTCCTTCTCCAAACGCGGCTAGTGACATTTTACAACCCATTGCTCCCTTTGTGTTGAAACCAAGTATCCTTGCACTACCTGTCAGTATCCACCGTGCATCCCTTTTCCTTCTTGAAATGGTCTGTCCTCTGCATTCCTTTACAGGGTGGGTTCTATTTTGTAGTGTGCTAGAATTGTCTGTTGTGATAATAATAAAGTAGATATTTTTATACATATGTAAGGAAGGCATGGAATCGACAGTAAACACAAACACAATAGATGCAAGTTTCGAAAACTTTTATTTTGTAGTTTACTGGGGTTGGCGAAATTCCTAACTTACCCTAACTTTAAAATGGGAGTAATCTCGACCATAAATTCAACAACAAATGAGTCCAAGTCAGTCTTGTCAAAATATTAAGGCCTACACGAAGAAAACCTAACCTTGCCCCTCCTTCTCAAATGACAAATATGTAAAGAGAATACAAAAAGGAAAAATAATGTCTTAAAAGAAATGTCAGAATGGTTTAGGTAACAACTCCCTTCACCACATTTAGAAGCATAGGGTCGAGAGTTTCTTAAAAGGGATAGGTGGGTGGCACAGTTCTATCAGTCTTGCACACTCCGGCTTGCTGCTACAATTCAACAGTTCAGGCTTGGGCTTCAAGCTTTTGACAGTCTAGTCAATTCTTTAGGCGCTGTCCACCGTACCAAAAATACACAGTTCCTCTTAGCTTTTACTTTTGCCACTATTCAACACAGGCCTCTCTTTTCACATTGAACTCTTCACTTCATTACAGTTCAGCACAGGCTTCCCTCTGCTGGGCTCAAGCCTGTCTCTCTTGGTGAGGGGTCCCCTTCCCCAAGTTTTAATCTTCTCTCTTTTCCTGTCGAAGACTTTCGAAACCGCAAGGAGTTTATGTAGACCTCTGCATGACCACTTCAACCTCCTTTTAAACAATGTAGCAATCAACAATCTTCACAACACCAATGCTCCTTGTTACTTGTAGTTGTATTTCTGCCCTCTTGGCCTCTTTTAAAATTCATGTCCTCTTTACTTTTGCCGTCTTGGCGGTTTTCAAAGTTCATATAAATTGCTTTTCACTCAATCAACTCTCGTTCGGGATTGCGGTTACTTTCTTGCCTTCATTTCCAGCTTTCAATTACTCAGAACATTTCACAGAGACTTTCGAATGTGCGATTCCGCCGCGCAGGAACACTCTGTTACTTTGTATACTTTTCTCAGCATGCAAGCATTGTTCTCTTCATTACGCATTTTATCAGCACACGAGCAACCTTCAACTCGGGTTACATGCCTCTTTTGCTCTTAACACAAACCAGGCTTTTGTTTGCCTTCGATAACTCACCGGTCGTGTTAATTGGGCTTCTATCTTCAATGCTTTTACTGTAGCAGTCAGGACCGTTACGAACGCCTCCTCTGCTCCTCCCCAACTCTGTTGTACACCCGGGAGGGTAGCAGGCCGCCTGGAAGCACTTTGAAGGTTCCTCTTTTCTGCTCACTCGTTTTCGGTCGTGAAACACTTATGGCTTCCCGAAAGGATTTATTTATTTGCATTTGTATAGCGCACATGCAGCCCAAAGGCATCGTGGCGCTATTGGAATGCTCGACTGATTCTCTCTCATTCTCTTCAGCAGCCGATCAGTGCCTTGGCCTTCCAACTTCCATAGACTGATTTGCATCAGACCCGAAAGAGCTGTTCCTTCTTGCACCCAACTTCACTCAGAGTGTGCCTGTGTGCGCCACCTTTTATCCTGACAGGGAGTGTTAACAAATTTGCAGGTGTATATAATTCGTATTACGTGCCTGATTCTGCCTGATCTCATTAGAGGGACACAGCCATTGTAAGTCAGTAGAGGTAGTCCGCCTGGCCTCATTCCTCATCTTCCTCGGCTCAGTAGTGTTGTCAATGTAAAGTTGGGAGGAATTATGGGGGTTGTAGTTTCCCATAAAATAAGCAGGGCTAGGGGTTAGATGGGTTAAGGAAAAAGGGGAATACCATGTCTCACCATCAGGTGCTTCACCCCCACTCCACAAGGACCCCCTACCCAGGTGATCATCCCTCGCTTGTTCACCTCCAGGGATGGGATCCAAAAACGATGGCCTTTTCCTGGCCACTTGAGTACGGATCCCTGTGGACTAGGCTGTGAAACACCCTCTGGTTTTTCACACATCCTTGACTGGATAGTCCCTTTATATCATTGGGTAATAATTCTATCTTTGATGTGTTGTAACTAACCAATGATCCACAACCTTTTGGACATAAGCCTGCTGCTCCGTCCAAGTTACCAAAATTGGTCAAGCAGGTTTAAAATATGCTTGCGTTTCCAATCTGTTCGGATCCTTGCTGGTGTATTAGAGGTGTGGGGCTGAATGATGGTTTAGAAACAGATATTCATCCCTGGATCACTGGTAACCTGTAAATTGATTCTCCACAATGGATTTCCGCCTTCCAGAGCCACTGCCGGTGCTGGAAAATATATTTTTTTCTCCAAAATAACAAAAAGAGGGCAATGTCCATCTTCATCCTAGTTCCATCCCCAACCCTGCTGCTTACAAAAAAGAAGCAAAGGGTATATTTTCCAAAATGCAAATCAAGTTCCAGCCCTGGTCCGCCAAGATACCAGCCCATGGAAAGGGTTAGAAAACGTGCACACTGTTGCACTGTTGAAAACGTACTGGAGAAAGATTCAGTGCACAGTTCAGTGATGAGGCCAGAAGGACAGACACTGGTCAAAACTCACAACCCTTAAAACAAAGTCAACAAGTATACTTCTTGCCATGGCATTTGCTGGAGTCTAATAAAAAATCTACATCATTACGCCCATGCTCTTGGGTGAAGTGGTTGATGGCAAAAAACACCCAGAAGGTTGCTACCGTTAGTCAAGGTAAAGTAATCATAGGTGACAGATAGGCAGACTAATTGAGGTCAGATAGTAGCAGACAATGGATAGACCAGGTGACCCCACCAGGAGGTGTCTGTGGGGAGCACAACAAAATGAATTATGCAGTAAATCAAACGGATCCACAGATTGTCAATCGTCAAGTGAGACAAAAGGAACTTGAAGCCTAAACAGAAGACCGAACTGTGATCAACCAGGACATTACTATGGCCCTACATAGGCACATCCGCTAACAACGAAATACATCATGGACATTCGGATATTGGAACACCAGAGGCCATAGTCATTTGTTGAAGGATAAGGACATCACAAAATGCCACAGATGTAGTATGCCTCCAAGAAACCTGGCTGAAATGTCCCATAAACCTAGATGGCTACTCTTCATATCATAACCCAGCTTACAGTGATGGTAAGGGCAGGCCCACTGCTGGCCTGCTTACCCTAATTAAAAACGGATTTGGCATTGAAGTATCTAGGGTTCATAACCTTAAATCCTTTTTACAAATTATATATGTGACTGCAAAAACCAACACAAGTAAAAGTCCTACACCAGGCCTAATAATAAACATCTATTGAAAACCGGTGATGATAAAAGATGCCCCTCTCTTACATCTATTCTACAAAGCTATATACCTTTTCACAGGAATGTACATTGAAAGATTCATAATACTGCGAGGAGACTTAAATATCCCCTGTATTGATGAAAGAGGAACCCCAATCGATAAAGGAGAGGAGTATACCATGGACCGTCTGCCACATGCGCCCACATGGCTCAGGATAACGCAATCCAAAGACCCTTTTCTCCTTTAAGACCAAATGAAAGGAGACCAACCTTCTAAAGTGACATGGCCAAACCATTCCCAATCATCATACCTGGATTATATATTTGTCTTGTCAGATATACAAGTTGGAGATCACTAAAAAATAAACTAGTGATCACGCCTTTTTGAAGGTAACATGGAATAGAAATAATTTCAGAAGAGGAGCGCTGGTGCCCATGTGCAGAGGCGAATAACACAAACACCTGTTTAAGAGTGCACTCCCAGGAAATATCTACAATACTAGATGGCTTTACATAACAATGGGAAGAAAGTGCCGACAAAAATGATGTCCCTCTTCTGCTTAAATTCGCCAGACCAGTTAAAGCGAGACAAAATCTCCACTCGCTTCACGTGAACCATGAAATGATAAAACAAGAAAAGAAAAGCTAAACAAAGATATGGGAGCAATAAAAAAGCTGGACAACCATTATCCCTTCACATTTTTGAAAAAGCTACAAACAAGTTATAGAAACTGGCTGCGTGGGTAGAGGGCAACACTAACTCAAAATGATGCAGAAACCAGGCTTAAAGCATTGGCTAACAAGAATTCAAGACAGATATGGCAATGGCAATCCTACTACACCCAACCGCGCCCTCTGAATCAACATGGTAACCAAAGACACCTGGTGTAACTTCTATGGAGATCTATTTGGGAGGGGAATGTGTCTTCTGAAATAACAGAAGAATGGGCAGAACCTTCCTTGGACCATTCCAATGGACAGACTTGACCTGGAGCTCCTTATAAATAAAAATCAAGCTCATCTATGCCCCTGGTC
Source organism: Ambystoma mexicanum (assembly GCF_040938575.1). Classification (NCBI taxonomy): domain Eukaryota; kingdom Metazoa; phylum Chordata; class Amphibia; order Caudata; family Ambystomatidae; genus Ambystoma; species Ambystoma mexicanum. The sequence continues at coordinate 1,341,730,540 of NC_090921.1, forward strand.
TGGAAAGCCTAACAAACGCAATGAGAAAAAAAAAGTCACAGTGAGGCATGGATCCCATTTATCTTTGATCTTTTTACTCAGGTTCAGAGATCAGGAAAAATTCCTGATTCTTGGAGGGAAGCTATCATCGTGCCTATATTGAAAAAAGGAGACAGGACGAACCCTACAAACTATCGTCTGATAGCCCTTTTGGATGTTCTGGGTAAACCTTTTGCAGCCCTACTACTAAAACCATTGGGAAAGTGGATAGATGATACCAATGCCTTTGATCCTCGTCCATTGGGGTTCGTCCCAGGAGTAGGGACAGAACTAAACCTGTTCACGATAAATCTCCGAAAAGGCAAATGCTTTGACAACACAATCTAAAATATAGCTTACCTTTACCGATCTAAGAAAGGCGTTCGACATGGTCGTCAGGTCTCTACTGTGGGCAAAAATGGAGGCTGGGAAATATCCTGATGATATACTGGCCTCCATTGTGGCCCTTTACTCCTCTACCAGAGTGCAAATCAGACTGAACGATCACAGCACCCTTAAAAAAGAAATCCATACACACACCAAGGATTAAAGCATGGATGCCCGCTGGCACTCACCCTATTCAACTTCTTTTTGGCAGATCTAACGATTTGCAGAAACCGGGCAAATACTTTTCCACCGCACATCGAACAAACAATTCTGCGTATTGTATATGCAGATGATATAGTCCTCATGGACCAAATGCCCATCGGACTTCAAAGGGCGCTTACTGATCTCCAAAAATATATGCAAAACAATGGATTGGAGATATACTGGTCTAAAACAAAAAAAAATCGTCATTTCATCTGCTCAAGGAAAAAAGAAAGCCAATTTTAAATGGTACCTGGGAAATGAAATCCTTGCCCAGGCTATGTCTGTGGTTTATCTTGGAATACGAATAAACTCTAGCTGGGTAGATACACCTCACCAAAAGGAGCTCAGGGCAAAAATTAAAGCGTTAACGGCCCAAGGCCGACTCATTTACAGAAAATACTGCAAATTCTCCATCCTTCCGATAGTTGCCTTTTACAGATCTAAGGTCCTGGCCAGCTTGACGTACGGAGCAGAGACTGGTACATTTGCACCTTGGAAGATCTTGGATATCTTGGAAGCCTTTTTCTGGAGGAAAATACTAAGACTGCCTCAGAACATTCCAGTGGCAGTGATCCAATTTGAGCTGAGGCTGACATCCACTTATGCCCATACGATCTGGAAAACCTTATCCCTCTTTAGAAAATGCATATTGGTCCCAAAATCGCAGTTCTATTCAATCTTTATACAAGAGAAAAAGGGGAGAAAAAATATACTACTCGACCAATGGGGGAAAACATGTTTGGAAACGACTGACTCATTGGGCCTCAGTTTGGATACTCTACAAATAAATCCAGGAAAAGTGAAGAAATGCGTGAAGAAAAATAGCCTCATACCGGTGCCAGATTGACATTACGAGTGAAACAAAAGCATAGGACTCAGTCCTTGATTACCTCAGGTGTTTTCCCTCGGACTGGTATCATTCTTAATTTTTGAGATTCCGTCTTAACATCATGCCGACAAGACAAGTTCTTAAATCTTACGGACAAGCCAGAGCTTCAAAATGTAGGTTCTGTTATCAGGAGAGAATCGTTGAATCATTAAAGCACATCGTCTTACTCTGCACAGGCCTAACTGGGATCCGCACGAGATACATTGGAAAGATCATCAAAGCTAGCCGTTTGAAAGACGCTGAAACTATTTGGTCTTGGATACTCGCTGGAGAGTTGCGATCCACGATCATTGAGGTTACACAATTTCTAAACAAAATCTTGCATTGATAAATCGACCTTTGGATATTGCATTTACTGTTTTAATTCCCTCCTTTCTGACGGGATAGCTAAGGAGTTGTGAATGTAAACAGTGATAGTTAATGAGCTTGATGGTCTTCTATCCTTCACTATGTGTTGGAAATTGATGTCCTTTTATTTTTCTTTCCTTCTCCTCTTCATATTTCCCTTTTCAGTAAGCCTCTTTTTGCAGAATCTTTTTGGACGGAAAGATAAATGTTCAGCAATTGAACCATAAACCTTTAATAATAATTAAAAAGAATGATGCACCTCAAAGCGCATGCTCCTTTGTTAAAAGACGGCCTAAAGTACAATAGTCCAGACAAGAAAAGTTGGGACAGTTCCATTGAAAGCATAGCAGCCATGGTGACAAGTGCCACTCCTTTCTGACTGGCAGTGCAATAGCCTTGCTCGGTGGTGCTGGCACTGACCAATTAAAAGGCCTCTGAAATGTGCTTACACTACTGCCAATCTCCAGCAGTCCTGCCAAGTGCTGTTAGGACAGTAGCGCAATCAGAAGTGCCAGTACTCAACATTAGAGTGGAGTTACTCAAAGTCCGGCCGAACCGGTTTGGTTCAAGTGTCGCAGCCTGAGACAAGTGGCTTAAGGCTCCTCAACTGCACATTACGGGAATATCTTTCCACTCGGTGCGATTTGCCCCCGAGGCCCTGACCAAAGTACCCACGGTTACCTAGTGTACAGTTTATACTGCTCTAAGGAGTATATTGGCAAGTTCTCCTAGAGCAGTTTTTGAAATCTCTTTTGGGCCGGCGCAGTTTATCGGCGTTGTGTGCTGTGCCCATAAACAGAAACTAAATTTAAAAAGTTTACAACACAACGTGCAATGAAAGCCACTTTATGGGGTTGGTCTCACTTTTTAACCTCCCACAAAAATACATAACCTAGAAAACAGGATTAATGAAGCAGGAAGTTGTTTTCAATATTTGCCAAATTCTGAGTTACAACAAGTTCTAGGCCCTGAGCAGCCGGCAAAGACAAGGCTCCTGATTAACCTTTGAAGTGCGAGTGTTTCAATCGCTGCTTTTGGAATTTAGGAATACAATTATTTTTTGAGTTAAACTAATTGCCATTTTGAAACATTTGTAGAGTACTACTTAAGCAATAAGCCCGAGCAGGGTGGGGGGGCATTACCACTTCAGGCAATGCCCCAGGGCTCATAGTTACAAGCCTGAGCGAAGCAAGGGCCATAACTAAGGCCTTGGGGCATTGCCTGAAGTGGTAATGCCCCCTCTGCTTGGGGCTTACTGCTATTAGTACCCCGGCCCGTAAGACCGGGGTACAGCATTTCGGAACAGGAAAAAAAAAAAAACTAAGTTACAAAAATGGCCACCGGGGAAAGGAAAACAAAGTCGTTTCCCCTTTCCATGGCGGCCATTGAAAACAATAAAAAACAGTAAACAAACACGGCCACCATGGAAAGGGAGAAGGGACTACACGTAGCCTCTTTCCATGGTTGCCATTAAAAAAAATAGGTAAAAAAAGTAATCAATAAAATGCCCACCATGGAAAGGAAGAAGGGACTACGTGTAGTCCCTTCTTCCTTTCCATGGTGGGCTGTCGCAGATCGGAAGTGGACCACCTGGGTAAGTGTTTCTAGTGCGTCTGCTCCCGATGAGGAGCAAAAAAACATGTAAGTGGAGGGAAGGGGGGTGGGGAAGGGAAATCTGTGTAGGGGGAGAGGAGCACAGGAGCACTTACCTGAATCCCTGGCAGGGGAAGATGGTGGCCTACAGCCATGAGGAGGCTCGGAGTGGGGGGGGATTACCATATGGTAATTTACCTGTTCCGAGCCTCCTTATTGGCTGAGAGGCTGCCACACACCCCTCCCCGCCGGGTACTAATTGATTTTAAACCTGAGTATTTTTCTTTCTGCTTTTTAAACTACTACAGAGGGGATTCTGTGCAGTACAAAAGCATAGTAACTAAACATAAAAAATCATGCTTTCTTTGTAGCAAGTAATTCACATACATGAAAATAAGCATTTTTGTACTTGAATGGCTCGATCAATTCAAGTGTTCGTCTCAGCAGAGCACCTCCTTGTGGCATGGAGCAACCGATATCCCTGGTCTGATATAATGAATGCAGTGGTAAGAAGCATGCAGATTCTCCCGCACAACCAAGATCACCTGTATCCTCATTTTTCCGTTGAGAAGTTTGGCCTCATTTTAAGGAGTAAAATGAACAGGAATGCTCATTCCCTCGAGCCCTGGGAAGATCATTTCATGCCAAACCCCAAAGTGGCGTGGAGACACTGTGGCCATCTCTTTGGGTAACCCCTGTCAAGACCAATGGCTCAAATAACCAGGTTTCTGCTTGTAGATAGGAGGAGAGGGTTGTGCAAAGAGATTGGTGTGGCGTTACTCAAAATAAAAACACCTGCAGCCAGTGAAATGGTTAATGCATAGTCAATATGCCAGGAAGTGTAGTCTAGTGGCTAAGCTATCGACTGAGAAACCAGCACACACACGATCTAATCTTGGCTTCCACACCTGAACACATTGTCTGATTCTAGTAAAATCGACATCTCCGTGTGCCTCACGTCCCTAGTTGGGCCAAAACTGAAATCAATTAGGATCAGACAGAACACCAGCAAGCAAAACTTTAACTTGTCTTTGCTATGACTAGGAAATGGACGCCAGACGAATCCACCACACAGCAGCCTTAGGAAACAACCACATTGGCTCTTTTCGGAGACCCGTGAAATTGTCATAAGCTAGAATTGTACTCAAAGTCAAAGCCCACAGGGAACTTGATGCCATAGTATTTCACAGAGGGCGGTATGGCCCCCGAGCGGTCCCCACAAAACCAAACAACGGGAGAAAGAAAACCGAACGCTTACTCAGTAGCATCAAGCTTCATCAGATTGGTCAATTGGACACAGCTGTTTGGGGCTTTATTACTCAGAGAATGTATTGGAGATTCTTTGTCTCTGGGCCTGTAGCAGAATCTCAGCCACGCCAGCTGGGGTGACCAGATTTTGAAAATAAAAAACCGTGACAGGCCAAAAACATTTAAAAAAAGGACTAGAACCCCATGCCCATTAACCCCATCCCTCCATCTATGTTGCCCTCCACCCCCCATGGGATCAAACATTAAAATAAATATCTCCAGCACTTCTAATATATATATAAACTGCTGTGTTGCAAAATTAGATCTCACGAGCGCTTTGAGGAGTATTTGATGTGATTGTTCATACAGGGTTTACTACGCTTGTTTATTAACCAGTCTCCATGAGCAAACAGTAAATAAATATGGCTATTAACAAAAAGGTTGGCGGTTCGAGGCTGCTCTGGGGTGTATGAGAAAGGAGATAATAGGAAGGTGGGGAATTGTGACAAATCAACTTCTGGGGCAGCAGTGGTCCAGGGATGAATATCAGCTTCTAAATCATCAATCAGCCCCACACCTCTAGTACAGCTGAAGGGATCTGAACAGATTGGAAAAACAAGGCAATTAATAATCTTCTTGTTCAAGCTCATCTCCATAAGGTTGTGGATCGTTGGTTAGTTGCAACACAGCGAAAATACAATTATTACCTAATGGTAAAAGGGACTTTCCAGTCAAGGTTGTATAAAAATATCTTATTATTACAACAGACAGTTCTAGCAGACTACAAAATACAACCCACCCGTAATGGAACAGAGAAGAGACAGTTTCACGAAAAAAAGGGATGCTCTCTGGATACTGACAGGAGGGTAGTCGGTAAAGCTATCACTGTTCAAGGTTATTTGATTTCAGCACCAAGGAAGCAAAGGTCGTAGATGTCACTAGGGGCCTTCGGGGAAGGACCAGTGGGACAGAACCACAAAGTACCTGGTGCTTGAGATGATCTTGATGCTTGACTAGGCTGAGTCGGTTCCAGGACACTTTGCAGCTCCTGCGACAGAGTTCAAGACAGGAGACAGCTGCGGGTATTAGGCGGCAGGCAGTTTGGCAAGCGAGGCTGGCCTACATGTCATCTCAGGGGTCAAGAATCATTGTCTCTGTGCTGGTTGGCGTATCTGAAATGCTCGTCCAGGCGTCTCGGACGGCTTTAGGGACTGTAGCGTGACAACAGTCAGTGTTGCAGCCGGTCGTGGGTCGAGAGCTCATCTGCCTCAAAAAGGCCCTTAAAAGATGGATGCTGGTGTATGCTTGTTGTGGCACTTCTCCTAGCTTCTTCACTGGGCTTCTGTTGTCCTTTAAGGCAGACGGCCCAAAGCTGAGGAGAGTGTTTGCAGGCAACGGCCATGTCCTTTGTTCAGATATTCTCTGACAGATTCTACCTAGACACGCTGTGTGCTGGTGCTGGCTGGGTACCAGTTCTGGGGCTGCTAGACGTGTCTTCTGAGGTCGGTATATCCATCTGTTCCCTGGGAGATGTTGAGGGGAGGGATCTTGATTCGCTCTTGGAAATCCTAGCCTTCCTTCACAGGCAGAAGCTGTAAGGCAGACTGTACCTTCAGCCAGGATCCAAACAAGTCCTTCTTACTCCTTTCGAAGTCATTGGATGATCTGCCAAAAGAGGGGCTCCACCCTCTTTGAAAGCCAAATGGGTGGCAGTGATTGGTACAGGCTAAGCCTACCTTAATGAACCAATCCTGGGTCCCCACCAACAATCTTCTGTTATGCATGAGGTCAAAACCAGAGTGCTTTGCAACAGGAAAGGTAAAGTGGTGACAATATGTACAACTAAGTCTCACCCACCTTCTGGTCTGTTGTGGATCAAAGTGTCTTTCTGGTTAATTGAGCTCTCTGTGGCTCCTGATCAAAGCGCAGGTCACCCTTGAAGTTACGGCAAGAACAGACTCTGTCTCCAGCAAATTACATACTCGTACCTTCCTGAATGGGTTCCCTCTGTGGGGATGACCTCTGTAAACAGTTGTCCCAGACATGGCATTCACTGCCCTTCAAACTAACGGGCGGGAGCGGACTTCAAGTTGACACAGATGCATAACAAAAGGGTGTTGGGTATCCTGTCCTTTGTCAGTCCAGCGACCAAGCCTCCCACAGGCCTGCTTCAATTAACTCTCATCATTATGTGCTACCACCAGCAGGTGGACAAAGGATAGGGCGGATCCATGGAGCCTTTGATATTTAATTAAGCTGGCCATGGCGGGAGGAAGGTGTTGCCCTCCTCCTGTTGCTGCTTTCGATGACTCCTGGCTGTCACATTATAACTGAACATGACAGGAGGACTGCACCTGTAGGCTGTGTACACCCAGACTACATGTGACTATCTGTTTGTTGTGCAGGGAGCATAGGAAAATATATGCGGATTAGCCCCACACTTTTTCCGAGGTGTATCTCCCATCATTCAATTTCTTAAATAAATATGAAAAAAGCCCAGCCGAGTGCACACCCGCCGTGCAGATGGTTGAAATCCTCACAGGAATCGAGCTGTTTATATTTAAATGTCAGCTTAAATTGTTGCATTTCTGCAGCGGGCAGCCTCCCTTTCCCAAAACCGGGACATGGTTTTTAAATTAAAACAACTCCAAGGACGGGGGGACAAAGGGCCTAATTCACGGATAGTCCCAGCAAAACTGGGCTTCTGGTAACCCTATGCCAACCCCAAGTTACTCTGCATAATGATAAATAAGAACAGTACCCAAAAATGTAAAATATATCATAATCTGAAGCTACACTCCCCACCAACTACTGCCCCATTACCGCAGTCCCATTTCTCCCAAAAATCCTAGACCGCACCGCATACATTCAAATTCAATCGTATTTAGAGTACCATCATCTACATGGCTCTTGCCAGTCAGGATTCAGACCAAAATACAGCAATGAGACTGCCCTGCTAGACCTCAAAGTTCAGCTTAATAGCTTCCGGGACTGAGGCATGCTCACCCTCCTTCTCCTTTTTGACCTATCAGCTGACTTTGACCTCGTCGACCATGATATCCTGTGCCAGCATCTCACATCCAAAGTTCATTTCTTCCCAGAGGTCACCACCTGGATTAAATCATTACTAAGCGGCTGTACATCCAAAGTTTCCTTTGAAGAAGCCACTTCAGACCCCATGACCATCCTCTATTGCGTCCCCCAAGGATCCTGCATCCGTTCCACCCTCTACAACAGCTACAGAAAGCCCCTGTTTGACCACTTCGATATGCACAACATTCCCTACACCAATTTCGCTGATGACACCCAAATACTGCTTCCCCTTACAGGCAATCCCTCTCAAGACACTACCACCATCAATCAGATCACAGCATTATCCAGAACTGGATGACTATGAACACTCCTCTGTCTCAACAATGAGAAAACAGAACTCCCCAACACCTAAAAAATCTGGATCCCTCGTACTCAGCCTTCACCATAGATGGCAACAATATTCAGGTCTCTAAAGACGTCAAAACATTCTGTGTCTACTCGGATGCCTACCTCAACATGACCAAACGTGAATACCCTGGCCTCCTCATCAGCCTACATCACCAAACTCATCAATCTCAGCAGGCAATTCCTTAGCCCTGACAACTGCCTAACCCTTGCCGGAGAGATCATAGGTAGTAAGCTAGACTACTGCAACGCCCTCTTCTCAGGCACCTCTCCAAACTACAACTACTCCAAAACAATGCTTTCTGTGCGGCCTGGGGCCCACAACGCACAGATCACATCACCCAAGCCAGACGCAAAGCTCACTGGCTCCCAAACAAAGACTACATCGACTTCAAAACTCGAAAACTCGCATATCGATGCATCCATTCGACTGCCCCCTCCAATCTGAACAACCGCCTTGTAAAGAAACCCACAACACGCCCTCTCTGGTCCTCCTCCTCCCTCATGCTGCTCACCCCCAGGTTTAACTGCAAACGAGCAGGAGTTTCAAGATTCACATTCATTGCCCCCACCCTTTGGAACTCTCTCCCTACAGCGATCAGAGATGAACCGTCCTACATTTTATTCAGAAAACTCCTCAAAATCTGGTTGCTGAACACATATGACTAATCAAACTTCAGATCCTATGACTTTTGCCCATGCTTCCTAACTCTCTACATGTATCTAACTGGGTTCATGCACCCAGATACCCACGAGTTGGGAGTAGTTTCTTACCTGTAAACTCCATTTCTCCAGTGTTGGTATCTTTCTTGGATTCACATGCTGTGAATATTCCCTGTCGTCGGGCTGGGAATCCCTGGTTACCTTTACTCAGTAATTTTCCTATGGAAAAACTTGACACCTTGAGTGTTCCATCGACGTCGTTATGGGCGCTTTTAGTCTCCACCAATAAGAGAGAGTGTATGCCTCGTCCCTGCAGCTTCCCCACACATTTTCATCACTCCAGCTGGAGGATATCTCCCAATATAGGATGTTTTCCAGTAGGGGTAGGCTGGAGGGCGCATGTGAATCCATGAAAGATACCAACGCTGCAGAAATAGAGTTACAGGTAAGAAACTACTCCCTTCTCCAGCATTGGATCTTGCATGGATTCACCTGCTGTGAACAGATTAAATAGAAGTATACATGTTAGGAGGTGATGAACCATGCAAACATATATTAGATACTTTCCAAGTTTCTGCGTTAATGCGAGAAGAATACATACGCAAGTAGAAAAAGGAAAAAAAAACAGAAGCTGCAGGGCTTACCTTACTTGAACAGTCGTTAAAGGACTGCTTGTCCCATCTGCACGTCTTCAGCGTGCTGCTGATGTAAGCAGTAGTGCCTGGTAAATCTGTGGGGCACTGCCCATGTTGCCACCTGGCAAATGTCTCTGACAGGAACTCCCGCCCAGAGAGCCACAGAGGCAGCCGTGGCCCTTGTAGAGTGCGCTCTAGGCGCAGTTTGCAACGGCCTATTGCAAACGGCCTTTCAAGTGGCAGAAAGAGATTGTAGATTAAATCCATCTTGCAATGCCCTGTTTTGAAATGGATTTTCCCTTGTTGGATGGGCTTAAAGTGACAAACAGCTGTTTAGACGATCTAAAGGATTTTGTCCCATCTAGATAATATTTCAATGCCCTTTTCACATCCAGAGAGTGTAGGGCTTTCTCCGCTGGTGAAGTTGCGTTTTGAAAGATTTTAGGTAGAGTTATAGTAGCATTTTTGTGAAACTCCGAAGGAACCTTTGGGATGAAATGAGGATTGGTGGAGGGTATCACCTTGTCTTTCGCGACTCATAGATACGAAGGATCTACTACCAAAGCTTGTAGCTCCGAAATGCGTCTAGATGACATAATGGCCACTAAGAAAGCTACTTTCTATGTGAGAGATATGGTGTGTGTTGTAGACAGAGGTTGGAACAGGGCTTTCATAAGACCTGCCAGGACCAGGTTCAGGCTCCATAAAGGTGGAATCCTTTTCTTGGGAGGAAAGGTACAAAATAGCCCTTCTATGAAGTGCTTGATTAGTCTGTCACTGTAAAGAGGGGAAGATCTTTTTCTTGTAAATCTAGAAATTGCTGATAAGTGCGCCATAATAGAAGAGATCGCTAGAACTTCTTTTGCCAATTCTAGTAGGTAAGGAAGGATCAGATGTGGTGTTATGGCCAGTGGATGCAGGTTGGGCTGTTGCGCACACCATGCACAGAATCTTTTCCATTTGTGGTTACAGGAAACGTTAGTAGAAGGGGCCTTAGCAGCTGCTAGAATGAGCCGACAGTCTTGAGGTATGTTCATATGGCCGAATTCGGCATGGTTAGGAGCCACGCTGTTAACTTGAGAGAGCCCGAATTGTGATGAAGAATCATCCCGTTGTTCTGGGATAGAAGATTGGCCTGAGATCCTAGATGGATTGGTTGGGACCATCTGGTATCCAGAAACCTTTGAACAGGCCGCATGTGCAGTCTTCAGTGGGGAGGTAGAGGGATGCAGGAGGACATGGTCCCTAGGAGAGCCATGTATGTGCGGACTATGACTAGCTTGTTTGGCGTGAAAGAGTTTGCTAGGATTATCAATTTCTTCATCCTGTCTGATGAGGGTCTGATAAGACTTTGGTCCGTCAGGAATTGAGCGCCCAAGAATACCACATTTTTTGAGGGAACTGTGCATGATTTTGTGTAATTTAATGCAAAGTCCAATTGTTGGAACAGAGTGTCTGTTTGTCTGAGAGAACACAAGGCTTGTGGATATGTTGAACCTCGAACCAACCAGTCGTCCAAGTACGGGTAGACGTGGTGGCCCTGTTTTCAGAGGAAGGCTGCTACTGGTGCCAGGCACTTCATTAACGTCCTCATTGTCGATTTCAGGCTGAATGGAAGTACCCGAAACTGATAATGTCTTTTGCTGACCGCGAACCAGAGATACTTTCGGTGCCTTGGGTGTATTGGCACGTGGAAGTATGCATCCTTGAGATCCAATTCTGCCAGATATGGCTGAATGGCCTTTATGACCTCCTGGAGTGTTACCATCTTGAACTTCTGCTTTTTGATGTTCATGTTCAGTCTTCGCAAGTCCAGAATAGGGCGCCACTTCCCGTCTGTATTTTTTTGACGACGAAGTACCTGGAGTATACTCCTTTTCCTCTTGCTGACAGAGGAACACTTTCGATGGGTAGTTTTCTTAGCATTTGACATACCTCCTCCTGTAAAACCTGAAGGTGCGGGTTAGATACCTTCACGGGAGGTTTTGGGATTTATGCACGCTTAAATTCCAACAAGTGGCCGTACTGGATTGCACAAAGCACCCACTTGTCCTTTGTTATTGTTTGCCACTCAAAGTAGAACGCCACATTTCACCCCCACCTGTCTGCCCCTGAGGCAGTCATTGTTGTGCCTTGTTTTGCCTACCTCTTTGAGAGGTGGTTGATCCGTGCTTTCGCTGGTCTTGATGGTATTCTCTGTTGCGCTGAGAGGATTGGTAATTTCTTTTGTAGCCCTGAGAGTAGTATCTGGTCTACTGTAGTTCGTGTTGTCTCTAGAGGATGAGAAGAACAAGTTACTTTCTTACCTGGTAACGTTCTTTCGATGGGATGGTCCGACGACGTATTCCATATCTATGACATGTAATCACCACAGCTGTGCTGCTCCGGAAACTTTTTTCGGCGTCTGCGTCCTGCGTCGATGACGTCGATGCGCCGTCGTCGAGGGCCTCCTCCGACGTCATCCGATGTGATAAGTAGGACGCACGACGCCCGTAGCCTCAGTTGTAGTTTTTTCCCCCAGAACGTGTGACACTAGTCAACTGCCAGTCAGACACAAAGCCTTGCGGAACGTAAGCTGCAATCGCAAAAGAAATTCTGCAGCGGGGAAGGCAGGGCGGGAGCGATATGGAATACGTCGTCGGACCATCCCATCGAAAGAACGTTACCAGGTAAGAAAGTAACTTGTTCTTCGAGGGGATTGGGTCCTCCGACGTATTCCATATCTATGACAGACTCCCAAAGCAGTACCAGAGCAAGGAGGAGGGAAAGAATTTAGAATCAAAATTTAGAATAGCCAATCAAATAGCAGAGCAAAGGACCGCCTTGCCAAAGGCCAGATCCTGTGCTCGGATGGAATCGAGGGAATAGTGACGTACAAATGTATGTACTGAAGCCCAGGTGGCTGCATCACAGATGTTGCGAATAGGAACACCCCTCTGCAGGGCAGTAGACGCAGCCATACCCCTGGTAGAATGGGCCCGCAAGCCAGCCGGTGGGTCCTTACCCGCCAAGCGGTAGCACTCCGAGATGGCCAAAATAATCCAGCGAGACAAAGTCTGTTTCGTCACAGCTTGCCCCAAACGCTTTCCAGCGTAACCAATAAAGAGTTGATCGTCCACTCTGACCCGGGACATGCGTGAAACATAAAAGCTTAAAGCTCTCCTAGGATCAAGCCTATGGAGCCTCTCCTCTTCCTTACCTGGATGCGGAGGAGGATAGAATGCCGGAAGAACAACCTTCTGGGCCAAATGAAATTCCGTCACTACCTTCGGAAGAAAAGAAGGACGAACTCTAAGGACAACCCTGTCCTTGTGAAATACAGTGAAGGGAGGCTTAACTGAAAGTGCCTGTAACTCACTCACTCTGCGAGCGGAAGTAACCACAACTAAAAACACAGTTTTCAGAGTTAACAGCCTCAAAGGGCAAGAATGTAAAGGCTCAAACGGAGCACCCATAAGAAACTTAAGAACAAGGTTTAAATCCCAACCGGGCACCAGGAAAGGTGACGGAGGGAACACATTAGTGAGCCCTTTCAGAAACTGTGAAATCAAAGGGATTTTAAAGTAAGAACACTGTTCAGACGAGCGCTTAAAGATGGACAGCGCCGCCAGGTAACCTTTAACGGTAACCACTAACAAGCCCCTGTGGGCCAAAGAAAGTAAAAAGGACAGAACCATGGGGATGTCACATGCACAAGGATCCACATTCTGAACTCTGCACCAGTCGCAGAACTTACGCCTAGGGCAACGGTACAGAGACTTTGTTGCTGGCCTTCGGGCCGAAAGCAACACCTCCATCACGTCCTCAGGGAGGTCCCAATCCTTATACCTCAACCTTTCAGAAGCCAAGCGTGAAGGTTGAGGGATCTGACCTCTGGATGGAGAACCTGACCCCCCTCCCGTGAGAGCAGATCGTCTCGGTAGGGAAGACGACGTGGAGGGCAGATGGATAAGTCGAGAAGGTCCAGGTACCACGTCCTCCGAGCCCACGCCGGGGCAATGAGGATCATCCGGGAACCGAACTTCCGTAACCTCCGCAGCACTTGCGGGATGACGGGGACTGGAGGAAACGCGTACAGCAGCGGGAATGACCACTCCACCACGAACGCGTCTCCTAAGGCTCCTTTTGGAGGAAATTCCCACGAGCAAAACCTTTCGCACTTCCGGTTGACACTGGAGGCGAAGAGATCCACTTGAGGGGTCCCCCAAAGGGCGAAGATCTCCAGGAGAATCTCCTGAGCCATCTCCCACTCGTGAGAGATTGCGCTCTGCCTGCTCAGAGCGTCCGCCGTCACGTTTTCGTCTCCGGCCAGATGAACTGCCGAGATCGAAACTTCCTGCTGGATGGCCCAGAACTCGAGCTGCATCGCCTCCCTGCACAGAGGAAGTGACCCTGCCCCCCCCTTTTTGTTGAGGTAGTGCATGGCCACTGTATTGTCCGTCAGGATCAGGACACTCCTTCCTCGCAGTCGGCAGAAAAGCCTTCAGGGCTAGCCTGATGGCCCTCAGCTCCAAAAGATTGATATGGAGTCTGGACTCCGACGGAGACCAACGACCGCTGACTGTCAGCCCGTTGGCATGAGCTCCTCATGCCGTGAGGGATGCATCCGTCACGATCGTCACCTCCGGCCAGGGAAGCCAAAATGGAGCCCCCTTCATCAAGTTGCCTTCGACGGCCCACCACAGAAGATCCCGGGCGACCGAGGGCGGCACCTGAACCGGGTCCGACATCCTGCCGGAGGACTGCGACCATTGCGTCTTGAGTGCCCACTGCAAAGATCTCATCCGCAGGCGAGCCTCTGGCACCAGAAGAATGCAGGATGCCATGAGGCCGAGCAACCTCAAGAACTCGAACGCAGGGAGCGTCTGGGCATGCTGAAACTTGTGCACCATCTGCTGAATGTGAAGAGCCCTCACCTGGGGAGGAAAACACTGCCCCAGGGAAGTGTCGAGCACTGCTCCGATGTACTGGAGCCGCTGTGTTGGCGTCAAATGGGACTTCTTTAAATTGAGGGAGAAGCCCAGCCTGTGAAGGGAGCGGCAGGTGACGGACAGATGATCCAGCACTTGCTCGGGAGAGCTCCCTCTGATCAACCAATAGTCCAGGTAGGGGTAGACGTGAATCCCCCCTTGCCTGAGATGCGCTGCCACCACCACCATGAGCTTGGTGAAAACCCTCGGGGCGGAGGTCAATCCGAATGGCAGGACTCGAAACTGAAAGTGCGAGTCGCCAACCGCGAACCTCAGGTACTTCTTGTGCTTGGGATGGATCGGCACATGGAAGTAAGCATCCTTGAGGTCGAGTGACACCAACCAGTCCTGAAGCTGAAGGGCCTGGAGGACTTGAGAGAGAGTAACCATCTTGAACTTGTCCTTCCTGAGGAGTTTGTTCAAACCGCGCAAGTCCATGATGGGTCTCAATCCCCCGTCTTTCTTCGAAATCAAAAAATATGGGGAATACCATCCCTTGTTCCTCTCCGCTACAGGCACCAGTTCTATGGCGCCTTTCTCCAGCAAGGCTTGAATTTCCTGCGCAAGGAGCGGATCCGGACTCTGCAAAGAGAGGTTCCCCGGTGGATTGTCGCGAGGCCTGTGCCGAAAGGGAAGACAGTAGCCGTGGGTTATGATCTCCAGAACCCACACATCTGAAGTAATGGCTTGCCACTCTACAAGATGCTGCGCCAGCCTTCCCCCAACCGGCGAACCATGGGACATGGCCTCACGACTGAGTGTGAGCGGCTGCTGCGTTACCTGAGGGCAAAGAGGCAACTGCCCGAGCGGCCTTGGCACCACGGGTACCGTCGTCCACCTCTGGTACCCCTGCGTTGGCCTCTTTGACTGCCAGCTCCTCTCGCTTTACTGAAGGATGAGTAATAGCGAAAGGAACCACCCCTCCACTGCTGTCCCCTAGGACGAAAAGGCGGAGGTTGGCGAACTGCAGCGCCCAACGACTTCGCTGCAGCTTTTGAGGTCTGCAATCTCTCAAGGCTCTCGTCAGCCTTGCTGCCAAAAAGGTGTTCACAGTCAAAGGGCATGTTGAGGAGCCGGGACTGCACATCAGGAGCAAACCCCGACTTCCGCAACCACGCAAACCTGCGTATCACGGTGCTCGCCGCCATGGACCTACTGACGCATTCAGCTAAATCCAAACCCGACTGAACGGACTCACACATGGCATCCTTACCATCCTGGACCATAGCAAGGAAACCATCCCGTTCGTCCCCTTCGGGAATATGTTCAGCCGCCAACGCAACACAGTTCCACAGAGTGTGTGTGAAACGAGACAAGGCACAAATGGAGTTGGCCGCCTGAAGCGCCATACCACCAGAAGAAAACACTTTCTTCGCCCAGCCATCAAAACGTTTGTCGTCCCTATCAGGAGGGATGGTAGGGTACGACGCCTGCTTTGCCGGGGCCGTGGCCGCCTGCACCACCAAACTCTCCGGAGTGGGGTGCCTGGTCAAGTAGCAGGGGTCGCTACTGGCTGGACGGTATTTTCGCGACAAGGATCTGCCCACCGCCGGGAGACTCTCCGGAGCAGTCCAAGCCGCTGCCACCCTTCTCTGTAAAGCCATATGGAATGGCAGTACCGGGTCAGTTGGGGGACCAACATCAAGGATGTCCGTCAGATCATCCTGCACAAACTCCCCTGGGGGAGCAGACCATCCCAAGTACTCAGAAACCCTAGCCATAAGGCGCCGGTACGAGGAATCGGCATGAGAGCCAGGCTCAGGCCTACAAAACTCCACCTCCGGAGAGGTGTCCAGTCCACTGGCATCATGCAGTGACTGTCTCAAATCGTCAAACTGACTATGGCCCGAGACAATTTCATCTCGAACCTGACTAGGAACCAGGCCATCAGAATCCTCATCCGCCTCTGAAATATAGTCCAGGTGGCGAAAAGAAGGCACCCGAGAGTGCTTGCTCTTAACCAGAGCCTTCCTAGGGGGTTCTCCCGTGCCACGGGGTACCTCCGACACGAAAGGCGTCGAGCGAATCGGCGCCGGCGTCGAGAGAACCGGCATCGGCGCCGAGAGGATCGGCGCCGAGGAAATCGGCGTCGACGTCAGATGCAGCGCCTCCAGCATCGGCGGCGTCGACACAGCCCTCGAGGCCGGAGCCCCGAGCGTGTCCCTCGACGACCCGAGCGTCGACGGCTTCGACGACTTCCTCGAAGCCGGAGCCTCGAGAAAGCCTGTCGACGCCCTCGACGCCTCAGACGTCGATGTCTTCCTCGAAGACCTCACAGGTGCAAACGGTCTCGAACGCGTCGAGGACCGGGACCTGGAACGGGTACGGCGAGAACGAGTCCCCTTGTCCGAACGGGACCTCTCCCGTGACTCGTGCCGACCACTCATGCGAGCGGTGTCTCTCGACCTCTCACGACCGACCCCACTCGGGGGCGCGGACGGCTTAGTACCCTGCGACTCAAGAATCACCAGCATTTTCTTCCCGAAGGAAGCCCATTCCTCCGGCGTCGCACGGCTGGTGGGGTAAGCGACGTGCCGGGCAGAGTCCTCCGAGGAGGACCTGGAAGACGACCGGTGTCGGCGCTTCCGAGAACGCCTCGAAGAGGCTGAGGAGTGGCGAGACCGACTCCTAGAAGGAGACCCACGAGACTTCTGACGATGACGCGGAGAGTCACCCCTCGAATCATCCGTCGAAAGCCCCGCAGACTTCGACTTCCTGGGCTTGGACACCCGACCTACCGACAACTTCTTCTTACGTTCGCGTAAGGCTTTGGACGTGAGCGACTGGCAGTCGATACAGTCATCCGTGTCGTGGGCCTCCCCGAGGCACCAGAGGCAGGCGTCGTGCGAGTCTGTCACCGACATCTTGGACCCACACTCCCCGCACTTCTTGAAACCCGGACGCGGGGTCAAAGACGAAGTAGAAGACATCTGCACACGAAGGATTTGCACAAAACGAACAGGTTCGAAGAACCGAGAAGAACAGAACTCCAAAGAGTCGAGGCGTGAACCGAGAATCACGAAGCAACACGTTCGCGGAAAAAACGGAACTGAGGCTACGGGCGTCGTGCGTCCTACTTATCACATCGGATGACGTCGGACGTCGGAGGAGGCCCTCGACGACGGCGCATCGACGTCATCGACGCAGGACGCAGGACGCAGAAAAAAGTTTCCGAAGCAGCACAGCTGTGGTGATTACATGTCAGATATGGAATACGTCGGAGGACCCAATCCCCTCGAATCTTGAATTACTGAAGCTCCTCGAAAGGAGCAAAAGGACCGCCTGCCCTGCAGGGCTGTAAGAGAATTAGCAGTGTCAGAATCTGCTTTCATGGCTTTTAGGGCCTCATCGATCTTGTCCCCAAACAGATTTTCCCCTTCACGTGGCATATCGATGACCTTGTGCTGTACTTCCTGCCGAAAATCGTTACAACATAAGCATGCTTGCTGTCTCTGAGAACTACCCCATTGCCAATCTGTTTAAACCCTTTTTCAGTCAGGTTTACAGCAATGTTAATGCTGTGATTCAAGTCTTCCTCACCTTCACGCACTAGCGTCATGGCTTCCTTCCTTTGTTGTTCCGGCAAGTGTTCCAATATAGGAGCCAGCCGGTGCCACAATTCTCGGTTGTATCGAGCCACTATTGCAAGCACATTCGCTGCTTTGACAGTAGTTTCCCCAACAGTGAGAAACTTTTTCCCCAAAGGCATCCATTTTCCTGTTTTCGTTGTCCGGGGGTGTGGCGCACTTATACTGCATACAAGCCTTTTAGCTTGCTGCAGCTGAAACCACTTTTCTGGAGCGGGTTGCGAGCTAAGGCATTTTGGTGTTGTGTCCGGCACCTTAAACGTCTTATCCAGTCTACCTTTAACTGCCAGCTCTGGAAGTGGAAGTCCTCCTGCCAAACATGATCCAGGATGGGAATGGAGAACACTGCTTTCCTGCGTTTACCCATGTGGTCAAATAGGAAATAATCCTTTTCCTCTTCCGGAATCAAACCAAACTCCTGGCATGCTTTGGACATCATGGAGTGAAAAGCCCCAATGTTATCTGGATGCGAAAGTTGAGCAGGGCTACCTTGCGTGTCTTGGTCAGGCTCATCCGTGTCCCACGTGTCAGCTCTGCGTAGGGAGGAGGAGATTGGATCTGGAAGACCAGTGTCCTGGTATGTGTCAACCAATTCATCCTCCTCTTGCTCTCTTGTACGTGGACTGTATCTGAAGATGGAGGCCTAGGAGGTGTTTGAACCCTAGGAGGTTCGTCCTGGACTCTACAGGGATGGCCTGGGTCCCTTTGATGCTGCAGAATAACTTGGCCTTCTACGTATGCCTGAATTGTCTGAGCCTGCGAGAGCGGAAGTCTGGCATCAAGCTGCCCCTAAAGTGATTGAAGCGTTGTAAGCACTTGCAGGGAAAGCAAGGATTGCGGGTTTATAAAGGGGTATTGTGGATTCATACCTCCCATTCCTGCAGGTGTTGGTGGAAGAGTAGGCGTCTGAAACTCTAGAGGAGTGTCTTCCTCTCTAGACAGACCTTGGTGGGAAGTTCCTTCTTCAGGATCAGAGTCAGTGACCTCTGGATATTCTTAGGGTGGAGACTCAAAATCTGACGTGATTTCATGCTGCATAATTTCTTCTGGCATGATATCTAGGTACTCTGTAGGATACCTTCCTAGAGGAGCCTGGACATGCTCTACCACATCCCCTGTTGAGGTTTTCAAAATACCTTTGGGAGACAACATACTGACCTGCATAGGTAATTCCACAGTTTCAGTAACAATGGTGGTCGACGACTGATTGGGTTTTTCTGCAGACGATTTATGTTTTTTGGTCGTCGTAGAGGTAGTCGTTGATGAAGTGGTCGTCGACAAGGGATAAGCCGTTGACACTGACAAAGTAGTCATCAATACCATTGTCGCTGACCGTGCTGTCATCGGAATGGATTGCAACGACAATTTGGTCGTGGACAGATGCCTTGTAGACGATTCATGACCCGAGGAGGATCTGCGAGATTCCGATGAAGAATAGTGCTTCTTTTTCATCAAAACCGAAGAGGAAGTCCTCGTAGGCAATTTGGAACTGTGTTTGTCCGTCAATGGAGGAGATCTCCTAGACAGGTCAGACCTGGGTTTTGTTGACGGGCGTGGGCCTTTATCACTTGGTTTTTCCGATGGAGACTTTGTCAACGGGGCCTTGGTTGAGTGCTGAGACCCAGTCAGGGACCCCTCACCACTAACTGGTGGTTTATTAACAGGGAAAGAATGTTTGGCCTTATGGTGACCCGTGGCCTCACCTGTCTTTTGTTTTTTCGCCACCAGCTCTTCAGATCTTGATCTCTGTCGTGATGATGACCTTTTTTTCAGAGGGAGCGGTAGCTCTCCCACTCTGTGACGGCCCGACTTCTGACACCGGGTACGTTCCCTCATTGAGCCAACAGATTAGGTGGCGGTTTCTGTTTCCTCTGAGTTTTTTGTGAGAAACCCTGGCAGATGTCACATTTGTCCGTGGAACGGTTGGGGTAGAGGCAGTAAAGACATTACGTATATCTCTCACCCTCATACACATTTTTAAGGCTGCAATAGTCACAAGGCCTAAACAAGGACTTCATTGGTCCTGAGGTCTCCATGGTCATAAATGGGTCCGTGTACGTGGATGTCGGTTGCTCGGATGGAAGAAGGTGAATAAATATTAATTTTATGAATAATGTAATTTTCTCTCAGGAGAGACGAACACGAGGAATCCCAACAACTCGGAAGACGGTTATAATCTGAGGGGAAACTGCTGTGGCAGAGCTATACACCCGACGTCCTATTTTTGGAGACCAAAAGCACCCATAACGATGTCAATGGGACACTTAAGGTGTCAAGTTTTTCCATAGGAAAATTACTAAGTCAAGGTAACCGGGGATTCCCAGCCTGACAACAGGGAATATCAACAGCATGTGAATCCATTAAAGATCCAATGCTGGAGAATGGGCATTACACAAATGTGATCCATAAAATAAAATAAATGCTTTTGGTTCTTACATCATGGGTGTCATTATAAATGGTCCCTGTGATGGATTGCCATCTGCAAAGGTATGAAATCCCTGAGCTTTTTTGATTTGTATTCCATTAAACGATACAAGTAATTCTGTTACTGAAAGTGAGGTCTGCTAATCGGATCCGCCTTTCCTAAATGATCCATGCCACAATTACAGTGCACACATGTGCCTTTGTTGAGACTGCCCCCTGCCACCTTCTTCACCAGCCGTGCAGTGGTACAGAGCTGGTTCAAAGGTTTTATTTGCACCAGCTCTGCCGCTGGAACACAAAGCTTTTGTAGGTAAAGGTGGCTTTTTAATCTTCTGCACCCATTTCCAAACGGAATAATTGTGTGTCTTAGTCAGTCTAGTGGTACAATGTAAGCCATGTCTTGTTGCATGTTGACTATTAAGGGTGCACAATTATGTACCCACAGCAACTGGACATCACCTAAGTGTCTGCTCTGTGAGCAGGACCCAACTATGACAGCACTGATGTGTATTGGTGTCTTGTCTGTTTCTACCTTTGCCATGTGGAAAATGGCCAAGATGCTGCCTCTTTGATCCCCCCCACCCGGAGAAAAGCTAACACCTTTTGCTCAGGGCACAGGAACCTCCCCTAAGGAGTGTCCTGGGAAACCGTGCTTTAAAGGTAGTACTGGCACAAAAAAGCTGCTCTCACATCAGGGAACCGACCTATGAAGTCAGCAGACATGGGACGGGGTGGAGAAGGGAGATGTGGGTGTAGAGAGGGACCTCACTAGCTTGGCTTCGGTTGGGGTTCTCCCTCATTCTTTTATTGAACTTTGGACTCTGAAATGAGAAGGATTTATCAGAACTGTATTGGGCATAGAGTTTTTTCCAAAATGCTCTGCCATATAGGTGAAAGCAGAAGCTTCCAACGCAGAGGGGAGCTCTGCCCCATAGCCATCCGCAGGAATTAGTGGGGATGACACTGCTGTTGGACCTAGGCCTTTCTGGTGGCTGTGCACGGGAGCCAGAATACTGCTCACTGGAGAGGAAGGACCCCTATAGGTGCCAGACAACTCCCTGGAGTGGAAGTGCATAACTAAGGATGCACCATGTCCCTGGAGATCCTGGATTGGGACTCCCAGGAACCCAAAAGTTAAGAAACAGCTCTGGGGCCTGATTCGTGCATTGAACCACTTGTGAGCTACACTGACCCAGACATCTCCTGCCTGTCACAAGCTTCTTCATTCCATGTGTCCTTGGTTGCTTGGACGGAACTATGTGTTGGAGCCAGTCAACCACCTCACCAACCAGATGCTGAATCACTGCCTCAGGGAGTGCCTAGAAGCCTGAACCCCCCCCCCACCTCCCCCAAAGACAGGAACTCCAAAGCACTGTGAAAAGGCCCAGTCTCTCTAGTCCACTTTCTGGGACTATAGGGACTTTTTAGCCTCCTTCTCTGGCTTTTTTTTCTACAAATACCTATCCCAGAACTATTGACATTGTTACCAAGTGTCTTACCTGACCCCTCCGCCCCCCTGCTGATCACCCCAAGGTGCAATTCACACAAAAAATTGCATTGTCTGTGTTTCTTCTACAGGGGTGGGTGCGTAGTGTTTTTAGTTTGTGTGTTCCATTGATTGTTTTATTAAAGTTCCTATATTTTGTATATAGAACATTGATTGGCCATTCTTTTGCTTTGGAACTATTTTACTAAAGGTGCTTGTGTTCACACCTCTTCTGAAGATGTAGCCTGCCCTCGGCCTGTGCTACCAAAAGAGACAAAGGCGGTATACCTGTGCAGCTCTGCCCGTTTCACTTTTATGATTAAGATCACTGTTGATTTAGTAGTAGTGTATGACAGGGTGTGTGCTTTAGCCACTGCTCATCCCTGTACTCCTGCAGAGCGCTAGTCATTTTTTCACAGCACCCATTTTACGGAGGTCAGAAAAATGGGTACCATTAATAACAAGAATGTGTGTTCATACCCTTTGGGATTTAAACATAGGACTTGCAGGTTCCATAAAAAAACAAAGCCAGCACACGCATAAACAGGAAGTTGATTAGAGACACACTTAATCAAACATAATCTATGCAGCTGAATTTGCCTGCACCAGGTGGAAGGGGGTTTTAACACTCAGGAAAAGGAGATCCAACATATCTCACACTTTTGAAATAAGAAAAGCAAAGCTAAAACCATACCCAGGAATGCTTGGCCTTGGCAGGAAGGCGAGGCACTTTACATCATATCAGAGTGATGATGAATTAATTCACCATCACTCTCATATGATGCAAATTGAAAAGCTCCATAATTTTATGATGGCACCGCACCCCAGTCACAAATCCCAAATGTCACCCTGAAACGCCACACAGAGTTGCGGAACATAGATGGGCAGAGAGGTAGCGGATGCCAGTCCAGCAAACAGGCCTTAAGATGTTCAAGAACATCCTCAAGAATATACTGGGGGATCTCAATTTGCCAGTTTGGGCGAAGGCTAGTCGATTTTTTCCCCTTCTAAATCAGATGTACAGATACGCGGCTTCTTTATGACGTAAGGGAACAGAGGTAGAGCTCAGTGCTTTGTAACCACGGGCATGCATCCAATTGCCTGGGCATTACCAGCCCATGACACCGGTTCTGTTGGATTGCTCACTGATGCAAGCTGGCTCATAATAGTTTCTCGCTTTGGGTGTTTTCCACTTCACTGTCAACCAATCTCATTCCTCATTCCTCTTTCCAACAGACTGAGGTCTGGGGCTTAACATTGCAAAGCATTCGGGTCTGCGTTTAAAGAGTAGAGGCACAATCTCAGACCTGCTTTGTCTGTAGGTTGACTTCTTCTTGGTTCCATTTTCAAGAGCACATGTTCATGCGTTTACGGCAGAGCTAGATATTATGTCATAAAGACATTGGGGATCATTACAAGTACTGGTGTGCGGTAAAATATGGCTGTAACTTGGCATTAATTCCGTTACCTCCGCATTACCGCACCGCCATACTACAGATTTGGCAGTTAGGTGAAGAACTTTCCTCCAGAAAAAGCTGGAGGGAAATCTGCCACCTTACATGAAAAACCAGCAAAATCGGCGGAATTACCACAGGTGAAATCCCCATGGGGTCCTATGGAATCCGAAAAATGGGGACTTACACCACCTACCATCACTTGTAATCCCATGTTAAATGCGCAGGACCAAGTGGCGGTAATGGTAAACCAGTTTGGCCGTATTTCGGCAGATTTTCTGCCAAAATACCGCCAAACCTTTAATGAGGTCCATTGCTCTTCTTTCTTAATAATCAAAATACTGTACAGGTGCGTCAAGTAAATGAGCCAAGCCTAGACGTTCTGATCACAGTACAATATTCTTTAGCCTTTGCGGTGATAGCAGCTTGAACCTGAAGAAGTCACAGATAACTAATGATTGAAACATGTCCTGCATATTAACAACTTACAGATATAATTACAGGTTGCAGATTGACAGAGAAAATCGACTTATTAAATAAAATTAGGTTCATATTTTCATTTTGTGGAGCATTGTTGTTACACTTTGGAGATTCAAGCAACATTATATATATACTCTTACCATACTTTTTTAGTTTGACCGTTTTTATTAACAGAAATACATATTTTGGATACATGAATGAATTAATGTTTCTCAATAGTGAACTATCCCTTGGGATGCATTTCTGCTTTGTGCCTATCAGGGTTCCTTCATATTCTTTTATAAGGGTTTTGGGCAAGTGCAACATTCAGAAACATTGCCGATCATCAATACAGAACCATAACACTTCAAGTGAGTCTCTCTTGGGATCAATCCCATACCTGTATCGTTTTTGGTGCGCTGATATAGGCAATATGCTACAGATACTGCATGTTTGGTATGGAGGACTGGACGCTCAGCGTCCTTCAGTCACACGCTGTTTGCACAACTATCCATTTTTCACATGGTCACCTGTGGAATGTTTTAGGGGTGATTACCAGTCTCTTGATTATTTAGGTCAAAATGTGTAAAGTCGTGATTTTAGGACTTAGCAGTGCTCAATATTGTTCTGTTAGAACTCCTTTGCTTCCTATATCGGTCACAATTGAGAGCCCTGGGAAGCTGTCTGATCATTTTTGGGGTGTCACCGATTTTTTTTAGGTGGATTGTTTCTTGAGGAGGTGGCATCCATGGTGCTCATAGAAAGATTTGCTCGGAAGCGAGTATCGACCAACCAGTTGCAAGGAGGTTCATCACTGCGGCAGCAGGGAGGCTGCTGGCACAGCTCATTTTGAAGATTAAATGCGGAGGATGAAAATAGCTTACCTCATTATAGTAGAAAAGAGCAGAGAAAACGCAGCATCAAATACCCAGAGGTAATGTCAGCGTTTTTTTCAACAAGGTTAATGCAATATTCATGTCCTCATCGGACTGGACAATGCAGCGCTCCAGGCACGCCGGGAAAGCCTTTGCTTGCTCCGCTGGAGCAGGGAAAGACCGGGCTGAGGATCCAAAGTGGCTGAGCAATGCTCTGGGCCAAGACCAAACACTATGCTGTCCATCTGGTTCATCAAGAACCTTCAGGAATGTGATGTCTAGAAGTAACTAAGGGACAGAGGACCAGCTTTCTGTCTAAATATCATCAAAAATATATCTCTCATCTGTACTGTATACTGCTCGCTTGCTGAGCGAGCAGACAGAGTTTTTGCTCACAACATTTAGCACAGAAAAATCCTTTATTTTTTTGCAAAAACCATAACTGCGATTGACCCTACATGTGGAAAAAGTCACATCTGCCAATTTCCAAGTGTATGAGTTGCAGAAGATGAAAATGCATCCTACTAGATATAAAACTGTGGTCTACCTGCCAGTTCTGGCTGGGGGCATAGGCAGGAAATGCTCTGGTGGACCAATATCCCTGTGTACACCATGCTTTTTAAAATGAAACTTTATTCATTCTTTTAAACATTACAAGTTAAAGAATTGCACACATCGAAACAATGTTTACCCAATAGAAGTTATAAAATAGGATGTTTTCGGGGTGGATGCCAGGTATCCCAGAAGCCACCAGTACAAAATGAAGGCTTTATTTTTGGTTACAGCAGCAGTAAAAATAGTAACAGTGCTCTGCAAGAAGATTGCATAGTGTGTGACGAATCGCAGGGTTTCATCACTTCTCCCCAGAGGGGAGCATTTCCTTGTGAGGTTAGCCGGATGAGCCCGTTACGCAACATTCCCCCTAGGGGTAAGCAGGACCTCACAGGGAGTGACTCCTCTCTTGGGGATAAGGACTCCCATTCCCATGAACCCTCTCTGTTGAGCCATCAATGGAATCAATAGCATCAATGCTTCAGAGAAGTCCATCCGAACAAGCCACTGTTCATTATTGTAATGTTAGTCCTAACATTCATCTGGAAGAAATGTCTGACAAAACCAATGAAACAAATGAGAGAGATGGGCGAGTAATACAGATTGCTCAATGGTCTAAAGTTAAGCAAACTGTGACGAAGGAGGTCAGACGAGTAAGAAAAATTACTCCTCAAAGAGAGAGAAAAGAATGATGTTATGCTGGGGAGGACTCAGAACTGAGATATAAAAATAGAAGAGGGGCTGAAGATAGAGAGTGAAGCCCAGTAAATTCTAACCTGGGAAGAGCTGGGAGTTGCTGAGAAATGAGAGAGCCTCAGTCGTGGGGACCTGGCTAGTGGGTGTACCGAAAGAGGCATGGGGAAAAGAGAGGTCAATGTCGTAGAGGAAAGGAGAACCGAGCGAGCGGTGGCATGACCTGGGAAAGGTGGACTGTTCAGTCCAGAAACATTGCTGAGACCACTGCAGCCGTGGCTAGGCAGAGCCACACTGAAGAACCAAGAAGAGTCGCTGTGACCACCAAAGTTGTTCCGACGCTGAGAGTTATTCTGATCCTGAAGAGAGATCCAGTGATACAAGCCCAGGAGCAAAATGGCAACAGGAGAGCCGGGTGACCCGGAGGGAGATACGGGGAGCAAGGAAACACTCAGCCTACCCATCCCAGTGACACAACAAGTGTTTATAAAGATCAGGAGAAGATGTGTGTAAAGCACGATGTTTTGGGAGAAATAACTAAGCAAAGGAGTACACAGTGTCAAGATCAAGAGAAGGGACATTTGGGTTCCTTTAAAGGGTTGGGGAAAGGGAACCTTATACAGAGACACTTCAAGAGGATGTCGCCCAAAGGGCTGAACAGGCAAATATTGCAAGGAGAAAAGGGTCATCTCTAAAAGGAAAGGGGACGCCCAGAGGATGGAAAAGTCCCTGAGAAGAACTCAAAGAATTAATCCAAGACATAGCCAAGAACTATTTGTCACGCACCTTCCTACCTGGCGCTTATGGAGACCCTGGCACCAGTGCCGTTGGTAACCCCTTATCTGTTTGTGTTTGTCTCTTTTCTGTGTTCCCTGTTTATTTCCTCCTTGGGTCTGAGTCTATATCCACTGGTCTTTATCTCTTCTTGGTAGCGGTTCAGTACATTTCATTTAGTCCTTTCTCTATGTTCACTGCACCTTTATGATCCCGTCACTTCCTGGTTTCATTGCGTTGCAACCCATTCGCTTTGCGTCCTTTCAGGTTTACACGCTAGTACCCTTGTGTTGGCTGTCGCGCCTCTGTTTACGTTCCGGTCCTTTTAGGACCGGTCTTCCCTCTCCTTTGTTTGTCTGCCTCCCTTCTCTGCTCTCTTTCCCTGTTCTTTGCCTTCCTGGTCCCCCTTCCTGTGTTTTCCCTCAGTTCGCCTTTTCTTTCCCTTCCTTCCCGTTTTGCTGCTCCGTCCTGTTTTGTTTCCATCCTCTTTGCTAGTTCTTCGTTACCGCCTCAGTGGAGTTCCGAGTTACCCTTTTAGCTTCGGTTACTCCTTCCCTTGTTCCCGTCCTTATTTGCTTACCTGGTTGTTGGCGTTGAACTCCTCCGCTTGCTTTGGCTGTGCTCCGGACGCCTAGGATTCCGTTTGAGTTCTCATCTGCCTCGTTCCTGCACAAGCGGCACTCTGCAGCTACGTCAACTACGTTAAGTGGAAGAAGGAACATTCAGCAACTTCCCGGAGAGGTTTTTTCAGCCTTGGCTTTTCCCTCTCGCTGGCTCCCTCGTAAGGGAGTCCTTTGTCTGCCTGGTCATCTGAGGCAGCAGAGTGGCTTCCATCCGGGGACGGCCGTATCTCTTCAAAAAAAAGGTAAAAGGCCGGAAGAAAACAAGACATTTACATTATTCTTCTTCCGAAGACACAGGTGAGGAGGAGGGGGAATTGATGTTAAGTGACGATCCGGAAGAGGTAGTCAGGATTGACACGAGTTCTGACAGATTGCAACGCCCAGATTCCATCACGATGGCTACACCGGAACAGTTACAGGACTTAGTAACCGCTGTTCAGGGACTTCCCCAGGAAGTCCAAAATTTAAAGACTGAAAACGCTACTCTCCGACAGATGGTAGCCAACAGGAATCAACAGCGAACCGAACTGCCCCCAATGGCCTTAGCCTCTGGCAAATATGATGGTTCACCCAACAAATTCAAAGAATACATGGAGGCGTGTATTATTCACTTCATCTTCAGGCCACAAACCTATGCTTCCGATCAAGCCAGAATAGGCTTGCTTGTGTCCAATTTAACAGGGAATGCGCTAGCATGGGCTACCCCCTTGGTAACCAGTGCCAGCCCCCTCCTGCAGGACTATGGGGCATTTATGGCCCAATTTAAAGAAACCTTTGAGAGACAGGGGTCATCTCAAATTGCTAGTGAAGAACTCCTGGATATCCGTCAAGGCTCCTCTGATTTGTTGTCATACATTTCACAGTTCAAGAGTTTGGCAGCTGAGACGGGTTGGCCAGAAACTGTACAGTACACCATCTTCAGATGGGGGCTTAAAGAAGAGTTGAAAGACGAGTTGGCACGCTCTTCTAGAACTACTACTTTTGCGGACCTGCTGGCAGCTGTACTTCAGATAGACTTCTGCCTATCTGAGAGGCGTTATGAACGAAGAAAGGGTCGCACTCTAACATACCCGGCGGATTCCCCTTGGTTGGCTCCCTCCTCACCAAAGCCTCCAAGGGACGAACCTATGCAGAATGGAACCACCCGAGGTCCGCTGACCCCAGAAGAGCGGAAGAAGCGCAAGGAGGAAAATCTATGCATGTACTGCGGGTCAGACAAGCACCTGCTCAGAGATTGTCCCGAAGTTCTGCCTCGGCGGGCGGGAAACGATCGACCTCGGAACTGACAGGGATAGGTTTCCGAGGTAGCTCTATCAGTCCCTATGCAACCATGGCAGTTTCTTCTTCTTTAGCCACTGAAGACAATCGGTTGATGGTGGTAGCCATTCAATTGCTCGTGGAAACTCAACCTGTTGATGTCCTAGCACTTATTGACTGTGGGGCAGCTGGGTGTTTTATGGACAACATTTGGGCCACCAGGAACAGAATTGTCCTTTTGGAGAAGGAGGAGGATCAGAAAGTCGAAGGGGTTCACGGCAAGCCCTTGAGCTCTGGCCCCATTACTCACACCACCGCCCCTCTTAGCATGACAGTGCTACAACACATAGACGATTCAATTCGATCTCATCAGGCTCACCCATTTTCCAGTCATCCTCGGAGTTTCGTGGCTGCGAAAACATAACCCCTCAATGGACTGGACAAGAAACCAAATTACCTTTACCTCAGACTATTGTCTCAAATCATGTCTTTCTGGTGCCAACTGCTCCACAGTAAAGATGTTAGTGGACCTTTCTGTTCCCCCTAATAACCTGGGTGTTCACAATATTCCGACCAACTTAGGTGAATACGGTGAGGTATTCTTGGATAAAGACCCCCAGGATTTACCACCTCACCGCCCTGAGGACTGTGGAATAGATTTACTCCCAGATGCTCTGGTCGCTTTCGGCCGAATGTTCTCACTCTCATTGAAGGAAAAGGAAGTCCTTAGGAAATATCTTGATTCTAATCTTCTTAACGGCCTGATCCAACCCTCACGTTCACTAGCAGGGGCTTCCTTATTCTTTGTTTCTAAAAGGGACACTCAAGAGTTAAGGCCATGTATCAATTATAGGGGTCTTAATCGAGTTACTATTCGGGACAGGTACCACATGCCCCTCATCAAAGATATTTTGGAAGCAGTACACAGAGCCGTAATATTCACTAAACTAGACTTACAAAGAGCATACCACCTGCTCCGTGTCCGTGCGGGGGACGAGTGGAAGGCCGCCTTTCGAACCCCGTACGGACACTATGAATACCGGGTCATGCTTTTCGGACTGGTCAACGCTCGCTCCATCTTTTAAAGATTTATGGACCGTATATTCTCTGACCTTCTCTATCACTGTGCTATTGTCTACCTAGATGATATACTGGTCTACTCCTCCTCTCTTCAGTCTCATCAACAACATCTGCGCCTGGTTCTCCAACGCCTTAAGGATCATCATCTATTGGTTAACCCCGAGAAATGTGTCTTCCAAGCCACTGTTGTTCCTTATCTGGGTTTCATCCTTTCCCAAGCTGGTGTCGAAATGGACCCTCGGAAGGTGGATGCAATACTAGAATGGCCCTCTCCAACTTCCGTGAAGGAGGTTCAATGGTTTCTGGGTCTTTCCAACTTCTACTGCAAGTTTATCATTGGTTTCTCAGAAACAGTCCTACCCATTCCCGGAGTCTCATCGGACCATCTACCCAAACCGTTTTTTCCTCGGAACAGGATCATCAATCACCTATCCACATTCCTGCAGAAGGTCAAAGACGCCACGGCTTTAACACCCTACAATCCGAAGCTCAAACACAAGGGTGTCATAGTTAAGTGGGATGGACTAGTGTTCCACAATCACCGCCTGTTTCTGCCCGACCTTCCTTCACGAAGGAACGCTCTCAAATGGTGCCATGACGACCCTTTGGGCGGCCATCGAGGGACACGCTCTACTCTGGATCTGATAAAAAGACATTTCTGGTGGCCAGGTCTATCAGCGGATATATCACCCAGTATGTAAAAACATGTCTGGTCTGCAAGTGGGTTAAATACAATACCCAAAGACCTATCAGTCTATTACAACAAGACCCCCCACCGACAAGACCCTGGAGTGTGCTCAGCACTGACTTCATCGTTGAATTACCTCGCTCTGAGGGGTGCTCCTGTATAATGGTTACAGTTGACGCTTCACCAAGATGGTACACTTCTCTCTCCTTCCCGGAATTCCTTCTGCAGTGGAAATGGCAACAGTCTGTACTAAGGACATTTTCCGCTTGCATGGAATACCAGAAAAGATAATATCCGACAGGGGCAGCCAATACACCTCACACTTCTGGAAGAGTTTTTGTGACAAGGTAGGTATTGAAAGAGCCATGTCTTCTGGTTTCCACCCCCAAACCAATGGACAAACAGAACGACTAAACACCTCGTTGGAACAATATCTTCGTTGTTACATCAACTAACAACAAGATAACTGGGTCGCTTTGCTTCCTTTAGCCGAGTTCTCATATAACAACACCCGACATAGTGCCATCAATCTCAGCCCTATCTATTGCACCTATGGTTACCATCCTAGATTTCTGTTGCCAAAGAACTGTCAAACCTCCATGGTACCTTCAGTGGATGACATCCTCTCTAACATCACGGAAGCACATCGAACAGCCAAAGCAGGATTGGAGTATTGCGCCCAGACCAACCCTCATCGCCAGCCTTCTCCTGTGTGGGATAAGGGCACCAAAGTCTGGCTTTCCAGACTTTGTTTGCAATCACAGTAACTTGGTAATATGGGCCTAGACACACTGATCCTAATGATACATATGGCGATCCATTCAGGTATGAAATGTACATCACATTATAGTGATAGCGTAATCATATTTTTGGTAGTGTACAATGCTATGTGATGCCACTTCCTGTTTTGTGAACGGGTGAAAGGTCGTGTTCCATCGCTTCCCGCGATATCACTTTGGGGTGGGGTCAAATGACATCACTTCCTGTGATGTCATCCGGGTCAAGGGTCATGTGATGTCACTTCTGCTACCCCTGGCATTTTGGTGAAATGACGTCCTTGACCCCGCCCATTGCCTGCCTGCAGCAATGCATACTTTAATTGCAGAAGACAAACGTGGCTCGGGAATGGGCGGAATGTCCGAAGCAGTCCATACAAATAAGCGCATGCAGTCCAGGGTTTGAGATAGCTCAGAGGAGTGTTACCCGCAGGGCCCAGGTTCGAATCCCTGGTAGTGGAGCAGTCCAAAATGAAAATAGATGCAACAGTGCCCTCTGTGCTGTCATGGAAGGGTCTCCGGCTCACGAAGTGAGGGGACGTCCTACCCTTTACTTCCTGCCCAATTGGACCTCCGAGTGTAGGGAATGACGTGAGCGTGGAGTGGAGTGTTCGAGCCGGTATTTTCCTGTGCTATGTGACTATATATAGTGGCTGGTGGTTGGAAGGGGAAAGTTGAGATAAAGGGGGCATCTGAGCAAGATCATTTATTCATTTTTTTTTTAAAGTGTACTTTTCGTCTGGCTACCACAGGGTTCAACCACGCTGTAAAAAGTGTGGACACAGTATTACCAGAAACCTTATGGAATTTCACCAGTCATTTATGTTCGGGGAAATGCAGCAAAATTAGCAGCAATATCATTTTCCATTTTGACTGCATTCCACTGAAGAAGTCAACAATTTAAGCACGGTTTGGAGTAACCAATGGCATTTTAAGGAAGCTTTGGGGTAATCATGGTCATTTTAAGCAAATTCGAGTGCAATATTTTCGCCACAAAGTACAGTTTGATCAGTTTCAGGAAAGGTTTGAGGTCATGTACCCAGGGACAAACACTGTTCTTTGCCCTACACTCAAAATTCCCAGCAGGTCTCCGCGGGCAGATCCCCTGAGCAATTCTGAGGTCCCTTAGCGGGAACCATAAAGGACGTGTGGTCTGACCACACGTCCTTTACGTGAGCCGTTAAGGTACCTTGGAGCTCATAACGGGCCAGCAATTACCGGGCCCGTTATTAGCGCCTGCCCATTGAACCCTATGGGGGCTCAAATGGGAATGGGGAATGGCATTTGGAATGGGGACTTACCGGGTCCGCCTAGGGCGGAATGTCCCGGTAAGTCCCCTCTCCACCAGACCGGACCCGATTTTGGACAGCAATGGCGCTAGTAGTGCCATGGCTAGCTCCGAAGTCGTAATAAGGCCCATAGTCTTGGAGAATTTAAGTACTTTGGCATCAAACTTCACAATTACCCAATTTAATGATACAGATAACACATTAAGCAATGTCCGAAAGATGAAGGGCTGCACTGGCCCCAGGTCGATTCCAACCTGTCTTTTAATACGATGCCACAGTATCTCAACTAATCGAATTTTAAGCCATTTGTGTGGTCCTGAATAGGATCCCAGCCTAACAGCAGTAGTCCAGGCGGTCGATTACTGGTCATTGTCAACCAAAGGCGGAACGAACCCTCAGGACGCGGGGCCCGAACCAGAGACTAGAGTGTGTGCAGCCCAGCAGGTTTGGCCTTGGTCACCCAACCAACACAGTAAGCTTTAGACCATAGATGCGACCCCCAGGTTCTCCTTTTGAAAAACATGTGACCCTGGGCAGAAGACTTAAACCGTCGGGCATCAGCGTTCGGTGACGGTCTGACAAAAAAAAATGTGAGCGTGCCCTAGTGTACTTCTGTACAGATGCTCATGAGGGCCATAACAAGTGCGCATCAACTTTTAACTCCAGAGCAGCCCTTTGCTTGCCTGCAGGTCTTCTGTCATGTCGGTTTGTCGTCAGATTTGCAGTTTGGGATGATGTTCGGCAAAGCACTCCAGTTCCACGGTTGGTCCTGTGACCTTTGATCAGCAGTAATTAGATACTGTGACAACAAGTACATTGTTACACGTTATCAGCAAGTGCTAAACACATAACGGCAATGGGACCTTGTGCACGGGCCATAAAGGGAGCCTCGCCCGCAGCCCTACACAATGGGCGAGATGTGAGCAAGAGCAGCGAACACCATTTGCAAGTCCTAAGAAAAAAGTGTGTGGGAGAGGTGGGGGGGGACTCTTGGCCGGAAGTGACGTCATAGTAACTGAACACATCCCAAAACGAAATATGCAAATTCCATTCACATTGTCTTTCACGACTGAGACAGTGAAGCACTAAATAAAGCATTTGCCAAGAGAACAGACGTTAAATATCATGTTGCCGGCTAAATATAAAGGTTACATCCCTTTTAGAATGAAGAAATTTAACAAAAAATAGCCTTCGTTAGGAGAATATCAATACACAACATGTCAGTGGGCAGTGCAGGGCTATTTCTGTGGTCTTGTGGCTAAGGTTCTCCTTGTCCAATCGTGCGACCTGGGTTTGGTTCCCGGCCGTGGTCTAGGTCATGACTTTTTTAACGTTTCCTTATACTCATGGAATCAGTAGAAAGGATCGAATATTAAATAACGAATGAAGAAACGCCCGCATTTTTTTCACCGATTTTTTTTATTTGGGGACATTTTAGTAAAATATAGGTGTGGGGGGGGGGTAAGGGTAATGGTTAAGGTAGGAGGGGAGAGGAGTGCGGAGGGGGGTTCATTTCTCCATTTGATCATTTCATGGTAATCCAAAAGTGAGGCAGTAAAAGGAGAGTGACTGTGGGAAAAGCAGAGCGAGTAGTGTAATGTAGCGAGAGAGAGCAGAGTAGTGGGAGTAGAGAGTAGCAGAGAGAAGGAAAGAGAGTAGTGAAGAGCAAGGAGTGGTGAGTTTTTACAGAGGGGAAAGGAGTGAGAGTTGGGAGTGATAGGACGGGGGAGGTAGTAGTAAGTAGGCGTTGAGGAGAGAGATGGAGAAAAACAACAGAGCGGAAAAATAGAAGACAGAGGGGAAAAGGGAGAAACCGTGGGAGGAAGAGCTGGGAGGATAGTAGGAAGAAGGAAAAGGAGATGGGAAGAAGATGAAGGCTAGGAGTATAAGGGTGTGGGAAGAAATCCCAAGTGAAGCCTGGAATAACGGAATCACTTATCCTAGCTGTTAAGACGAATGCTACATTGTTATTCTTGTGGGACCACTGGATAGGCTCCCTCTGGAAGACCCCAGGGGGGAGTCAGCTAGATAAGGTGTTTGCCTTCAGGCCATCACAGCTAGCCAGTCGGCTATTAGATAGTAAGCGTTACCAATCTCAGTGAACACCTTGAGATTGAGGGACACCTGTGCTAGGGATGGAAAGGCCCACGGGAGACGAGAGAGAGAGAACAGCTCTTAGTTAGCCCCTTCTCAAGTTTAAACACTCTTAAACCGTCTTCCAGAGTCGGTGCGCAGTGGAGGCCATCTGCGCACTGACTCACATAATGAATAAAGAAATGTATCTGCCTTGGTAAAGTTTATCAATATACACACACGACCACAAACTCCACCTTCTTCACCCTCAGCTTTCACAGAAGAACAATACGACTGGGTAGAGAGCCTCCCCATTCCCTGTACAAAAATACAGAACTGCTCGGAGGGGGCGGGGTCTAAAAAGGGGGTCTGTAAGAACACTACTACATTGCATAGGACCAAACACAATAGACCTTGTCTATAGGGTGCACCACATTGCACAGAGACTACAATCAAAGACATCACTTGCCAGAGAACCTCTGGAATTACAAAAAACAAAAACAAAATTCAAAACTAATACATCATTCCAAATACATCAATCAACACTTTGTAGCAGAAGCCTGCAGGAAAACAAAAAATGAGCTGCCACCACTCAAGTGTTGTTTGTGTCAGTAGGCCACCCACGTGGGGATTGCAGGAGCCACACCAGTAGAAAGGGAGATGGAGGAGCAGTGTGGGGCTGCACAAACATGCTTTACATACATGATGGATAAAGCAGATTAAAGGGAATGGGTGAAGCGAACAACCATCCCCTCACCCCCAACAAAAACAAGACATCAGCAAATGGGTGTAAAGACATCAATATTGGGAACATCAATGTTTTTCCATCAATCTTTTTAATTTGGAAACAGGTATAGGTAATAGAACTAAAACTGTGCCCTGGGACACACAACCACCCTGAGCAATGACTTTATGGAGCTAGTTCAAAGCGCAATCTAGCCAGAACAAACACACCCATAGGACCGAAAACCAATACAAAACAGTAAAAAAAAAAAAGAGAGGAACTGAACACAGAAGCGGCTATGAAACAGAAGGCAACTTTCCACGTGTAGCGGCAATGCACTACGATTTCACAGGAAAGAAAGCCTGAGATAACATTGTTAAGACTATCTGAATTGACAGCAGGACAAAGGAGGCATGCTTGAGAACTTTGAGTTTCCCAATCTTAGCAAGATCCACCCCCAGTGTTTCCTTACCCCTAGTTTGCGTAGCAGCCCACCAGCAATATGGAGTGTGTGACAGCTTTCAGGCAACGGATAAGAGAGGAGGCGAGTGGGGGTGAGATGTGTTGGTGAAATGCGCCAGAGAGTGAAATAAAAAAAGATGGCCGAAGACCCTTCCCCGCTGAACGGGAACGCCTTTTGGAGAAGGCAAAGCTAGGGGCTATTTAGTATACAGCAAGGATCAACTCTGACGCCATCTTGACATCCAAGCGTTGGGCAATAACTCTACTAAATGGGAAATGTGACATTAGGTTTTTGAATACATTCTACAAGACACCCAATGTAATAATGAAAATAGAAAAGGAACAATTTCTAATCAACTTCTGAAAAATGATCCACAGCAACACCAAGGTGACTGAATAGGCTTACCATTGTGTCTATATGATCAACTCCTGATCTGGGGTGATAGTACATTCCAAAAAGCGCACACAGTTTTGATCACACTGCATTCCGTGGCACTGCTCAAAGAACATCACAAGTAGAAACGTGGTTGAGATCAATAGTTCTGGCATTCCAAAATGGTCAACACACGAGCAATGCCACATGTGCGTATGGCACGAGGGGCCTGGGAGTCAGATTAGCTCCAGGTAGTAGTCAATGAGGCACACCTCTGCTACAAGCAGGAGCCAAAGAGCTTCCAGTTCTTTCAAGGCCTGTGTGATCATATCAAGGAGCACCTGTGGACTTACAGCCCCGAGGCATGCGTAATACACAGCCAGATGAAGACACTGTAAAGAGATTGATGATATAATCAGTGGCGTGCCCAGACTCTTGTGGCTGCGGTGGCCCAAGTGGGGCACTGATTTATGCAGTGGTGGCATGAAATACGAGCGCACACACACATAATAATCGTAGTTTAGGGTACTGGGGTGGCCAATCAGATTCCAGGGGTAGCACGTGCCACCCCAGGCCACTCCCCGGACACGACACTAGAGAGAATGCGTGAAGCCAAAAAAACCTCTCCAGCGCTCGGCCTGAAATAAGACATTGCCTATCACGCGGAAAAGGGAAATGCAGGAGACCACAAAGGCAACTTTTACCCAGGTGACAATACTACATCTCACATGACATAGGTCTCGGGAGGATAGCTCAGCGGCAACGTGCTCGCCTTGGAAGCAAGACGACACAGAGCAACACAGGTGAGATCCCCGGGTCTGCGTTCAGAAACCTCTGAGTATTGAGGGCGTTATAAATAACCTACCATATCATATCGCACAGAAACAATCACAACTCAGAAGGAGGACACAACTTCAAATGGAGACTAAACCTCAACGGTGACCTACGAAACGTGAAGACAACAACTTTATAGTTTAGCTGCAAAAGGAAATTAGGCGAAGGAGCTCTGACTGCGAGAAATGTTAATGGCGTGTCACACAAATACATGCTCAGCTTTTTTTAATGTCCGGGCACCCTAAAAATAATTGCAGGCTCCTCCATTCTTTCTCGCTCTCTGTGTTCCTAGCCCTTAGAAGCCATTTGCTTTGCAGTCTTCATAATAGAAAAACCTACAAGTGACAGAGTATAGGATATTGATGGGCGGCAACAGACCACTGCAGCCCACGCTGGCCACAGTGCACCCTACAGGTCAGCGAAAGAACTGCTCTAGCCTATTGCAATTATTCAGCGGGGAGGAGCTACTCATTCTACCCAACAAGAGGCAAGGGTATACTTTCCCTCTTTTCCCTCCAGTGCAGTGCTGGAAATGGATATTATTTACTGGGGGGACCCCCCCCCCCCACCAGTGACGTGGGGTGGGGCTCGGACATTTCCCAACCATCCTCCCAAACACAAACATAAATATGCTTTTCAGGATAGGTTAATCATTAGCTCTTGGAAAACAACCCATGGGAGAAGCTAATGCTGCAAGCAAAGTTTAAACGGTGCACACTTTTAAAACCCCAAAACACCTGAATATGTTCTGCAGATTACTATGCTAACAACGAGCAATTTCGCAGGCCCCCCACCCTGACGTTAAAGTGGTCCTGCGGTTAAGTGACTCGATCCTGGTCCTGGCATCATGCGTTGAGATGTGTCACATAACGTGCAGGTCAAGGACACACAAAACTCTCTGTAACGAGAAGTAGGGCCAGAACATGATAATACTCGAGGGTGCAAAAAGATGTCCCGCATACGGGCAGATTCTTTGCTGGGTCCCAGGTCTGAGAACATTTGGCCCAATGCCTGCCGGATTCCTTAAGTGCTGATGAAGGATTATTGACCGAAAGTCGATTGATCGCTCAAGTCCTTAGCACTCATCTGTTTCACGGGGCTGAGCCCCAGGCCAAGGCCCTACACAGTGTAAGGACCAGCTCCAAGGTTAGTGATGCTACGAACACATTACTACTCCACCCCAAACACTCCGGTGTGGACCAACCTAGCTAGTGGGACAAATGACATGTGTGGAAGCAGTTGAATTACATGTTCCGAATGTGCAGCAGCCTGGTGAAAAACACATGTCACACGAGTACAATAAAATAAACTAAATCACACTCTGCACGTGTCCAGAATGCACCCCTGGGTGCAGCAGAAGAGAAAGGCAGAATGACTCCACCCAACAGCCTTAAATCGGGGCGAGGCTACACTGCCCCACTAATCCGCACTGAAGATTCTGCACTTTAAAGGCCATATTGTAAACAATGCAAAAGACAAAGCTACAATTGATTAAGAAAATCAGGCCTGAAATGTAATCACCTCTTAAAAGCTAGTATTTGTCTCGCCTCTTTTCCATCTCTTATCCTTCCCTGCAGTCCATTGCATCACTTCCTTTCTCTTTTCCCTTTTCTTTTCCATCTCTTATCCTTCCCTGCAGTCCATTGCATCACTTCCTTTCTCTTTTCCCTTTTCTTTTCCATCTCTTATCCTTCCCTAGGGTCCATTGCATCACGTCCTTTCCCTTTTCCCTTTTCTTTTCCATCTCTTATCCTTCCCTGGAATCCATTGCATCACTTCCTTTCTCTTTTCCCTTTTTTTTTCCATCTATTATCCTTCCCTACAGTCCATTGCATCACTTCCTTTCTCTTTTCCCTTTTCTTTTCCATCTCTTATCCTTCCCTACAGTCCATTGCATCACTTCCTTTCTCTTTTCCCTTTTCTTTTCCATCTCTTATCCTTCCCTACAGTCCATTGCATCACTTCCTTTCTCTTTTCCCTTTTCTTTGCCATCTCTTATCCTTCCCTACAGTCCATTGCATCACTTCCTTTACCGTTTCCCTTTTCTTTTCCATCTCTTATCCTTCCCTACAATCCATTGCATCACTTCCTTTCCCGTTTCCCTTTTCTTTTCCATCTCTTATCCTTCCCTAGAGTCCATTGCATCACTTCCTTTCCCGTTTCCCTTTTCTTTTCCATCTCTTATCCTTCCCTACAGTCCATTGCATCACATCCTTTCCCTTTTCCCTTTTCTTTTCCATCTCTTATCCTTCCCTACAGTCCATTGCATCACTTCCTTTCCCTTTTCTTTTCCATCTCTTATCCTTCCCTACAGTCCATTGCATCACTTCCTTTCTCTTTTCCCTTTTCTTTTCCATCTCTTATCCTTCCCTACAGTCCATTGCATCACTTCCTTTCCCTTTTCCCTTTTCTTTTCCATCTCTTATCCTTCCCTACAGTCCATTGCATCACTTCCTTTCTCTTTTCCCTTTTCTTTTCCATCTCTTATCCTTCCCTGCAGTCCATGGCATCACTTCCTTTCCCTTTTCTTTGCCATCTCTTATCCTTCCCTACAGTCCATTGCATCACTTCCTTTCCCGTTTCCCTTTTCTTTTCCATCTCTTATCCTTCCCTGCAGTCCATTGCATCACTTCCTTTCTCTTCTCCCTTTCTTTTCCATCTCTTATCCTTCCCTACAGTCCATTGCATCACTTCCTTTCACTTTTCCCTTTTCTTTTCCATCTCTTATCCTTCCCTACAGTCCATTGCATCACTTCATTTCCATTTTCCCTTTTCTTTTCCATCTATTATCCTTCCCTACAGTCCATTGCATCACTTCCTTTCTCCTTTCCCTTTTCTTGTTCATCTCTTATCCTTCCCTACAGTCCATTGCATCACTTCCTTTCTCTTTTCCCTTTTCTTTTCCATCTCTTATCCTTCCCTGCAGTCAATTGCATCACTTCCTTTCTCTTTTCCCTTTTCTTTCCCATCTCTTATCCTTCCCTGCAGTCCATTGCATTCTCTTTTCCCTTTTCTTTTCCATCTCTTATACTTCCCTGCAGTCCATTGCATCACTTCCTTTCACTTTTCCCTTTTCTTTCCCATCTCTTATCCTTCCCTACAGTCCATTGCATCGCTTCCTTTCTCTTTTCCCTATTCTTTTCCATCTCTTATCCTTCCCTGCAGTCCATTGCATCACTTCCTTTCACTTTTCCCTTTTCTTTCCCATCTCTTATCCTTCCCTGCAGTCCATTGCATCACTTCCTTTCTCTTTCCCCTTTTCTTTTCCATCTCTTATCCTTCCCTGCAGTCCATTGCATCGCTACCTTTCTCTTTTCCCTTTTCTTTTCCATCTCTTATCCTTCCCTGCAGTCCATTGCATCACTTCCTTGCCCTTTTCTTTTCCATCTCTTATCCTTCCCTGCAGTCCATTGCATCACTTCCTTTCCCTTTCCCTTTTCTTTTCCATCTCTTATCCTTCCCTGCAGTCCATTGCATCACTTCCTTTCTCTTTTCCCTTTTCTTTTCCATGTCTTATCCTTCCCTGCAGTCCATTGCATCACTTCCTTTCCCTTTTCTTTCCCATCTCTTATCCTTCCCTGCAGTCCATTGCATCACTTCCTTTCTCTTTCCCCTTTTCTTTTCCATCTCTTATCCTTCCCTGCAGTCCATTGCATCGCTTCCTTTCTCTTTTCCCTTTTCTTTTCCATCTCTTATCCTTCCCTGCAGTCCATTGCATCACTTCCTTTCCCTTTTCCCTTTTCTTTTCCATCTCTTATCCTTCCCTGCAGTCCATTGCATCACTTCCTTTCCCTTTCCCTTTTCTTTTCCATCTCTTATCCTTCCCTGCAGTCCATTGCATCACTTCCTTTCTCTTTTCCATCTCTTATCCTTCCCTGCAGTCCATTGCATCACTTCCTTTCCCTTTTCCCTTTTCTTTTCCATCTCTTATCCTTCCCTACAGTCCATTGCATCACTTCCATTCTCTTTTCCCTTTTCTTTCCCATCTCTTATCCTTCCCTGGAATCCATTGCATCACTTCCTTTCTCTTTTCCCTTTTAAGTGCATCATGCATTTTCCACTTACAGCATTTACTAACTCTTGGCCAGCCTAATTTTAAACACTCCCAATTTTGGGAGTTAAGGAAACCAAAGTATAGATAGCACAACCAATGCACCAAAGATCACACAAAGTTGAAAGAGAAGCAGGGGTTAGAAACTAAAACTTCTGGTTCCAAAGTCGGCAACTTCCAATTTTGTGTTTAATATAGCGCTATAGACTGGTGTTCGCTCGGTTTCTAAGCACTCATACTTGATGACTGTAGCGCAGGAAGATTGTGATGCACCCAAGATCAAATAGTTTCATTTAAGAGAGAAAGCTGGAATGAGAACCCAGATCTTCTCCCTTCCCAAGATGGTAACTTGGCATTTAGGCCACACTTCCTACCTGTCCTGCCCTCTGCAGTCTTCTTGTTTTGATACAGCGCTTTAAATAGAGATTGATTGAAGAAGTGGTGCACAAAAGACCAATAATGCTTACGCG
The DNA here is from genome assembly GCF_040938575.1 of Ambystoma mexicanum. Classification (NCBI taxonomy): domain Eukaryota; kingdom Metazoa; phylum Chordata; class Amphibia; order Caudata; family Ambystomatidae; genus Ambystoma; species Ambystoma mexicanum. The sequence goes on from NC_090921.1 coordinate 1,341,771,937, forward strand.
GGGAGGACATGCGGCTGAGGAATAGTGAAGTATTAGAAACCATATCTTCTAGTACCAATATTAGCTAATTGCCACACTACAAGATTACATATCCTCCCGAATCTGAACACTGCTCTGTTATTTTAAGCATTGCCACATTTGGAAGAAAAGAAACACTAAGCACAAAGAGATACACCTTGTCCAGTGCCACACAGTATTGGCCAAGCGTAGAATCAAAATTAGAGTCAAGATTTTCTAGTTCCCAATGCATCTACAACATCACATATACCCACTCTTAGTGAGTCTTTTTTAATTTTTTTTATTTGTTATTATATTACAGCCAATATGGCTTTTTATAAAACAATTTCTCAATGTAAATCATCAAATCACTACATTATTATTTCCAACACATACATTTTTTTTACCATTTCATCATAATTATCAATTATTAAAACATCCGATGCACAACCAAAATAAGTATACTAAAAATCAATACTCTGCTAAACAATTTGAAATCTGTATTCACAATTTAGTAAAATGATATATTAATGTCATTTCATTTCCCTCCATCAATAGTTCCAACAGTTTATCCGGCATTCTATCTATACTCTCAGATTTGCCAACAGCTTTCCATATATAATTGAATTCCTTCTCAAATTTAGGAAAACTACACAAGAGATGTTTAACAGACCCACAACTAGTACTGCAGTATCTGCAATTGCTATCATCTCTTAGCATTACCATCCAAGGTCCTAGTATCTCCACGTTCTCACCAGATTGAATTGGAGTCTAAACTACCCAAGTGTTGTATTTTTTTTCTGTGCAGACACCACCTATATTTGTCTGTACATTTCTTTCTGGATGGAAAACCATAACTTTGTTTTTTGCTATATTTTTAGGTCATGTTTGCCTGAAAATAGCAGCAGTTGATTGAGCGTGGATCGCAACCCTATTGGTGTAGCTCATCACAATCAAATCATCTGCATAACCTGACCACGCCCCCTTTTTGGACCCAAGTTTTGGATGACAAGCATCCCTTAAATCAAAGTACATGGACAGATCTGCCTTATAAAGATTAAAAAGTAACGGGGAAAGTAGACACCCTTGCGTAAGGCCAGCAGTCGTCTTGATCTTTGGAGTTAAATTGCCCTTTATATCTAGCCAAACTTCGACCGTCGTTTCAATATACAGTTTACTAATGATAATAAGGAGGCCACTCTATCCCCTAGGTATCTCATTTTTTTCCACAGGTGCCTCGATTTACTGTGTGAAACGCGGCACTAAAATCAGCAAACGCTACATATAGCATCTACCAACGTAGACCCATGCACTCTCAATTATTGTCATTCGTATCATTAGGTTTTCCAGACTGGAATTTTTTTTTCATAAAACCAATTTGGTTAAATGGTAAGATTTTCTTATTTTCGGACCACTCTTAGTTCAGGCCGTAACACCCTGCCGAATATTTTCGCGGTACCATCCACCATCGACAGGATGAGGTAGCTACTGGGCTCTTTTGCCGGATCCCTTTTGGACACCGGCACCACAATACATTCAGTCCATGTGGTGGGTAACTTACCAGTCTCACTTATTTCTTTAAAAAGTCAGTGTTATCACTAAGCCCCATTTCACAGGGCTCAGTTTCAAAAGAGCATTGCAGGCGCCATCTGGGCCAGGCGCTAGAGAGTCTTTACCTTTTTTTATATGTTTAATTATATCGTAAATACCATTCTCATAGTACCATCCATCTTCCTTCACATTGAACTTTACCTCACTATCATCAAACTTAACCACAGTTTTTTTTTTCCACATGATCTACCCACGCCTCTTTGGATACGTACTAGCAATTTTGCATTATCATTACGCTCATTTACTTCTTTCCAAAACGCTTATTCATCTTTTTACTGATAACCTCCATAAAGGATTGCCATCGTTCCTCCTTCTGTGTATTTCTAGAACCTCCCAACCACTTCCGATAACAATATTTCACGATTTTACATTTCTCGGTAACCTCACAAGGCTCCTTCCTCCCCTTATTTATAAATCTCCACTCCCTCGCGTTTTGCATTGCAAATGTTCCCACCATATCAATGTAGATGGCCTTTCTTATCAGCAAATCCTCTTTGCATTATTTTATTGCTACCTACTTGACTTGGAAAAGCACCATCTATAACTTGCATCACGTGTGCTTTATAGGTAATGAGCGAGGGCCCCAAAATAGGCTTTTCCTTCATCGTTCTTTTACAAGACATTGACTCACTGCTTAATTCTAGTGTTTCACACAATAATATAAATGAATCACATCCATTATTAAAACATAGATTTGTGAAACAAGTTGACTTCCTTAGGCTGCTGGTAAATTCCAGTAGCTTTATCACATATTCTTAAATTACATTGGATTATTTCAGCTGGACCAGATACTAGGAACAGATACTGGCTCCCATCACCCAGGCAGGGGCTCTCCAACAGCCTGGACTTAGAACCCTCGCCACAAGCATTCCGTCACTCACGCCATAACATGTCGCTTTACATCGCATGCTTCTGCATACACTTCCAAGTACATCACAACCATTCTCACAGTCTCATTTTGGTGGCTTCCACACTATGTGATGTCCACTCACAGTCTTTGTTTTAATCCAGCACTTTCAACTGGTGTTCATTTTTTTTCCAAGAAGTCCTAAAACTGTCAAACAAGGAAACATACTCATTATTGGTCCAAGATCAGACAAGGCTGGTCAAAGGAGGAAGCCACGATTAGAACCAGGTGTTCTTGTTCCCAAGTATGCATCTTTTCCTTAAGAGGCCATGGGCCTCATTACAAGTTTGAAGGTAATTCAGTAATTACCGCCAAACTTGCTTACCGTTACGGCCACTTGGTCCCGTGAAAAAATTTGGCCTTCAAGTTGTGGCTTTACCTCCAGCATGATGCTAAAGAAACTCCTCCACAGTGGCAGTAATGGAATAACCACAGTATTTTCCCGCACCACCGAGTTTGTAACAAGACCCCATCTCCCTCGTTTCTTCTCCTCCACGCTCTGTCAACTGCCCATGTTGCCAGAACGCACAACGTGGTTCAGGTTGCCTTGAGTAGGAAGTAGGAAAGCATCACTCTCACAGGAGTGGGAGCTTTGGCTGAAAGTTCTGCATGAGATTGCAGCTTTTTGGGGACCCTTCAAGTAGACCTCAGTCTATGATGTCAACACGAAGCATGATTTTTCCTGCTCCAAGGAAATATCCCCAGCTCAGGACACTAGGGGAAAACATTGATTGTTGAGTGGAACCTCCCTCTCCTCCATGTGTTCCCACTGATTGCTGTCAAACTTCGCGTTCTCCGATGTCTGCAGACGTTTGGGGCCACAATGATCTTGATTGCCCCAGTGGACGCGGTACCCAGATCTAATTAACCGGTATCTGTCCAGTGTGGCGTCTACAGTGATGGTAAATATCCTTTTCCTGTTGGAAGTCTGTCTCCTCCATCCATGCATCAACAGCCTCAACCTTCATGCTTAGCTGCTGAGAGTCTAAGCTATAAGGAGTGGGAGCTTTCTGAAGATGGCCGAGATGGCCTTTCTGGTGGTCTCCACCAAAAGTGGCTGAATCTCCTCCAACAGAAGGGGAAAGAGGGAGTGGAAGGGAGCGAAAGAGCATGGTTTGGAAAGCAATGAAAGGGAGGCACTAGCCCTGTGAGTCTGACACAACCTGTAAGGCCCAGGTGTCAGAGGAGGGGAGCTGCCACTCTCTGATGCACAAGGAGAATCTTCCTCCCAATAGAGGGGAATGGACAACGTCTAAATTAAAGAAGTTTTCGTCCCGGGTTTGCCAAAGGGACAGAAGAAGCATCAACTCTAGGCACTTCTACTTCTACAGTGGGGTAGGAGGGATATTTCTTGGCCTGTTAGCTGGAGGGCAACAGCCTTCTATCATGATGGGCAAAGGAAGTGAAAGCTTGAAAGGCCTGGGCTTTGGTAGGTGATGCAACAGGGTGTTGAATAGATAGGGCTAGGGACTTTACCACAGCTTTGGAGGGTTGCCACTTCTCCAGGGGCCCACCGGACTTAGCCTCAAACAGGTTGTCAGTGTCAATCATCATGTCAAGGAGCTTCGATTGAAAATCTGGGTTGTACCCAGATGTCCTCATCTAGGAACGCCTCTGAAGAACCGATCCTCTACCCATTGTACGCTCAACACAGTTTGCGGACATGTTTGTCGTGCTGCCTCCATCCTTCATCTCCTGCCTGGGCACATTTTCTGCAGCTTCAGAGGCCACACTACACAAGGAGTTGATGCACTTGGTCAGGAGACATGGGGCCTTCGCAGCCCGCAAAACTAGGCTACCAGAAGTAAATACCTTGCGACCAATGGTGTCAAAATTCTTGCTGTCCCTGGCCAGTGTAAAAAAATGGAAACTCTTGTGACTTAAACCCTGCAGTGGAGGCTTACACGATTAGCCTCTCAGGCGTTGGAAGTGCGAAAGAAAAAGAAAAAACACTGTCAACACTGGGATCTACGGCATAGAGGTGTGGCCAACTGGCACAAGAGGTGTGCATGAAGACATTAGGGTGAATGATGCACGAAGGAAACATATTTGTATGCGAATTGGGTTTCTTTTTGACCCTTTGCTTAAGTATATAATGTAACCATACCCGATCATTTCTGGAATGAGTGTATGGACAACCTATTAATATTGTAAACGCTGGAACACACAGCAACACCTCTTTCACATATACAGGCAGTAAGCCTTGTGCTGAACCAGAATTTTGCCTTGATAACCAGTAGTGTTCTTTGGGCAGAACAAATAAGAGACTGCGACATTATTACACATATTGAGAGGCTCATCCCACCCAGTCATCCTTCTGAGTTCAATGAACCGAGTACAATTTAATTGGGAAATAACTGTCGCAATTACATCTCTTGGAAGCTGCGGGAATCTGGCAGTAAGCACTACAAAACCTGACATTATTTCTAACTTTATTCACATTCCAACCCAGAGGATTGCAACAAAGAGGCCGACGTTCACTATTATATAAGCTCTAGAAGTGTTCCCCTGCATCAAGAAAAGGGGTCAACAGAGCCGATCCAATGATAGCTGTCAACATCTGAGCCATCCTCCTCATTGCTGGGATGAAGCGAGTGGGCACCCACCGGTCACTGAGGCTGGTCCTTGTAACCAGGTCCAGTATGCATCATTTCCCAAGTGATGCATACTGGACCTGGGTACAAGGACCGGTGCAGCAGAAACGGAAGGTCGCCCACCGCTCCGCAGATTCGATAGAAATATCCGCACGCTTCATTAAAAGCCGGTGCCGGCCAATCGGTGCGGGCTGGGAAACATTGCGTGAACGGGTCCCCGCCTTCCGGGAGCGGGCCCCAGGCTGGCGCGGGGCTCCCACAGTGGGGAGTGCAGTGAGGGCTGCTAGCTCTCGCCCTTCGCGTGTGTGCTTTGAAGCCGCCAGCGTCGTGTCGAGGCCTGCGCACCCCTCTGCAGGTGCGGCATTGTGTGGAGACGTGGGAACGGCCCCACTCTCCGAAAGCCCTTAACGTGCCAAGCAAGGCTGTTTACTGTTTCGCGTCTGTGGGGGAGGGCTGGGATGCACACAGGCGGATACACATGGCATTGGGTCCTGCACAGTAAAGGTCCATCTGCCAGTGAGATACATCGGGGGGCATTGGCAGAAGCAGGTGCCCCTGGGAGCTCACGAGGGTTGCTGGCCAGTTAGCCCCACGGAGGGCGAAGTCCGGCATAGAGCTCACTCGGCCCATTACCGGTCTGACGTTTACGCGCTCCACCCCCAAAGTTCCCTCAGAAGAGCCATTTGTTCCATGGCATGCCCGCTAATGACACGCTCGCCACGGAGGGCATGGGCTCGCCAGGTGTTCGCTCCCACACATGTCTTCAAAGGGACAACAGTGCCTTTCCAGGGCAGCTTTGAAGTAGGGCTGCGGCAGGAGTTCGCACTTGAGTTCACGTGCGCATGCGCGCTTGCCGTGCAATTCAGACTCGCGTGCGGGCGCTTATTCAAAACAAGATGTCGTCAATGCAGGAGAGTGGATGCGCCGACAGCGGGCTCTGCGCAAGTCTCTTCAAAACATTGCGCTCGCCTAACTCCGATAAAACCTGCCATATCATGGACTCGCAATGCTTGCGGGCAGGGATGCCAGTTTTTCAATTTGCCGGGGATTGGCAGAGGCGAACCGTATGTCGCAAACTTTGATCCAATTGGTTTCCTGGGAAGTGGTCTCGCCGAGTGTAAAATCACAGGCACGTGCCTCTGGGCAACCCACTGGCTAAGCCTTGTTTTTTTTATATGACAATCTGCTTTCCACCAAAACCAAACAAAAGTGACGGATGGACGATTTTAAATTAATCCTAACCACTAGCATTGCTCTGGGCATAGCTAAATGCCACACATGAGTGCCAGGACCAAGACTGGTTTGCACCTTGCTGGTCCCCTTCTGTAATGGGGAAGTGTTAAGGATGTGGGTGCTGGCTTCAATGACCAATCCAAATAGCAGTGCGGCTGTAAAACAGGTGGTATTCACCCAGTGGTGGAAATGGAAACAAAAATGGGTGGGGGATCCTACAAGGGCAGGGGTGGGGGTGGGGCGGAGTTTGAGGGAGGAGCAGTGCCCGATCAAGTGAAATGTCCAAAAAAATAGTTCAAAACGGCGCTATTTCCTTCATGCCGCTTCCTTTCCAAATTATATATCAATTCCACTTTAAACCACTTCCATGGCACTGGTGATGAGTTACTTCATTGTGAGGATAATAGTTTTGACCACTGTTGCTGAGTAAATATTCTTTAAAATGCACCATTTGCATCCCATTTTATAAAAAATATAAAAAAAACTCCCCCTTGGGTACTATTCAAACAGGGTGATTTCTGTTCCCCATAAGCAACGTTTTCCTTTACTTGAACCTCACCCGGCACAGCTCCTGCAGCTCCCCTCTGAAAGCAGTTGGGTGGCTGCATCATGTTTGATAGTTTCAGTGTTCATAGGGGTATTTATTTATTCAGGCAATGTTAGCCGGATACCTGTATATTTATTTATTTATGCAGTTTGTCGGATCCAGGTATCCGACAAACATTGCATAAATAAATAAACCGGGTCGTGGCTGAGGACCAGGTCGTGGCTGACTGCTGTAACTTCCACTTATGACCCTTTTACACGGGGTCACCAGAGGAAGTTACAGTTTGCTCACGGGCGCTTTCTTTTTTTTCTTTTCCCCCCAGCGCTGACTCTACCTGGATCCGAGATCCGGCAACACATTTGGTGGCAGATCTCAGATCCGACGAGAGCCGGCCCAATCGCCAGCGCTGTATTCACCTTGAAAGGAAGTAACGTAGCAGCGATCTCCGGCTCAACAAAGAACAAACGGACACTACATGGAACCCAGAACCTCTCCTGCACTCTGGACCATCCAATGGTTCCAAGCTCCATTTGGAGACTTACACTGAAAGGGACCCACTCATTGAAGCATCCTGATGTGGGACACAAACACTATGTACACTTACAGAACAGGAGCATACACAATATCTACAGAACATGTGGTGGGAGGAAAAATGACAGCATGGCAGGATGGCTTGCAGGGGTGTTGCTAGGTCTGTAAAAGATCTGGAACTACGCTAATGTCGGGACTGTCAGAACTCGGGGCTTGCAAGCCTTTTGGCATCAGACCCTGAGCTTCTATCCGGGGCTACACCAAATGACCCGGGGCTACAGCCCCCTCATTTACCCACTAGTAACGCTTCTGATGGCTCGAGCAATGATAGGTGTGTATTTCAAAGCCTCGCACCCATCACTTATGTAGTGCAAAGAACCTGCCCAAATGGAAGAAGTTGTGCTGTACAAAACCCACTTACATTACTTGCAATCATTTTGGATTTTACACCTCTCCCCGTCCACCTCCCCACCCACAATTACATTTCTGATAGCTCAACCCTTAATCTTTCACCTATCCTCAAATAGGTAAGCACACAGACATAATAAATCAGAAGATCGTTTCTACAGTACCTCAGTTGGGTGATCTGTGTGAACGCTGCAGGGTCACAAGTCTGTATCCTGGCTATGCCAGAACATCATTTAAGCTTTGAGGCTGATACAGTGAGAAAGAATGAGCTAGCTCCTGCCCCCCTCCCGAATAAGTTACGCACAGGCACCAAACAGTTAAATCTAGTGGGCTTCACTCTGCACATTCGTTGCAATTCTGGAATTTTTGGCTCACGTCATTCTGTTTTCTTGTACAGCATTTTTAGTTTCATGTTGCCAATTTTAAACATAGGACTACACAAACCAGAATGCCATCAGAAGGAAACCAAACAGCCATGGCTTACATGCGATGTCTTTAAAATGCAAGTGTGACACATTGCTATTCTTGATACAGATCGACTGAACACGAGTTGCCTTCCCACAAAAAATGTAAACTTATCTTAAGTGTCACCCACTGGTAGGTTCCAGTTTTAGAAACGGATTTGACTTCGTATCTTAGTGTATTTGAGTAAACAAATCGGAATACTGTTTAAGAGAAAAACAAAATGGGTCCCTTTCCACTTGCTCAGCTGGAGGGAACATTTGACAGCAGGTGAGAATGTCCTACTGAAGTGTTGATGGCCCCTTCCTCACACAGCTAATGGCCCTGCTTTGCCTACTGTTTGCAATACACAATTATGAAAGCCAGCGATGGCACACAAAGACAAGGTTAAGGAGTATTCCAGACCACTCCTCATCCCTGCGATCCATGGTCCCTGGTCCCGAGGCAGGCGTGGTGTCTGGGATGGTGGGGGAAGGGAACGTACAGCCCCCGCTCATTGAGTCGTTAACCCAAGTGCACAACTGGTGGAGTACAAAAATGGACCGTGTTTTGCCTTATTTGTGCATAAACATCTTTGGTTCACAAGGGCAAAAACAGCAGAGTGCGAATGTCGACGACTTTACTGAGAGAACAAAAGTGTGTCTGTCAACTACCAGTGATCCATTTATATTACATTATATCGGTAGTCCACGTTCCTCGGTTATGGTGAAGAATTTGGCGATTGTACTGGAAAGGCACGCTGTTTCCATTCTCTCTCTAATAACTTTCAATTACTACTGTGCATTTAACTGGGCGTCCCTATTCCCCAGCTTTACAGAGTTAGATCATCACAACACAGGTCATCACATTCATTTTGTACCAGCAAACTCAGTCAAACGTGTACACTCACCGTTAACATACGAAAGCACACTTTGAACCTACTAACACATGGAACACTTCACTAACACACAATCCATTCAAGCCTCCAGCCTTAGAGTAAACTCACCAAGACAACCATCTCTGTTTACCAATAAAGCATAGCAAAGGTTTTGGCTCCATTAACACACCAGCAGAGCCAGTCCAACCGGCAAAGACGCTTTCACATTTCCTATTAGCCAGGGCTCAAGTCGAGGGTACACGAGGGTGGACATCTGCTCTCAGCCCCCCGGTATTTTAGGGGCTGTGTGTAAAACCAGAAACATTGTATCTCTTACCCGGGACTCGAAACGCGGTCGTCAGGATCAGGCCTGCACTTCACCACTGCACCACATAACCCGATGGAACGCAAAACTCAACTAACGGTGAAATGTCCGTTTTCGGGAGCGCATGTTCGACAGGAAACATTGGTATTCATTCGTGGCGTTTAAAACATTCACACCTTTTAACATTTTCAAAACGTTGCTAGAAGCAAATATCCTCCCTTATGAAATGCAAATGCCATTTGACATATGCAATTTGCATGGTTATGTGAAGCCAATTGAATGACATTTGCATATTTCACCTTGATATGCTAAGTTCAGGTGGGGTCACAACCCAGTGCTATGTTAATGAGGCCCCCCCACTTTTTAGCAATTCTTTTTTTAGGGCTTGACCCCTGCTATTAGCTTATTAACACTGCCACCCGCCTCAAATCATCTACACAGCAAAACGAGCTCACCACGCTCTCTGCCAACACCACATTAGAGCCAACTCTCATCTAGTTGCTTGCTGGCACTACCAATCCAACAACATAGTCAACTCTACACCTTATGTCTCAAGACAACAACTCTACCACTTACCATCACCCAAACATCCACCTCACCCCCTGCTCCGTCTGCCAACCGAAAAGCACTAAAAGTCCATGAGCAGTCAACTCTCTGCATTCGTTATTGATCCAATAGCACAGCAACTGTCCACACTCAACAGAACAGCATAGCATAGCCATTGCTCCACGCAACTGTCCACCAAAGATTGACATATTGCTACCCAAACAATCCTCTGGGAGAAATCAACAGACATCCACATCAACCCCCATATCAACCAACAGAACCCACCAGTAATTTAAGCACAGATGTACTATTACAAATGTTCCCGCATTGGCTATGCGATTGGAGAACTTACTGCCACAGACTGTGCACCCTGGTCAAGCAGGATTTGTTAAGGTAAGAAATGCGTCTGTGAACATGCGCAAGTTGATTCTGACCCTATACGAAAGTCAGAAATTGCCTTCAAATGTGGCAGTCTGGTCTTTTGACGCAGAGAAGGCGTTCGATCGAATAGAATGGAAATTCCTTGTGGCTGCCTTAAAGGGCTAAGGCTTTGAAGACAATCCAAAACAGTGGATTCAGCTGGTGTACTCAAAACCAACAGCCTCTGTAAATACAAATGGTTTGTCATCAGAAATGTTCGAATTGGGCAGAGGGACGAGACAGGGTTGCCCACTCTCTCCGGTGATGTTCGTTCTGTCAATGGAACCTTTAGCCGAGAAGATCAGAAGGGATTCAAGGATTCGTGAATCACATGATGGAAATTAGGTTGAAAAGTATAATTGAGAACTTGAGGTACGATCTAGATAGATGGCCGGAATTGAAGATGAGTCTATGGGGGAAGGTAAACGCTATCAAGATGACCTCAGCGCCAAGCATCACTAACATCTTAAGTATGATCCCACTAATGGCTAAGAAAAAGAAATCAGAAAGATCCACAACATGCTACAATCATTTTATGGGATGGAAAACAACCCTGTTAAAGGTTGTGGAAGCTACAGCTGTCATGTCAGAAAGGGGGATTGGGAGCTGGCTTTCTCTACTAGACACTTGATTCCTTTTATTGAAGATTCGACGGAAGTGTGGAGGCAAGCTGAGACAAATAGGTGTACGGCTCTGTCACCCAGGGCACTATTGACATCGTTGGATGCGACAGGATATAGAACTTCCCCACCAACCACATTCTTGGGGCATTGCTGGCGTAAGCTAGGAGAGTTAACCAAAGAGGAGGTCTTTTACTCTTCAAAATCATCAATATGGATGAATCGTGAGATTGCGTTAGAAGGGGAGATGTTGTTCTGGCCAAATTGGTTCCTGGGGGATCCAGTAGCTTGACGATCTGTTTGCTGATGGGAAATGGATGACATACAATAATGCGTCTGCAGAAAGAGATTTACAGAATTGCACTTACACAGAGCACAGAACATTGAGAAGGGTGTTGGTGAAAGAATACCACAACAGAGCAAGGATCTTGCAGACTGGTCGATGGAAGTTATCGTGGATGGTCATATAGCATCAAGAGTCTACAAACATCTGGTGAAATACAAAAAGGATAATGATATTTTGCTCGAGTAATGGTCTGAGGTTATTGGTTCGGATATGAACATATGCAGGTGGCGAAATGTGTGCAGAAATGTGAATTGGACATCACTAAAACTAGGGGACAGGGTTCGACGGATCAAAATATTGAACAGAGTGTACTGGTCACCAAAGAAGCTATACCAAAGGGGTTTGCTTTATCCCAAATGTGCTGGAGATGTAACCACATGATTGGTTCTTTTGAGATATGATTTGGGAATGTAGTGGCTTGAGGGTATTCTGGAACGAAACAACAATGAACAAGGTTTTGAGGCCAGGTGTTGATTGTGATTTTTTGACCATTATCTTGGGGAGAATGACTGCTACAAAACTTGTCATTTCCGCAGAGGTGTTGGTTCTACACAGCATCTCTGAATGTGAAGAAAATTGTTTTTGAGGAATTGGAAACGTGAGAAATGGCCTTCTGCATCAGAATGGTTGGAAGATTTACATGGAACACCTTTAATGGAAAAGGAGATTTTATACAGGAAAAAGAAAAACGACCTTCATGAAGACATTTGGAGGAGGTTTTTGAAGTTGTAAATATTTGATCAGTTCTCCATGGGGTTTGGGGAAAGGGAGGGAACATTTTTGTAAACTTTGTCTATGCTTTTATTTCTTGTTGCATTGCAATTAATGTTCACTAAAAATGTGAATACAAAAAAAAAATGTTCTCCACATTTTAGAATTAGTCGTTCAAGCATTAAGCACTTCATCCTATCTCCATCCTTATTGGGAGCCCTAGCGTGCAGGAATATGGTGGCACCCAAGGTCAACCCCCATCACCAAGCATAATCCTTCCCACTTTCTTTCATCACATGGAAGATCATTAAAGCAATTGATCACACTATAGCATAGCTGCCACGCAGTGTACCTGAAAAAGTTCATTCTCCGCTCGCGCAGTTCAATGACACCACTTACTTCGTATAATTTGATCGAGAGCCTAGTCTCACCACTCTAGCGCAAACTATTAAGAGGCAAAATGGTGTCCAATGCCTGGGGATAGAGAGAAAATGCAACGCCCCAATGTAGGTTTAATGCAATGTGCCTTTCAATGTCCAATATTGACGGTGATCCAGTGGATGTAGGGTCCTTGAACACAGCTTCGCAGTGGAAGTGCTCCACTATTGGACTGGTGGAATGTGCACAGGAAAGACAGAAACTGGCAGTAGAGAAGATTGGCAGACTGGATAGGCCCAGGTTGTCACCAGAGTGCCCCATTGTCATGGCTTCCGCCGGTGCAGCACTTTTACTTAGATCTTGCCGTAATGATGATGCACAGAGACTCTCACAGGTAACTTTAAATGCGTTGCTTTTTAAGTTCTGGGAGACCTCTCTATAGCACGACTCCTCCATGCACCCAACACCCTTTGGATGAACTCTCTCCTCAATGTCTGTCTTTGTTTGGTTGCATTTCTTGTTTCGGCTCCTTGTTTCCAAACCCGACATATGGCAGAGTGGCCTGGATGCGGCAGCCAGATGCCAACTGTCATTCTAGCAAGTGCCCACCACTGGGACACACAGTCTGGTGTCATAGAAGAGAGACATTCACCCACCTGCCCTGACCTTGAAATATGGGCGAGGTCAGTGGCTGCAGAAATCCACCACTATTTGCTGCCCGTTGGATGGCATTTGTTTAAGGAGCCTCGGGATCGCCCTAGGTGGGCAGGTGCCAAAATGCAGACGGGCACTATGGAAACCCACGCGTGGCTCTCACAGAAAGCCAAGCACTGAGGGGTTACGAAGGCTGACCCACCTTTGGCGGCACGTGAGTGGAATGTCGCTAAATTGGCCTGCCAGTTAAAGAGAAACGAGCCTCCTCAGTGGCTGCACTGTGTCGGACCACAGGAGACACACGCCCAGGGTTCACAATGGGTGCACTTCCCCAGAACAGGTGAGTCGCAATGTCTGAAAAGTGGCGCACTAAGAGAAACGTCCCTGCTTGTAGGTTAATGCTTGGAAATCGTATGTAACAGCATTAGCTGCGCCAGGAACGGTATGCTGAGGAGTATCCCAGCTCCTTCACACAAACCCCCACATCACAACCACCCACCGCTTCCTGTGTGACCAATGAAGTCCGGGCCCATGGCGTGTCTAGTCCATCAGGGGGGTGGCGGGGGAATTGGCATTTTAACAGCAGACCTTCCAAGTGCACACACATAGAAAACGTCTTCTACCCCAAACCCCGCACCCCCCAGTTTGGAAAGTCTGACAGGACCCCCACCCCCTTCAAAAAGTGCTCCTTACGTGGGCTTGGCTGCGTGCTGCCAGGCGCCGGCTCCTTGCCTTGCCGTGACCAGAAGCCCTCGCTCCTTCCCAGGAAGCTCACCTGCAGGGCCAACTGCTGTGCTAAAAGTGGAATCAGCGCCTCAAACTGCCAGCCCAGGACACAGGGTGGGGCGAGCGGGGGGGGGGGGGAGGCCCGCCCGCGTCACGCAGCGGCAGGGAGGTGCCCGCGCAGGGCTCTGCTGCCGGTGTACAAAGGGCCCCGGGCGGCCGCGGCAGACACTTGGCACTCGCCGCCACCGTGGGCAGGCCAGGCGGCCAAGGCAGCCGCGCGTTTTCACGATTTAAGCCTCGCCGGATTGTGAGGTTTCAGAGAAGAGCATTTGGGAACATTCTTTTCATTGTTGAGATGGTTTCAGGGCGTTCCTAACCCCCTTTTTCCGCTCAATGAGCAAGGAAGGGATGGGCCGGGACATTGCTTTAAACAGGCGATTGCATTTGTTTCACTGGGTGTTGGCAGAGGAAGCACTTGTCATGATGAATTGGGCAACGTAAGCGCTCAGGTAAGAGTAGACTCGGAGCACGGCTTATAGTGAGAAATGGAGGGCCGACTGCCCTGCCATATGTATGCTCCCTAATGCCAATGAGGGACAATGCACACCTGCTAAATTGAGCCACGAGATTAAAACCAGCAGTAGCAAAGCCAACAGTGCTGGCTTTTCATGAAGTCATGGGTTAGATAGGCATTTGCCAGGCGCGGACACAATGGGACTACCTACCACAATAAGTAAGTCCACGGCCACCCGATGACAGTGCCTCGCAAATTCCCAACTAAGGCCTATAAAAACGGTTGGCTTTTCCGGTGCTAGTTTTACATAAGGAATCAATGCAAAAACATGCACATTTCTTACAAGTCAAGTAGCTGAAGGCACACTCAGTGACGATATTTTGATTACACTAGGAGAAGATTTATTAATTCAATTAAGCGGTTATCTTTTAGAAGAATGCTTGGAAATAACAATGGCAGCCCCATAAAAGCCCATAGTTTGATGTCACTGCATAATATAGAGTTAGCTCACACAGATGTTTGTGTGTTTTGGGAAGGGTGGGCCAGACAGTGGAAAACAAAGGCCACTGAGACTAGAATGGCCAAGGTCGGGTGTGTAAAAAACAAAGACTGTGTGACCCAACGCACATCCCATCTCTTGCCTGCATTCACGTACTGCGCTAATTGTTTTGGCTTAAAGGCGGTGCTTAAAGCACCTGCCCAAACTGATGAAGGCAGGTTTTGATGCTAGAAGGGGGAGAAGAGATCCTCATGGTGAACCGCAGAGGCGTTGCTGGGGGGGGAGGGGGGAGGGGGCTATAGCCCCGGGTCTTTTGGTTGTAGCCCCGGATAGAAGCTCAGGGGCTACAACCAAAAGGCTATAGCTAGCCCCGGGTCCCGCCAGTCCCGACATTAGCTTAGCCCCTAATCTTTTCCAGACCTAGTAACACCCTGTAAAGGCCAATCGCAGCGACCGGGAGGCGGGAGCCGGCCCTAACACCCAAGGCCTACTAAGATGTCCTGGAGCATTCCTCTCCCTCATTCTGGTCTTGCCCTGGTCGGAGCCTGCCGTCCCTGCTCCTGCTGCCCTCTTCCTGCCAGCATAACATCAAGTGACTGCAGCGTCGTGCTTTGGGTAAGCCCAAAAGCAACTTTGTGCTTATTGCGCTCGATGCGCGTACTGCCTCATTTTTGCTTCGAAAATGATTTTTATGATGCCTGCAGCCCGAGGACGGCATGAACTGATCCCCACTTCTGTTTACCCCAGCCTCCTATGGATTTCTGCTGTGTGCTTTGACTTTGTGCTAAGGTCTCCTCTTTGTTTGGCCCCTCCAAGATGGCCGTTCCATCTTGCACCGAGGTTTCCTGCCTTGGCCAGCTCCCCCTCCCTCTCCCATTGGCTGCTTTGGCCTGTAAAGGCCAATCGCAGTGACCGGGAGGCGGGAGCCGGCCCTAACACCCAAGGCCCACAACGAAGGCCCTGTCTACCCCTGTCCACCGCGGTACGCCGGATCGCCGCCCCCCGAGAGTGTCTGTATGCCCCCCTGCCCCCCGTGAGTGTCTGTGTGCCCCCTGCCCCCCCGTGAGTGTTTGTGTGCCCCTCTGCCCCCCCCTGCGAGTGTCTGTGTGCCCCCCGCCCCCGTGAGTGTCTGTGTGCCCCCCTGCCCCCCTGTGAGTGTCGGTGTGTCCCCCTGCCTCCCTGCGAGTGTTTGTGTGCCCCTCTGCCCCCCCCTGCGAGTGTCTGTGTGCCCCCCGCCCCCGTGAGTGTCTGTGTGCCCCCCTGCCCCCCTGTGAGTGTCGGTGTGTCCCCCTGCCTCCCTGCGAGTGTTTGTGTGCCCCTCTGCCCCCCCCTGCGAGTGTCTGTGTGCCCCCCGCCCCCGTGAGTGTCTGTGTGCCCCCCTGCCCCCCTGTGAGTGTCGGTGTGTCCCCCTGCCTCCCTGCGAGTGCCTGTGTGCCCCCCTGCCCCCCGGTGAGTGCCTGGTTGTCCCCCTGCCCCCCCCCCCGAGTGTCTGTGTGCCCCCCTGCCCCCTGCGAGTGCCTGATTAACCCCCCTGCGAGTGTCTGTGTGCCCCCCTGCGAGTGTCTGTGTGCCCCCCTGACCCCTCCGCGAGTGTCTCTGCGCCCTCACCCTGCTTGCTCCCCCTTTTGCTCTGCGTTCCACCCCACTTCCTGCCTCCTCCCTTCCCCCTCCTCAATTCCATCCTCTTCTACTACCTTCCTACTCCCCCCTTCTTTTCTCCCTCCTCTCAGCCTTCCCCCTCCTAGCACTTACTCCTATCATCTGTTCCGTGACTCTTGATAGCAGCTTGTCTGTCTCCCCTCTTCCCCCCCTTGTTCTTCTCCCTCCTCCCCCCTCCCCTGCTTTTTAAATTTGTCACCAACATTTTTGCTCAGTAGCGTGCCTTGTTCTCCTTCCCCCTGTTTCCCCTTACCCCCCCTCCCACCCTGCCTCTTGTTACCACCTGCACTGCGTAAATTGTCGTCAGGCATAGTAATGTTACTGCTTGCTTTGTTCTCCTTCCTATCCATTTCCTCTTGCCTTACTTGTTCTATGCACCTGCACTATCAGAAATGTCGACAGGCCTATTATGATAGTTATTTTGCACATTCTGTATTGTTTCAAGGACTTTTACTGAATGTAACTGTATTTTCCTATGTCCCCTCCCTCCTTGAAGCGCTTTGAAACACTTAGTTTATTTATATAGCGCCTATACACAATCATATCATACCCCTGGCTGAACCGATCATCACCATTTCACTACTTTGCATGGAGGGGGCACATACAGATCTGGGAGGGGGGCATCGCTGTGAGGGCACTGTCCCCTGACCCCACTCCATAGCACTGCCACTGAGCTCAAGCGAGCAAAATGTCACTTGGCAGAGACAGGTGGTACCACAGAGCCCAAGATCACAATTTCCATGAGTTGAGACAGAACCTACAGCGTGCCAAAATCACAATGTAGAGATTATTTGCATGGTGATGGGCAAGGAATGAGACATCCTCAGCTTGGGGCTACAGTTGACACATTACCATACACTCTAGTGTATGAAAAGAAGGAGTGGAACTATGTTCAATGCTGGCCTGGCCCAGCTCCCCGCAAACCCCATGGGCACGCACCCTCCCACGCGCAATACAAACCCCCAAACAAACACACCTGCTGTTTAAGGGAATGTTCTGTGCAGTGCACTATGGTTCGAGTTTCGACTTCTTCCTACACTTATATTTTAAAGCTAAACCGTACTGGAATGGTTTCTTTTTAAAATTAAAGAATAGGAACAGTAAAACTTAAAACAAAAAAATGTAAAAAGAAAGTAGAGGAGCACCGCTCCCACCCACTTCGACCAGTGTCTACTGGGGTGTTTTATTTAGCATCAAATTGCTGCAGTTCTGATGCTTCCGAGCTCTTTGCGACAATACAAGTATACATAGATAGAACAAAAAAATAAGAGGAGAATTCAAGAGATACAAAGCAGGGCGAGAGCACACCCTGTGAACAAGTTCATTTGAGCATTCTATGTCTTTGCTGCTCGTCGCCTTTACATATATTTACTTATTGCAATTACCCTCTCGAGTTTTACTTTTCTGAGAAAGGTTTGCATTAGTTACTCCAATGGTGACAATCTCCTGCCAGGCAACCCGAGCCAGCCTGTTCACCATTTATGTGAGAAGGTTGGATTGCAGAGACAGACCCAGGTAAGAAGTCGAGGTAAGAGTATTTTACTTCCCACTTTGGAAAGGTGGGAGGAAAGCATTTTTTAAAGGGAGTTAAAAAAAAAAAAAGAGTTTCATTCCTGGCTAGCAACCTTTTAGGCGAACGCAGTAAATATTGTTAAAAAAATAGGCGTTTTTCTTGTAATCCAAATTTTCCTTGCAACTTGCAAAGCCCTCAAATGAAAAGAACCCTTTGTGTCAGAGGTCGTCTCGCCATCAGACAGCGCTATACCAGAGGTCCTCTTTGTAGTCGATGCTGCTCAGGCCACTCCTCTGAACATGCCATCTGAGCAGTGCGGGTGACAAAGGGATCAGGGTGTGAATCGGTCACTACCTATTTTTCTTTGAGGGGAGTATTGGCCTAAAATGGGTAGGTAAAAGACTTCTCTGGAGCTGTGATTACAGATCATTGGCAGGCTTACCTCACACCAGACGGACAAAGTCGCCACTAATCATGTGATAGTTTGTAGAATCTGCCTCTTTAGGAACCGTTTGTACAATGCCCACCAATTTAGATTACGTCAACAGGAGAACACCAGCATCTTCATGAGAGCCAGGGCAACTGGAGCCAGAGCAACTGCCAACTATCACTGAGTGTCCACGACAAGATAATAAAGAGCCAAAAGAATCTGTCCATCACTCAAAATCAATAGCGTGAGAATTAAGAACAAGTGCCCATCACACAATGTTAAAGATGTGAGATTGAAGATCTCAAGTCGCCAACCATCACTCAAGGAAGTATGAATGAGAATTGAAAGCCGGTGTAGTGACTCAATAGTAATAAGGTAATTTGTAGTATCATTACAATTCATTTTACCAAACT
Source organism: Ambystoma mexicanum (assembly GCF_040938575.1). NCBI lineage: Eukaryota > Metazoa > Chordata > Amphibia > Caudata > Ambystomatidae > Ambystoma > Ambystoma mexicanum. The sequence goes on from NC_090921.1 coordinate 1,341,790,837, forward strand.
AAATTAAAACAAAAAAATAATTAATCTGAACAGTTGTTAGAAATCTTTTGGAAGCCCACAACACATCCACACATCTAAGAGTATTGTGAAAATTGGTGTGCTTTAACAAGTTCATCCACCCCCCTCTGCTATCAATGACAGTTTTCACCTGTTGACGTGCACTCGCAAGGGGGCTGGGAGGATGGGAACGTTCAAGGTGTCGAATACCATGTACACCACAAAGGGTTCTTTCGCATGGGCACCCATAGCCACATGGCCGCCCCGGACCCAGTGTCTCCAGACTCCCCTTTGAAAACCCCGTGCCCACAATCAACATATGTCTGTGTCCTTTGACTTTGTTACAGGCTTATTGCGCTCGCCTCATCCACATTCACCCCCCTCCGCTATCAATGACAGTTCGCACCTGTGGACGTGCATTCGCAAAAGGGGCTGCCCTGGCGAGATTGAGGAGGTCAAACCTTGTCAGAGGCCAGGTGGGTGTGAACGAACACATCAGACATTCACATACACAGCCACTTCTGCAATCCTTTAACAACACTTTAGGAGTGAACAAGAAAACATCTGGGAGATAGACAACGGATATTGCCAGCTCTCCACTTTCTACCTTGTTTGCTGAGTCGGCTCATCTGTTCTTCTAAGCAACGGTGAGTAAACATTTAATATTGTTTTCTGTAGTGCCAATGTCCTCTGCTAGGCCACTTTCTATTGCTTTATACTCAATGTGCACCCTCTTCTCATTTTATTTTATTCACAAAGTCTACACCATCATCAACCGTCCTACGCATTCTTATCTCTGTAATTAGCACATAACATTGCAGATTATTGTATCCAAATGTAATCTTTGGTCAATGCAGGTTTGCTTTAGGTGCCATTTTTTTTATAAAGTAAATGTATTTTTATTATAAAAGTAATACAATGTATGATTTACTCACTGTGATGCTTTTTTAATAGAAATATGTATTTATATTTCTTTAACAGATCATAGGGACAATCCAACAATGCCTTCTTGTATCCTTTTGCGTTGCACTACTAACAGCCATGCTAAAAGTCAGAGTAAGTCCTGCATGTATTTCCAAAGGATTTAAATTTAATAAGAAAATGGCTCTTGAGCTGCGGATTTCCATTGTCTGAAATTGAAAGCAGAGCTGTCTTGGATGATGTGAGGGGCAATCGATTTCCGCGTCTGAAGCATGCACTTCTCAGAAGATATGAACGAACAATCACAGTACACCGAAAAGCGTCACCCCAGACTCCTCCGCAAATTAATTCCCAATGCAGTCACAACTGAATTTTCAGCACACGCTGACCCATGTGAGAAGTGGACGCTGAATTTTTAAATGTATTTTACCATTTTCTAAATTTGCTGTGTAATATGTCTTATAAATGACCACTCAATATATTGAATTAGTCTGTGAACAGGTAACATAATGAACAGTTTTCAGTTTTTAGGGAATATTTACATGACGCGATGTACTGTGGTTTGTACATTTTGAACTTTAGCTTACTTTGTGTATTCCTATTTTGGTGCTACTCGAATAGTTCGGTGCATTGGGAGCCTTTCCAAACACACACTCACAATGCGTCCTTTAAAAATAGGTAATTTTCTAAAAATGACCAGATCTGTCTTTATAGACCATTACCAAGGAGGAAACCAGTGACACATCCAACATTCTAATGGGAGGCCAAGCAATTTGCACACAAACTTATTTTTATCGGTTTTGATGTGGTCTAAATTGTAATACTAATGCCCATTTTCTATTGAACAAAGGTATGAATGTATACATCGATTAAAGGACAGTGATGCTATATCAACCACTTGTGGGGTGAAATAGCCCTGTACCCCATAACTAAAGGCCGGAGTCAGTATGAGGGCTCCCCACAATGAAAGGCCCACTGTGAATCCACAGAGAAATAGGCCACTGCAATGCCTAAACAAAAAGGAGCAAATTCAGGCAGCAAAATTGTGGCATGCCTGAAAAATGTTCCTTGCCACACATGAGGGAAAGACCTCATGATACTTTGGAAAAAGCTCTGGAAAGGCTGAGACCATGTTGGCAAAAACAGCAACATCCACCATGCAAATAAAATTACCAGATTGTGTGCAGATTTTCCCTGCAGAATGGGGTTTTGTAATTTGACAAAAATCAGTGCCTTCAGAAGCCGTTGTTCTTTTCAATTAAAGACATGCTCTTCAAAATGTGTGCAGGAATACAAGAAAGAAACTGAGTTTGTTCATCGTGAGCCCATCACTAAAAGACAAAATAATTCACCGAATCCACATGGAGTACTGTGAACCTGCAACGGAATGAAGGGTCACGGCTGGAACTATCTGTAGTAAAATTGCAATTGTGCTTTTAAACATTAACACTTGGAGCTTCCACATGTTCAGCTAAAGTCTTGTAAAATACATTATGCTGCCTTTCTATAATCAGTGAATGCAGGCAACCACAGTGCAAGGGTTGTTACATATTGGAATTGGGCCATTCTAATAGTTGATTTAAGAAAATGCTTGCAGTGGGTGAAAATGCCGGAGTATCCATTTTGTTTCTGTTGTGGGCTCCTGGCTGTGTTCAAGCCCCATTGCCAAGGGAATGAGTTGAAGAATTCTCCTGCTCTCCAGGTTTTATGACCAAAAGCACTTAAGGTCACCATAAAATCTGCTGTAGCTGGCAATTTGCCCTTTGAAGCTCATACAGTACCCCTCTTGACATCACAGCCCCACATGGCAGAGGATGGGGGCAGGTTTATGGAGGGGGTTGATGTCCTTTTGTGTACAATTGGGAGATATGCTTTTCTTTGTGTAATATCCACAATATCCATCCCAGATTATTAATGTGCAGATTTCTGGAAAGCTGTCCACAAACCGCATCTGGTGGATCCAACACGATTTTGGTGACACCAACCTATCAAAAGTTACAAGAAAAAAATGTATTGTGTTCTCTGCACAAATCTGACAATCCTAAAATGTTTAGAAAAGGTGTAACAGGTGATAGGTATTCCGCCCATCGAAGGCAAGATTTTCCAATAATATAGTTTAGGCATGAACAAGGAAAAACCGTGATGCTGCCATAGAATAACCTACAAACCTCTAGGGCGGATCATTTGATTAACAAAAAAATGTAGTGTCTGAATATGCTGGCATATGTGGTTTAATCTGATGAGAAATGGTATTTATTAAAATGTGAGGTTTCCAGGTACAAAAGCCAGATCCAACCCCATGCCTCTGTCATATGATTGATGGGGTATCCTCCTCTGGCTTCTCAAATCACTCCCCTATTCTTTGGACCTACCGGCTTGCAGAAGGGAGGGAACCCCTGACCACTGCCCTATCAGTTGTGCAAGAAGGGGGACTCATTAGTGATGTCATTTGACTTATAAATAGGTTACTCCTCCTCAACTGGGGATTCTCTCTACAAAATTTTAGGTATGAAGCTGACAAAATCTGGAGCTTTCCTTGCAGAAATGGGCCTAATCTTGGAGTAAAAAGCCATGCCCTGGAGTAGCTGATTGGGAGGACAGAGAGAGGCCTTGATTGACCCCTTGATGGTCCCTGCAGTGAAGCCTTGGTGCCCCTTGATAATCATTAAGCCCTTTTCTATTGTAAGTATAGACCTCGCCAGCCTAGATTAAACAAGTACCATCTTCTTAAGCACTACCCTGGAGATTCCCAATGGATAATATCCCCCATTCTATCTGTTTGTGAAATTCAGTCATTTTTCTATTGAAAATTATTTTATTTGTCTGTAAACTGTGGTAACTCTCACATTGACAAATCCTTGGTTCACATGTGCATTTAAGTCAGTTTTCCTGCAGAACAAAATCATCCTTTGTTTGCCTGTTGACTATATTCCTGTTCTATCTGAAAAGTCCTTTGTTTGCCTGCAGCGTTAAGTCATTTTTATGTGGAAAAATTAGTTGTATGTCCGTGTAGATTAGCCATTTCCCATTTAAGAATTCCCAGTGTATGTGTAGATTCTTAGTATATTTGGTTTAGTAAATCATTAATTCCCACATTCCTTCACGGAGTAGGGCAAGGTGGCCTTCTAAACTACTTTCCCTTTTCGTGTGTTTTGCGAGTCATTATATCTATACAATATTCCCCAGGAAGTCACTTCATTAAGAGCTGAAAATCCATTCTTCCATGTGTTAAATTGTATGTTTAAAAACAAATTCCCATTTGCATCCATCATATTCCACCAAAACCGTTGCTCTCATTGTGAGTAATCCCTTTGCCCAAAACCTACCTGTTAGTTTCCCCTGTCCTTTTCACTGAAAACCGTGGTTCCTATGTGCCTTCCTCATTGTTGAAAGTGTGTGTGTCATTTTCAACCCCAGAAAAATGAATGTGATTTACAATATTGTTTTTCAAAACATTTATTTTCATCCTGTAAAAAGCGTTTTTCTTAGAGTACTCCCTTTCCCCTATCATGCTCTGAGCTCGGATTTTGCATTGCCTTTGCTTTGTTTTTTATGGCTTGGAGCTTGCCTGTCATTTCCAGCTCCAAATATTGTGAGATTTGCATTTTCGTTTTTCTAAAAATTTATTTTCACCTTTGAAAAATTGTTTCCCCTACACCATCTTTCTTCCCCCATTATACCCTGATCACGGATTTGAATTCTATCTTCTTTTTTTTTTAAAATGTATTATTCTTTCTCATGTGTTGGCTGCGTGTAATCGAATTTCGTATGTGTGCTGGCTAATCTCTGGCACTAGCATATAATTATGAAGGATGCCCAAATACTAACAAGAAAGTGAGCAGTACAGAAGAGAAAGGCAGCAACTGGAAGTGAATTCCAAAAGAAATACAATGATGAATGGGGAGTCGATGAGCAAGGATATTGGGGAACAGCAGTAGAGAACTGGTGTATTCAAAGGAGAGACAGGTTGGACTGGAGAGGGGCAGGGTGGGAGAAATGGTTAAGACCCTCTGCGGCGGATCATCCAAGAGCAAAAGGGCAAATCACTGGGCTAACCAGACTACCGAATAAGAGGGGGAGAGCAAGAAAAGGCTGTCCTTTGAGAAAAGGCCAGGGAGGTCTTTAACTGGAGTGATGAGAGGGAAGAGAGAAGGAGCAGGAGAACCTGGCCAACAAGGACTGTGTATCCTAAAATGCTTGAAAGGAGGGTTAAGGGGCTAGGTCCTTGCATTGGGACTCAACCAGTCAGTAACCTAAACCGGGGTCTACTGAACTACATATTTTCGTTTTAAGTGGGACAGGCTTGCAGCCAAAAGGCAAATACAGCCGTATTGTAATTTATAGGCTATGGGCAAACTTACTTGTGTGGGAGCATCTAACTTCTTTACACATCCTAATGAAACTTTCTTGTGAAGCTTCAGTGTTAAAAACAATGACCTCTCCCCTTCATATCAGAAACCACACAATTAAGGACTGCTGTGAGCATGAGCTGTGTCTCCTGCCCTTCCCCCTTTCCAATCACTCCATTGACATGCAAGGGCTAACACCCTATCAGGGTTCGAATTGCCTAAAAATGTATACATTTGAATGCAGTTGCCAACAATGAAATGCTTTACCTTCAATAGTAAGTTTCCTGTCCTGCCACTGCTCTGTGGGGCAGCCAGGTCAAGTCAACATAACCCAACATTTCGGAGGGGGGAGTGTGCTAAAGCCCAATCTGCCCAATGGTTGTTGCGCCACTGCCTCGAGCAGAGGCTGGCAATCCAGAGGGCAACAGCGCAGACATGGCTTTGTTGTAACCATTTAGTTAAACACGCACACACATTTGTACATTTGCTAAATAATATGCAGTGTAGGACATGGGTCAGAGCAACACAGAGTGCAGCACCGGCAACATGTGTCTTGCTGGGGGCGTTCTGTCCCAAGGCCCAAACCCCTAGCTAGCCTAGCAGTCCCCAATATCTGCTCCCAAGCCGGGAGGTGGAGAGCTGTTACCCACATGCAGGTTTATGGCGAAGTGCACAAGCAAGACTGAATGTTTAACTTGTGAACTCAGTGCAGAAACGGGCCAAGCCTCAAACCCCCTGGACAAGCTGTCCAAATGAATATATATATATATATATATATATGTATATATGGCTTGAAATGTAAAGGCATTTTTCTGTTCGTATTCTAATAAAAAGAGCAAGTTTGCAATACTTGGTAAGAAAGGTTTTCATACCGAATATCTTATCACAGACCCATTTCAAATGTAACGTGGTCACTTATGTTCCCAAAATGCTCTTTGCCTTCATGCAAATTGCCAGGATTGGGTTCCTTGAAGAGATGGGGTGCTGCTTGACTTAGGTTGGGGCTCTGCCCCTCAGGCTCGCTCACATAACCCTCGCTCCGCACCACACGAACAGAGTGCTCCCAGAGTTCATTGTTTTCATTTAAAGCACTGTCCACCTGCTCTTTTATTTTGCACTAGGGGCTACTGCTTCCTTAGTTGTGTCTACCCAAGTTCACCTGAAAACACCTCAGCCCTCTATGGCACTGTGCAAAGTGCAGGTCTTCAACAATTCGGACTTTGGTTCCTTATTCACCCTTGTGGGTTCGTTCTACTGCCCTCTTAACATAAAGAGGGAACTCACCAAGAAGTGGTATAAGCAGATAATTGACAGAGAAGTCTAGCATTGCTTTATTTATTTTATGTTTATTTATTGAGCATTTGGTAGGCCCCTATACAACCAATGTTGTTTCCAGGCACCACAAGGCAAAATGGAGAGGGAACAATGGGAACAGTAAATATACAATCATAGTCCTACTAGACTTTGTGACATTCGGACGTGCAAGTGCAGTAAAGAGAAGGGCAGGAGATAGGGAAGGGAGGGGGCAGTGAAGGTACAGCAAGTGCTGGTAGGAGCCTGGGAGGGAAGTGCCAAGGTGGTGGCAGGGAGGAGACGACTGGCTAATTGTTAGGGCAGAGGAATACAGCCAACAGGCAGCGGGCCCGCAAGGGTAGGGCTGGGGTCGGGGGGGGGGGTGGAGAGAGGATGCTGGTGATGGCTGGGTAGAGGGCCTGGTAACCTGTGAAATTCATGAAGGACCAGGCCGCCAGTCTCAGCTGCAGTGGGGTGATTAGTAGGGGAGTGAAAGAAGTAGAGAAAAGCAGAGTTTTGAGAAGTTTCCGGAATTTAAGGAGGTCCGGCTCAAGTCTGAGAGGGACGAGGAGTCTGTTCCAAAGAGGCACCAGCTGAAGAGAGAGACCTGCCCCCCCATGCTCTGCTTGGAGAAGCATTTGACAAGCATAGAGTTGGAGCTAGAGGAGCGGAGGGTTCTGGCAGGCAGGCACGTAGAGAGAGGAAGTTGGATATAGCGTGGTCCCAGGCCCCATGAAGCCTACTGGATGATGAAGAGGTTCTTGAATTTGATCCTCGAGGCCACAGGAGATATTTTAGGGCTGGAGAGATATGGTCCCTGGGCTTGAGGCCAAGGATAAGTCTTGCAGTCTAGATTAGCTGAAGGGGTGTAGGGAGGAAAGGGGGAGATTGAGGAAGAAGCTGTTGCAGTAGTCCAACCTAGAGAGGACCAGAGCTCCGGAGACATTGAGCTTCTGAGGGAAAGGCGAGGAAAGGAAGAATGCATCTAAGGAGGTGCAGCTGGAAGTGGGCCTTCTTGCACGGTCCAAGATGTGAGGAGTGAAGGAGAGGAGGCCAAGCTTACTCCAAGTTTTTTGACCTTGCAGGATGATGAGCATACAGGGCGCAAGGATGGTGGCCAGAGGGTAGGAGGGAAACAGGGTGCAGGTGTCCCCATGAGAAGGATCTCCATCTTACTGGCATTAAGACATAGATCGTTAACTGCACACCATGCCGGGATGGCGATCAGACAATCAGGGAAGAGAGAGGAGGAAGAGGAGGCAATAGAGGGGAGTTTCAAGGAAACCTGTGCGTCATCAGCACAACACTGTAAATGAGAAGAGAAGGAGGATATCAGGTGAGCCAGAGGGGCAGGATATATATTGAAGAGCCACAGTGATGGGATAGAGCCCTGAGGGATGTCGCAGGTAGAGAGTGAGGTGGTGTAGGAGTAGAAAGGGCCCAGTTGCAACTGGGAGGGATGGTTAGTGAGGAAGGAGGTCAGCCAATATAGTGCCCGGTCTGTGATGCTGACGGTTTTATGAAGATAAAATGTTTGACTTTGTCAAAGGCAGAGCAGATATTGAGGAGAATTAGAACAGCAGGAGAGTTAGATCAATATTTGTGAGCAGGTCTTCACAGGTGTTCAGGAGAGCTGTTTCCGTGCCTCTGGGTGCCCGGAATCCAGATTGAGGTCATGGAGGCAATCAACAAGTTCAGTATGAAGGGTCCATTGGGGGAGGACAAACCTCTACAATACTTTACCCAGGAAGGGTATGGTGGAGATAGGGTGATAGTTAGCTGGACAGGAGAGGCCAGAAAACTGTTTTCTTAGGAAAGGGTGCACAAAGGTGTGCTTGAGGGATAGAGGAAAAGAACCAGTGGCAAAAAAAGAAATCGGCAAGAGCCGGGGTGAGAGAGGAGATGTTTTCCTTAATGGTAGAGCAGGGGAGCACCTGTTTGGATAAGACCTTCATAGAACAGACAACTTTAGAGAACTCATCAGGTGTGATGGGCAGGAGGGAAGAGAGTGCAGAGGGTGGAGGTAGGGGAGCCAAGGGAGGCAGGGTGGCGGGAGTGGGGATGGGGGTAGTGGAGAGTGAGGACAGGATTGTCCTGGGTTTTAGAAGCGAAATGGGAGGCCAAAGCGGTGCAGAGAGCCTGAGAAGGAAGGAGAGAGGTAGAGACTGCAGTTGGATTGGCAAGTTCCTTGCATATTTTTAAAAGTTCAGCCGTGTTGTTAGTGGTTCCAGAGATGTGGGCTTGGATGTGGACCCTCTTCTAGGAGTGGATAGTAAAACAATATTGCCCATTTGTCAGAGGATGAACCCAAGGTCTGCCACTTCCGTTCAACAACCCTTCACTTATGTTGCAAAGAAGCTAGAATGGAGTCACACCAGCAATTACACTTGGAGACAGGCTTCAGGCAGATCCTCATGACAGGGTCAAGGATGTCAAGTGTGTTAGAGATGGAGAGGTGGATGTTAGGGAGGACAGAGCAGGAGGGGGAATGAAAGTTGAGGCAAAGGCAGTGACTGACACTTGCTCCATTGGTCGAATGATGGCAAAGGAGGCAGACAAGTGCGGTAGGTGGCTCAGACAGAGGGCCAAGCGGGCCAACGTGGGAGGAGAGGACAGAGTGGTCAGACCAGGAGAGGAGGGTGGTGACTAGGTTAGTGATAGGGATATCTCCAGAGATGAAGACATCCAGAGTGCGTCTGGCAGAGTGGGTCAGGCCACAAGGGAGAGTAGTGAGGGAGAGGGAGTCACAGAGGTCATGGAACTGTGAAGCGGCTGATTCAGTAGAGTCAAGGAAGATGTTGAAGTCACGGGGGAGGAGTTTGGAAGTAGAGGTCAAGCGGTAGCAGGTGAGGTCAGTCCATTCAGAGAGGAAGAGAGAAATAGGGCCAGGGGGCCTGTAGATGGTGGCGAGGGTGAGTAAGAGGCCATAAGCCTACAGACAAGGCACTCAAAAGAGGTGTAGGATGGAGTACGTACGATAGAAGCAGGGGCCCACTCAGGGAAAATCAGGGCCACTCCACCTCCGGGCCGGTTGGACCTGGGTTTGGAGAGGAGTTTGTAGACCTCAGAAAAGAGAGTGTCAAGAGCAGTGACATAGCTGGCATTGAACCACGTCTTGGTAAGGGTGAGGACATAGAGGTCAGGGTCTTCAAGAAGAAGGCAGATATCAGAGGAGTGTTTGACAGCAGAACAAGCGTTCAAAGTAGCTACGTGGAGCTGATTACCACCTTTGAAAGTTTTTTGGGGGGGCTACAGGGGCGTGTTACTCTCATCAGTGGTGGAGAGGTTACAGGGAGGAAGGAAGAGTAGCAGAAGAAGGGAAGAAGTTAATGAGAGAGGGCAGGCACCGGTCAAGAAGGAGAAGAGTAAGGTGAGACCCTTGGCCCATAATAGTGCCATTGTGATAGACATTAATGATGCACCTAGAGGGTGAGAAGTGTGCCAAGAGTACTTCCCATCTAGTGCCTCCATTAATGGGTGAAGAGGAGAAAGGGTAGCAAGTTGAGACCAAGTGTGGAGTCCATAGGTACAGGGAGGGGACAGAGAAGAGGATATCAGTAATAGTCTGTCTGGAAGTGGCATTGATGTAGGTATCAGCAAAACGTAGCCTTTTTTTAGAGGCCAGAAGAGGTTTTCTATGCTTCTTTTCTTCCAGATGTCGAGAGAGAAATCGGATAGGTGAAAGAGTAGCAGTTACAGTAATTGGACGATAGAGAGCGCCATGTGAGTGGTGTGGGAGGTGGGAGGGAGAGAGACAGACAGTGCACAGTGCATCAGGTGGCCTAGCAGCCAAGCGGGCACAGATGAAGGAGGTGCTTGAACAGTATGTGCAAAAGGTATTAGAATTTTAGGTACACAGATTGGGTGAGTGCTAAAATGAAGCTGAAAACAATAAAGCCCAGGTTTAAGGCACACCTAGATTCAACTTTCACAACAAGCAGTAAGATGCAGCTGAGAAAAATCAATGTGTAGGTTTAAAACACAACCGATTCAAGATTCTGAGGGTGCAGAACTGCAGAAGTAAGAAGGGCTTCATGAATCAGAACAAACAGAGCATACACACCAGTAAGTCACAGTATACAGTTCAGTAGAGCAAGGTAAATTACATTTAGAGTTCTTTTTCACACAGCAACTAAAATGCAAGGTGCAGATTGCAGTTATGGACAGAGTGAAATTGCATCCAGGTTCGATTTTCCCACATTAGAATTACAGGCCTAGAATGCAGTGAAAAGGCAGAGTAGAAAGGTACATCAACGTTCCAGCTGTGGGGGCACAGTACATCATGGGTGGTAGGTAGCGAGAGAGAGAGAGGCCTGCGTTCCTCGACTTGGTTGTTGATGGGGGTCACAAAACAAGGTGGATGTGCTGAGGAGTAGGGCCAGTCCAGTAGACAAAGGGGGAAATAGGGAGATAGAGTGAATGTGTGGAAAACACAATGGATGAAATGGAATGCTCACCCTGGGATTATGCTGCGAGCTGAAGATACTCACAGGATTGCTGTGCCTCAGACTAGGTAGTGGGAGGAGGCAAAAGAGGGAGGGTGGGGGTGTTGAACTTGGCCCAGGTCAAGGATTAGGCCAGGTGTGCAGTCCAGTAAGAGGCCTGCGAGAAAGCACACATTGGCGCTCTTACCTTGTGGTAGTGAGATCTGTTAACAGACAGTGCCTCTATGGGATGCAGAGCAGCAGATGTTGGCCAGATCCTGGGATGCTGAAGGGGGGGCCTCATCACCCTCCCAGGCCGGACAGGGCCAGGCAGTGTGAGACACTGGCCTTGGATGGAGGCCTTAGAGTGGAGCCAGCATTTGCCTGTTGGCTCCACAAGCTTCCTGATTTGTGGTCGTGTGCAGCCAATCCCGCGGCGGAATGCATGCAGGTCGGGCCTTCTTCTATGCCGTTTCCTCGGTGGCCGTGATGGAAGGTCCAGGAAACAATGGGCCCATGCAGACTTGGCGGGCCAAGGGCCTTGTTGAGTGAGGAGCGTAATGCTCCTTCTGAAGAAAAATGCCCCCAATGAAGTTTAAGATGATCCCTGTCTTCCCAAAGCTATCAGAACACGCAAAAGTAGCTGGAAGGAGTGGAGTGTCTCTGGGAGAGATGGCATAGGGCATTGCACTCAGTTGGTCACTCACACAGTGAACCCCATCCGATGAATGTGTCCTTATGGGCACCTTGATGGCCCATCGATAGAATAGGTTGTTTGGCTCTTCTGCCTCACGGGCGTAGTGACCAACAACACTCACTGTATTAACTGAGTATTTTATATACATATATGCACGTGGGTTATATATCTATATATATATTAATTACAGGGCCTGCAGTAGCGCCCTGTGTTTATGGTTAAGGTGCTCAACTCATACAAAGAGCACTTTTTGGGAGGCTTATAACAATTCATTTGTATAAATGAAGACGAAATGTAATGTTATTCACATTTTCTGGTGATTCTGTTTCTTTCTTCATTACTTTAGTTTCCCTGTATGTGCCTCTGAGTTGTATGCATTGTGGGCCTTCTTATGTACTGTTTGTACTAACACAAGTGTGTATTAAGTCTTCAATTGTTAGCTATTTATTCCATGTTTAACATTACTCAAAACTCTCAGAAGGTAGCATTCATAAATTTGACTATCCAACATTACCAGATTAAAAATATTGTACAGTACTTCTATGGTTCGTGCTGCAGCCATTGCCTATGTGTATGTTTGATTAGGTTCCTGTATTAACAACACTCCAATATGTTCTGTTTATTTGAGTATTTTAAGTAGTTCATGATAGGTCTCCCGATCACCCCTAACATTGTGTTATCAACACTATAAGCACACCCCTTTGTAGGGACTTTTCATCAAAATGAATGTCCTATGTGATGTCATCAGTGATGTTATCAATGACATTTGTGATGTCATCTTTGATGTCCTGGTTGTTAGTCTTAGCACTGCACGGTGGTGGCGTGAGTTATGGTTGCACAGCTTAACATAACTGGCACATTTCTGGGGGTTTTCAATTTTATTTGTAACCATAACCTCACATTTGTTTACTGAATTTCATAGGTTTTTATTAGTGAAACCTAACTACAACATCCCTTTAACAACCTTTTTTCACTGAATATAATATATATGTTTCTTAAAAGCCTTTCCGGCTGTAGCGTGGCATCCAAAGTCCACGCCGCCATGAACAGTCAAAAAATAAACAACTGGGCACTCGTTCCGCAAAGTGCTGTGTTTCTTGGCTAGAGGCTGCTCACATAATGTGATCGAGGATGCCTATCAAAGAGCAGTATACATCAAAAGGAATGATCTGTTTAATAAACAGGAAAAAAGGCATAAGATAGTGGTAACATCAGGTTTATAACGAAATACAATAAACGAGCCAATGCTCTTAAGAAGATACTAACCAAACATTGGCCTATCTTTTGTTGGGAAAGAAATTAACCTAGTCCACCCCCCATGAGCGCTTTAGGGTAAGGCGAATACCATGAAGGCACCTGTGATGTGCCAGTGATGGGGGTGTGTGCTAAGAGACCCTTCATGGACACAATACTATGCAACCTATAGATGTTCAGACGTAGTGCACGTGTTTAGGTGCCATTTTGTAGCTATGGTAGAAACATTTGGGCCTGCATGGCAGCACAGTAGACACAGACCACAAACCCAATGAACAAACTGAATAGGCCCAAGCGCTGATGGGAGAAACCCACGCTATTCGTTTTCCACAGAAACTTCCCTTTTTTCTACAACTGTTGCCAATGCATGTTATCCCGAGAAGGAATGTGCCCCACAAGGCCAAGAGACCGTACCAGGTGCCTAATCGTGCACGATTATAGCAGCCAGGCCAGCGCAGGTCCTGACCCCCACCCAGCCAACGTTGAGTTACAGCCCTTACAACTGCCCCAGTCCCAAGACCCCTGAATTCCACAATAGCAAATGACACCAGACCACCAACCATACACACACTGGCCATAAAAGATCTAAAAAACAAGGCCATTCTACCTCATTTCATAATGACAAGATCTGTAATGCTAGGTACAGGGAGGAATACATTGTAGTCCAAAACAAGGGTGGAAGACTTGGGTGCGGATGGTGCGATACAGAATGAGTGAAGGATGTGTGGGTTAGCCTGACCTCAAGACCCTCCCTGTGCCATTCTCCGAGACTACCAGGTGCACAGCATAATGATAGAATAGCATGGTCTCATATTGTAACTAATTGCCAACCCGACTTTGATTCCCTAGAGATGATGAGAACAGCAGATCCCATGTGATGGAAGACAGATGGACGGGGCTGGGGCCAATGGCCTGGCATCCCCTATAGAGGAGGCTGACCATGCATAGGGTCGCACCAACCAGCTGTGCTGGTTTTTACTCTATACTGATGACGCTGTGCCCATTTTGCTTGCACCCTTTTCGCTCAGAATGTTCCTGGGCAGCAGAGTTTTTTGCTGGCACACCTATTTTTCGCATCATTTAAACTTGTCAACCTTGCAAGAATCTCTCTGCCTTTTTCCCTAGCAAGTTGTTTTTTTTCTGGTGTGAGCGGTTAGAGGTGTGCCTTCATTTGTTACGTGATGATGATTTGAATAAGGTTCTGAGTACTTCCCAGCAAGTTATCTATGCCAAAGCTCTGAGTTTGAAACTCAACATAGAACCAAGACTTCCACACAGGCGGAGTGATGCAGTGAATGGCGTCTATGCATTTAACAATTTCAAAATGTGTGAGCATGTCATGGCTTGTTAACAGTTGGCCTATGAGAGTGAGCCCAAAGCTTGGAGGATGAATCGGGTTATCCTGTCTTACCAAGTTTGTAGTATATCTGATAGACTGTCCATTAAAATTACGATATATTGGCTCTACCGTAGATCCTCTTAAATTACGCATCTTTCAGCACTATAGAGCGATAAAGAATAGGGACATTTGTTATTCCTTAACGCATTTTGGTGAAGCACACAATGGCAATGTAACAGGGGTTACATTTGTGGGACTGGCACACATTCCAGAACACATAAGGAAAGGAAATCGAGAGCAGAAATTGTGCCAGCTCAAATAAAAAATCATAATCAAGATGAATACAATTCAATCGAATGGCCTGAATGGAAGTGAGGAACTTTTTGTCTTTCTTCACTAAATAGATCTGCTATAACCCTTGTCTATGTATGATCGAGTAATTGCATGGGTGTCATTTAGGGGTGGCCAGGGGTCACACCTGCGACCCCCGGGGTCTCCCTTGCTACCCCTAAAAAGAAAGAAATAACTTCTTTTTTTTTTACATTGAGGCTCCTGGGCCGTGGCCAGCAGCATATGGCTCTTTGTTTCTGGAGTGACTGGTTTGCTGATAGCTATAACCAGTAAGATAGCTCAGTCGGTTGGGTGCTCGCTGCTGCAATGTGTGTATGATCTGCAGGTGGTAGGTTCGACTACTGGCAAGGTCAACTCAGCCTTTTAAAAAACAACAACCATATAGAGACGTGGAGCCATTTTAACGACGTGATGACCAGGCACCTCACAAAAAAATGGCGGACATTCCTTCAACAAAAGATCAATTCACGTCACCAGTTACCCCTTCGGGTGTCCCCCAAGTCAGAACCACCTAGTACTTTTAACAAATAGGTACTAAGTCAACACACCATTTATATATCACGATTTTAATTACATATAAATCACATATCATTGTAACAATTTATAAAACACATTTTCTAAAATTGCAAAAATTCCTAAAAAACCTTTTACAAAAATGTCTCATAAAACAAATTACCATACATAAAACAACCTGTGTTGTGCTTAACCATGTGACATCCTGCCTATACAAAGCTAAATCATGTATAGTATTTTGAAGGAGAACACTCTGCCTCTAGACACACAATGGTCAGTAGCTAACTGGTTCCTTATTATTAAAGGAGACCACTCATAAAATCTAGCATTGATTCAATACAGTTCTACCCAATTAAGTGCTAGCCAGGGGTGAAATCCAACTAAATTTGTAATAATTATAATGTATCATCACAAAATCACAATACCATTAATTGCCCAACATGTTTCGTTCACCAATATAGTTCAACACAATGTTAAAGAACTTCATCAGGGGGACCATCTGTACTGCTGAGGTTGATAAATGAGTACCAACACAGGTTGGGTAATATTGTATGTATATTTGATCTATATGAAGTGCTTAAGCGTAAGTGCTATATAATAACACATTATTATCGTTTGGCGCTGGACGTCTGCTTGCATTCACAGTAATTTGGTAATATGGGCCTATACACGCTGTTATTAAGGGTACATATGGTGATCCATTCTTGTAGGAAACGTATATCACTTTACTGTGATATTGTAACCATCATTTTTCGTAGTGTACTTAGAAACAATGCTATGTGATGCCACTTCCTGTTTTGTCAAGGGGTGAAAGGTTGTGTTCCATCGTTTCCCGTGATGTCACTTCGGGGTGGGGTCAAATGACATCACTCTCTGTGATGTGTCAGTGGTCATGTGATGTCATTTTTGCTACCCCTTGGTGAAATGACGTCCCTGAGTAATTGTCCCATTTGCTAGAGATATATTGATTATTTGCTTTCTTTCTGAGAGTTTTTTTATTCAGATTTATAACCTTCTAGAATATGGATGCACGAATGTTAGCCCCCTGGGGTGGATCCTGTATGTGTATATATTGTGCCAACTGGAGAATAGTATCAAACAATTATGCGAACACAGCACGTTGAGTAGTCATTCAGAAGTGGGTTTTATCATGGAAGTGAAGTTGTGTATTATACATATGAGTGGAAGTTATCACCATGTATTTCTAGGCATTTGCACTTTAAGCTCCACTGATTTTGTTTTGATATTAACCATTTATGATCCCACATTTCCTTAGATTAGAATATTGTATGTACAGGAAGTTGTATTAGCAACAGTGCTACAATAGTAGGAAATGTATTGCAACTAGTGCTAGACTGGAACATTCAAAATGGACCCCAAGTTGTAGAGCCTTAGCACATGTTTCTTTAATCATGTGATTTGTAAGAGGGAACAGGAAACGGTGGGGCCTGTTTTCTGCATTGTGTGTGGAGCCAGAAGTACTATTGTGAATTAGCTTGATGAAGTACTGTGTTAGAACGGAATGTGTGGCATTTATTTAACCGTGGTTGTGTCTTTTTCTCCGTCCATGGCTGGATTATTGAGTATGGCAGGAAAATCTTCTTTAATGATTGATTAATATAATTGGCGCTTTTTAGACTCAGCTCTTTATAAAGGAACACTTGCCGGGTGTCTTTTTTCGACTGTTAGTGCAGCATGGATCTTGGACGCCACGTTACAGCCGGAATGGCTTTTACAATCTAAGATTTTGCGTCCATCGTAACCTGGAGGTACCAACTGCGGAGTAGGCAGTGTGCTATAGGAGGCATTTGTTGTTTGTATATACACACACACACACACACACACAAAGCCACAGGAAATAACAATGCT
Source organism: Ambystoma mexicanum (assembly GCF_040938575.1). Classification (NCBI taxonomy): domain Eukaryota; kingdom Metazoa; phylum Chordata; class Amphibia; order Caudata; family Ambystomatidae; genus Ambystoma; species Ambystoma mexicanum. The sequence goes on from NC_090921.1 coordinate 1,341,807,844, forward strand.
TTCTTGATTGAAAAAGAACATACAATAAATAGGATATCAGATTTGACGGGAAGCAGTGAGCTTCTTACAATGGGGCGAGTTTGAGTGACATTCTGACTAGGTTGTGCAGGGGAGTAGATGGAACAGTCACCGGGAGCACTACGTGGGTGGACCTACATAGACTAAGGACAATCAACATTAGACATTTGTAAGTGCAGGTAGGTGGAACAGCCATCCATGTAAGGTATTTGGACATGATGGAAGAAGCGTTAAAGTTGGGGCAGATGCAGGTTAGAGGCAAGGGAAAAATATTCATGTAAAGGTGGATGAGAGGTAGCTAAAGAGAATAACTCGGGGAGTGGGGGGGCGAGGAGGTAGGCTTTCAATTTGGCTTTCAATAAATCAGTGTGGACCATTTTTCAGATGTCCGGGGAAGGGAATTCCATGGAAGTGGAGCAAGAAGAGACAAAGAACGGAAGCACAGGGAGGCTGAGGTGCCACAGGGGTAGTCGAGGAGGCATAGCGGAGATTGCTAGAAGGCTTGTAGAGTTGATTAGAGGAGGATAGATACGCTGGTGCCTTACCATTGATAGATTTGTGAATCAGGAGAAGACTGTTCTGCACTGTCAGCCATCCAGCCTGGTGACCCTATGCGGAAGTAGGTGTGAAGTCAGCATGTTCAAATAGAGACCTGGTAAGAATGTAAATAGTCTTGTTGAGAGGACAGAAAGCATAGTGGGGGAGACCAAAGAGGATTTTGGGAGCCACTGTTTCAGTTTTGGAAATGAAAGTAGGAAAGGTGTGAGAAGAGTCCTAGATAACACCAAGGTTTCTAGCTGAAGAGTAGGGGAGAGTGTCAGGTGGGAACTGTATTTGGCAGGGTAGAAGACCTCTGTTTCGGAGTAGTTGAACATCAGAGAGTATAAAGCCATACATTTTTGTAGAAAAACAGAGGGTGGGTGAGGCGCACACTCTGGTTCCTAGTGTTAGATACCTGCTGCATTTCAAGTTGCTGTTCTCCACCAAGCGCTTTCATGTCTCTAACAATCATCAGGGAGGCTGTCTTTTCAGGTGTTTCAAATTTGTCTCAATAGGTCTCAAGGGTTTGTGGTAGCTGTAGTCTGTTTAAGGTAACCAGGAAGCCATACATATTTAATGGCAGAGAAACTGTTTGAAATTTGGATAGAAAGATCATGGGAGTTCAGGAAAAGACAAGAAGATTTGGGGTGTTATCCGCAAAGAGTTGGAACGAGAACCCAAAAGAGGAGATTAGTGCCCCTAAAGCACTAAGTGTAAAGAGCAGAGGGCCCAAGACAGACCCTTGTAATACCAACGTACAATTAGAGGAGTTAGTTGAGAGATGTTGTTCCAGTAGGCAGAGAATTGGCAAGGTGCACAGTAGGATTCAATCCAGGCTAGGGCTAGACTGTGAATCCCAAGAAGAGAGAGAGTATTAATGAGATCAGAGTGGTGGGCAGTGTCAGAGCTAGGGAACAGGTAAAGGAGAATTAGGGTACAGTATAGGTTGGAGTGCTCAACCGAGGCGATGAAGTTGGATACATTCATGAGAGCAGTTTCCATGGACTGAACGGAGCGGAACCCTGCTTGTACAGGGTCTTGAAGGTTGTAGATGTCTACGAAATTGGCAAGATGGTTGAACACAACCCTATCCAGCACTTTAGAGTTGTGCAGAAGGAGAGACACAGGGCAAAGGCTTGCCGGCAGGTACAGGTCAGCCTCTTGCTTTTTTACCAGAATGATCACCATGGCTGTTTTGAAAATAGAGGGAAAGCAAGAAGAGTCGAAGGACAAGTTGAAGTGTACAGCAAGGTGAGAGGACACTAATGGGGAAATAGGTTTAACTAGCTGAGGAGCAAGATGGTCTAATGCGGAACACGGGGGATTAGCCTTCATTAGTAGAGATAGGACTTCTTCAGTAGTAGTGTGACTAAAGATGAGTTGGAGGCAGGGAGTGATGATGGTAGAGTAGTAGGCAGAGTGTAGAATGTAGGAGGAGGGAGTGCGAGGAAGGTCAGTTGAGAGTCTCTAATTTGGGAAATGTTTGCCACCAAGTATTCAGCTTGGTCATTAGCTGTGCAAGTGGAGTTGATAATCATAGATTTAGGAGGAGTGCGTTTAGAGTGCCCTGTGCCCGGTGAGGATGGGTGGAGTGAGTCGATGAGGGTGAGGTGGAATTCAATTTTCGCTTTATCAGGAGAGGACTTGAGAGAGTTCAGGGCAGAGAGGTAGAGTTGGAGGTCCTCATGCAAGTGGGTGCACCTTCATTTATGCAGCAGCCGACGCATGTCTGTGCAAAGACAGCGTATAAATGGGGTGACCCATGGTTGAGGATGCTGAGACTTAAGGGTGTAAGTTAGCAGTGGGAAGTGAGAGGATAGACAGTCATATAGTAGGTATTGGAAGCCAGAGAAAGCAGTGATAGTGGAAGAAGCATCAGGTGTGGGGAAGGCAGTGATAGTGGAATAGGCATCAGGTGTGCAGGAGGAGAGTGAGAACTGTAGGTCAGAGAAAAAGAGAAGAATGTCAGAAGGACTATTTGTGCTTTTAGTAATAGGTGAGGCAATTGGTGAGGAGAGGTCAGAGGGTGGAAAGGAGATGGTGGTGGAAACAATGGTGTAATCAGATAGGTATGATGTGGCAGTTTTACTGGTTTAGAGAGAGGAGGAAATGCATAAGAGATACAAAGAGTTACCCCTGGTGTGGGTTGGTTGGTTATGGATAGAGTGGAGTCGTCGTCACTAAGCTGTAGTATGGCTCCTGCTCGAGGTGCCACGTGGGTGTCAGAGGTTATGTGGTGGCGTTCCAGAGCGGAGCGTGGAGAGAGACAGTTGGGGGTAGACGGATAGAGAGGCAAAAACTGGCAGGGCTCAATGCACCCACTAATGCAACTTGTAAATAAATATAGTATTATCTCCTACCCTGTCTCTGCGTTCGATTACACTGCAATTATGGCAATGAGTGAGCCCTGCAGCAGTCACCAACTCGACGCGACATTCAGCAGCAGCTCAGTGTCACAACACCATTGGGACAAGCCAAGAAGAGTATAAGGTGAGCCGATACAGAAAGCAGCCGACTGCCACTGTGACAACCTCATTCCCCTTTGAATTGGCACAGCGTACATTCACGCTGAACGTCTCAGAAATTTTACTGTATGTCCCTGAAAAAGAGTGCAGCACATAAATGAGCAGCAACACGAATTACCATAACACTGCTAGTATATGCACCAAATAACTGTTTTACAGCCACAGCACACTCCTGCTTAGTGTTAACCTCTGGAGAACCTCCTGTTACAAATATCCATAATAAATCCACCTCCGAGTGTTATTGAATTCCTGGAAGAGATTTGAGGATGTGAAGGATATCCCAGACTCATTGTTACTGACAATAGGTCACAAATCAGGTCAAGGGAGATGGAGGAGTATTATTGCAAGAATTCCATTGAGCATAGGAAGAGTGCCATTCACCATCGCCAAACCAACAGGATGGTGGAGCGCTTTAATAAAGTATTGAAGGAGGCTATCAGATGGGCTTGTGCCAACAGCAGATATTGGAAGGGGGCAGTAAGAGATGTGGTTGTTGCTCACACGTTCACTCCACATTGCACAATGGGAGTTTCCTGTGAGGAATTCAACCATTCGCACAGGGAGTGTGCACTCGCCGGGGCTTTTTTGATTTGTTGGTTATAAAAATTAATGATGTACGACCAACCTCTGAAAATGTGTGAGGCCATTCTGCACACATTTTCCTTCCTCACCGCACAAAATGCATAGTACGTGTCCTCCGGAGAGGACAGCCTACAGGCGCCGTCCTCCCCTGTCATATTCAGCTGGAAAGTGACAGCCACAGGTACATCAAAGCATCTCAAAAAGGGGGAAGGCACACCTTCCTCCGGCCATCATGGGCAGCCTCATTAAAATATCAAAGGCCCCATGGATCTGCCTCCCTATTGTCTACTTCGGCTGGTGACGGTGCACACTAATGAGAAATAATGAAGGCAAGCCTGGAGAAGAGGCGTGGTTGCAGAAGGGACAAGAGGAAGGCAGAGGTAACACCTCTTTCGTATGCAATGTGTCAACTTGAAGCTAGTTTCTACCCCTCTGTATGAAAGGCAGTGAATGGCATGTTTGGATTCACTTTTTACTGCAGGCCACACCTGCAAAGAGGACCCCTTTCAGAGGGAGAAGTATGCAATTTAAGGGAGACAGGAAGTCTGATCTCATCACAAACTTCAAGGGAGACCTGCACTTTGATCAAGAGTCACACAGGGCTCAGTTAACCAGAGAGACACTTTGATCTACAACAGACAGGAAGATGGGTGGGACTGGGAATATATGTTGTCACCCCTTACCTTTCCTGTTGCAGAGCCCTCTGGTTCTGACCTCATGCATAACAGAAGATTGTTGGTGGGGACCCAGGATTGGTTCATTAAGGTAGGTTTAGTCTGCACCAATCACTGGGGCCCATTGGCTTTAAAAGAGGGCTGAACCCCTCACTTAGCAGATCATCTGAAGGCTTCACCAGAAGCAGGAAAGAAGAACTCAGCATTGGACCCTGGCTGAAGGTACAGTCTGCCTTACATCTTCCACCAGTGAAGGAAGGCCAGGATTTCCAAGAGGGAAGCGATCCCTCCCCTAAACAGAACAGCGGGAGATACGGGACTCAGGGGACCCCTCCAGCAGCCTCAGAACCGGCACCCAACCAGCACAGAGCGTGCCCTGCTACATTATGCCACCAAGCTTCCTAGGTGGGAAGTGCCAGAAAGTCTCTGAACAAAGAACAATGCCGTCGCCTGCAAGCACGCTCCTCAGCTTTGGGCTGTCCACCTTGAAAGGACCCCATAAGCCTTGCGAAGAAGCTAGGATTGCCATAAAAGCATCAACCAGCGTCCATCTTTTAAGGACATTTTCAAGGCAGTCAACCCCTCGAACCGCGTCTGGCTGCACCATTGACTTGTCACGCTGTAGTCACTAAAGCCATCCGAGCTGCCTCGAGCAGTGTTTCAGATCTGCCAACCAGCATAGAGACAACAATTCTTGACCCCGAGCCGCTGTGTAGGCCAGCCTGCAGCCATCTGGCCAGCCTCACTTGCTGTACTGCCTGCCGCCTGATAGCCGCAGCTGTCTGCCGTCTTGAACTCTGTCTCAGAAGCTGCAAAGCGCCCTGGAACCAACTCGATGCTGTCGAGCATCACGATCAACTCAAGCACCAGGTACATTGTTGTTCTGTCCCCCTGGTCCTTCTCCGAAGGCCCGTAGTGATATTTATGACCACCTGCTTTATTGGTACTGAAACCAAATAACCTTGAACAGTTAAGACTGATTGCTTTACCGACTACCCTCCTGTCAGTATCCAGAGTGCATCCCTTTCCTTCATGAAACCGTCTGTCCTCTGTGTTCCTTTGCAGTGTGAGTTGTATTTTGTAGTGTGTTAGAACTGTCTGTTGTATAAAAATATCTACTTTATTATTATTACAACCTTGACTGGACAGCCCCTTTTTATCATTAGGTAATAATTGTATTTTCGCTGTGTTGCAACTAACCAATGATCCACGACCTTGCGGAGATAAGCCTGCTGTTCCGGCCACGTTAGCACAATTGGACAAGGAGGTTTATAATTTACTTGTGTTCCAATCTGTTCAGATCTCTTCTGGTGTACTAGAGGTGTGGGGCTGATTGATGGTTTAGAAACCAATATTCATCCCTGGACCACTAGTGCCTCGGAAGTTGATTCGTCACATTTCCCCATTTGCACTTAGCAGGGGCAGCAAGGCCAACTCGAAACTGGCACTTGCTTGGATAAGCAGAACTACGGATGTGGGGAGCAAATTGTGGAGTGTGATTGAGAACATCAAGATCAGTCAGATGAGGAACAAAAAAAAGCACATGATGGTGCTGGTCTGGGGAGGAATAATGTTCTCCCTGCTATAGGAGATATGGTGAGGATTAAGTTACCTCCCGCTCTTAGAGATGGGTGCTGTACGTATTCTAAGCCCAGCAAGGTGAAGGAGGTGTTCAAGCATGCTGTTAGATTGGAAGATGGCAGAGTATGGACCATGGAAAGTGTCTCTTGTGAGAAGGCTGGAAAGTTGAGAGAAAGAGAATGATGCTGGCAGGAATGGGAGAGTTGACAAAGGTGGTGAGGGTGCTAGGATGAGAGTGTTGGGGGTCTAAGGATTTTTATTGCCTAGCCATGCAGCTGGGAAACCTTTTAGTTTGAGGTCTGGGTCAGAGGCCTAAGCATCTTGCAGATTATGTGTAAAGGAAGGACCTCCTGAGTGTTCCCGGTAGGAAGAAGAAACTTCATGACTTCATATAGAGAAGGGGATGTGTAGTGTGGCTCCTGCTTGGGGTGCCACACGGGTGTCAGAGGTGACGTGATGGCGGTTCCACAGAGGAGCATGGCGATAGATTATTGGGGGAAGGTGGAGAGAGAGGCAAAGTCTGGCGGGGCTCAATACACCCACTAATGGAACTTGTAAATAAATATAGTATTATCTCCTACCCTGTCTCTGCATCCCATTACACTGCATAAGAAAATACTTAAGTTCAGATTTCAGAGAAGTGGTTGGAGAGGGAAGGTTGAAGTCACCTAAGAGAATGAGGATGTTTATTGGAATCAAGGAGTTGCCCAGGTTCATCAAAGAAAGGTCCAGTGAGACCAGAGGGGGGTGGGGGGGCGATATGTAGAGATGCTGTGAGCCGAGTAAGACAATGCGATAGCTGAGATGCTGAATTCAAAAGAGGTAGGAGAGGACGTGGCCTTGGAGATTTGTGTGGCAAGGCAGCAGGAAGAGAGTAGCTGTCTGACGCCTCCACCTCTGCCAGTAAAATGAGGAGATTGAATGAAGGATAATTTGAAGTTGTGTAGGGCCGCCAGAGTGGCAGTGTCAGATGTAAAAATCCAGGTTTTAGTGATAGCAAGGAGATGTAGGGGAGGAGAGCTGTTGTGAAAGTAGTCAATGATAAAGGAAGTTTTGTTGCAAACAGACTGAGCTTTCCAGAGTGCAATGCTCAGTTGAGGCGGTAAGGAAGAGTAGAGAAGCTTAGATTCAGAGGAAGAGAGGCGAAGTTGATAGGTTATAGGGGAGGTGTGGTTTGCTCATCGGCTTTGTTTGTTAGAAGTAAGAGGTGCAAGCGAGAGGAAGTAGTGGGAGTTTCGAGATGTGCGTTTTGTTGATAGGAATAGTTAAGGAGGAAGTTGTAGCTTGATTGGAGAAAATATAGGGAGAGGGGAGTAGGAGGAGCAGCAGGAGCAAATGCATTATAGTTGAGTACCACAGTGTAGAGAGACAGCACAGTTCTAGCAAGCTTGGGGTTCTTATAGGTGTAGCAAGTAGGAAGGCAAAAGCCAAGGCTCATAGTCGAAGAGGCTGTCAATGGGAGGTCTTCACCCGTTACTGTTCCACCCTTAACTGGGATGCCCTGTGCTGGATGCTCCTAGGGAGTTCAGATAAGACGTCACACGCTTTTGTCAGCTGACCGCCAATCAGTGACACAGAGCCCTGTCGTATTGCGCTGCAACATGTTACTGTGTCTCAAAGTGCTGTGAAGAAGACAGGAGGTCCATGTTAGAATTCTACAGAACACCAAAAGCATTTTAGGAGGATTGCTCAGGGGCAACACGCTCGCCTTGGAAGCAAGACGACGTGGAGCAACACAGGTTCGATCCCCGAGTCTGCCCTTAGAAACCTCTGGGTATTAAGCGCTTCATAAATAACCTATTACAATACAATTACAAACACCCATGGTATGCCTTTCTCTACCGTTGCCAAACAGATGTTATACATCAGGTTAGGTTATGTTACATTTCTCGTGAAACTCGCAATTAGATTACCAAATGTTGTCCTCTTGGTGCTACCTGTTAAAACACCTTGACTTCATGTTTAAAATATTAATTTATGTCTTTTGTTGGGTTTCCAGAAAACCTTACTCAGTCCAAAATATCTCAATTTTGTAAGACCATATAAGATCAATATAAATCAATGTGCAATATTCCATCAAGTCTGTGAACTTCAACTTTTGGGAAATGCATTTCTCTATATGCTTAATTTTGGGTCTATGTAATCCTGCATTTTTGCAAATTGTCGCTCAGCCGCCACAGCCGGACTCCTTCCCTTAATTAAGGGAGAAGGTGTGAAAACCTAATCTCCTTCATCGAAATAGTTCTTGGCCTGCACCCATGGACTTGAACTGTCCTCACCACACATTGGGTGAGGATCTGTGCCTTTAACATCCCACTGCGTCTGGGTGTCCTTGGGGCACTAGGTCCGTGTGGATAGTTCACAAGTTAGTGTTTGCCTCAGACAAGGCTCAAGCTTGCTCGTCGCAAGTTTGAATCCCACCAACTGAGCCCTTCATCCTTCTGAGGTGGGTACATGGAGTATCATTACAATGGGTAATAATGACAGCTATTATTACAGCGCTTGGGAGCAGGAGGAATACATCATGGAAGGCTATATAAATAATCTACTGTTATTGGTATAACTAGTGTCTAGTCTGCATTGAAGCAGTGGATGATGAAGGGGTAGGTTTAGTGCGAAGGGGGTCGCTGGTGAGTCGGATGAAATGGACTTATGTCGTTTGGCATATCTAGTAGATACAGCTCCCCTGCTCTTCTATCCTAAAGCTCCACACACAAAGGGGTTCGACACTTCCATATCACCTACACAGATACACCAGCAGGCGTAAAGCCCAGTGGGTCTTGAGGCCTCTCTGCTCACAGTGAGGTTGTTCATGTTGCCCGATTTCTGCCAGACTTCAAATCTAAGCCCACCCTCTCCTCTCCCGCCTTCCTCTCCCAGTTCCACCCTCCTACCTACCTTGTGACAATTTATGTACAAGTGCTCATGTTCGATCGGCCAGTAGACGGGTTCGGAAACGGCGAAACAAAAAGGGGAATGGCTCTATGCATTTTTATCTCCCATTGGGCCATTTTGGATCAGTTTTAGCGGTGGAGTGGGGCATGCAGCAGGAAATCCGCTCTACACCTTTCTATACTCTGTGCAGTTAAACAGCCATCCTCTTTGCCCGTATTTAGTTTTGATGTAGGCAGACAGTCTGAAATCCCAATGGATTACACCTGTATTTTGTGTGCCTTAAAAGATAAATCCGAATCCACAGGCAGTCCTTGGACAGCTTCCGTGTTTGAAAATGGCAGCCACCATCACTGATCACCATGATTTCTTGTGTCATTTGCGGTCAGAGGCAGAAAAAGGTTCAGATCCGGCAGAGAGGATCTTGGCTGCATTCCCGGACACCATGCTGCCCTCACCGCCCGATTCACCGGCAAATAGAAATGGAAGGAGAATGGTGCGTTCACTGAGGTTCAGGCCACCTTTACTTGCTGTGCAAGCAACCTGACCGAATTCATACAGTTGGGTGCTATATACGTTTCCTCTCTTTCTTGCCCTCCTACTGTAACCGCATCCCCACTTCCCCTGCAGTGTTTTCAAGTGGCTTCTGGACAGCTTTCTATAACAAAACTGACAGGAAGAAGTCGCGCGTTGACTGCGCCCCGCTCTCACCTGCCACTCGCAGAGCTCCAGATAAGATTTTGAAGTGGGAGTATTTTACTCCTCATTTTTTAAATTTGGCAGTAAAATGATTTCTGAGGGAGTAAAAAAAAGTAAGTCCAAGTATCAATTGGTTAAAAATAAAGCCACAAAATGGTTTCTTTTAAATATTTATGTGCAACTAGGTATGCATGCACATTGAAAGATACATGTTTACCTCTTCAAATCATGCAGAAATAGTTTACGTTTCTTGCCGTGACACGACTTGTACTAAAGGCCCAAACATATCAATGGAGCTGTCTGGGTGAAGCAGGAGAAAAGCTTCCTATTTATGAATGATTCTTGGGGGGAGGAGAGTGTGTATTTTTACTCCCCATTTTTATTTTTTGTGAGTTTTTGCCTATTTCTCGGGAGCAAAAGTGGCCCATAAGTCCCTTATCTGGAGGCTGCATATAACGCTGCAGATACTGGTGCCTTATAAGCACAGAACGGTACTTTTGGGCAGCAGCAAAGCTCCAGACTAGATTTTGAGGAGGGACAACTGTACTCCTTACTTTTGGCAGTTGGGAGTAAAAAAAAAAAAGGTAGTTCCAATTTTCAACCAGTATTTTAGAGGAGTAAATTGTATCACTATTGAAACATGCTGTTTCTTTGTGCCCAGTAGTTAACATGAATGAAAGATGTTTTCTTGTATCTTAAAGGCCATCTTCAGATTTGATGACCCAAAAGCAGAGTTCTTCTGTGTGATATTCCAAGCAGATGCCTCAGCAGCACTGCAGGTGGCATCAAGGGCCGGACACTGACGTACTCGTTTAGCCCGCGTGCTTTCCTTTTTCAAAGGGAGTATTTACCTAATCTTAGGGAGCAGACATCAAGGAGGGTGGTAAGGGAAGATAACCATGTAGTGCACTCTAAATGCACTCGTGGCACGGCCTATCCTTAAGGAGATCATGCAACACACAGAGCCAAGGTGTCATACAAGAGTGTAATCAGTATAGCTTAGATTAGCAATTGAATCACATCGAGGCACTGACAGAACGTAATCTGTGCAACTGGCGCCATTCAAAGGTGACGGGTCTGTTTCTGGTATTGGAAGATAAAATGACATGTGACTATCACCTCTTCCGACCCGGAAGCACCTGCTACATGAGATCATTCCCAGCTTCTCTTCTCCTGGCCACTCCTCCCCAGGCCATGCACTCCGTTTTAGGAGTGGGTGCTGCTAAAGGCACATGCAGCAGCATGATGCGGCCATGTAATAACTCAACTGAGAAGATGTTCATGGATTAGTAACCCTTACTCAAGAGACATGGTGAAATGGGGTTAATTCTCAATATTTTAAAGCATAAAGGAGTGCAAACGTCAAGGTCAGTAAGAATATTCAAATTTAAAAAAAACAAGATTGTGCAGACATGCCACTTTGGACAATCACACCAATGTATTCCAAAAATATGCCATGCCATGCTGCCAGCTGTGCCCTGTTATTTGTAGACTTGAATGTATAATGAGGGTATACAAACTAGCAGTAGCACGAGATCTCAGATACATACTAGCAACCCCTAGACCCGCTGTACCTCACAAATATAAAGAATGGCGTTGGAGGGGAGTTCTCCACACCAAGATCCTAAGTGGGCTATTTACCGCAGGTCATACAACCAGCAAAGCTCTAGAGATTCAGGACTGGTCTTTCGGGAGGATAGCTCAGGGGCAACATGCTCGCCTTGGAAGCAAGACGTCACGGAACACCACAGGTTAGATCCCCGGGTCCGAAAAACCTCTGGGTATTATAAGTGCATTATAAATAACCTATTATATCATATCTCCTGGGTCCCTTATAATATCAGAAATTCACATTAGTACCCGACGAGGGCTCAATCAGAATGAAACAAGCATTCTGATTGGCCCTCGCCGGGGCACTACCCGGCTGGGATTCCACGGCCATTGTTCCCGACGGGGGGGCGTGGCAGCCCCTCGGCCAATGAGAAGGCACAAAGCTGGGCTATCCCTGCTCCGAGCCTTCGCATGGCTGAGAAGCTGCCTTCGCCCACCGCCGGGGACTCGGGTACGTGTTTTATTCCCCTTTCCTCCCAACTCCCCGCCTTCCCCACCCCATTTACCTTCTGCTTCCTTTGTTCACGGCAGGCGGCAGGGCAGCCTCCAGCCGTGTAGTGGCTCGGAGCGGGGCCATCAGGATTAAGTTTGAAACTAATTATCACTATACTGGACAGCTGAATTCGCTTTGGAAAATGACTCAGAATTTCGCTCAAAATCACTGCAACTGTTTGCCTGACCGGTAGCAAAAGGAGATTATATGTCATTAGGGTACTGTCTTCTCCTGTTTTGGGTGGGAAAGTATTTTCTTTATCTTTGAATCTGGAGTGCATGTATATTTTATTTTGTTTTAAATAATGTTTTTTAGTATGACATCATGAAAGATTTGGATACATGATGACATCTTTGTAAAAGGTTAATGTTAATCATATACAACAATAAAAAAAAAATAAACAATAACAGTCCTACCAGGCCTTGTGTTATTCAGATGCAGTAACAGCAAGTGCAGGGAGAGGTGAGGGCGGGGGGAAGAGATAATGCTAGGGTGGGAGGGAAATGCAGGGCAGGATGGTGGCATACAAGTGCAGGGGAGAAGGAGGAGAAGAGGGTCCCTGGGTGTAAGCAAGTGCTGGGGGATACAGGGAGTGAGGACCAAATGCCAAGTGCGAGGACGGGGGTGACCCATGCCCGGTGGGATGCACACCCCGCCAGGCTAGTCAAGGGAAGGGGGCCCAGAGGGGCAAATTCAGGCTGGTGGTGAGGGAGACCAGGGTACTGGGGTAGACTAGGCGAGGAGGACCTGGTGCCCTGTAGGTCTCAGAAGGGACCAGGCAGCCAGTCAATGTGGCGGGGGGGGGGGAATTAGCAGGGGAAGGGGAGAGGGAAGGAAGAAGAGAAAAGGAGGGTCTCCAGATGCTTCTGGAATTTAAGGAGATCCGTCTCAAGCTTGAGAGGGGCAGGGAGCCATTCCAGAGGGAGGCTCCTGCCGAAGCGAGAGATCTACCACCATGGAAAAACCTCTGATCTTCAGAGAATTGGAGTTAGAAAACCAAAGGGCTCTAGCAGGGAGGTATTTAGGAAGAGAGTTGGATGTAGTGGGGTCCAAAGCCCCAGAAAGCCTTGTGGATAATGCAGAGGGTCTTCAACTTGATCCTCGCAGCCACCAGGAGCCATTGGGGAGATTTTAGGGCTGGCGAGATGCTGTCACTGGGCTTGAGGCCAAGGATAAATCTTGCAGTCCTATTCTTGATTAATTGAAGAGGGCGAAGGGAAGATAAAGGCAGATTGAGGAAGCGGCTGTAGCAGTAGTCCAGCTTAGAGAGGATCAGAGATCTGGAGACATTGAGTTTCTGGGAGAAGGCGAGGAAAGGGAGAATGCCTCTCAGGAGGTGCAGCTGAAAGTGGCCCTTCTTGGTGAGGTCCGCAAGGTCAAGCGCCAGTCCGCCCATCTGGCGAAACTGGAAATTCCAAATGCTTAGCCTGCAAGGTTAGGGTCACCTGATATCATTAGCCTTAACAAAAACGGAATGTAATTAGGCAACATCTTCTTGCCTTTTAGGATTCTTTAAGGCCTCTCCTGTTTTAACCCGCTTTCCCCACCACTAAAACATGCACATTTAATGAATGACCAGTTCAAACAAAATGTTGCAAGTATAAGGAGAAAAGAAAGAGGATGAGCAAATACTAAAAAAGCGGCTATCCTGGCACAACAGCGGGTACTGGAGTGCTTTGGGCTATGTGCATACGTGGCTTGAGTGTCTCACATACAGTAAGACCTTGGCAGTGGGCACCACATGCATCGGGCTAGCTTTGTGTTAATTGCAGGCGATTGGTTCAGATCTCAGTCAGCTAGCTCATGGAATGTAGAGTGAACTCTGCAAAACATCTACCTTTCAGGTCACATGTATGAATTCTAGCAGCCTGCTCCTTGCCTCCTGGGGCTGAGTGTGGGGAGTTGGCGGGGAGCAGAGACTTAGGGGTAAGCAGTGATGGGGTCACTTAACAGTTTTCATTTCTGAAGTGCTGTCCCAGAGTCCTAGGTAAATGGGCCTCCCTGCCTTGTAATGCAATGCTAGTCCTCTGCTGCTCTGCCAATTAGCATCCATTGACCGGTGGGAAGGGAACAGCAGGGGGTTCTTGGAGCTCCTAAAGATTTTCTAATTGCCCTGCCTGCTATTTATCTTTAAGTTGCCATTGACGTTTTCGAAACCCAGTGTGGTAACGCTGTGAATGATGCCGCTGAGGTTGATAACATGAGTTTCATTGAATAATAAAACGTATTAGTGAAGCTATTAAATGGTCAAGACTTTGATGAAGTACTGTGAAAAGAGAGAAAATAAAAATGCAAATACATTAATAAAAGATTTTTTTTCATTTTTATTCTTTATTTTTTCCCCCCAGGTTTGTTTATTGGCATTTAAGAAAAAAAGTAACAAAAACGAAAAACGTAGAAAACAATTCAAACCAATATCCTCACCCTACCATCCCCTCCTTCAAGCACTTCCCCATATATAAATCATCCCTTGTGTTTCTGCTCATTAAATATAGAGGAGTTCAAGTCCTTCCATGTCTTTGGTGGTTCCGGGTCACTGTGATTCCCCGACTTGTAGTCCTTTAGTATCCTTCTAACATCATTGTGCTTTTACATCCTCAGGGTAGTAAATCATTGGAGGAGGTTTGCAAGTCGTTGAGAAGTGTCCTCCATTCCAGATATAGGTCACTCGCTTCGCTGCTCCTACCTTGCTCATGCAATATCCATTTCTCTGCCGCTACCCATCGCAGCAAGTCTTGCAACCATTGGCTCAAAAAGGGACCCATCGGACACTTCCAGGAGATGGCCATTTGGTGTCTTGCTAATAAAAGTCGAACAACAGCTATTCTTTCCTAAGCCCTCTTTTTCTCCCTCCTGGTAGGACCACTAACAAACAGAGCTTGGGGGTGTATTCAAAGTGTCCCCCTACTACGTCATTCACTTTGGCAGTCACTTTGCGCCAAAAGTCGTGTATTATTGAACACTCCCAAACCATGTGCCAGAATTCATCTCAATCCCCTTTGCACCTAGGACATCTATATGTGTGATCCAGGTTTATCATGTGTAGTTTCTGGGGGGTCATGTAAACCCAATGTCAAATATTTAATTGCATTAATTTGAATTAGGCATTCCTAGACACCTCACTAATCCATGAACACATTTTAGACCAAAGACATCTGGCCACTTCTGGAGGGCATCTTTTGGAAGACTATATTGGGTCTATCAAAAAGTATTTCAATTCAGATCGTCAGACGGGAATTGGCATTGACATCTTTAAAACCTATTGCCAGATGGAACTCAATCTGCTTCTACAGAAAATGCCTGGCAGATAATCCCAACGAAGGTTTTAAAATCTTAAAAATGGCCATGATAGATCCTAAAGAACCGATCCTGAAAGAGTGGAGACATATCTGTCAGAAAATAATTGAAGATCTAAATGAATCAGAGAAATCATTGCTCCAAAATCCTGAGAACTTTAAGAGGAAGCATACATACAACATACATTTTTCCTAACTGGATCATGCGTCAGCAACACTTGAGATTTCGGTTAAATATATGGTATCCCTACAAAATATCCCCACCAAAATAAATCCCCGTACATATGGCCGTTTGGCTTGCCATAGGCAATATTTTTGGGGGGGAGGATATTTTGTGGGAGCAGGGGCTGCGGGGGTGTCCCCCGCACATTTTACAATAATGCAGGGGTTGCTGGGGTGTCCCCCGCAGGGTCCATGGGTCAATATTGCTGCAAAAATATGGTGGTATTTTTGTATCGCAATATTTTTGCCGGGATATTAACACATGGAACCAAATGTATGTGGTCCTAGATTTGCTAGATCTACCATACAGGGTGTTGAATCAAATTTTATTTGTACTCTCTGTAAAGAACAATTTTCTATTCTGCCAATTACACATCTAGTTATGAATAGTTTGCTCCTAAAAACAGAAAGACTTATCACTATGGGAGAAATCATTACTAAATATGGGGCTTCCTCAGAAAAGCTCTGGTGGACTATTTTGGTTGAAGGAGAGAAATTAAAAATAATAATTGCCCTGACGAAATTCTTGCTACTGATTTTCACGAAACTAGAAATTGCAGAGAAGCACTGTAACTCAGTAGAACTCTGTTGAAAGCGATGAACTTTGAAGGAACTTTTAAAAGAAGATCTGTGTTTTATTTGTGACTTTATGAAGTCAGTGCATTCCATAATTAATAAAAAAAAATGTTTTTCTCTTTTTCTTTTTATATATGAATTGTATTTATTTCTTTGCAAATAGTTGTATGGATATTTAGATTTTGTATGGGCTAAATGTTTTCAAAGAGGAAACCAAACATGCCAATAAATTAACAAAAATGTTAGACCATGCTTTTTCATCGATCGTCTATGTCATATCTCTTTCCCACTTCTTTCACCTTCCAGTGAGGTGTCGTTTCACTGTCCTGCAGTGCTGTGTATAATCTTGATATCATGCGTCTTTCAGTGCCTATGGTCAATATAGCGTGAAGAATTGGAATGATTGGGGGCTCCTCTGGTATGGGCTCCATTTAGTCAGTCTCGCGAAATTCAGGAACTGCCCCTCGGGCATCTGGAATTTCTTAGCCCATTCTGTCAAGTACAGTAAGCACACACCTTCAAATAGGTCTCCTATTGCCCGCCATCCTGCATTAGTGCTGCTGGCATCTCCGATTTTGCCAATTATCGCTGGTATGTCGGAACTGCAGCCTTTATCTAGTCGCAATTTAACAGATGTTCTTTTCCATACCTGTTGGATCACCCTTGTTATTCAGGATGCCTCAAGTCTTCCTGCATCCCTGTGTAGTGTCTCTGGTTTTCCCCATTAGCAATCTATCAGTTCCAGCATCCATGACATCCCACCTGGTAGCATGTTGCAGCTGTAACGCCAAGAAATACAACTCAAAATCAGGGAGGGCGAGTGCCCCATCGCGATGCTTCCTGCGTAAAGTGTTACTCTACGACGTCCCTGGGCCCACAGGAATTCCGATAGCTTTCTGTCCAGTACTTTAAAAAAGGGTGGCCTGATCATGTATGAGACGTTGGCCACCAAGTACAGTAACGTAGGCAGGACAGCCATTTTACATATCGCTATCCTGTCCGTTAGAGATAGGAGAAGTTTCCTCCAAAACACTATTCTGTCCTCCAAACTAGTTAATGCCTTTCCCACATTACATTGGAATGTATCCGCCACAGTGTGATGAATCTGTATACCTAAATACCTGAAGGAGTCTGTTTCCCATCGCATTGCCACGTCCGGAAGGTCCCTTACTGTTTGTCCTCTAAGTGCTCCCAAAAGAAAAGCGGCCAATTTCTCCATGTTAATTTGAAATCCAGACCGTTTCCTGAGGTGTTCCTACACTTCCAACATATATAGAATATGTAGCCGCGGGTTCGTACATACAGAAGAGCATCGTCCACGTACAGAGACATCACATGCAGTGGGCCATCCCTTGATATGCCTGTGTCTTTAAATTGTTCCCTGAAAATACTCAGTAAGGGTTCTAATGCAAGGGCAAATAGGATGTGGGGGGATAAGGAGCAACTCTGTTGTGTGCCCCTCTCCAGTTGCCATCTGGAAGAAACCGCTTTAACAGTTTTCACCCTCACCAGTGGATCTCTGTAAAACAATCGGATCCATTTCAACATATTCAGACCCAACCCATACTTTGTCAAGACCTGAAAGAGCCAGTCCCATTCTACCGAGTCAAATGCTTTGACTGCCTCCAGGGAAACCAAGGCTAATTCCTCCTCCTCATCTTACACCCTTTCAATGATATGCTGGGGTCTCCGTAGATTCATGGTCGCATTCCGCCCCCACACGAATTTGCATTGATCCTGATGAACCAGGTGTGAGGTCTCCTTCAGTAGTCTATTGGCTATCACTTTACCCAGTATTTTAGTATCTTAATTTAGCAATGAGATTGGGCGATATGACTCACATCGCCGTGGGTCCTTCCTTGGTTTCAGTATCACCACTATAATTGACTCTCTCATGGACACCGGAAGGTACCCCTTCTGAAAGGTGAATTTGTAGAGCCGCCGTAGCTTGGGAACTAATATATCTGAATAGGTTTAGTAAAATTCCACCCATAGGCCCTCCGCTCCCAGTATTTTCCCGTTTCCAAGGGAGTCTATCGTGATTTTTATCTCACCTTTCGCCACTGGTTCCTCCGTGGCTTTCGCGTCCACCTCGCTCAACTTTGGCAAAAGGAGCTGTCCCAGCACCTCAGTCATATCATCAACACCCACAGGACCCCCGCTTTTATATAGGTTCACACAGTAGTCACGAAAAGACCCAGTTTATGCCCTCTTGTGTCGTGACTAGTTCACCTCCCTCTGGTTCTATTTGGGTTATGGTATCCCACTGTTCTTCCCTCCTGAGAAGCCAAGCTAGGAGGCGACCCACCTTGTCTCCCTCCGCATTAACCTTGGCTATACAATGTGCATAAGCATGTTTCCCCAAGCGATAATGTGCTTGTTGTCGGAGTATGGGTTCCTATAGGAGTTCGGCCACACACAGTGTCCCTTTCACCATCTCGCCTTCCAGCATCATTACCAGTTTCTCTGACCCTTTTAGAGTAGCTTGAAGCGTAGATCAAATCCCACAAGTGTCGGCCAAGCACTTCCCCTTAATAGTTACATTAAACGCCTCCCAGACTGTTCCATTGTCTTCTACCAACTCCTCATTAAATTCATAGTACTCTTCTACAGCCCCATGGACCACTCTCATATGGATCCTTCTCATTTAGATCTCATCCCTTAAGGCCTCCGCTGGTAATCTCCAGCTGGCCTCCCCCAGATCATTGTGGCCGTCAATGCGGTGTGATCTGACAGACTCCCTCAAATATTCAAATATTCACTCTCCCTGGAATTTAGGAACTGATCTCTTCCCACTAGTAAGTAATCAATTTGCGAGTATGTATCGTGTGTGTGAGAGTAGAAGGAGTATCCTCTCATTTCCCCTTTTTGTTCTCGCCACAGATCAACTAAATTAAGATCCGATATACTTCGGTTCAGGTATTTTGAAGCAAACGTCTTATATGTTGCTTTCGGGTCTGACCTATCTAGATGTGGATCGAGTAAGCAGTTGAAATCCCCTCCCCATATCAACTGTCTATATCTGTGGCCCCCTATAAGTTGAACCACCCCTGGAAAATGTGCATCATAGTCAATGTTAGGGGCATATGAATTGCAACAAAGTTTCCGAAAGTCTCCCCCTTGGGCAATATTCAAACAGCCTGTCTGAAAAGTGAGTAAATGCAATTTTCAATTGCGGCCTACTTTCTCAATTGGTGTCTAGGCTAATTTTATGTCAGAGTCCCACCCTGGGACTTTGAATGTTCACGCATTGTACCACCCTGACACATCATTGTGAGCCCCAGGCTAGGCTACACAACACAATTCCTTCATGGTACTGTAACAACCGGCAAGGATCATGTTCAATATTAGAATAAAGGACCCTGTACTCAGCACAAAGAGCTGGGACTGACTGGGAACTCATTGTAACATCACAATGAAGAGCGTGGGATACCTCGAGTCCTCAAGTGTCCAACAATAGAATGTCACAATAAAGCATAGCAAGGCCAAGTGACTGAATGGAGATAGCTCAATAACAAAAAAACAATAACAAAAAATATTTTGAGAAGGATGTACAATTGACAGAGAAGAGCAGACAGAAAACAAAATGAAGAATGCACCACTTCCCTGCCCCTTTCTAGCCACACAAGGAGAACCCCCTTTCCACTGGGAACAATGGTCAGATTCCTTCCAAGTATATCTACGAGCAATCGGAAATGTGAAACTCAACGACAATCTTAGAGAAGCATCCCTGTTAAAATATCTTGGGAGTCAAGGCTTAAAAATATTCTACACCCTTCTTGATACCACAGTTAAGAAGAATCTGGAGACTCTGCCACCACATCACCAAAGAAATATGAAAGTGCTTAACTAAACTGAAATGATACTTCAGCAATAAAAACAATGTGCTACTATTTTTTTTCCAGAAAGAAAAACAAGGGAAGATCAGTGGATAGCTACATTGCTTCCCTGGGAGGGCTAATTGCGACATGAAAGTTTACTGGCATTGGTGATGAGTACCTAAGGGACCAAATGGTATTGCATACGGCAGACCTACACATGCAGCAATGCCTATAGCAAGTCAAGGATCCTACTCTTGACCAAGCGATAGAGATTGCCAGCACCATAGAGTTGGGGAACAAATGCATAAAGGTGATTCAACAAAAGGAGAGCAACCCCACAACAGAAAAAGAACAGTCAATAACGGAAATTGATGAGAAAGAAAATGAAGTGGTCTAGTCTGGAAGAATCAGAAGTCCACTAGAGCGAATGTTTATGGGTCAGATAGCTCAAACAGAGCAAATAACCGCCTCCTCCCCACCCCATTCAAGTGATACCAGTGCAGCCGTTTCAGACATGGTGAAGGAGAGAAAGAATGCCCTGCCACAAACGCATAATTTTTCAAGTTTGGTCTGGTAGGACACTATGGGAGAGCTTGCAGGACCTCACCAGGAATAAATGTGAGAAAGGGAGCCATCAAGGAACTAGAGGCGATAGGAGGACCAGTTTACTCACCATTGTCGAAGATTATAATGCCCCAAAATACATATTGTCAATAAATAGCCATGCCAAGAAAGGTCCATGGGAACACCTGGAGATAAATGAATGTGTCCTAAACATGATGATAGAAACTGGCTCTCCCTACACGATGGTAGACAGCGACAACTACATTAACACCCTTGGAGAAGTCTTGAAGAATCTCAGATCGACAAACATCAGGGCACTGGGTTACGGCAACATCCCAATCACCATTCTTGGCTTTAAATTGGTTCATTCAAAATTTTGAGACAGACATGTGTATTGCAAACTGTTTGTGGCAAAAAATGGATCTTCCATTGTGGGATGGGATGAGCAATCAATGCCACGTAGCAAAATACATCTGGGAGAGGTCAAGACCATCTTGAGTATTGTTGAACAGGTTACCTCATCCAAAAAAGAATTGATGGAGAAGTTTCCCGACATGTTCACCAACACAATAGGAAAGCTCAAAGGTTTTGAACACCACATAATATTAAAAAACAGTGCAAAACCGAAGGTACACAAAGTAAGCAATGTACCTGTAGGTACAAAAGAGGCTTAACAAAGTGAACTGAAAAGACTATTCAGCGAAAACATCATTGTGTCCGTTGAATCGTCTGAGTGGTTTGCTCCCATTGTCATTGTTCGAAAACCAGAAAACAGCATCGGCATGTGCATGGATTTAAGAGATCTCAACACCAATATATGGGTAGACAGACTCCCACTTCCCAACATAAATGAGATGGTGTTGACGATGAAACCTGCAAAGATATTTACAACACTCAATATGTCGCTGCATACCATCAAATTGCTCTGGAAAATGAATCAAGACATCTCATGCCGTTCTTGACACCGTTGGGAGCATTTAGGTTCAGACACATGCCTTTTGGTCTGCGATCCGCGGCGGCTGTCTTCCAGAGGCTCATGCAGCAATTATTTGGAGGGTGCATATTTTTTTCAAGATATAATAATAACAGCAATTTCGGTAGAGGAGAATGATCTGAAACTAATGGGTGTCCTACAAACGATTTGCATCAGTCGACTTACTTACTCTAAAGCTAGAAAAATGCAAAACAAAATTATCTGAGGTAGCATACTTAGGGCATGTCATCACGCAAGAGGAGTAAGGCCAAAAACAATGTTGGTGGAAACAATTTCCAAAGTACCCACACCATCAAACAAGTATCAATTGTGCTTGTTTCTGGGTATGGCACAATACCAAACTTTGCAAGTAAAACAGAGAACCTAAGAGCATTGATGAAGAAGAATATGTCTTTTGGATGAACAGAACGGTGCCAAAGAGAGTTCACAGAGATCAAAAGGAGAGTGATTGAAGCACCCATTCTCAAACTATTTTCTCCCATGGCGACTAGCATACTCACAGTGGAAGCGAGCAACATAGGTTTAGGGTGCATTCTTAAGCAAGTGCAGGATGGTGTTGATGTGACTATTGCCTTTGTTTTTCGTGTATTAAACAAAGCAGAGCAGAATTGCTCAACAATTGAAAGGGAAGCACCAGGAATATACTGGGCACTCTGGCATTTTAAACATTGATTTGGGGTCTACCAATAACAGTCAAGACTGACCACATGCCTCTTGCGCATAGCATCTGTTCCTCCAAATCTTATAATCTTCACCGAGAATTAACAGGTGGCTCGTGGACATCATGCAATACAATATAAAAGTAGTATTCATTCGTGGCCATGAAAATGTGGTAGCAGATGTCTGTCAAGATGGTCATGGAATGATACAGATGAAGGGGAACAGGGAGAAGAATTTGAGTAATGTGTAATAGCAAGAATTCAACTTGCCATTTCAGAAGATGAATGGAAAGAGGCTGTAAAAAGTGACAAAGATGTCTTGGCTTCAACTCATGATGTGTGTAGGATGGGAGAATAAAAAGGAGGAATTTCAGGGTTATGCACAGGTGTGTGATGAGATATGTGAAAGTGGTGGCTGTTTACTCAGAGTAGAATGTTTAATTCCACCAGAGTGCCTGCATGAGAGAGTTTACAACTTGCTAATGAAGGGCATTTAGGGAGTTATCTTACCAAAAGACGGATGAGAGAGAGATACTGGTGGCCTAGCATCCTAAGAGAGGCCGAGGAATCAGTAAAAGCATGTCAAGCCTGTGCTAACAGCGATAAATCGAAGAAAGGACACACAGCTCCACTCATAACGGTGAGAACCCCCAAGAATGTATGGTGTAAACTAGCAATGGACATTACCGGCCCATTGTGACTTTGGGGAATTACAAGATCTTTATCGTATGCTTGGTAGACTATACATCCAAATGGAGTGAGTGGGGGGGTGATAGAAGTCACCATTACCGTAAAGAAACTTATTCAACTCCTGGAATTAGTTTTCAACCGAGAACGATATCCTGAGGAGTTAGTAACGGACAATGGTGTACAGTTTGTATCAGAAGAAATGAAAGAAAGATGCATTAATCACAGACACACGTCACTCTATCATTCTATGGAGAATGGCCTTGTGGAAAGCATGAATGGAGTTATCAAGAATACCATATACAATCAGTGGTCGAAGAGAGGGGGAGCGGTTGGGAGCGGTGCTCGTCTACTTTTTTAAATTACCTTTTACAGCTCCTATACTTTTATTTGACAGAAGAAACCGTTCCGGAATGGTTTTGTTTTAAAATAAAAGTGTAGGAAGAAGTTGAAAGTTGCACTTTAACCTTTCCTTACACAGCAGGTGCAAGTGTTTGGGAGTGTGTATTGTGTGTGGGAGGGGGCGTGGTGATGGGGTTTGTGGGGAGTGGGTGCATGCCAGCAGGGAACATAGTTCCACTACTTCTTTTCGTACACATCGACCGCTGCATACAACTGGTGTTAGCAAATAGTTTACTACGGAAAGAAGCACTGAAAGAGACACTCAATGCCTACAGAACAACTCCTCATTAGGCCACTGAGGTGGAACCGTTTGTAATGATGAGAGGAAGAGCGCCATGCAATAGACTGAACCCGTTCTGGGCTGAGATGAAACACACGAGGAGAGTAGACATAGTGGAAATACTAAAGCGAGTGCAAGAAACCCAACGCAAGTAGAAAGACCATTATGACAGAATAAAGTCTACTCACGGATCGTCATTCCAAAAAGGGGATTGGGTTCAGGTTAGTAGTCCCAGAGAAGTGCTGAAAGGGCTATCCAAATATTGTGATCGACCACAGGTAGAGGATGCTTCTTGGAAAAGTGTAAAGCTGAAGGATGGCACAAGGTGGTCAGTGGATGATGTGGGTCCACGCCTTATTTGAAACACCTGTTGAGGTTACTCCTAATAATGCCACTATGTTTACACCCGCTGAGCATGGAACTCTGTGAGAGAGCAGTTCTGGTAATGATGCTCCGGGATCATGCAACGGTTGCATATCCCTATCGAGAAGGTCGAGAAGAGCGGTCCCTTGTCGGAAAGAGGACTAGCTTTTCTATTGAAATACAGTGACTGAACATGGTCACTTCAATCTTTTTTTTTTACATGTTTTCACTGCTATATTCGGTTGTATTCTTTTTCACATATTTTACCATTATATTGTGTTTTCTTTAGTTATTGTTTTCTTTCTCCCGCGTTCTTTGCCTCCCTTACACTTTACTCATCATTATACGGGGTTGGGGGGAGGTGTTGTGGACGTAGCCGAAGAGCGTTCCATCTTGTGGAGGCTCTGGAACACGGCGTCCGGGGGTTCGGGAAGGCGGTTGGGCGAGGTGGTTGAAGAGGGATTGAGCTGCTGCCCAGTGATGATTGCGGTCCCCAAATAAACCCACTTGACTCCATTCACTGTGTCTCTGTGTCGTCTGTCATGACATCCGGCAAGACAAACTTCGCCAGACACCGCTCCGTCTTTTTCCGGCCCATTTCCTACACTGTTCTGGTCATAGCCTGAACAACCATCGAACTACAACACTGAGCCTCAGTTATAAAAGCTCATTCATCTCAAGAGTCCCGAAGGTCACCCCTTCTTAGCTACACAACCTGGAAACATCCATCCAGTGATCATAAAACAGCATCACTGGCATGGAGATTTCCCAACTGGCCCGTGACTGTGACAGGCCTGCAAGGCTAGGGGAAGAGGCCTCTACATGTAAGGCCAGTATGTTTATGATATAAGGCTGGAATATCGGGAGTAAGTGCCAGGCTATTATGAAAGTCTATGCAAAAAGGACGAGCATACTCGTGCTTGGCACTTTAGGGGTTAAGCAGCACATGCCTGGCGGATGCTAGGCCACAGGTTTTGGTGTGGGTAAGGGAGAGGCCGTAAACTGGCCATTGGGCATCAT
Source organism: Ambystoma mexicanum (assembly GCF_040938575.1). NCBI lineage: Eukaryota > Metazoa > Chordata > Amphibia > Caudata > Ambystomatidae > Ambystoma > Ambystoma mexicanum. Next base: position 1,341,832,343 of record NC_090921.1, read on the forward strand.
CACTCACGTAGCAGGCCTGTACATCTTGAACGGAAGTCGATCTTCGAAACAAAGTCAGTCACTTCTCAAGTTCCTTTTGTGTGACTGACTCGACCCCAGCCCTATATGTCCCTGTTGCCCTACAGGGAAGTACACACCCAAACACCAGGAATTGGCGGGTCTTCAAGGACACGGATGCATCAGAGCTTTGTGGTAGCTAGGCACCCCAAAGCAGTAGCTCACTGGGAGCAGTTTCCACCACCTGCGCCAAGCGCGAGGACAGGTGCGCACACCTGGGCGACGGGAAGACAACTATGTTTCCAAAAAAGGGCAGACAACGTAAGGTAAAGACACAACACCCTTTGGCTTGGTGCCAAAGTTACAGTTGGAGGCGTGAGTTTGGCAGGGCGTGAACGCTAATGCTTTCAGAACGAGGGAGAAACCAGCTGGGCGAGGCAACCAAGGTTAGGTGGCGACAGGGTGAGGTAGCGCCTTCCTCGAGGTGGCTGCATGCCAGAAACCAGCTCACCTACACGTCAGAAGAGGCTAGTCACTAGATCAGGATATTGGAATGTCAGAACCTCTCCCACCATGGCCTGGCGACAGTTGTCTCCATTTAAGGGCCAGACAGCAGGGCAGTTTCCGGGCAATATTTCACCCAGGATAAACATAGCGCCTCACTCGCATAATGCAAACTCCATTCCTGCCGCTAAGGTACTCCAACATCATGCCCAAGAGGAGTGCACCCGTTTTGCCTTGGGCACAAACATAGCAGGTACAGCACCCACAAAGACGCAAATAAGCCGGTCCGGTAGCACAGCGAGTAGGATCGCTTTGACATCTGTGCAGAGCTTGCCGACACAGGTTCGAATCCCCACAGTGCCAACCAAACTCAGCCTTTCATCCTTCCAAGGTCGATAAATGAGCACCACGCAGCATAGCGATATATACATGCTAAATTAAAATTGTATTAAATTAAAAGACATATGGGCGAGGAGGTGGCAAATTCACTGGTGCCACTGGACTACCCACTCATTCAAGGGCCATGCCCTAGACAGAACCCATACACCCACCTTCTTCCAAATACTGGAAACTGTATTTTGCCATACCCTTCCATTATGGAAATGTAATGCCCCACAAGTGATGCCATGAATGGCCACTCAGCCTTTTGGGTGTGCCACGCAAATGAGCAACATTACAAATGCACAGTTCTGTAGTCCAATACCGTGTGCACACCGTGTGGGCCTTCTGTGTAGTGCATGATTGTGTACTTCTGGCTGAAAAGTTCCTTGACAGTCCATCTCTCCAGGTCCCTCCCCCTCTCCCCTGGAGTTTGTGCTACTTTCCCTGTTATGCTTCCCATCTCACCTATAGGCTCCCACCTTTACTCCTCCCAATATCAGCACCATTCCTCCGCCTCTTCCTGTTTCCCGCACACCTCCTTCTAGCCTCTCATTCTTTTACGCGGGGTCTGCAACCTGCGGCTTTTCAGATGTCTAACTACAACTCCCATGAGCCTTCTCCATTGACTTTGCTGGGTGGGACTGTTGGAATATGTAGTCTAAATCATCGAAAGAGGCAAAGGTTGCAGAACCTGGCCTCATGACACTTCTGTTTTGCTCTCTCCCCACTAACAGTCCGTTTTCTACACAGCACAGTTAATATTCTGATTTTTCCCTGCTTCCCACCCTCTTCATTGTATGTAGTCACCACTCTCCTCAGTTCTCTAGTTTGATTTTTCATTTTCCCCTTCTTTTTCTTCATCACAGCATATGCCCTCTTGTTTTCATCCAGGCAGGTTTTTTTCTACCTCTGTGCCCCATTTTGTAAAAAGCATGTTTCCCTCCCTTACACGCTCTTTCTCGTTGTACTTCTCAATCTATTCTGGCCGTGCCCTGCTGCGCCATTTTACATTCTGGCAGCATTCTCCTCCAATCACTTTGTTGTTTTTCCTTCAGTCCGCCGCATTCCTTGTGTCTTCCACCCTTTCTCTGTTCTTTCTTATGCGACCCTTGCTTCACTCTTTCTTAATCTTTGCTTTTTCACCCCTTTTTCCTCGGAGATGCCGCGCTGAACCTTTGAGTTTGCTGGAGGATTTGCTTCACTCAGACAGTGACTTCCAATGAACCCACCATCTAACCAAGATCCCGTCACTGTCCCGAAAACATGTGTTTAGCTTCTAATTCCTTTGCATGCGAGTTGCACTATATTCCACGTGACTTCACTAATCACGCCACACATTTAATTTCAATGGCTAAACTGACAGTTGTGGAGAACCAGACATTCGTTTTAATTCTGGCTCACTCACTTCAACAGATGTTGTGATCTTGGGCAAATGACATTTTTGGGCATCACATGTTTCCACTTTTTGTGACTACGACAATATGTGCTGATTTAGGGTGATGGTGACATGTGTTCTGTAATATTAACACTGCACACGGCTCATCCAGTGCAGAGCCCCTTAACTACCCCCCTTTGCTTTTCTGCATCTCCTGCCACTTTTCGGGTTCCCATTCTCCTTTTGCTTCCACTTCCCGCCCTCGAGAAACGACAGCAGCTTCAGATCACATAGCACAGGGGCAATGTGCTGGTCTTGGAAACGAGACCACGCAGAGCAAGAGAGCTTCGAATCCCGGATCGGAGTTTAGAAACTGAACTAGGTCTGGTATTAGGCAGTTATAAAATAAATAAATAAAATGAATCACACTGAGGCTAAAATCACATTGAAAAGCTGCTGCACAGCACAAGCAGCAAGATGTACTTTCTGGCACTATTGACTGCTTTGTTTTGGGAAAGTGAATGAAGGGTGCTGCTTCCAGCAGGTATTTCTGCAGGCATGAGAAACATGCATGTGAGCAAACCTGCATAAGGAGGATCATGCTTGATTGGCACACTCAAATGTCAGGAGCCTTCCTCCTTTTGCTAGAGGCTCCCGAGGGTTGCAGGAGACTTGGCACAGTCTGCATTTTCCGCTTCTCGTGTATTTTCATCTCGGATTCTCATTCTTTTGCTTTCTCAGTTTTTTTCTTTCATTCCTTTATTCGCGTTTTCACGTCTTGGCCTTTCCTTTCTAAATCCTGTGTTGGAGAAGGGTGGGTGTCTGACATTGTCCCTGGAGTCCGATTCACCGATTAACCCCGATGGGACCCAAGAAATAGGAGAATTGTGGGCTACTGGGCAACGACACGGCCATTTAGATCATCCACGGGTCCAGCATATCTTGCAAAACGTTCATCTTTTTGCGTTCCATGCATGGGTTCCTCGCGAACACAACAGCCAATATTACAGAGGTGTGCCTGGAACTGCAACGTAGTGGGGGCCTCCACGGGACATTAACTTAAATCCATGCAGACCCGTTTTCTAGAGCCAGGAAAAGGGGCAAGGTATGTGTTCGTCAATATTATAGCTCACCGAGTTCATGCACCTAATGCAGAAACTTCTACCCTGCATGTCAGAGGCTCGAATCCTGTCGAGACCCACTTAATCCTTCACCCGTTCAAATAAATAAGCATAATTGGCAAGTTAACAAGCACATTTGTCATTACAGCGCTCAGAACCAGGAAGGAACTGTAAATAGCACTGCACAGAAACAGGGACTACACAGCACTAGAAATCAATATTAGGGGGGCAAACCAGGGGGCACAAGTACAACAAGAGGGTGCAGGGCTGTGGTACATCAAATAAGGGTCTACAGGCCACACTGGTTTAAGTATACCTATATCTTACCAAGCTTGTTAAAAAAATGGTATTAGCATACTTGATTGCGGGTCAAATTGACCTTTTTTATTTGACAACATTTTTGGGATTTTATTTGTTGAATTTCGGTCAAAATAAAATGAATATATATGTGGGGTGGGGTAAGGGAGTAGGTGAAGGTGTGGGGAAGTGGGAAGGGTGCGGGGGTCTTCCCCACAATTTCGTACAAAAAACAACCAAAAAAATTCTCTCAAATAGGAAAACGTCAGTTTTTTTCAGTCAGTCTGACCTAAATCAAAAAAGTTGTCATTATGCATGTTCAGAGTAGGTTTAAGACAATAGAAGTTTTGCATCAAATTAACATACATCCTAAAAAGTGAACTCATGTTCAACAGTTGCAAAAATGCCCTTGCACTCAGCTATAGACTGCATTTTTTAACTCAAGCAAACATCTCTCCCAGCACAGCTTCAAATAATGTGTAGTTAAAGGTGGCATTTAGCAGAAGATAGGCTCGGACTGGGCAATAGGGAAATAGGCCCATGGCCGAACCAAAAAACAAATGCTGGTGTGGGCCAGTTTTTTTTGGTGAAAGCAGATAACTTTTTATGGTTCATGTGGGCTAGTTTGATGAGTTACTCCACTATGCGGCTAGTAGTTTTGACCAGTGTTGCTGAATAGTCTTTAAAATGTACAGTTTGCATCACATTTTATCAAAAACCTCCCCCTTGGGTACTATTCAAACAGTGTCACAAAAGGAATGAGTTGGCATTTGCAACTGTAGGCTGATTTTTCATTGGTGCCGATTTTTAAAACAGACCTGGAAGCAATGTCTCTTTTTGTCCGACCCGGACAAAAGAGACATTGCTTCGGGTCAGTTTTAAATAATAGCCAGTCAAAAAGAGTCATATCACTCATATGTCAGTTTCAAATGATAGTCAGCAGGCAGTCTGTATAAAAGATGAAATGTCACATACAACCGCCGAGTGCAGGGGGAAAGGAGACAACTGCTCCCTTGCTTCTTTAGCAATGGTTGCAGGAATCTTACTTTGCCCCTGTAGAATTGTTTACAGTTTTCAGTTTCTGGCAGCTGGTGAATTTTTTAATTGGAGGGGCATAAATATTTCCCCCAGATATGCCAGAGAGATGTGTATGGCAAGGGAGCCACAACCAATCTAAAAGGGAAAGTGGGGTCAGGGGTCTAATGGGGTTCCCCTCCACAAAAATGTTTTTTAAATAATGGCTTAATATGGCGCATTTTTCAGTACATTTTTAAAAAGAAAATGGGATCAAAAGCCAAACTGTTTACAATTGGTTTTCTAAAGTAACTAATGAAAAAAATCCAATAAATGCAAGCCAACAACAGTGCACAGGAGCATTTCCCCGACACATTTTCATGATGACTTTGCCCACAATGTATGCTACTATAAAAAATATTTTCATGCTGGCTGTGCCCTTCCATTTCCATGCTGGCTGCACCAATATCTGCCAGTATCCCCATATAAGAAGATACTCATGTTTGCTTTGCGCAACATGCCAGTAATGATACCATAAGAAAGCATGTCCATGCGTGTTCTGCCAATATATGGCAGTATCCCCACATAAGAACATACTCCTTTTGGCTTTACCATTAAAATGTCATGCCACAATATGAAAACATTCCCAAACTGGCTTCATGAAAACCTAGACACATCAGCCATGAAACGCCTACCACTTCTAATGATAGACTGGTCGGACCATGCCGCAATACATATTATGCTTCTCCATTAAGAGTTTCCCGATTAATGCATTCCCCTGCAATATATTTCCCAGCCCTTAACACACATCAGAACTCTCCTCAGTGCCCTCAACCCAACCCCACTTGCCACTGAATCCAGGAGTCAACAGTGCTACACCCTCTGCCTCCTCTTACACAAAAGACCTCCGACGGCCAAGGCCTCAGCCTCCGAACAAGAAACGAACCAACCAAAAGTCTCAATAACAGCAAAAGCTCTCCTCATCATAAAAGCCCTCACAATTTCCTGGAGTAACCTCCACCTCTACCCTAGCAGAATCATCCAAGAAGGGAAAGCCACCCTCAATGCCATCAAGCACTGTATGCATGTTCCACCTAAACATGCAATGCTCCAATCAATGGACACACACAATCCCATCCACAAGTCCTCTCAGAGAAAATAAACTCCATCAGTCGTTGCTTTGACGGCTCCAAGTACAACACAGACACCCCCTCCTCATCTCATCATGGGACACTCGCCTTGAATCAAGCTTAGGACAGGACCCCCTTGTCTGCATTGTGAAAAGCATTACAGAAGAAGCCATCAGACTGCTGCTCTGAACCAGCAATGCCTTGCTCATGAAAGCCACTTCCAAATTGCTGTGGAAGCTCACACTCACCAAACACACTTGGCTAACTGCTATCCTAGCATGCACCTAACTTTCACTGAGACAATAACCGAGAAGTCTGTACCTCTTCAACTATAAGTGAAGATCGCTCAGCACCACCTGCCACAAGATTATCAGCCCGGGTTCCAACTGAGAAAGTCATCGAGAGGTGGGACTGAGACCACCACAATCATGGCATCGAGAATGCCCTCTGCTTCACGCTCAGGGGCAACGTGCTCGCCTGGGAAGCAAGACGACACGGAGCAACACTTAAGCGCGTTCTAAATAACCTATCATATCATATCATACAGATGGTGTTTTGGGGGGGAGGGGGCAAACGCAACAGGGCTTTGAGTGAAGTAATCCTCCCCAATGTGCTAAAGGAAAGGCTGAGGGGAAAAAGATTTCGGAAAAGAGTTGGCCTGTTCACAGTTTCTGCCCAGAAAGCCAAGTGTGGCTTTTTGCAGGACATTCTTTTGGCTAAACATGCTCTCTGAGGAGAGATGGGACAAAGGATATTGGGAGGTTGGGGCCTCACTGTGAGGGAAGAGAATGCATGCGTATTTATTGAAAATAGTGGTGAAAACACTGGATCCAGTTTGTTTAGAAGTGTATGTACATTGAGGTTTCGTGGCGTTCAGCAGTGGCCCGACTACATTGGGTGGGTGTTGCTAGGTCTGGAAAAGACCCGGAGCTATGCTAATGTTGGAACTGTCGGGACTGGGGGCTAGCTAGCCTTTTGGTTGAGATTCTATCTGGGGCTACAACCAAAAGACCAGGGGCTATAGCCCCCTTAGCCCCCCCTCTAGCAATGCCTCGGGTGTGAAGCCGTTCAGCTCACCCCCCACCTCCCCCCGAGATGGCAACCTGTGGACCACTGATTATAGGGGCTAAGAAGCAGCTGGGAATACCCATTAACCACGTCTTTGTTTGCTCTGGCTGGAGTGATTTGTTTTGGCTGCGAGCAGGTAAAGCCGGAACATCATCTGTGCGATGGAGGGCCAGTAACATATCAGCACCATCACAGACTGTTACTTCGAGTAGGGCGTGTATTTAAGGTCATCTCTAAAGGCCCTCTTTTGTTTCTTTGTTTAAAACATGGTATTCCAACATCTCCAAAAGATAGACCATAGTCACAAAGTAAAACCATACTCTAGAGTGAAAGCCACTAGTTGATGTAAATTACTGTAGGTCTAGTTTTTTGTGGGAATGCAACCTACAATCACATCCTTCATAACAATAAGAAGTCTTGCTGTTAGAGATACTAAGAGCAGTTGCTGGTGTCACACATGAACATTAAGTTCGCCCATGTGAAATGCTCTGTGAGTCCTGGTTTTCAGGCCCCCATTGGATTGCATTCTAGTATGTGCAGTCCTGTGTTTTGTCCTTGCAAAATAAAACTACAAATACTGTACAAGAGAACAGAATAATAGGGGATAAAAACCAGAACTTTGCAAACATACATACTTTACAAAGGACCACTAAGGACGCAAGAAGACATACGTCAGCAGACAGAAAGGCCTGTGGCTGAATAGTTCATGCATGATAGGACCAATTAGATGGAGGGTGCTTATGAGGCATAAAGCAGACAGAGGTCTAATGATTGGTAAAGATGGAAGTTAGTCATTGGCCCTGGTTGAAGGCTAGTAGTTCTGGAATAAGGACATTGGGAAGGGAAGTACTCTGTATCAGTGTGGGAGACCGGGATTACAGCCAAATGGAAGAGAACCTAGTTCCTGTGGGCTTCAATTTACCATTTCAGATGTAAACCGTGGCAAACCTTTTCGGGTACAACACCGGGCACAAAACACTGCTTTCACTGGAGTTGACCTCCAAGGGGACTTTTTGTTGGTCTCAGGTAAGAGACACTTAGGTTTTAGAAAGCTCCTTCCTCAAAGAATGATAAAGACCAAGCTGCGGTGATAATACATAAATAACAGGCCATCCCGCGAGATAAAGCCCCACCAGCATAAGTCAAGAGCTGTCCAACACCATTACCAGCCAGAATGGCACATTGAAGCTCATGTTATTTTCATTAATACTCACATCCCTTTTCGATTTTAATGGCAGCCACGCTGTGAAGAACGAGTTGCGGCCCAGAGTAGGCACATGGCAGGTGACAGGTATGTTTAGGGTAGGATCCTCCAGGATATTGTGGCTTGAAATCGTACTTGCTGAGAAGAAGTGGAGGGCTTTGGGCGAATCCTCTGACAAACTGGCCTGCTGCTTGCTCCAAAGGCAATACAGACTCTCTGTCTTCTCCAAGAAGAGGGTCCGTATTCAAGCCCACGTCTCTGCGGCCTCTAACAAAACAGCCAAACTCTTTAAAATCTGCAAGGAGCTGGCCAATCCTACTGCAGTATCCCCCTCTCCTGTTCCCTCCCAGGATCTCAGTATGGCTTTGGCTTCTCATTTCACCACTAAAACACAGGACATCCCAGGGGTGTTGCTAGGTCTGGAAAAGACCCGGGGCTACGCTGATGTCGGAACTGTCGGGACTGGGGGCTAGCTAGCCTTTTGGCTGTAGCTCCTGAGATTCTATCCGGGGCTACAACCAAAAGACCAGGGGCTATAGCCCCATTAGCCCCCCCTAGCAACGCCTCTGGGACATCCTGTCCTCTCTTTCCTCCTCCTCTCTCTATCCCTCTACCTCTCTCAAGCCCCGTTCGGCCACCTCTCCCTCTCCTCTTCCTTTCTCCTCCTTGTCATCCGACAACACCCGACGATGTTTCTAGACAAGTACGCTCTATGAAATTGTCATCCAAACAGGTGCTCCGCTGCTCTTCCGGAACTATTAAGGACCACATTTCCACCCTTGCACAATTTCTGTAATCACTCTTTGCCCTCTGGATCTTTTCCTTCTCTCCTCAAGCACACCCTTCTGCACCCCTTCCTAAAAAGCCTTCTGATGATCCTACCTCTCTGACAAACTATTGCCCGTCACTCCTTTGCTGGGCAAACTCCTGGAAAAGCTGGCCATCTCCCAGCTTACTCTCCACACTGAATCTGTTTGCCATCTCCATGACCATCAGTCTGGCTTCAGACCCTCCAGAGGCATGGAAACCGCTCTCCTGAACACAAGTGAAGATCTGCCCTCTCATCTTGACTCCAGCTCTCCCTCTGTCCTCATCCCTTTGACCTTTCCTCTGCATTTGATACAGCCAATCACGCCACCCTGATCAATCTACTCTGTGAGAACCTGGCATCATGGATCAGGACCTGCCGTGGCTAACCTACTTCCTCTTGGACCAACCCTTCCAGGTCCAACTTGGGTCCTTTCTCTCCACCACCTCTCTCTCCACATGTGGTGTCCCCCTGGGCTCTAACCTCTCACCATGGCTCTTCAATTTAAATCTGGCCCCTTTGGCCCACCTGATCTCCACCTTCTCTGATAACTTCCAGTTTATGCGGATGACACTCAGTTCTCATTCAGGCTTCTCCTAGCCTCCTCTCCTTCAGTCATTCCTGAGTGTCTATCCATGAATCAGGAGTGGTGCGCATCCAACAAGCTCTGCCTTAATGCCAGTAAGACTGATATCCTTCTCATTGGGACTCCTGGCCCCGCTTTTCCTCTCAGTCTGGTCACCCTCCTTGGGCCCTCTACCCTTGCCTTCTTGTGAGGCAGAAAACCTTGGTGTTATCTTTGACTCCACTCTCTCCTTCTATCTGCACATCGCAGACTTTGCCAAGAAAGTCCACTTACAGCTGCACCTCCTCTGAGGTATTCTACCGTTTCTCACCTTCCCCCAGAAGCTCACTGTCTCCAGAGCCCTGGTTCTCTCCAGGCTGGACTACTGCAACAGCCTCTTTCTCAGTTGCCCAACTCTACTCTTCGTCCCCTACAACTAATCCAGAACAGTGCTGCAAGATTTATACTTGTCCTCAAGCCCATGGTCCGCATCTCTCCAGCCCGGAAATCTCTGCTGGCTCCTGCAAGGATCAATTTCAAGACCCTCTACATCGTCCACAAGGTTTTCTGGGGCCAGTGCACTCACTACATCCAACTCTCTCTGCCTAAATACCTTCCTTCTAGGGCCCTTTGCTCAGCTACCTCCAATTCGGATAACTCGGAGGATCAGACGCTTCTCCAAGCACAGAGTGGGGGGAGGTGGGATAGATCTCTCTCCTCTGCAGGTGCCTCCCTCTGCAACAGCCTCCCTGCTCCTATCAGACTTAAGCCAGACCACGTGAAGTTCCGGAAGCGGCTCAGTACCTTCATTTTCTCCTCTGCCTTCTCTCTCTCTCGCTTCCTTGCTAATTTACCTGTCTGCTTGGTCCCCTCAGAGTATCACTGGGCACCAGGCTCCCCCATGACCAGTCTTCCCTGCACTGCCTCCTAGACTACCATGCATGTAGGGGCTGTATCCGTCACCTCTACAGCCCCCCTGCCTCCTTGCACTTAGCCAGAGCCACACTGCCCCGACTGCACTTACTCCCAGCCATGCTGACCTGACCACACTTCCCCCTACACCTCCCACCCCCCTTCCCCAGTACTCCTCGTTGTCACACTTGCACGATACGAATGTCACATGGCCCAGTAGGATGGTTTGTCTTGTCTTCCCTCTCTCTCCCCTCCCTTGTCTTGTGGTGCCTAGAAACACTTGTGTACAGACATGTTATAAATATCTTATATCATATCATAACATTTTGCATCATAAAAGAGCAAGATTTGTGGCACAAAATGTTATTTATTGCTGCATTTTTGCTGCACACACCGAAGGGTGCAAGATTATCATTTTGCAAGAAATGGCAGTGTATGAGGCTACAAAGAGACAGGTTGTCATTTTCACCGTTGAATCAACTTAACAGGAGAGTCCTAGATGTCTATGGCTTGCCTGAACAGAGTTAGTTCTACCTTTTGGCTTAATGTACATGTGCCCTTCTCTGTTCTCTAATACTCCAAGCACCCACACACCCCACTCGCTAACACCCTTCACACTCATCAATTCCCCCATCACAACTTACACTCTGAAAACTCTCAGCCTACCAGTCATGCACTTACTCTGTGCTCTGGCACACTGCCAAGTCACAACCAGGGGAGCCGATATATGAATTTCCCGGGGGGGGGGGGGGGGGGCAAATACAGGAAGTGACATCAATAGCAGTTATGTGACCGCAAATTTGCATGTAGTCGCCAACTTGGTGCAACGGCACGCGGGGGGGCGGGTGTTGGCGCGCACAGCGCAGAACAGTGGAAACATTGGCTAGCATGCACTGCATATACTAAAGTCAAGAAAGAAGGAGATTTAAGCCATCGAGTTGCATTCCAGTAAGACATCACTGCCCCTACTCCACCGCTCTATAATCGTCCAGCAACACAACTAGGATGGGAGAATGAAATGCTTGCTAAACAGAAGGTACAGCTGCAAGGTGGAGTACCACCACCACCACCAAAAAAAAGTTCCCAATTCAAGGGAAACGCGAAATAAAGACGTTTCCCGATTAAAAACTACCAAGCAAGACTTGTGTGGTGCCATAGTTCAGTAAAACATCAACAATTCAAACTTAAAATAGTGCTGCTGTAGATTGGCCAGCCACAAGTGAAATTTGCTAAGATGTTACCTCTAGGTAACCAGATAGAGTTAGGGATGTAGCTTAATCTTAAACCTTTCAGTGGACACATCAGATGTGCTGCTGAAGTATAATGCAAGTATAATGCAATCCTGGCTGAAGTATAATGCAATCAAGTATGGTTTCAGACTTGGGGGGGGGAAGAGTGTTAACTGCTTTTAACATTGTAGTTTACCAGAAATTCTGGTAAAGTAGTGTACAATGTTAAAAAGCACTTACCCAGGCTCTCCCTGCACCCAGGTGATGTTTGGGACTGATGGAAGCACTCACGTCTAAATGTTGTAGCCATGGTTGTCTCCATGTTTTAAAAACTCCTACTTTCCGGGTTTTCAACATTCATTTGAAACACTGCTTATTCAAAAAATGAAGGAGTAAGTAAAAAAGCCAATGCTGAAAAGACTATTTCGCACAAGTAGTAAGACCCAAAGGGTAAGAGCGACTGTATAGCAGACCATGCCGTTGTAGGATACTCCAGGATTACCTTCAGTCAAAATTCACTCACTGCAATGTTCCTAAATTCAGATTGCAGAGTAGTGTCCGACTGAACCTCAATCAGCTGGGCGTCAAATGGAAGATGCGCCATCTTCTCTGCCAGAAAAGTCTGCATCTCCCAGTCATTAATGCCAGCATTTACTTCAGGGAAGTATTCATCAAAGCTGGACCTTAATGTTGCTAGGTGGCTTGCCCAGCTCCAACTGTTCTTTTGCAAAGGTCTAGCTTCCTCTTGAAGGCAGACACTTTTTTATTAATTCTTTCCTCTGTGTTCCCATGTCCACAGGAATGCCCCCAAAAGTGGGATTGGGAGTTTCTGTGGTGGTGAGTTCTAGTGGTCTTAGTTTCCTTTATAAAATACACAAATCACATAGTCCGTCAACCAGACAATGTATCATTGTGTACAGCTTAAAGGGGGCCACCTACCTGCCCAAAGCAGAACACTAGGAGATGTATTTTGGAACAATCAACATTGTAAACACACCTCTAGTTTAGATTGTAAAGAGTGCTTGTGCTGCAATTACAAGCACCCAGTTAATACAATCCAGACTTAAAACACTTGACCAGCATTCAGTGAGTAAAATAACCTTATAAAAATTAAATGCAGCTTTGCATAAAATTACAGAGAATTTTGGGATTATCAGGCACTAGCAAGCGGACTCTGCTGTTGCTGTGGGAGAAGTGAGACTTGCAATGGCGACAAATTTAAGGTTAATAGCTGACGTTTATCACAAGATGGCAGGCCAGCATAGATTTTAACCACTGAATGCCCACTGAACAGCTATAAACCCTTCTATGTCAGCAAGAGGGTAATGTAGAGGAACCAGTGATAGAAAGCAATGAGGTAATTATACTGTACCATATCCCGTGGGAGATAATGCCCCCCAATACTCAGTGAAGGCCCCTCGTGTCAAAAGGTTGAAAAGTCCTGCCGTCTCAATCCCCACAGTCCTAACTTCTCCCCCGCTTATAGTGGAAGCAGTCTGCGGCACACAGCTTGTAATGCAAATCGCACATTTTAAGCGTCAGGACAAAAAACAGAGAACTGAATACATTGCTGAGGTGAATGAGTTCCGACTGGCAACACTGGTAATACCGTATAGAGCCACATTTTCGCACCGCCCAACTGAGTTTGAGGGCAAAGGTGGAGGAAAATCCTCCAGCAAGAAGCTGGAGGTATTTCCTCCACCATACCACCCAAAATAGAACAATTTGGGATATTACCACCAGCAAAATGACTGCCAGCAGTAATACCGCTGAAATCCACCATGGAGCCTATACACTCCAATTAATGGGGACTAACACTGTCTACCACCACTTGTCATCCGGCAGTAATACCGCCAGACCAAGTGGCAGTAATGGTAGTACAGTTTGGTGGTATCTCGGCAGATTTACAGGCCACACAGAGACATCACCTCTCTCCATGTTGTCTTTTATTGTAAAGTGGATTACCAGGTTTCAGACCTGTAAAATACCCCTGTATCCTCAGGTGACACAGATCCCCACCATTCCATCCTACATAAACTTGATGCCCCCAGGCTGTTGTTTTAGTCTACTTTTATTCTACTCATGTAGATCCAGGAACATCATACTCCTGTTACTTTCATGGATTATTTTATTTCCTGTTCCTTAAAGCCAGGGGTCTTAAACATGTGGCTCTCCAGATGTTTTGGACTACGACTCCTATGATCCATCACCATTGACTATGCTGGCTGGGGCTGATGAGCATTGTAGTCCAACATATTTGCAGAGCTAAAGGTTGCAGAAACCGTGTCCAAGCAGAGGCCTGGAACTCCATACTGCCACAAGCACCTTATCATTTGACTCTGGCTCTGAAATAGAGACTTTATGCCAGCCCTTTACCCACAAACACTGGTTGTTAATATTATACCTTGGAGCTGCACGCGTTAATAGCACTAGTGCAAGAAACGTTCAGGATGGGCGGTAAAAAGACTTATGTGGGTCTTATGCGGCCTATGAGTTCACAGGGTTTGGTTGACCAGGAAATAGCACACGAGGCACGGAGTTTGGACAGGATGGCAGGTTAGCTGCTGGCAACCTTTCAGGTGGCAACCGTAAACCCATGAAGAGGGAGCGGAGATGTGCAGTGCTTCTTTGCCCCCCTGATTCTCTGATTTGTCAGAGCTACGTTTTCAAAGCCTCTCTCTGAATGGAGCATGAGTGCATTCATCTCTCAGTTGACTCACACAGTTATTGTTCTGTCTGCGTCTTTCATTTGTTATAAAACAGCTCCCAAGGTTGGTCGCTCTCAGGGAGTAGGGAGCCGGGGACGCTCCAAGGACAATGAACTGGCAGCCAGGGGGTTTTAGCAATGCGTTACTTTTGTAAACAAAATAAACCCTCAAAAAATCTTTTTTTGTGACTGCACCATTAAATCATCAAGAATCGATGACTGGGAGAGAGGCTGCAGGAGAGCGATTCCCCCTAATTTGAATGGTACAGTACCACAGATAGGAGAAAGAGGTTGGTTGGCTCTCGACTTACATCTACCTGTTCAGTAGCACACCTGGGAGTTGGTAGTTGAACTGGCTTTGGGATCCCCGTTTCTTTGAGATAGCATACTCTTGAGGGCATACTTTTTTAATGAACATTTAATTGCAACTGCATGTGTATACCAAGTGCTTAATTTGTAAAACAGTAGGTGCCTGTGCCCAAATATGTTAGCACTTCTGTGACACTTGGGCAGTTCCACACCACTGCTGCCACCCAGGGTCGGACTGGGACAAGAAATAGGCCCGGTCACCCAAAGAAAAGTGGCCCACCCCTCGCCTCACGACACTTGACCTCTGATGATATCACCGGAAGTGATGTAATTTGACCCCACACCAAAGTGACATCCCGGGAAGCGATGAAACACAACCTTTCACCCCTTGACAAAATAGGAAGTGGCATCAAATAGCGTTGTTCCTAAGTAAACTACACTACGAAAAATATGGTTATGATTTCACTAAGGTGATATACATTTCATACAAGAATGGATCACCATACTTATCATTAATATCTGTGTGTATAGATCCATATTGTCAAAATACTGTGACTCCAAGCAGACATCCAAGGCCACATGATAATATGGTATTATATAGCACTTACCCTTAAGCTCTTTTTTAAAAAACAAATATGCATACAATATCATCCAACCTGTGTTGGTACTTATATCGACCCAAGAAGGATGAAAGGTTTTTCAAGAATAAAAAATGAAAAAATACATTTGAGGAAAATGATTTTTTTCCAAATTTTTTTTTCAAACCGGCCCAAGCATGGCCTGAAACCGGCCCTTACTCCCCAGGGACGATTTCGGCCCGGCCAGGGGCCAATCCGACCCTGCTGCCACCACCCATAGTGTGACAGAGGCCGGGCCTTTGTGGGGCCTCAGGCTCCTTTAGGAGCCTATTCACGAAGACAAAAAAAGCACACACCATCTTTTGCCGCATCATCACGGCAAAAGAAGGTGTGTGCTTTTTCTTTTGTCTTCATTAATAGGCTCCTAATGGAGCCTGAGACCTCACAAAGGCCCGGCCCCTGTCACATTAACCATGTGTGGCAGGGGCCGTGGATCGGGCTGCTGCTTGTTAATGAAGCAACAGCCCAACCCTTTGGTCATTTATCCTCTTTTTTTTTTATCTTTCAAACTGTGGATGCGCGCCCCCCCTGGGCATGAGGCTGCGGCCCACCAGAGGGGCGCGCCCCACAGTTTGGATACCTCTGCGCCTAAACCCTCCCCTCCAGGACCATACACCAATGAGTCCTAGAGGGGAGGTCTTAATCGCACATTTTCGCGATTATACCCGGCCGGAGAGAAGTGATGCAGTATCGATGGAAAGGGCCATCGATGCTGCATCACTTCTCTCCGGCCGGGGGGGGGCCTCAGCCCTGACTTGATTTTGCCAGAGGGGGGGCTCGGGCCCCGGAGCCCCCCCCATACTCGGTGCCCCTGGTCACAACTCGCATCTGCCAGTCCCTGCCACACTCCCAACCATGCTTCTAACTCACACCTTACTCTACCAAGTTCTTCCCTCAGTCTACACTCCTTCATTCTTTCTTGTGCCTTCTGCACTTTGCATCCTTTCTCCCATTAGGGGTGTCACGACATTAGTTTTATGACGGTACAATAACCTTATTGCCAAATGACGGTATATCATGGTTATCGCGGTATAGCAGGTGGCGTTAACTAATCTTAACAAATATTTTCTAAAAGGTCATAAATGTCAGATTTATCATCGCAAACAAAACCAGGCACCCAAGGCCAGAATTGGGCTTTTCAACATACTTTTCACTGAAATGCCACCCCTTGCTTCCACCAAACACAAACACACGTGTGGAGAGGAGGAGGGGGTGGAGGGGGAGCCCTGCTGCGACTGGCAAATCAAACTGAATAGCTTTTCTTAAGTGGTCATTTAGGCTTTTAGCTCCCCCACTGGCTACTGATGAAGGTGAACATGTTGCCATCTTGATAACCTGCATTCCACAGATCAATGGAGTCTGATGGTATTTTACGCTTGTGCGCATACACACAAACACACACACTCTCTCTTTACGTTACAGCCTTTAGTTTACTTGCGGGCCAAAAGGTGTTCAGTAATCACGGACATGTTACCCTTTGGTATGGTAGCAGGGAATACCCACAGAGATGAGTAAATTTTGCAGTGTGACTTATTATATGTAAATTCAATGATAGAACTAGGGAAATCCCCCATTGTCATATGTTTAGAAAACATTATCCATCATAAATATATAAACCCCAAAGCCGCCAACCCAAAGAAACCCTTTTCCTTCTTGGCACTGTATTTATTCTTCCTATTGTTAACATATTGATTTTGTGTCAGGCATGTGTGGTTTATGGAATGGCATTAAAAACTGCTCCAACTGAAACTAATTGGCCGACGGCACATCCAACAGTGAAAGACCAAGACTGTGCAGCACTTGCTTACTGCAGCCTTTTCAAATCAGATTGAAAAGCACGCTTAACGGTATGAACGGTATACCGGTATAAACAATGTGACGGTTATTATTGTTCAATTAAGTGGTTCACGGTATCTTTAACGGTATACCGTAATACCGTTACATCCCTATCTCCCATTCCCTCACACACTTTTCCCATCGATTCTCCCAATCTGCAGCTTGCTGCCTCTTTCCCGGCCATCCACTCATCGTATGCTTTCTGGCCTGCTGCTCCCCTCTCTAGCCCTCCACTCTCTCTGCGTTGTGGCCTGGCACCCCACCCAGGGGCCACTGCTCCCTCTCTGCTCTCTTGGTGCATCACTCCCCATCTGGCTGATCCCTCCCCTGTCCCTCTCTCTCCTTTCCCCTCATATTGGAATCAATTGGGCATTTTTTTTAAATGTAGATTTTGGGCCAGATCCTCAAAGAATGGGGCATCTAAAAATGGAACACAGGATGTGCCCACTTGAGATGCCCCATTTCTGTAAATGTGCAGGTCACCTTATTCTCAAAGGTGACCGGCGCATTAGCACAAACGATCCGCTGACCAGCCACCTTGAATACATTAGTGTTGGGACAATCTTCTGCAGGCTCATGGGTGCTGGGAGTGGATTTCAACATGATGGGCCCTTAAAGGGCCGTCACTGTAAAATGTGATACCCTCAAAAGAAAATCTACCCCTGTTTGAGGAATAGAAAGTTAGTTTATACCTCCGCTATCACTCTTAAAATAAAATGTGCACAACAGGGTTAGTAAACACCCTGTCATGCAATGTGCACATTCATGCACCTTATTCCAAGCTGGGGCATGGGTGGCTTTCGTTTTTTCTGTGCATTTGAAAGCACATTCTGCTTGTGAATTCGGGGTGCGGTTTTCAATGCTCAGAAACACACAAAGGCGATCTGAATTGGTACATATAACGTGCACCCCTTCGGGTGTCCTTTGCGGATTGAGCTGTTCCCTTTTTCAGAGCACGCGATGCGCCCTTTGTTTTTAAAAACGGCCGTTTTCGTGGGTGATTTTGCAAAAACGTAAAAAGCCCATTTTCGAGGCGTTTTGCAGGCTTGAGATAACCTGGAGGATCTACACACCGCGGGCTTCTACTATTTGATGAAGCCTGCTTTGTGAGTGATCTGATTGGCTCCTTGTGCACGGCGAGGGTGATCACGATAAACTAGGCTTGTCATGGAACACCGAGCTCAGTGTATCAATTGGACAACGAATGTATAGGGATCCATTGGAACGGACAGTTGCAGTCTGCTCGGAAGCCATTTTAAACTGGGATGCTGAGCTTTAGTCACATGCCGGAAATGCAGTGGGATTGTTCTTTCCTTACGGTGAAACTTTTCCTGTGCAGCATCTTGTGCTGTCTGTGTATAAACAGCACAACTCCCTCCCTAGGGTCATTTTGCAACCCCACCCCCCCCCCACCCCTAAACACATGCTAGATATTAAGGTCGCAGAGCAGGGGGGGGTGGGTGTGTGTGTGTGTCTACAAATGTGTTGATCATTGCTTTAAGGGATAAAAACCTCACGTCAATGCAATAATGATAGAAAAGATTTGCTCGTGTGTACTATCCTTGACCTGCTTTCCGTAATTCTGCAAATAATTGACTTTCTGTAAATCATTTACCTTCTTCTGCCAGGTCTGTCAATTACAGTTGTGTTTGGACATGATCTTTAAAAGAATGTTCTATATGCTTGCTTCAGTAGGCGACCTGGCTGAAACTTAATGGAGACAGATGTTCTGGTGGTTGGGTCTCCGCCTAACCCGACACTTTGGGTCCCTTCTTTCTGGCCCTCTGCACTGGGTGACTTTCCTGTACTAGTGAAAAACCTAAGGAGTTTCTCTCTTCATCCCCTTCCGTGGCTTCCCAGGACAGTACAGTCTGTAAAGCTGGACACTTCCAATTGAGGTTCCTGCGAAATGTCCTACCCTTTCTGCCAAGCCACCTACAAAGTTTTGGTAGTGGCCTCACTGGTCTTAAGTCAAATAGACTACTGTAACGCCTTATTCTTGGCCCAAACCAAAGGCCTGGCCCATCGGCTACAACTGCTGCAAAGTCTTGCTGCTCGAGGGGCTACTAATCCTCCCCATGGGGCTCACATCACCCCCATCCTACGGTCCCTTCACTGGCTCCCCATGGCCAGGCAAATTGAATTTAAATACTTGTCTGATTCACCGAGCTTATCATGGACAGGGAGCCGATGACCTCCAGGATACATTTGTTCCGTATCTCCCTGGTCAGGCGCGCCACTCTGGCTCTGCTTGGCTGGTTCTAGTTCTGAAATTCCAGCTGTATGGGGTAGGGGGCCATGCTTTTTCAGTGGGCGCCGGTAAATTATACCACATATACAATGCTTTACGTGCGACCCTTAGGCGCATTCAAAACCATTTGGACTTCAGATGTTCTCTGAAAACCTCTCTCTTCTAGGTCTGGGTACTTGGTAGTCTGTCTGTGTGCCTAGCGCCGAGATGCCCTTGGGTGCAAGTGCGCTCTATAAATTCAGTGAATAATAATAACAATAATAAAAATAATAATGTAATAATACAAGAGTTATACTGTTTTTTTCAGTAATAAACCTACTCCATATGAACCCATCAACAGGCCTCCTCAAACCAACTCTAATTACTAAAGAAAGGTGTAGAGACTGGCCAATTACCATCCTATTTCCCTTTCAGATTTTTGCAAAGGCTATTCTTTTCCACCTGCAATACTGGGTCGATGAGAGCGCGATTATTGGTGATCACCAAGCTGGATTTCAAAGGAGAAAAAGCACTCTCGATCAAAGCTTTTGCTTGTTTCTGTTGGTCCAGAAGTACCCCATGCTGAGAAAGATGAGGGTGTACGCTGTATTTGTGGTCCTTAAAATAGCTTTTGATGCTGTCTCTCACTACAATCTCTGGCAATTTTGTCAAAAAGGCAAGCCCCTACGCACTTGATTTCTGTCATACAAGCCCTATATTTTGATAATGCGGTTGTTCGGTATGGACTTAATGGTGACATAACAGACCCTTTCAAGGTGACCGAAGGTGTGGGACAGGACAGCGTGCTTGCCACACTTTTTGTTCTGCATATATGTGGAAGAGATCATCAATCGCTTGCTGGAAAGTCTGACGTCACCGAAAACAGACCGACAAATATCCCAATTTAATTTATGCGGGCGACGTCGTCTTGTTGTTTCCGGCCCAACAGGGGCTAAAGGCAACCCTTCAGGTGTTTCTGAAGAAATGGGAGGGTCTACATTTGAAACTTAACACTGGAAAAACGAAGCTTTGGGTTTTTAAACCACAATCAGCAAAGAGTACTATACTGGCTATTGACGTGGATGGCTGTGGGTTGAAACAGGTGTCCTTTTATTATTAACTAGAAACTAGATTCCATGAGAAGAGTTTGTGGACTACCCAACTCGATAAAGCTCGAATTACCTTAGAAAAATATAGTGGGGCTACTAACTCTTTCTTCAATAGACATGGGAGGGGAGCAGTGTCACCAGCCATTGAGTTATTTTTTTTATTTTTTTATTTAATGAATTTAGTTGAATTTAAACAACTTTTTTCAATTTAAGACAACCATTTATCAAAAGGTTTACATATAAAACACAGTGAATTATAAAACATGCAATCATAAAACCTTACAGATCACCCCAAATGTCACACCATCACTTCTAATGCTAATAGTTACATTTGGGTTCTGCATTATTAAACGATTGATAAGGCAATGAACAAGTATGACAATCACTGTTCCATATAGCAGATAGCATTAGGAATCAAGCTATTTTAGTAGATTTAAGGCTCGCAGAAAGTTAATTGTGGCCAGTCTTATGCTCATACAGTTGGTAGTGGAAATAGCAAGC
Source organism: Ambystoma mexicanum (assembly GCF_040938575.1). Taxonomy (NCBI): domain Eukaryota; kingdom Metazoa; phylum Chordata; class Amphibia; order Caudata; family Ambystomatidae; genus Ambystoma; species Ambystoma mexicanum. The sequence continues at coordinate 1,341,853,278 of NC_090921.1, forward strand.
CATCTATGCTCATGTCTCATCTGGCTAAAGTAAGGCAAATGTTTACTAAATTGACTTTGTCTTAAATTCATAAGTTCAGGACAGTCCATAATAACATGCTCCAAAGTTTCAATAGTTGTTGCATTATTGCAAAAACGGCATCCTGAAGATTCCCGCGGGATTTCTTTCCTACGGGCTTGAATTTCACGGGTAGGACATAAATTAAAGCGCATGCACAACAAAGCATTCCTAACAACAGGAGAAGGAGATTTGCATAAATAGAAGGCCATGTCTCTATAACGCTTTGCTGAAAAAACAGCTGGACCAAAATCTTTATACTTCAAACACAGATCTCTAGTGTCAATCCAATCCATCATGTAGAGTTTTTTCTTAGCTCTATCAGGATCGGTGACAAGGGTTTCAATAGAAATGTCTGCATTTAGTAGTATGGTGAGGATGTTTTTAGACCATGTTTTCGGAAACAGATGAGAGGAAGACATCAGGTAACTGGCAACTGTAGCTAAAGTTGATTTATCAAGAACAGGATAATAGACATTTTCTAAATAAGCTGCATAAGCGCCAGTTATACATTGTGGCAGATTTAAAATGGCACGCCAAAATTTTGCTTCCAAGGCATGTCGGAATACTGGATCAATTGCACTGTATGTCTCTAGACCATATAAGATGGTAGGTATGACATTCTGAATCCAGAAGATCAGAGCAGGTTTAATGGACAATTTCCCAAATTTATGCATAATGAGACGAGTCTGGCGAATTGCTGCAAGAATTTTAACTTCAATTATCATTAACTGAGAATGAGCGTTCGACGATCCGTCAAATAGGATACCCAAGTATGTATAATTGGGAACCACCTCTAGACTTGTGTGCTCTATTTTCCAAGTCATGCGATGACTGCGCTTGCCTTTCTGAGTGTAGACTACGATTTGGGTTTTCTTATCATTCACTACCAGCTCATTAACTCGAAAATATTGACATAACGCTGTTAAAAGATTTTGCAGGCCAATGGGAGTTTTAGATATTAGTACTAAATCATCTGCGTACCATAACGCTTTCACCTCGATGTTATTCAATTTTGGTGCATCTGCACGCACTTCTTCCAGTGCACTTCTAACATCATTAATAAAAAAATTGAACAACGCCGAGGCGAGAATGCACCCCTGCTTCAGCCCCTGATAGGTAAGGACATCCGGTGATAGAAGCCCCTCAAAGTTCAATCGTACCCGAATGGAGGTATTCGAGTGTAATGCGAAAACGATGTCACTTAAAGTTGACGGACACCCAGCCTCTAACAATTTATCCATCAGTCGGGGTCTTGAAACTGAATCAAAGGCCGAGTGTAGGTCAACAAACTCAAAATACATGGGCTGTTTAACGGACTGTGCCTGATGTTTAATGGCATGAAGTGTTGTTAAATTTACCGAGGTACCTAGACCTGCCACGAAGCCTGTCTGCGCCGGATCAAGCTGTTTTGTTTGGGCGGTCCATTGGTTAAATTCCTTCAACACCAGCCGTGAAAAGATTTTTCCCGGCGCGTCTAGGAGGGCAATGGGGCGATAGCATTCTGGGTCTTTGCGGTCACCTTTCTTGTAGATGGGAACTATAAGAGAAGTGCTCCAAGATTTTGGAATTATCTTGGTCGATAAGATGTGATGAAAGGAATTAAACAAGATAGTAGCCCATTCTTCTGGGTTCTGTTTAAGCGTATGATTCGTAAGACCATCCGGCCCAGCCGCTCGTGAGGAGGATGACTTATTAATGAAATCCCTCACAGATTCCAACGAGCATTCCAGGGACCAAATACCAGAAGATCTCTGTATATATTCATATTTAGACATGTTATGATCAGCATATAGGTGGGTAAAATATTCTACCCATTGCGATTCTGCAACACCATTTATTTGGGATTCCATTTGGAAAGAGGAAGTGCACTTGTTCAATAATTGCCACACTTGTGCTGAGTTTTTCGAGAAGCAAGCAGACAGGAAGTTTTCACTGTCAACTTGAAATAAATGCGCTTTTCTAGCACACGTCCAATTGCGATATGTACATTTCGCTGTTTTGATTGCTTGGAGCTGTTCTTTTAGCGGCCGGATGCGGGAATAACGTATCTCTTTTCTTAATTGAGCTTTGCGTTGGTGTAAAGCTAAATCAAAGCTGTGAGTATGAGAGCGAGAAGATCTAATATGTAAAAATTGACCATTTCTGAACGTGTCAAGTACCTCAACATAAGATGATAGTGAATTTGTGCTTTGGTGTCGTAAAATAGCTGTGTTTAATGATTGCAGCAAAACTGGTGACCAATGAAACGATTCTTACCATTGTTAAGTAACAGCGATTGTTTAAACCAATGTTTAGTAGTGGAGACTGTCTGACAGGGAGTCAACCATTGAAGAGACAATATGTGATGATCACTATGTGTTTGTTTTATGATTTCAAACTTAATGGCGTTAGCATATAAGCTTTCACTTGCATAGATGTAGTCTATGATGGAACTAGAGTTTCCCCTTCCCCACGTGTTTTGCGGCGGGATATCGCCCATAATTGAACCATTCATCACTTTCAAATTAAGATCTTTGATAAAGTTGCTCCATCTCATACTTGCATTGCATAACCCCTTATTAGGGGCAGGCAGACATACAAAATTTAGGTCTCCCACCACCATTATGCCAGAAATTGATTGTAGGGCAATAGTTTCAAAAACCGATGATAAGGCATGATAAAAAGCATCATCAGTAATGCCCGCAGGATTACGATAAAGGTTTATGAGAGCAAATACTTGCGGTCCATGAGTGATTTTGACCACCTGGGTGAATCTATTCGGCGACAGCCATTCCTCAATTTGGAAATTTTTGCTAGATTTAACGGCCACCAATAAGCCCGCAGTTGGTCTACCTTTATTGGAAGACACTGGCGGGAGAGAACAAATGATATGATCATCCCAAGTGGGGGCAGATACCAGCCACGTCTCTTGCAAGGCTATAATATCGTAACTGTTTAATTGAACATTCGCAGACCACTGCAGATGTGAGTGCCCTCTAGTATTCCAGCTAGCCAGAGAGATAATTTCTCTCTTCTCAACTCTTGATGGTATAACATATTTTTTGATGTCAATCTGGTCTGTGGGCAGATAACCTCTGTGCAAAAGGTGCAAGAGCATTCTGTGGTCGGAATCTGTACTGGTATTTCATTTTGAACTGTATTTTCATGTGTAGGTGGACGGGCAGGGTCTAACGCAAGCAAAAAGCCCAGATTGAATAAGTCCATTTTTGCTTTCCATAGGGCGTTCCGGACCAGGCCCGATTTAATCCATAATCATTATTTTCGCAAATAAATTCAATCTGGTCAAGATCACTTGAGGACAAGTCCTCCAGGGACTGGATATCTCCAAAGATATTCAAAACACTAGAGCGACACATCATATTTCGGAAAAGGGCCCTCACGACATTTTAAGATTAAGGTGTGGAATGAATTAAAACGCTGAGTTTTGATGTCTTTTTGGTTATGAGCTTGAGTTTTGGACTTCATACCAGAATTCTCATTCGGATCTCTCATGTTTGAGCAAGAGGAGGAGGGTTTAAATTGGGCCCTTGCTCCTTGTGCGTTACTTGGGCGGGCCAGAGACGGATCATGGCGGAGACACTCTTCTTGAGCTTTGACAGAATTGGATAAACTCGGAACGGTTAGAATTTCAGCCGCTCGATTTAGCTCTGGGAGTGCCTCAGACAGTCTTTTGCCAAGATAGGCATCTACCGCCGTTTTCAGGGCGGATAGACGATCTTCAAAGCCAACAGATGGTATAGGAAGTATCTGAGGACCAGAGGAGCCCCTATCAGTACCAGTCGGGATGGAGTGAGTCGTGCTGCCTTGAATAAAAGGCTTAAGGGGCAAGGTTGAAGAAGCCTCGTGTTCAAAAAGGTCCACCAGTTAATTCAAAGGCGCATAGTCACCCTGGGGGACTTGCGAGGCAGAACTAGATGCAGCCTCAGAGGCAACCGTTACCACTAAGGGGGTAACAAGATCAATAACACCTCCCAAGCCTTGAGGGGGAGGCGCTATAGGCGCTGAAGCGCCAATCACCAAACTGGTTGGTGGAAATATGACCTGCGGATTTTGATTCGGTTCTTTAGCGGGCTTACGCATTGTTGTAACTTTGGTTGTCAATTTAGACAGTTTTGAGATTGTGGTTTTTCTCTTATTTTTCCGAGAAAGAGGCTGACCTTCATTGGTATTACTGATTTTAGTGACATTAGTGCGTGGAGAAGACTGAGGGGAATCAACGCTAATCCAAGAATCATTTTTTTGGTTAGTTATGGCATCTATGGACTCCACAGGGCGAATTATTTTTTCAAATGTTGGAACCACTGTTAACACGGTTCTAGCGCCCCGTGAATTTGAATTATTGTTCAATTCCGGACCTGACCAACTCTGCAAAATGGTGGACTTGAGGGGAGCTGTGGCCAACCGGCTCGCTGTGCTCAAATTTTCTAAGGTAGTAAGTCTGTGCATGATAAGGTTTAAGGTCGATGGGGAAGATGAATTTTGCGAGCATCGTTGCATCCACTCCCCAATTTGATCAATTTTAGTTGTTTGGAGCGCTATTTTTTGATCCAACTCTTCAAAGAGTTTGAAGAGACTTACTATTGTTGTGTTCACGGCCCCTAAGGTAATCTGCAAGAGGGCCGGATTTACAGATGAGTTACTAGGAGTTTTTGCTGACAAGCAGCGTCTCGGGGTTGGTTGTATGAAGGACTCTTCAATTGCATGCCTTGTAGAGTCCATAGAGCCAGGAAGATTGTAGTCCGTGATGACAGACAGTCTCGAACTTTCTAGGTCATTGTTACACTGGCGTGAGGGTGTATTGATTGTTACAGATTCTTTAGCATTCACGTCAATAATGTCAAACACATCCACACAAGCTGTATCACCTACTGATGGGTGGAAGGTTTGGGGCTGCAAAATTGTTCCAGGCTCGATAATAGACTGTGTTTGAAATGTTGCATTAACAAGTGCGACCGAGTCATCCAGATTGTCTTCCTCAACTACAGTTACCAATTGATTAACCTGAAAAATTTTAATAGGAGTTTGAGGTGGTTTGATCAGAAATTATCACAGTAGGGATTGATTCAGTTAGGCCTGGAGATGGGATGTTTTTAAAATCGCGTGGCTGCTTGTTCGTTGCCGGCAGCGCACTTTCCAACGGGCCTTGAGCATGAATCTCTACTGCAGGATCATTTATTTTGTCATAGAAATGCCTAATGTCTTGATTTAGGGAGAGTGTTTTAGCAACAGGAGTAAGAGTGATAGATTTCTTGGAAATTCGCGAGGAACTCTTTTTCCTCACTCAATTTGAAGTTATTACCATTTACTGGAGTTTTGAGCGTTACCTTTGGTGCCACGGTCTCAGAGGTAGCTTTACTAATCAACACATCACCCGAAATGTTACTCGTGTGGGTTGCTGCGGCTACCTCTGGCATGTCTGTTTTTAGCGTATACAGCATGCGAGACATAAGTAGCCGTCTAGTATGGCTACTTCTTGGAGTATATAACAGACAGCTAGTACCAATATAGACTGCGCAAGTGAAAGTAATGAGAAGAGAAATGCACTTTGGAGCGCTGGTTAAAAAAGCGTTACAAGAATTACCATGCAATAAAAAGCACTTAATAAGTTTAGACGTCTTTGGAACTAGGGCAAAGTACACTCTTATAATCAGATGCCACGCAATGTATAAAATGCACTGAACCCAAAGATTAGTAAGAATACCTACAATAATACAACAAGGACAGTTTGAAACACTATTCTCGAATGCAGTAAATATGGGTCTCTTTCCCAAAAAAAGAGTCAAAAGTCAGGGCTGGATATGGGAGCAAGTATATGTACTGAAAAATCTGTTTAAAAAGGACAGACAAGCAGCGATGATCCTGAAAAGCTCCCAGTAATAGGGTAAGGAACGCCCGACAGCTCGAGGAGCGGCCAGAGTCCGACTCTCCCCCCTTACCCTAGTTACAATTTTGAGTTGAGTTGATGGCGGAGCGTATGACCTTAGTCAGATGTACTCACACGGCCGCAGGATGAGGACGAGGACAAGTCACAACCAAACAGCAAAACAGCTGCTCCAGCCCTTAGTGCCTCCAGGGCTTAACGCCGCAAGGGTGGTTGGGCCGGGAACTTGTGCTGGGTTGTGGTCACGTGATCCGTCATGTGAGCATAGTGGGCCCCGCCTCTTTCAGGAAATACAGTAGGCAGGCAGCAAGAGCTCCGCTCGCAGTGCTGCTGGGGCCAAAGTCAGCCTCAAACAAAGTCTAACGCTCAAATCACAGAGCGCACTTTCAGGTAAGCGAATAAGCCATCACAGCTGCTCTTTTTGGCACTGAACTTTGGGGCTACGCGAATTCCCAGAAATGAGTGACTGTGGAAAATAGGTTTTTAAAGAACCTTTTACTGCTACCACAGGTCTCCCGAAACACACTGGTGCACCTTGACCTGGATGCATGCACAATCAATGAACCAGTTTCCTTGCAGCCAGTTTTATACTGGATCAGGCTCTGGAGCACTGAGGGTCTTGGTAAATATTGTGATACCCTTAAACATTTCCTCAATCTTGAGGAAGGCAAAGATATATCCTGGGTTGTGCATGTAAAGAAAGTTGTGTTGACTCTGAATGAGCCTAATTTGTGGGGGGTTCCAGTGAATGCAAACAAGGAAGCCTACCAGAGAATCAAAAAAGCGGCTCTTACCTGGACAAGGGGAAAAATGGAACACTCGGCACATAGGTTGAGATTAGGCCCAGAGTACCACATGATTAAGGGAGATTTTGGGTTCAAAGATTATCTCAACACCATCAAACTGCCCTATGCCAGAGCTCTGTATTCCTGTTTCAGGAGGGGCACACTCAGATTGGCTTCCGTCTCAAAATCCTGGATGGTTCGGGGCATGCCCCCTTTGTGACTCTGGTGCTGAAACAGTTATTCATTTCATATGTATATGCAACGAGCTTACATTTTTAAGGCTACATTAGTTTAAACCGTTGCTGATGGCAGCAGATCTTTGCTGCACTTTAGAAGCACCAGCCTTTTGTAAAGCGAATACAGAACCAGACAATGTTTTTTTAGTAGCCTGTTTTATTCATCAGGCTTGGGGGTGCAGGATAAACTTGAAACATCCTGGAAGCATAATTACATAGGTGATCTAGATTATGCAGATAGAACAACTATCTAGACCGCCCTGCACTATTTGTGGGGCTGTGAGGCATTTGTCGCTCCCTTGTCAACTACATATAACTTTCATTTATCTTGCGGGCTGCGAGTTTCTTCTCTCCTCCATGTATTTTGTTATCTGTGTTATTTTATCCATTTTGCTGTTCTTAAGAAGTGTTTATACAAATTTACGGCTGATTATTTGCAACACCCGTGATTGATTGTATTTTTCTATATTGTGTTTCAAATTATTTTAAATCGTGTATGGTTTTTATGAACTTTATGGTCCTTTTACACTAAATAAAGTGAATAGAAAAAAAAACCAGCCACAAAACCAATGTCCGGGACAGGTTTGTGTCTGCTGTAGTCTCCTTCCAAGTTCCTGCTATGAAATTTAGGAAATCCCACCTTCAAGAGGCAAGGCACACGGAGCGGTCTAAAGGCCCCTTTTGGAAAGCTCTTGCTTGGGCTTCACAAGCCTTATGTTCAGGGGCGACTCCTAGGATGCCGGGTCAGGCAGTTCTTAGCCTAATAACTCCCACAGAACATCCGGCCCCATTAGAGGGTCTGCTCATGGGCGGCCAGGGAGACCTCTTTGTGAGCGCTCTGGCTGAGAGGTCTAAACGGAGATCCTGCATCGAGGACGGGGTGGGCTCGTTTTGCTTCTTCATACGGTAAAGATCATTATCCCAATATGCCTGCACTCAAGAAAGCAAAAGCAATATCAACTTGTAGGAGGCAGAGCATAAAAATGCAGTTGAAGGATCATTGTGCCTAAGGGTTTGGCGCGCAATACAAATGTTGAAATAAATGAATAAATAAATAAATAAAATAGATAGATAGTCATCCATGAACCTTGTTCTGGACGTTTAGGGCACAGCTTTAAACCTAAGGCTGGAGGAGGCTTTCATTCTCTTTTCTACAGTCTCAAAACTGCACTATACGATCATTTTTAATTTGTTACATGAAAAAGAACAAAAAAAACACTAAAAAAATGTTCAAACCATGTTCCTTCCCTTCAAGGTTCTAAACACCTTCACTCTTAAAACTGAAGTCAGATGATAACTCCCAAAAAAGGTGCACTGGTGGTGGAGGTGGTATGCGTCTTCCCTTCCGCCCGCATGGATGATGTGTCCTCCCTGGTAACTCATTGGACGGCAAGGAGCATGTGGGGGTTTTCTTTACACATGAAGTGATGAGGCCTAGTTGAGTTGGGAGCCCTGGCAGGCTAGATCGTTGAGAAGTTAATACTTGTGAGTCCTGGTGATAGACGCAAATGTACTCATTGGCACAGTCAAGCAGGGAACAACCCAAATGGTAGAGATCTTAATGTTCAGGGTTCGAACCGTCTGGATGGAAGTGTGTTCAGGAGTCTCTTATGCGCAGGTCTAGACTGTTGCATTGCTAGATTAGAAGCTCTGTCCTAGAGGAGGCAGGCTGGTTGGGGGCCCGATATGTTGAGGAGAACGCAGAACAAAAGGTTGCAGAAATTAGAAACGGCCATGATGACCAATAGTGGCCCGGGAAGAGTTAAGAGTTTATCCTGTTGGGGAAAGGGTGGGTAGGTGGGAGGGGACCATGTGGTCTTTAAGGGTGCATTGATTTGTAAGGGGTGGCTTGAGATGCAGGAATGATCATGTAATAGTTCACTGGTTACAGCTATTTTGATACAAGGCATGCAGCTTTTCTAGGTTTGAACCGCGCTTTAAATAAGGCAGCCTTATACCACCTAAGAAAAGCCTTCGTGGTGGTTTGCGTCACTGCTCCCAGAGGCTGATGCCCACACACACACCAATGGTATATTTTAGTGCTTTAAAAGGAAGAGAACCAGGTCAGGTTATCGCAATGCTGGCAACTATCTCCCTGAAGTGCCTTGCAGTTCAGATGACCTTTTTTCCTCAAAGCACAAGTATCAGCCAACATATGAGGGGAAGCATCTGGCCTCTTATCAAGCCATTTGTTCCAGCCATAGTTCCATGTATTGCAGAGAGCATAAGTGGATAACAGCCGATAACAGGCCCGCCTTCATGTATCGTCCCTGGCGTGTAGGAAATTCTGAAGATTTCCCGGGAGGTAGTGCTATTGACATCTTAGAAGGTCTGTTGCATGGTCAGAGTTAGGTCATGGAGAGCCTGACATGTGATTGACATCTACCCAATACTGCATGCCTTCCTGCCGCAAAAGAGCTTCTTTGCGGTGTGTTGGACCCAGCCAAGAGACAAGCAAGATTAGAGTTATTCGGTTGGTGCACCCCTTAAATGAAACCAGAATGGGAAAAACCCATTGTCAACGTATAGCAACTATATATTCCAACGACGCCGATCGGGGATCTTGAACCAAACAGTTCTCTCTCGCTAAATCTCTTCTATCCCCCACCCCAACTAACCGACTCATGTCTCCATGTTACACTACTCACAAGATCAACCATGACACACGGCAGCAAGATGCCTTCAAATAAACCACACTTACTGAGCAAAGGCATTGTTCACTCCCCTAGCCCCTTTCACGCGCCCGGCCCCCACACCAACCAGCTACTTGTAGCTTGGACTTGAACTGATCGATCTTGGCTTCTCCCCTCTGGAAGGAACACACACCCAAGAGTCTCCACGACCAACCACCTAGAATGCAGCAGGGCTCGGGTACAGCGGGTCTGCAGGCATAAAGATGTACATCAGCCTCCCCCTCTATTCCAATAACACCCGACTCCTTTTCTTGCAGGGCCACTCTCAGGGAGGAAAGTGCTAAACACAACGACTTTACATACCATCCTATATGTCCGGGGACACCGCGTCCAGCCACCATTTTGAAGAATGACCTGCTCCCAATAGCCATTTGTTTACCTTGAAGGCGTTCCACCGCAAAATACTTGAAATGAGTTCCAAGTTTACTGACTGCAGGATTTGGCACGTGCTGCCAATAGAGATGCAATGACCCGTTTTAATTATAAAACACTTAAGCCAGAAACACTAGTGTACACCTTCATAATGAAGCAGAGCTCACAGCCTGCGCTCACTACAAGGTCGGGCCTATTTTTCTTGAACACATTTAAATAAGCGCCTCAATCCGAGGATCTCACTTCCATGGATCACACCAGTGTCATTTTCCTGCCTACTAATCATCAGTGTGCGGCAAGCGAACTTGTTGAAGTGGGTTTTGTGTTAGGCGATTTTATGTTATATGTGAGTTGTAAAGCACCAGTCTGCCATTTACTGAACCTCATATTCCTGAGCTGTAGTGGCCAGTCGTGGTCTACGCCTAACCACAGGTGAGGGGCTGCTTCTAAGCAGGTGGATGGCAGCGTACGGGCAACCCATCACCTTGCAGCTTGGGCTTGATGAATAGGTGTTTTTTTTCAGGTCTTCTTCAGTCAGATATGGGCGGTAGGGGGTCGGTAGCATCCCCTCCAACTCCGTGTAGGACTGTGGTGTGCATCAGTGGGGGTCAGAGTGTAGCTTGGACGGGGAGAACTACCCAATTCAGGGTAGGATGATTTACCTACACCTCTATTGCGTAACCAGGGTCCTAGGTTTCATTTTCACCTGCTTTATTTATCCCTTCCTTCTGAGACTGTACCATAGAACAGGGGTCTGCAATCTAATGTTTTCGGCTACAACTCCTATCAGCCCAAGCCAGCATAGTCAATGGTGCGGAACCATGGGTGCGCCTGTCCAAAACATCTGGAGAGCCACAGGTTGCAGACCCCCTGAAACAGAACAAACGCACTGGACTCATACTAGATTATGTTATATTGTGCATTGAAGATTCATACCAAGTTCATTATACCGCCTCCCTTCTCCCCGTCCTGTACTCCTTCTCAGTCCCCCTCTCCGCCCTTTTTTCATGTCTCAGCACTTACATGTTCTAAATCGTCTCACGACCTAGTCAGAGCGTGCTCTTTGTTTTCATCCCTCCTCTCCCTCCCCTCTGCTCTCATGCTATAGCAATTGCATGTTCGGAATGTTTCAAGACCTTTTAAGAACGTTTTGCTTTTCTTTTATACCTCCTTCCTCATCCCTTTCCGCCCCTTGTCTTGATGCGCCTTGAAACAAAATGCTGCTGTATAGTGTGTATTACAAATAACCAACAAATAAATAAATAAATGCCAGTCACTTGCCATTTCAATACATTCAGAATTGGTGTTGAACATAAAATGGCAGCCAAGAACAACATAGATACTTGTGGGCTTAGACATCTGTAGGATTTCACAAGGGGTGCTCTCATGACGGACAACTCCAGTTTAGATTTAAAACCTGGACAACTGTTTGAGACCTAATCGTGATTGTGGTCTACTTGGGGTTTCGAGACGCCCGAGATCTTTTCAGATGGAATACTCACCTCAGCCGGGACGCCTCGGAAAGGAAGATAATGTGACAACCTGAACTAGGGTCAGGAACAAGGAGGATTGGCTGATGAATCTCCACCTGAGCAGATGTACGCAGTGCCTCGACGCGACTGCAGTTCCTAGAAAGCACCTACCACATCGGCTTTATTTGAGTAAATGCAAAAAGTGACCAAGACAGATGCCACAAAGCAGTCCTTAGTCCCCATGTTTGCCAGCAGAGTTGCACGAAGGTGGAGCATTGGGGACAGACAGATCTGTGCAGAAGGGGAGATCACATGCCAGCGGCTGAAATGCACCAGAGAGTGAAAACAGCAGAATGATTGTAAAACGTCACAAGAACGTTTCAGGAGGAAGAAACTAGGAGTCAGCGCATGCGCGAGCCAGTTGTTGCATAAGGGCGTAGAAACAAGTGGCATAGCAGAGTAAGTGAGGGTAAGCGGCAGCCTTCAAACTAGCACGATTGTGTCTTGGAACCTGCTACAAGCTTGGGGTGCAAATAACGTATGCTTTTAAAGAATATGTATTTAAACCAGTGCTCTTCAAACTGTTGGTGCAGAGGACTAACGTGCCTAAAACAAATCTGGATCGGGCCCCACCACGTGCCAGAAGTAGCAATGTTGTTTTCTGCACCATCCCCACAAAGAGCAAGTCGTGATGTTCCGTGCAGCCGGGGCAACAGCACGGAAAGCTTCCAGCTCGATTCAGAACAGGTGGGACACAGGCGGCAGCAGTGCAAGCCTCCAGCTCCATTGAGAACAGGTGGGACACAGGCGGCAGCAGTGCAAGCTTCTGTTACACATACTCTCTCATTGTCATTCCCCTCTTTCCTTGATTCCCAATGTCTCTCCTTCTACCAGACTAAAAATGTCACATTTAATGAAAGAATCTTGAATTCCAAATCAGAGTCCAAGGAACTCTTTGCCATCTTGAGAGAACTTGAGTCCCCAGTGACACTACCAGAAATCTGCATCAAAGACAAAGGCTGGTGCTCCGGCATCCAAAAAGCTTTACTGGACAAAATAGCCCTACTTCAAAACAAAATTGAAACAAAATAAATGTGCCTGAAGCCGGCCAAATCGCAACTGGCCCCTAGGCTGGTCGTCCGCTATACAGACGCACCCTTAGAAACCAGTGCAAATTCAAACACTGAAATCACTAAAATCATATCTGGTCTCAAACCTTCAGGAGGTCAGGGAGATATCTGTCTGGCCTCACTCATTAAAGGCTGTGCGACTGCACTAACACCCAACCTCACTAAATAAATCAATGCCTCCTTTGAAATCAGTGCAGTCCCTACCAACCTCAAAGACGCCTGGGTCCTCCTGCTCCGAAAATAAATCCACACTAGACCCTAAGGTTTATCGACTAACTACCGACCAATAACTACAGTGCCATTCCTACTCAAAATTCTGAACAGAGCAGCCTATCTCCAGATTCAAAACAACTTGGAAACAAACAACATACTCAGCATTCAGCAATCTGGCTTCTGTCCTAGACATGGAAAGGAAACAGCACCACTTGATCTTAAAATACAAATGAATGAGTTGAAAGACAATGACAATGATGACTTAGCGCTCCTCCTCTTGTTAGACCTAAATCATAACATACTATGCAACCACCTAGCCTTAGCGCGCCTCCTCTGGTTAGACCTAACGGCAGGGTTTTACCTAGTAAATCATAACATACTATGCAACCACCTAGCCTTAGCGCGCCTCCTCTGGTTAGACCTAACGGCAGGGTTTTACCTAGTAAATCATAACATACTATGCAACCACCTAGCCTTAGCGCGCCTCCTCTGGTTAGACCTAACGGCAGGGTTTTACCTAGTAAATCATAACATACTATGCAACCACCTAGCCTTAGCGCGCCTCCTCTGGTTAGACCTAACGGCAGGGTTTTACCTAGTAAATCATAACATACTATGCAACCACCTAGCCTTAGCGCGCCTCCTCTTGTTAGACCTAAATCATAACATACTATGCAACCACCTAGCCTCGGCCGCCTCCTTGTCACCTAAAGTAATCAAATGGATACAGTCCTTCCTCTCAGATAGAACCATGAGAATCTTCACACCTATCTTCGCGGCGGCTCCAGCACTGGTCACCTGCAGTGTACCTCAAGGCTCCTACGTATCACCCACACTCTACAACATCTTTACGAAGCCTCTATTTGACCGGCTTGACGATTTGGGTGTCACCTACACGAATTATGCAGATGAAACCTAAATACTCATACCTATCTCTGGTTCCTATGACACTGACACCCACTCACTCAACACCATTTATCAAACCATCCAAGCCTGGATGGCCCAGCATGGGTTATGCCCAAATTATGATAAAACTGAACTTCTCCTCACTGGCTCCCAACCGCGTCTCAACAAACTCTCTAAACCATTTGAATCCTTCAATGTTGACGGCAACATCATAAAGGTTTCAAAAGAAGTAAAAATGCTGGGTTTTTACCTTGACTCTACCCTAACGCAACAAGATAAAGCCACAGCCTCGGCTGCAGCGTACACTTCCAAGCTTATCAACGCCTGCAGGCCCTTTCTCTCACCTGACAGCTGCATCACCCTTGCGAGAGCTCTTATCCTGTCGAGACTGGACTACTGCAATGCCCTTTATGCGGACACCAAGACCCAGAATATCAGAACATTGCAGGTTATCGAAAACAACGCCTTGAGAGCAGCTCTTAACATTCCAAAAACGACCCACATTTCATCGATCAGACGGAACACTTACTGGTTACGTATACAGGAGCGAATCCGCTTCAAAACACTCATTAACCCACAAATACCTACATAAGCAAGCCCCTAAATACCTCACAGATAAACTCACGCCCAAACACTCCAACAGACCCACAAGCTCAGCCTATGAGCACTGCCTCATCACCCCATGCTTCAAGCAGCAGAATGCCGGTGGCAGTAGCTTCCAAGTCGTAGAGGCCAAACTATGGAACAACTTACCAGTAGCACCTCTTACTGGACCTTACGAAAACACCTTAAAACATGGTGATTTACTCAGGAGCTATCAAAATAACTGCATAGATGTACTCCTCAACCAAGTCACAGGGCCTCATTACGAGTTTGGCGGCAGCCATGGAGCTGGCTGCCGCCAAACCGGGCTCCTTTACCGGGTTCCCTGAATGGGGAATTACCGGGCCATTCAACTACTATATTTGATGTCTCTCACCTGTGCAACCATGTAACTATGTAACCTATGTAACTTTGCAACCCTGTATACGCCATTACTGAATCTGTAACATCACCATCTTTTACAGCGCCAAGATGCCTTCAGGCTTGGTGCGCTATATAAATTGCTAAATAAATAAATATTTGCTGGTGCTGTGCAGGCTTTTTTTATTTTGTGTGTTTAACCGTCCATGTAATTCCTCCCTCAGGGAACCCGGGCCCGGACCTTCCCCATTGCCATTTGAGCCCCCATAGGTTATCCTTCCTAATCAATCATCAATCCAGAAACACCTTTTCTTTGATACCCCACATATATCTTGCATCCACGCCTTCTGCCTCCAGGGCCGCCTCAGAAGATCCGCTCCTGAATCTGCTTGCAGGTATTCTCTCTCTCCCTCTCATTCTCCCCGTCTCATTCTCCCCGTCTCATTCCCACTCTCTTATTTTCTCTGACTCGCTCTCATTCACTCCGCCTTTTCATCGGATGACTCTCCTCCACGGTCTGCCCTTTGCAGCAGCTTTAGAGCAGCAGTGACACTCTGCAAACAATGACATGACAGGACTTCATTCCCCCTTTACCGGATCTCCCATCTCCACCTTCCCTCTCAAGTCCCCCGCCTTCTTCCATTACACCCAAGTACTTTGCCTACTCCTTGGAGCATTGCATTAGCCCGTTACCAGCAATGGCGTGACATGCGATCATCTCCCCCTCTTCTCTGTCCCCTACAGTTTACATATCTCTTTATTGTTGACACTTTCTCTTTAAGTCCCTCCATTTTCTTTTCCCTCGTAACAGTTGAAAGTGGCCCAAAGGCAGCGTAGAGTTGGGTCTAATGTGACAGTCACGTCTGGGGAGATCATGAAGAGGGACTGGAGTATCTGAGGCGCAAGTGAAGCCACTGCATGCAGGATGCATATGGGGGGGCTCCCCTAGAGCTCCCTCAGTTTCCTCTCTGTCACAAAGCCGTGTGCCCTTCCGTCACCCCTTCAGCGACAGCCTCCTAGGTTAGGCCACCAGGAAACGTATCACATACGAAGTGAGGGAAATTTCTCCCTTGAGCAAGATTGAGAGGGGAGCCATGTTAGGGAGAAGAAACCTTGAACATGTCAGCCATGGGTTGTGTTAAGTATAGTGTATATACTGGAAGTAAGCCATTTTCCCCAAGCTTGACTGGCAAGTCAGCTTGCTTAATGGGACTTGGTGCGAAACACAACTTTGGTATACAAGCCCCAAAGAGGGTGCAAGATAGTCGCCTGAGAAAAGCAGAAGCTTGTGAAGAGAGAGAATAAACTGATTATACAAGCACCGCACAAACTCAGTCTGAACAAACGAATAAAACCACTGGTGACTCTGACAGATGATACCTAGGGCTGCTCAGCAGTCATGTTGCATGAGCCTGACCTCAAGATGGCCGATAGGCTATTTGCGCCCTTTGATTATGGGGACAGGTACAACTGCCAAACTGAATCACTGTGTTACACACAACACCCGGGCAAACACCTGCGGAGGTGGTGAACCTTCTAAGCCTTTATAAATCACATGTTCCTGAGCTGATGAAGCCATAGACGGCCAATCAGAACACCTTTTTGGAATAATTGGCTCCCAAACCACAATGTAAAAAGCTAAAGAAGCAAGAGAGGAGTTCGGGACGTAGGACAACATTCCAAAGTGTTGGCTTTGTAGCAGTAAGAGATGCAGGAGAAGCGGAGAGAGGGAGCAAATGGTGACCAAGCCAAATAGGTTGTCACTGGGCTTAAGTTTAGAAACAGGTAGTGAGTAAGCCAAAAAGCCAGAGTGTGAGACAATTCAGCAGCCTGTTGGAGGGCTTGATCTATTCTAGAGGCTGCAACAGCCAGGGGACACCGATTAGAAGCTGAAGGATAGTAGCCTGCCGGGGGCCCTATCCCAGCTCCTAATGGCTGTCGCAAAGCTAGTCTGCGAAGTTATATTTACTGCAGCCGAAAAGGCCCTTCTGGGGTTGGGGAGGGGGATGTTCAATTCAATGCTGGGCTGGGGGAACCGTTGGGCGAGAGGGGCACACTGCATGGTCTGTCCCTGGCAAAAGCTTAAGCAGATCCCCTAGCGCAAGAGGGGTACATTGGGTGAGGAGTGTGCCTCATTGGCCAGCCCCAAGTAAAGAAGTGTGTGTGGGCACCTGAAACCCCCAGAGACTCGGACTGAAGGATTTTTTCTGGGGTGCAGATGCCTCTGCAATGTGTTGATTAGAAGAGAAGTAAGACATTGTACTAAGTATTTTAGCTGCTCTTAGTGTTGGCCTATTCGGTGGTTTTAATTTTTTTCCGATACCCTGATACTGCTCCCAGAAAAGTCGACTAAATCCCCCCGCCCCCCACCCGTAGTGACCCTACGACTTGGGTAAAGAGCAACCCGGGAATTCGTTTGGAAAATAGAACTAGGGACACCCCACTAATCCGGGGCAGCAAACAAGCCTACACTATAGGGTCTTA
Organism: Ambystoma mexicanum; assembly: GCF_040938575.1. NCBI lineage: Eukaryota > Metazoa > Chordata > Amphibia > Caudata > Ambystomatidae > Ambystoma > Ambystoma mexicanum. Next base: position 1,341,870,473 of record NC_090921.1, read on the forward strand.
CTCTTCCAACAACATCATATCCAGTACTGCCAGGCAGGCCGTTTGGTAGATTTAGGCTCCCATGTTTTGGTTCAGCACCTGAGACCTGACAAGCAGGCAGTTCCCTATATGCTGTTCACCCCTTTTCCTACCGATCGCCCCACCTATATAGAAAAATAAAAGTTGCCACTTCCCAATGTTCACGTCTGTGCATAGACTGCCCTTGCCTCACGACACTAAACAGCAAAGATGCAAAGCAAAAAAACAGACCTGGCAAGCAATGTTCGACAGCGACTCCTCCCGCCTCACCCACACACAGAAGAGCATGGACCGGCCAGGATGGAAAGGGTGATCAGCAACAATGCCCAGGGCCTTCCTGATATACTGCACCCGCGCCTGTCACTTATCTCTCGCTCCTGGGTTTGGGAAGTGGAAAGTCTGAGCAGTGGTGGAACGGATGCACTAGACAACCTCGCTATGGCCGGGGAAACACTCAATAACGTTGAATTGTGAAAAGACAACGCTGGACAGTCCAGTGCATGAGGACGAAATACTCACACCTCCCAGAGTAGTTTCCACATACATGTAAAAATACTCTGGCCCATCTCCCCGAGTTAACGGTTCGCCCCCGACATGTGTGACTACCGACTGAACCCTTCATCCTTCCGAGGTCGACAACGCGACTACTATTGAATTGGACCATGAAAACAAATGTTATGCAAGGTGCCAAATATATTGATGAATAAATATTGTTCTTTCCGTGTTTTATGTGTATTTGGAAATAGCCCATCATTGCCAGTTTACATTACGTCCTGTTAACACGCTGCCTTATGTCCACTTAGCAGAGGTCAAAGTGGGCGGGAACTAAATGGTCCGACGTTGCCCTACTTCTTGGGACAATCATCATCATTCCCTTATTTTATGTAACCCGAATTACCACGGCAACCTTTATTTTTTTAAACTACTAGGGGATTCGAACTCGAGCCCTCCAGTCTATCATGTCCCTGCACTATCTTGTATGCCTGCATTGGTGTTGTTTATTTCACAGGAGTGATCTGAATATGAATTGCTGTAGGTGCAGCAGTGTTTGCAGGGAATGGTAGGGAGGGCTGCTTGTGGCTATAGAGATGGGCATGTCCCTTAGGAGGTGCAATGGTGGGTGACTGGAAGGGGGGGCTGCATAAAGCTGCATGCGGTGGGGGACAATGACAAACTAATGGTGGACATTTAAATGCATTTTATTGCATGCTGTTTTCTTCAGTCTTGCTAGAACTGTTGTAAAACACAGTGTTACAGGGTGCAGTGGAGGAAAGGGAGGACCTGGTATGGGGTTTGATTTGGTGGTGGCGGTTTTGACTGAGTATGGGGGGTGGGGAGCAGGCAGAAAAGTGGGCATAGCAAGGGGAACATAGTGCCTCTAGTTTTTGTTTTTTGTTTTTTTTTTTTTTTTTTTTTTATTTTTGTTAGGTTATATTACAACCCTTTAAAAACAGAGAGAAAACAAAACAAGCCAAAGATTCTACATTCATCTCCAATCAATGCCAGGCGTCATCTCTACATCGGTTCCCTATGTCATGGCTTATGTTACGGACATCGAAAGCGGCCCAGCTGTTGAATCCGCCGAGGCATCGCGTAGATAGTCTTTTATAATGCGAAGGAAAGAAACCAGGGCATAGAGCACCCCTCTGTTTGACCCATCAAACAGGGCTCTCCACCAGTCTTCGCGGGTTAGGCACTGAAAATTCTTTGTTATTGGGCTGAAGATATTAGCTCTTTTAGACTCAAACTTTGGACACATTAAGATTAAATGTTTAAGAGTTTCCTTAGAGGTGGAGCAGAAACGGCAAGTGAGGTCCAAGTCCGGGGATTGGGACCAGTAGCAAAGGCGTTCTTTGGTTGTCATGACATTCAACCTAAAGTGAAGATAAGAGGCCCGAACCCACTGGTCTGGAAAACAAGCCAAGTACGATGGTACACATCCATATGCTCTTGCCTCGGCTGGCACTTCACGCATAGACCTAGAATTGGCTCGTTTATCACAGGTCTGGATCCAGTCATTTCTCCATATCTTTAATTTCGCGGCATCTGGGTTTTCAAGCAGCAGTTGCATCGTGATATCATACGTGCTAAGCACGTCATGGCATAGCTTGTTCCATTGAAATGCAATTGAGGGGGCCTTGGCAGACTGTAAATTGTTTAAAATGTCCAACTGGGGCAGTGTGATGTTTGCGTTTAATTTCCTGAAAACGCTTAGGAGGTTCCAAGCGACTCTCGCTTGCATAGATATGTATCCAAGTTCATATCTAATACACACTGTGGCGGTGCCTTTTGGAAGATTAAGCACTCTAGACCAGAAGATGTTTTCCAAGGAATTCCACACCTCAGAGCCGCACCCAAAGGCGTTTTCGCCAGCGTATATCAAAGACGGTACCACCTTCTGCTGGAAAAACATTAGCGTAGGTCTTAAGCTAAATTTTCCAAATTTTTTGTTAATTAAAACTGCTTGGCATGCCAATTGACGGCATTTGTTTTTGGCTGAATCAACCCAGGGGGCGTCATTTCTGCTAGCACTTAGCTGCATTCCTAGGTATCTAGTGTTGAACACACGCCCAATGGGTTCTTTGTTCACATACCATTTAAGATTCTGCCGAGTCGAGTTGAATCCTTGGAGTCTTTCAAGGACCATGACTTCGCATTTCCCTCTGTTGATAACCAACCCGTTATTTGTTAGGTATTTTTCTACGGCATTCAGTTTGCGCTGTAAGCCTATAGGGGTTAGGTCTATTAGAATGATGTCGTCTGCATAGACTAAGTAGTCAACATGAGAGCCGTGTAGTTTTGGCGGGAAAGTGCGGAGGTCACGAAAAACATCCTTGATGTCGGATATGAACAAATTGAATATGATTGCCGCAAGCGGGCAACCTTGCTTGACACCTCGAAAGGTGTCAATAGGTGAAGAAAGGTTGCCCTTTTGGTCTAGGCGAACTCTGATGGTCGTGTTCGTGTGCAGTTCATAGATGGCGGCCAGCAGGCTTGCTGGGCAGTTCCATTTGGTCAATTTAGACCAGAGTAGATCTCTATTAATACTGTCAAACGCCTGGGACAGGTCCACGAAGGCGAGATATATCTTGGCATTGGATCGTAATGCTTCCATTTTCAATAGGTTTAATGTTAAAAGGTTAATACCGCAGCCCAATCCTTTTACAAAACCAGTTTGTCTAGGGTCCATCTGATTGCAATTTGTTGACCATTCCATCAGTTTTTGTTGGAGGAGAGTAGAGTAGACCTTGCCCAATACATCAAGAAGAGCAATTGGTCTGTAATTCTTTGGATTGCGGCGGTCGCCTTTTTTGAAAATGGGTATAATCACTGCTGATTTCCAGGACACGGGAGTCTTGCAGTTCATGGCAATCCTTTTGAACAGTAACTCACAAAAGGTGGTCCATGTTTCAGGGTGAAGCTTGAGCGTGAAATTCGTTAGGCCATCAGGACCAGGGGCTCTTGAATTGTGCAAGTTCTTAATGACTCTCAATATATCCTCGTAGTCGAAGACCAGGTCCCAATGTGATAGTACGGGAGGCCTCCAAGCAACGACCTCGTTGTTATTGCAGAAAAGGTTTGCATAAAAGGATACCCACTCAGCCTCAGCAACCAAATTGGCCTGAAGAGCATGTTGAGGCGCAAGATTGTCATTTATCAGTCTCCAGTATTCAGCGGCGTTTGAGCTCTTCATTTTTGATAACATTAACTCCGCGTCATTCTGCAGCATGATACACTTATGAGACTTGAGCCAGTTCTTATGGTGTTGTTTAAATTTTCTCACAAGGCCATGGGCAATACTGGGTACTTGTTTCCGGGCCGATCTTATCTGCCAACGTAGAAGACGTTTTCGTTGTTGCACCTCGAGGTCGAATTTGTGCTTCAGAGAGAACAGACTTTTGCCCATTGAGGTCCTGCATTCACGGTATTGGGTTAGCAAATAGTCGTAATCCGTAGAATCGGAGGTCTGGAGACCCCTCAAGATGTTACTTGTTTCAGAGGAGTCCAGATTTAGTCGAATCCTACCAGTTCCTGTTCTGATATGAAAGGCCCAAAGATCTCGAGGGTTTTCAACCGTTTCCGTGAATGTCAAGACCACCATATCATGGTCACTGTGCTGCATTGATTGAACAAACAAACTAGTCGTTCTCATATGAATCCTACTGGATACAAAGATGTAGTCCAAGGTGGACTTGAGTTTGCCTCGACGCCAAGTGGGAGCAGCGGGAATATCACCCAGCGTTTGACCATTCAGCATCATAATGTCACGTACCTCCATTTCTAGGCACCATTGGGTTACCGGATGGAGTTCTAAGTTGTTTCCGGTCTTCTTGTAACCTGTTTCGTTCAAATGATTAAAGCAGTCGATGTTAAGATCTCCACAGACTATCAGCTCGTGAGGGGGGCCGGCTTCCATATACTCATCCAAGGACTTTGTAACTTCATCTATGAAGTTTTTAGTTCCATGAACCTCATGATTCCAATAGAGGTTAAAAATACAGATGGAAGTCGAGGTTCCAGCGGGTGAGCTACCCACCCCGACCGTAGTCACCTGAATATATGGAGAAATGTCAATTGAATTCAAAATCCGGAGACCAGAGTTGATCCTAGCAGCTACAAGGAGGCCTGCCATCGGTCTCCCCCTGGTCTGTTTGAGAGCCGGTGTGAAGGCAATTTCAAACCCTTCCAAAATGGGTTTTTCACAGAGCCAAGTTTCTTGTAGGCAGATAAGATCCAGATCTTCGGCCCAGGCGGTGTTAAACAGATGACTGAAGCCTCTTGTATTCCAGGAGCCCAAAGTAAGGGCTTTTTTGTTGTTAGAGTGCCTGAGAACCTGGCGTTAACGAGGCATGGTGTTATTTAAGGTTTCAGCAACCCATGCCCAGTCGTTCCCTTGCGCCAAAGATGAGGGGTCAGACACTGGCCGGTCTTCAGTTGGGTGCACTTGGCTAGCTCCTTGAATTGTAATCTTGATGTTGTTTTGACTAGGTGTCTCAATCATCGGCTTCCAAGTCTTCTGTACCAGGGGTAATGAGCATAAGTGCGAGGCTGCAAGAGCCCGCTCACTTGAGCACGTTGGTGGAATTTTATCATCTCTGCCCGCTTCTATCGGGTTCGCAGCTTCACCCAATGTCTCTGCTGGGGCCCGTGTTGGGACTAGTGAGATGTCAAAACCTAGCGACATTAACACCGGACCGGCTTGGAGCAATGTATCAGCTATGATTTTTGATTGAACGTGTAGAATAACTGCATCGTTTTTGGTTTCCTCGAGGAATTCTACAATTTTCAAGTCACCAGATTCAATAGCCCGCAGACTTGGGACCAAGTGACATAGCCACAGAACATTGTGGCGATTCATTATCAAGTCATCAGCAGAATCAATACGTTCCAATAGTACCTGGTGGTAAGAGGACGCCTTCTTCGGATAATTACTCGTAGGGGGTTCTTTTATTGATTGATTTTTCAGTGTAGGATTTCCTTGTGGAACCCCCATGGCCTTGAATTGCGACGGGTTCATCTGAATAAGGTCTTGTACTTTAGTGCCTGAAGGAACAGACTTTAAGGCTTTGGATGGTTGCTGGCTAGTGTAAAGATTGAAAGAAGATTGAGGTTCTGGATCTTTCGATTTCGGAGGATCTTTGTTACACTGATTGCAGATCTTCCGGCGTTTCTCCTCGAGCGTCATGAATGGTTTAGAGCAGCTGTTCATGTCATCTGTTAAAATTGATGTTGGCCCAGTTACTTCACATAAAGATATAATTCTTGATGCTTTCCGGGCCGGCACTTTAGGCAGAATGGAATTGAGGCCAGGCAGATGTAAACCGATGTCAGGCTGATTGATTATTTGGGGACAGACTGCGTTCGAGGGATCTGTGGTGTTGTCAATCTGTTTAGATACCACGAGGGGGATAACCGACAACAAATTGTGCTCCGCAGTCTCGTTCGCTTTCGTGGCTACTTCATCCTCATATGTCGATATGTTTAACAACTCCTCCGATATACCGCGTAAATCGATTATCGGTTCGATGGCCGGATCCAGATCGATGGTAGTAACATTTGACAGCGATTCACATGCGTCTTTTTTATTTTTTAGAGTTGTTTTGTTGACAGTTACATTCAAAGTTTTTAGGTTGCGCAAGAATTTCCTGGGATCATTACCTCGGTTCCTTTTTTTCATGGGCATGTTTTTTGATTTTTTAGGTTCGTTGTTTCTACAGTTTGCAGTTTTCGAGCCAGAGATAGACCGGCTTGTAGGGTGTTTAAATATGTCAAAAACTGCAGCAGCAGCGTCGGTTTCAGAGTTTAGTGCATCGACCGGTACCTCTATGTCAGAAACAGAACCAAGATTTAGATTTGACGAGGCAGCCAATTGAGGATCATGAAGCGCCAAGTTCTCTACAGCTTGAGTTTCCAGGCAAATAGCCTGAAAATTGGTCGAGTCAGATGGAGCCAAGTCAGTGGTGGAGAGGTCAAGGTCGGCCGTTTGCGGGCCAGAAGCACATGGAACAAGTAACAACAAAGAATGCTCTTGACCTTCTTCAGCTGTCGCCTTTTCAATGTTAGCCAGCTTATCTGCGTTTCTCATGCGATCAAGAGCAGTGGCTTCTGCGATCTGGGCACACGTGGCTACAGGTATCCGAGAAGATGAACAAACTACAGGATTATTTGAGGTTCGAGGGCTCTGTACATCTCGGTCTTCAAGAACTTCAATATAACCAGGATTGTCGGCTTTTTGTTGAAAAAGGTGTAGAGCCTGTTTAGCCACTTCAGCCAGTAGTTTTCTGTCTAAGAGTGCATTTTTGTTACTGTCTGTTAAAGCAACTAATGCCAGTTCCACTTGTTTGTTAGTATGTAGGGATGAGTTCTTTAGAGTCGTTTGAGACGTTTCCAGTTCAGCAATCTTCGCATAAACACCACTAAGCGAAGCTGTTAGGTCTTTTATGTTGTCGTTTATATGTTCGTACATTTTTAGAAAAGGAGCCAAGGCAATTGTGGTTGATGACATGATGATACTTTGAAGCTCTTGCATACTTGGAGTATAGCGTGCGTTACCAGAGCAATCCATTGTACGGCCCTTGGATTGTCTTTTGCCCACTGGAAATCGTCTAATTTTGGGAAAAGGGCGCTCCATTAAGGATGAGTCTGTTGAAGACAAATCTGACTTGTCTTCAGATTGCGAACTCACGCCTAAAGGTCCGTGCATACATTGATGTGAGTTAGACGATGGGTCATTTTGCGATATCACCATAGCGGGCTTCTTCTGTGAGCATAGAATGCTCGGTGAACCACTCGAGCGTCTACTTCTCCTTCTTCTTTCGATCAAATTGGTCGTAAGGAGGCTCCGCGAGGGACTTTTAGCCAGCGACACTGATGGAGGCACCCCGTCCACAAGGTTATGGGACGCTCTCATAGGGGTTGTAGCCCCTGGCAAGCAGTTTTTTATTGCCGAGTTATTCAACCTGCTTTTGTTCAAGTGCTTAAGGTCCATTAAAAGTTTATTAACCACTTCTAGGGAGTTTCTGCGGTTAATTGGGTCTTTTTCTTGAGGAATCAGCACCCTCACCCCCTCGGCATTTGTAAGGGAATCACAAGCAAAGGATTGTGAGTCCAATTTTTGAACCGGGTTGAACACTTCATTGGGTGTGAGCGCTATGTCAGGCGCACTACTTTCGTACAGCGTGTTTAGTGGAAACACTGGCGAAGGTAGCAACTTCTCATGTGCACTGTAGAATCGTGTGCGTGGGGAGCCATTGCTTGCTTCTATTTGTGTTCGAGCATCTACTGCATCGCAATCACCGGTAATCACATGGAGCACCTGGGCTCCGGGCCTCGCACCAGTGAGTTGACAAGAAGGCGTTTGCGTGGTAGCAGGGTCGTAACGCGTTGAACTCATGTCATTTAATGCAGTACTGGCTGGAAAATCAAAAGGGCCATGTGTTAGGGCCGATTCAAGCATAATCATCGGAATGGACTGTACTTCATGTGAACTAGCGCACTTGTCAGGGATCACATCACTTTTACTTTGATGCGGGGAGCGGGATGTGAAAGCCTGGGGTGGGATCATTTTTGTAGGGCTGGGCTGGGCAATAACACTGTCAATAGCCGACTGTAGAGCAGGTGCCACAGCCACTCTCTCAGCCCCCAATACCTCTGCCGCACCTCCCATTTGCCAGGACTGAGGAAGAAGATCTCGATCCACTCGTGAAGTAGTAACCACACAATCACTTACTATCTTTTCATCGTTGTCGTTGTCGTTGTCGCTAGGCGTAGATGTCGAGTTCGCGGCTGGCTGCGTCAGACGCTCATCTTGGTTCTTGGATTGTATGCAGTCAGAGACAACTGTGACAACAGAGACAACAGAGACAGGTGTGTGGAGCGCCTCCGAGGACTCCGCTGAAAGCCATGAATGTTCGGAGTCAGGGCACGCCGGTTCGCGCACACGCTTTCTTTGGGCTCGGGTCTTTACAGCGTTACTCACGATCTTTCCTTTCTCCAGAGCCATAAGAGCGCTTGTTCGCATTATGGCAAGGACTGAAGCGGAGATGAGTACGGGGATGGGTACTGTAAGCAAGAGGCCAGGGGAGTCTATAGACGCACCCCGGCTTCCACGGACTTCCTCGGACTCCTCAGACTCTGCCAGACTCCGCGCCCGCTCCGCGGGGAGAGGCAGTTTTTAAGCTGGAGACACTCCCACAGCAGCAGTAGAAAGCGAAGAGTCACTGAGCACTCCTGGTCACTCCTCAGACTCTGCTAGTTTTTGTTTTACACTTCGACCACTGCCCCTTAGCCATGTATTGCCAGTTCACATTATGCCCAGTTGCCACATCATGGCAGGCTTCACTTAGCCCATCACCATCATTAGTAGCTCACATCATATTCACTGAATCCATCACTGCCCAACTGCCCTCCCTGGTGTCGGTGCTAGAAAGAAGGGGCGACAATGCTACCATGGTGGTCTAAGGCGGCAACCAGCAGGGGATCCAGCAGAAAAGACTCTGCCCACAAAACAGTGTCTGATATTTGATTGCAAGCTGGTTGCGGTGGGAGGGGGGCTCATAGGTGTCTGTGGAGCCTCTGAGAGCTGCTAAACAGCAGGGGTCAAGTCCTAAAAATAAAAGTGGGGGGACTCATCAACAAACACATTGGGATGGGATGTTGCCAGAAATGAGCATTTCAAGGTGAAATATGCACATTTCATTAAATTGGCTTTGCATAACCACCCAAATTGCACAGTACGAATGGCATTTGCCCTACATAAAATCCACCTGCAAACCCTTTCTATCCACGGAAGGCTACATTACGCTGGCCAGAGCTCTAAATCTGTCAAAAATGGACTACTGCAATGCACTATACCTAGGTGCCAGCAAATACATCACAAATAAACTTCAGATCCTCCAGAACAATGCACTTAGAACAGCTCTGGGCATACCCAAAAGACAACACATCTCCGCTCTCAGGCATGACAGCAACTGGTTATCCGTTATGGACAGAATACATCTCAAAACAGCTTCCCTGACATAAATGTCTCAACAATTCAGCCCCTCACTACCTCATCGAAAAATTCACTAAAAATAACTCTTCACGTCCCACTAGGACCACCAACTGCGGCTGCCTAAGAGTCCCTAGGTTCAAACTAAAATAACGCAGGGGGGCAGTAGCTTTCCTGTCTCGGCCGCTCAACATTGGAACACCCTACCCGCCTCCCTAAGAGGTAACCACTCCGTCCACAAATTCAGAAAAAACACCAATCTCTGGCTCACCCCCAAAGACCACCCACCTGCTTAGCACCCTTATTAGGATCAATGACACGCTTTACTCTAGGCTTATGAGATCTGCACCGCCTATGGTGCCAGTGAATTTATAAAAATTCAGAAGTGCACCCCAGAAGTGGATTCGTCACAATCTGCTTGTATCTCTCTACCCACAACCACCAGTTCATGCCTTTCATAAAAGTAGGCCAAAAAGCACATTTCTGACAATTCCCAGTTTGCACAGTGTGGGCACACCTCCAGTTTGGACATGGAATAAAATATGCCACAAAATCGTCTAAACTATACAGTAGGGCATGTCGTGATACATAATGATGTGTCATCGTATATCCCGCTGTGATATGTCATGCTGCAATTTCTCTTGGCAAAATCGGTCATCATAGGTCATGTCACTTTATGTCATGTCAGCTTAGTCGGGAGCTATTTCATGATGTGACGAGACATGCAATGATATGCCATATGGCATCATATATATTGACACAGCATATACCATAGCATGACATGTCACAACATAAAAGGGCATATGACCTATCATGACATCACAATCACTGAACATGAAATGTCAAAACAGCCCCAGTAAGCTCCCCGTTTCACAGACCTAGTGTATTCAATACTAGTAAGCTCCCCGTTTCACAGACCTAGTGTATTCAATACTAGTGAGCTACCCGTTTACGGTTACACAATTGCAATATATCCCCAGCTTGGACACATGCAATATAGGTTGAGTCTGCACAATCAATGGGTTTACTCTTATACTGACAATCTCGGAATACTCCTACTATGACATTCCCATTGTTTCACTGTGCCAGTGTATTCCGAGCTTGACCAACCCACAGACCACCGCACCCCCATTTGACAGACCTCCAGGCTCAGACTGGCCTATAGGACAATGGGCCAAGGGCCGAACCAAAACCACAAAATGCTAGTGAGGGCCTGATTTGTTCATTAAAGCGAGCCACTATTTGGGCCCATGTGTGCCAGATTGTAAGTCACTTCACCATGTGGCTAGTTGTTTTCATCAATGTTACTGAATAAATATTCTTTATTAAAATGCACATCTGGCATCACATGTTATCAAAAGCCTCCCCCTTGGGTACTACTCAAACAGTCTGTCACAAAAGGAATACATTGCCATTTGCAACTGTGGGCCACGTTTCCATATGTGCCCGAGGCAATTGTATGCCCCAGTCCGACCCTGCAGACCTCCCTCAATTGTCAATTCGGAGAGCAAGTAGAAAGCAAGTGTTGACTGCTGGAAAGCCCCATGGCCCTTTCGGCGCGTGGCCCCAGAAAGGCACTCAAATGTACTCTTTGACAGCAGGCGATGGAGTAAAGGTCAAGTAAGTGAATGGCAGACACTCAACCACCTACCCAAACATCCTGCACTTGCCTTGGACGCCATCCTCACGACAGAATGAGGTCTTGCTAGGGGTCCCAGCGCGTGACGGCTACTTTTCCTCTGCCACAGAACCAGCTATGCTGCCTCCGCAGCCACACCGAACCACACACGCCGAGTGCCCAGCATGGCAGGCCAGAGGAGCGAGTTCAGACGAAGGGCAGAACATACCATTTTCATCTAACAGGGTTGGGCAACTTTTCCTAGAAAATATATAAAGAGCTGCGCCCCAAAAACGTGGCCCAGTGTTACCGTCACGAGCTTGTGGCCGTTGATTTGGAGTTTCACGTTAAATAATGGCAGAGTATAATTCAGGTTACCAGACGCTGTGTGGTGGGGCGCACAGTGAAGTCTGCAATTTCAGGGTTCCAAACTGCAGGGAGCTGGGAGCTCTTCGTCCCTAGAAGAGCCGGATAAGCGGGACAGCAAGGGGTTTGGCTCGCCCGGCCCCCATCCAGACATACGGTTGCGACTTTAAATCTGGATTTCAGAGTGTGTCTAAAGGACAACATAATGGACAATTTGTAAAATGGACACGAAATGATAGTTTGCCTGTTGTGTGGAAGTTTAAAGATGCACCGAGCTCTGTACTAGCTCCTCATTGCCCAGAGGTAGCTCCTGCTTACTGGGTAATGTCGGACATCAAGGAGCTACTTCTCGCTCCCTCTCATCAAGACAGTATTCCGATTCTTGCCGTTTTACTTTCCCTAAAATAGAATACCTGCTGCGTGCTGTCCTCACGCGTATGATATGATATGATAGGTTATTTATAACGCGCTTAATACCCAGAGGTTTCTAAGCACGGACCCGGGGAGCGAACGTTTGTTGCTCCGTCGTCTTGCTTCCAAGGCGAGCACGTTGCCCCTGAGCTATCCTCCCGAGACTTCATTCTGCCGGACACCCCCCTGTAACCCTCCCTTCTCGTTGTTCCTGAAAACAGATTGATTAGATACACGTAGACGGCAAATTGCAAAAGGAAAGTTCATAATACGAGCTACAGGAACCATTGGCAATGCAATTATGCAATAGTGGAAATGGGATGTTTTTAGAAGATTTTTGAAAGGAGGTTGGATATGACGTTGTAGTCTTTGACGGAACACCTCTGCCCCATTCCTTCAACACTTTCCCTTGGACACACTATGAGGAAGACGCTCAAGCACACAGCTGCAAAGACACCTCACAGGCGGTGGTGTGGTACCCTCTGGCAGCCTGCATGAGTTTATTTTAGGGGGGGCAATGGTGTTTGCCCCACCCCAACGTTTGAAGCACACTATTTTGTCCCACTCATTTGTCAGGGGCTCCTTTCATTTATATGTCATGGTCCCCCCCTCTCCCGGCTGACCCCTACCCTCCCAGCAACAATTTCCGCAAAGTTACTCCACTGCTGGCAGGTTACGAGGTGGAGACGCAAGCGCACAGCTCCATTGCCACCTCACACAGGCTACGATGTGGGACTTGATAAATGCTGCTCTGTGATCAAAGCACACCTTCAGCCCTCTGCTAGCCAATGGGAAGCAGCACACCGTAGAGCTCCTCCCAAAACCTCCACAAAGGAAGGCACGATCTGAGCATGGCATGCATTCTACACAGCATCCACGATTGGGAAAATCCACACTGTAGGGGGGCGGGGGGGAGGACACCCGCTACATACTTACAACGAATCCTTAACACCTCAAAAATGTGCCATCTTTTGACCCAGATGTACATATATGTCTTAATTCAAGGGGGTTGGTTGGTCAGTAAGTCGTATGCTGCTGACCGACCCTACAATCCCCAGTGACACCCGGGCAAAACATTTTAATTAGACGCCCCACTTGCGGTCTTCAGGAAAGTGGGTAGTCAACAGGTTAACCCGCAGTGCCACCTACAGCCTACCTCAAATCGTCTTGCTAGGTAAGCAGGTTAGCCCAATAGCCTGAAAGCAGAGGCGGATTTAGCACTCGGATGATGTACAAATGGCGAGTGGGCCCAACCAGGTCCTGGGGAGACACAGACAGACAGACACACACACACACACACACACACCCACACCCCTCTGTCAGTAAGGTGCTAACACGGATGAAAGGCAAAGAGCTGGGTGCTGCGTGTGCTATCCAAGGCAGTCTATAACCTGCTGCAAAGCGCACATTTAAAAAGTCTTCAGTTAAGGTGACAGCAACCAGCAAAGGACAACCCGGTACATGCAGACAAGGCAAAGTGCACATTTAATGCCAGGATAGAAAGAAATATGTTGCTGTGTAGAAACACTACCAAAACAGGGGCAGCTGCTTGGTTCCCTGCCAGAGGCTCTTGAGCACATACAGAGAGCAGAATCACAACACTGCGGGACTGTTAGACATACAAGGCACTGATATGTTCTAATTTGTCTTCTGGACCTGTCCTTGCAGGACCTAATTTGCAAGATAGGGATTGACATGATCAGAAGCGACATTGCAGTAAATAACATTACAAGCAGTGACATCAGTCTTAAATACTCTAGGACACCATTTGTAAAGACATTAACAGATGTTTTCACGTGTAAGCCAAGATAATAATATGCTGTGCAATATATAAATATTGACTATTATTAATATGCAACAACTCAATTGTTTCATAGCAAAATTTGCAAACGAAATCACTTTTAGCAACAGCCAATGTCAGCAGATCAGACAGTGATATTAAATGATTTGCCCAGGATCACACATTTTTCTACATTGGTGAAATCAGTATTTGGACCCAGGCTGTAATTTAAGCACTTGACTAAATACCTTCCCAATGATAGGTCACAAATATTTTTTAAGGTTTGGGTTTCGAAAAACAAACAAATTCGTTTTTTCTATCAATGCATTGAAAATACACAAATCAGATAAGAAACCAACCTGACATATACATTGTTATAGAAATGGGTCAATCACAAAGACATGTATAGCTTTATTTTCGCCACCTTGAATGCACATTTGCAGTAGTAGCCTGCATAGGAATGTGGACCTAAAAACAATATCATTTGGTCTTTAAAAAGGGTATTCACACCGAAAGAGAATTCAAAATAAAGATAAACTGCTTGAGCCGTAATTTTAACCAGCATGCAGCGTTGTACTCCCATTTGTTATCACCCACCAATCGCACCTTTTAAGGGACAACAGTCCTTACCCAGGTACCCCTATGCCTGAGTCATCAACATCTAATCAGTTTATTGAAATGAGGTTGACACAAACCTGAAACTGGGGATACTGGGGAGAAGTGGGAAAGGTGCAGGGCCATTTTCTTTTTCCATTTATGCCAAAGGTTCTTTGTTGTAAAGATCCCGCTCTCTGCCTCATTTCTGCTGCTATTTGCATACTCACCTGCCTTCCTTCACTCAATGTTTCTCTCCCTCGTTTACCCACGTCACACCATTTGCCTTCACATTGCTGCAATGCCACTCCCCATTCCTCACTCACTTGCCTTCATTCTCTTCTTTCTCCTTCCCTCCCTCACTCTTCATTTCGTCCTGACTCTTAAGACCTCCATTATTCCCCATTCTCCTTACATTCCTGAACTCCCTTCTCTCTAATTCCCCTCCCTTTAATTCTCTTTAGCCTGCATTTCCACTCACTCTTGTCCCTCATTAACTATTGCCCCATTTTCCTGCTCTCGTTCATTCTCTGCACCCATTCACCCTCACATGGCTCTGTTCAGTTGCCTTATCTTCTGCCTTGCGTCACTCTCCATCTCTCCCTCACACTCCACTCTTCTGTCCCATCAGTGTTCATGTTACCTCTTCCTTCTCAACTTTTATCCCTCACTATCCTGCCCTTATTTCCTCTCAATTTCCATTCACTGCCCTGTAGAGGGCCCTGTGGAGCTGAAGATATGGAGCTGGTGGGTTAGAGTTAAAGGGTCTTTCAAGTGCCACAAGTAGCACCCAAAAAAAAGGTAACCCCGGTATGTTTCGATATTACAAGGGGAACTGCTTTAAGCCTGTGATGTTCATTGACATTTCAAGTGTGGGGGTAAGAACCACGGGGACATGCACAAAATGTCTCTGCGTGCTGTAGGAATAATCAGTTCCATGTCATTTCATCGCAGGATGTTTTTTCGCTTGGTTTTTTACTGTGATTTCTTTTACAGAAAAACCCATCACTTTTTTTTACAATTACTTTTGGGGTGTTCCCCCCAGCCCTCCCATTTTCTTTAATTTGTATTTATTCCCAAAACCCCACACCCCATATATTTATAATTTACTAACTCCACCTAAAAAATGTGATGGTTTTTTTGGGGGGTTTTTTCGAAAAAAAATTCACGGCAAAAAAACCCCCAAAAAAACATCCCGTGATGAAAGAACATCATATCTAATTATCCTGTGATATCACCTCCTGTAAAGTCCCTTCCCGTTGCCCATGTTATGGCCCATTGCCTTGAACCCTATCATTTCCAACATTAGGTTCAGGCTTGATCATTGAATATTAACACAATTGACAGCAAAACCTGGCGAGGAGGCCCAGCGGTCTGTAGCTGGAGTCAGACCCCCAAACACAGAAAGCCAAAAAACACAACTTAGAAAAAATGTAGCATTTGCCCTTAAGGTTCATCATTTTACAACTCTGCCCACTTTAGACTCCGCCTCCATGAGCCCCGTCCCCCACTGGGGCCATCTGTCATTTTTTCCTACAGGGCCCTTTGCCTTAAATCTGCCACTGCCTGAAAATGGCAAGTTATGCAATGACACTGTATATCCCCTTACATACAGTGTGAGCTATATCCCCTCTCACTGTGTGGGTTACAGGTCATACCATGAAGCAAAATAAAGAATAGCAATCTCAAAATAAAAAGTGCAAATATGCATGTCTCTTCATTACATTACACCTAAAGCAAAAATATTGACGCCCAATGTCAGCCTATGTAAAATAGATTTTGCCCAGTTAGTTTTGGCAGCAAGGCAAGGGGCTGGGTGGGAGATCACATCCATGGCATGTGGGTGTTCCTATTGCTTCCATTCTTCCTCCTTTACCCCTGCAGCCAGTGCTGGTCATTGGGCCGGCTCTCGCCAGATCTGAGATTCAGCACCAGATGTGTAGCTGGATCTCGGGATCCAGCCAGTCAGCTGCTACAAAACACACATTATTTTGACAAAAAAAAGAAAGTGCCCGCGATGGCACGGAGTAGGGGGGCCGAGCAGCTCATGGCTGCGCCATGAGCGCGCTGCTGGGTCCGCCCCCCTGCGTGTACACAGCAGGACTTTGTTACAGGTAACAGCTGCAGGAAAAGCAAACTAACTTCCTCTGGTGACCCCATAGAAGGGGTCACCCATAGAAGGGGTCACCAGAGGGAGTTACAGTTCTCAGCCATGACCCGGTTTACATTGCATAAATAAATATACAGGTATCCAACAAACATTGCTTGAATACATAAATAAATAGCCCTATTAACATTGAAATGATCACACAGATGCAGAGGGAGCTGCAGGAGCTGTGCTGGGTGTGGTTCAAGTAAAAGAAAACGTTGCTTATGTCGAACAGAAATCACTCCGGTTGAATTAGTACCCAAGGGGAAGATTTTTTTTAATAAAATGGAATGAAAATTGTGCATTTTAAATTATGTTTACTCAGCAACACTGGTCAATACTATTATCTGCATAGTTAAGTGACTCATCACCAGTGCCATGGAAGTGGTTTAAAGTGGAATTGATATAGTTTGGAAAAGAAGCAGCATGAAATAAATAGAGCCGTTTAAACCTTTATTTTGAACAATTGCTTCGATCAGAGTTCAACTGCCAGCTGCGCCCCCCTAAACCGCTCCTCCTCGGGCCCCGCCCCCCAAACTCCGCCCCTCCCCCGCCCTTGTGGGACCCCCTACGCCCCACCAATGTGTTCCCATTTCCAGCACTGCCTGTAGCACACTTGAAGCCAATGCTCCATTGCTTTACTCTGATGATATTCTGAATTTGCACCCGCCCATTGCACAGAGCGAAGCTCTTCTGTCCTGCTCCGACCTATTCGAGGGACCCTGGGCTCTCATGGACCTGATTTTAGGAGTCATGGGGGAGTCAACTAAACACCCTCGCTTCTCCTGCGGCACGGCACCCCCTCTCCCTCCTGCAGAACTGCTAACAAAAGAGCAGCACGTCTGCCGCTAACTTTAGCCCACACGCCACAGACAATACAAAACGGCACCGACCTCACAGCCGCTTTCACACACCTCCTCACGTAACTGCGTCCCTGCTCGCTCCAGTAGCCCACCCAGGGCAGCACTCATGAACAGGTTGCCTATATTCCCACCGCCACGCTTGGTTAACGGCACTAAAGAAGGGAAATGCGGATAACGCCCTCATTGAGAGTTAGGAGTTTTTGTAGTCCCACCGCCAACATTACCGCGTGTTTTACCTCTTCTCGCAAACTGCCGACTGAACAGTGTTTGAGTTCACAAACCTTAAATCGGGCAGAGTGGTAAAAAATAGAGCGCTTTTCAAATACCAATTGTTTAACCACTACCATCAGAAGCTTAATGAGGGCCTTTACTGCGACACAGTGAGAAAGCAAACGGCATTTTGATAAAAAGTCCCTCTCGCTGTAGGCTAAGGGTCTGCAACCTTTGCCTCTTCAGTTGTTTTGGACTACAACGCCCATTGGCCTTAGCAAGCATGGTCAATGGTGAGGGATAATGGGAACCATAGTCCTAAACTGCCGAGCTGCAGGCAGCAGACCCCAGCTTTAGGCTCTTTGGCAAAGAACCTAATCAGCCACCAGCAGAATGTCTGTGCTCATAGCATTAGCCACCTGTTGCACCAGCTCGGGGGAGTCTTTCAAGGGCCGAGCTGACGTGGTGGGAGTATGCGTGGCAGGTTCCCTACTGGAATGAAATGCGTCCCCGCTCATGTGCTGGGCTTTCCAGCACGGGAGCTGGGCGCATTTAATAATAGGGCGCTGATGTTGTTAATGTTAATGTTAAAGGATATTTGTACCGCAAACTATCACCACGGGAGTGGTCCCCTGGCGCTCTGGCGGCTCTGAAAAAGGGAGGGGTGGGAGGTGAGTTAGTGGGAGCAAGGTGGAAAAGTGCAAGAGAGCAGTGATGTGCTGTTGGCGGCCTCGGCCTGGAAGTCCATTGGCTGGGCTTGGGGTGTTTTACGGTCGGTAGCCATCATGTGGTGTTGCGATGCTTTCGCATCATTGCTTATTGCAGTGATTACCTCCCCGCTCCGGCATGGGGTAGCTTTCATTGGAATAGGGCAATGATGAATTAGCATCAGCGCCCCATTCCAGTGGTCAACTCCCTGCTGCGGTGGCGCCCCATGTCAAATTTTTGTTTCACTGCCCGGTGCGCTACCACCGCTAAGGCCGGCCCTGGCTCATAGCCACACTGCGAAGAAGGGGGATGTGCTAGAGCCCTACAACAGAAATGTGCCTGGTTACATCCCACAATATCGCAGGCGCGCAAAAGAGGCCTGTGTCCTCTTAATTTCCAGAGAAACACCTCTGATCATCTTAACAGTGACCTCCCCAGTATCAGGCAATGGGTCCTCCCTCCAATATACAGCTTTACTTATCACAAATATTCGGCCGGCTAGCCCTCTGTATCCCAGCATAAACTTCACATGCTCATGGCGACCCTCTGCCGGCACAATATAATAAGCGCTCAGCGTAGAGGTGGCAGGTTGTAAAACTTTAATGGAAAGTTGTGGGCAAAAGAGTTCAAAACCGAGCAGAAACAGCAGCATCTATGAACAGCGATTTTTTCCTCTGGCCTGCGAGCAGCAACCTTGGCATTGAAAATAGCACCTCCCAAAAAAATCAACAATAGCGGACTTGTCAACGATTTTTCAAAAAAGATTCTGTCCATTTTCTGATTGCCAGCCAATGAAAGTGGTCAACTCACTTGATCCCTCGTCTTCCCTGTGTGCAGAAGGTGTGCTCCTATACCTTGGATATCTGAAACGCCACTTGCGAAAGCACTGGAGAAGGATGCGCTCCTGCAAAGCGCTTAGTAAGAACAGAAGTGGTTACCAAAGCACTGCGAATAGCGATACCCAGTCATTTTACCAAAAACAAAACAGAGTGGTACATTACATTTCACAGAGGTCCATAATACCGAAAATATTCATTAAATCTATATGTGGTAGTGGGGTAAGGGATTCAAATGATTCGGGATGGGCAGGGGTGGGGGGTGGGGTGTGCCGCCAAATAAAAATCAGTGTTTTTCGATATTATGGTGGCAATGAAATGTACCACTCTGAAATCTGGGTCGGTGAAATCACATATTACCGGAATAGCTGGTCTTGATCAGTTCACACTCGGGAGCACCAGGTCATGACCCAGCATGGCATTAAAATTAGAATATCATAGAAAGAGAGAGCTGTCCGGCTCCAGGAGCACAACCTGCAAGAGTAGCACATCTTTGATGACCACCACTCCTGGGTTAGACAGGGGAAGCCCCAAAACCCCCATAGCTTACATTTAGGAATGCATGCTACTGGCCTGGAAAAGAAGCAAATGCGTGTCTCCCATACTTGTAAATGTCCCCAATGCTTTCATCCCGGTCGATCACACCCTACCATTAGTGGCTAGCCGTTGAGACAAGGATATTGCAGTGCTGGTGGCCAAGTAGTTGGACAAACAAAGGACAAGAAACAGACCTAGTGGTAGGTTAACTCTTGAGTCTACGGTAGAAGGCAGTTTTGGTTTCACACAGTATCGAGTCGAATTGCATCTTGTAGAATCTAGGATAGGGGGCCATTCTACTGGTGGGACAGCGGTCACGTTTAGAATCGAAGGCAGTGCTAGTGGTAGGTAAGCTGCGGAGGCTTGGGCAGATGCTTTCAGAGGCTAGCTGATCAGGTTATTGGAGGAGACCGTGCCAGGTTTAGGTGAACCAGTGAGACTAGGGTTGGAAGCATTGCCAGGAGGCGGCTTTGTTGGAGAAGCACCTGGAGAATCCGCCACTGCTCGGAAGCCCAATACCAAAGCTAGCGTATGCTTGGATGGAGGCAGTTTGAGCGGAAGGCTAATGGCGAAGGCAGGGGTATGAAGCGAGCAAGTAGGAAAGTTCTGTCAAGGCTATGGCCAGGGGGACTCAGAGGTAGAGTAGCTGTAGAGAATCAATAAAGAGGAAGTGGTGGTTATAGGGCTTCTGTAGTGGTACAAAGAATAACACACAATCTATCCTAGCTGTCAAGGCTAGTAGACCATGCTAGAGAAAGGCTAGAGTAGTAGGTAATGTAAGTGGTGTGGTATGGTTGGCTACCTGTAGAGGCTAGGTGGCTGTGCAAGCAATGGGAGAGTTGTAGAAGTCACGTTTTTTTTTATTGTGTGATGGGGTGGCACAGAATCACGGTATCTCAAGGTTTTTAATGGAAGTTTGCATGCCCTAGGGCTATCCCTCTCCTCCCCTCCTTTGTCTCGCTTGTGGGCCCTCTCTAGTCCAGGTGTCCTTAATCCCAGATTACAGCCCTATCGAATGTATCCCAGAAGAGATGATAATCTGAAGGAGGAACTCCCTGAAGTAATATAAAAAGGAGCAAAAAGACAAGCGTGACGCCCTTAAAATACTGGCTGAAGAGAATGCATGGATCTTACAGAAACTGATGACGAAGTTAACAATCGAGTAAACTTCCATATGCAAAAAGAAGATTCCTTGTGTGCGAAGCACTACAGAAAATGAAAGCTGTTCAATTACTGTACAGATGGTGTAATGCAAGTAGATGTAATTTTAGAAGCTGCCTATATGTAGTGAATGGATTACAGGCGAAGCCACCATTGCATAGAAACTGGACATCGGTATCATGCATTTAGGAAACCAGGACCCATGGAGAGAAAAGGCGAGAACTGTGTTGCAGCAAAAATAAGCTGAGATCGTGTAAACGAATGGCGAGGCTGTCTGGCCTGGTATCCAAGCTCAAGCAGCCAAGGTCAGTTATCTATTCTTGAAGGCAGTGAACTTACAAATCTGAATCATCCCTTGTTAAGGTGCAAAGAAAGAACACCAATCCTGCCAAGTTTTATTCATTTAAGACATTTAAATGCTGCAAAATGGACCAAATCATGGTCTCCTGTCACTTGAGCCAAGGATGGAAATAGAGTTGAGCGTAGAGTCCTAGAACAATAATAGTGAGTGCTCGCACTCCCATATATTCCCAGAGACAAGAATACTTTGCAAGGCCAAGTTCAAAGACAATCTTCATGGCAGAAGGCATGGGTGATGAGAGATGTTGGGCTAATTGGGTGAGGAGGTAAAGTCAAGCCCACCTCCTGGCACCGGGGTCTGAGCTTATGTGCTGCTAAGTGAACCTAATGCTCCAGACATGGCACGAACGTGCCAACCAATTATAGAGGGCCCTATAGCAAAGTGCCATATAGTTTGAAAACCAATGATAAACTGTGTACTTAATAGTGTTGAAGATGACATGTTTTTAGAGGTAGGCATAAATTGCCCACCTGACAGTGGGCAGCCAATCACAATCCTAGTTCCTATGCAATGTATACTTAAATGTTCCCCTTAAGCCTATCACAGCCTTTGATAGGTTTTCTATTTGCCACATAGTATGATGTTATGGCTGAGCTATTTTTTGTATATAAGGATGTTTTTATGAGAACTGCACTGAGAGCTCAAGCGAACGTCTGTTGATGTCCGTTGTAATTCCCTGTTTTAGATAATTGTTAATAAAATAGCACCTTTGCCATCTTCCTGAGTTGGTTGGATTATTTGGTGTCTAGTTATTCTGCATCCCCATCCATTGTATGCATGTTACTAAAAGAGCCATATGCTCAGTCATTTAACAGAAAGTGATATACAGGAGCTAGCATTAAAAAAAAGAACAAGGATAATCTTCAACCTACTGAGCTGTGGAGCAGTAATCAAGAGAAGTGGAAACCGATTGTTTAGGTAACGGGGGAAAAGACATGTTTTTAAAGCTTTTTGTACTAGGATCAATCTTATAAAATGGGGAAGAGAGTTGAAACAGCACTTACCTTGAGAATGAACACCCACCTTTTTGGCAGGTCTAAATCGGGGGGCCATAAGAAGAATTTGAGTGCTGTATCTAAAATGTCTTTTTAGTTGGTAATGCACCAGCCTCAATTGAAGAAACAAAGGCCTCATGTTGCGTACGTTTTGTATTCCATACAGAGAGCCTTGAACTTCCATTTTCCAGCAGGGGCCCGTGAACACGCTTAAGCAGAGGCTAAATATGTTAGTATTGGTTGCACTTTATCACAAACCTTGCAGCAGCATTCGGCACTCCTGAGAATTTTTTCAGTTATGTATTTATTGGCTGCGTCCATAATCAAAATGCAAATTATAGTCAAGTCAATAATGGCCTAAACCTCGTGTCTGTAGTCGAGATAAGAGAAAATATTTTTAAGCTCAAACAGGAGAAAGAAGCTGGATCTTAAAACATGGTTTTTCCCATTTGATTAGACTAGTGAGGTCTGCACCTAAATAGATGCCTGTATTTATTTATTTTTTACACAAGGCTGAGGTCCGGAGCATTTGGCCAAAGACCAGTGTGATGAATCCAATGAAGTCATTAATGTTTTCCTGGTGGTGACCTTCTCCCATGCGGCCGGGGGCCAGCAGCCGCTACCTGATCCTGTGGATGGCTACATGTAGGAATATTGTATGGGGGAGACAACCACCGGGGAAATAGCATGGCTTCATTGGATGAGACATCGTATCCCGTTTTACCTTGCCGAATGAACCTACCATTTGCAACACTGTAATTGCCTATTGTAGTCCCTCCCCTGCTCCCCCTATGGTGAGTGCTGAATTCCTCTTGTTACTCCATGTGAACCAACTTTCAAACATGGACTTGCCTTGTAAAACTGCTAAAATCATCTGCTATAACTCTGCATAGCAATCCTCCTTGACTGACTTGCCATCAAAACACACTTGGAACACTCATCCAACGTTTCTTTTCAAGTCACAAAAAGGGAAGTACTGTTCCCAGAAACACCTCAATACTGCGACGAGGAAGAGGAGTGGAGGAATGCAGAGCAAGGAAAGCCCAGAGCATAGGCAGCACTCTAGTTGCTAGGAGCACACACCTGTGCCCAGAACATTTAAACCAGGACCATCAGAAACCGAGGAGAACTGCTTGTGGGAGAACATCGCTTTCTGTGTGACCAACACGCTAGGAGAAGGAAGGTGGAGTCAACCAGTTCAGGTGCAGGGAAGCAGAAGGCTGTGCGAAGAAGACTGCACATGTCAAGAATGCCAGAAGCCAGCACAGGGCTCCTGGGCGTTCACCGGTAGCAGAAGGCAGCAGTACACCTACCAGAGACTCATGCGAGGAAGAGATTCCCAGCTGGAACAGCGAGAAGTAGAGACGCGGAAAGCCAATGGTCGTGAGGAAGAAAGTTTCTGAAGATTGTTACTGGCAGGCTGCGAGTAGGAAAAGGAATGCCACGAAGAGCCGGTGGGTCTATGCTGGGTCAAAGGGACCACCGGGGCGTTCTGGCAAACACACCACATACGGATGATTGACCATGACAAATACGGAGAAAGTGAGAAAAACTTTTTAAAACCTGAGAGAGAAAGTGAAAGTGCATCCCCTAAAGAAGGTGGTCTTTTATGTTTGCAAGTATGAGCCGTATCTGCATATACAACATACTAATAAGGCATTTCACAATGGACAGAATTAACTAGCCAATAATGCTAATGTGAAACATTAGCAAGAGTCGAAGTGTGAACAAAGGCACATACGTGTAGAGCCCTGGCAGGAGGGTATACCAGGCAATTGTATCTGTGTGAATACAAGAAACTCTGGCAGAGCGGTGACCAGGTATAATGACCAGAAAGACCAAGCAAAGTTGTGTATGATTTTGGTGTTGATCAAGAAGAAAGACAAGAAGAACTGTTATTTGTAAGAGAACATAAAAAAGAATCCCAGGGAAGCGAGACACCATGTGGAGTAAGGAGTAATATCCTTGAGAGACTTTTTGTTGAAGTTATTCATATCTTTACCCATTTGAACATTTCTAGAACACTGATGGCTAAAGACTTTTCACTTTAAAATTAATTTCTTTGGAGACCACCAGGGGGCGCGGAGCATGCTGGACGCGTAAGCCTCGTACTCCTGACAGCACCGCAGGGCCTAGTGGACTTTTCCAGTCCCCGGCCCAGAGTACAGAGTCCAGCCAGAGGAGACCCTTGCATCGCGCAGCTGGCCCCACCCGGAGAGGTTGTCTGGGGACCTGCGGCAAGGACTCGCTGCGGTGCGATTCAGGGCCGTGACCCCAGAAGAGGACCATCGGGCACACGCCAGCCGAGGGGACCGGTGCGAGCTTGAGACACCGGAGGCATCTGACCCCGCGACGTCGCGGAGAGGCCTGTGGAGCCGTGTGCCCCCCCTCGTTGATGATACACGCCTGGCAGATGCGTGTTGGGGGAGGCGCCGCACCATAGGAGGCACGGGGCGAAGGTCCCCCATACGTGGGCCCCGCCAAGACAGTGAGCTGTGCGGGAACCGCTGGCCGAGAAGAACGCAGCCCGGGCCCCCGCCCCTTATCAGCACATCAGAACGGGGAAGTGAAGGAGAGCGCCTTCCAGTACCCTAGGGAGATTCCCTCTCCTGCGAGGACCAGGGCCCCCCCGGTCCACCTCCAGAGCGCAGAGGCCCATCCAGAGACCCACGCACTGCCGCCCTCACGGAAGAAAATGCCCAAGTCGAAGCATCGGCCCTGCGGGCACCACTGAGGCACTCCAGGCCGCGGAGGCCACACGGCGGGGCCCAACACAGTGACTGTGAACGGGCAGAGGTGAGGAGAGTGTGGGGGGGGAGGAAAAATGGAGTGGATGCAGCCTTGAGGGGCAGCCCTCCACCCCCCACGACCTTCCCCTTGTTACACACCGGCACCTCGCCCAGCCAGGGAGAGGGATAGGGAGGCCGGAGCCTCCTGAGAACCGCTGCTCCACCTCCGGCCCTCACCCCAGAGGCCCTACTCGAATAAGCAGGCCCTGGCCTAGGGCACGGCGCCTCTCACAGAGCCACAAGCCAACACAAAGCACACCACCCAAGATCACAGCACCTCGGCAACGGAAAAGGTTCTGGGCCGCTGACTTCAACTCTGGGACCTCCATAAGGGAAACCCTGACAGCGGCACCACCCCTGGGTGCACCAGAAGACCCAGACCATGGAGCGATCTCCAGTTCCCGGGGCAATCTCATCTCTCCAGCGCTTCCGCCGGCCCCAAACAGCCACGAGCGAGGACCCCAGAGACATCATGCCCACAGGCAGTGACCCCCCCCCCCCTGCGGCACTCACTAAGGATGATCTCAAGGACATCCTCCATGAGATTAAGGCAATTCGAACAGACATACAAGCCACAATAGTGGATCTCAAGGGAAGGGTGGATACCCTGGAGGAGAAAATTGAAGGGATGGAAAATAACCACCTCCAGACGGACCTGCTGGACATGAAATACGAGGTGAGGCTAACAGACCTAGAAATGAGAGCAGGACAGAACTCTGATGATGGACGATTTAGAAAACAGAGAGCCGAAATAACCTGCGCATCATGGGTGTGACACAGGAGAGAGGCGAGACAGCAGCTGGTGTGGGGAGGAGGTCCAGGGTCTGATAAACCAACTCTTTACGTTGGAGGGTGGCAAGGAGGTCCAGCTGGAAAGAGCGCATCGAGGTGGAGGGGATGCGGGGGGAGGCCCAAGGTCCATCGTAGTGCTGTTCCTCCGCTATAGAGAGAAAATGGAAGTCTTGGAGAAGGCAAAAAGGCTGGGGAGCTTTACTTTTGAAGGCGATACAATTAAGATCTAACAGGACCTATCATCCCTCATGCTCACCCGCAGAAGAGAATGTCGTCCGCTCACCCAGTGGCTTACAAGCCAAGATATAAGATACAGGTGGTCCTTCCCTTTTGCCCTATCCTTTGAACGAGCTGGGGTGGACTACAGAGTGACTAGTGGTAAAGAAGCCTCGCAAGTGCTGCAAGTGCTCAAGGGGGATGCCCCAGAGGAGGGAAATGGGGTGGACACTCGAGCATTAGGTGAAATTGGGAGAGAACCGGCGGGCCCTTGGTCCACAAAGAAGAAGACAAAGGGCAGAAGAAAATTCAGAAAACCAAACGCCCCGACGTCGGAAGCTGAAGGGGACTAGGTGAATAAAGATGAATTAACTGGAAGGGCAAGATCAGCTTGTAAGCAACCCCGGCCGGGGACAAAGATTTTATCAAGAGAACTGCGGTGTAGGAACATGCTCTCACTCTGGCGGCTTGCCCGTTGGCAGGCATCATGAACAGAGGAGGGACAAGGGAGGGGCCAGGGGAGGGAATTGGGGGTAAGGGTTTTTGGGGCACAATACCGATCCAGCTCCAAAAAGAAACAGGGCAGCTCCCACAAGACCGGGAAGACAATGAACACAAGAGGGAAAAGCAATGGCAGACAATGAGGAAAGGGGCCGGGTTGAGTCACTCGGGATGGGTTCACTCAATGTCAAGGGGCTCAACTTCTGGGAAGGGAAATGAGAAACGGGAGAGTGGATATTTTGTTTGTGCAAGAAGCCAGAACGGTGAGGGGGGAGGAGAGGGCTATCCCAGGATCACACGTGGGCCAGACCTTCTGGGCATCCGGCCACACAAAGAGAGGCAGAGTTGGTATCCTACTCCATAGGAATCAGAAACTAACAGAGGTGTCCTGTTGGGAGAGGGAGGATGGGAGATCTTTGGTAGTGTCCGGCAACCTACATAATTCCAGAGTCACCCTAGCAGTGATAAATTTCCCCAACGTGGGTCAGAAGGAATTCGTTCAAGAGGCCCTGGGGGAGGGAATGGCCAAAGCGGAAGGATTTCTGCTCCTGGGTGGGGATTTTAATATGTGGGTGGACCGAGAGTTGGACCATAGTGGGAAGACAGTCCCACCAGGCAGTAGAGGGGGGAGACCTCATGGGGGGCTACGGGAACTAATGTGGGAGCAGGGGTTGGTGGACATATGGAGGGAACTGCATCCGTGACGAAAGGGATACACCTTTTACTCTGCAGTCCATGGTACCAGGACCAGAATAGACTATCTTTTCACGGGGAACCAGCACATGAGCAGAATAGAGGCCTGTGAGATCCGCCCAGTTAGCTGGTCAGACCACGATATGGTCTGGTCGGATGTCAGTATAGCAGGCCTGAAACCCAGGGAATCCCTATGGAAATGCAACGATTTCCTGCTGAGGGACCCGGTCTTTAAGGAAGAAATGACAACGGCGATCAGAGAATTCTTTGAGCTAAACGACACGGGAGAAGTGAGCCGGGAAATTATGTGGGAGGCGGCAAAGTCAACCTGGAGGGGTAGGTTGATTAGTGAAGGGGCCTCCAAAAAAAGAGTTAGGACTCTCCTGACCCACAGGTTAAGATCGGAGATAATCACCCTGGAAAGGTCAGAGGGGAAAGTGGAGACAGAGAAAGAGAGGCATCTGGGCGTACCGAGGGAGAAGAGACAAGAATTGCGGGAAATGGAGATGGGCAAAATTGTAGCAGGACTCCAACATCCACGTCAGAAATATTATGAAAAAGGAGACAAGGCTGATGCCATGCTGGCAGCAAAACTCTGAGGCCAAAGGGCGGATAGATGGGTGGCAAGATTAACGAGTGGGGAAGAGGGGGAAAGATCTGACCCGGAAGGGATCGCAGAGAAATTTGCGTTGTTTTACAAGACCCTCCACGGGAGAGAGGGGGAGACAGAGAAGGAAGCATGTGAGGCATATCTCAATGGGGTCACCCTTCCGGTCCTTGGATCCCTAGAAGCATCAGCCCTAGACGCCCCAATAACAGAGGAGGAGGTGCTTAGAGCCATAGCGGGCCTGAACCTGGGCAGGGGGGAGGACGGGTTCACGGCTGGCTTCTATAAGGCCTTCGCGGGCCAACTGGTGGGGTTCCTAGCGGGTCTGTTCTCGAATATAATGACAGAGAAGGCACCCCCATCCTTTGGCAAAGCACTAATCATGGTGATCCCAAAGGAGGGGAAAGATCCGGCAGACTGTCGCTCCTATAGACCAATCTCACTCCTGAACGTGGATGCAAAGCTATTCACCAGGATCATTGCTACAAGACTGGACAGCCATATGCTGAGGCTAGTTCACCCCGACCGGGTGGGTTTTATACAGGGAAGGCAGGGGGTGGACACACTGAGTAAGACTCTGCATCTAATGAGGGAGGCAGCACCGAAGGGTGAGGACCCTGTCCTGGTGTCCATCGACGCCGAAAAGGCGTTTGACCAAGTCGACTGGGGGTTCCTGCAGGGGGTACCCGAGAAGCTGGGGCTCGGAACTGGGATCAAACAAGTCATCAAGGCCCTATATGTGTCACCAGCTGCTAGAGTCACAGTCAATGGGCGTCTGTCATGAGTTTTTCGCCTCCAAAGAGGGACGAGGCAGGGCTGCCCCCTTTCCCCGCTCCTCTCCGCCATGACAAGGGAGATACTGGCAGAATTCCTCAGAGGCTCCCCGAGGGTACAGAGAATTGATGTGGGTGAACGTGCCTTCAAATTAGGCCTTTACGCAGATGATAACTTGCTTCACCTGCGGGAGCCCACAAGGTCAGTTCCAGCTGCTTTGCAGGTGATTGAACGGTTCGGTCACATCTCAGAATTTAAGGTAAACAGGCAAGTGAATGATCTTCCCCTTACCACCCAATGCAGGCAGAAATGTGGCTGAACTTATCCCACTGGGCCTCCAGATTTGTACAGAGGGGATAAAATACCTGGGGATCAATATAGTTCGTCCCGATGAGGATTTGAGCCAGGCAAACTACCCCTGCTGTTTGATAAATTATTCAGGGATATGGAGGGCTGGGGGAAAGGGCACATTTCCTGGATGGTAAGAATAAATGCCATAAAAATGAATCTGCTGCCCAGAGTGCTCTATGTCTTCCAGATGCTCCCCTTGGAGGCACCAGAAACAAACCTCAGAGAAGCCAAGAGGCACATAATGAATTTAATATGGCAGGGCCAGAGACACAGAATAGGATACGAGACCCTCACCTTCCCCAAGGATAGAGGGGGGGTTGCTCTGCCAGATCTGAACGCCTACCA
Source organism: Ambystoma mexicanum (assembly GCF_040938575.1). Classification (NCBI taxonomy): domain Eukaryota; kingdom Metazoa; phylum Chordata; class Amphibia; order Caudata; family Ambystomatidae; genus Ambystoma; species Ambystoma mexicanum. The sequence goes on from NC_090921.1 coordinate 1,341,899,638, forward strand.
TAGAGCAGCCCAATTTAGGGCCTTGGCCCCTCATCTTAGAGAGGATCCCAATAAACAATGGTTTTACATTGAAAACTTTTACCTTCGCCCAGTTACCGTAGGCGAATGGCTAAGGGTCCTTTTGAAAAAGCTCCCCAAAAGAATTAGGGACCACCCAATACTGGGTACAATGTGGAAAGCATTAGCTGGGAAGGGAAATAGAGAGAATGTCACTACATGGCCCTCGCCTCTGAGCCACATCTGGTCCACACCAGTGCTAGAGGAAATCCCAGGCCACAAACATTACAAGCCATGGTTTGACGTGGGCCTTTGCAGGGTCGGCCAATTGGTGAGAGAGGACACCTTCATAAGTATCCACGAGCTTGAGGAGGTACTGGGAATTGGCAAGCTCTCCCCACTCCTATACCTCCGCCTCAAGGGAATCCTAATGAAGCCGAAACTAAAGCCTTGCATACAAAGAAAGCTCACCACGGTTGAGAAAATCCTAGACTCCCACATGGAAATTAAAGGTCTCATCTCCCTCTTGTACGGAGCACTCGTAACTCCCCGCGAGGGAACGACCAAAAGCCTCAGAGGGAAATTGAAAAATTACCTGGGCTGTGCCATTGGGGATGTGCTCTGGGGGAAACTATGTAGCAGGGCATTCAAGACATCTATCTCGTGCCAGTACAAGACTCACGCCATCAAACTTCTCCATAGGTGGCAGTATGACCCGATCAACCGCTCTAGGATGTTCCCAGACGTCATCCCGCTATGTTGGCACGGATGCAGGAAAAGAGCCAACTATTGGCACATGTGGTGGTTGGAAGTGCTCAGTTGGCTCAAGGAGGCGGGAGAGGGGGTCTACCCGTTAGAGCCACTTCCACTAATATTTGGGCTTCAGCAAAGGGACGAGCACTGGGAGAAACTCCCGGATCTGACACTCCCTACTGTTGGCAGCCAGAGCTGCACGGGCCAGGACTTGGAAGAGAGCAGCTCTTCCCACAATGAGAGAATGGGTTACAGTGGTCAAGGACATTTATTTTATGGATTGACTAACAGCAGCGATACAAGGCTCCAGCGCGCAGATAGAGGTCGACTGGCTACAATTCATGGAGGTGTTCGTTAACACGGAGGACAAGGCAGGAGTGTAACATGGGCTCTCCACCCAGCCCAAAACCAGTTTTTGCATAGAACTCATTGTACTTTTCTATTTTTTATTGTTTATATGCCCGGTTGGCGCTGCCCAAAGAGGATAACCATGGAAATGCGGATCTTGTGCCCCAAGAAAAGTGGCCTGGGGTGACGGGGGGGGGGTGAATACAGCAGAGTTATGGCTCTTTAACTGAAGCTGGCACGGCATTTGCCCCAATGTTATTCTTTGTATGAGCTTTTTGTTGCCTTGAAAAACCAATAAAAATTTAATTTAAAAAAATCATTTCTTTAGAATGTGAGGGTCAGAACAGTACTTTGAACACAGGACGGTTTCATTTTGGACATTGACACTGACAGATCCTTAGTTTTGAGTTTAGGTAGGGAAAACCTAGTACATGGACGAGACATTTTCCCCAACTCCCTTAGCCAAAACCATGTCTAACTTGTGTCTGAGTTTCATTCCTGTCTCCTCACACAAGAGAGATTTAAATAGCTAAATGCAGCAATCAACATCTCAGTTTTGTGGGGATTGAGTATTAGGTTGTTTTCTGACATCCAACCGTTTAGGGATCTCTTGCAGTTTGCAAAGTTAGTTGGGTTATTTCATTTAGCTGAGATCTACACAAAACTGTGCACATCATCACATAGTTGGAAGATTCAAGGCCAAATGACCTGACTAAGGATGCCAGAGGTCTCGGGTAGATATTAAGCAAGATAGGTGAAAAGGCAGCGCCTTGTGTGGCTACTACAGTGTATTATATCCCGCTCGAAGATAGAAGATGGAATCCCAATAAACTGAGACCTCTCTCAGAGAAGTGCACTTTTATAAAAGCGCATGGGAAATGCCCATCTGTTCCAGTCTTCTTAAAAGGATTTCATGATTTAAAGTGTCAAAAGCTGTTGAGGGTCCAAAAGGACCAAGCCTCTGCACTGATCAACTGAGAGCCCCAGGTTATCTAAAGTGGCAGTCAGGACTGACTCGATTCCTCTTTCTGGCCTAAAACCAGCCAGTAGAGAATCTAACCGATTTAACTGTTCAAAAAGCGGTTTCAACTGCTTTATGACTGTGAATGCCAGAAGATATGACAGGAAAGATAGGCTAGAAATTAGGTGAGTCACCCAGGTTCTCGGGGTCACTTATTTTCAATATGGCGTGACCACGGCCCTTTTCTGTTTTTATTTGGGACACAACTATTGCTAATTGGGTGTTAATGAAAGTTCTAATCAGATGTGCATCACAGGAACACATCAGGAGATTCTTGAAGTGCTTGGATTGCAAAGGATCTCTTGGAGAACCAGACCATTTGCGCTGGTTGCTAAATGATACTAATCATTAGTACACAGCAGGGGTGTGGTTGCAGCCTCTCAGCCAATCAGAAGGCTCAGAACAAGGGTTTTACCACATAGTTAAACCCCTGCTCCAAGCCTCATTGGAGCTGAAGGCTGCCATCTTCCCCCGCTGTGACTGAGGTAAATGCTCCTCTGCGCCGCTTTACCCCACCTCCACCCACTCCCGCCCCACTTATCTGGTGCTCCCTTGCTGGCACCATGAACAGTAGTGTTCCCAGCACTTCCCTGATGTAGCAATGACTGTCATGGAAAGGGAGAAGGGACAACATGTAGTTCCCTTCTCTGTGATCCATGGCGGCCATCTTGTTTTGTAGATTTTTATTTAAAGTTGCGAAATGGTGAGTTTGCCATTTCTGAACTTAAGAAACCCCACTCTTAGTATCCTGGTGCAACGTGCCAGGATACTAATAGCAATAAAGCCCTCTCGGCGAGGACATTACTGGGGCAGGTAATACACCAGGCTGAAGTTAAAGCACTTCCTTTGCTCGGGCTTCTAACTGGCCTGGGGCATTAACTGGCCTGGTAATGCCCCCGCACGTCGGGATTCTTTGCTTAAACGTCACCCAAAAGAGTACATTGAACAAGCAGAGACTTAATAAGAAGGATGTCATCAACATAGATGTTGAATTTAAAGGAGAAAAACAAAAGAGTTGACAGGGACGTGGTGGGGAATTTGCTGCAACACCTCTATAGATATAATTATTATCCCAAAATTATTTTGCTACAGTTACCTAGCTATTTTATATGTTTAACGGCTTTACAGGTAGCAGAGGGGTGCATAAATCTTTCAGAATTCCGAATGGTACCTTTTGAGTGTCCCTGCAGGGTTTGAAATTCAGGGGAGATGGGAGCTATTTAGCTCCTACTTCTACCCTAGGAGAGCCTGGTTAGCTTGAAACCAAGTTACCAGGAGCTACTTTTGGCTGCCCAGGCCAACGAGTGCCTTACAAACATGCATAACTGACATTAACATTGCATGTTTGAGAATGTAAATAAATAAGATTTAGGACACATCTAGAACAAATTTAAATATAATGGATCAAATATAATGGGCACAAGGTTAAAGTGTGCATCTCATGTAGAAGTTAGATGTGCAGTACGCAGTGTACTCACTCCTGGTTCTCCAGCGGTAGCTCCTGCCTTCTGAGTGATGCCCGACACCCAGAGCTTGTTTTAGCTCCTGCTTATTGAATCTCAATTGCGAACCAAGCCCTGCCATGGTTTATTCAGGTGGTGTAGTGATGTTGTTTGCTGCATAAATTAAATTTTTAGGGGCAACAGTGCAGCTGTTGGGCCTCATGTGAGTTCCTGCATTCCTTTCTTCCGGCAGATTTGTAAAACCTCCCGGCCAATGGGTTCAATGGAAAAATCACAGCTCCCATTGAATCATATGGGCGAAGGGATCCATTTGTGAAGGGGCAGGGAGAGGGATTTGTTGCTGCGGTGTGCCCTGGTTATGAATATAAAGGTAAGTAATGGACATAAGGGCACTGAGAAGGTGAGGGAGGCAGGCACATGTTAGTGTTCGCACATCATTACAGTGAGCAGGCAAAGTTAAAAAAAAATCCACTCAATCTACTAGAACTACGCAGATTGTTACACTGTGTATACTCTAATTTGGGCCCATTTTTCATCGTTGTAAGTTACTTACATTCCTGCCTATCAATTAAGATGAAATTGCTCCCTACGGGCATCATAAATGCTCATAAAACGCTAAACAGTGGTACGAGGGAGGAGCACGCTTATTAATTTGCGTGAAATTTAAATTCTTTCACGATAAATGGGAAACCACATGTTCATGCATGCAGTTTACAAGTGGTTCTCAGGTTCTGAAACTGGTGACTGAGCGCCGTTAGGAGTCGCATGCTCTCAAGCTTGGGCCAGGCAAGGCCTGGGCCTGGGCATGATGCAGGCCATATTAGGTGCCTTTTGCCGGACCTGGAGTTGTGCCAGGTCAGATGGGCGCTCTTGCAAGCACCACATGGGCATTGTATGCAGGGGCATCTAGAGCATGGACCCGTGCCAAGCGGAACTGGTGTCTCAGATAGCCCTTGTGCTGGCCCCTTGTCTAAATCCGAGCTCCCAGGGCGTTTATGCTGACAGCTACCAAAGTGATCTGTGAGTGCGTTGCACTGTGTCTGGGTCTCTTTTTGGAAACGGTGGGCGTCAGCTATAGTTTGTTTTATTATTTGTAATGTGCACCTAACCCAGAGGTAGCAGGGCGCAAGAGCAACAAGAGGATTGTGTAACTTAGGTTACATATAGCAATATGGATGGAGTCCAGCTTTGGTTACAGTACTAGACACATCAACAACATGAAGAACAGATACAATAAATCATATTTACAGAAAGTATAATATACAAAATGTACAAGTTATAGCTAAGCATATAGGGTTAGTGAAAAGAACCCGTACATTAGTTGTAGTGTTCCTTAATCCAGTGGATAAGATTGGATCGAAATTGTAGGTAAGGAAGGTCTTCCCTCAGGGATGGCGGTAGAGAGTTATAATGTTGTGCTGCTTTGACGGGAAAGCTACTCCCCCCGGTCATAGTGCGTTTGAATCTTGGCACCAATAGGAGGTTTGAGTTAACCTTTCTGGAGGGGCGGCAGGATGCTTGTCTAGAAAATCTTGTTGTAAGGTAAAGAGGGGCAGAATGGTGGAGACATTTGTGGATCAGAGAGACAGATTTAAGGAAGATCTTGTCTGTCGTGGAGAGCCAGTCGACAGATCTTCTAGTACTGGAAATGTGGGCTTTCTTCGGGAGACTAAGGGCTGCTCTTAAGGCATTATTTTGCAAGATTTGAATCTTGTTTGTGATGTATTTATTACTACCTACGTATAGGGCATTACAATAGTCCAACTTGGACAGGATCAAAGCTCTGGCTAGGGTAATGCAGTTGTTGGAAGAAAGGAAAGGTTTGGCTGCTGTGATGAGTTTGCAAGTATAGGATGTGGCGGAAGCCATAGTGTTTACTTGTTTTTTGAATGTTAGTGTGGAGTCTAGATGGAAGCCAAGGATTTTAACCTCCTTAGCCACGGTAATGGTGTTATTGTCGATTTCGAACACAGATTAGTTCTGGCCAAGTTTAAGATTAGCTGCACAGCTAATCTTAACAAACTTGGCCAGAAGTTCAGTTGAGGAGTTCCGTTTTGTCATCATTCAGGCATAGACAATGGGAGGCCATCCATGCCTGGATGATGAGGGACACTATTTACAAAGGCCAAATCCTTGTCATAATCCGCTGTCAGCGGGATGAGGATCTGGGTATCATCGGCATAATTCGTATAGGTGATACCCAGACCATCGAGATCACCGAAAAGGGGCTTTGTAAAGATGTTGTACAAAGTAGGAGAGAAGCAGGAGCCCTGTGGCACACCGCAAGTTATAGGTATTGGGTCAGCAGCTGCTAACGGGGAGAAGACTTGCATTGTTCTGTTATTGAGAAAGGACTGAATCCAGTCAATTGCCTCCTGGGAGAAGTGGGCTGCCGCTTCTAAGTGCTTGCAGAGGATCTCATGGTCGACCAAATCAAACGCTGCTGAGAGATCGAGGAGCAGCAGTAGTGCCGTCTTGCCCTCGTCTCTCAACTCATCTATTTTTGCCTTAAGGTCTACAAGAGCGGTCTCGGTTCCATGTTGGGGTCTGAAACCTGACTGTCGGACTCCTAGGAGGTTGTTGTATTCAAGGTAGTGTTGGATTTGTAGGTATGCTATTTTATCAAGGATTTTAAGTAGGAATGGCACTGTGGTGATGGAGCGGTAGTTGGTAGGGTTGGAGGGATCTAGGTTTTGTTTTTTGAGAAGTGGGAGGACCCAGGTTTGATTCAAGTTATTGGGTATGGTACCTGAGGTGAAGGATGCATTTATAAGTTTGGTAATGAAAGGGGAGAGTTCACGGGCTGCATCTTTTATGAGTTGCGCTGGGCATAAGCCACCATGGCAGTTTGAAGGTTTAAGAGTAAGGATGACATTTTCAACCTCTTTAGTGGATACTTTGCGAATGTTAAAGTGGGGAATGGCTGCATAAGGTGGAGCCAAAATTGGTTGCGGTGCTGTCGTACTGATGTTACTAGATTTCGAGGTGGTAAGAAGAGTGTCTTTTTTGTTATTGATCTTGGTTTGTAAGGTTGTAATTTTATTGGCCAGAGCATTTTGTATGCCCGTGCACCAGTTTTTGTCCTTGAGGCATGAGTCAGGGGTTTGGATAGGGGATTCTACCTCTTTCAGAATAGCAAAAAACTCTTTGGGATTGGACATGGCTTGGGAGATTCAGAGGTTGTAGGAAGTTTGTTTAGCGAGGATCATTTCTTTTTTTATAGAGGGAGGCTTGTTTACTCAAGTTATTCTTGTTGGTCTCAGATGGATCTAGTTTCCATATTTTTCCGCAACAAGGTTTCTCTTGTCTGATTACTTTTAGGTGTGGAGAAAACCAGGTATTCACATGTTTGCGAGGTTTTCTCTCTCTCATTTTTAAAGGTGCTATGCCATCAAGGGATGATAGCATCACTTTGTTGTACATATCTACCATAGTAAAGGGATCTGTGTGGTCTGAGATAGAGTTGAGAGTGGGTAATATCAATGGGATGAGGTTTTCGGGAGTGATGTTACTTTTGTTTCTGGTAGGGACTGCTGGTTCTATATTGTCAGTATACAAAGGAGGTGAAGCCTCTAGTGAGAACATAATCAGGTGATGGTCAGACCAGGACTCGGGCATTATGGACGTGACCGTGATTGGGCAGTTGTGCTCGGCAATCCAGTCAAGGGTTCCAACTTTGGTGTGGGTGGGACCTGTGATCTGTGACATATTATGGGAGGCAAAGCGCATGCTCTTTGGGATCGTCAATACAGCTGCATAGAACGTGGCTGGTGCGTTTGGATTCTCGTAGCTTTCACATGTGGCATGCAGTTATAATTGCAAAAGCAAAGGGTAGTCAGGGGTGGACTGGTCTATAGGGAACTCTGGAGATGTCCCGGACGGCCACTGCACGCTGGGCCTCGCTCTTTTGTGTCGTATTGTCACATTTTCTTTTAGGAAAAAGGGTTGGGCTTGCTGAATATGTGTAATTTGGGGCCACTTTGAACATTGTTTCCAGGGCCTCTTTTGGTTCCCAGTCTACCCCTGACAGTAGTGTGCCCCACTTCCCATCTCATCATCCACCACTCACGGCAGACCAGTTGTTCAGCTGCCATCCCTGGGCCCACTTCTAGGGCATGCATCCAGAAAGGAGGTAACCTTTTACCTGGGGCAGGATCAGTGCGAGGACGTGCGCTAAACTTGGCAACGTTCATGTCAGTTTCCATTGAGTGGCAGAGCCTCGGAGGGGTTATGGGGACCGCCGTACCCACTCAGTGCCCCCTGGTGCCGAGTGTGGCACCCCCAGCCTCCTGCTGGTGCCGTATTAGCCACCCCCCCTGGCACCAAAGGCTGCCTCTGCTACTGTTTCCATGCCTTCACTCGCCGGCCCCTGGTCTCTGCTCCTCCCTCCTGCTTCGCCTTCTGCTGTTTTGCTACAATGTAGCAGCCAGATGCAAAACGGCAAGCCCGCCTTTCATCAACCCTAGCCCTCGATTCTGATTTGTATTGAAGTCGTTTACTAAACTGCCATATTTCTATTTGTTTTAGGGCCATTTTTGTTGTACACTGGACAGATTTTTATCAAAGCAAGTGAAGTTCCCAAGCTTCGCCAAGATGCCATCTACAAGGTTGGTATTAACCTGCCCAGTAGCTTTTAGGCTATTGGAGATCAAATATTCCCTATGGGAGTTTTCATGGGATTCTTTTTGGGACCCCCACAGTAGCGTTATCCCCCCATGCCCCCAATGGAATGTAGTAAAAACGTTGCCAAATAATCTCACTGTTCAATGAACCTTTTTTGGAAGAGTATCAGACACTTTCGTCCTCATACGCCAAAGCCATGCTTCCTAAAACCACCTTTTTAATAGACATTTCAACTTGAACATAACTTCAGAGGCGCTTTTGTAAATCTCTATAACATACACACATACATCAGCGGAAATACCATTTGTTCAAAAAGGGGAATTCCAGCGATACTCGATATGGATTGAGTCTGTTGTGAGCAGTCGTGTACTGTGATTGAGCCTCTTGTGAACAGTCGTGTAGTGTGATTGAGCCTGTGGCGAGTAGTCGTGTAGTGTGATTGAGCCTGTGGTGATTAGTCGTGTAGTGTGATTGAGCCTGTTGTGAGCAGTCGTGTAGTGTGATTGAGTCTGTTGTGAGCAGTCGTATAGTGTGATTGAGCCTGTGGCGATTAGTCATTTAGTGGGATTGAGCCTATGGCGAGTAGTTGTGTAGTGGGATTGAGTCTGTGGCGAGTAGTCGTGTAGTGGGATTGAGCCTGTGGCGAGCAGTCGTGTAGTGGGATTGAGTCTGTTGTCAGCAATCGTGTAGTGCGATTGAGCCTGTGGCGAGTAGTCATTTAGTGGGATTGTGCCTGTGGCGAGTAGTCATGTAGTGGGATTGAGCCTGTGGCGAGTAGTCGTGCAGTGTGATTGAGCCTGTGGCGAGTAGTCATGTAGTGTGATTGAGCCTGTGGCGATTAGTCGTGTAGTGGGATTGAGCCTGTGGCGATTAGTCATCTAGTGGGATTGAGCCTGTGGCGAGTAACCGTGTATTTGGATTGAGCCTGTGGCGAGTAGTCGTGTAGTGTGATTGAGCCTGTGCCGAGTAGTCGTATAGTGGGATTGAGCCTGTGCCGAGTAGTTGTGTAGTGGGATTGAGTCTCTTGTGAGCAGTCGTGTAGTGGGATTGAGCCTGTGGCGAGTAGTCATTTAGTGGGATTGAGCATGTGGCGAGTAGTCGTGTAGTGGGATTGTGCCTGTGGTGAGTAGTCGTGTAGTGGGATTGAGTCTGTTGTGAACAGTCGTGTAGTGTGATTGAGCCTGTGGCGAGTAGTCGTGTAGTGTGATTGAGCCTGTGGTGATTAGTCGTGTAGTGGGATTGAGCCTGTGGCGAGTAGTCATGTAGTGGGATTGAGCCTGTGGCGAGTAGTCGTGTAGTGGGATTGAGGGTTGAACCTTTAGTGGGATGGACTTTGTATGATCTAAGCAGTTCATTTGGGCGCAGTGTTTCCACCTCAATATTGGCGACACCCTTCTAGATCTAGTGACATTATTGTATGTGTGTTCCGAGCATATTTTCCATGCTCTGGTACAATTGGAGCATGTACAGAGCGTTTCGTACATGTTTAACTGCATTCCAAAATGTACATGCATAATGTTTTTGCGTTTTCATGTATTGCGTTTGTGTGGTTATTGGTCTCCTGTCTGTGTCTTCTGACGATGGGACCAACAGAACACGCAACAAAAGAGTACAGTTCAATACATTTATTAACAGCACAAATTAAGGTTGGAAAAAACCCAATAGGGCTTTGGGGGGCTTGACTACAATTCAGAGGGTAACTGGTATATGTCTAGATAAAGGACCCATTTTCTCTGCCAGAATTCCCTAATCGAGTGCATCCACAGGCTGCAGTATACAGAGCCCTGCTCGCTTCCTGACCTTGGTCTGAGGGATAGAGCACACAGCTTGCTTCTCAACTCTCCTCTGGGCTGCATGGTTCTCCTTGGCGCAGATGTGCTCACCCTCTGGCCGCTGGTTGCCTTCTTAGGATTCTTGAGATCATGGTAGCACATTCCTACCAGACGGCATTTCCTTGAACATACCAGCACGGATTTCCTTTCCCCTGACTGGGTCAGCAATTGCTATGCTGTGTTCTGCCACAAGCTCCTGGTCACCTTCCCAGGACTCAGCTCGGACCTCAACAGGGTATGGCTTTCCCTCCTTGGTCTCTGGCTGCTGCCAGGGTGTGAGCTAGAGCTCTCAGAAGGCTTGCAGCAGTCTGCTTCCCGGTGCTATTTGTGTCAGTTAGTGGAACCAGCAGCAAGCTGTTCTCCTTGGTCTGATCTCTACAGCAGTCTACATGTTGCATGTAAAGGAGAACTTAATCGTCTGCAAGTTGTCCAGAACAACGCAGTGAGGGTCGTCATGGGTATGCGTAAAACAGATCATATCTCAACAGCACGCAGAGCATTGCATTGGCTCCCCATTACAAAGAGTCTAGTTTCATACCCTTTGCATTGCACATTCTTGCATGTATTGAATAAGCCCCTCTTATATGGCAGCACATAGCGGAAGTGGCTACCAAACGGGCGCAACCTAAGATTCAATAACACAGACCTGCTCTTTACCCCAAAGACCAATTAGGTGCACGTGCAAAATGGATGCTTCCCAGCCGCAATTCCTCACTTGTGGAATACTCTTACGCCTGATTTGAGATTGTGTCCCAGTCTTCCCAGGTTCAAACGTGTCCTGAAAACTTTTCTTTTTGAGTAAATGGCTTCCCGGGCCTCCATTAGCTTCTCTCAGGTTTTCTCCTTAAGGCCTCTTCGTGCTTTATGTTTTTTATTATATGTTGTGTCAGCACTTATGCCTCCAGGCCACCGTTCTAGTGCTTTAGAAATATAATAAATATGTATGGCTCAGGAATTGTCCAATGGGTGAGTGCTATGTCACTCCCACAGGTTAAATTACTTTTGAAATTACTTTTGAATTGTGCGGCTTGACAGTTAAAGTGCTAAAATTAGGCCTCCCATCCTAGTTACAAGGCAAACGCCTCTCTGCTGGAGATTAGCGACCTAATCCCTCATCATCCCCCAGATCCCTAAAGTGAAGAAATCACATGTCAAAGCAAACTCTGAAGCAAGCCTTCACTTGCTTGGCACACAATCTAGAAAAAAACATTCTCAAAAACGTCCACGTAATCCCTTGCGCTTGAAGCCTCTAAGCACCACCTTTTCCTGTACTCTTAGCATACATATAACTCCACTCCACCCAAGAGCTTTCCCTTTGTTGACCTTATTAGGTCACACCCACGTATGTTGGAATAACAAGGAAACGGGTTACCTCATACGGTACCTTTCTTTTAAAAGCACGCCGGTGCCCTGTGGCGAGTTCCGCGCTGCTGTAAACCCATCGAATAAATATAAAAATAACAGCTATGCATCAATGAAGAATATTTTCACTTACTGGAAAAAAATCTAAAAAAAAAGCGGGAGAGCTTTCGTTGTTGTTCTTTTGTTGGTAATTGTAGAAATACAAATTTTTACGTTTTTATCACAGCAAGTTTGGGCTCTAGAGAAAATAACGGGTCCCCATAGTTATGTTATACTATGTTAGATTAAGAGTTTTTACACTGCGCCATTCACTGGACTATTTGATATCCATGTACAGTGGGGGGTGGGGGAGGAGCAGCTGTGCCACTCCCTCTTGAGAGTGGTTTCCACTTCCCTCAGATAGAAACCGACTGGCCTCTTGCGAAAAGGGGTGATTTCTAGGCAAACTGATGTCTCCAAAAGTTGAATAGGCCTTTGGGGGAGGGGGAGGAAGAGGCAGAGCTTGTGGACCTGCTCCAGTCGGGATATTTCTCTTTAGGGCACTCTACCTCTGGCCAGACCAAGACATGTTACACCACAAGCTTTCTGGTTTTGGTTCACATGAAAACAACAACGCTTAAAGTGCATAGAGATCGACATTATTTGTCTTGATAATATATGTAGATAATGTGAAGTGGTGAAGGCACCCAGTGGATGGGTAGAATTATAGCTCCTCTCTCGCAATAGCTGTTAATGCATACAAGTCCAAAGAAAAGATGATACAGGTTTTAATAAGATCATGTTTATATAGCACCTTAAGCCAGACCATCTGATTCTGAGCACTGTAGAAGGTGTCCCCAGTTCTCTTAGGTAAGATTATACAATAATTCAGAAAGTAAAACGAGTAATTCTGATTTCTAATGGGGGTATATTCATGCAGCTTAAAGCACATTTTAACTCGAAGACTTATCTTTTTTTAAACCCGTACTTCTGTGCACCTAGTAATTCGTAGACATTAAAATATGCAGTTTTCTCTTAAAGTTCCTATTCAGACGAAGTAATAATAATAATAATAATAATAATAATAACAACAACAACAACAACAAAGCTTGGTCCTGCTCCACTGCACTAAACACATCTGTGGAGATGTCAGAGTGGTGTCAGGAAGCAGGCTCCTATGGGTGTTTCCCAATTTTTGTTGGGACTATTTTTGCTTCCTGTTTTTTGATTGAGGACGCTGTGATAGCGGATGGCGTGCTGCTTATCTGTAGGGCTCGTTGCCTTTGCTACACAATTCAATGGTATTCAACGTATTGACCTGGGCAGGATAAAGGGGCGAGATGGTCCTGTTGGGATTTAAACATGTGACAAGGTTGATCGAAAAGACGTTTGAATTAAGCACTTAACTTGAAAAGCTATTTGGAGGGAATAGAAATGAGAGCTGGAAACAAAGTTGTAATGTTTTCAACATCAGACATCTTTATTAAAATAAAAGGGCTGGATAAAGTCCTTTCTGTCCGTATCCTAAAGAGAGCTTCCCTACCCTGGAAACTAAAGATCAGTCTGTGCCTTGCCGTCAAACATATAAACTGTCCTTATGCCCAAAACATATTACTCTGACCCTCACACTAAGAAATGAACTAAGGGCGGAAGGAAATGTATTCGACTTATATTTTGGCAAAACAGGTTCATAAAAATAAATAGATAAATCCAACAGAAACAGCCTTTTCCAAGGAGTTCTTGGATGAAGATGGACATTTCCTTCCCCTGGATATTTTATTTAAGATGGCAAAAGAGTCTCTTTCAAACAACAGTTTCATAAGGATGGCAAAAGTATCTCTTTCAAACAATATCACTTTTAGAATAGCAAAATATTTTCTGGTATACTTCTTTACCATATACTTTGCAAAAATAAATATGTTTCCTTAAACAACTCTAAAAGGACCTCCTGGTAAATTCCCCCGGCAGGAATCCTCTTTCTGAGCCTTATAGATCCCCCAGTATACTCTCCTGCCACATATGTTTCCACTCTAGATACAACTTTACTGGACCTCCTTGCATACTCTCCTGCCAGGAATCCTTTTATTTGTCTCACATGTCTCCTGGTATATTCTCCTGATAGGTATCATGCCTTCCAATGTTCACTGCCTGGTGTGTTCCTTTTCACCAAGGCTTCTTCGTGTGTTTACTATCCTTTTATGCAGCACAGTTGTATTAATTCACTGTGCTCCACTTCATTGACTTGAGGTACTACTGGAGACTTGTTCAAGTTTTGCTTTTTTATATTTTCATTAGTATTCATTTGCTTAGGGTAACACTTGCTCCAACTTTCCCCACTCTGACATCTCATCTATGGAGATCTGTTTAAGTTCTGCCTTTGTGTTTCACTTGGTCAGTATTCAAATATCTTTATCTGCTTGAATGACTGTCCGTATGTCCCGGTATCCCCAATGGCTCTGGGTAGATTCACTGGTGTATTGAAGCATTCCCAACACATGGCACGTTGCTGCTGTGAAGCTTCTGCTTCGGAACGGTCATTCACTTGCTGTAGACCTCCATCCAGTTCTCCAGAAAGCTTCGTGTTCACCCGCCAGCATGACCATCGCTTCTCTGCATTACCGTGTTCCCGACAGCTCGGCTGTTGCTGCCGGCTCGTTGACAGTTCCGTCTCAGTGCCTGCATTGTCCCTTCTGGCTTCTTGCCACACAGCTATGTCACGCTTGTGAGAAGTGGAGTAGAAGTGCCTGCTTTCCCGAGCACAGTCCTGCCCCGTACTGCTGCCTACCTCGGCTCTGCTTCTCTCGTCTCCTATTCCGCTGATCTGAATGCTGATACCATCTTTAAACATCACACTCACTGGGGCCTCCTCAAAACAACTAGTCTGCAAGCTTGATTTTGTGTTTCTTGTGATCCACATTAACTGCTTTCTCCTCTTCCTCGTCTCAGTACCTAAGGTTTTCGGGGAATTGGAGTCCACAGTATTTCCAATGTGATATTGTTCGGAATTTCTATTTAGAAAACCATTACAGAAAGGAGATCATAAATGCGTGTTTTGAGTGTACGATGAATGATGGCGTGTTCTTCTCTTGGAAGGGAATAATAATGTGTCCCTCCTGATGGGGTCACCACCTTTCCCCGAAAGCCATCTCCTCCCACATGATACTCCATCATAATATCACCCCCATAATACCACCCCCAGGGTTAGGATCAGGTAGCGGATGTTGCCCCTGGCCACGTGGGCTGCCATATTAATCATGAAATCAGGGATGACTCCATAGGATTAATCACACTATATATCAACTATGCACACAAGGAGACACCAGATGTCTTCCATACAGGACTCAGAAGAGAATCCCGCTGATGTGGTGATGAGCCAGGGGGCAATATTTACAGCCATATTTCAAACTCTGCTGTAACAATATCCCCAGAAAACATGTAGGGTGGCAGAAAGAGGCTGGAAGTGGAATAGAAAGGCCACATATTCTAGAGCACACCTCGTTCCATGTTGTTCCTCAGACAGAGCCGGGGGAGCAGATATTTGGCCGATACAGAAATCACTTGTACAAGCATCAGAAACCGTCGATTGGTCCTTCCCCTTGAGCATGTGGGCTGGCCATATTTATTGGCACGTGGGCAACATGAACATCAAAACATATGTGGATACCTGAATATAAGTGAGTGGTCGACCAGAGAGTAAATGGGATGTCAATCTCATGGCTCACAAACACTGAATCGCACCCAAACAAAAAGTAATCTTTACGACCACGCACGGTTCCTCATTCATGGTGGTGATTTCAGGCACCTTTTCTTTACTAGCTACACACCTCTGGTTCTAGGGTCTTCGTGATAATCTTCCAAGTTCTCTCGTGGTGCTGGGAGTTGCTCTGGGATGATATTTTCTGACTTGTAATGTGATACGTTTCTGGTTATCCTCGCCAGTCCCTGCTGTGCCATTTTCATACTGAGTGAGCAGCACAGGTCTCCGGTTGCTGATGACCCTTCTGTCTTTACCAGCACTCCTTATGCCACTCCAACATCTATTCTTTGGCCTTAAGCTGAGTGCTCTTCTTGATTTTGGTGCTCTGGCACAGTTCCAAGACATGGTTATCATATAAGGTTGGCGTGCTACATGAGCGGTGGACTGGTAAAGATTGATATGATATGGAATTTATAACACGCCTATACAAGTGTTTCAAGGCGCGACGAGGCAAGGGAGGGGAAACAGCGGGAAGACAGACAACGATCTTACTAGGCCAGGTGACATTGAGATCGCGCAAGTGCAGAGGAGGGAGGAAATGTAATAGGAAGTCTGAACCACACAGATGCTGGAAACACTTGAAATGAGTAGAGCGGTCTTAAAACCGGGATGGGTACAAGGATCATTCTGTATTTTCCCCTTGTTCGTGAGCTATATTTCAATCATTTTGATCGTGCACGTGATTCTCGGTGTTCCTTCTGGCATGCAGCCGGTGTGATGTGGGCATGCTTTAATCTGAGGTTATTTAGGAACTGCTTGAATTCCTGTCCCTGGAACTCTGGCCAGTTATATGTGTTTAGCAGTTCTATCAGGCCACCATCTTCTAGAGATTTGGTCGCTCTGTTCCCCAGCTTGCCTCCATGTCAGGTAGTATAGGTAGTCGCACTATGTATATGTATGGTTTTATAAAGTGCACGTCCAGCTGTAAAGCAACAGAGTCATGTACAGCAAGGAGACGGAGTAAGGGGGTATAACAATATGGAGGAAAATAGATGGACAGATTAATAAGGGTACACCTTAAGGGACATGGAGAGAGGAGACACAGATGGAAAAAGGCAGCGCATAAAGCTTTGGGAGGAAAGGGAGACCCAGCGTTGATTTGTTAGTGAATCCACAGTTGTGCTCCTTTTGAACCTATACTCCTGTGGGAGTTACAGGTTAGATTTTCCTAACTGTAATGTTGAGTCTATGGGTCAGCATCATTCGTTCTCCGGCTAAACTTCTT
The DNA here is from genome assembly GCF_040938575.1 of Ambystoma mexicanum. Taxonomy (NCBI): domain Eukaryota; kingdom Metazoa; phylum Chordata; class Amphibia; order Caudata; family Ambystomatidae; genus Ambystoma; species Ambystoma mexicanum. Next base: position 1,341,915,998 of record NC_090921.1, read on the forward strand.
TTACTATGCCTTGCCTCTCAGAGCTTCTACATACCTATCCCACCTGGTTAGTGCATGCCGTTAGCCTTGGACTGGTGATCATCTGGGTGGGGGTCTGCCTGGTATCCCAATTGCTTGCCACAATGTGCAGCAGTTTATCACTTCCTCGACAATTACCTCCAGATCTGGAAACTCGGCGTATTCAACTGAAAGCGCTCTTACACGTGTGGGGTTTCACTGTACGTTAGCAAGGGCGATAGAGAAATCAGAGCCTTGCTCTCGGTGTCTTGGGAGATGCGGCACCACAGCCACACGTACTGATAACTCCTAACAGCACAGCCATGGGTTTAGGGTCACTGCTGGTGATCTTCCTCAGAGGATAATCACCTGGCATTTCAGTGCTGGAATGTCCATGTGGACAGGGCAGGTCTGATAAGTCAATGGGCATTTCTCGACTGATCTGATAAAGCGAAGGGGAATGACATTGTAGACAGTGGGTCTCATTCTCAGAAGTTGGGGGTCTTACATGTTTGGCAAGGGTTTGGTTGCAATGTTGCTTGGCACAATTCAGTAGTTCACCTCTTCTTCACTCATCAACTGGAGAACTGATACCCACAGCTTTTTACTTAGGCGGTTGTCTGTTTAATCAACACCTGAAAGTCCAACCTGCTCCAGTAGGATTATCCCCTTTGCAAGATTGTGCACTGTAACGGGCACCCGTTAAACCCTCTGAAGTCGCAAAGAGTTCATGAGGTGCCACGAACAGGCATTTCAGCGAGGTTTGCGGAGCTTTCATGCAGTGCCGCGGTCGCTCTAGAACACTTGCTGTCTCTCAGAGCTTCAGTGGCTGCCTTCAGGCAGGAGTCATTTCTAGAAGCTTGCACTATGTCTTCTAGAGCACACCTGTGTGAATGGTTCCCCATCTGCAAATCCCACTTCCATCTCTCTTCCCTCGCTCCGGGTAGACACAAGGCTGTCCACCTCCTATTGATGTCAAATTTATATTCTGGTGATGGAATAATCCATTCCTTTGTTCCCGCGGGAGGGCCTGCAGTGGTGGCCTAAACAATGGGTTGAGTGGTTTTTGTTCTGTGATTACGGTGTAGGGGTGTTAGTAGATATATATATATATATATATATGTGGGAAGGTTTGCATCCAAAGAGCTCCCTCTTTTAACGTCTGGGACCATAGTTCCCTGCTTGTTCTTCTGGATGAGGACAGCTCATAGGCAACGGGCTGGAGCCAATAACCAGTTCAGTATTTATTTATTTATTTATTTATTTGTCTTATTTCTTTTAACGTACTGGGTTAAAGAAAGCCCTGTGGATGTATGCAATTAGAGCGCGCTTGGTTGCTTGAAGGGTGCATTGGCGCGTATTCATACACAACTAGGCTCCCATAGATCGTGATTTTCCAAAATAAAAATCCCCATGGATTAAACTCTCTGGATTTGTTCCAAGGTCGTTCCACTGACTAAATGTCCACAGCCTGGGTGGATCTCAGCAATAATATGTCTGAGTAAAACACATCTCAAAAGTTCAAGGTTGTCCTTCATATGTTTACATTTTTTGATTTAACATTAGATGACGATCTCTGATGCACTGCAGCACCAGTTGAAATCGAGTGCCATACTGGGGCTCAATTTGTGCAAAGAGCGGGACAGCGTTGCTTATTTTGAGTACTCTTGGAATGTCATCTAGGAAAACCTCAGGCGAGGACTTGGAGACTGTGAAGAATCAACGTCCGTGGGCACCAGTGGTCCAGGGATGAATATCTGTTTCTAAACCATCAATCAACCCCACACCTCTAGTACACCAAAAGAGGTCCGAACAGATTGGAATACAAGTGAATTATAAGACTTCCTTGCCCAATTTTGGTAACGTGGACGGAACGGCAGGCTTAGCTCCGCAAGGTCGTGGATCGTTGCTTAGTTGCAACACAGCGAAAATACAATTATTATCCAATAATAAAAGGGACTGTCCATTCAAGGTTGTATTAATACAACAGACAGTTCTAGCACACTGCAAAATGCAACTCACCCTGTAAAGGAACACAGAGGACAGACAGTTTCACGAAGGAAAGAGTTGCACTCTGCATACTGACAGGAGGGTAGTTGGTAAAGTAATCAGTCTTACTGTTCAAGGTTATTCCGTTCCAGCACCAAAGGGGCAAAGGGTCATAACTGTCTCTAGGGGCCTTTGGAGAAGGACCAGGGGGGCAGAACCACAATGTACTTGGTGCTGAAGAAGTTCATGGTGCTCGACAGAGTTGAGGCGGTTCCAGGGCGCTTTGCGGACCTTGAGAAAGAGTTAGTGGCGGTAGACAACTGTGGGTACCAGGCAGCAAGCAATTAGTCAAGCGAGGCTGGACAGATGTTTGCAGGCTGTCTGGCACGGCAGCTCGGGGCCAAGAATAATTGTCTCTGTGCTGGTTGGCGGATCTGGAATGCTGGTCGAGGCAACTTGGACAGCTCTGGTGACTGCGGCGTGACAACAGTCAGAGGTGCAGCCAGATGCGGTTCGAGGACTCAACTGCCTTGAAAATGTCCTTAAAAGATGTACGCTGGATGATGCTTGTGTGGCACTCCTAGCATCTTTGCAGGGCTTGTATCGTCCTTTCAAGGCAGACGGGCCAAAGCCCAGGAGAGTGATTGCAGCAACGGCCTTGTCCTTTGTCCAGAGACTCTCCGGCACTTCCTACCTATGTAGCTTGCTGTCAGAACCTAGCAGAGAACGCTGTGTGCTGGCTCTGTACCAGTTCCGGAGCTGCTGGACGGGTCCTCTGAGTCCAGTATCTCCCTCTGTTCCCTGGGAGATGTTTAGGTAGGGATCTCGCTTCCCTCTTGGAACTCCTCGCCTTCCTTCACTGGTGGAAGGTGCAAGGTCGACTGTACCTTCATCCCGGGTCGAAATGAGTCCTTACTCCTTTCAAAGTCGTTGGATGATCTGCAAAGTGAGGGCTTCAGCCCTCTTTTAAAGCCAAATGGGCCCTAGTGACTGGTGCAGGCTAAGCCTACCTTAATGAACCAATCCTGGGTCCCCACCAACAATCTTCTGTTATGCATGAGGTCAGGACCAGAGTGACAGGAAAAGGTGAGGGGTGACAACATATACCTAAGTCCCACCCATCTTCCTGTCTGTTGTAGATCAAAGTGCCTCTATGGTTAACTGAGCCCTCCGTGACTCTTGATTAAAGCGCAGGTCTCCCTTGAAGTGTGGGCTGGGAGCAGACTTCTTGTCTCCCCCAAATCACATACTTCTCCCCTCTTAAAGGAGTCAACTCTGCAGGGGGTTGCCTACGGTAAATAGTGGACCCAGACATGCATTTCACTGCCTTTCATACAGAGGGGTGGGAACTAGCTTCAAGTTGACATATTGCATACCAAAGCGGTGTTAGCCCCGCCTTTCCCGTTGTCTGTCCGGCAGCCAAGCCCCCTCTCCAGAGCAATTATCTCTCATTAGTATGCACTGCCACCAGCCGGATTAGGCAAAGGGAAAGCAGATCCTTGGGGCCTTTGATATTTAGAGACAGGTGAGTGAAGCGTGGCGCTGCAGCGAGCAACGCAATGCTTTTAAATGGAAGTCTTTCTTCAGGGATGCTGGCGAGAAGATTCCGGATGCAGGTAAGAAGTTTGAAATAGTCCTTGGTTTTCACCTTTCTCTTCTCTTCCTTCCTTGCAGGTCTTCCAGGTTCGAGGCGGGCGTGGCTGGAGTCCAGGAGCAGGAGCAGACACGGTGAGCGTTAAGCTGCAGGAAGCAGAACAACGCGAAGCATGAGCTGCTGTCTGGGCGTGGCTTAAATAGCCTCCAAAGTCGTCCCAGGTATGTATCCTTCCCCAACTAGGTATGTATCCTTCCCTGGCCACGCCCGAGTGAAAAAATAGTCCCTATGAAAAAATAGTCCCTTTCAGGTCTCAGGGAGGCCTGAAGCGTGCAGCATAGTCTGCATCAGGTAAGTGCACAAAACACCTCCCTTTATGAGCCTGGCGCCTATGGCGCCAGGACTGATGTCCAACATGAGCCTGGCGCCAAAGGCGCCAGGACTGAGTCCAAAGAGCCCCTATAAGGGGCCGCTGGGCTTTTACCCGAGGGCATGATGCCTGCTTCCGGGGGTGCTGGGCCTGGGCTGGTGCTCTGGGGGTAGGCATCATGACACCGTGGCCGTCACATTCCAGCTGAATATGACAGGGAAAGATGGCGTCTGTAGGCTCTGTCTTCCCGGAGCACACAGGACTATGCGTGTCGTGCGGGAAGCAGATAAAATGTGTGCGGAATGGCCTCACATTTTTCAGGAGGCTGATTTCCCATCGTTCATTTTCCTTATAAAAAAAAGAAATCAGAAAGCCCAGGCGAGCGCACTCGCCCCATGCCGATGGTACAATTCCTCACAGAGACACACATCTGCAAGAATGTCATCAATGCTTGTTGTTGGATGGTGCTCTCTTGCGAGGCAGGCACATACGCACACACATGTAGACTTTGTTGGGTTGCTTCTGCTGTAGGGCATGGGCTTTAGATGAAATGGAAGAGGTGTGCCCGGTTACTCTTAAGCATGGACACTTCTTATTTCTGAGCACTTGCCTAACTTTTGCGTGAACATGAAGTGGAATTATCAATGCTCAAGGGCAAATGGCTGCACAGTACCATCGACTTGAAGTTGTACATCTTTACTGTGGAGGCAACCCAACCTCTTTGACCAATTGATTATTCAATTCATCCTCGTGCACCATGTACACAAGGTCCCGACATATACGCTGTGGCAATGCTAAACCATGTGTCAGTGCCCACTCTTGTGACATCCGTTTTCCATGGCTCATGTATATAAAACATGCTGAGGGACAGCACCTCTAAATTAGACTATTCACACGCATGTGTTTAAGTGTCGAGCCAGGGGGAGGGCAGTTTGTCAAAATTAGTCTTACCCCATCACATTCACAGATGCACCAGTGTCGATCAGGACAGTGATTCTCAGGTGAAGCCCAGTAATTTCACGTACCATTTGGGCTGCCTTCCTCTCCCTTGTTGCTCCATGACTGCCGAAATCAGGAATATTTCATGCTCACACACCGCGCTTCGAAACTGAACTCAGGTATGGTATTGGGCGTGTTATAAAAAAAACAATGAAATAAATGTCATTGAGCATTGCCCATTGAGAGAATAGAGGCTATCACAGTACCTACACTACTTAATCACTGCATCCTGGTCACACCCATCTCGTCCAACCAGCAACTTGATAGAAATCTACGTGTTGGCAGGTGCACACCGAGGGTTTTGTATGACTTTGCCCTTTACTCACCTATTTATTTTCCAGATGTGCCGGTGCAGCCTGCATTTGGTCAGCATGGGTATTTGCTAAATCGGGTGCAGCTTCATTCCAGAATATGCTGCTGTGAAAGGCCACGTTCTCACACGATTTAGCATCGCGGTGGAGTACTTGCATATCAGTAGAGCATGGTTTTGCCTGTCTTGTGAATTGCAATTGCCTGCAGGAGGCAGATGCTACTGGAAATTATTTACTGTGGGATTCCCACAAGCAATTGGGGGTGGGGAGGAAGGGTGGTTTGTTTGTAGCTCCCGCGGCACTCATCCCCCAATCATGTTCTTACGTTGCTTGTACCAATATACGTCTTCCCGGGGGTGTAGGCAGGATTGTATAACTAGTGCTGCCTGGACGGAACAAGTTATTTACATGTAACTGTTGTTCTCCAGCATGGGTCTGGCATGGATTCACATGCTCATGAATATTCCCCGTCGTCAGGCTGGGAATCCTCGGTAAAGAAAAAATCAGTATCAGTTTCGTTTCTGATCTGTCTTTCTTAGTAGTAACCAATCACTGGTCTCTGGGTCATACTGCCCCCAGCCAATGACTGCCGTCTTCCTAAGCCCCGCCTTTGGCAGCCATCCTCAGATTTGGTAGCACGTAAAGTGGCAGTATGACCAAGTGAAGAGCCGCAGAGGGGTAGAAGGGAGGGTTCGCATGTGAATCCATGCCAGACCCATGCTGGAGAACAACAGTTACAGGTAAGTAACTTGTTCCTTCTCCAGCACGGGGTCTGGCATGGATTCACATGCTCATGAATATAAGAATAAATAGCAGTACACACATGCACAACCACGGGAGGTGGCAAAGGCTCAACATTAAGCATTACATCAAAACTCAACATTAAGCATTTCTTACCTCCTCAACAGGCTCACCTTAAGCGAACAGGTTGCGCAGCACTGCTTGGCCGACTCTGGACTTCTCCCTGGAATCCCGGTCGACGCAGTAGAATCTTGTGAAGGTGTGCGTCGACCTCCACATAGCAGCCCTGCAGATGTCCAGCAGGGGCACACCAGACAAGAACGCTGTGGTAGCAGCGATCCCGGTCGACGCAGTAGAATCTTGTGAAGGTGTGCGTCGACCTCCACATAGCAGCCCTGCAGATGTCTAGCAGGGGCACACCAGACAAGAACGCCGTGGTAGCAGCGATCGCTCTGGTCGAATGGGCTCTCGGACGGCCGGGCAACGGTCGGTTTGCCAACCGATGACAGTGCATGATGCAGCCGGAGAGCCAGCTGGAAATGGAAGCCTTCGAGAGAGCCTTCCCTTGGTTCACAAGTCCAAAGTTCACAAACAGCTGTGATGTCTTCCAAAAACTCTTTGTTCGGTCCACATAGAACTTCAGCGCTCTAGCTACATCCAGCGAGTGCAAAGTCCTCTCAGAACAGGTAACACCAAGGGCTCGTTGAGATGGAAGTCTGACGGTACCTTGGGCATGAAGGAGGGGTGCGTCCTCAGCACTACCCTCGTATCGTGAAAGGTAAGGTATGGAGGCTTGCAGGATAGGGCCTGAATCTCTCTCACGCGTCGTGCAGAGGTGATGGCCACAAGGAACGCTGTCTTCCACGACAGAAACTTCAACGGGGCCGAATGCAACGGCTCGAATGGCGGACCCATGAGCCTGGTCAGCACCACGTTGAGCTCCCACGCCGGGGCTGGCGCCTTCACCGGTGGGAATGATTGAAACAGTCCTTTCATAAATTCCTTCACCAGGCGATGAGACCACAGGGATGACCGCCCTGTAATTTTGGTGTATCGGGAAATTGCTGCCAGATGTATCTTGATTGAAGCATGAGATAGTCCAGCTTTGGCTAGCGACAGTAGGTATGGTAGCACTTGAGGGGCTGTAATCCTGAGAGGGTTAATCTTCTGTGCACTGCACCAGACAGAGAACCTCTTCCACTTGTGTCCATAGCACTTGAGAGTTGAGGACGCCCTGGCCTTTGCAAGGACCTCTCTGCATACAGCCGGGATATCGTATCCTCCAAACTCTAGTGCTGCAGGACCCAGGCCTGCAAGTTCAGCGACTCTGGGTCGTGATGAAGAATGGCGCCTCCTTCTCTGGAGAGGAGATCCACATCCATTGGCAGTTTGACTGGTGGGGACGCTGACAAGTCCAGAAGGTCCGGGAACCATATGTCTCGGCCACTTCGGTGCGACGAGGATCATCCTGCACCGGGACCTCTTGAGTTGGTTGATGAGCCTGAGCAGCAATGGCAAAGGAGGGAACGCATAAAGGAACAGGCCGTCCCAAGGGAACGAGAAAGCATCGCCCATGCTCCTCGGCTGGGGGAACCTGCTGGCGAACCTCTGGCACTTGGAGTTCGTCGCCGTAGCGAACAGGTCTATTTGGGGTTTGCCCCATCGCCGGAAGAGTTGATCCACTTGATCCTGGCATAGTTCCCACTCGTGGCACGAGCGCAGCTCCCTACTGAGTGAGTCGGCGATGGTGTTTTTTATCCCTGCTAGATGAAAGGGTACCAGGATCATCCCCTGGGCAACGGCCCAGTGCTACAGGTCCTGTGCTTCTTTGAACAGGGCCGGGTATCTGGTTCCTCCCTGCTTCCTGATGTAGAACATCGTGGTGGTGTTGTCGTTGAAGATCCTCACCACTTTGCCCTTGAGGGACGGGAGGAAAGACTTGAGAGCCCAGAAAACCGCCCAGAGCTCCAGTATGTTGATGTGGAGTGGCCTCTCCTCCGGCAGCCATAGGCCACTTGCGTGAAGATCCCTGGTGTGCGCTCCCCATCCTTCCAGGGAGGCATCCGTCGCCACCGTCACCTGATATGCTGGGGTCTGAAAGTCCATGTCCGCGTCGAGATGCGTGTGGGTGCTCCACCATCGAACAGCTTGGCGGAATACTTCGTTGAGCGAGATCTTGTCCTCGAAACTGCCCGTCGCTTGCATCCAGCAGGCGTCGAGAAACTCCTGCAAAGGACACATCCGGAGCCTGCACAGGCGCACCAGAAAGATGCAGGAGGACATCATCCCGAGAAGGGATTTGATGGACCTCACTCTGGCCACGTCTGTGGCCAGCAGACGCTGTACCTTGCCCAGGATGGCCTTGGTTCTTTCCTCCGACGGCGAGGCCAATCGTGCCACTGTATCGAGCTTGGCTCCCAGAAACAGTGCGACCTGCGATGGGACCAGGTGGGATTTGGGGAAGTTGATGGAGAATCCCTGGTCCGTGAGCAGCTGGATGGTCTTCGCCGTGTGTTCGACGGCGAGCTCCCTTGCTGTTGCCCGGATGAGCCAATCGTCCAGGTAGGGGTAAACGTGGATCCCCTGCAAGCGCAGCCGCGCCGCCACCGGTGCTAGGCACTTGGTGAACACCCTGGGAGCCGACTTCAGTCCGAATGGCAGGGCCTTGAACTGGTAGTGCCGCCCTTGGACCACGAACCTGAGGAACTTTCGGTGCTTTTTTAGAATGGGGATATGAAAGTACGCATCCTCCAAATCCAACGACGATAGGAATTCGCCTTCCTCCAGCTGTCCCAGCACGTGCTGGTGGGTGACCATCCGGAACTTCTGTGCCTTGATGTACTTGTTCAGTCGACGCAGGTCCAGGATGGGGTGCCATCGGCCCCTCTTCTTTCGGACGAGGAAGTCTCTTGAGTAAACTCCAGAGCCCTGAAGCCTCTTTGGGACGAGCTCAATGGCATCTTTTTTGAGCATCGCCCTTACTTCCAACAGTAGTTGAGGGACGTGGTTTTTCTTCCTGGCCATGGGTGGAATGCCAGGACACTTCTTTAGGAATTTGAGTGTGTGCCCCTGGGCCAGGGCATCGAGCACCCAACGGTCAGTGGAGATGGATTTCCACACGCTGACGAACCTCGTCAGCCGGCCTCCCACCGGGGTGCTTCAGTGGAGGCCCGACACCAAAGCCGGTTCAGTCTTGCTAGGCCTCCGCCTTGCCGCATTGGCCCCCTTGGCGACGACGGCGAGGTCCTCCTGACTTGCCTCGTCCCCTGTAGGCTTCCTGCGACGAGGAGCGGGCTGCTTGACGATACGTTGAGGAGCCGCCGCCAAATCCCTTGGAGGCACCTTGCTTGCCTCTGGAGTTCCGAAAGGGTGGACGTCGTTGTTGTAGAACTCCCAAGGCCCCAGCAGTCTCTGTGTCGGTCTTGATGGCCTGAAGGGACTCATCCACTGTCTTCCCAAACAGGTTGTTCCCGTCAAAGGGCATGTCCAAAACCTTGGCCTGTACATCCTGGCGGAAACCCGTCGCCTTGAGCCACCCCCGCCATCGAAGGCAAACACTGTTGCCCAATTGGCAGAAACCGGTGTCAGCAATGTCCGTGGCCACCGTTATTGCGTGGTTGGAGGCCACCTCACCCTCCTGCAAGATTGCCAGGGCCTCTGCCCTCTTATCGTCCAAGAGGAAGTCCAACAGGGGGGCAATCTTGTACCACAACTCCCTGTCGTAGCGGGCCATGATCGCTAGGGCGTTGGCCGCCTTAATCGTCGTTGCCGCCAACGAGATGATTCGTTGTCCCATGGCATCCAGCTTCTTTCCCTTGCCGTCCAGCGGGGAAGTAGAGGTCGAGGCCGATGCCCCCCCCGCTTTCTTCTTGGCCGCTGCTGAAACAACCGAATCCGGGGTCGGTTGCGCTCTAAGGCACAAAGGGGCGGCGTCGGGGACCAGGTACTTCTTCTCGTACCGGTCCCTCTTAGCAGGTGTCGTGGACGGGTTTTTGAGGAGGGCAAGTCCCTCGGCCCAGATTTCATCCAAGTGCCTGCACCGCAAAGACCGTTTTCCTTTTGGTCTCACGCCGTTGGTAAAGGAAGCCTTCCTTCTTCTTCTCTATGGGGCAGAGCTGAAAAAGCTCGGATGCCCTGGCGATCATGACGTGAAACGAGCCAATTTCGTCGGGAGGGGACGCCAGAGGAATCGGCGACAGGAGATCAGTCCATCATCACCACCGTCGTCATCCGTCCCCGTCGTGGCCGTATCCATCCCCGTGTCCTCCCTCGGGGTCGGGGAAGGAGACAAAAGTTGAGAGGGCCATGGCTGAGAAGGCGGGTTTGGATGTCTCCTTCTCCTCTTGTTAGGGGGGCTTCCTGACGGACTCGGCTCTGTCGGGTTGTCCGTCGGAGGCAAGGGCAACCTGGTCCTTTTCTCCGTGCATAAGGCCTGGATTGCTGTCAAAATGGCCGCCGAGTTGTCTTGTGGCCCGGGCTGCGACGGGCACGACGGTTGCTCCTCCTCCACCGGAGCCTCTCGTCGTCACCCTCACTCTCGTCGTCCCCCTCGTCAGGATCCCTCCCGTGGGGACGGGCCTCCTCTATGACTTCGACCAGTTCCTCCTCGGAGGTCGTGTCCGTTAAGGCCACCGGCCCCCCTCTCTTTTTCCACCGGGGTCTACACGGGGTCTTCTCGATGGGCTTAAAAGAGGCTTCCCTCCGCGGGGGCAGGGAAACTCTGGGCCCGAGGTCGCCTCCACTGGGGGAGCCTCCACAGGCTTCCCCAGGGCTGTAGCGATACCCTCAATAGAGGCCTTGGCCGGGTGAATCAAGGCCTTCACCACCTTGGGCGCGCTTGAGGCCTTCACCTTAGGGGAAGGGTCACCGCCTCGTACCCCTTCGGCCGGTTCCTTTGAGATCGACCAGGGGCCTCTCCAGAAGCTTAGCCGGGTTCTCAGACTTTCTCTTCCTCGAGCCAGAGCGTTGGCTCGTGGTTGATGGCGTCAGTGAAGGTCTGACATATTCATGCAAAACGCACAGTCCTTATCCATGTGCGATTTGTCTTCATGAAGGTAGTAGAGGCCCTTTGAGTGCTCGTCCTCCTTGAACAGGTTCTGTAGCTTGCATCCAGGGAAGTTCCTGAACAGCTTGCCCGGTGTCGAGCTTCCTTTCTCCTGGGCCATGGTCCACGAGGTAGGCCTCAGAAAACTTCTGGAATCCTCCAAGAAGCGTAGCTCGACGAAAACTTCACCCTTGAGGGGCATAGAAGATTCCGAAACGGGTCCCTGTTGATCGGAAGTATAAGCGGTGGAGCTTGAGGCTCGATTTAACCGTAAAATGAGATAAATCTCTTTGAAAAAGCGCGAAATGCCGAAAAAGCTCGAGAGCTATAGCACGAGGACTCCCAACACTTGAACGTGCGGTAAAAATTTGAGGATGGCTGCCAGAGGCGGAGCTTAGGGAGAGGGCAGTCATTGGCTGGGGGCAGTATGACCCAGAGATCAGTGATTGGTCACAACTAAGAAAAACAGATCAGAAACGAAACTGATACTGATTTTTTCTTTACCGAGGATTCCCAGCCTGACGAGGGGGAATATTCATGAGCATGTGAATCCATGCCAGACCCCATGCTGGAGAACTAAAGTACTTGCGCCCACCGCAGTGACATTAACATCTGTACATACCCACAACACAGAGATGCTGCGTGGCCATTTACAGATTTTGAGTGGGCCTTGCCCGCTCAGGCCATACCCCATCTACGCACCTACGTCACTGCCCCTTTTAATCCCTTTCCTGATGCTTTTGAGACACTCTGGAGATTATTTTCTATGGTGTTGTAAAGTTAGGGCAAGGTGTAAAAGGCAGCAAGCCACCTATGTGCATGTCTACGCGGAATGGCTCCCCACCGCCAAATTCTGCAAAGGCACAAAATGAGCTCCTATACGTCATTGCCACTTTAAAATAATTCCCTAATGCTGGTGCCCAAAAACACATATATGATGTTCGCATGGTCTTGTGAGGAGCATGGTCTCGCCCCTACAATTTGACCTTGGTTCAAATTGCAGCCTCAATACGACTTAAAGCAGATCGAACACACTAAACCAATTGACACTAGCAAATAATTTGTTTTCATAATTCAAACGACCAGGGCATACAGTGTCTGGCCTCTGGAAAAGGTGGGTGGACAACACCCACTCACATGTTCCCTCAACGTGTGCCCTGTAAACACACATGGTCCCTCACCTCTCACTCTCAGACAGACACGCACACACACACACACGTACATTACCACATACATCGTTTCTGACTTACCCCTCTTTCGGCACAGTTCCTCTGCAGTACTGTACACAAGAACCCAGGAAGTCACATTTAAGGGCCCGAGGATGCAGACAGTGTGTATGTGAGGGTTCTGAAACGTGACCCCCTTGCACTGCAGCAGATGCAGTGTTCACGGACAGCTGGAACAAGAACTGATGCCTTTTTCTGGATCCAAGATCAGGGGATACGCCTTTGCCAGACCTAATCCAGCCGAATTCCAACACTGCTGACCATAATGCACGTGATACCCACTGTGGGATTCATACCACTGTTGCACATGGGCTCGTTCCCAATCTGTATTAACATTAGGGATGAAGTAATTATAATGGTTATTTATGACGCGCTTAATACCCGGAGGTTTCGTAGCGCGGACCTGGGATCGAACCTGTGTTGCTCCGCATTGTCTTGCTTCCAAGACGAGCTTGTTGCCCCTGAGCTATCCTCCCGGACCTGCTTCAGAAGGTGTGCATGCAGTGCTGCAGCTACGGTCAGCCATTCTGAACATTCTGTGCACCCCCTGAACACACATTGGTTTGCCTCCCATCGCTCTCCTCTATGACCATAAGTACATTACCAGTCTCTGTAACCGCAGCGTCCATCTTCTGACAAGGGGTGCGCTGGTAACTCCTGCCCGGGTGCACAAGGTGCTGTGTGAGGGTGCAGTGGTGAGAACAGCAAATCTGTAGACACAGCCCTGGGTTTTTCTGAAGGACCTCTGTTTAGGGTGACCAGACCTCCCGGTTTTGCTGGGACTATCCCGGTATTTGGTGCTCTGTCCCCCTTTCTCAAGATTATGTTCCCATTGGAAACTGCAGTGGTCCCGGTTTTTGGTAGTAAGTCTTCATGGCTGGCAGGAAGGAATTCACAATCTCGCAGAGAGGAAATGCTGCATTTTACAATTTAAGATAGTGTTAGTGTGTGATAAATGTATTATAATAGGCGTTTCTTTGAAACCCCCCCACCCCTCATTTCTCCTTCAAACGCTACCAATGTGTAGTACTTCGACAGCCACTTTCAAGTGTTAGTCCTGCTTTTATGTCAGTTACCCTGTGCCTGTTTTTTTCTGGTCACCCTGCCTCTGTTGCGTTGGTACCAGGTTCATGTTTACTGATTCACAGAGAAGTAAAGTGAGGCGGCGTCGGTGTGCTTAAACCGGCTAAACCAGTCTAAAATCTCAGTAGACATTCAAGACCACAGCAAACTTCTTGAACGACCTAGGTTTTGAGCGTCCCTTCTGACATGAAGTCTCTGGGCCTGAAACAACAGACTGGTTTAGCTGCTTTGTAGGTTGTAACCTATGGCACTGGAGCTTAAGTCTCTCCTCAGGTAATGCGCTCATCGAAGCAGGAGGTGTGTAAAAAGGACCTAAAGATTGTTCATTTCTGCCAGTGCCACCTGCTGGCGTTACTAGGTCATTACCCACAGAGATTCCGTGAGTACATTTGCTGCATCCAACCTTCCCAAGTAAAACGTTTTCAAATTCTGTCAGTAAACTACCTACATCGAATAATTAAATAAGTTGCCTTGTGTTGAATCTTCTGACTCTGCTAATCAGTCAGTTTTCCTTTGGCAACGCTTTTAAATTGCCATTCTGGCTCTTGTAGTTTTGCTTATCCCCTTATAAAGCACAGGGATACGGGTGCCAGAATGCAAAGAAAATAACAGGACTAAATAGCACGACTGAAGAGAGCTTCTTCTCCTATAGGTCCAGAGGAGCCGTGCATCCCTGACATTGATGGTACCTGCGGCAGCTGTTCGCCTTAACTGATCCAGCGGAGCGACAGGACGGCCTGGGAGATAGCTGAATGGCTGTCTGAGTGTATGCTTCCTTTAAAACAAAACGGGGGCCTAAGAGGAAACGCTGATGCAATGGTGGAGTGAGGATGGAATGGCAGATGGATGCCACTTGGACGATTGCCACAGCTTGCCATGGGACTACAACTCCTGCTGGTGAAGGAAGGAGCACAGATCCCGACTGTTGCCTTCTGGGACTCTAGGACTCCTCCTATTATTACTAAGTAATTGCGGTTACATTTTGAGAACTATAAAAATAAAGTTCATTATATGAACTTCAATTGATGGCATACTTGGATAAATTAATTTCAGAAGTAAAGATATATTTAACACAATAGTTTGTAGCGATATGCATCAAGAACAAATGAATTGATTAATGTTCTCAAAGAAGACTTTCAAACAGTTAATGTTTTTAAAAGAGCATTCGACTAACTGGGAACAAGGACAAGACAAGCACAGACACAATAACAACAACGAGAATATTAGAACGATGGATAATGAATGAATTCCATTAGAATGTCTGTTCTCTTAGCATGTGGGATTCCTCCTGCTTCTAGGCACAGTTATAACAGGTATCATCAGTGACCCATGTATTGGTAGCCAATGTCTCGCCGTCAGACGTATGATCTGCAGAGGCTGTCCTGTCACCCGATTCTTTCTAACTTGCAAGGTACAGGCTGGCCCCATGTGACAGGCGAGAACTTAACTTGTGAGTTGCCTACCCTGTGGATTACTCTTGGAGATGGTGCGGGGCAATTATAATGCATCAGGTGGACCACTCCAATCTCCCTTCACCAGCATTAATACCATTGGAGATGGAGAACCCAGAATAGGAGTACAGGTCCAGGTCTCTCTTCTAGAAAGATGACAATGGATGACAGCGCTGCAATCTTCACTCTTGAACTCTCTGGCACTTAGATCTGGCTGGCAGGATTGCTGATGTAAGCCTCGGGCTCTTCTTGCATTGTAATAGGGATTATTTTGACACCAAAGCTGGGGGCAACCGGAGGGATGCAGTTCCACACTAGGGAGCACCAAGGGACGTTCCCTCTCCATGCCATCACACTGTACTGGGATTTAGGAAGGATGGGTTCGTCTGTTGCAGATAGAATTGCAGCGTGGCGTGGCATTGAAGGAATCTATGAGGGAATGTCATACACACAAGGACACGTTTTCTTCTCCAACAAGTTTTTCTGCGTGTTTTAATTGAATGCATTAAATTAGAGGACCATTTAAAATGTATCCCCATCACTGTGGGCGTTACTGTACGCCATGCTGATAGGCTTTTATACTGCGCCCATCATCGGATGAGAGGATAGATGAAGTAGGGGTAGGATAGAAACAACCGGAAAGGCACAAGCGGGTAAAGGGGAGGAAGACAAGTATGCAGCATAGTCAGTTAGTGGAGTTCCCAGTAGTTGAGAGGGAGCTGCATAACCAATTGAGACTGATCCGCATTTGTAACATCTGGGGGGTGGGGAGGGCACAGAACACATCACCAGTATAGGGGTTTGGGGTGAGGTAAAAAGGAACACAAGGAAGTCCAACAGAAGAGTAACATTCAATGGTCCTGGTTCTCCCGTTACACTGCACAAGCGGTGTCTGCACAGCCAGGCCAGCAGGCAACAGAACACAAGCCTGGGAGGTGAAGGTCATGTGAGATTTTTAAAATTGGCGATTTATATCGCACTTAATGCTGGACTCATCCAGCTTGTACTCACCAGACTGGGAATCACACCTATGTTGCACTGGATCAACTTTGACATCACTTCCTGTGGCCATATTGGATTGGTGACATCACTTCCTGTGGTGATCTTGGATTGGAGCATCACTTTCTGTAGCCATCTTGAGTCTGCCCAATCTCCAGCTGTAGGCCACAAGGGACTCCTCTGTGAATACCAATCAAGGAGAAATTGCCTCATCTCAGCAACACTATGGACAAAATCAGAGAGACCAACCACTACAAGACTAGTCGATGAGAGCGTGTGATATCACTTCTGGACTCCCTGGGGATGTCCATCCAGAGGCGTACCAGTTCAAGGCGGAACAGTGAAGGGTGAAGACCAGCCATTTACCAGCTTCTTTTCCTTTTCACTTATGCTTTTGGCTTCCCTCCTGCTGCATCTGTGAGTACCCATAGCTTGCAAATTACAATGCTTTCTCTCCACTGTGCGGTGCTCACCTATTATGCATTCACTCCTGCTACTCCTCCTACTCACCTCTCCCTATGCTTTCTCTAATCACACTGCAACTTCCTACTTTCCCATCCCCATCATAAAACTCAAATCTCAAAACTCCCACTGTTCCATCTCTCTTGCATCTCCTACTTCCAACAGACAAAGCTAGTGAGCTAACCATACCTCCTCCTAACACCTATCCACCTCGTCTCTCTTCCTTTGAGACTCAACTTCTCTACTATTCCTTACCACATCTACTGAACATTTCACTCTGGAATGCTTAGTCTGCATGCAACAAAATGCCCTTTATCACTGACTACTTTCACGGCAGCTCTCCTCCCCTAGACCTCCTTGCTATCACTGAAGCCTGGATTTCTCAATCTGACACTGCCACTCTGTTGGCGCTACACGACTCCAAACTATACTTCATTCACTCTCCTCACCTGACTGGCATAGGTGGAGGCGTCGGATACCTACTCTCTTCGGGCCTCATTGCCTCACAAATCTCCAATTCCACACCCTCCCCTACCTCCTTTGAATTCACCATCTCTGCCTCTTTGATGAACTTGGGCACCCCCTTGCTTCTATTTCCACTAAACATTACCTCATTCTCTTTGGTGACTTTAACCTTCCATCTCCAATGTATCTGAACTTCAGTCTTTTCTTAGTGACCATGCTCTGTACTCTATCCATAGCCTACCTACCTACATCAGGGATACATCTTTGGATCTATTATTCATCTCAACCTCTCTCTCAGCCACTAATACTACCATCACACCATCACAATTTGATCATTCCATTGTTTCAACCACCATCTCCTTTCCAGTCTCTGGCCTCTCCTTACCACTTGCCTAACCCATTACTATCTGGAAATGTAAACCTTCTGCCATTGCTCCCCTTCTCTTGGACCTACCATTCTCACTCTCCTACTTCACGCCTGATTCCTCTTCCACTAACACTGCCTTCTGCAGCTTCCAATCCCTCCTATTTGACTTATTCCCCTCACACTCTCCACTGCTACCTTTCACCCCTTAGTCTCGCCATCCGCAATCATGGATCACCCCATTCATACGTTGTCTCCGCACAGAAATGCATTGGCTGCTGCCCAAATGGAGGTGTACCCACTCGCATGAGGACCTGTAAATCTACCTCTATGCCCTGAACTCTTTCAAATTCACTCTTGATACAGCAAAAACGGAATTCGATCTCACCCTCATTGGATCTCACTGCAAACATCCTCGCCGGCTTCGGGGCACCCTAAACTCACTCCTTAATCCTCCTAAGCATATGACTATCAACTCCACTCTTAAAGCTAATGACCTAGCTGAATACTTAACTGCAAACATTTCCAAAATTAGAGACTCTCTCCTGACTTTCCTCACACTCTGTTTTATTTATTTATTTATTTATAACACCCGGGAGCCCACAGGCATCAGGGCGCACAAATACACAAGGTGGACAACAATATCATGGGACAATTATCAGAGCAAGGGGAAAAGAGAGATCAGGGAATCACTCAAAGAGAAACGTCTTGAGCGACCTTCTGAAGATTCTGATATTGACTTACGGGAGCATGTTCCAAACTTTGGCTGAGCATACAACAAAGGAATTGCCCAAGGCTTTTTTTGTCTGAAAGTTGGGTAATTTACCTGCATCAAATGAAATGAGCACAATGATCTGGCAGGCTCGAAGAAGGTCATTAGGTTTTTCATGTAGACAGGAGTCTTCCAGTGGAGACATTTATGCACCGTAGTGGCTGCTTTAAATACGAACTGCATGATTTTGTACAATTGAAATGATTTCTGCAAGTTTTTTTTTATCAGCACCAATCAGAAGGGAGTTGCAGTAATCAACCCTAGACAAGATGACCGACTGTGCTATGATGGTACAGTTATGTTCTGTGAGATACGGACGAATATTTTTTAGGAGTCTTAGGTAGTCGGTACAGTTTGTTGTAACCTGATTTGCATGGATTACTGCGCTCATGGAAGAATCATGGTGTATACCGAGAGTTTTGATCTTACTTAGTACAGGGATGTTACAATCGTGGATGGGAAAGGATCGACAGTTGGGTTTTAATTTGGCCTGTAAGATAAGAAGCTCAGTTTTTCCTCCGTTGAGGCACGTCCAGTTATCTTTCATCCAAGATTTAATCAGATCATAGATATGTTCCAAGTTTGCTGCATCTGTGTCATAGTCCCCAGAGATCTCCAAGACCAGCATAGTTGGTCAAAAAGACGCCTGTCTCTTCCAAAAGGCTACATAGTGGTCCGGCATATAGGTTGGAAAGTACTGGGGACATGCAAGCCGCCTGGGGTACACAGTAGGTCATGGGCACGGCCTGAAGAGGCATCTCCCCAGAAGGAACTAGACAGCTGGCCGGCCAGAAAGGAATGGACCCATTCAGATGTTCTGTCGGAGCAGTCAGCATTATCTCTCAAGGTGTGAAGTAGGGGCTCATGGTCCAAGATATCAAATGCTGCTGACAAGCCAATAGGTCCAATAGGAACAGTAGTCCAGCCTTTCCCCAATCCATAATTCCTGACATATATGTCTGCAGATCGACAAGGGCAGTCTCAGTACTGTGGAGCGATCGGAAGCCTGACTGTCTTAGATGCAGGGCACTGCTGGCTTCTATGAATGTCTTTAGTTGTGACGTGGCCACCTTATCCGTTATTTTTAATAGAAAGTTGCAGAGTTGCAGTTAGTTATTGGCCTTAAATTACTTGTGTCTTGAGGGTCACAGAAAAAAAAATATATATATATATATATATATATATATATATATATATATATATATATATATATATATTCAGGGACCATGTAAGTGCAGAATGAAGCATTAATAAGTCTGACCAAAAATCTCCTTATTGTCAAGAATCATTTTTGTAGCAAAGTATTTCCTGGGCAGGCTGATGGGTGCATGGCTCCTAGAATGTGTGATAGATCTGAAATGGACACTGGGTGGAAATTAAATACACCAGTGTCTATGCCTGGCGGTACAGCTGGGAGGGTGGGATGAGTCTTGTTCTTTTTTTATGTTGTCCCTAGCCTTGGATACTTTGGCCTCAAAAGCTAGTTGTGCTTTGGTACAATCCAAGTTTGTGGACATGAATGTCTCTGATTGAGCTTTCGGTTTTTCTAAAAGTTTAAAATTTCAAAAAGCTTCTTGGCTTTATTGCCAGCTCCATCCATCAGCATGTTGAACAAAAATATTTTTGGATTCAGCGGTAGCAATTTTATAGTATCCTTCGAGCGTTTTCCACATGCAGCTTTATTTTCAGGAGAGGGGCATTTTAGCCATTCTCTCTCTCAGTTTTTCTTTTTTCTGATTTCATGGCTCTAAGCACTTTAGAGAACCATTTTTAATGTCCTGCGTTGTCTCGTACAGTTTCAGTCTTAAGTGGGCTAGTTGATCTAGTAGGCCTCCAAACTCAATGTTAAAGGCATCGACAAGTAACTGAGGGGGAGGAGAGGGGTCTTATGCAGCTATAATAGTCATGATTTTACCAATGCATCTCTGGAGGTCAGGTGCATGCGTTTTTTGAAAATTACGGTTAGGGATTTTCTTTAGCAGGTTATTTACCTTAGCAAGGGGTGCTTGGAGATAGATTTTGAAAGAAAAGTCTATCATGTAGTGGTCAGTCCATATACATGGTCTGGTACTTTTAACATGGACGTCTATATTCCTACATTCTACCTGACGTTATTCTCCCACCTACCCCCCTGGGATATTCCATTCAGGTGGCCAGGAAAGGGCCACTGCTTTTGGATCCCGACCCTGGGGTGGATAAGCGAGGGAGGATCACCTGAGTGGAGGGTCATGGGGGATTGGGAGGAGAACATCTGAGGTCCAGACATGGTATTCCTCCTTTTCCCATTCCACCTGAAAACCCTCTCTCAGCTTTCATGGGGTATTTGCAAACCCATTCCATCTCCCCATCCCCATTTCCAACAAATACTGGGACGAGGAATAGGCAACAGGGAGTAGTGAAGATTTTCCATGGGAATAACATGGGGAGTAAAGGGAAACTGGCTACAGAAAAAACGTAAATTGTCCCATCAAGAGAGTCAGGCATGTACTAATTATCACTCACACCCGACTCCACTGGACTGTTTTGCTAACTATAAAACATGTGGTTCTTCACAGGTGAGAGCGCATGCTGTGGACGTTGTTTGGACGAGAGGAGCTGAGAAGCAGGAGCTACGTTCAGAGGAGAACGGCATGCCGAGATGCTGGCCCATGTTTGTGAGGGGCTGCAGTGTGACATGGGTGCTAGCCTTAATCAGTGAAGCATCCTGTAAGCGGCTATTGGCAGTCGGGACACTGCTTGTTCCCTTGGGACCTGTGCCGGCCCCAAGGGTATCTGAGGGGCAGGTGATGTGACCCTGACCTCAGGCCCGCACAACCAGAAGGGACCCCTTGTCAACCCGCTGCTGCCCAGGCGAGTCTCGTGAAAGTAAGAGAGCGACTCGGGAGCATGTGGCTGACTGAAGCGGAGCGGGCGAACGGAATGCAAAAAGCAGCACGGAGCGGAAAAGAAATGAAGGGAAACTAGCAAAGCAATTTAGAATGAAAAAAGAGGACAAGTAAGCAAAAGCAAGAAAGCAGAGCAACCAAGGGGCGCAAACTGAAGGAACTGTATTAAAGAGGGCACAAGCGACCCGAAATGAGAGAGAAGGGTGCAAGCAAGCCAGCAGAGTGGAAAGTGTGCAAGTGAGCATGGGAAAGCAAGAACGAAGGTTCCAGTGGGCATGGAAAGGTAATGAACGTACAAGTGTGCACGAGAAAGCAAGAAGGAAGGTGCCAGTGAGCACGGGAAGGTAAAGAGGTAAATAGAGTGCAAGTGTGCACAGGAAAGCTGGAGAAAGATCCAGGGGCATGAGAAAGAAGTCAAGAAAACAGAGGGGAATTGAAGCTTGGGGAAGGGAACCACATGGCATTAAAGACATTGGGCCTCATTACGAGTGTGCCGGTCCGGTAACAACGGTGCCGGTAAGCGTACCAGCACCGTTTGTTGCGGGACCGGCATACTCCGAGTTCTGTGAGCGGCTGCCGTCCCGCCCGCCAGGTCAGACCTGGCAGTCAGGACGGAAGCCGCTCACAGACTTTGACGGTACCAGCGGTACTGTTGCACACGGAGCCGCTGCTTCTGTCCTTCCCATTCCCACTGAGTCCTATAGGACTCAAATGGGAATGGGGAGTAACATTTTCCCGTGCCTGACTTCACGGACCCCCGGGGTTGTAATGCCCTGGCGATTCTGTGAAGTCAGGCGTTGGAAACTCCGGCAGACTCCTGCTGGTTTTACCGGCATGGCTACCGCAGGAGTTGTAATGAGGCCCATTGACATTGTTTGAACTATGGAGAAGGTCCTTAAAACAGTCTCTTCTGATTGTACTCATTCTTTTGAAGCTGACCAACCTACACCTGGTGAGAAGACCACATGAAACCAATCCTGGTTTTTCCTATTTTGGTTGAACCACCACTTTCTGCTTTTGGAAGACTTCCTAAACATATTTTTGTCAAAGAGTGAGGGCAATTTTAGGTTTAGACAGAGACAGATTTTTATTTTGGACAGATTTCAATGGCCCTGATCAGTTAAGGCAACCATCCCTTTAGTGTTAGGGCCAGTTGGGCATTACACCAGTGGTCTTCAAACTTTTAGGCCTGGGTCCCCCCCCCCCACCAAGCAAAATGTGGGCAGGCCGGGCCCCCTCAAAAATGCCAAATGGACAGTAGGTCCAAATGGCTATGAACTATCGCACACCGTCACCGTACCCTACTCCCAGTACAGTCCCTGGGCTCTTTCATCCCACTCCTACCCAGTCCCTGGGCTCTCCCGACCCCACCACAGACCCTGGGCTCTCCCGACCCCACCACAGACCCTGGGCTCTCCCCACGCTGCTCCCATCACTAACCCATGGCTCCCACCCATCCTGCTCCCACCACAGTCCCTGGGCTCCCCCACCCTGTTCCCAGCACAGTTCCAGGGCCAGTGATGGCTGGTGAATCTTTTAAGTGGAGGGGCATATATATTTTCCCCAGATATGCCATAGCGACTGAGCATAGCGAGGGAGACCAAACAAATCAAGCAGGGTTCGGGGGTTTTTCCCACAGGAAATGGGTTAAAATGTTGCATTTTAGAGCATATTCCTGTCCCCTGGGCTCTATAGCGCCTCAGAAGGAGAGCTGATTTTGGCTGGTGGGTAGGGGGACTGTGCAACAAAGGCGTTTTTAAAATGCCTTTGTTGTACAACCCTCACCCACTCGCCAAAATCAGCTCCACGGACCAAGATACACACACACATTCACACAACAAGCACTTTATCATTCACACGAGCACCCATTATCATACACTCACTCATAACACAAGCATACATGCATCCATACATATTTAAATAAAAGAACATAAACGTACCTCCTGCCCCGGTCCTGAAGTTTCCTCTGCAGCGTTCTAGCTCCTGCATCATGAACAGGAATCGGGAAGCAGGAGCGTGTAGGGGCCTGTGTGTGGGTGCTGGAATGCCCCACTGCAGGTTGCTCTGTCCGTATATGCAAGGAGGCACAGGAGCTCCCCCTCGCACATACAGACATGTAGTTCCAAAGCCAGCATTTCCAATAAGCTATGCAAGGTTTGCAAAGCAGATAGCCCCCAGCCTGGCTCAGTGAGCATGTGCGGATGGGGAACTGAACTGTCGAAGGGAACCACTGTTTCCCCTCTGACAGTTCAGCCAGCCCAGGAGCACTCCCTCAGCTGGAAAAAGCAGCTGAGGAAGTGCTCAGTCACTGGGCCGGCTCCTCAGCTCCTCCATAATTGGTGAGGGGGCCACTGGGTCGATGCCCCTGTGCCCATTATGGATGAGCCGCCAGGCCCAGAGGGGCCTATAGGGCAATAGGGCAATGCCTGAACCAAAAGCACAACATGCTAGTGTGGGCCCGTTTTTTGGGTCTAAACGGCCCACTTTTTTGGCCAATGTGGGCCAGTTTGATGAGTTACTTCACTATGCAGCTAGTAGTTTTGACCATTGTTGCTGAACAAATATTCCTGAAATATCACGATTTGCTTACATTTTAACAAAAAACACCCCCTTGGGTGCTATTCAAACAGTCTGTCACTAAAGGAACAAATAGCCATTGGAAACTGTGGGCCACTTTTTCATTGGTGCCAAGACAGTTTTATGCTCCAGTCTGACCCTGTAAGCCGCCCCTGCCCATTTCCTCCCTTTTTTAAAAATTTCAGGCTGGGGACTTGTAAAGCCCCCACTCACGCCTGGGGGGGGGGCGCACCCCACAATTTGAAGACTTTTGCATTACACCAACCCAGACACTTTAGTAAATAATGGTGTTGACATGAATATCTTTGAGTCTGTGTCTCTCTTGATACCATGCCTGTCTCACACTACTCTACCAACATCATCTGCCTCTATCTCCCACTCTAGTCACACTACGCCTACAGATAAGGGGTCTATCAGACACTTTTACTCCCTAAAAATAGGCAAATACTCCCAAAAAATAAAACTAGGGAGTAAAAATCCCCCCCAACAAAAAATTGAAAACAGACACGTAGAACCTTGTGCCCTTGCTTTCACCCACAGCTGCATGGATGTGTTTGGACAAGGAGTGAACACAGTAGCAAAGGAAGAAATTACTATACTACTGCCTAATAAACATGCATCTCTTAATGTGCATGAATAACTAGGTGCCAATGAATAAATATTACAAAAACATCAGCTTTTAAAATACTCCCATTGGGAATTGGACTTGCATTGGTATTCTCTAAAAAAATCATTTTACTCCCAACTTTAAAAAATACGGAGCAAAATACTCCCACTCCAAAATCTTACCTGGAGCACTGGTCACGCTAATACTGAAGAAATTCTATCTCTAGTGATGAAGGCTAACCCCTCTTGTGCCCCATCAGACTCTCTTGCTCCTTAGCTAATCGTGCCTATTGTCCTTTAGTAGCCTCAAACTCGCAGAACTCTTCAACCTGTCCTTTCCCTCTATTTTCAAGATGGCCACGGTCACCCCTCTCCTATAAAAAGGAAGGGGCTGACCCGAACCTACCTGAAAGCCTTTGCCCTGTATCACTCCTTCTGCATTACTCTAAAGTGCTCAAAAGGGTTGTGTTCAACCATCTTAAACATTTCGTAGACATCCGAAACATTGGATGTTTCCCCTTCCATCACTCCACACAAAGTGCTCTCATGAATGTCTCCAACTTCATCGCCTCTGATAAGCACCCAAACCTATCCACTATCCTAATTCTCCTTGACCTGTCTGCTGCCGTTGACACTCAATAACTCTGATGTCCTTAATACTTTCTCTTTTCTTGGAATTTACGATCAAGCCCTTGCCTGGATTGAATCTTATCTTGAATTCTTTGTTGCCTGCAACAACACCACCACTCAACTCACTCCTCTAACTGTTGGTGTTCCACAGGGCTCTAGTTTACATTCTACACCTCTGCTTTTGGGGCACTAATATCCTCCTTTGGGTTATTGTACCAACTCTTTATGGACAATACACATCTTTTCTTTTCCTGAACTCTCTTCTGATGGCACCATCAAAATTTAAAACTGTCTCTCTGCCATTAAATATTGGATGGATTTGCACTCTCTGATGTTAAACTCTACCAAAACAGAAGTGTTCTTCTGCCCTGCCAAATACGTTCTTATCTCTTCCCCTGTGATCTACATCCCACCTGACATCATTCCCTACTCTTCTTCAGCCAAAATCCTCAACGTCATCTATGACCCTTCTCAAACCTTCCCTACTTTCATCTTCGAAACTGCAATGGCGGCTCGCATCAGCCTCCTAAATATTAGGGAAATCAGGCACATCCTTCCTTTCAACACCTCCAAGCATCTCTTAACCACTTGTGCCCTCTCTAAACTGGACTACTGCATCCTCTTTGGTCTCCCCCAACTATGCTTTCTGTCCTCTTCACAAGATCATTAACTTTGCCATCAGGTCTCTGTGAACTCCCTCACGTCACACCTACGTTCCTCGTACTGTCACCAGGCTGGATGGCTGATGATGTAAAACAGGGCCATTTTAACGTTTTTTCTTCGGGTTCAGAAATCTATCCATGGTAATGTGCCACAGTATCTACCCTCCTCTATCCAACTCTACAAGCTTTCCTGTAATCTCCATTTTGCCTCCTCGACTACCCTTGTGGCACTTCACCCCTCCTGTGCTCTTTCTCTCTTCTTGCTCCACTTACAAGGAATTCTCTTCCCTGGACATCTGAAAAACCAACTGCACTCATTTGTCCAAAACCAAATTAAAAGCCCAGCTCCTCGTCTCCGAGTTACCCTCCTAACCTTCCTCTCATCTGCTTTCTGGGTAACATGTTTCCCACACTTCTAAGCTGCCTCTGTCCCTCACTTTCTCTGCCTCCACTCTAGCACTTCATCCATCATGGTCACATCCCTAACACAGCTGGCCGCACCACCTACCTGTTCTTAAACATTTCTAATATTGATTGTCCCTAATCTCTAAGTCCACCCATGGATTGTTTGCAGTGACTGTTCCATTTACTCCACTCCTCAATCTGGTCCAAATGTCACTGGAACTCACCCACTGTAAGAAGCGCACAGCTTCCTGTCATATCCAAGGTCTTCTCTATTTAGGTTCTTTCGTGATCAAAGGAGCATTGTTCCTTCCAGTATACAAATACAATTTAATTAAAGAAAGTAATAAGTGGGAGAAAATCTCTGAATGTGTTGTTGACTGTTAGATGTGCTTAGAGGTGAGGCTGTACCCCAGCAAACTGCTTTCTCTTCTATTTCAGTATAGGATCGGCTGCAGCCCTATACATGTGTGATCTCAATTCAGTGTGTGTGCATGATGTGTTTGCTGCAATAGTAAAACAGGAGGAATATACACTATACAGTCTACCTGACAGAGTGGATCAGCTTTGCGTGAGCTAGTGAAGTTAGTGGGAGTCCACTCACCACAGCGTATAAACAGAGCTCGCATTTCTTTGTACTCTGGAGAAAACCCCAGATCCATCCTAATCCCCTGACTTTGCTGGATCACCTACATCTTACCACATACTTGCAGTCTCTGCCTTGGTCTTGTATGTTTTAGGACTGCATCATGCTCATTTTCCTAACATTATTTTATAAAGATTTCCTGTCTGTTAACAGGCTCATTGATGTGTGCACTTTGCTAGCAAGCGTTATTGAACACAGAGGAGCTGGAACATGTAAACTGCACGGAGAGGACCACTCGTGTGTCCTCTCGTTTAATTGGGATTGTGTTTGTACCCGGATGTCACTCCAGCACTGAAATCTTGGTGCACCCAGTCTTCGAATGAAATTAAGTTTTTTTGAATTTTTCTTTTTGGTTTGATGTTTGTTTTTCCTTGCTGTGAAAATCTGTGCATATTATATGTTAGTTATTTCTGATTGCTTTTATTATGCGCTTAGAAATTAATTCTGTATAATTAAATGCTGGAATCAGGCTCAGACTGTCCTATAGGGCAATAGGCCGATAGCCGAACCAAAAACGCAAAATGCTTGTGTGGGCCAGTCTTTTTGGGTCAAAGTGGGCCCCTTTTTGGCCAATGTGGGCCAGTATCATGAGTTATTTCAATATGCGGCTAATAGTTTGGACCGGTGTTGCTGAATAATATTCTTTAAAATGCACAATTTGCATCACATTTTATCAAAAAACCTCCCCCCGTGGGTACTATTCAAACAGTGTCACAAAAGGAATGAATGTCCATTTGCAACTGTTGGCAACTTTATCGCTGGCGATCGAGACCATTTTATGCCCCAGTCCGACCCTGGCTGGAATGGAATATGCAACAGACAAGGGTGCGATTGTGTGTACATTCCCACATGAGTGAAATATTACCTCTACTGTTGCATTTCATTTAAAGTGATAGGGCTGGTTGATTAATCCTGCTCAGCACCACCAAGAAATGATTCGCCTAAATAATTGTTACAATTAATTCATTACTGGAGGGACAACTCCTTCAGTTTTTGTATTTCAGGTTACCCCGGTCACTTCCAGAGTTGCGGTTTGTCCTCATGCCCGCATGGTTCAAAATGTACCACCTCTGCCAGTAAAAAACAAGCACTACAGCTTCCTGCCTGCACCAAAGGAAGCCCCAGAGATTGATAGCTGTGGAAAAAACCTTGATCAAACTTTTTATCTTGATCAAAAGCTAGATACAGTGGAAGATGGGGCCCACTGGCCAACAGCAGACCTCCTCTCAATGCAAGGCTTTCCCACTTGCTTAAACTGTGTGATCCTGGGCTAAGCACATTAGGTCCTTATTTCCGCTACCGATAGGTGCACACTCATGAAATACGCGTAGCCCTCACTCAAAAAACGATTTAGTGTAGTTGAGGTTACTGCATATCAGTGGCGTGTTCAGATTCTTTTGACTGGGGTGGCCCAAGTAGGGGACTGACTTATGCAGAGGTGGTATGAGGTACGCGCGGACACACATAATGATCAGAGTTTAGGATAATGGGGTGGCCAATCAGATTGCACCCCAGGCCACTCCCTGGACACTGCTGTAATTCACCATTCATATGCTGCACACCACAAACGGCTCACACCGATGGGAGCATCCACCATGAGCCATGGCACTCTCGCCACTGACAAGCAAGACAAGTGGCATATTGCACTGCTTATGGCGCAATTACTTAAATTATATGCCCACTTACTAGGGACACCTTCCGTACGCTTCGGAGCAGCTCCTTCTTTGTGCGGGGTGTAGCCCCAAATAACGACAATCGATTCGATCCCCTGCAGGTGACATGGCGGGAAGGAAAATGGGAGCGCTGTAGAGGCAGCCAACACAGTTCTGCCATACGTGTATCTCCCGGAGCTGGGCATAGGGAACAGGAGACATGATGGTACAGACTGCTCATTTTCCCAGCCGCCCTTGCGTCAATGATGCCGCTTCCCCGGGCACACTGCATGATTGCCTTGTAGTCTAGCAAGGACCAGAACCGCCATCTAGTTAGCTTGAGGCCTGCTCCTGTAGAGACTTGGGGCTACCAAGCCAGAGACAGCTACCAGGCAAGTGGGCTGTGCCCCCATACACGTATAGGGATCACATTTAGAATAATAAATAGAAGCCCCCGGATGACTAGCCGCCCAAGTGGCATCTGATAGGCAGCGAGAGTGACGCTTGAGTGGTCTATGATGTCACTCGCAACTCTGGGATGGAATATACCCCGTATTTGAAAGCTACCCATGCATTATGTTATGTTGGTTATGCCCTGTCCCATCAACCCTGCACTGTCTCCTGGACCGGCACTGCAAGGAGAGTAGGGGGGTGGCATGGGGACGTGGGCGTACTATGCACTACCATACATGATACCAGTTTCCCTCTCCCCTAACCCCACAGCAAACATGTCATAACATTCCGAAAGGAAAGTAGTTGCTAAAAGGCAAACCCACACAATCAACTATGGTACCTCGGGGGTCGACCACCAAAGGAACCTGGTACAATAGCATATGTGCATGGCACGTGATACTGGCATTTGGCCCATTTCAAAACACTGCCAACTGAGAGACGGTGTGATCTGGCCAGGCTCACACAAATGTGTCAAGTAGTGTAGCTGGGATTAGAATGTAGGTCAAATGAATGTACAGCTGGCAGCCCAAACAGCAAATCCCAGCTCCTCCTAAAATATAATACTTTGCAAATAATATTATCAGGGAGGTGGACCGTGGACTTCTAGCTTCCAGCCCCTGCGCGGATGATCTACACCGGAGCCTTGACAATGGGCCGGATCCCGGATCTACAGAGACCTCTCGTCAAAACCCGCACGTTCCTCTGAGAGGATCCTGGCTAGCGCCACGTGGCGTGATGCCAATGCCGAGCAGCAAGAATGCACTCGTCACCCTCAGGCAAAGCCAGAAGAGAATAGAGAGGGCATTGTCTGATCAGTAGTAGAACTCCATCAAAAAGCCAGGGCGCGGGGGCGGCGTGCCAACCTCACAGCTCAACCAGACAAACGGGAGGCATATCCTGCAGCCTACCAAGGCCCCCTGGGACAGTCACCGTTAAAGTATGAGCCCCCCACCACCAGGAGTCCTCCGTGAGAATGTAGACATACCACGCATATTCATCAGCAGTTTCGCCACATTAAAAGCAGCGCGCCATGCACTGCCTGTCGAAGTTTCAGGCTACTTCATTTGCAGAGTAGTATCATTCCCAGAAGGATAGCTCAGCGGCAACGTGTTCGCCTTGGAAGCAAGACGACATGAAGCAACACAGGTTCGATCCCCGGGTCTGCGCTTATATACCACTGGGTATTTAAGCGCTTTATAAATACGCAACTAAAACAAAAACAAAAAATTATTAGGCAGAAATAATAATATTATCCAATATTAAAATCCAAATATATCATATTTAATAGCATCGGTGATTTTCTGGTGCTGCATATTGGTAAGTGGGCAGGTTTGCTCAGTTTGTCCAAAAATGATCCCTGCGGTGATAACTGTCTAATGGGAGCTTCCTTTGAGCTGTAAAAACGGTTTGGCCCTGCCCTAGTCCTTTCAGGAAATCCTTCTAGTCTCCAAAGGAACAGCCCGTCTCTGTACATTAAGAAAGGCGATATACACTTTGCTGTACGTCATTGAAACCATCTTGGAAAACAATTACTTTAGAAATCCACAGGCAAGTAAAAGAGGCGATTAGTGGTTTGATACACGGTGTAAGAAAAGCGTCTCACCCAAGTGCAACACCCAAACAGCCTCAATCCATTTAATCAATGATGCCCTCTTTATCAGAGACCCCATTTCTCTTCGTCCTGTGGGGCCTGGAAGCACCCTATGACGCCCTCCTTACCACCCACACCTCATGCAGGGTGACACTAGATCATCTTGCTTCGCCCTAGAAGACTGCAAGCCATTCGTGTGGGGACGTCCATTCTCTCCTCCCCCACTACCTGTGATGTCAGGTAGGCCTCATAGCTCCAGGTGCTTACCAATTACATTCAACCTCTGTATAGAACCCAAAAAGGACACTACAGGACAAGCAAGACATCACCACACACCAATAAACTGACAGCACTCAGATCTAATCCAATCAATCATTGGTGGCGGGATGTCAAGCCCCGGAGGTCCTGTCTCATCCATTAATGAATAGCAGCCACCTGCTCAAAGCGGAATCTGGAAAAGAGAAAATCCAGTCTCTTGCACGGGAGAGCTGCCAAGACTCCGGTCCAAGCTTGGATACTGGAAAAGGACCTTCACAAGCGGCTTCACACTGGTCAGCAAATGCCCCAGGCCTCCAGACTGCTACACCAACACTGCACAATGCTGAAAAGGATTAAACACGTAAAAACACAAACTGCCTGGTACCAGGTGAGCCTTCTTTGTGAGATAAAATCATTCCCGGTCCCTACCAACATCCGCTCTTGCACACTGACATGGGCAATGCATTGCTCAACAGACCAGCAGCATCTACCCTAACCCTAATGAACGTCGTCATATGCCATGCAGCCGTCAGAGTCATCACATGGCACCAAAAATTAGATAATTGCACACCCGTTTTAAGAGAGCTCCATCTGCTCTCCTTTCCAACCCATCTTACGTTTAAATTAATCTACAAAACAATCCAGTTCAGAAAGCAAAGCCAGACTATGTGGTGTGACGAATCCTGCAGACCCCTC
This sequence comes from Ambystoma mexicanum, assembly GCF_040938575.1. Lineage (NCBI taxonomy): Eukaryota > Metazoa > Chordata > Amphibia > Caudata > Ambystomatidae > Ambystoma > Ambystoma mexicanum. Next base: position 1,341,946,923 of record NC_090921.1, read on the forward strand.
ACTGAAACCCTGCCTAAAGTCCCCTCCGAGTGGCCAGCGGAAGGCAGACGATGCCTGATCCCAACCGTGGGGGTGGTGTACTGCGGGAGGATCACCTGGGTGGAGACAAGGCCCAGGGAAGTGACCAGATGCCATGGGATGAGACACAGTACTTTTCCTCTAATGGGGAGACTAGTACCACTGTGCCCAAAGAGATCAAGGTTTACTGTAATTTTAATATCTCTAAACCTCCTATGGAAACTAAGGTGGTAAACCCTAAAATTGTAACACCATAACCGATTAGGCCAAAAGAAGGAATCTTTTGGGTATCTATACTTAAAAAGCCCTCCTCACTACCAAAGGTACACTACAAGGAATGGCAGAAATGTTGTCTTCTCTAAATCATCTTCCTCAAGCCCAGTTAAAACATGCAGCTCCTCTGTGACAATTACTACGGGAATTAAATCGACCCTTAAAGATATTTCAGAAGTAGAGAAATCTTACTGTGATAAAGTAAACTACATGTCCCAGAATCCTATAGGGACTGAAACAAAGAAGAGGGATGAAGAGGTATGTGGATTTGTAGTCAGGCAATTAAGCAGATGAGCCTTTGAACATGTCAGGCAATCGAAGTCAATCGCTCACACCTGAAGCCAATTGCCAAACATGTGAGGCATAAAAGGCTGCAGCAAAAGAGGAGAGGAAGAAGGAGCTGAAATAGGAGTTGGAAGGCTGGCAGTAAAAGCAGCAGTAGTAGAGCACGAGGCTGGCAATTCACGAGGAAGTGTGATCACAGAAAGGATGCTCTGCGGAGCGCAGAGCCATCAGATTTCACCTGCAAGTTCTGAGAGGGTCCTATAGTCTCAAACCCTGCATTGCGGGGGCTGTAATGAGGAAGACGAGCTGAGAGTGGAGCTTTCCCCATGTGCGCCTACTAGCTGTGAGTGCAGAGCTGTGACCGCGCTGAAGCCTGAGGCCTGTATCAGAAGGCAAGCTGAGGGATTGAGGATTGAAGGAGACTCCCAATTAACGTGGCCAGAACCCAGACACCTGTGCTGCAGAAGGGTGTGGGTCCCAAGAGTGCCAAAAGTAGTAGTAGCAGTTGAAGTTGGGCACGTGAAGCAGCCTGCAACTGCAGTGTTCCTGGTGCCGATCATTGAAGCTCAGCGTTCAGGTTCACTTTACAAGCCTTGCCGGTAACTATTACTTGCTCAAAAGTAACTGGTGTGAGGTCTAAAGCGGGTATAAACTGTTTGTCACTGTGGAGCTCTTCCTAATAATGGAAATGTATCACACGCACTATAAGTGAGAGCAATAGTGCTCGCGTAAGAGGGAAAGACTTAATTTAATTGTTGACAATATCCTGTTGCCGGAGTGGCCGCAGTGCCTTGACATAAAAAGGGGAACGCTTTTTACAGACACTCCGAAAACCTTACTTTAACTTCCACAAGTGTTGCAAAAATATTCAGCACGTGTGGCCCATTGTATTTCCTTACAGGAGTCGGGAACAGTCTCTGTGATACAGAATAAGAAATACAATCACTGGTAGCTCTTTAAATCTAAAGATCTATGTGAAACAGTGATCACGTGTACCTAAATCTTGTTTTCCTTTGAAGACTGAACCTTGCAATAGTTAAATCATTTATTCTTGAAGTCCTGAAGTTGTTGCATTGACTAAAGGAACAAACATTACCCAGGCCATGAGGCGAACCCTTTCCATAATAAAACCAACCCGATTAAGAACAATCCATCTGGTTTGCGAGGTTCTTAAAGGACCAGTGTCCTCTGAAACAGGTGTGGTATTATTACTTGAAGCTGGAAGAGTGGCAATACAGCTTAAGGGTGGTTACTGGAACCAAGAAGGTGTGAACAAAGCTAGGGAAGGGAGATGGCCACTTGTAAAGAGTCAGCAGAAGTACTTAAGTAGCAGAAAAGCAGACAGAAGAGGGAAAGAGGCTGTTGTTTTCTTATAGTATAGAAAAGAAGAGTGCCTTGCCTACCTGTAGAGGTCAAAGTGTCTTGTCTTTAGATGCCCAACATTCAGAAGTATGAAGTTGTATAAGAGGTAGATGTACCAGAGTTGCAGTAAGGCAGACGGCAGACGATAGAAGCAAAGAAGCTGCCCTTTTCTTGAAGTATAGGAAAGAAGAGTGCCTCACCTACCTGTAGAGGTCGAAGAGTATTGTCTTTATATATCCAAAATAACATTGTAGAAGAAGCAGAAGTACCTGAACTGTGGTGGTCTATAAACTGTCAGTGGATGTCACATTGAAGTCGGTTGAAGTAGTAGTATACTGTGGAACAAAGGAGACTGTTCCCATGGTAACAGTAGTAGAAGGGTGGTTGTCAAGAGGAAGGCAACAACCCAAGAGTAAGCATCCTGATACTTATACTAAATGTTCTGCAGCGGTCTTAAACTATTGTAAAGTTGTCAAAGAAGTTATTAACCTAATATTTGAACTGTGACTATTAATCTTGGAAAGAGAACAACCAGGATTTCCATTGGTGCTATTTTCTTGGCTTGGAAGGGGATCCTTTCAACTGAAAGCTGTACAATTGTAACAGTGGATTTTAGTTTGGTGAACCTTTGTATTGATTTGGAACTCATAGGAACTGGTTCAAGACTTTTATTTTCCTTTGAACATTTGGAGAACTGACTTTGAAAAACCCTGGGGAAGGGATTTGCCCAGGACAAGTGAAGGTCATCCAAATACAAGTTAAATACTCTTTATCCTTTTTATGTTGTTTATGATTTCCTTTGAATGTTTTGTTGTTTAGTGTGAGGGCCAGTTTGTTTATTTTAGGAGGTAGTCCCTTGGACTTTGGACCAGGTATGGAATTCTTTGATGGAGTTGGATTAGCGAGGATTTATTAGCAAATTGGTTTCATAATAAAATGTCTATTCTTGAGAAAAGCACAAGCAGTTGTCCTCCTTGCATTACTGACCTTCACACTTGTCAACAAGCTAGCTACCTATGTTCGGCAAACATCGACCCATTTTCACATCACATGCGTGGAGATACAGTGAGCCAACTAAGAATTAATCTGAAACAAGCACATTCTATTTACGCTCCCAACATCTGGAATGTTATCCCATCACTTAGAATGTACTGTGCCCTTCACCCCTCCTTCAGTTCAGAACAGAATTCGATTTCCACCTGTTCCTTCGACTCCCCACTCCTCTCTCAAGGTCAAGGCCTCAGGTTCCACAAACCACACCTGTAACCCACATCAGATCTCACATCTCCAAGTCAATTAAAATAAAAAAGGTTCTCAACTCCTACCTTTTGCTCAAAACTCAGCTATTACGTCGTGGCAGGGGTGACTTGTGGTCAGACATGCGCTTCACTAGCATGCACTCTTGCAACAGAACAATGGTTAGCCTGAAACCATGGACTGAATGAGGATGGGTTTAGCTCTCCCCTGCCACCCAAGAAAAAACAGGTAATTTCAAAGGCAGGTAGGGTGGGGCAATAACATGACTGACCCTGCCCCTTCTCAACTTTCTTTTACGGAAACTTAAGCGATGTTATCAACTGCACAACTGAAGTAGGCAAGAGACAGTCTGGGGGGGGGGGTGGCATGGAAGCAACCACTGACATGTGGATCATTGGAGGATAATGTCTGGGGACTGCAGCCCATAGGTCACAGCTTTGCAAAGCTGTAGTGGGGGGGTCCAACAAAAACCAAAATGCTACCCCAGGTTGCTGAAGAATTGCATATCACAATGTGAAAACCTCAATCTAACCCTCGTCTCCATCTGGTAATGCAGAGGTGTTGTTTGAGTAATGTGCCCGATGACATTTTATCCCTTATGAGGGGACAATGGCAAGCGGCTCACAAGGGTGCATGCAACTTGCTTGTAAGGTGCAATGGTTTCCTCGCCTGGAGGACAAGGGATTGGTTCAAGCCATTTCTCTTTCAGAAAAGATATTGCTTGATTTCAGCGACAGGGCAAAGCTTGTAATGTTGTAAGCATGTATGTGCGTTTAGGATTTGTAAAGCACACACCTAGATGGAAAGAAAGCACAAATCTAGATTAGATGGAAAGCATCAGAGCGCTGTACATATGCGGTGCCCAGGTGGGGTATCAAGGGCATGGTGCAGAGGTAGCAGAGGAGGAGGAATGGTATGGGAGCAGGAGAAGGGAGCAGCTCCAGAGGGGTAGAAGTAGGGTTGAGTGTAGAGATCAGCTATTGGCGGAGATAAGAGTAGATCTTCCAGTCCTTCCCGAAGTGTAGGGTGGGGGGACAGCCTTATTAGCCTAGATAACTTGTTCCAGAGACAGGGTGCATAGTAGGAAATGGATGGTTTCCTGTTATTTTTTCCTCTTGCAGTTCTTGGTTTCCAGTCTAGTTATGCCGTGGCTTTTGGTTGTGCGTTGACCTCTGAAGATGACACAGTTTTCGGCCAGGTAGAGTGGGGTCTTGGTTGTGACTGTTCGGCAGGTGATTAAAGCAGATCCTTCTCCCTCTTACAGGAACTTACTCCTCTGAATGAATCTCCTTACAAACAGTCATTCAGAAGATACAAGCTTGGATGGCTTTGCATCTTTTCTGCCTAAACAATGACAAGACAGAGAACCTCCTCATCGGTACACACCATGCCCTAGCAAACCTGACCAAGCCTTCGAACCCTTCCATATCGAAGGTAACACCATCACAGTATCCAAATCTGTCAAGACCATAGGAGTTCATCTAGACGATACCCTATCACTTACTAGACAAGTTAATGCTTTCGCCTCATCAGCAGCACACACCTCCAAGTTGAGACCTTTCCACTCCCCTCAACAGCTGCATGACATTAGCCTGGGCATTGATATGTTCTAGGCTGGCTACTGTAATGTACTGTTTCCTGGCTCCCCTTCACTAAACATCAAGAAATTACAGGTCATCCAAAACAATGCCCTTAGAGCAGTAAATATTCCCAAACAGGATCATATCTCTGCTGACAGAAAGAATGCACACTGGCCACCAATCCGAGAAAGAATTATCTTCAAAACAAAGGCCATTACACACCAATGCCTATCGGACACAGCCCCCAGATACCTCTCTCAAAAAAGTACATTCAGTCAAACCTACCCGCTCCCTCTGCACTCACCAACATACAAATCCCCAGATTGAGGAGGAAGCGATCTGGAGGTCAGAGCTTCCTAGTAACCGCCGCTAAAAACTGGAACTCTTTACCGCTTGCACCAAGATCAGATCAGTCCTACTGGTCTTTCGGGAAGCACTTGAAAACTCTGCTTTTCACATTGAGTGTGGTTTGATCAATGCTCACCTTCAGATGACAACAGACTGGACTAAAACTGTAACGTTGTAATGTCTTGATGCCTAACCTCAGGCTCAAGTGTAAATGTTTTGAGGTGTAACAGGTTTGCTTCATTACCGTGCATACAGTACCTTGATGCACTTGGGTTTAGTACGATTAACAAATGGAGAAAAAAATGACACTTTTTTTAACACATGGATCCTGTGGAAACTGTTTTTAGATGTCACCTGGAAGTTTCACTAGCATGAGCTACTCACAGCTGGCATAATACCCCTTGGGACATCCTGCCCCTGCTGCAAACAGCCTTTGCTGTCTAGTGTTTTTTTTAATTAAAGGTAGGGTGTAATTGTGGATATGCCACTTGACTACTTCCAAATGATTTGTACGGGATCTAGTTCAGTGATGTAGCACAGTAAATAGGGCCCGCTTGCCATGCAATGCTGAGGGTCCTCCCCCCAGCTCGGCAACACATCACGGCTACCACCACACCCTGGGCCGACATAGACTACCATGCTTGAGCAATACACACAATCATGCTGCTGCAGGTGCGTGCCGCACTCTGCACTAGGAGAAAGCTATACATATATGTTGCAATGCATTATACAGCACATTTTGAGAAAAAATAGGCAAAAAGGCCTGAGTTTTTGCAATTGTTTCGTAGGGTAAAACCAGGGTTCAAGTCGAGGGTTCACGTGGGTAGACTAAGTCCCTCCTCTTTTTTTGAGAGGGTGATATGCTAATTTCTGGTAACACCACATTCAATTGGTATGTTAATAAGTCCCCCCCAACTTTTTTTGTAGGACTTGGCCCCTGGGTAACATCAATCAAAAAATCCAATACATGCAAGTCACCAACAGTGCACAGGAACATTAATGCTTCAATTAATGTAATGCTTTGCTATTAAAAATCCATGCCACAATCAAAAAATGTCCAACTGGCTGCACAATGTAGACCAGTCTAGACACAGAATAACATATTACAGTAAAACGTGCCATGCCACATTAAGAAATACCTAGACTGGTTGCACCAAAATGCCTGTCTAGCCACTAATAACACATATCATGCCTGCATAGCTTGGACATGAATGGCCTTTAGGATTTAGCGCACAACCCCCTCTGCCCCCGATCACCCCCCTCTCTCCCACCCCAACCCTCAAAATCAGCTCATCTGCCCAGAATTACCTCCACATTCCACTTTCTCGTCCCAATACTTATGTATGAGGCCCCCTGCCATATAGGTAAGTACTGGGATGAGGAAGAGTGCTACTAGGAGTAATGAGGATTACAGGTTACTAAGCCAGGCATTACCTCCATGTCCCGCTATCTCACCCCAGTACTTGTGTATGAGCTTTGCCTCATACACAAGTACTGGGACGAGGAAGAGTAGGTCTAGGAGTAATGCTGACTACCAATAAGTAATCCAGGCATTAAACACAAGCGCACACACCCACCGTTCACCATACACTCACAAAAGCACACACACCCAGGCAGCCACCCATACATCATGCACTCACACACATTACATTGTATACACACACACACTTACATGCACACACACATATTTAAACATAGTACATCTTCTTAGCTTTTTGAATCCGTTGGTTCAGGGAACGAGGCCTTCCTAGCTGCTGCATGGAGCTGAACAATTGTTCCCGTCATGTGCAGAGGATCTGGAGATCTCCATGTTATGGAATGGAGGGAGCCCTACGACTACAAAAAGAAATAGTTTCTTTTTGAGGTCACTCCGACTTCATAAAGCAATGATTTCCGTTACGGGAGCGAACCGTAATGGAATTAATTTCTTTATGATGGCAGATTGACTTCATAGAGCAACTATTTCTTTTTGACATCTGAGGTGGACAACCTCCCAGGACATGTGGTAGCAGGGACCCACTACATCGCGGGGGCTGCCGCTGCGCCAGTGATCTAGTTGCTGACATACGTGTCTTTACTCTTTGGACATGTCCTGACCTGAACTGCAAAGACAAAAGTTTTAGTAGCCACTTTTGGCCATCCCTGTTCAGTGCACCACCCTACCACTCCCGGTCTGTACATGTGTAGACACTGCCATGTAAGTTCCGCCCGTTCCTTCGCTATTCACCACCCTCTTTCCCTTACTCCTGCGTACCCATTTTTTTCCCTCAACACGCCTCTTTACTTGTCACATCCCTCCTCACAGACCATCTTTGCAATGCGCATACTAAAGCAAAAACTATAGGTTTTTCAAATTTGCATTTAGATTTTATGCAGCACTTCTTAAGTTGCTTACTGTTGTATCCACTTCCAGTGTTAGCAAGTGGAATAAGGCATACATAGAAAGACGTTACTCCCCCAAATATGTATTGATCATTGGGTGAGAATGATTAGCATGGCTTTGTTTAAACTGGTGAATGCAGCATGTCTGTCTTCTATTTCTATTATCATTCAGAGATCCACACCCCAGGGAATCTCTCCAGTCAACAAATGTACGACTCTAGCATTTCTATGGGCTTTTTTGCGAGGGAACCCTGCTTTACACGTGAACCTGACAAAACATTAGCAATTACGCAAAACAAATATCGCTGACTTCATAAGAAAAAAACCACAACAAAAATGAAACATCTCCAAAAGGCAGTGCAGTACAAAGAGGTGGATACAAACATCAGAACATCGTCTGTTTTATTCTACCAAGTGTAGTGCCACACGCAAGGAAGGCAACACGCTGCAAATTAAGTTTTGAGCATTTGAAAAACATAATGAAACCACACATACTTCCAGATTTCAACTGAGGTGATGGTCAATGGCAACATTGGAAAATAAAAGGCCACGCGTGCAAAATGCAGCTCCTGGCTTCTGCAGCTAAACACAGCTCTTGTCAGGCGTAGCTTCATTCCATTTAAATATGCACCCCTTGTTTGATGATCATGAGGTGAGAATGCCAAACGAGAGATCCCAGCATAATGACGGTCAGCCATTCAAGCCTCATTACAAGGTTTGGCTACCTCCAAACATGCAAGAAAGTCCGGCACCTGCGAATGGGCAATTACTGGGGTATTCCACCCCACTGGACCCGGAAATTGCCCTTTCACGGGTGCCGGAATTGGGTGATCCCCATAGGGCTCAATGGGAATGGGGATGCCTGTAGCACCGGCACCGTTTATAACGGTGCCTGTGCTAAAGGAATGCTGTGCTCGCGGGTGCCTTTCATTCCGCCAGGGCAGACATGGCGGAATTAAAGGCACCCGCGAGCGCAGGGTCCCTGGAGCTGTTGATCCTTTCACACCCTCCTATTCGTTTGTTGAGCCTCACTACGAGCTTGCCGGTCCGGATACAACGGTACAGGCAAGCTTACCGGTACCGTTGTAGCCGGACCGACAAGCTCGTAATGAGGCTCAACAAATGAATAGGAGGGTGTGAAAGGATCAACAGCTCCAGGGACCCTTTCAGACATGGTGCCCAGCACATCGGCTGTCAGCTGTGGGAAAATAATCATCAACAAATGAGTGGAAGTGAAAGCAGCTCCAGTCCCCTCCCCGCCCCCCCCCCCCCCCCCGAGGTTCTGCACAGTAGGCCGGACCGGTCAACTGTGCTCATGATGCAGATAGGTCTAATCAGATGGTCAGACCAGGCCACAGTAAGGGTATCAATCAGCGGAATAGGCAAATCCATATAAAGCATCATATCCAGTGAATGCCCTTACCATGAGAGCTGGGCTATGAACAGGCGACGGGCTATGATGTGCTGTTGGAATATCAGCCAAGGCCACACCTTATTCCAGGCAACAGCCCACAGGACAACATCTCAGAAAATCAATATTTGGGATATGTCCATCATTGACTTTGCTGGGGTGGACAGAGAAGTGTTTTAAAAGCAGCAGGATGATTAATATGTAAATGAGGGAGCATCAGTTTAACTAATCCATTATCACACCAGGCTGGTCGTTCGGCTACCATTAACTGTTTGTCGGAAATTATTGCCAGACCACCACCCTGCGCTTACCTACGGTTCAAGAATTTGATGAGAGACCCATCTAGAACACGGCGAGTACATTAAACCTGCTTTTATCAATAAGCCAAGTCTCCAGGATTAAAGCAGCATGTCGGCTTTCTTGACTAACAAGGGCAATAATGCAGCTGGCCTTAGCGAGTCCGGACCAAGCATTGATCAAAGCACAATTTAGGTGTGAGTGGGGTTAAAAGAGTTGGGGGGAGTAGATTTATTGAACAGTTAATGTTCCCAGGCTGGACTTGGATCTATCCGAGCACATTCATTTGAAGATCATTTTAGACAAGTTGTTCTTAGGGAGGCAACCAATCCTGCTATTCAGACTGCGGGTGGATTTTTGGGAGTAGCATATACTTGAATTCAAAGGAACTGCAACAATTACAAACTAAACTACAAATAATGTTTTTAGGAAACTTACCTGGAACTGGAGCAATCATCTTATACTCAGAATAAAGTGGCAATAACAGGTAATGGGGCAATATAAAGCCGTAAAGCTTACCAATTCCGGTCAGGACCAGTAACAGGAGGTGTATAAGTAGAGAAAAAGCAGCCCTAGAAAAACAGCAGATGCCATGCACATCGGAAAAGGCCCAAACAGGCTTCAAGCTTTTAGGACCTGCTGTCTCCTTTGGGATGACAAATAAGCGTGCATGCTGGAAGGATGCTTGGAAACGGCGTCGGCGGCTCTTAGTACTTCAAAAATCCACTCGAGCGGTACAACAACTAAAAAAGTAGAACCAAGAGAGGTCCTTAGAAAGCTGGATTGGGACTCTCCCTCGACTATTTTGTCCCTCTCAACATGGTACGGAATTGTACTTCTCAGGATCTTCGTCCACCACCCCTGTGCATCGTCTACACACAGGGTGGCTATCCATGCAAATGTGCACCTAGCCATTGGGTTTAAACCCATCTATGTGAGATCCCCTCCCTCTGCAATCCCACCTGGCTAAATGTATCACGTGCTACTCACCCCCTTATAATCTACACCTCAGAGCTCTCCTCTACCTTGCCATCCATCGTATGTCCTGGACTGCCTCCTGCTTTCGCTCCTTCCCCCTCCTGACTGCCCATCACTGGAACTCCAAACACTTAGAAATGAAGGCTATTAAAACTATGACGTGCTTAGAGATCGCCGTTAAGAATTACCTTCTTTCCCAGGAGGCAGCCCCAGAGAGTAAAATTGCCACCGTTTCATCCAATGACCCACAAACACCAGCACAACAGGAATGTACATTTGTAAATACTGAAGCTGCATTTAAAGGCCTGTCTTGTGCATTCCCCCGTTTACTGTTTCCATCTCCTTCCACCGCTTCCACCCGGTTTAATGGATTAGCTTCTAGAGTGTCCAAGGACTTGACCCTATCAGAGGTGATCAGGGACCACCTCCCAGTCTGGGGAAGGAGTACCATCAGGGCGTATGCCAGAGCCAGTCCTACCCCAGAGGTGGGCATGGTAGCTGGGAGGGCTCAGATCCCTGAACCCCCCCCCCCCCGACCCCCCTGAATGTGCCTTGAATGTAAGGACCGGTGCCTCTTCAAACACCTTCTGCCAGGGAAGTTATTTTTACTTTCTTTTAGGACTTCCAAGACCGGCATACACCACCATACCACGTAATCCCAGTGGACCAAGAGAGAAACCCGATGACTCACATACCAAGACTGACGTTCTGGCACCTGACATCAGAGGGAGGAATTACTCACTACAGCGGAGATTAAGCAGAACGCCGATCCTACACCCAGCTAGGAAAAACACAAGACTGTTTCAAATGGCCGTGCACATAAAGTGATAGGCGCTTAGAGAGATCTATGTTGCTTTGCTATTCTACAATGGCCAACCCTGGGGGGAAAAGACAGCATTAGACTGGGACCCAGAGTCAGGTGGAACGCAGACCCAATTGGGGAGGGGGGGGGGGATCAGGGAAGGTTAATGGTAGAAAGACACAGGTATAAAAGACTTGTGGGAACCAGCTCGAGTGAGGGGTGTTCGGGTGAGGTCAGGAGGTGAAGAGATGTAACAAGAGGCCAGGAGGAAGCCAGAAGACAGAGCAGAGTGCCGAAGAGTCTGTGGAGAAGTTGGATTGGAGAGCAGGTGACATTGTGTGTGAGAGACAGGTATCAAGTAGAAGGATGAAAGCTGTGATTGGGAGAGTGTACATTAGAGCGAATGGTATCGAGGTGAGGTGTAAGAGAGAAGAGAGTTAGGGGGAGGTGTTGACTGTGAGGGAGAGGGTCGAGAGAGTAAAAGTGGAAGTGTGAGGTGGATAGTAGAGAGAGAGAGAGAGAGAGAGAGAGAGAGAGAGAGAGAGAGAGAGAGAGAGAGGCAGACAGAGACAGACACACACACACTGGTGACTGGTAGAGAGGGAGAAGGGATTGGCAAAGGTTATACAGGGAGAGTTGGAAGGGTGGCGAGAATGGTAGGTAGAGGAGGGAAGTAGTAAAGACAAGAGGGAAAGGACTGTGAGAAGATCAGATGGACAGAAGCGAGAACAGCTCTTTAGTTGGAGGACTGTACACTCTTCATCACCTGACAATGAAGCTACAAGAGAGGTGTTCACCGTTATCTAGTGCACTTTTGGTGTCTCCAAAGGTCATCTTTGACATCTCAAACTGTCATTATTGAATTCTTGTCAATAAAACCCCCAAACCAGACATCAGACTCTTGAGAATAGAAGACTATCAGTAACAAAAGAAGGGCAAAAACCTCTGAAGAGAGAAAGGCGGGTGGAATTACCAGGGAAACCGCTCTGAATGTGTTGGCATGAGCGACGCCAGGTGCATGAACCTTTGTATGCATTCTGCTTGGCTGGAATGCCAGGTATTTCGGCCATTCACAATGCAATGCAGATTCTAGCCTCCTGAACAGCAGATATGTTTGCGCTCTTGGAATGTTCTGCCTCTTGGATTGGGTTGCGTCCTGCCTAATCCGAGAGGCTGATGGGGCATACAAATGAATTCTGCATTGTGCGCTGGGTAGTAATGGGGCAGATTTTTCTCTGAATCTGTCCCTTTGCTTTGTGGCATGGGAAATGGCACTTTCATCCCCACCAACCACTATATCATGACTATGTTAAGCGCCCGGCAATGGAACTGCGCAGACATCTATGCTCAGTGCTTCTCGGCATAGCACTGAATTAACAATAAACACCAAAGAAATCTTCGACACGTTTTCAAGGGACTCATCCAGTCGCCGCTACAGCTCCAAAACCGTGAAACCCCAGCACTGGTCAGGGAGAACAGCCGGAATCAAAGAGGTCAGTCAATATCCGTGTTAGTCCTTTTTGCTGTTTCCCCCTCAACTACGATTTCCACACCCACACCGACAAGGAAACTCGGAAATCACAACTGCGAGGACCATGACCCGCCCTGTGCCAAGGGATGCTTGATGTGTTCGACCACTCAGGGCCAGGGACAGCCCAAAAATATGTCCTGCCGCTACTGTGCACATCTTGCTTCAAGAGAGGCAGTGGACCAGCAAAATACCGTGTGCACAAAGGCAAGGTCATTTAAAGGGACACAGACAACTGAAAACAAAGACCCATGTGGCAGAAGGATTGCCCTCCAGAGGAAATCACTGCTGCAATGGGTAACACTGGCCTGTACTTTCCCAGGTCCACAATAGTCATTTTCTGTGACCTTCTTTTTTTTATCGTTTACGCTGTATATTTTCTAAAATTTAACAAAAGAATGATTACTTTTGGAAATTAATCAACTCTCACTGAACATTTGACTTTATTGTCCAAGTACCATTGGGTTCACTGTATCTGCTGCCAATCCGCCCATCCCTTCGATGGAGGAGCGTTAGGCTTGATTGCTTGACTACAGCTATCATAGGACAATCTACGAATATATATAGAGCACTGTCTAACCCTGCAGACAAAGCGCACACAGTGTGACACATCCAAGGGGGTTTGTCCCTTCTCCCCCAGGAGCAGCCACCCTCTTTGGAACTTGAGTCTGATACGCCATATGCTCCCTAGGGTGCCCCCCCCCACCTTGGGGCAATGAATGCCATAATGACAACATCCCTCCTCCCCTTTTCGTACAGTCCGACATGTTTGTAGGATATATGAGAGCTAAGCAGGCCCATTATGTATAGGGCCCATTTAAGATAAGAGGCTGTTTTTTTTTACTGGATATGGTGCCACCCTTTCACAGAAAACCTGGGCAAACCGTATTGTTTCTTCCGAACCACAGAGAATTTTAAATAAGCCACAGAGTCAAAGAGGAGGAGAACATCCGGCGAGCAGGAGGAAGCTCAGCCGAGTGGAGCCACGCAAGGAAGGAGTCCCGCGCAAGACATGCACAGAGGTGGGAGAAGGATGTCAGAGGTCCAACGAAGGCAGAATTCCCAAGCACCACTGGGCTGAGGAGGCAGGGAGACCTGCCCTCACCACTGACAAAGGCAAACAGCATCTGGAGAAGCCGAGGCCACCGAATCCCTCACAGGAAAGCTAACACAAGCCGAAAGGCCAGGACAGACGAATCAAAGAACTACCGAGGCCAGAGAAGCACCTAGCCTAAGAAAGGCCAACTGAGGAACAGCAGGGGCACGAAGTGCCCATAGCCCACAAAGGGTGGGTCAAGAATTTACTTGAGCTAGAAGTGCACATAGGCCGAGAAGGGCCAAACAAGGAGCCGAAGAAGTGAAAGATGCCCATTGTCCACAATGGGTGAACTGCAAAAGTCTGTAGCCTACGAGAGGCAAATAGAGGAACCTCAAGTGTTGAGAAGACCTGTAGCCTGCGAAGGATCAAGCAAGCAACTGAACGGGTGAGACATGCCCATAGTATACAAAATGTTACCACAAACCGGGCCGAAGAAGCCCAGGCCCTACCCGAGGTCAAAGGGAGAGAAGTGTATAGCCTGCGAGAGCTGAACCAAAAAACCACAAGAGCTAGAGATGACCGTAGCCGCAAGAAGTTAACCCAGAAACAGCAGTGCCAAGAGACGCACGTATCCTAAGAGGAACTAACTTCTAACTGGGCTGTAGAAGCCTACCGTCTACCCGAGGCCAGAGACCCAGAACGTCCATGAAACTTCAGAGAACAGCATTCTTGGAAACGGTCTTCCCAAGACCTAAAGGACAAACTCCACTATCACTGGAGATGAGATAAACGCAGGTAGCGGGCAGAGTCATTGTTAAACAAACTTGTTTGCAACATTTAATTTATTTGAAAATAATGTTTCCTGCACCAGTGGGTGGAGGTCAGAAATCCGCCTCCACTAAAGTCCCCTGGGTGGAGGAACCCCGAGAAAAGCATTGTCTTTCTAGAGTAGGTTAGTGATAGATCAGGTTAGGTTTTGGATTGAGGACTCTACTTATGGTGTAACCTCGTGATGAGCACCAGTTTTTGTTCTGTAGCATAGGGAATTCATCTTAGTAGCGATGGGAATCTGCAAAGGTTATTCTTGAAGTTTTTTAATAAAGATCTGTTTGAATCATGTCTTTGTGTCCATCTCCTCTATCTGGCTTACCGCCCCAGCCAATGAACCAGAAAGCAGTCCTGCGGTGCTACCTTAAAAGACTGCGCTGGGTATGCTCTTTGAATCGTGCAACACGAAACGCAGGGGGTAGAGAACATGACATGCTTGTTTCTCTTTGAGAAGTACCGTCACTTTTATGAATTACATGGCCGTATGTAAAAACCCTTCCTGTGCTCACACTTGAGTCCTTTTAATTGTATTTTAATTTGGCAGCTAGGATATCAGAATATCCTTCAATCTATAACCAGGGTAAAGCAGGGCTATCCTGACAGTTAGGGATTTTCGGTTGGCATCCAGTCCCCAGTTGTTCAATGATTCTAAAAAGAATCACTTATCTCCTGTACTGAAGATGGACCTTCTAGGGCTGTAGCTGTGTGGGAAATATAGGCTATCGCAAAGGCCATGGGGCCAATTATCAAGCCAATAATGTTCAGTGTACTGCAGTATATGTACTGTGTGGGTATATTTTAAATAGGTTATGAAGTAGGTTTTTAATTCGTGCTCCTGAGCAATAAAAGAGCTCAAACCCATTTGGTTTAAGGAATTGTGATTTGTATGAGTGATAGAAGTAAATGCAAGAATTTTAATTGTTTATTTATACAGCGTGTATAAACAGGTGGAGTGCTTCAAAGCGGGAGGGGAGTAAGGGAGTACAGTAATCATTCTTAGGCCTTGAAGTTTCCAAATGATCTTACAGAAAAACTAGGATACCAGGCCTGACAGCATTTCTCCTAGTGCAAGTGCACAAAGTGTTACAGTTGTGACCAAGCTAGGGAGGGGGACAAAAAAAGTGGGGGTAGGGCGACAGGACAAACTTACTAATCCGAGTACATTAGGTCATGCATGTGTACAGACGGAGGTGGGAGGAAGGTGGTGTTGGGAGGGAGGGAACAAACTAGTCCAGTCCAGCAGGGCCCTGGGTAAGTGCAGAGAGGCTGCCCCGCTCATGGAGTGTTAGCTGAAAATGCAGTAATGCTGAACATAGTGTGGCGGCCCGGAGGCAAGTACAAAAGACTGGCGGGGAAGCATGCGACCTGTAAGGCTCTGGAGGTGAACCAGGCAAACAGTCAGCAAAAACTGAACAGAGTTAGGGAGGAGAAAGGAGGAAGGAAGGTGGAGAGAAAAACAACAGAGGTTAGCAGGGTAGAGGGAGAGAGAAGGAAATGGGTAAATAAACTACTTTACGAATAAGCAGCAATAAGAACAATCCAGGCACATAATTGTTTGCACGTTTTTCATTTAAATAGACTAGGTCAATGGTGTGCCGTTACGGTAATTCTACTTGCGCTTCCAGACTTGCCACAGCACTGACACAGAAGCCCATGTCACATGGGTGCTAAGGACTTTGAATAAGGTTTTCGGGGAGATCAGACATCGTGCTCAATAACGGAGTCATGCAATCTCCTGTATGCTCAGTGGGTACTAACAAATCGCAGGTGCCCAACTGCCTCAAAGAGCATACGCCACGCTTTCCAAACACGGATTCTTGCCATGAAGCAGTACTGGCAACAAGCTAGCACCCAGGGATCTGCACAAATAAATCTGATCTAAGGCAAAACATTTCTCTCTTTTAAGGAGAGCCCTGCCTTTTTTAAGCACAGTTTTAGAAATGCAGTGTGTTTACCTTTTTAAAGTACCCATTTGCTCCCCCTCACAACATAGAAATATAGTGCTCCAAAACCGGAAAAGGTTCTGCCCACTCCAAATCCTGTGCCGCACACTGAGGAACCCAGCATTGTTATTGCCCAGTGTGTATGCGGGTAACCCATTTTGGCGATAAACCTCTGCTACACAGGAGGGCTCCCTTTGGAGGGGGTAGGCAACCTGCAGTTCTCCAGATGGGTGAGACTGTGTCTCCGGTGATCCCGCACCATCGATTCATACTGGCTAGGCGTGATGGAAGTCGTAGGCCAGAACATCAGGGGATCCACAGGTTAACATACCCTTGCCCTATACGGTCCACCATCAAAGGATTGGGGGGAGGGAGGGCCTCCACGGTGGAGGCCCTGTAGATTTCCTGCCCCCAATCCTTTGATGGTGCACCTACCTTTATTAGGAAAAACGCGGGGAAAAACCCTTCATGCACTAGACACAACAAATCAAGCTCTTTATATAACTGCCAGGAGTGCCGGTGAAGGAAATAGTTAACTTTTGTAAATTACTCCTTTGATTGACATCATCCCACGTTCCCACATTCTCTGTAAACAGATCCAGTTGGGCACCCGAACACCAACTGCCAGATTGCGTCAGACCAACGATCCTGATGTGCGTGGGGGAAGCAGGGAGCCGGTCTAAGCAGCACGAGAAACGGCCTAATGTTTCAGGCAAAAACGTAGAAGAATTGAGTCCTACCAGCAGCTGCGGCCATCGGTAGGTTGAAACAAAACGTTGCGTGTAAAATGTCTTTAAAGTCAGCTTACAATGTTCTGGCACGCATGTCATCGGAACCCGCAAGCTCTTCCACTAGTTTGCCCTCACCACCAGGCTGCCTGTGTGGCACAATGTCCTGCGGCCGAGATTCAGCAGCCTATTCAAACGGTTCCTCTGTTGCGCCCGTGGCCAGGATAGCCTCTGGTTCCTGTCCTTGGCACTGGTTTCACAGCTCATGGCTGTTTCTTCTCCAAGGCATGCCCCTTGTGGAAGGCCTGGTGTGCGGCATTCTGAGTCAAGGCTGGCTACCCCGAATTACAATAGTCCCTTGACAGGACCACTCAGGAAAACATCCTTAGATTAGCCTGTTCATGTAGACCCCCTCCCCCGGCCCCCCCCATACATTTTCTGTTTGATGGGCTGACACCTCTGGCACATTCCAAGTTGCAATATTTTATAGGGTGCTTCCTATGGAGAGCATTGTGTACCCCGCCTAGGAACAGTCCAAGTCCCCGTTGCCAGGTCATCCATGCAATTCACTAGAGAATGGCTCCTTGTCAGTCTCTGATCCGATGGTCAGCATGGAGGAAGTATTATGACATTTATGTCTGGACTATCACAAATTCTGATGTGGCATCAGCATTTTGAAACACATTTTCTAAATACAGTCGTGTGATTTAAATGTTTGATGCAGCTGTATGTGGCATGTTAGACACTTGGACTGGTGTCCAGGATTCCAGGTGCATCAATTACAGTGTACTTCTTATTTTACACAAATACCAGATCTCACATTAGAATTCATATGCTGGCACAGTCCCTCTGCGGCTGTGCAGAGGGGTGCTTCCAACACTGCTCTCTTTTAACTTACTTACACAGGTCTTGGTGGCCGCACATGCCAACGTGTGGGTTAGACAGCTACTGGATAGTGCAATCTTCCAGTGCACAGTTACTGAGTCACCGAGGGTTTAATTACCAGCCACAGTGTAAAAGACAGGGGTCTTACTCCTTGATGCAACCCTTGGTCCTGCATCTAGGAAAAGTGAGTGAACATCACATCAATTCTAACTTTGCATTTTGCCAATTCTCCTTCTTTCCTTTGGACACCTCTCAAAATCTAGTTCAGTTTAATCTCAATATCTTCCAACATCACTTTTCGTTGTCCATGATTTCATTGGACTTGATCTAACCATGATCCAGTGCTCTCCTGGGACTAAAGGACAACATGCACTGCTCCTCCAAAATGGCAGGCTGCCAGTTCTTGGGCTAGTTGCCCCCCTTGGGGTAATCCTCTGTCTGAATGCTGTTGACCAATACCTCTTCGAGATGCTAGTTTTACCAAGAATTCTCACATTTTAGAAATGGGCTTTCTTTAATTACAGCTCATCCCGCGTACACATTCTTATTTAGCCACATCAAACCTGATGCAATGATCCCATTCGCACCTCCTTATGGCTGATTTGAGGCACATTGCCTAGAAGAGAGGGGCATAAGACTCTTAATCCTGGCCCTCTCTGCGCTTGACCTTTGATCTGCACTTGATCTGGTAACAATGTTACATGTTTGTCAGAGGGCTCAATTCCACTGATGCAAGGTCTATATCTAGAGGTTGGACAGGTTAACCTCTTCCAATAAGCATGAAATGAGCTCTTCAGAAATAGAAATCAAAATATAATGAGCATCACACAGAAAGCAGGAACAACCTCTGGGTAACTAGTAGCTAATACATAGAATTTGCTCAATCTAAATCCACATGAGATGCCAACTATAGCTTTTTGTCCATTTATAAAGTCGCACTATGATTTAAACGTATTCTGGAAGTGTACTAATGCTCCATTCTACACATTTCATACATGCACAGTTACTGTTATGCAAGGTTGTTAGTATAACACCAGTTGGCCCGGGGAAGTCAACTGTAGCTCCTGCCAGCTGTTGGTGTAAAGCTAACCAGGTTCGTCTAGGCTACAAGCAGGCACCAAAGAGCTCCCAGCAGTATCGATCCCTGCTCCTCCATCAGCATGGGATGAAAAGTGAAATCCTGGACCATGACCATGCATATACCTCCAATTATATAAAGGGATCCAGTATCTTCGATAACCCCCTTACGACTCCATTGCAACTGCCCAGGGCCTACATTGCCTACTAGATGTCCATTTCTTGGAGAACAAGTCTCTACCACTATGATATGTTGGAACCAATTCAATTCTTTATTAGACGCTGAAAAAGGTAAAGTCGGGCTGGTAATACATTTAAGAGGACTCAATGAGTGGATTACATACTGCTGCTTCAAGATGGAGGGGATCCACTTACTAACGACATGCTGAGAAGGAGATTGGCTAGTAAGATTGGAATTGAAACAAGCTGACTTGATTCCCATAGAGCAAGACCACATAAAATATCTATGATTCATTTGGCAGGGAAAGGCATGGACATTTTCATGCCTGCCTATTGGGCCATTATAAACGCCTTTGTGCTTCACCAAGTTAATGAAACCGGTGGTAGCAGCTCTACAAGACTCGGGCATATGGTTGATCATCTAGCTGGACGATATGATCATTAGATCGAATGAAACACAGAAACTTCAGGAGCAACCAGACAGAGCTATCCGGTTGCTGCAGGGCTTGTGTCTCCTGATCAATTGGGAAAAATCCGAACGGAATCTGGTGCAAAGCAGACCAACCGTGCAGACATAATTTATACAAGCTGATCAATAACACAACTTCTAGAACAATGTTCATTTGAATAAAGTTGAAAGAGAAACATTTTCAAAATTCTACATTACCAGGGATTTAGTAGCAAGTACAAACAATTTAAACTGCAATCTTGCAGCTAGCATAACCAACAAAAGACACCTTGCAATATAGTTATGTGATTAGTCCGATTGGAACGTTCCAGCAGCCAGATTGGGATATGGCACACAGCCTTGAGGAGAGCCAATGTCTAAATAGAGGTCGCTCAAGACCACACAATGGGACTCGATGGGGCAAATGTCTGCTATTGGTCTTTTTTGGAAAAATTATACTGATTCTATTACTACGGCAATGTACGTTGTTTTCCCAAAAACACTATTTTGATTTCCTAATTGCTTACCTTTTTTGGGGTTATTTTCACGATTTAGCCATTGAACAGCACCCAGGGCATCAATTGTTGGAATATAAACATGAAGATGCTGGTCCTGTACATGCTGACTGGGTTCTGCATTACACTGCTGTTCACTCCCCCACCTTTGCTAATCAAGCGCTATGACGCTGCGGCAAAGTGGCAACAACGCCAAGTAAAAACACCTTAATCACAAACATGAGAAAAAACGAACAAATGTTTCAATACAAGCCTTGAGTTCCCTGGATTATATTTATACACCTAATAAGAGTGCCTGTCGAGGAAGTAACCCAAAGGCTGGAGTTGGAGCAGACATCGACAGACAGTTCAGAGTATGCAGACTACCAGTGGAATTGGAGGAACTTCTCTGACAGTATGAGGATTATGTGGCATACACTAGATCCTTCAACCCAACAGACACCTAGAGAAAACCACGCTACTCATTCTAAGGAAATCTGTGAGTGCAGCAGGGTCTCTAGGAAACCTCTTCATAGACCCAGGCCCAACTACTCCAGAGAAAATCACATCCAGAAGCAGGCCGTCCTTGAAAGACCTCATAGTCCAAAAACTCCCAGTTACTCCTGTGGTCTCCTTGTCCATGTCACCGGACACTTTTCTCTCAAACACAGAGAATAGCAGAGTTAGGTTGCACGATCTCAGATCACCAACCAGGTCAACGAACCCCATATAATTGCAAAACCTCCCCAGAATGAAAAGACATCTCGCAAAGGAAGGCCAAAATAATACACAGAAAAGCTTACACCGTGAGTTTACCACCAAACTGTACAGTCATATCTGGAGAAGCAAAGACCAAACCATTCGCCTAACACTCCCACCATCAGAAAGTCGCTGAGACCGAAAGAAGATCAACACCCAGCGCATCCACAGACACTTGAAAGGGTATGCCGCCTCCCCAGGATTCCAGTTTCGATCACAGGCCGTTATTGGAAAGTTCCTGTCACCATTGTGCCCAACCTTCATTCACACCTTACCCTAGGGACAATTCTCCCAAATTTCCCCTATTGAGTGAACCAAATATCCAAACTCAAAGACAATAGTAAGAAAAGACTGGAATCCCAGAGTGATTGGTACAAAGATTTGTTAAAATGTATATTCCAAGAAAAATCAAGGAGGCTTGAAACCAAGGGAAGGGGGTGTGGTGAATTCACTGGATTCAACATGATGGCCTTTGGGGATTGCAGACCGCTAGTGACAGTGATGGACTGGCCACTACCTGATGGTCCTCCCAGAGGTCGGACAAAACCAGGGGACCCGTTACTCCCCAAGAGTCACGTTAGTTCCTTGGATCCACCCAATGTGCTATTATCCAAAGGAACGACTTAAACAAAAATTACCAGCATGCTTCTAACAGCCACATTTTAGGATAAGGGCCTTAGGCAAGGTAAAAGCTTTCTCAGTATCGTGTTCAAACAACACATGAACAGCACAGTGGACAGAGATGGCATTATGCTTCCCACGATAAAGTGAAGCATTTTTCCAACTTAGAAGGTGGTGAACGGAGGATAACACAGGGGCAACGTGCTGGTCTTGGAAGCAAGAAGATACAGAGCAACATAGGTTTGATTCCCGGAGGCGCACTTAGAAACCAAACTCAGGTATTAAGCGCGCTATAGAAAACCAAATAAATAACCATGGCTGTCCGGAGACAAAAATGGTGGGCAAGGCAGATCTGACCCCAGCACTTACCTGAATAGAAGTTTAACTGTATGTTGTGAAACGCAACATCTAGGTCCGAAAAGGCTGCAGCCGTGCATCTACTTGAAATGCAGAGGAAGCACTCTCAAGGCCCAAGGGATTTCAAAGATGGCACCTCACTCAGCAGACACTTTAGAAATCTCTCAGTTGCAGACCATAGAGTAGGAAATCAATACACCACACACATGGCAACACCAACAACGTATTCCTAAAGAGATAGTAAGAGGATGATCATCACTGAGCATAATAAATCATAAGGAGAGAGACAAAGATGTCTAGGAAGCAACCAATCAGCATCCATTGCAGCAGAGCCCCATGGGTATAGAAGAGGTTCAGAAACTTCAATCTGTGTATTGGACCTGGAGGAAGGAGTTGTAGCTGCTAACGCTTCCCTGATACAAGGGGAGACTGCTAGAAGGAGGATTACTGGAAAGACTGCTGCATGGAGGAAGGCAGTGATAGGCTTGAAGGAGAGGGGGGAAGAGCTGTTAAGCTTTTCAAGCCGTGAAAACAGAAGGCTGACCTGAAGAGCCACTACTGGCCCTGGTAGGAGGAGCCCATGCCTATGACAGAGGCCTGTTGTGAATGCTGAACCATGGCCAAGGTGAGAGGCCTTCTAGGAGTTCTGTATCCCAAGGCCTAGGAGAGAGGCCAGCTGTGAATATGGCTGCCCCAAGGCCTATGAGAGAGGCTTGATGCAAACCCTGTACCCACGGGCCCGTGAGAGGGGCCTACTGTGAATCCAAAGCCCCTGATACAAAGGAGACAGATGAAGAAGAACCCTGAAACAAGGGGACGCAGAAGATGGATGGTCCAGAAGGGACATGTAGTGAATCCTGAAGCAGAGTTCCGGGAGAAACCTGCCATTAATTCTTAAATCCAATGTCCTGGGTGGGGGGGTGGTGTTGTAAATATTGAGACCTAAGGAACAAGTTTGTTTGTTTTTGCACGGGAACAAGGATGGACATTGTAGTGTAGATTTATGAACACTGTCTTCAACCAAACCCTTTCGTGTTATTAGTAGAGGGTAGATAGGGGGCTAAAGACTTTTCTGATAGCCACGCCATGTGGTCATTCTTTGTAGATGAGGGTACCCATGGAAGGGTGAGGACTGGTTAGAATAGGCCTGGATCTTACGTTTAATCCCAAGTGAAATACTGGGCACACTAAAAGATAATTAGGGAGTTCTACCCATCCTGACATAGTTCAAAATGAAGGAAGATCTTTAGTTGTAGAGTTTCCCGTAGTACCTGTTAGGTGTTTATCTAACCCTAACCCTCACCATTCTGTCAATTGAAATAAAGATATGTTGAACCATAAGTCAGGAGTGACGTGTATCATTGCCTCAATTTCCTCACAGCAGTCATTGTACATACAGTTCTATATCCCGGTTCTGAGAGTGTTGGGTTTCTATGCTATACAAAGCATTGCTGAAAGTTGAACATTCAAATGCAGGTATACAAGTTCCATGCATTTTCTGGTGATGGAGACGATCCTTCTAGGGGATTTCAATATTTTGGGGTTGTCCCAATAGTGACCTGATGAGATAAATATCCCCTCCCTGCAAAGAGAAGTATAAGACACCACCAAACCTAGAGGCTATCAAATGGATCTGATCTTCCAAAAGAATAAACCTGTCAATCTTTTTTACTGACTAAGAAATAACTTGGGATAGACAATTTTACAAATGACACTCCTCCACTAAATAATAACTTGTTCCCCCTTCAGTCTTAACTCATCAGTATAACTCACACAACGATCAAATGTTTCTAAACAAAAGCTAGAACCCTCATATGTAGTAACACAAAAAGAAGGTTGGGTGAAATGTGGGTTGGAATTGAAGATGAACAAATATATGCCTCCGTAAATGAGAAATCTGTAACTTCCACAAAGTCCTAGGCAGGCCTTTGTAGAAAGCCCACCAACTGAATATTCCAAAGAAAGCCCCACCTCAAAAACTGTACGTTTTTTAACCCAGGACCCAAAGTCTTTTAGGTAATACAGGTGCCAACATCCTTCAAATGAGGGAATCTCACATTCGTTTCATCAACTGCCCTGCCAACGGGATCATACATTGACACATCTCAAGAGATTACATATGGTGAGATTGGCCCATTTATTTATTTCCTGCGATTCAATCTCACTCAGAAGCACCCCGAATGGCTTGTGTTAAAAACACTTTGGTAAGGGATTTGGGAGACTTCTCCCTTTGGCTGCCGGTCGCCCGTTGAGACAGTTCACCATGGGATGCTTCCATACATCGCAAGCTTGGCCTACATCCTACTCATGCAGTGATATCCAGGATCAACCAGGCCATACTTGTATTACCAGAGTGATTACAAACCCAATCTGTTCCTTAGCCGCCTGAAAGGCTGTGGGGATTTTTGAATGTCTTCCTGAAAAGTTGAAAGATGTTGGCTGGAAAAATGCTGCACTCATGCAAACATTTTATAGAAAAACCAAATGTTTCCACGTGAAACACGAATTCTGGAAGTAAGCCATTTCCAGTGGCAGATGGCACAGCTGAGAACGGTTTACCACAGCCTGGGAGAATCGATCAACGATTTGGTGAGAAAAAGGGTCACTGGTCCCTTGAAATAACATCCATCGGACACAATGACATTTATTGTTGATAAAAAGACACATGTCAGAGAGGGCATAGCTGGGACAACAAACCAGCCTCTTTTCACAAATGCATTGCCCTTTCTCCCCAAACAACGTCTCAAGTCATTGAAACATGTCGACCGACTTCCCTGTATCCGAGGCAGGGGTGGGGTGTGTGTACAGGCACTCATTCACACTCAACGTGGCATGGCATGTCAAGTCAGGTCAGATAATAAGTTAGATCATTACACTATCTTGCTTGATGTTAATGAATTGCCCGCATCTTTTTACAATTGACCGAATTATAGGACTGTTTATGAAGAAATCCCTGGATCCTAAGGAAGTGGATTTGAGAATGGGACATGTGGCAATGATTCACAGATGACCACCCTCAAAATGGAGCAGCCATCATATTTTGGATAACTTCATCCACCGGAACCTAAAAAAGTTAAAAGACACCCCAGAGAAGGTACCCATGGTGACCGACTTGATTTGTATATAATAGTAGAATCTAGGTTATTTCCGTTTCGCACTATTGTCTGCTCTACGTGTGCTCGTTGGGTCTAGTGTTTTGTCTGAGCATTGAAGGATCAGTCCCTGCACTGAAAGAGGTTGTGTGTTTCCTGGCTCACATGGAAACAAAATCTATGCTGTCCTGGGAAACCCGAGCTGAGTCCCAGAGCACATGCTTACATATCTGCTGATGTGTAGCGGGCACTGCAGTTTGATATCCCTCTCGCATTTCCTTTTCTAGCTCAAGCACATTTCTCTGATTACTCAATCCCCCCCCCCATCAATCTAGAGATGGGAGGGTGTCCTGGGTTGGTTCACCCTTATCCAGAGCTTAAAGTGTGGTGGGATGGAACCATGGTAGTCTCAGACAGCTTACCGGGAGGTGCAGGGGGGCTGTCTGCGCTCCTCCAACCCCAAAAGCTAAGCAGCCAGGTCAGTGTGCATTATGTACTCAGAAACCTGCACTCTTAAATCACTGCCATGGATAGGTCATATTTAAAAACGTGTGTTCATTCTTGTGTTACCAAAATGCTCTTGGATTTCATGCAAAGCAGCAGGTAGCTTTCATTGGCGCTTTCTCACAGGTGCTCTCATAGGTGATTTTAGGGCCAGCTGAAGATGCATTGGGGGGCTCGTGGAGGCCACTCAAACCCCCTCTTTAGGCCACGCCCACCACAATTTGGTAATGCCCCGTTTCCAGAGAGTCCCCCCTTGATGATTTTGTATCATCCCCTATCGCAAAGATGTATCCTTATGCATTTGTGTAGAAATTGAAGAGTGGGGGGCAATGCTCCAGGTTATGGTTCTATTCAATTTACCTTACAGAAGATTCCTGTAATCACCTTGGGCCAAATTCCGGATAACGCGCTTTCACTGCTCAATCACTATGGCCAAAGCCCGCTCCAGGCAATGTCAATATTGACTTTACTGAATGCTCCTCCTTGTCCCCTTCCAGCTTGCCAGTAAGATTTGTTACTGTATCAATTAGAACGCTCACATTATACCGCTCACGTAAGCAGTAACCTACAGAATAGTTGCTTATTGCAACATATTGATTATTGCACATCTCCAATGAATCCCCGGAGAAGAGCACACTTTAGTAACATTGCCGTGTGATGCAAAACACACTACCACACTACGAACTAACAGCAGCAAGTATAATTGGGTACTGATTGAGAGAGCACACACATGTGGAATATTTTAGTGGATGGGAGATTTCTGTTGCATAGTGATGACCAACTGGTTTTTAAAATAGATCTTGCTGTTACAATCTTCTTGCAGTTGCAAAATAATGTAGACACATATGTAACTCTCTAACCCAATTCGAAGGTACGCATTTTATTGACCTCTGACTCTTGAAAAGCTAGTTTGACCAAAACAGTTCAAACCAATGACCTGCATCTTACAAACACATATTGTTTCTGTTCCTTTCATGCTGAAAAGATTGTGAAAGTGAGATACCCACATCAGTCTTTTTCGTTTTGGCTATTAAGTGGTGCTGTAAGCACTTTCTATGGGGTGCAACTTCTGTCATGGGAAGTGAAGATGGGCAGAGTTGGGCTGTAAGGAGGCCCCGATACTTAATATGCTTTGGAATGAAGGAAACACTTGAAAACATACATCATACCACACCCCACGCTTACTCTCCCCTTTACACCACCACTCATCTAGAACACAGAGATACTATGACACCATTCGGTATAACTGTTCTCATATCTACATCTCCCGCTTACTCCACATTACTCTAAGTAATCATTGCTGGTTTCACAACCCCCCAGCCAGGCGTTCTCCTCAGGCCTAACGCAGCCACACTCGTTGTGGGTAAAACCGACCAGAGCGAACACATACTCCTGACCTCTCAACCACCACACCTACAGCTAAGAAGCAGCTACCACTCGATTTCCGCACCAGCTGCACACATACCTGGTGTGCACACGCACTTTTGGACTCCCTCTACTCTCTCTACTGACCTGAACTTCGGTTCCCAAGGGCGTTCAACCTACCAGCGCCTTCAGACCATACCAATGGTATATAAGGCGCTATATAAATGCAAAATAACATAACATAACATAGCTTGTGGGGGTTTGGGTTTCTATCCACCCACTGACCTCCCATGGCCAGACTAGTTCCAATGGCCATCAATATGTGGGTCATTGATGTTGTTTCTTGCACTTCATTCCTGCTATAAATAGAAGAAGCGTTGTCAAAGTCAACAGTGTGGCTCTTGTAAAGGCATTAGCCAGAAGTTGCCATCTTATGGTCAGGTAGTACCATTATGCACTGCCTCGAAAATGTCCATGCAATGCCTACACAAAACTGTTGGCGGTGCATGTGAATGTTTGTGGTGTATCAACTAGTTCGTTTTAGTTGTTTCCTAAGCAAACAACAAGTGTTAGGCCACTGACGTGTTACACAGGTAAAGTTAGTTTTGAAGGGTGTGTTTTCCAATCTAGGGTATTCATAGAGGGAACTCGAAAGGCCAGAATTGCTATTGAGTGATTGGAGAAATTCGGGCCCCGACCAGCACGCAGAACGCATAGATGAGTTTGTGTAACCCACCCAATGTATTATGCAAAATGCCAAGTTCAATTGGCACAATAGAGTACCAGACAGAAATGCAATGCTATGATGCAACACACACACACATGACTGGATGGTCCGTTACGGAGTGGGTGTCGGAGGAAAGGTCCCAGAGAAGAAAATCATCTCCTCTCAGTATTTGTAAATAGAAGGGAGGGTTCTTACCCCAAATAATATGTTGAAGTGTAAGCAGGGCCAGATTTAGGGCAGGGCCATCCGGGCGACCGCCCAGGGTTCTATTAGCCCCCCGCCACGCCAGCTCGGGGGGAGTCTTTCAAGGTCTTCTCTGAGCTGGCATGGTTGGGAGACGGAGTGGCAGAGGCGCCCTATTGAAATTAAATGCGCCCTGCCCTCAGGAGTGGAGAGCACTTAACAACAATAGGGCGCTGCAGCACCTATTGAAAAATGCCCCCCCCTTCCCTCATGACCATTACGCGTGCGGGGGGGGGGCGATGTAGGGGTGCCAACTATTTGTTTTGCTGCCCACTGAGCTGTGGCCTCTAAGGCCAGCCGTGAGTGTAGAACCTCTATGTAAATGAGCCTGGTGAGCTACCTGGCGTGCCCGATGATGGGAATATAAAAAAAGGTTCTCAGATCCAGCACTTGGGTCGTACTTAGTCCACGTTCAACAAAACTACAAATAGGGAGAGCGATTGATTCTTGATTTCAGATTGACAGATCAAAAGGTTCATAACAGTGCGCCTTTGGCCCCTATCATTCACCTGCTTGGGGGTCAGCATACTGAAGATGCACAGTATGGGAGCACCACAATCATAACTTACTTCTGCAGCCCTTCACTGACCCGCGCGCAAAGCTTGTATGCCTTACGCATGTGCAGCACAATGAAAGATCTTTGCTGCTGTGCAAACTTGTATCAAAACCCTACGAGCCTGCCAACTAACCACATATCCAATCCATCCATCAATATATTGTCATCATGTCTGTGTAATGCAAATGTTTCCAGAGACAACAACGTTGAGCCCTTAGCCATTGTGCAGATCAAGCTAGAATGCATAAGTGTGCATGATCATGTTATGTGTATGTAATCATACAGCCCAGCACAATCCAGTTTCAATATCAAGCTGACTGTGGGGAGACCAGTACTGCGGGTCCTGTGTCTTCAAGCATTGCAAGATTGGAACATGATTAGACACATAGTGTAATATTACTGATTACCTGTTAATATGCACTGCTATTGGTTGTATTCACAGTGCCGCAGATGTGTGAAGGAATAACAAC
Organism: Ambystoma mexicanum; assembly: GCF_040938575.1. Taxonomy (NCBI): domain Eukaryota; kingdom Metazoa; phylum Chordata; class Amphibia; order Caudata; family Ambystomatidae; genus Ambystoma; species Ambystoma mexicanum. The sequence continues at coordinate 1,341,975,760 of NC_090921.1, forward strand.
AAGTATGCATATTAAATATCGATGCCATAAGCATTCACACGTAACAGTGACAACATGTAACACATTATATGGGACTATTGGTAATGCATCTATTAATAGGCTATCAACCATGCGATTCTACATTGTGCGCTTGTGCCAATAGTTTGCATGTGCGGAAAGCATAAATGGCATATTAATATCAACGTAATATTATGGAGGAGAAACAATAATACACAGAAGATTTAACTTAGCCATAAACCAGACAAATGGCCTAGATTAGTCTCGGGAGGATAGCTCAGGGGCAACGCGCTCGCCTTGGAAGCATGCCGACATGGAGCAACACAGATTCGATCCCCGGATCCGCACATAGAAACCTCCGAGTACTAAGCGCTTTATAAATAACCAATCATAATAATTCACCAAGGTAATTAAAATATCACACAGATACTAATACAATCGGTTTGAAAATATGCCAATATTGCACCTTGTTTCATTTAATAATTTGACAGCAAGTAATAGTACTTTGGAGAATAATAATACCTATACGTGTGTTTTTATCCAACCGCATTTGCATTATTTATCTTTGATCATACATGTATTCCAATCATAATACAATGTGCCACCGAGAATGTACCCATGCTTAGAAAAGAATGCCACTAGTACCACGTGGGTGTAAAAAAGCATCAGTGCCAATGCCAGTACAATCAGTATGCATAGGTAACGAGTATAGGGTTACCGCCCCCGTGTGTAGTCAAATACAACGACACTGCACACTCGTTACAATGAAGTATTTATGCAGCACTAAAAATACGGCACATGTGGCAACAATTCATTAGACAGACGCAACACGAGTAACCCCTTGAAACAATAACTTTAAAGTCAATATACAGAAAAAAGGCACAATGTTGTACCATAGATAAAACGTGGCACTCCTGCAAATGGTGTGCATGCACGCACCCCACCATTGCAGAGGTGCAACAATTCATTTAAATCAATATAACACATAATCAATGTGAATCTATAGATAGAATGGTGTAACTATGCTTCTTGCAAGCATGCACATATCACAGTAATGCACACATGCATCACTGCATAATTGACAACAGTGAACACTTCACATAATAGCTGCGCATAGCAAACGACCGGTTTTTAAATACCATGACTTCAACACACACGAGTGCTACCAGTGAGGTCGGTATCCGTACCTGGTAAAGCCAATACGTTCTGTGTGCACATTTCCGATCTGATAAAGTAATACTGCGTGTGGTCACTACGTTTGCCACGCTGCAGCAGTACGAGCTGTACCTGCACAGTGGAATGTCTGCATTCCTGGGCAGCCCATGTGCATCTCCAAGTACCAAGAACACTACACAAGGGCATCGCCCCGGACACTGGCACACATGCTGGAGCTGCACACATATCCCATATACACAGATTAAGAGGGGGCACACTAGGTGGCATATTACACAATCTCCTGCTCTGACTGACACACAGGAAGCAGAGGAAAGGCAGGTTACAAATGGAATACATCCAATAAACGTGGAAAAATGTTTCAGTGACAAGCACACTTGAGCCACTGTCTACGACATGAAAAGCCACATTCATATTTTACCTGATGTTTGATCCGTTTGAAAAATATGGAATTTGAACTTCATCAAAATAATCAAAAATGAAATGCAAATAAAATGTCTACATTGGTATAAGTAGTGTTGTCCCAGAAGCAGGAGCCTGGCTGGGTTATATCTTTTTTTCAGCGCTGTACCATGTCTGGGATTCTCTTTTGCTGGTTCATGGGGTGAGAGGGCCTTCCCCGCCCACCAATGCGGCAGCCCGAACAGAAAAGAAAAAGGAGGTCTTCATGCTCTGCCGTCCACAGAGCGACTGAAAGCACCGCCCTGTTAGGCGTTTGCTGCCTGCCAAGCCCCATCCATCAGAACACAGTGAACCAATAGGAAAAGGGGGCGTAGTCTGGACAAGCAGAGGGGCAAGGGATTTGCTTGAATAGGAGAGATGGATTTGAGACTTCTGTTCCCAGGAGGAGGTGCGGTGCAAGACTCGATTCCGAGGATGATGGATGGATGATGGTCGACCAATAGAAACACTGTGCTTGAACTCTAAACCGAGGCTTGAGACGCAGGCCAAAGACAACGGTATAGGGAATATGCGAAGCCACACCCCCTTTACGCAGAGCGGCCACCGTCTGTCGCCTGATTCAGAGGACAAGGTAAGGGTATGTTAGGGCTGTACCCACACCACAGTATACCAGTCGTAGACGTGGGGCAGAGGAGACAAAAACCGCTCAGTCTGTCTTTGTTTGCATCAGGACTTTGTGGTCAGAGAGTGCTATAGGTGTGACAGCTTATCTTTCAATGGAGAAGGATACTAACAGGTGTACTAGGCGGAGCATGCGAGCAGCCAATAGCACGAGAACCGTCTGCAGAGTCACGCCTACCAGTTCTAATAATACGTGCCTCCTGTCTTGCCTTATAATTCAGAACACATTACCCTGGTCTCCTCAGCAGATTTAACAATGTTTTAGATTTTAAGAAACAACGCGGTACTACTTACTATTCAACATCTGCCATCTCATAAATGCATTTTTGTATTTCCAAACGAAAAAAAAGAAACGAATAACAAATCATATACTGAAAATGGAAGTGTAAGACTTGCTATTGATTGATTGTAATTATTATAACAAAAAGACATCTGACATGCTAAATGAACGCCTATATGATTTTATGTATTTTTTATTTATTTTTTATTTGTTTAGTTGATAAAATCAACCTTTCAAATTACAAAACAGTTAATAATATGCAATACAATAAGCTCTTTAAGATGATCTTTCAATTAACAGATTAATACCAGATAAAACACAAAAAAGAACCAATTTAGAGACATACAGAATAGACAAATACAAAAATAAAAATTGACAGGCAAGTTTCTTCGTTAATATATAATACATATAAAATGCTAGTGACTAGCCTCAAGGAGATACTACCAGACTCACCACAGGCATAACTCTGAGAGCTTCAAGGTCAATTTTAAATGTCAAAATTAATTGCAATAACAATTTGCAGGAAATATGGCATCAAAAAACTGCACAATGGCTATCTTAATAGTTAAGGAAGATGATGAAAAAATACATTGCCACACGTCCTTTTTTATGTACAAATATTGTTCCTCAAAAAAGTTTTTAAAATAAAGCTTGCGAATGGACATCAATTGGAAACAATAGACTAGACAATGTTCCAATGTTTTCTTTTTGATCAGGGATTTTACAAAATCGACACTGATTTTCAACTTTCGGAATTTGTTTTCTATGCGCCAAGACATCCAAGGCCGGCCATAGATTCAGATTTTATGTATTTAAATATCTAAACTAAATGCACGAAACGTCAGTCCAGACTTGCCTTGTTATTTATTAGTCTATGTTTTAATGAAAATACAGTTCCTTAAAATGCATACATGTTATTCCACACTCTGCCAGCGATTGTATGTGGGGATTTTCTATGTAATTATTTAAAGGGTACATAGATGCCCATAATACATTGAATTCCAAGCTTGACAGCTTTTATCATTAGATTAACGATTTCCTTGCACTACTGTTGATGAGTATCTAGGATTTCATTTTGCGTATAACACACTCATTCAACCCCACCACTATAGTCGCACACTGAACACCCACCCCGTTTCTCCAATGTGTTATTCCCAAACAATCATTATTGATCAAAATTAGAGTGTTTAACCTTTTCTCCCCGTCCATCAAAAATTCTGCAGATAGTTCAGTTTGATTGGTTTGGACTCATAAATCAATATTTGTTTATTCCGTGAAAACTATAGACATACATCTTGTCCTCAGGCTCAGTTTAGTCATTTCCCTTTTAGAAATAGGACATAATGACGACCATTGAGCGTGCTTTTGAAAAATATCAAGAGAAGAGATTACACACAAATATTAGGGTCAACCATCGGCAGCTTGTGAACTTTGAAACTTGTTGGGCAGAAATGCCAGCCTTGAAAGCTTGACTCCTCCCAGGCGGATTCTCACTCCAAGAATTCTCCCTCCAAGAAACATTTTGAAATAAGGGGCCAAAAGCTTGCATTTTACAGCACAGTGTTCTGAAGAAGTTGGATAAAAAGTCGTAAGATGTATAGGCAGTATAAACGGTGTGTGTGAGATTTTCAAGGACTTAAGATGCCAAGCTTGCCACATTTTCCTGCAGCAAATAATTTGCCTTCATCAATGCAAACACTTGATGAACAGTAGTCATATACTTAGGTCACTCCCATATTGGGACAAATGGCATTCATAACATTAGAAAGTACGCCCGTTTAAAATATTGTAGGTAGTGTGAATCAGAGTAGTTTGAAGTACTGTGACAGGCGATAGATATAGCACATCTAAAAAAAAAGGCCAGATTTCAGTTCATTGTGCAAAAATGCCAGAACATACTGTCACAACCCATCAAAATTGCTAAGCCATTTTCAAATTCCCCTAATTAATCATGCAAGATTTTCACCATTAAAACACATGGATTAGAGTTTTTACATCTGCCTAAGAACATTGCTATGCCTGTTTGACCCTGTCTCATAAAATGCCCATGCAAGCTAAAAACATTTCCACTCTCTAGTCCAGTTTTCCTTCGAAAAAGGGTCTGGTAAAAAATGTGAGAGACTGTCCAAAGAACCTTCTTATTAGCAAGGGTAAAAACCGAATCAACTGGCATGAAGGAGCTCGGAACAAGTTTAATAGTAGGATAAATTAGATTTTCCGCTCTATGACACTGGAGTGGAAGTGGGCTACATTTAGTCTCCCACAATATGAACAATCGATAATCTAAGACACTTTCAGTGGGAAACATGGTTGTTTAGGCCCTACTAATCCAGAACAGCACCTTCATGCCTTTTGATGCGCAAATTTTACTAAAAAAGAGGGAAATGAGGGCCAAACTATGATTTTCTAGGCATTCGCTCTTGCCTTCTGCTAGGAAAATACCCCTGGCTAGAAACAACAAATTGGCGCATACACATTTTATAAAGCTATACCGGGCCAGAATGATGCTGAGCTTATGTCCTTTTAAAAAGTGGGAACTCAGGTCGATTTTGGGAAGTGATCAACTCATTGGATGGAGGCCAAGCAGTAAAACAATCCAATTCAGTCTCTGAGGCTGATTGGATTGAGAATTTCAAAATACTTTATAGTACAAGGGATAACAAGGTGATTCAATGCGGGGGAAATTCACCAGGTTTGATTAATGACTGGGTCCTTGCTATTGAACATGATCTAATTGTTGGTATTATGTGCAAGTCGAGTAATTCAATTGACTAAGTGATAAACTGCTAAAGTTGAATCCAGATATTTGGGCAAGTATATATGTCCTCCTATTTGCCGGCATGTTGAATCTATGAGCTTCCCTAACTTTTAGAGGACCGCATATGTGATTGCGATTTTTAAAAGGGGTGCAAGGACAGATCCAAGAAAATATCGGTGGATTACGATCTTGAGTGCTGATATTAAGATCTTCAAATCCCTTTTGCTGGTCCACTTGGAAATGTAACAAGTTGAACTGGCTACAGACCGGTTTCAGGAGAGGCCACGGCACAAAATGAAATGTGTCGCTGTTGAAAACCCTCCAACATCGGGTTTGGACCAAAAGATCTACGAGCATGTATGTTGCCTCAATTTATTAGGCAGCAGCCTTTGACCGGGTTGACCGAAGAGTACTATGGGAGAAACTTGTTGGCTGGGGGATTCTGGATGGGCTCTTAAGATTATTCATTGGTCTCCATGAATCCTCAGGCATACAGATAAGGCTGAATAGGCAAGGCTCTTTGCCCAAAATAATTAATATCAACTCAGGTCTTAGGCAGGTATGCATACTTGCTCCCTGCCTATTTAATTTATATGTTTCTGACCCTGGGGACTACTGGGATAAGGTAGCGTTCATATCCCCTAAACTAGGTTCCTTTCGTGTCCTGTGGCTGTCCTGTGCGGATGATTTCCTGCTTTTTGACCATACCTCAATTAGTTTACAAAGATTACTTGATGCATTCGCATTATTTGCCTCCAGAAATGTTCTTAGTGTAAATTCTGAAAAAACAAAATATTGCTAATACACCGGAAGAACACTTGTCACACCTTAAAATGAGAATTAACTAATGTCACTTTGCTTATTTGGGTTACCCAATTTGTGGGAAGCCACAGAAAACTTTACTAAGAAATATGCTGAAACACAAAGCTTTTTTATTTATGATTCAGACGCTGAAGATAAATCGACGGTTTGGTAGGTTTTCAACTAAACCAGTTTTAAATTTGTATTTGGGGAAGGTGTGCCCAAAAAGGATTTATGGGCTTGAGCTGGTTGGAGAGTAGGCGTTTGGCTTTGTAAATAAATTAGAAGCTCAACTGTGGAGGAGAGTCCTGAATGTTCCAGCATCTATTCCTGCAGCGGGCATACGTTATGAATTGGGAATCTCCTCCATACAATTTAAAGCAATGTGGTGCCATTTAAATTTGTATAGGGAGCTGTGTTTTGCCCTGGTGGAAACTCTATCCGAGAAGTTGAATCATTTGTTAACTGTCCCAGAAACTAACTTCATCTCTGATTTAAAGGTTAAATATAATAAGGTATTAGATGAATTTGAGATAGGAAGCACAGATCTAGAGTTGCTATTGTGGAAGGATAAAACAGCCGTGTTCCAGATAGATTGGCGAAGCACTTTGGACTCCCTTCATGCCTTTCCCTCAATGAATTAACTGTTGCACAAATAAAAAAAACAAGGGATTGTGGCACCTTTTCTTAATATTTTCCCTAATCTTAGAAGGCAAACTGATTTATTAAGGTGTAGATGGAATATTTTCCCCACTAGAGAAGTTCTTTAAAGACGGAAACAAATTGATAAGGAGGAGGCATATTGTAATTTTTGTAAAGACCACACAGAGTTGGAAACGCTGAAACATGTTGTGCTGTATTGCAAAGCTTTAACTCTGATCACAACGAAATATTTTGATATAGCCCTCAGAGGTGCCCCAAGTTATGATGGTGCAGCATCATGTGCAAGATGCTTGAGTGGTTACCCAACTTCGTTTGGATTGGCAGTCACTGATTTTGTCAATTTTATAAAATGAAGAGATTGTGCATTTTGATTGTGAAATGTTATCCTTCCACAATGTATTTAGCTTTTTAAGATATTTTAAGCAGCTAAATCTTGTGTGTATTTTAGTTTTAGGTTGAGTAAGTTTTAACTGCTCGAATTTATATCACTCTTTTAAATTTATAAGCTTGTTAATTATTTGGATCATCTATGTAAATGTATTTTTAATATGCACCATTTGAGCTTCATGAATTTAGAGGATACATTACATTGTTTGTGTTGTAATGTGTTATTGCAAAGGTTTTCTTTTGAGAACTAGATACATTTAAATTTAAAAAATAAAAATAAGAAGAACCCATTAACCTCATAAATTCAGCAGGCCATGTTAATAGTACAATGTAAGGTTTCCACAGTTTGGCACATTTTCATGCTAGCCTCCAAATTGCCCCCAGAAAATGACCAGCAGATTGTCATGCCATTTTATGTTATGCTTCATGGGATTATAAAGCCCATCGCTTTCATTTACATAATCTCATGGCATGGAGGACAATCTTGAGTTTTCAGTGGGAAACTGGACTTTGGTATGGTTGTCATGGTGTAGGTCTACAGGAACCACAAAGTAAGTAGTCCTTGCTGGGTGCCGGGGGGCAGGGGAGAGGGGCAAGGGATACATATATGCCTTTTTGCCTTTTTACTACTGCCTACCTGTCCGTGGTTTGTGCATGTTACAAATGAGCATCTGTGTGATTTCAGATCAGTGCTTTGGGCTTGTTGCTGTTCTCCTGCAACGTGGGGGGCTTTATATGGTATCATTCTTGTGTGCTGTGAGGTTGTTCCCACACCCTCAATTTTCTCAGTGCTTTGCCAGGTTTGTCTCAGTAAAGAACATTATTGTTCCTATTTTTCAGATCGTCCAGAAAATTCTTTCAGTTTCAAATCGACCCTCAAAATTACCAGTATGACGTTATTCATTTAATGGGGGATTTATACTGACCCTCCATGCAAATGGCTCACTGCGGGTGCTCATAACGTCCCATCACATTTGCCCCAAAAATAGCCCCATTCAATGCCACATTGCCCCAGAATTAGCCCAGGTCAGTTTCACTTTGCCTCGAGAAGAGCCTGTGCCACTTCCAATCATACCTTCAGATAAGGGGTGTATCTGCAACTTTTACTCCCTAAAAATAGGCAAATACGCCCCAACAATAAAAATAGGGAGTAAAAATACTCCCAACAAAAATAGGAAACAGACATGTAGAAGAATCTTGTGCCCCTGCTTTCACCCACACAGCTCAATGGATTTGTTTGGACCAGTAGTGTACGTTTTAACGCAGGCTGAATCTGTTATTGTTACTGCCTGTTCAGAAGAAGTTAACATGTATCGTTCAATATGTATGAATAATTAGATGCAAAGAAATAATGAATTGGACTTACATTTTTACTCCCTAAAAATTAATTTTACTCCCAACTTTAAAAAATAGGGAGTAAAATACTCCCACTTCCAAATCTTATCTGGATCACTACTTCCAATGTTGCCACAATAGTTCCATACCATTTCATAATTATACCACAATTGCCCCGTTACTCATATTGAACTTCTCAGAACTTTCACTTGTCACTTCACATTGCTTCCAGAATAGCCCCATATCATTTGCATTAATGGTATCAGGAGTTTATGTAGCAGTTAATGACATATCCTTCCGGTTTCAAACACTGTTAAAGTAGCTGTTTCTATTACCCAATTTCATGTCAATCAGTTTGTTGACCTCAGAAGGATAAAGGGCTGAGTTGGCCCTGCTGGGATTCAAACTTGGAAAGAGGCTTGTGAGATGTCCAACCATTGTCTCCAGAACTGCACCATGCTCTTTTAGATTACCCCCAATATTATACTATGCTGTTTCTCATTTCCCTAAAGAGTCTTCTTGCCATTTCACATTGCTCCCAGAACTGACCCATGTCAATTCACATTTCTCCCAAATTGACCTATGGCATGTATAGGTGGAGCTGGGGTCCTCTTAACAGTCACCCCAATTATCAGCTCGGGCCCATCAAAGACTCTCCGCCATAAGAACGGAAGACTCAGCCATGGGGCAAAGTTACTGTCTTTTATTAGCAAACAAAATGACAGGGAACACACCAGAAAAACAAGTATCCTCCGGAACTCTTGTCTTCTAAGCATGTGTCACCCTGTGTTATACCGATGTGACATGACAAATCTAGGTTCATGCATCTACATTGGTATAGAAGGTATTCGGGTTAGTTCTACAATTGGATAACCATGTATACAGGCTCCTCCTAGTTTGCAGGGTCGCAGAGAGACCATTGGCCCTTGCAACAAATTATATCCCCACGTGAAAAGTGAATCTGGATTGGGCAGAATGTGCCCTCCCATCCCTGGGAACCTGGACAGTTACCAGACTGAGTGTACCTTTTCAAGGCAATGGGAATGAACATGGAGGTGTGAAGTGTTCCCTAATGTTGCCATCTCTGATCATCTAAGCCTGGGAGAGTGCATTCATTTAGCAGTTTGTAGGCAACACTTGTAGCTTTTAACCCTCTGGTTCGATGGGAACAGTCCTCTCTGTCTACCTTGGTTGAATGGGAATTGTCTTGTTCGCCTAGGTCACATGTGTAGAGACTGCGAAACAGAGCTGACCTGCTTGTAATTATGTGGATTTTAGCATGAATTTCTGCAGGTGGCTCATTGTCTTGGTAACTGGAGTTTCTCCACTTGCCCTTGGCTGGGTGCCTTGGTTCTGCTTGCCTCTGGCTGCGGCGATCATGTCAGCTTTTCCATGTACCTGAAGCCTGTCTCTCCTTTGCCATCCATTTCAGAGACCTATAGCTTCCATATCATTCCCTCTGGCTTCTCTATGCTAGTGCCAGTCAAGCATGTGCAAGCTCAATAAAGGAACTCTTTGCATCTTGCGGTTTCAGCTTTGGCGACCAAAAATATGGATTGTTCCCCTCAAGGGAGCACTTCTAAATGCGAGATCCCTCGTGGCCCACGCTATAGACATAGCTGATCTGATTACAGAAGGTAACTTGGACTTCCTTGCTATAACAGAGTCCTGGCTACCGCAGGACTTGCACTTCTGCTAGCCGATACACAATCTCCAGACAAGACAGAGATGGATCCGGAGGTGGAGGAATTGCCATCATATCTAGAGAGAGCCTAGCATTGAGACTAGTCCAGTACCAAACTCTGCAATCATGTGAAATTCTCGCTGTAAAACTCCTGCTAAACAATTCTCAATCACTTACCATGCATCTAATTTACAGACCTCCTGGGCCCCTTGGGACATTTGAGGAAGACTTGCATAGTACACTCGCCAACAACCCTAAACTACTGTTGCTAGGCGACTTTAATTTAGGATTTAACGACCCAGCGGACAAGCAGTCCTTAGTAATAGCTAATACCCTTAATGCACTTGGCCTGTCGCAAAAAGTGAATGTACCCACTCATATAAAGGGTAGAACTCTAGACTGGATAGCCGACTACAATTGCACAGGTACTATTACCGCCATTACGCATCAACTCTGGACCGACCATGCTGTTGTGTCCTTCACTCTATTAACTACCAGACCACAACAAATGACCACACACACGGCTCCACCTTGCCTTACTAGAAATAAAAAGAACATTACCGTGGACAAAGTGATTCCTGCTATGCTCCCCACCTTAAATGCATTGCCTGATAATCTTGACCCAAGTACCATGGTGCATGAATACAACAAAATCATGCTCACCACACTGGATACAATTGCTCCTCTTAAATTAAGAACAAGTAAAGCTGAAGCCCACCTTAACAACTGGTTCACCCCCCAACTAAAGGACCTAGGTCTACTGAAGAGAAAGTGTGAAACTGTCTGGAGACTATGGGCCTCATTACGAGTATGGAGGTAGCCATAGTGCTATTAGCGCCATAGCTGCCTCTACACCGGGCTCCAATACCGGGTTCCTGCAATGAGGACTTACCGGGTCATTCCGACATGGGAGGACCCGGTAATTCCTCCTTGCAGGAACCCATCCCCATCCCCATTTGAGCCCCCATAGGGTTCAATGGGAATGAGGAGGGAGGTAATAACGGGAACATTACAAATGGCCCGTTATTAGCTCCCTCTTCCCCTCGCGGGACCCGGAAAGGACGTCTGCTTTTACCAGCCGTCTGTTCCGGGTCCCGCGAAGGGAACCTCGTAATAGGCGCTCCCGTAATGAAGGGTGCCGGTCCCCTACCGGCACCCTTCATTACGGGAGCACCAGGGATGTAATGAGGCCCTATGTCCCTCCATTGAGAACAAAAATAAACTAACAACTACCTCTGCGCATTATAAAAATGAAGTCTGCCTGGCAAAACGGAACTCCTATAACAAACGTATTGCCAAATCGAATTCAAGTATGAAGGAATTATTTACTATACTAAAAGAACTCGAGTCCCCGATATCCAGACCTGACATATGTAACAAAAACAAGATCTGGTGCTCAGATATTCAAAAGGCACTAGCTAACAAAATAAACACTCCAAAATAAAATAAAACTAAAGAAAGATTCTCTAAACTTACCACATTCCCCTAATACCCTTCCACCCAGTGATTCACCTACTCCCCAGACTAATAGATTCCGCTTTACCAAAACATCTGTTATAGAGGTAGAAAAAAACATTTTATCCCTTAAGTCATCCAATTGTAAATGAGATATTTGCCCAGCACAGATTATAAAAGATGCTGCTAGAGACCTCTCCCCATTTATCTCTAAATTGATCAATGCTTCATTCTCCTCTGGCTCTATCCCGGCAAATTTAAAACAATCCTGGGTTCTCCCACTCGTAAAGAAGCAAACTTTAGATCCACTTATTGCTACCAACTACCGCCCCCTCACAACGGTACCATTTTTACTTAAAATACTCGACAAAGTCGCCTACACGCAGATTCAAAAGTACCTTGAGCTGCATAAACTTTTAGGGGTCAGACAGTTTGGCTTCCGCCCCCGCTACATGGGACAGAAATAGCCTTGATCGACTTGAAAACAGAGATTGATGAGCTGAGAGATAAAGGGAAGACAGCATTGCTCCTGTTACTTGATCTCTCAGCTGCATTTGACCTGGTGGATCATAAGGTCCTCTGTGGGCACCTGGACTCAGCAGCCCACTTTTCCACAGAGGCTATCAAATGGATAGAATCCTTCCTGAGCGCGAGAACTATGAGGGTGTTCTCCCCATCGGCAGCTGTGCACCCTACCCCGATCCTCTGTGGGGTACCTCAGGGCTCCTGCATTTCCCCCACTCTGTACAATATATTCACCAAACCCGTGTTCAATGATCTAGACCTTCTGGGTATCACCTACACTAACTAAGCAGATGATAGACAGATTCTCCTCCCGCTTTCTGGGGATCATTGTAAAGACTTGGCACTGGTGAATAGGGTACATCTCATCATCCAGGCATGGATGGCCACACACGGTCTATGTCTGAATGATGACAAGACAGAGTTTATAATCCTAGGTACTCCCTCTAACATCAATAAATTAGGTCACAAATACTCTTCATTTACCATCGATGGAAACATTACTAAGGTCTCCAAGGAGGTAAAAACCCTTGGCTTTTACCTTGCCTCATCCCTGTCCTTTGATAAACAAGTGAAATCTCTGGCCTCTGCCACAGCTTACACTTGCAAGCTTATCAGAGCTGGTAAGCCATTTCTTTCAAATGACAGTTGCATTATCCGGGCCAGAGCACTAATCCTCTCTAGGTTAGATTATTGTAATGCTCTTTACAGTGGTGCCAACAAAGGTTGCACATTTTGCAAAATAACGCATTAAGAGCTGCACTAGGTATGAACAAAAGAGTACACATTGCCTCGACTAGACGTCGACACAAGTGGCTCTCCACCCACAACAAAAAACAGTTACAAATGGCCTCCCTGACCCATAAAGCTTTAAACAACGTTGCCCCTACCTACTTAATAGACAAATTGATGAGAAGAAATTCTAGTAGGCCAACAAGAGCTAACAATACTAACTGCCTCGTGGTACCGAGATTCAGGCTCACCAAGATTGGTGGCAATAGCTTTCCTGTGAATGCTACCAAACTCTGAAACTCCCTGCCTCACGAGCTGAGAGTAGACCAACCTTACCTACACTTTTGAAAGAGATGTATCACCCACCTCAACCTGACTGAAGGTTAGTTAGACTTTCACAGCTGCCTACACAACACTGCTACATTTAGCTGATGCTTCACGTCATTGTAAATAATATTTAGTATTGTATTGTATAGATTCCAATTGTATATAATATGTAACTTGAACATTGATACCTATCTCTTGCCTGTGAGTAACTTTACCTGTACCGTTACCTTCTGATATTGTGAACCCTTTGAAACTTTGTAAGCCTTGTATCTTCTTATTGCTGCGCCCTGTTACCTCCGGGTTTGGTGCACATAAGAAATAAATAAACAAACAAACAAAGAAATATGTATGTGTATCTGTCCTCTACCTACGTGAGTCATAAGCATGTGCTGCGTCCCTCTATGTGCAATAAACTACTGCATGTTTGTGTACCTTCATGAATGGATGAATATGTACTTCATATATAATGCGGATACATTGTGATGTCAGTGATGATGTCAGTGATTTCTGGCTTTGGAGTTAGTCGACTTGCTCGATCGATGGCATTTCCAGGTCATCCAAGTCATCGATTGAGTATGGTCTGAACAGCTGTCTGAGAGAATAATGCTTATCACACCTGCGATACATTGATGATTGCAGTGATGTGCCTAAAAGTGAGGCACATCTGTCGTTTCTCTGCCTTTTTGTTGAGAGTTGTGTGGGGGATATGAGGGTGAGATTTGGCCCCCCATCTACAATCCTCCCCTCTCGTTGACTTGTCAACCACACTACTGGCACGACTCTCTTGGGTTGTCTGCAATTTCGGGAGCCAAACCTTTGTTATCCCTTCAAGATGTCCATAGTATTTTGCATGATCATCCAGGCTCCATGTCACATAGCAGCAGTCCCCATTAGGTTTGCACCAAACCCATTTCCCCCAATATCAGGGGTGTTGTATGGGTACAGGAACACTGTTCCTATCGGGAACAGAGGACACTGTGTCAGTTGTGATTTCAGTGCATTTCGTGCCTTTGTTTCTTCATCTTCTCCAGTCTCTACGTCTATCAGTACCTTCATCCCTAGAGTCTTTTTTTTTCTACACTGCGTGATAATTATCTTGAGGACACAGAATTTCAGTAATACTAATATCAATGCTGCCAGTACTTTCAGTCCGTTGGCTATCCATGTTGGTATCCATGAGAGTAAGACAGCCAACCTTTGTCCTTTGTCAAATCTTCTGTTTCTGCATCCATCTTCGTGTGCAGTTCAGAGAGCCAGGTGATGGCCTCTGTTAGTTAGGGATGTCACGGTATACCGTTAAAGATACCGTGAACCACTTAATTGAACAATAATAACCGTCACATTGTTTATACCGTTATACCGTTAAGTGTGCTTTTCAATCTGATTTGGAAAGGCTGCAGTAAGCAAGTGCTGCGCAGTCTTGGTCTTGCACTGTTGGATGTGCCGTCTGCCAAGTAGTTTCAGTTGGAGCAGTTTTTAATGCCATTCCATAAACCACATGTGCCTGACACAAAATCAATATGTTAGCAATAGGAAGAATATATACAGTGCCAAGAAGGAAAAGGGTTTACTTTGGGGTGGCGGCTTTGGGGTTTATATATTTATAATGGATAATGTTCTCTAAACATATGGCAATGGGGGATTTCCCTGGTTCTAGCATTTAATTTACATATAATAAGTCACACGGCGAAATTCACTCATCTCTGTGGGTATTCCCTGCTGCCATACCAAAGGGTAACATGTCCTTGAGTGCTGAACACCTTTTGGCCCGCAAATAAACTAAAGGCTGGAACGTAAAGAGAGAGTGCATGTGTGTGTGTGTGTATGTATGCGCACAAGCGTATACTACCATCAGCCTCCATTGATCTGTGGCATGCAGGTTATCAAGATGGCAACATGTTAATCTTCACCAGTAACCAGTGGGGGAGCAAATAGCCTAAATGACCACTTAAGAAAAGCTATTCATTTTGCTTTGCCAGTTGCAGCAGGCTATCCCCCCTCCTCCTCTCCACACATGTGTTTGTGTTTGGTGGAAGCAAGGTATTTCAATGGAAAGTATGTTGAAAAGCCCAATTCTGGCCCTGGGTGCTTCGTTTTGTTTGTGATGATAAATCTGTCAATTTATGACCTTTTAGAAAATATTTGTTAAGATTAGTTAACTCCACCTGCTATACCACGATAACCATGATATACCGTCATTTGGCAAGAAAGTTATCGTACCGTCATAAAACTAATACCATGACACCCCTACTGTTAGTGTCACGTTGCCTTCGTCATTGGAAAGAATGAATGTACAGCAAGAAGACCCAATCTTGGTGCAAATGCTTCCCTCCATAGCTGTGAGGAGATCTCGAACGTATCTATTCTGGAGTATGTGAGAAAGGCATGGTATCAAGAGAGACACAGACTCAAAAGTGTTTGTTTTAAAACCTTCATTTACTAAGGTTGCTGGGTTGGTGTAATGCCTGACTGGGCTTAGCTCTAAAGGGATAGTTCCCTTAACTGATGTTTCTAATGGCCGTTGTTGTCTCTAATAGTCCAACATAAAAGTCTGTGTCTAAACCTATGCTTGCCCTCACTCTTTTGTAAAAATATGATGGGAAGTATTTTGAAAAGGAAAATAGCGGTTCAACAAAAAAGTGGGCAACCAAAATTAGTTTCAGGTGGTCTTCTCACCAAATGCAGTTTGGTCAATGTCACAAACATTAGTTCAATCAACAGGGCTGTTTGTAAGATCTTCTCCACAGAGTCCTTGCAGTGATTTCAAATACCTTAAGTGTCTTTGAGTTTCTTGGGGTTCCTTTCCCCAAGCTTCAACTTATTCAAGTTTCAAACACCTCAAAAGAAATTTAACACAGTTCCTTTTTAAGCTTCTAGGGGTTCCCTTCCCCATGCTACAATCCTTTCAACACTATGAAGAAAACTAATAAGTCTCCAACTTGGTTGCCCCACTTAAGGTTCCTTTTTCCAAGCTCAGGTCCCTTCCAACTTTCAACACAAGGGGCCTCATCACGAGTTGGGCGGTAACGCCGGCGCTGATATGCGCCGGCGCTAATAGCCCTATTGCCAACCCCCCCGCCGCTATTAGCGCCGGACCACGGGTTTGGCGGAAGGGTTATTGCCCATTCCCCATTGGGCCCATTCGGGAATTCCTCATTCCCCATTGGGCCCAATGGGGAAAATTTGCGCTTTTACTGCTGGCGGATTTCCTGCTGGCGGTAATCGCGCCGAAAATCGGCAGTTTTGGTGCGAATCCGCCACAGCCATGATCTGGCGGACCCTTAAATGCGACAGTTATAGCGCTACCACCGCATTTAAGGGTTACCGCCAGACTCGTGATGAGGCCCAAAGTCAGTTTTACCAGAATGCAGTTTGCTTTCTTTGGTAGGCCTCTCAGGGTTCTCTTCCCCCAGCTTAGGCCCCTTTCAGTTTCAAACAAAACTAAATATATCACAAATATATCACAATTCATGTTAGGCTTCTCAGGCTTTCCTTTCCCACGCTTAGGCCCCTCTAGTTTCAAACACAAGTTCAACATGTTAAGATGTACCTTTTTCTTATATACAGTTTTTCTTACATACCATCCTCTCATGGGGTAGAATCAGAGTCTTTTCGAAAACACCAGGCTCTTTGCTTTTCCTAGGCGCGAACACTCTGATTCTTTGACCCTCTCTTTGTTTCTTACTCTTACTTTCCTTTGTACCCTTTTATCTTTCTCTTTGTCGGGCACCCTTGCACTGTCTTTTAAACGTACCTAAGTTGTTGTGACTCTTGCATGTTTCCCTCCTTTTGTTCTGCACACTTTCACTGTCTTTTATTCCTTTTGTGCCACTTTTTGTGCACACTTCTTTCACTCTTCTGTGCTCACCTGCACTTGCTTCCTTCTTTCCGGGTCGCTTACACCCTTTCCGTTTGCTTAGACTTTACTTTTACTTTTCATTCTGTGTCACTAGCGTGCTTTCTACTTCTTTCATACTTTGTGGTTTTTAAAACTGTCTTTCTTGCTTTCCGTTCCGTGCCGCTTTATGAATCTTGCTTTTTCTCCCTTTCCCACTCCAGCCACCCACACGCTCCTGAGTTTCTTTCTCACCCGAAACTGACCGGGTAGCGTAACGCGGGCAAGCGGTCTCACCGAGATGCTTTGGGTCAAGATCAGGGTCTCGCCACCTGCCCCTCAGGTACCCTTGTGGCCCGCACATGGCCCAAGGGAACGAGCAGTTGCACAGACACTGCTAGATGAGTCCCAGCTGCTTCGCTCCGGCTCTTAGGAGACACAGCTCCCCAGTCACACTGCAGCCCCTCTACAACACTGAGTCAGTGTCGCGGCATGCCGCTCTCCTCCGGATCCTTCTTTTGCAGCTCCTAGCTTCGTGGCTCCTCTGGTACAGTATGTTTCCCTAGCTCACTCATCCATTTCTGCAAGACCACACCTTTTACAGTGAACAAACCAGCCAAGTGGAGTCAGGTGTGAGTGGTCACTATCAATGCCTGACCCTGCCTATTACTGGGACAACCTGAGTTCTCTCTAGGGTAGGTTTCCCTTATTTTTCCCATGACATTCCTATGGGTAATCTTTACTGATCTTAGTTGCCTCCTCGTCTCAGTATTGGTTGGAAATGGGCAGGGGGAGATGAGGTGAGATGGGAATAGACATTTACAGGCTGTATTATTAAAGGGTGATTGGTAAGGGATAGGGTGGACCCTCATTGGTAAAGGATAGGGGGGACCCCCCGTCCCTAGTTTGGTAGACAAAAGGTGGTTCTATTCGCATTAAATTACTCCCTATGTTACACACCTGGACATGCGAGCACGGCCCTGTATAACACTTCCCCTGATCTGAACTGGGGAAAGACAAAGAATTGTTGGGTTTGAGATTATGTCTTTGTCTTACCTTGCTTTCCCATTTCCTTAAGGTTGCTCTGGGATAATCGGTTTGTCTTTCTATTAGGTTAGGGATAATTGGACCTGCATAACCTATAAAGGCTTCTGGGATCTCTTCCCCTATCGTCACGTTGAAATATCGCGTCTCTCTTAGGGTGTTTTCCTGAGGGCAACCCCGGCCTCCCTTACCTAGGCGATCCTCCCTCGCTTGTCCACCCCCAGGGTTGGGATCCAAAAGCAATGGCCCTCCCCAGGCCAACTGAATAGGGGAGTCTCGGGGTCTACATGGGAGAATACCCCAAAGTTGCTCACAAGGGCCATTAATCTAACTGCTCTCAGCTCTTCCTTGATAGTGTTAAACCCCTTGACGGTTGAGTTTATTTTCTGCATCAGCCCCCAGCATGTAATCTGGAGCCATTTGGCCTTTGTGCCTGTCTGTACTGCTGGAACGATAGATGCAAAGAAAATGTCAGGTCTGCTGAACAGCCTGTGCTCTGTTGATTTCGCATCCAATGCCTTTTCCATGTCTGATGAGGCATAGTTCCCTCTCCTATCACTCTGGTCAAACCTACAGATCTCTTCTTTCTTGTGCTTGTATCCATTTTAGGGAACCCTTCTATTTGTAAGCTTTCTTAGGCACTACTAATGCTGGGGTATTCAGATGTACGAGTGAACATAACCCTCCGAGTTGGGTGGCAGCTGCAGGTATGCCTTTGATCTGCAGGCCCAATAGTGGTCCATGAGGGCTATCTTCAAAATCTGCCTACATCCTTCATTTTCTCCAACTTCTACTTCGCTATCATTCTGGAAAAATAAAGCTGCTTCCTTGAGCTGTAAGATGCTATGGTCTTGCATCTTGCAACAAATTATATTGCCAGAAGAAAGGTGAATCTGGATTGGGCAGAATGTGTCCTCCCATCCCTGGGACACTGTACAGGTACTAGACTGAGTGTACCTTTTCAAGGCAATGGGAATGAACATGAAGGTGTGAAGTATTCCCTAATGTTGCCATCTTTGATCACCTAAGCCTGGGAGAGTGCATTCAGTTAGCAGTTCATAGACAACACTTGCAGCTTGATGAGAACAGTCCTCTCCGTCTACCTTGGTTGAATGGGCATTGTCCTGTTCGGCTGGGTCACGTGTGTGGAGGCCACGAAATAGAGCTGTCCTGCTTGTAATTATGAGGATTTTAGCCTGAATTTCTGTAGGTGGCTCAATGTCTTGGTAACTGGAATTTTTCTGTATCCACTTGTCCTTGGCTTGGCTCTGCTCACTTTTGGCTGCAGCGATCATGTCGGCTTTTCCATGTACCCAAAGCCTGTCTCTCCTTTGCCATCCATTTCATAGACCTATAGCTTCCATATCATTCTCTATGGCTTCTCTATGTTAGTGGCAGCCAAGCATGTGCAAGCTAAAAAAATGAACACTTTGCATCTTGCGGTTTCAGCTTTGGCGAACAATATGGATATAAAGAAATATGTATGTGTGTCCGTCATCTACCTACATGGGTCATAAGCATGTGCTTCGTGCCTATATGCAATAAAGTAGTGCATGTTCCTGTAGCTTCATGAATGGATGAATATCTACTTCATATATAATGCGGCTACGTCATGATGTCAGTGATCACGCCAGCGATTTCTTTCTTTGGAGTTAGTCGACTTGCTCGATCGATGTCATTTCCATGTCGTCCTTGATTGGGTAAATGGTCTGAATGGCTGTCTGAGAGAATAACGCTTCTCACACCTGTGATACATTGATGATTGCGGTGATGGGCCTAAAAGTGAGGCACATCTGTCGTTTCTCTGCCTTTGTGTTGAGTTGTGTGGGGAGCGTGAGGGTTAGATTTGGTCCCCCATCTACAGGCATTTTGCATTTCTCCAGAAATGCCCTATGTCATGCATCAGGCATTTGTACCTGCCCCACGAATCTTCACATTACTTCAAGCTGGGGGCAACAGTTCTAGTTGCAAGCTAGTAGCCAGGCACAAAATGTCACTTGCCACCTCAGTTGTACACATTAACACAGCACAGCACAATATTTCGTACACACAATAGTCAATTATCACTAGCCAATAGGTACTGGCTAGCATACATTTAGAGCCCTGTCTGCAGTATTGCCCCATGCCAGCTTATATTGCCTCCAGTATTGTCTAATTCCACTGATATTTGCCCCAGAACTACCTCATGTCACCTCTCAGTGCCCCCATAATTGCCCCATGGGTCACTCTCAGTGCCCTACAACCGCTCCTATGCTACTTCACATTGCTTCAGAAATGCCCCAAACTCCTTTCAAGTGAGCACAGACCTGTCCCATTCACCTAAGAATATTCCCATGCCATTTAATGTCCCCCAGGATCATCCCATTCCACCTCATAGTGCCGTTAGGTTTGCACCGGCATTGTTTTCCAGAACAGCCCAAGCAATTAACATTGGCCCAGAACAGCCTCATGCCATTTCACATTGCTTCCACAATTACCTCATGTCACTTTCAAGTTTCTACTTGAAGTGTGGCCTGTGCCACTTTTCTTACAGGACTTCTCCATACCAATCAGATTGCTCTCAGAACCTCCACACACCACCTCACATTGCCCCCAGAAAAGCTTCATGCCTGTTCACATTGATCCCACAAACACAATTAGACATATAAAAAAGGTACCTCAGTAGCACAGAGAGTGCAAATAGTCAAAAAAGGCATGGGGAGAGAAAAGTCACCCTATGCAATGTGGCTCCTCGTTGATAGGGCTGGAAGACCAGCAGTGGTGGACTGGCCCATAGATAGCTCTGGAGATTTCCCAGTAGTCTTCTGCACCCTGAGCCTCTTTTGTGTGGTAACCTATTCTGTTTCCAAATCTTCTCATAGAAAAAGGGTAGGTCTTGCTGAAAATGTGCAATATGGGGCCACATTGCAAATTATTTCCAGGGCCTCATTTGGTTCCCAGGACACCCCTGAAGACCAGCCCTTCTATGGAGACAAGTCACAGCACCGGGCTGCTCCCTTGAACCTGCCCAGTCCCTGCTTGTACATGGTGCTGTGGATTCGGACTTTGAGGTGACCCCGCGGTCCGCCTCTGACAGGAAGGTTCAAGTTGGGTGGACAGAGTTCCTTTTCTGTTACAGGGGACTATATTGGGTGCATAGTACAGGGAATAGGACTGCCAGTGTCATTCGCTAGCAGCCCTCAGCTCCATCACTCCTCCCAGGTGTCACTGGTGGGGGACGCACTTGGGTTCATCCCAAGGTCCTGACACATCCGAAGGACAGCACATGTTGTCTGGGGCACTCTTCTTTGTATTTGAAATACACCCGTCTCCAGATTCAATGTACATGCAAATTTGGAACACTGCAATATAAGTTGCATTGAAGCGATTGTCAGAGACACTTGCTCCTTAGTGCCGCTTTAGTGGTAGTGTCCCCAAACCTAGGATATTGCAGAAATCATTTTGATGTCAGAGCAAAGGTGAAGGAAGGTGGTGCTACCCCCTATTAATTGGCTGTCACTATAGTCAACCAAAATGTAATTTAAATTAACTCTTGATTTGTGAATTTCCTGTCTTTCACAATGATGTTTTGAAGGGGACATATAGGCCAATTCTTTTCTTAACATTTTCCTATGCATTTGTGTTGTTACGGTTGCCAACTATTTTGTGAGCTGCAGGAAGTGACTTGAGAGGGGTAGAGGAAGCACAATATGAGGATCCATTAAAACTGCAATGGATGAAAGTAAAAGGATTTCTCTAAAAGCAACTTTTCCTCCATTGTCCAATGACCCCCAAACCTTGTGCATTTGTGGAAACTGAGATGTCCTTCAGTCTATCAGTACTGAGAAAATGTGTTTATCTTAGTCTTTCGACTTTGTTGCCTCTTGTTGGTAACATTTCTATCATTGCGTGAAGTACCTTACAGTATCGCACAATGGGGCCATTGTGTTTTTCGGCCCTAGTCACCCTCTAAGTAATGTTTGGTGGTTGTACAATGGCCCTTGGAACAGACTGTTGGCAGCAGTAGCCTTTTCTTATATTTGTGTAATTTTGTTCTTGAGCCATACCGCGTTTACTGCGTTTGGCTGAAGGCTGTGGCTGGTGTCCCAGATGTGCCACAAGATCTTTTGTCTGTCCCCTTGGCCATTTTGTCCTCTGACCTTTCCCCTGCCCTCCAGGGCTGAGACTTGCTTATTTGGGCATGCAGTTGCCCTCGAAAGCCGCTTCTTTTGTGGGTACTTGCAGGTCACGTGTGTAGGTCAGTAAGTGGATTGGGACTGTCTGGTCCCATTCCACACTACTGGTGCAAGGGTTTCTGGTGTGCACGAGAACCTCAGTGGTGCCTGATTGGACCACTGCTGGTGTACATGCATGGAGCATATCATCCCATTGGTGGGCCGGGTGCGAGCACTCGCCTGACTGTAGATATGAGGAGGGGTCCTGCATTCATTCCAGCAGATCAGCAAGAGATTCCAAGTGGATCTGATGAAGGAACCAAGCATCCTGAAGAGCCGAGCAGAACAACGGATGATCCTGAGACACACTGAAGAGGGCTGGCACTCGAATACCATTGTTGTCCCGGTCGAACCCTCCTTTGTGCTTGATCTCAGAAGACCTGTGAAGGTGCTTCGAACCCGTGGAGTGGTGGGAGCAATCACCCTCGCCGCCGCCTGGTAACCTTGCAAGTAAGCCTGTTCGGAAGTGTCCCTGGGCCATCCAGTGGGCTGTCCAGCTGAACCTTTGGGTGCTGTGCAGGAGCGTTGTTGTTTCGAGTTTCAACCCGAGATTTTGGTGAATCCCAGTATATGCTACGAGGCACCCTCCTGACAAACATTGGGCCGCAAGATAGAGGCTGCAGCAAATTGCAAGAGTTGGACTCCCCTGCGTCACTGTGTGACACTGACGGTCGGTGAAGGGGGTTTTCCTGCATTACTTTCAGTGCCCTGAGGCCTGCTGCATCAGTGTTTTCTTCATTCTTCATTCGAATCAAGAGAAGCCGCTCCTGTCCCATACCGGACCGTATCCGCACTTGCAGCGTCTGTGCATCTGGGAACCGAACTGAGGGGGGAAAATAATTTACCTCTGATGACCACCTCCAAACCTCTCCAGTCTGGGCAAAAATCGAGCTAAGGGCTGTGAATAGTAAAGTCACTTATGGGTGGCCCTTTGTTCATCCAACCGTTTCCACGCACAGAACGTTAATTTTGACCTTCCTTTGGCCTGGGTAGTATTAGCTTCCTATAGCCCTCTGAAAGTCGGGGACAGCTTTGTTCACCAGAGCAGATCCTAACCTGACTCTTGGAACCCGTTTCACCCCTTCAGAAGCCCTCCCTAACTTTTGCCTGCATCCTAAGAAGTACTTTGAGAACTTTACGCTCGACCGCACGCTTTTACACGTGCCGTGAACGTTGAGCCCAAGGCTGCATACATTTTAGGACTGGACTTATGAAGTTAGAGTTGCCATCTTTGAAGATCGTCTGTGCTATATAAAGTGTTCACCCTTTTTCCCTTATTGGTATTGGGGGGTTTATTACTTTTACCGCACTGACTATAGAGACTGTATATATTTTACAAAGTGTGTTGCTTGTGTGGTGTTTTGCTGTAACATTTCGTTATTCTTATGTGTTGTTATTGGGTCTATAATAAATAGTATATTTTGGTGTACTGCTGTCTAGTTGTAATTCTCAGAGTTTCACTGGATGTGCTCATCAGAGACCCCTGAACCCCTCACTCCTCCTGAGATTTAGCCTTAATTGCTCTCCAAGATACCATGAATTGGTCTGGCTATCTTCCCAGAAATGTCCCATGTTCATCTAATAAGGGTGGCCTCCTAAACATCTGTCCACCAGGCCAGAGTTTAGAAATCCATTCTAACACCAACATGTTCACTTTCTTACCGAACCTGTCCTGCTGGTAGTAATAGTACCAGGAGTATTACTACTAGTATTAGTATGACAACTAACAATAGCACCACTACTGCTATCAGCAGTAATATCCCTTCTACAAGCAGCAGTCCTATTACTACTGCTTCTACCAGCAGTAGTACCTTTAGTAGCAATAGGTTACCAGCAATATTAATGGTAGTAATAGAACTGCTACCAGTAGCAGCAACACTAATACTGGTATGAGTAATAACAATACTATTAACTGCATTAGTGACAACACTATCACAGTTAACCGTAATACAGCTACTGCTAGAATTGCTAAAAGTATTAGCACTACTGCTTTTAGTAGAAGTAGCATTAATATCAGTAACAGTAGTAGCATTAATAGTACTACCAGTAGTAATAGTACTACTAGTAATACTAATACTACTGCCTATAGTAGTGGTAGAAATCATACTACAAGTGTACTAGTGCCACTACTGTTAGTAGAAGTACTACCTCTGATGCTGTTGGGATGACTACTACTGCTGCTTCTACCAGTTGTAGTAGTAACAGTACTAGTACTTTACCATAGTACTTCCAAAACTAATGGCAGTCCTACCAGAACTGCCAGAAATACTCCTAGTTGTACAGTTACGGTAGCAGTATCGTAACTACTACTATAGTATTCCTTCTACTGCTGGTGGTAGTTGTATTAAAGCGTCTACTACAAATTATGCTATTGTAATGATTTTACTACTGGCAGCACTACTAAGGTTATCAGTAGTATGAGTGGTACAACTACTGTTAGTTATACTGGTGGGACATGATCACTAGGTATTTTAACCTGTTGGGAGGACACTTTATATTTTGCGTCTTTGCATCTATGCTAGGAATGTGGACAGCACTTCTTCTTCTTGTTTGATGTCAATTTGTGTGTAAGTAAGTGCAGCTCATACGATTGACAGACAGACTAAATAAGAAAAATGCTTGCCAAGGTGTTAACATTGATGTTGATGGGAATCGTTTTTGCCTGGTAAATTGGCAGAGGCTCAACAATTAACAGTAACAAACAACTTATTTTAATTTTTATAAAACTGCATGTAATTTGTTAGAATTGAGGCAATACTTTGTAGAATATAATACATGCATCACTGACATGGGCCCATATGGAAGACAATTCACTAGGCAAACGCTGAAAACAATTAAAGTGTAGAACGGGGAGCAACATTTTTAGAACATGATATGATAGCCTTCGGTGGAAGCAAAAGAACAACAACTAATGGCAAGTTTTTCACATAACATATAAGTTCACAGTAGTCACCTTGCTGTGGCATGTTATCTATATTGTTCTGCAAAGGATCCTCGGGCATTGATGACAAACCATGGAGTGCATGGCACTTGGTTTCATAAAAGCTGGTGTTCCCATTACCCAATTCTAAGGTACTGTTATTTACCCATTTATTAAAATGTTCAGAGTGCTTGCTCCCAAGAGCTGTACATAGTTTTCCAAAACTGGAACACAAAAACATGAATAAAAAATAAGGTGCAACCATCATCAGGGTTCGAAATTGATGGGCGCAGGGAGCTATTTAGCTCCTGCTTCTAGCATAGTAGAGCATTGTTGGTTTGAAACCAATAGCTAGCACGAGCTATTTCTGGCTCCCAGGGCCAACTGATGCCTTCAAAACATGTAAATGACATACATTTTGAGTATTTGAGAATGTCAATAAAGAAGAAATAGAACACATCTAATAAACATGTAAACACAATGGTCATACAAAATGGGCAAAAAGTTAAGGGAGCCTTTCTGGTAGCTCCTGATTCCCCTGCGGAAGCTCTTGTCTACAGGGTGATTCTAGACACCCAGGAGCGTGTTTTAGCTCCTGCTCATCGAATCTCTATTTCGAACCCTGATCGTGAAGCAACAATCTTAAAAATTAGAGGAAGAAATAAAGTCTTTAAGAGAGGAAACAAAACAAGCAACATTAGAAGTGAAGAAAGAAAGTTAAAAGCATTTATTAGTTTAGAAGTAAGGAGAGAAAAAAAGCGAGACCGGGTTGTGCACAAGGAGGTTGGGGCACAGTTAGTAAAAATGAGAAAGATGAGAGCAGAGAGTGGGCCAGCGTACATACTGATATGAGGGAAGAAACATAATGGGGAGCAAACAATAAAAATATCAAAAAACAATTCAAAGAAAAAAACAGCAAAGAAAGAGATCCACTCAAAGGAGGATTGGGAGAATGAGATAGATCATGGCTGTGCAATCTTTGGCATTCCAGATGTTTTGCACTACACAGAAATAACAGACCAATAGCAGAACTAAAAATCAAGTTCGGAGGAGCAAGAACATAAGTGG
This sequence comes from Ambystoma mexicanum, assembly GCF_040938575.1. Lineage (NCBI taxonomy): Eukaryota > Metazoa > Chordata > Amphibia > Caudata > Ambystomatidae > Ambystoma > Ambystoma mexicanum. The sequence continues at coordinate 1,342,002,038 of NC_090921.1, forward strand.
GTTGGCCATGAAGAAGAGAAGAGAAATAGCCTAGTCAAATGCAAATTGGAGTCAGAGGAACAATCTTTGTGGGTGTGGAGAGAAAATAAGAAAAGGACTCGTCTATCGGATGTTAACGAGTTCAAAGCAGCAGGAATTCGCAACACTATGGATGTGGGAAAAAGGAAACCTTGATTGATCAAAGAGAACAAGATTATGTGCAGAGCACGAGAAAAACAAATGATGGTGAATTTGATATAAGGGTAAGAAGGACCGTCATGCGGGGGAGGAGCAGAAAAAAAGCAGGTTAGTCTTGGACGAATTTAGATGGAAACAATGCACAATCACCCAATACATGACAGTGTACATACATCCAGAAATGGAAGAATGAATTTGCTTAGGAAAAAAGAAGAAAAGAAACAACTATCTGAGTATCATCCTCACAAAACTGACACTCCAAAGCAAATGACAACACTATTCCTCTTTATTTTTTGGCTTAAAAGAAAAACCTTTTACCAGTTACAACCAGTATCTTTAACAAACATTGTTTATCCAATACAAATGATGAAAAAGAAGGTTTACGGCCATTAAGCATTCCCTGGAGTCTGACAACTATCAATATTAACGAATATGTCTTTAAAAAAGTTTAGCAAGGCAAATGCCAATTATATTCTTTCCACCTGCATCAGTAGGGTCCACCACTGGTCAGCCAGTACCAAGGGTTGGTCGCTGATGAATTACCCAACCATTTTGTCCTCAGTTCTGTAATTGCCGAGCAAAATAGTACTGAGGCTACTGGAGATTTTGGGTCTACAACTCTGTTCTGCTTCAATCCCTGCCGACTTGACACCCAAGATCTCTCTGCAAGGAAATGGGTTTAATCGGAAGTGCAAGAACTGGGCGTGGAAATATGGGCTCAGGAATTTTAGCGGGTACTTTGGAGGTGTTCAAAGAGGGTTTTCCCGTAACACTTGAGTCTGGACCTTTCTTGCTGCGTCCTGATCCAAGCTTGTTCCCATAGCTTGCATTTCATGCTGATGGGATTGGTTATTAGTGTGTCTTTTGAGGATTGCAGTGCAAATGTATTTCCATCTCGGAGCCTTCCCGGAGAGCTGCTTGCCACAGTTTGTAACCCAGTGGCGGCATATGGGAGGCTACATTTTCAAAACAAGAACAACGATTTCCAGACCACCACTGCGTACATGGAAGTTATGCCCAGCCGGGTTGAGGTATCTCGTGTATCCTAGCAAGATAGACGCGCTCTTCATCCATGTTTGCTGTAAACAGATCATGTCGTAGGAGTCATGTTCTAAGTCCCCCTAACTAAACAGGTGTCTGAAACCTTGTGTGTTCCAACTTCCAACAGAAAGATCTTTAAGTGCTTTGTTCTTAGGCTGTTATGATCTACTGGATTTTGATGCCTGAGCCTCTGCCAACCAACACCAGTTCTCTTCGTCAGTCAGGGTCCTCATGGGGGCTTTGTGGGCGAGGCTACTGGAGATTGCCTTGGAATTCTCTATCAGATGGTGACTGATATGTCGCTTTTATTTGAATGTACCCTTGGTTGGGTGTTGTTGAAAAGTTGCATCTCAGGCTGCCTTACCTGGTCCCAGGGCACCGTTCTTCTCCTGACGGCATCCGAGATTGATGCTTGCGGTCTGCGTTTTCCTCCCTCTTGCCCAGCTTCTTTGTTTACAGATAGCTCTATTAGGTCAAAGCCCATCCTTACTAGATGTGATGCCTCGTCTAGCAGTTGTTTTTTTATGAAGTTGGAGGGCAGGTGGATAATCACCATGTCCAGTCGATCCTCTTTGGTAAAGTGAATAATTTTCAAGTCGTTAGTTGTAATCAGGCTGAGCGCTGGAATGTGGTGCAGCAGTCTTAACACATTGGCTTGGTTCATTATCAAGCCATCTTTGATGTGGAGAATCCGTTCGAGGTAAAGGGAGAACCCCTCTATACGCCCATCATGAGGCTTCAGAGTTGTAGCAAGGTACCGATTTCCCTGGGTCGATCTATTGTCGTGACTATTTGATCTGGAAGGTTCTCCACCTTGACGGAGGGCCTTTCTTTTTTGTTCTAGGGTTTTCAAGGGTCTAGTTTCGCTGTTAGGGAGTTCAGTCGGTTTCCCCCTTTCTTCCTTTCTCTGGTTTGTTGTCGTCTGGTGACTGTCGTAGCTGTTGATGTTTCAGCATGAACCAGGTTAGGTAGGGATGATGTATTTTTCCCAAGGAATGACAAGTAGTCTAGTTTCTCTTTCGCAGTAACTGCTTTAAGGTGAATGACTTTGGACAAAAGACTGGAGGACTTTGTAGCTTCTAGATTGGGGGCCGTCATTGCAGAGCTCTGATCAGGCAACAGGAACCCTTTACTTTTTGATTCCAAAGTTAGAAGGGTCTGGTCCGATTTACGACAAAAGTTAGCCCATTCATCCTTATCTGAATTTCTGGGTTTGCAATGTTCCTGTCTCAGTAAATCGTCCTGGAGGGTGTGGCTAGTATGTGACTGTGTTGTCTGGAGTTCTCAGGAATGTTTTCTATTTCGGTGGGGTGGCCACTGTTCGAGTCCACATTATATACTTCCACCAGGTAGGGGCCTGCGCTTGGAGGTTGCTGTGTATGGTCTTGAGCGCAAGAGATGGTAGAACTGACGTCCCCTTTGGCTTCTTCGCTGTACGACATTGTTTAAGTCGATAGATCCAGTAAATCCTCTATTACTTCTATGCTTGAAGGCGAATGGGGCAGGCGAGTGGCAACCTGGTGTGAACGTTTGTTATTCACTGGGTCAGATCCCATTCTCACGTGCTTTTTAGAGTGTTCCTTGTCAGTTTTTGGCCCAAGAGGGCATGTAGGGTTAGGTTTCTCACACATTATTTGCTTTTGTTAGGTCTTGGCTTTGAAGGCGCTTTTTTTAATGTTGCATCTTTTATTTGTGTTTTTCTTCCCAGCTTAATCCTCTTCCATTCAGTGGCTGTGTTAGATATTAAGGTAGGTTTCATCTTTTATTTGTGTTTTTCTCCCCAGCTTAATCCTCTTCCATTCAGTGGCTGTGTAAAATATTAAGGTAGGTTTCACTGAACAATTTTACTGACTCAACCTTCTAGGTAAATATGTCATATTCTTTTGAGGATGAGATTATCTTGTTAGGTAAAGGTCTAATGTCATCTAAAAGAGACAGTGAAGTGGCAGCACTAAATGGCTCGGGATCAACGACCGACAAGCTTGAGATCGACAGGCTCTACCTCAATAACACTGTAATTGTTGGCCCGTGTCATTGCTACCTCGATATCATCGCTTCCCTCCCGAGATTTGTTGTCTTGCAGAGTTATGATCAATTTCGAGCGGCTCACGGGACTATCTCTGCTGTCTCTGGGGGCAATGCTGTCCCTTGTCGAAGTGCTATGTTTTCCCTGGTCTGTGTTGTTGTTCTCCAGGTCAGGCAAGAGCTGTGGACTCTTAACCGGAGCCTTCATCGGCCAGGGTGCTTGGTCTAAGTTGGTGTTCCTGTTTGGTTCCTTTCAAGGTGCATTGTTAAGTAAAGATCTTTCTAGTTGGCGTTTGTCTTTTTCTACGATGATAGGGCCGATAATGCTGTGTAGTATGGTCGTGGTCTGCCTCGTGTTGCTGTCCAAATTCTTCTGCAAGGCTGTCAGAAAGCCTTCCACAAATAATATTTTAGAGTCCACATAGCCAGGACCATGGTGTTGCCCTTTAGTTGATCACTCAGGCCTTCATAACGTTTAATGAAAGGCCATTGTGATCTTTAGGGTCGCTATCATGTTTGCATCCAGGCCTTGGGTAGTCCCTTTATTAGGGCTTACTCCTGTGTTGTCTTGTGACAGGTTTGTCGATGTTGACATCGCCTAGGCTCTTCATCATCAGTGAAGTAATTGGACCCGCCCTCGTGGTTTGTGGAGAGCCTTGGTCTTTTGTTTGTAGACTTGTAATTGCTTCTCTGAGGAGGCGCGACTGTAAGATTTGTAGCGTCCAAACTGCACAACCTAACGTCAAGCGGACTTCTTTCTTCTTGAGTTGCTGTATGCTGCACTTGCGACTCACTTTTGATGTACCGATGCTTATCCGAGGGTGTAGTATGGATTTCTTTCATTGTGTTCTGCCCCCGGTCCATCTTGAAGGCACAACTAGCAGACATGGGCGACTGAAAAAAGTCATGAGTAAGGGCACCAGACTTTCTCATGCTTTCAAGCATCGCACAGTCTGACGCCTCACCCCTCCCCTCTATTTGGTACTTTGACTGTGCTGGTGGTATTGTGCTATTTACTGTATGGTTTGTGCTGGTTTCAAGGTTGGGTTTGGTAAAACAAAATATTTGATTGGCCGACATGTTTCCTGAGGTCAGCCCAGTAGGATGCCAAATTGACCTTGGAGTGAGTGTTTGAGGTGATCGGTCTGTCTCCACTTGTAGGGCCTAATTTGTTATTTGAAGCCCACCTGTCTAGAGATTCCCATATTGAGTTGTTGGGCTTCTTCCTTGGCTCCTCTCAGTCAGGTTGTAGAGTAAGCAGAAGGAACTGCCAAGATTTTGGGAAGCTAGAGTTGTGGTTTTTAGTAGACGCTGCTTGCTTACTTGGGATGTTGTGTGACGTCATGTAATGCTCTTCACCGCTATGTCCAAGTGTGGTTAATGTTTCGTTCTGCCTGTCGGGGACGCCTTCAATTTCAAAAGGCACTGAGGGCAGTAGGATGCTTATCGCCTGGTCGAAAGTATCGGAGTGGTGGCATTCACTCCCTCAGTTGGCTGGTGGGGGGAGATGATAGGATGATATGATATGATCTGGCATTTATAACGCAGTGGCAAGCAATCCTGATCAATCCGGACATCATGAGGCAGCATCAAGGGGGCCGAAAAGTCTGTTGTTGGATGCTAGACAGAAGATGTTAGAAGGAGCCACCACCTCAGCTTCTTTGTGGTTTTCGATGGGTTCCTGTTGTGGAGGGTAGACGAGATGTTAGAGGAGTCGTGGGTTGACCAGGGAGGGCACTCCTTCTCTTCTGCCACAGGCTCCCAGACATCTGTACTTAAGGACGCATCTGTCAAAGTGTCAATGTATTTCCCCGTACTAGCGACAACCTCCACCTCGATGTTAAACGTACAAGGGTTTAACTGTAAGATGGTAATGGTAGGTCTCTCCCCCCGACTCACGTGGGCCGCTGGTTGCGCGTAGAGGCCAGTGGTGACAGCAGTGTTAATGTCAGTGTTGGTGTTAGAGACGACCTTGTCGCCAGCACTCTCCTTGCCGTTATTTGGTGAGAGGCGTCGTCCTGGGGTCCTCAGTATCTTGGATGACAGAGGCTCATCCTCAGTTGGGTCGGTTTGATCAGAGGGGTGAACTGCCTCTTCACTCAGTTGTATCATTGCGACCGTGCCCTTGGCCCTGGCCTGCCACAGACTGCGTGAGACTGCACAACTCAGCAACCAGAGCAAAACTCTGCAAACGCTCTGCGTTGCAGAAAGGCTTTTCTAGAAAGGCTCCTCCTTCTGCAAATGGAAAGTAAAGATAAACCAACAGCCTCACTGCCTGAGAATGGACAACTCAGCAAACTCAGCAAAACTCTGTGAACGCTGTGCGTTGAGGGAATGCTTTTGTAGAAAGGCTCCTCCTTCTGCAAATGGAAAGTAAAGATAGACCAATAGCCTCACTGCCTGAGACTGCACAACTCAGCAAAACTCTGCCAGAGAGTCAATAGAAGAGGCCCAAGAACAGAGCTTCGGGGAAAACACCATACCGTAAAGGAGAGGTGAAGGAGTGCGTCCCAGGACAAAACTCAGAAAATGAGTGTGAAAAAATTACAACTGCTCTTCCGGAATACAGGAATAAGTAGTGTCCAAAACACAGCCCCACAGTACTTCTGATCCAACAGTGAGCCCAATCATACGGGTGAAATGGTCACGGTGTGACAAGCGCACACCTACAGGTGGGCAGTGGGCAGATTATACTCTTCAGGAGGGGTGTGAGCTGATAGAGTTGTAACACAAATAACAATAGTATGGTGGTACCAAAATAAAACAATGTCCAAAAAAAGATCTACAAAAATAGGGTCTTGAATAAAAATGAACAATGGATACAACTGATTACAATTCTAAAGACCTACCCCTTTAAAGGTAGCACAGAGATTTCAGCAATGATGACAATGTTCAAGGCTTTGTCTTTACAAGGCAAAGAAGGGGGCTTACAAGTCACTAAGGTCCTTTAAAGAGGAGCAGAAAGACAGGGCCTCTTCAGATACCTGTATTTCTTGGCTTGGGAGCTTGCCAGCATCAAGCACAGCTTCTTGACACTTTTCTGTGGTGAAGCTGGTGTTGAGAATGTTGAGTGGCATTTGGGACAAATCCAGGGAATGTGACTCTTCTCCCCAAGGGCGAGCTACTTTAGGAGTAGTGAAGTGTGCCTTCTACGCAAAACCTTCCATAGGGGACTGGCAAGTGGGATCTCACTGGGGGTGAACCTCACCTTTAAGGGACAACAAGTCACCTGGTGAGAAGTTTGTAACAACTCCCTTAATACCAGAGTCCCAATTATTTGTTGGACACAATAATAATGTACAAGGGCCTTTAAATGTGCTTTGTTTCACTGTGTAGCCGACCTTGTGACCAGAATCTAAGAACTGCAAGGAACTCATGGTGGCAACAGTAAAGACGGACACAAGTGATCACGATTCAAGGGTGTTTATTTAAACAATATTGGAAAAACGCCTAACCTAAACTTAAAACTAAAATGGGAGCAAGCATCGACCATCAAATGAAAATTTAGGCAGTCCTTGTGGCGTCTTGTCAAAGAAAAAAGGCCTATACTAAAAAAAAGAAATATTGCCAAATCCTTACAGCTAATTATAGTAGAAAGAGTGTGGGATAGGGATTTCAATAAGGAAAGAAGTGTTCACAAATAATAAGTCAGGATGCGATTGCCAGTGGTCTCCCTTCCCCACGTTTTCAGCATGGGACAAGGTGGGTCTCCTGAGCACAGCACACACTCGAGCTTTCCCTGCACAAGCCAACCGTTTCTTTCCAGCTATCAGGTTCTTTGATGGTTTAGTCTCTTTTCAATAAAAAGTATCTTGCCTTCGAGGGCCTGATATTTTCAACAAACAAACAAACATTCTATTCCACGTATGGCTTTGGATGATGGTCTCACCCCTGCGTCCCCCTCTTCCGGGCGCAGACCCTTCAGTCGTACTCGACAACTCAATTTAACAGTTCCTTTCTTAACAAACTTTGGATGGTGATTTTCCACCCCTGGGTACCCCTCTTATGGGTTCGGACCCCTTTTTCAATTTCCAGGCTCCCTCCTTCGTGTTCACAATGGCTTTTCTTTCGGGTTTTCCCTCTGCCGGGCTCGGATCCCACTGCCAAGAGGGACAATCCCCTTCCCCTGGCCTTATAAAACTTTTGTATTCAAGAAAACTAAATGCCTCTTTAAACAGTTCTTTTAGGCCTTGCCCCTTTTTGTTGCCTTCCCTCTGCCTGGTTGACGCTTGTAAACACAATGTACATGAGTCTTCAGACTTCACCCTCTCTTGTTAGCATCCAAATGCGCCGGGTTCACTCTTGCCAACCTTTACAATGCACTTTTCATACCAAGCAGGATCCATTTCCCTGAGTTTCTCAATCAGCTGTCTGTCAAAGACCTTCACTGTATGGGGGATTTGACACGACCCCTGCATGACCACTTTGACCCCCCTTCTGTCTTTTCTTAAGGCTTATGGTTACTGTAGTTCATATAGCAGGGTAATCGCCTAGAGTTTCTCAAGTGAACATCCACGTGGTGTTTGATTCAGTTATGCTGGCTTTCCCCTTTTCTTTTATCTACAGTTCTTTGTTTATTCAAAGTTCAATTAGCCGCTTGCTACTTTCATTCAACACAGTTTGGTTTCTTTATTGGCTCTCCACTCAACTCACTGGCTGTGATGAACTGCTTTGCTTTCTTGTCTGTAGAGTCAAGACCGGTACCATTGGGCCATGCGTCTCTCCCCGGCTTGGCTGTCAGCGGAGAAGGCGCCCAGGCACCGTTGACATTGGCTGCACCACAAGCTGGCTATTTGTCAGGAATGTGGCGCTCCCTAACCAGAATGCCCCTCACCAGAAAACCCCGGACTCGCCATGCTGCAGGTTTACAGCCCCTCGTATTTCACGTTCCCGAAACGCTTAGTTCCTTCATCGTTGGAGGTTGCCCTTGCAATGTTGGGGATGGTACGGCAGTGCAAGGTGCTCAACTGCACGTACCGTTGCTAGGGCTACAACGCAAGCTGGTCCAGCTAATTGCGGCTCACGTCGCTCGACCCCGCCTCTTGCTCTCCTTAAATTCATGGCAGATCGGTATCTCCTTGCTTCTGATTGAAGTTGCGGCTCGTCATTGTTTCCTGTTTTCATCCCATGCTCACCGTATCTGACATTGTTTCCCAGTCCTGCATCCTTGTGTATTCCTGGTGAGCAAGGCAGCCGTGGTTCCGAACTCCTCATGCTTGTCTTTCTGTTTTTGCCTTTGACTCCACCAACACTGACTTTGCTACATCCCTCGACTCCGCCTGCATAACGTTTTGTACCTTACCTGCTTGCAACCCGTTAGACCTCTGCTATGCTTTCTGGACTCCACTTGCTTAACGTTCTGTACCTCAGCTGCCCGCAACCTGTTAGACCCCTGCTACGCTTTCTGGACTACAATTGCTTAACAGATTGTTTAGCTCTGCTGGCATGTTGCTAAGCTCCTTCTTACTCACAGTTTCCTTCAGATTTGGTCCTGGATTTCCATCTGAGCACAGAACTAAAGCACCTATCCTGCTCCCCTACATGCTCTATCCTGTTGCTAGTGCGCCCTCGTGCCGACCGAGAATAAGGCCCCTTAACCTTACTAACGTTCCCTCCTCTGCCGTTGTTTGCTACCCTTTGCTTAACCTTTGGATTACCACAACTACAGCATTTTACTGATTCCTGTCATTTGTCATTTAGGTAAGGGACACTCCTCGCATCCTCCATTAACCCATCATCCGGATTGGCTCTTACCTGTATTCTATTCCTAAAGTTCTGCCATCCAACTAAGAGCCAGTATGCCAACATCCAGCCGCGCAAAACATTGATCAGTATTCTGGTCCGGAGAGGTTGATCTGAAGACTCAGGTTAGTCCCATACTGCTGAGCAATTCACTGTCTAGTTTGGGTATACTGTAAAGACCGGTGGGGGGGTCTGTACTTCCGCTCTCTATATGGTAGAGGAGAGGCACAGAGGACCCCAGCCAAGATTCTCTAATACGGTAGCTATGGACGAGCAATCAAGGCCTAGCTTCTCAGGAGGTGATGCAGGCTGGTTCTTAAGTACAGGGTATCCCCAAGCCCCCACAAAGGAATGTCCACACACTGTATTACTGAAAACACAGTCTTTATATAATTAATATTCAAGGGTTATGTACACTTATCACAATAACGCACTTTGTGCTCAGGAAAATCAGCAATGGTAAATATCTACAATTCTAAAGTGGTACCACTAATATTAGACCTCATTAAAGTGCATTCACAATACTGTTAAAATGGCACACAGATCAATAAGAAGGAAACCAGCAATAGAGAGAGGAGAGATAACAGAGGGTTGAAACAATAGGCAGAATACTGGCCCCTACCACTGGACACAGTTCTGTGTGGAGATCCCCCCACCTGGGCAACCTGTAAAATAAAGGGATATGACACAAGCCCAGTCCATATATTGTTCAACAGTCTTATTCTCTCCTACAATGTTTTTACCCCCCCAATGTACCTGGTGGAGTCGAGTTCTTCGAAGAGGCGTCGACAGATCCTTCCTGAATGACCCCCTTTTAAGCAGGAGTCACGGATCGTCGAGAGGCGTAGAGAAACGTCGAAGACCTCGGGGTTCGGCGACGGGGAATCGACGGCCCTTCTTGAATGCCTTCCCTTTCAAGCGGGAGGCACGGGGCGTCGAACGTCCGTCGACGAACGAGGTAGAACGATGTCGAAGAGGCGGCAGCTTCGTCCGAGCGGTGCTCGTCGGCGTCGGGGCGTCGGCGTCCTGCACGGCGGAGGTGTGCGGGGCACCTCGATGACAATAGTTCTGGACCGCAAAGATTGTAGAGACGGGAGCCCAGCAAGGGCGTCGAGTCGCTCGAGTCTTTGGGATCGTGAGGTGGCGGGAAACCCACCGGCGGATTCTCCTCGGCGCGTTGGTCGTCCTCGACTTTCTCCGGCAGGATAAGCGGTCGACGATGCGGTCGAGGGAGTCCTTCGATTGAAACGTTCTTAGGCAAGGAGCGGACGGCTCCGGTCGTCGGCGGCACGGCGTCAAGTGGTTCCCACGGCTGGGCAACACAACTTCGACGGGCCTCCAGCGGTTACACAGACCTGCGAACCCTGGTCGACGGCAATGGACTTCGACAGCGTCGATGTCCGGGTGCTTCACTTCGATCTCCTCGGCGGTCCCGTCTCGGGTCGGCAGCCTTTCGAGGGTCTGACTTCCAGGGCGCTTCGGCGAAGATTCAGCGGTGCTCGATGGTCCCTCGGAGCACGGGAAGAGGGCGCCTTACCAGGTCCTCTCTCGGGTCAGTCCTCGACGATTTCGACAACCTTCAGTTCCGTCGAAGCAAATGCCACAGCAAGTCTTCTTCTTCCAGCTGGACGTCGAGGATCAGCAAATCCAGTTACTCTTGAGTGGAGACTCAGCTTCTGAATGCTTCTGAACAATTTCCAGTGGTGAGAGGTCCCCAGATATACTATCCTGTCTCTCATCCACACTGCTGGCACACACACAGCAGCCAATCACACAGAAGGGCATTCATGCAGTCAGTCAGCCAATCAGGCACACAGTGCATTCAGGCCACACTCCTCCCTTTCAGACACTCACAACAAGGAATGTGGATTGGGACAAGTACCCAGCCATTCAACACTACACACTGCATTCAGGCCAGTTTCGGGCAGGGCTGTCTCAGTCTTTGTCTCTCATGCCAGAAACCAGACAACCACAACAAGGAGTGTATATTGGTCACACACTCCATTCACCCAGGTCCCACCCACAGGAGGTACCCACAACATACAGTCACTGGGAAGGCTCCAGTCAGTCTAGCTGGGCCTTCACAACAACACCATATATGGAACTTCCACCCAACAGCCAGTCAGGGGGAAGGGACAGAGTCAGGGCTTCCCAGGACTTTGGGAAAAACAAGATAACAGGCAATAGAAAGCAAGAGGCCACAGGGGCCATCTTGTTTCCTATCAGGAATCAACTGATTCCAATGGCAGGGCCTGGGTATCCCAAAATGGAGGACACCCAGAGCACCTGTCAAATTCAGCATGGAGCTGCCACCAGCCCATACCCTGCTCTGTGGGCCACCCACAGGTGCCCAAAAACATACACTAGGGGCACAGGGTTGTACCCCTACTCATGGGTGCCATAAGGGTATCCCATGGGTCTGTTCACCAAACCAAAAGAGAGCTGCACTGCCAGGAGTCCCTCATGGACTCCTGGGCAGAAAACATGACAGAACACACGGTAAAAACAGAAAAAGGACAAGGATTCAGAGGCCCTGTCCCTCAGATGCATTTCCGGCATCACAGTCGCCCCCCCCAGACTGAGGTGGAGGGTGCCTAATCTCCCACGGGATAGACACCCTCATCCAGACGGTCAACATACCTTCTGGAAAGGCCATCTGCATTATCGTGACTCTTCCCTGGTCTGTGCTCTATGGTGAAGTCTAGCCCTTGTAGGCTAATCGACCACCTGAGCAATTTCGGATTCTCACCCTTCATCTGCATAAGCCACTTCAGGGGCTTATGATCTGTTTGGACCTTGAAGGTGGACCCCGTAAGGTAGGGCCTAAAACGCCTAAGGCTCCAAACTATACTAAAACATTCCTTTTCAACAGTAGCCCACCTAAGTTCTCTACCCTTGAGTTGTCTACTGATGAATATGATAGGATGTTCTCTCCCTTTGTCATCTAACTGGGACAAGACAGCTCCAATTCCGGTGTCGCAGGCATCCGTCTGGACGATAAAGGGTCGGCTGTAGTCAGGCGCACTCAACACAGGTGCCCTACACAGACTTTCTTTCAAGCCATCAAAGGCCCTCTGACAGTCTTCAGTCCAATTAACCTTCCTAGGCTGTTTGGGTGAAGTTAGAGCTGTCAGGGGTGCAGCTATGGTTCCATAGTCTGCCATGAAATTGCGATAGTACCCAGTGAGGCCCAAAAAGGCTCTCACCTGGGTTTGAGTAGTGGGAGTCTCCCAGTTCTGTACGTCCTGTACTTTACTGGAGAGAGGTTGGATTTGACCCCCTCCTACCTCATGACCAAGATAGGTAACTTTCCCCTGAGCTATCTGGCACTTGGTGGCCTTGATAGTGAGGTTAGCCCTTTTCAAGGCCTGCAACACCTTATCCAGATGTGTCAAATGCTCTTCCCAGGTGGAACTGTAGACGGCAATGTCGTCTAAGTAAGCCACACAAAAGGCTTCCAGCCCACTGAGCGCATGGTTGACCAATCTCTGGAAGGTGGCAGGGGCATTCTTCAACCCAAAGGGCATGACCCTAAACTGGTAGAGTCCCTCCGGTGTGGAGAATGCCGTCTTTTCCTTGGCATGGTCCGTCAGAGCTATTTGCCAATAGCCTGAGGTAAGGTCAAAGGTGCTCACAAATTTGGCAGCACCTATAGTGTCCACGAGCTCATCAGCCCTGGGCAATGGGTGCGCGTCAGTTTTGGTGACGGCATTGACTCCTCGGTAGTCCACACAGAACCTCCAATCCTTGGTACCCGCCGGGGAACTTGCCTTGGGGACAAGGACCACTGGACTGGACCAGGGACTGGTGGAGGGTTCAATAACACCCAGATCCAACATCTTGGCGACCTCAGCCTGGATGTGGTTTTTGACGGTATCTGACATACGATAGCTCCTGCTTTTGACAGGCACACTGTCACCAGTGTCAATTTCGTGCTTACACCACGGTGTAAGGCCCGGTGTCAGTGAAAACAGAGGGGCATACTGCTGGAGCAAAGCCCGGCAGGCCCTCTGCTGCTCTGTTGTCAAATCGGGAGAGAGTTGTACTCCCTCCACTGAGCCATCCTGAGGGTTGCTATGCAGCAAATCAGGAAGGGGCTCACTCTCATCCTCTTCTTGCCCTGAAGCTAGCAAGAGACATGAGACCTCTGCTCGCCTGTGGAAAGGCTTGAGCCTGTTGACATGGAATACCTGGGGGGCTACCCCAGAGGCTCCCATGTCCACCAGATAATTGACTTCGCCCATCTTGGAGATGATCCTGAAGGGTCCAGTCCACTTGTCTGCCAAAGCTCTAGGCTTGGTAGGCTCCATCACAAGGATTTCCTGTCCCGGAGTCCAATCCACTTGCGAAGCTTTCAGGTCATGCCAGTACTTATTCAATTCCTGGCTGGCCTTGAGATTTGCTGTTGCCTGACCCATCATTTGTGTCATCCTCCGCCTGAGGCCTAACACATAGTCCCCCACTTGCTTGGCGGGACCTGGAGGGGTGGCTTCCAAGCCTTCTCGGATCAAGGCGAGGGGCCCCCTCACGGGATGTCCAAAGAGTAACTCAAAGGGGCTGAAACCAACACCCTCTTGAGGTACCTCTCTGTAAGCAAACAGCAGGCATGGCAGGAGGAGATCCCATTTCCTCCTTAGGGGCTCTTCCAAAGCACCTAGCATGCCCTTGAGAGTTTTGTTAAATCTCTCAACCAGACCATTGGTCTGGGGGTGGTAAGAGGTGGAGAACTTGTAGGTTACCCCGCACTCTTTCCACATGGTTTTCATGTAACTAGACATGAAGTTGGATCCTCGGTCAGAGACAACCTCCTTGGGGAATCCAACACGGGTGAAAATGCCCAGGAGAGCCCTGGCAACCACCTTGGCAGTAACAGTCCGAAGGGGTATTGCCTCAGGGTACCTGGTGGCATGATCTACCAAGACCAGGATGAACCGATGTCCACCTGAAGTGGGAGGGTCAAGGGGACCGACGATGTCGATGCCCACCCTCTCAAATGGTGTGCCAACCACTGGTAATGGCTGCAGTGGGGCAATGATCCTGCCTCCAGTCTTGCCAGACAACTGACAAGTGGGGCAGGTCCTGCAGTGGGACTCCACCTCTACTCCCATCCGTGGCCAGTAGAAATGGGCAGAGAGCCTCTGCTTAGTCTTCTTGGTCCCAAGATGACCAGCCAAGGGCACCTCATGCGCCAACTGCAGTAGGAAGGGCCTGTAAACCTGGGGTACCACCAACCTCTTGCGGGCACCAGGTTCGGGCTTAGTGGGCTCACTAACAAGGAGCTCACCCTCCCAATAAATCTTGAATGTCCTAGGCACTTCACCTTGTGCCTGGGACAGGGCCTGTTTCCTCAGGCCCTCGAGAGAGTGGCACTCTCTCTGTCCCTTACAGAAGTCTGCCCGGGAGGGTCCCCCTTCAGCTAACAAGCATTGAAGGTCGGGATGATCCTCCGGGTTGAGAACCTCTCCCACAGGAGAGTCTTCTGTCTCTTCTCCCACAGGAGTTGAGTTTGGGTTTTCCACTGGACCCAGCCCGTCCGGAGCATGGATCCCAATGGGTGCTGTCGGAACAGCAGGAAGAGAAGGTGTTCCCTCCACAGAGGTGGCCTTCTTGGTCTTCCTTCTTCTTGCCTTAGGCCTCGCCTTTGGCTCGGATACCTGACTCACAGCCAGACCCGGTGTCACCTGTGACCTAGTGACTGCAGCAGCAGTCATGGGAAGACCATCCGAGATCAACCCCAACTCTACTAGATCATTTCCTAACAGAATGTTAGCAGGGACATTGTCCTGAACCAGGACAGGAAGCTTTGCTGTCTTGTCTCCAATCATGAGTGTGACTAGGGCTACAGGCGATAATTTGGGAGGCCCACCAGCTAACCTGGTGGTTTGCAGAGGAGCACCTTCATAGTCCTCTGGCTTGAGCAGGGTCCTGTCCACCACTGTCATGCTTGCCCCAGTGTCTCTCAAACCAGTAGAAGGCTGGCCATTCAAGAGGACACTTCTCAAAAATCTACGGGTGTTCTGTGGGATAGTCGCCAGTACTTCTGCGTACTGGTCCCAGGCCCCAAGGGACACTAAGGAAATCTCTACTGGAGCACCAAATGTGATTCCTGTAGAGGAGGGGAGGACAGTGGCCTCCACCTCAGACACGGGGTAAGGGTAGGTCAGGCTGACAGCCTGTACTCCAAGTGCCTTACCTTTACACTTGGGGTCACCCCTTTTGTGATCCAGAGCCCCACAATCCCAACAAGTGCCAGGAGTGCGGGGTACGGTACTGGAACCACTGGGAGCCTGCTTTGCAGCAGGTGGACCACTACTCTTATTCCCACCCACAGAGGACTTATCCCCACTAGATTTTTGGGTCTTAGGAGAGGAAGGTTTTGGTTTACCCGACTGTGACTGCTTTTGGGACTCCTCAGCTTTCTGAGAGGCCCCCTTTTCTTTGTCCTTGTCCTTCCCACTGGAGTCCTTAGGGGACACCCGGTGGGAGACCCACTTGTCAGCCAACCTAGCCAGCTTAAAGGGGTCCAAAATGTTCTGGTCAGCCACATACTGACGCAGCTCTGGTGAACAGGCTTCAGAAAAATGCTCAAAAAACAAGAGGTGGGACAACTCAACAAAAGTTTTCACCTGGTATCCATCAATCCACCCCATCATGTTCATGTGCGCAGTACTCACCCAGTCAACCCAAGACACATTCTCTCTTTTCTTAAATTCCCTGAACCTTTTAAGGTATTGGGCAGGTGTCTTGCCAAACTTGGCAATCAAAGCAGACTTCATACACTCATACTGACCCCTTTCTTCCACACTCAGCTTCAGAATACAGTCATATCCAGTTTGAGGCACTCTGCTTAACAAACACTTAGCCCAATCTCTTTTATCTACATCATGAATTGCACAAGCCATTTCAAACGCTTCAATCCATTGGAGGATATCTGAACCCTCCACAAACACACCAACCAAATCTTTCATAAACTTGGTGGCTGGGGACCTGCCACTCTCAATTGGTCTAGCTGAAGTCTCCACTCTAGCTCTCTCTAGCTGGATTCTCTGACATTCAGTGTCCTTGTCTTTGAGCGCAAGATCCCTATTCTTGAGTTCCACTTGCTGTGCCAGCTCCTCTTTCTTAAGCTCAGCTTCTATTTCCAACTTGCGATATTCAAAGGCCAATTTCATCCTTAATAACTCAAGTTCCATGGAATTGCTGGGGTTTGGAACAGAGGCAGCAGGAATGGTGGCATTCCCAGAAACAGATTCAGCGACAACCCCAGGGGCAGAGTCCTCACTGGTTGCATCCCCCCCTTCATCAAGGGTTTCACCATCAGTCTGGTAGTCCACCAGGGCAGCTATCAGCTCAGCCCTAGACTTATCCACAAAGTCCAACTCCCTGGCTTCACAAGCACTCTGGAGAGCCTCTAAGCTCATCCGAGTCAATTTACCATTTGCAATGGGCTCCATTGCCTGTAATGCAGTTATTTGGTACACACCCAAACCTTAATCTAATAAAGTGCGGATATTTTGTAAGTGGCACGGTTATACACTGAGTCTTAAAACCATAAGCATCCCACCGCTGCCACCAGCTTGTCAAGACCGGTGGGGGGGTCTGTACTTCCGCTCTCTATATGGTAGAGGAGAGGCACAGAGGACCCCAGCCAAGATTCTCTAATACGGTAGCTATGGACGAGCAATCAAGGCCTAGCTTCTCAGGAGGTGATGCAGGCTGGTTCTTAAGTACAGGGTATCCCCAAGCCCCCACAAAGGAATGTCCACACACTGTATTACTGAAAACACAGTCTTTATATAATTAATATTCAAGGGTTATGTACACTTATCACAATAACGCACTTTGTGCTCAGGAAAATCAGCAATGGTAAATATCTACAATTCTAAAGTGGTACCACTAATATTAGACCTCATTAAAGTGCATTCACAATACTGTTAAAATGGCACACAGATCAATAAGAAGGAAACCAGCAATAGAGAGAGGAGAGATAACAGAGGGTTGAAACAATAGGCAGAATACTGGCCCCTACCACTGGACACAGTTCTGTGTGGAGATCCCCCCACCTGGGCAACCTGTAAAATAAAGGGATATGACACAAGCCCAGTCCATATATTGTTCAACAGTCTTATTCTCTCCTACAATGTTTTTACCCCCCCAATGTACCTGGTGGAGTCGAGTTCTTCGAAGAGGCGTCGACAGATCCTTCCTGAATGACCCCCTTTTAAGCAGGAGTCACGGATCGTCGAGAGGCGTAGAGAAACGTCGAAGACCTCGGGGTTCGGCGACGGGGAATCGACGGCCCTTCTTGAATGCCTTCCCTTTCAAGCGGGAGGCACGGGGCGTCGAACGTCCGTCGACGAACGAGGTAGAACGATGTCGAAGAGGCGGCAGCTTCGTCCGAGCGGTGCTCGTCGGCGTCGGGGCGTCGGCGTCCTGCACGGCGGAGGTGTGCGGGGCACCTCGATGACAATAGTTCTGGACCGCAAAGATTGTAGAGACGGGAGCCCAGCAAGGGCGTCGAGTCGCTCGAGTCTTTGGGATCGTGAGGTGGCGGGAAACCCACCGGCGGATTCTCCTCGGCGCGTTGGTCGTCCTCGACTTTCTCCGGCAGGATAAGCGGTCGACGATGCGGTCGAGGGAGTCCTTCGATTGAAACGTTCTTAGGCAAGGAGCGGACGGCTCCGGTCGTCGGCGGCACGGCGTCAAGTGGTTCCCACGGCTGGGCAACACAACTTCGACGGGCCTCCAGCGGTTACACAGACCTGCGAACCCTGGTCGACGGCAATGGACTTCGACAGCGTCGATGTCCGGGTGCTTCACTTCGATCTCCTCGGCGGTCCCGTCTCGGGTCGGCAGCCTTTCGAGGGTCTGACTTCCAGGGCGCTTCGGCGAAGATTCAGCGGTGCTCGATGGTCCCTCGGAGCACGGGAAGAGGGCGCCTTACCAGGTCCTCTCTCGGGTCAGTCCTCGACGATTTCGACAACCTTCAGTTCCGTCGAAGCAAATGCCACAGCAAGTCTTCTTCTTCCAGCTGGACGTCGAGGATCAGCAAATCCAGTTACTCTTGAGTGGAGACTCAGCTTCTGAATGCTTCTGAACAATTTCCAGTGGTGAGAGGTCCCCAGATATACTATCCTGTCTCTCATCCACACTGCTGGCACACACACAGCAGCCAATCACACAGAAGGGCATTCATGCAGTCAGTCAGCCAATCAGGCACACAGTGCATTCAGGCCACACTCCTCCCTTTCAGACACTCACAACAAGGAATGTGGATTGGGACAAGTACCCAGCCATTCAACACTACACACTGCATTCAGGCCAGTTTCGGGCAGGGCTGTCTCAGTCTTTGTCTCTCATGCCAGAAACCAGACAACCACAACAAGGAGTGTATATTGGTCACACACTCCATTCACCCAGGTCCCACCCACAGGAGGTACCCACAACATACAGTCACTGGGAAGGCTCCAGTCAGTCTAGCTGGGCCTTCACAACAACACCATATATGGAACTTCCACCCAACAGCCAGTCAGGGGGAAGGGACAGAGTCAGGGCTTCCCAGGACTTTGGGAAAAACAAGATAACAGGCAATAGAAAGCAAGAGGCCACAGGGGCCATCTTGTTTCCTATCAGGAATCAACTGATTCCAATGGCAGGGCCTGGGTATCCCAAAATGGAGGACACCCAGAGCACCTGTCAAATTCAGCATGGAGCTGCCACCAGCCCATACCCTGCTCTGTGGGCCACCCACAGGTGCCCAAAAACATACACTAGGGGCACAGGGTTGTACCCCTACTCATGGGTGCCATAAGGGTATCCCATGGGTCTGTTCACCAAACCAAAAGAGAGCTGCACTGCCAGGAGTCCCTCATGGACTCCTGGGCAGAAAACATGACAGAACACACGGTAAAAACAGAAAAAGGACAAGGATTCAGAGGCCCTGTCCCTCAGATGCATTTCCGGCATCACATATACCTTAGCTGATATCTGTTCCTTTGGTTTACAGCTGGTGTCCTTGACGTACCTGAACTTTCACACTGCTCTTTCGATCAATTAATCCCTCGCCTGTACAATTGAGCAGGATAAGGACACATTGAAAGAAAGATCTCCCTCCAGTTCGGAGTAGACCTGAGCCTATTGGTCTGGCCAGGTTCCAGGGCTGTGTCCACGTGAAGAAGGTTGTGTCCACGTGTAAAGCCATCCGCCTCTGGGGCTACATTACGGTGAGTCACAACACTATTGTTCACGGTCTTACGATTCCTTCTCTTGAGGCTTCACAGGTCTCTGTCGATAAGGGCAAGGTTACTTCTCCCATTGGTATCCTCCCGACTTGTGCCGTCTTTTTCCTCCTCTTGAACTGCTGTGCTGAGTTAGCTCTCATGTCGTGCGGTCTGCCTGGCTCATCCTGTGCTCTCGTGCTCCATCTTTTATCCCTGTGGGGATGGGAAGGGGCCGTCCAGTGTGTGTAATTCTGATCAATTGCCTGGCCCATGTTTTGGGACATGTCAGGTAAACGGCTCTGGTGTTAGTCTGTTGTCTTTCATGTTGTACGAAAGGGTTTTTGTCAGAAAAGGGGGGCGGCAGTGTTTTGGAATACCCTATGTGGTATGATGGGGAAAAGGTGTTTAAGGAAGGGAGATACCGCGTCTCACCCATCAGTGTCCCACTCCCACTCCCCAAAGAACCCCCATTCAGGTGATCCTCCTGCCCTGGTCCACCCCCAGGAACTGGATCCGAAAGTGATGGCCGTGTCCTGGCCACCTGGATGTCAAATCCCGGGGACTAGATAGGGAGACACTTTGAGGTTTCTCACAGAACCAATGGACTTGCATCTCTCGTTGCAGACAGGATTGTGAAACGGCAGAGACCCTTACCTTCGGGAGAAGAAACAGCTGCTGGGAGTGACCCAGCCACTGCAGAAGGCTCAGCCTGAGCAAGACCGCACACAACGGAAGTCTGTACTGTAGCGCAGAGCCAATCTAGCATGGAGGCTGCACCACGTCACATACATGGTGGGTGGAGGAATCCCGGAAGCCTGTGGAATGCTGCCGTGTTCAGGCTTGCGGAAAGCCCAAGCCACACCTGTCTTGGAGAGAGACAGACTGAACTACTGCAGGCACGGTGTACCAGCATGCATGAATCCTTATCCCTGAACGAAGCATGGCTGCGGGGGAACCAACAACAGAAGCACGGTTTTGCAGTTACCAGAGCAGCACCCTCTCCTGACAAAGAGCACTGCAGATGAGCAGGTATGCGGTTAGCACAGAGGAGAGGGAGGAGGGTGGCAGAGCTCAGAGGAATTCCAAGAAGGGTTGAGGACAATCTGAGAAGGCTAAAGAGACCAAGGGCCCATATTGGGCAGCAAGATACCTGAGAGAAATAGAAACTCTGAGGAGGGGGTGAACCGGAAACAAAGACCCTGCGAGGGGGTTCCAGAGACCTCGGAGAAATGGAAACAACCAGGGTTGGGGGGTCAACCTGAAACAAAGACCCCACAAGGTGGTTCTGGAGACTTGAGAAAAATAGAAAAACCCAGGAGAGGCTATCCGGAAACAAAGACCCCACGAGTGGTTACCAGAAACCTAGGCGAAATAGAAACACCCAGGAGGGGTGAACCTGAAACTAAGGTCCCACAAGGTGTCAAGATCCACCAGAGAACCAATAGGCCTAGAAGAACCAAGAGCCCATGCTGGGCTGAGAACTCAAGCCAGTCACAAAGGGTAGGAACAAGACCCTTCGAAATTACCAGTGGAGTCAGAAGTTCCATGCTAGATCTTGAAAAGTAATTGCTTCAAAGGAGTTGAAACGCTCTGGAGGGGAGCAAGTGATTCTAGCTATAATAGTGAAGCAAGGCATACAATAAGCAGTGTTGCATAGCAATATGCTATGCAATTTTGTATGTTTGCTAATTAAATTGGCACTTGAATAGCAAAGCTATCTATTTAAGTTGCTCTGTTCAATGAAAGCACAGCTGGCCCTGCATTCCGCTCTTGCCTTCAGTGCTCTCGGCACTATTTTCTCTGTAAATCTAAAGGAGCTACTGGAGAGAGTGCAGTAGCCTCCGATTGTAAGTGTCAGAGGCCTGTGTGGGAGTGCTACGCAAGAATGTTTAATTTTCTTTTTCAAATAATTGCAAACCAGAAGTATTTGGGATGATACTTTTATTAAAGCTAACTATATCCTGTATGGCAAAGACAAGTATGTGTTCACTTTATTTATTTTAAAGACATTCATGCAATTATATTCCTAAAAATGTAATTTGTTACATAATTCCCCATTACAGTATTGCTACTGTAAATCACTGCATTGTCTCAATGCTTTACAGGAAAGTTTAGGTTTGTGTATCTAAATCTCATAGTGTCAACTATATTTCATTTTGTTGGAGAAGATGCATCATATTGACGAGTGAACACTTTTGAAAATGTACATGATCACACGGCCAAATGCCTTTGTCATCTGTTGCCATGGGTCTAGTGCATTACATTTAGATCAAGTAGGTAAACTAAGTCGCTTGACCTGCAGGTCTAGTGGAATTTAAAAACATTTCCAGGGCCTGACTCTTCTCACTTATGTCTTTAGCTGTACACAAAACCACTGTATTGTAGCTCACATTGTCATGTTTACAAATAGCTTCTTGTGACATTGAAAATATTAATACAATATTGCTAACCAAATGGGTTTGTTCGCTAATTAAGAACATATTAATTAGCGTACTCTGCTTATCCATTTTTGAAATCTCATTTATGCCTTCGTGAAGCATCTACAAGTTCAAGTGTTGCATGAAAGGAAAGAACATTACCAGCGAAGCAAGACTTTGTTGAGGGGTCAGGAGGCCTGTTTTGTATAGAAAACCAAGGAACTTGTTTTGAACACTTGAGTAGGTAAAGGCCTAAAAGACCACAATGAGAATTTGAGAGACACTTTGGCGGGGTCCCAATCACCAGCAAGCACAAGCCAAAAGAAAAGGGCGAGTAAGAACACTTCTATAGGCTGAGTTATGTATTATTATTAGTGACCGGGTCATTTCATAGGATAGCAAACGTTTGGACAGAGAATAGTTTGAAAATTCTTCTCGTTTGTCACCTATGTCTGATTTATATTGCTCAAATGGCAATTTGCCATTGAGTCGGCTTCTAGATTGGGCTCTCTGTGTATTGAGTCAGTGCTGGAAAGTGCTGGTCAGTGCTGGAAAGGTTTGAACTGATAGGTCCCAACAGTTTGAGTGGTTGGTCAAGTTGGGTAAAAGTGATGCACTGCTGGGTCAAGTCTCCATTTGAGATGGACGAGTCAATGGCTTCCAGGGAGGTAAGTCCGCTCTCAAATCTGGTGGAGGTTATGCTTCTGTTGTGTCAAGACGATGCTCGGTTTTCCACAATGTAGGTGCCTCTACAGCAGTGAACCGATGTTCAAGTTGTATCGCTTAACTGTTTCGAGTCGCTTCACTGGTTCGAGTCAGCGTAGAGACAGCTTGAAGCAGGTAAGCGATTTGTCAAGTGCTAAAAGTAGCATTGCAGATCTTGTAGTGGTTAGAAGTGAGTAAAGCTGTCTTAAAGAGGTCTCAATGCAGTTCGCAGGGGTTGGATCTTTTTCTGGGCTTAAGGGTTGGTAGGAGGCCCAATCCAGGGTTTGCAAGGCAAGGTGACTCCTTTGTTACCAGGACCAGTGTCTGGCACCTACAGGGGGGTCCTAAACCTCAAGTGACCTATATCATGGTTGCAGTGCACAGGCAGCAAAGAGACCTTGGTCCACATCAGTGTCACCTCCCAACGTTCCCCCCAATGTTTCCTGCGGTTGGTTAGGGAGCAGAACATTCCTCTAACTTGTAACTCTCTGTCTTCACCTCTGTGTCAGAGGTCTTTTGAATAGATTGTATCCCCATCAGGTTTCCAGACGAATCCTTCTTGTCTTGATGTCCTAATTTGAATAAACAAGAGGAGGTTCTCCCTCTGTATTTATAGGCAACATACAGTTGATTGGCCCAAAGAAAACCTCTTGTCAGAGGTCCATTCAAGGTTGCTGTAATAAGTATCCTTTCCCCTCTGATGTCATACCCACAGTGATCTGTATGCAGGAAGTAGGGTGCAGCAGGATGTTTGGAGCGCCCTCACAGAATCCAAGATGGTGGTATCCCTCAGTGGCTTTTACCTCTGTCACAGGCAATTCTAACTCTGCCCTCTTCCCCTGTCTGATAATTTTAAAACAGTCTCTTGTAATCCGCACAGTGAGGATAGCTTTATTTCAGAACTGTCTTTGATGCACTGGTTCCCCAGGGACCACCACAGGAAGGTTCCTGTACCAGGAGGAAGATGTTGTCCTTCCAAAAGGGGGATTAAAGAAGCAACCCCCTGGGCAATGGTCCCATATTGCTTTTGTGAAGACCCCCAGGCCAGACAGATAATAAGCACCATACCTGTAACTGCTATAGCACTGCTCACCCAGCTGACGCTAATGTGATATCCAAATGCTATGGCTGCATAATTGTGTGACCCTAGTAATTACCATGACATAAACGGGCATAGCTCATGATTACATTTTAAAGTGTCACAAGGCGCATTAGGGTACACGATTATGCTAATAGCCCCATGGCTACCTCCAAACTCGGAATGGCCACCATTAGGTCAAACGTGCATTTACACATGAAGAATATTACCTGCACCATATAGACACTAGTAATCAATGTATACGCTTAAACGCAAGTTGAACAATGCACATAAATAGCTTGCTTAATGTAGAAATGCAATGGTAGCGAGTGGCCATATTGGATAAAATGGATGGCGAAACCACGATGGAGTGAAAGGAGAACCCGAAGACGCCTTGAAGCTGCCGGGAGATTGGATTTGCTGAATTAGCTGAAATACAGACACGTGCACGCCAGCCAGTGGCTACATGGCTCCCTTTTAAGGTTACGGCAGAAAGGGAGGTTTGGATAGCTACAAAGAAGAATAGAAGATAATTCCCAAGCACAAGCCACATTTCTTTTAGATTAAGTAAAGAACAATCACCCTTTGATTGCCATGTGCCGGCTAATTAAAAGTTAAAAACTGCATAAAGAATAGCTCGACCAAGTCCCCGGTGGCCAGAGAGGGTAATGACACTTGTGCTAATAATAGCTAAAATCCCAATAAAGGCTGAACAGAATAATTCAAAATGTGGTCTCCTCACACGTGACTCTTAATTAGAGAACAGTGTTCATTCATTATCACCAGACACAGATATGCAGGCCTAAGAAATCGGGAATGGTGTCGCATTCAATGGGAAAGCCGCTCCTTGATATTACTACCACTATGTTTGCTAATGTGCTGATGACCTGCCAAGTACCCAAGGTTGGTAAAGCCAGTGCCAATCAATCAACGCTCTCAAATGACAATGTCTTGTATTTGTATTTTTGTATTTTATTATACTTTATATAGTGCCTTTCACCAAAGCGCTTCACAGAGAAAAATTAACTATACATTAAAATCAGCAATGGAAGTCAGTGTTCAGAGTCAACCAGTAACAATCAAGCAGACGACTGGAGTAAATGAATTTTTAAAGAAGAGCGGAGCAGGTAATAATAGGTAATAGATCGGAGGGAGAGTGGAAGAAGGTTCCAGTGAAGAGGAGCAAGAAGTTGGAAAGATTGAAAGCGGGATTGTGCACAAGGGGCACGAGGAACATTCAGTCGAAAGAGACCAGCAGAACGGAGAGAGTGAGAAGGAGAATAGAATGAGAGAAGAGATGCAAGATAGTTAGGGGCAAGGCCATAGAGAGATTTGAAGACAAGACAAAGGAAATTGTACTTAAGATGAGAGTAAAAAGGAAGCCATCCAAGTGAAGCAAGAGATGAAGAAATTGAGTCCAGATAGGAGAGAAGACAAAGTGAGTGAATAGAAGAATGGTAGATTGATTTAAGAGGAGCAAGACGTGAACAGGGAAGGCCAAAGAATAGAACAGAGCAGTAGAAAGTCGAGAAAATACTAAAGAGGATACAAGAAGCTTTGTGGCGTGAAAAGAAAGAAAGCAGTGGATTTTACGTATGTTGTAGAGATGGAATCGACAGGAGCGAGAGGTAAGAGAGATATGGTGAGTGAAGTAAAGATTAGTGTCAAAGTAGAGACCAAGATTGCGAGCAGTGAGGGAAATAGGGAGTTTGTAACTGTTGCATTCGCCCATAATTTGTTATTACGATGATGTCTTTCTTACTTTTTCCATTTTAGGGGTGGTCTGAGGTGGGGCCATGAGATAGCTGTGCCCAATGAAATGACCAATACATAAATAAACTATATGTAGACAAATATATTAACCAATCCTTAATCCCTGTAGGTTTTTGTAACCAAGATTGTAATGAGACGTCAGTTGTGATGTATTTTTTGCTTTTAAACTGTTGTCATGCTTGAGAAGGATGACAGCGTGGAGTCCTTGATGTTTATTGCTGTCCCTGTTTTATGCAAACTATTAATAAAACAGACCTTTGTCAATTACCTTGACTTTTCCGTTATTGGGTGTGGGATTTCCCAGTCTGTCTTTTACGCTTAGGACTGGGGATATCTAGTCAACCTGTACAATATCCTATACAAAAATCATGTTCATGTGGCATAATAAGCTTTTGGGCATATATTTAATGCCATGAAATATTTCAGTACTTAAGAAATAAGCTGATTGTGACGTTTGTGACTGAACCCAGGTTTAAAATGAAGGGTTCATGTAGATTGATGTATGTGCATTATTGCCAGTGCCTGAATAGATAGATACTGCATTGAATTGTGATAACGGTCTAGATGTCTAATATGTTGGTGTCTCAAGACAGGTTCCAATGGAATCAACCCACATTTTTATTAACCTAATTTGTTGATTCCGATACAATAAGGCACATTTCTGGCTCCGACCTGTAGAAGTTAGCCAGTTGTTCATAACTAATGGTAACCACTATAGGAGTAAACTATGGAGGTACCCAGGGCTAGGACAGTCACTGGCATGCCCGTCTCTGTGGCCTTTTCGGACAGATCCATAATTTTTGCGAGAGGGCCCCCCAAGTCTAGGTCCTTGTCCTGACATCCTCGCCATGCTCAGACAAAGGTCACCATCTTCAGGTCTAATTCTGGAGTGTCCCTTACTTTACATGGCAGTTCTGGCCTAGGTCATTCTGCCCTCATCTTGGACCAGACTTCTCTATCCAGGGGTCTCTCTATGTGTTGTGCCATGTACTGAGCCACTCTGGGCGATCGCACCCATTCTGAGGACCTAGGATGCCTTCTTGCCTCTGGATCAAATATGTCCAAGAGACTTTTGTCCCCCTCTTCCTGAGGCTGATCGGGAATTTTGAGTTTCTGGGGAGTTTCTTCTTCCTCCACACCTTCATCGTCTGGCGAGTAGCCGGCATCCTCTTCCTCCTCCTCATTATTCACCCCTGGGGTAGGGGGTCGAGAGTTTGGCACTGTCGCCCTCATTAAAAAGGTTTTTTTCAGCTTACTCACCGGGTCGACTGGCTCTTGGGGTCTCCGGTCTTCCTCCTCTGTTTTTCTGGGGGGCATCAAAGAGGCAGTCCTCTTCCAAGCCTTCTTACAGCCCTGATCAACCTCTGACTCGGGGTGTCTTGCTGATGTTCACTCCCTTGGGCTAAGCGCCTTCTTTTTCCTTGACTTTTCCTGCTCTGCCTTTTGCTTAATCAGCATGGCCTCCAGCTGGTCCAGTCTTTGGGCTAGGGGCAGCACCCCCTCTGAGACTGCTTCTGACAGAGAGTCACCCAGTACCCTCTTTGAGCTGAGGCAGAGATCTTCCTCTCCTGCAGGCTATTCTCCCCACTCCTCTGAGCTCCATTCTGAGGAGGTGCTTTGGGACACTCTGGGCTCCTGATAACATGCCATTATGATAATGCTTGCTCACACGACCTTCTAGAGGGAAATCAGCTGCTTGATAGGCCCACTGGGGTTCTATCTAGAGTACTGAATGCTTTCACTTTTTTAAACGAAATCGTAATTATTGTATTTGTACTGCGTTGTTTGGATAATGAGCTTCCTCTGAGGAGCTCCGCTAGATTAGGCGTGGTGCTTGCCGGGAAGTATCTTTGCGCGAAGGCGCCCACGGGGTCCTAATGCCCGCCGTGGCTCGGGAGTCGATGCACAATAATCAAATGCTTAACTGGTAGGAGGCAGAGGCAGGTGCCGGCTGCCTCACGCGGGCGCGATCGCCTGTGGCTCTGCCTCCGATAAGTGAAAATGAAGCAGAATGAAAAAGAACATTGCCACGCAAACTTCCGTGAGTACAAATGCTACGCTCATGAAACTTCAGAATGTTAATGCTACTTGTCACTGACAATGCAAGTTCCTAACGCGTGTGCTTACAACAATGTAAAAATGATAATATTAACCCAAGCAAACATTATCATCACGTATACAGTAAATATTCCCAAGAGATTCACTTATCTGTGAAAGCAGCAACAAAGAAAGAGGAGTTGTGCTTTCAAGGAGTTCTACTTATAGGCATCAGCACGGCCTGATTGGACAGAAGTGACAGGCCAGAAGTCCAAGAAAGCAGAGGATTATGGGGTTTTGTAGTTCCATAGAGACATTACTTTAAAGTTAAAATTGCACCCCTTTTTGTGTTTTAGGCCTTCAGAACGGCTTAGAAAGAAACAAAGAAACCTCTTGTCAAGTTTTCAGAAAGTTTAAAATGTTAAAGTTGAAATGCTTTGAGAGCAGTAATAAAGAAGATAAAGCATAATGCTCGCCTCCTGTCTCGACGTAGAATTGTGCATAGCAGCTTGTAATTTTGATATTCCATTTGTTGTAAACAGACTATCAAGTTGATGGCATGTTCACCACTGTGATCTAATTGTGATTAATCAAATAGATTTAAATAAAAAGAAAGATCAAATATTAAAGGCATGGTGTAGTAAAAAATGTTATTTACAAAATAGATAGGCAAGATAAAAAAAAATACTAGCATTCTCTTTTTTAAAACTTCCTATGTAAATTTTTGAGCTATTCTAGCTCAAAATTCGCAAAAGCAAGCACATGGGCGCATCCATTTTGTGAAATGGATGCCCTCCTGTGCTGGCTTTTGCTTTTGCGGCACTAATGAAGGAAAAGCCAGCCAGCTGTAGTAAACAAAAGCTACCGCTGGGTGGCTTTCCCTTCATTAGTGCTGTACGCAGAGGACGGGGACCGGAGACCAGAGCAGGAAAGCTGCAGCTGAATCTCAGTAAGTGCTATTTATTTTTTTTTTTAAAATAAGCACTAGCTGCGGTATTTTTTCTAAGTTTTCCGGGCTGGAGGAGCCCGGAAAACTTAGAAATAAAACCGCAGCTTTAAAAACGTTGTATTTATGTTTGCGGTCGCTTTTGAAGCGACCGCAAACATAAATACAACGTTATTGTGTTGGAAAACGCTGCGATTTTTCTTTCCAAGTTTCTCAGGCTCCTCCGGCTCGGAGGAGCCTGAGAAACTCGGAAAGAAAAACTGCAGCGTTTTCCAACACAACCGCGTTGTGTTTCTGCCTGCTGTGGCTATCACTTTGGGTTTCCGGTGCTCCCAGGGGAGCACCGGAGACCCAAAGTGAAAGCCACAGCAGGCAGAAACACAAGGCAGAAACACAACGCGGTTGTGTTTACATGCCACGTAGTGTTTCTGCCTACAGCTGATTTCCCATTTGGGGCTCTCGGAGAGCCCCAAATGGGAAATGCTAAATGCTGCGTTGTTTCTGCCTAAATCTGCTTTCCCATTTGGGGCTCTCGGGCTCCCCGTGGGGAGCCCGAGAGCCCCAAATGGGAAAGCAGATTCAGGCAGAAACAACGCAGTTGTTTTCCACAATGCTGCGTTATTTCTGCCTGAATCTGCTTTCCCATTTGGGGCTCTTGAGAGCCCCAAATGGAAAAGCAGATTCAGGCAGAAACAACGCGGTTGTTTTCCGCAATGCTGAGTTGTTTCTGCCTGAATCTGCTTTCCCATTTGGGGCTCTCGGTCCCGGGAGCCCGAGAGCCCCAAATGGGAAAGCAGATTCAGGCAGAAACAACGCGGTGGTTTTCCGCAATGCTGTGTTGTTTCTGCCTGAATCTGCTTTCCCATTTGGGGGTCTCGGTCTCCCCCTGGGGAGCCCGAGAGCCCCAAATGGGAAAGCAGATTCAGGCAGAAACAACGCGGTTGTTTTCCGCAATGCCGCGTTGTTTCTGCCTGAATCTGCTTTCCCATTTGGGGCTCTCGGGCTCCCGAGAGCCCCAAATGGGAAAGCAGATTCAGGCAGAAACACAATGCGGTTGTGTTGGAAAACGCTGATCGCAGCGTTTTCCAACACAATAACGTTGTATTTATGTTTGCGGTCGCTTCAAAAGCGACCACAAACATAAATACAACGTTTTTAAAGCTGCGGTTTTATTTCTAAGTTTTCCGGGCTCCTCCAGCCCGGAAAACGTAGAAAAAAAAACGCAGCTAGTGCTTATTTTAAAAATAAAATAAATAGCACTTACCGAGATTCAGCTGCAGCTTTCCTGCTCTGGTCTCCAGTCCCCGTCCTCCGCGTACAGCACTAATGAAGGGAAAGCCACCCAGCGGTAGCTTTTGTTTACTACAGCTGGCTGGCTTTTCCTTCATTAGTGCCGCAAAAGCCAGCACAGGAGGGCATCCATTTCACAAAATGGATGCGCCCATTGCTTGCTTTTGCGAATTTTGAGCTTGAATAGCTCAAAATTTTACATAGGAAGTTTTAAAAAAGAGAATGCTAGTATTTTTTATTTTTATGTTGCCTATCTATTTTTTAAATAACATTTTTTACTAGACCATGCCTTTAAGGTACACTCCCTATACCATTATGTTTCATCTTCAAATGAACTTTTTATTTAAATTATTGTATCAATTGACATTTTAATTCTCATTTGGCACTAACAAATGATCAAAAACCCTTTATTTATTTTGCATGTATTTCAGCGCATACAGCCCTGCGGCATCTAGGTGCTTGTTACAGTTTATAGGTACAAGAACACGCAATAGGATTACAGCGTAGTGGCGGTTGAAGGTTGCATACTCTTGACATGTCTCACCTCATGTTCCAGGGGTCTACATCAGGCATGCATACATCAAAAGGACAAAGTAGGTGCAAGTATGCAGACCAGCAAAGCCTCACCTCATGTTACGGGGAGCCACATCGGGCATGCATACATCAAAAGGACAATTTAGGTGCAAGTTTACAGAATGGAAAAGCCTCACCTCATTTTACAGGGAACTACATCGGGCATGCATACATGAAAAGGACAAAGTAGGTGCAAGTATACAGAATAAGAAAGCCTCACCTCATGTTACGGTGGGCTACATCAAGCATGCATACATTAGAAGGACAAAGTAGGTGCAAGTTTACAGAATGGAAAAGCCTCACCTCATTTTACGGGGAGCTACATCGGCATGCATACATCAAAAGGACAAAGTAGATGCAAGTATACAGAATGGGAAAGCCTCACCTCATGTTACAGGGGCTACATCTATCAAGCATGCATACATCATAAGCACAGGTGCAGGTATGCAGATTGGCAAGGCCTAACATTGTGGTCTGCAGCACAGAAGCAGAGGTGCTCGATGAACAAGATTGGAAACATAGCCATGTTCCACTTTTTTGCAAAGCACAGGAAATCAGCAGGTATACGAGCAGGGAACGAACAGATGTATGCAGTGAACATTAATACCATCAACAATTGTTTAGGGGCAGGGGGCCGGTAACATAGTTTGGCAAGCATGTGTTCTTTTAATATTAAGATAGGGCATGGTGTTCGCAATGGTAAGCTCATGAGTGACAAAGGAAGCCATTGCATTAGGACTGTCTTCATGTAGCAGTGAAGGTCTTTATGCAGCCAAAGGGCCCAGACTGCAGTGTCAGTTGGAGAACGGTTATGGTGGATTGTGACATTCAGTAGCAGTCACGCCTGCGCCTCTGCGGGCAAAGGGCAGGTGAAGCCGGTGGTTCGGGCAACGGAGCCTGGGTGCTGAGGGACAGGCAGCCAGAGGGAGGGTGTTCAGCGCGGGTCAAAGGGAAGAGGTTGGAAGCTGCTGGGAGGCTTGGTGGCCTCGGCCTAGGGCTAGGAGATAATGTTGGTAGGAATCTTGTCAGTGGAAGTAGGGGGCACAAATGTGTGTGGATTTCTTTACAGACCACCGCAGGACCACTTCGACTCAAAGTTCACGGTGTCACTTTCACTCTCCCCTTCTCTAGGAATTAATCTTCTTTATTTCATTTTTGCTGTTCATTTGCTTTATCGCTTCAAACAATGTACCTTTCACAGAGACTTTCGAGTGGGCTACTTCCTTTCGCCGGACCACTCTGTTACTTAGTATCGCTGATTTCACAGCTGTCTTTACTTCAAAGTTCATTCACTGGTCTGCCTTTACTCACATCTCATCCGCATGCGTGCAGCCTTCACTTGTGATATAATGTTGCTACTTCAAACTTTAACACACACTGGTCTCACAGGTCACCTGCCAACTCACCGGCTGTGTGCGTCTCTTTCTTGGTTTTGCGAGTCAAGGTTAGTACCACAGGCTTGGCCTCTCCTCCCCAACTCTGCTGTTCACCCGGGAGGGTCGCTGGCATCCTTGAAACACAATGCAGTCTTCACTTATGGGTTCTGGCCTTCTCCACGTGTCTTTCGCAGCCTGTCGGAGGTAACAACCTCCAGTAGGGAACTCTTGGGGTTTTCGACCCGCTGCTCTTGTCCATTGGTGCGTCACTCTGCTCCAGTAGGTTTGCCTTCGTCCCGGAAGCCCTACCCGTATTCGTGTTCCGCCTTGCTCAGAGTGTGTCTACAGTTTCTGCCTTTTATTCGTGTGAGGAGAGCTAATTGGTATCATGTGTATGTGACTTAGAGTCAGTGCCTGACTTTGCCTGACCCGATTAGCGGACATGTCCAGTGCGACGTACTTAATGTAGTTATTCTCAGTTACCCTCTTCCCCGGCCCAGTGTTTGTGTAAAAGGGGGTGAGAGGGTAGTTGAGACCTCAGAGAATCCTAAAAAATCGTATGTGTTTGATAAACAAAATAGGGAGGAATACCGCGTCTCACAATCAGCTGACTCACCCCATTCACTGAAGACCCCTCACCCAGGTGATCCTCCCGCACTGGTCCACCCCCGAGGGTCTGGATCCAAAGGCGATGACTGAAACCATTGAAGAAGCACACAGCTGCAACCTAGAAAACGATTGGTTGCTGGCTGCAGCAAATAACGAGGCTCAGATGAGCTGACAGGCAAAGTTGAGCCCTGGACAAAGGCCCGGGTCTAAGGCCCCTGTCTTTGCCTGTCTGCCTCTGGCGCCCTGCGACATTAAGTTATAGAGCGCGCCAAAGACCACCACAGGCCCTTCGCATCCGCTGCTGCACAAACTCGCAGCATGGAGCCCAGCGGTGCTCTCAGGAAAGAGGCGTATGTGGTCCTTTTCGAAACCACTACCACAAAGAGCTATTCACCCTCTGGCACCCAGCCCTGCCTCACATAATCTCCAGCTGTATTTCAGGGGGCGCCTGACTCAGATTAAAGGCCTCTGAGCCTTACCGACATCCGAAAGGGGTCCGAGCCCGACTGAGGGAGACCTGAAGTATAATAAGCTTGGGGAAGGGTACCCCTTGCATGTTTGTGTTGAACATTGTTGTGAGTCCCGATAGAGGGGGACCTACGTGAACTGTGTGGGGATAGGTCTGAGCCTGACAGAGGGGGACCTTTGTGAACCTTTTGGTTGAAACAATATTTTGGAAGTCATGAAAAGAGATTTTAATGTGGAAGGCCAGGCGGGCCTCGATCCATGTTTTGGACTTTAACGTGGAAGGCCAGGCGGGCCTCGATCCATGTTTTGGAACTGTTTATTGTGTTGGAAAACGAGCCAGAATGTGTCATCCTGCCTACAGGGACGGCCTTACTCCATGAGGTCTAACGTGGGGAGGAGAGCTGGTTCAACCACATTTATTAATTTTAAGACTGATTTTTGCTTTTGCATACATTTCTCCTTTTTACACTTTTTGTATAAGAGATAGGGCAGGCATTAGGTTTTGTTAGCATAGGCCATTTTGATTTGATGGACTCCACAAGGACTGCGTTATTCATTATGTGATGGTTGAGACTACTCCCATCTTAGTTATAGGGCAAAGTAGGAGTTTCCTCAGCCCCAACAATTTCAATAAAGGTTTTACAGATTGTACCCATTGTGTCAGTGTCATACTTGTGATACCAGGCCTTCCCTACAGCAGCCAGGCAGGGAAATGCAGCAGCCATTTTAGCAGTGGGGTTGTTACCACTGGTTGTTAATGCTGGTGGTGCTGGAGCATGTGCCTGTGCCTGGATCTGGAATGGCACAACATACTGATAGCCGCTCCGATGGGGAAAGACTTCTATAGGATTATACAGTTAGCTATACAAGATTCCAAGGATCATATACCATTCAGAACTAACCTAGTTTAAATTAAAAATTCGTTTTCATATGTAGAAGTGAATGTATGAAAAATATATGACGGTATGATACTGTTTCTAGTTGCCTTTTTTATCCACTGTCAGAAGTTTTTCATATGAATTTATTTATACATTTTGGATTTTCTGCTTACTATCTACAAATAGAAACACAGACAAAA
This sequence comes from Ambystoma mexicanum, assembly GCF_040938575.1. Classification (NCBI taxonomy): domain Eukaryota; kingdom Metazoa; phylum Chordata; class Amphibia; order Caudata; family Ambystomatidae; genus Ambystoma; species Ambystoma mexicanum. The sequence goes on from NC_090921.1 coordinate 1,342,035,593, forward strand.
AATAGGAACAGGCCCTGAATAAGCTCACAATTTTGGGAAACAAGTAGGGGTTACCGCCCGCTCAGTGAAAGCCGTGTAGGCAAATTCGCTTACACAATTATGTAACCGAACTAATTTGCTCCAACTAGTGATGTAACTCAGGAACATAATTATTTTCATTGTAAAGGAGAACTATCCCTATGTATTTTTGTATTTGTATTCCAGAAAACTGGATATAGCTTTTGCAATCATTTTTATTAGCAATGAAATGCATTTCTTTTATAATAGTGCATTGGAGAATTGGTCGCTTTGGCATGTTCAAGTCACAATTGTGACCCCCAAAGGCTACATTGATGAGGGATAAATGCATCATGGTATTTCTCTATATTTGGACAGTCAAAGGCTTCTCCTGTTGCTGATGCTCTAAGTCATTTTAGGCAGATTTATGGTTTGCGGGTAAAACCCCCATTACCCCCTGTAGACGTCTCTTGATATTTTTCGGACATTTAATAGAACACTTTATATAACGGTTGTTCCAAAGGTAGAAGAACTTTGGAAGATGTGCTGATTTTAGCTCTGAAAGTCATCTGAGATTTCCACCACGTCACCTGCTTCAATATTCAGTTCATGGAAGACATGGGACAGGTTAATAACAATTATACTGTATATGTTAAACGTGGGAAGAACTTGAATATTCAATTTGTCCATCCTCTAGTTCCATTGTGAGATACAAAAGCAAAGCAGAGAACAGACATTGCTGCTTTAATCCTCTGTCCAGTGATTTCCGCCGTTGACCATGCATTGGTGAGCATCACCTTTGTGGAAAAGACTACATATAAACAAAGCAGGGCATTGCAGATGGTGTTACCAAAGTTCATACTGAGTAGAACCTAAAAAGATAGTTCCATTGTACACTGTCAAAGACTTTCTTAGCATCCAAACCAGGCCTAATCATAGCTTAGTTTAGAGTGATACAGGATGCTAAGTAATAGATGCAAGTTGCACCTTCCTTGACTCCCTTAACTAAAATGAATCCACTCATTGTGCATATTGTTGTGCTCAGTCCTGAAATCTGTTGTCCCACGGTTGAATTGTAAAATAAAATGTCTTAAGCTGATGGAGCTGAAGGGCAATTTGAATGGACTTCTGTAGTGTAGTGCAGTTCTACATTTTGCCTTCAAGATTATTTATTTGTTCATTTTAAATGTAGGCAGGGAAAGCTCTGCTTTATGTGACCTTAATAGGTCATGAGATGGAAACTTTGGGTTGGGGACATGCCCGCAGACAAAGATTCATTTTAGAAATACCCCAACTTCCTTGACACATTGTAAGGATGCTTTTTACTGGTCCTCTGGGGGACAGAGATTATAATGTTGTCCAGAAGGTCATGCATATATTACACACATGCCAACATGCCAATTCCAGTCAGGAGATGCTAATAGAGTACTGGTTCTAATTTTGCATTCTTGGACTTTCAGTCCTCGGTTTATAATGGTGAAAGCTGGTAAAAGTCCCAAAATGCAAAGTTATAATTAGGACTGGACTAGCATCTCTGGACTGAAATGGGGCATTTTGGCATAAATGAAAAGTGCCACCCAACATATCAGTACTATACAATATGTTGTCATATTTCACAAAATTCATCATCAATGAAAGCTTTCAGTAAAACATTGCCTCCTGATTAAGTCTTCTTCTTCTTCTTCTTAATTATCGGAGGGGTGGGCGGACCCACGCAGGCGCTTCCCCATTCTTCCTGATTAAGTCTAGGTACTATGAGTAACTGCTTCCGGTAATCTCCTTTCATTGATAGGGCAGCATCTTTGAATTTCACTCACCTCCCTCCCACTATGCTTGTTTAGACCTAAAAAGTGCATATTCAGTATATTTATTTAGAATCATATAAATCAAATGCATTCATCATTCTAACCCTGTTTATTTTAAGCTGCCCTGTTTGAATGTTGTACTGTAGCTCCTTGAGGTATGCCTGAAGAACCCACAGTTCCAATTTGTTTTGTGTGTGCAGTACAAAATGATACTCCCACTCACAAAAGCCTTGCTACTTTGACTAGGTCAGTTCCTAACAGCAAAGCACACTCGTTTTTTAAGGGTTAATGCCCACTTACATGTAGAAAATAACCTGCCTGGAAGAGGTGCTCATCGCCTCATCCGTTACCTGTTAAGGATACCATCCTGTTAAGAGGTGATGACAACTCAGCCCTATATTGTAGATGACGCCACTCTGATAGTTGATGGCAACTATTAAAGTACTTGCATGTATAGGTTTTGAGTCGGTAAAGAATGATTGCCACTGCAATGCTGACATCTATAGGATATCCGACTGTTGGATGATTACTCCATTTAATACTTGCAGAATGGACTAGTTTGCGACAACTGCTCCTTCGCATACCTGTAGAGGATTTTAATCGTTTAATGGGTGTGGGTATCCCTGCAGCTATCCTCTGTGTAGGGTGCATGCATGTGGAATATGATAACCGCTCTTTTCCTTCCCTTGCATGTAGTGGATACCAACATGTTAGGGGGCAGAACATCGCCAAAGAGATTAGCTGTGAAGGTGAACTGTGGTGAAATGACTGCGCCTAAGATCACAAATACAAAGCAAAGGGAAGTGTCTGTTTCATGCAAAAACCCAGCCAGTTACCCTTGATCACCCAGGGGAATTGAGAACACTGCTCCCTGAACAAACAGCTCCAGAGAGAAATTGCAAATCTTATATAGGGGTCTGAGCCTTCATGATTCCCCACACTTACACCATGTGTTTAGAGGTTAGAAGCAGAGTAGCGGGTGTTGGGGTAAAGGATGAGCCGAAGACCAGTAGACCACTAATAATAGCTAATAATAGTACTCCCCAGCAAAGGGATGAATCAACACGATGTATTGGAAGCAGGAGAGACAGAGCAGAGGGAGAGAAGCTTGAGGCTTGGGAGAGGCAAAACATAGGCGGTAGCTGCTGAAACCTGGGTGAGAAATGGCCTAAGGATTGATTTGAGAAAGGTGCTGACATGCCCGCGCCGCTGGCACATGCATTGGCAACCATCATGGACTACATGGTACTCATTTATCCTCCTAATACTCCTTGAACAACTCCTTTTCACGCCTTGGTCTTTTATTTCCATTTGCTCAACTTTGGTTCTTTCTTATTTTATTCAATCAACTACATTTACCATAATGCACCTGGCTACAGTCCTCAATTCCTGGCTATTCTCATTTAACGTTATTGGGACCACAATCCCCAGAAGCCCTAGCGGCCAGTGCCGCTTCCACCTGCTCAGGACCAGAGAGGGAGGAGGCAGATTGTCATCGGGTGTGCTGCCCCAGGTGCTGTCAATTAGCCTGCCTCAGAACAGGGCAGGGCTGTATATAAGCAGCTGCCTGCAGGAGCACAGTGTCTTGCATCTTGAGATCTCCCCGCTCCTGTTTGCCTTGACCCGCTACTTTATATGCTGTTCCTGTTGCTGCATCATCCTGTTTTGATCCAGTGCCCTTTCCGGGCTCCCTGCCTTGCAGTAATCACGCTCCGCTGCCTTCTACCTACAGCCCTGGTCCTCTGGGTTTCCTGCCTCGCAGCCTACTACAGTCCTCTGCAGCCCTCTACAGCCAGCGGCCCTGCTCCTCTGGGCTCACTCCTTGCTGCCCTGCTCTTCTGGGCTCCTTGCCTTGCAGCCTGCCTCAGTCCGGCTGCCTACAGTCCTTGTCCTCTGGGCTGCCTGCCCTACAGCCTGCAACCCTCTGCTGTCTCCAAGCCCTTGTCCTCTGGGCTTCCTGCCCTACAGCCTGCAACCCTCTGGTGTCTCCAGGCCCTTGTCCTCTGGGCTCCCTAACTTGCAGCCTGCACCTCTTCGCTGCCTACAGCCCTTGTCCTCTGGGCTCCTTCCTTGCAGCCTGCTCCCTCCGCTGCCTACAGCCCGTGTCCTCTGGACTCCCTGCCTTGCGGCTTGCTACACTCCTCTGCAGTACAGCCTGTTTTACACTTAGCTGCCTACAGCCCTGCTCCTCTGGGCTCCCTACCTCGCGGCCCTATTCTTTTGGGCTCTCTGTCTGTCGCCTCCTACTAATCTCTCTCTGTCCTGTTCTTCTGGACTCCCTGCCTTGCATCCTACTACAGTCCTCCACAGTCCACTACAGTTTGCCTGCACCTAGTCCCACTCTTGACTGCAGACCTGCTTCCTACTTTGCAGCCCTTCTGTTTTCCTGATTGCTGCTCCCTTGTTCTCTTCCTTGAGTCCTCTGTACTCCACCTTAGGTTATCTACTTCAGTCTAACTGCCTTTCCTTCATTTCCTTCTGCTAGATTGCTCATTGACTTCCTTTTCGCTGGATATATCTGTTCTTGTCTTCTCATGTGTCTTATGTAATCCCTTTGTACAGAGCTTGCCTGTTGGTTTCCGGCAGGCAACCTCTGCCCCTTCCCTTGTCGCGTTTTCAGTGTTACAGACACCCACTGCTGTTGTTCCCAGCCATGAGCATACAGCGTGGGCCTCTGTTATAGCAATCTGTGCAGAAGGCTCGAGTTTCCTAAGGTTCGTGGAACACTCTTTCCCATTTCAGCATACACCCCAAGAGGGAATCCAGTTTGTTTGTACCTTTGTATCTTTTGCCCCTTTTGGCTCACAGCTACAGTTTCCTACTCTTCTATCTTGTTTACCTCCCTGCTGTGTGTGCTTATCTGCTACCTGACTTCGGCACAGCCACCTGAAATCTACCTGGGTACCCTGTGCCACTCTTGACAGGGTGCCATTCTTGACAGGTGCTCTGACATTAGTTGGGGTTCGACCAGGTGACAGACTGAAGCATAGAACCCAGATTGTTGAAGGGGTTGTGGGACCTGGAGGCTGCAGCAGGAATTTGGCACAGATTCCAGGCAACACCATTGTCCAGGGAGTAAGGGACAGGTAGGCGATGAGTCCATGAGGGGTTCTATGAGAACTGGACAGACCCGACTGATATCCAGAGAGGAGATCAGTGTTTTGTAACGAGCCAAAGGCATTGGAAACACAGGAACAAGAATAAGTAGAAGAGAGAGAGAAGGACTTGCGGCTTTCTCTGCATGTTAGGGAATATAGTCAAAATGACCCAGTCATCCCAGAAAGACTGAGAGAAGGCACTCTCAGACATTGAATTCTGGAAATTGTGGACAGAGTGCAAAGGTGCCTAAGAAAGATGCTGAGAAAGGGAAAGCTGTGAAGCTGCGTGTTGGCAATGGGAACTATAGTCAAAATTCTATAGCTTCCCATGACAAAGAATATAAAAGAGCAACAGCAGCTGACCTAATCCTGGGAATAGCAATTATCATTACTCAATTTAGTGGCATTCATTTTCTCATATTTTTTCGATTTTGGACGAATGAAAGGCTGAGTCGACACCATTGAGATTCGAACACACAACGTTTAGTGGCCATGGGTGGACAAAAATCGGATACAAATGAAATGTTATATTTTGTTTTTAGAAAAGAAATGGAAAAGGCTGCTTGAAACTACTGTGGTTGGGGTTTTTGGTATTTTTAAAGGGTATCATCCCATCACTGCACATCCAAAAATGTCGAATTTGTAAAGCCCAATTCACCACATATATATGTTGGGGTATGGGTTAAGCTAATAATAAACGTGAGGGAGCACTGGGCGGGGGGATCTGCGAGGGGTCTCCCCCCTCATATTTATGCAGTGAAATGGGGTAGAAAGTGCGCAGTGATCACATAGATCCTTTAAAGTACTTCATGTTTGGCCACTTCTTGACAAAAGAACATCACTCAGTCACACTGTGCACTGCGTGAAAATGATACTTTTACTTCTTGTAGTTCTACTATTTTGTACTGTTGCGCAGTGACAACACTTTTGTAGGTGTATATTGTTATTTTGTTGCGCCAAATCAACACTGTAATGCTTTTTGCAATGCAGTTTTGCTGGAATATCTAATTTAGACCACTGTCCTACATCATTTTGCATCACATACCTCTGTGGGGGCCTGGAGGTTGGTCAGATCACGGCGAACTCATGAACATACAAAGGCCTGGCCACGGAATGTTTATTTTATGCCAGTAATGGACCAGCGAGTCCCGCCTCTTCCGGGTCTGCCGATTGACCTACTACAGTGGCCAATAAAAGCTTGGGATCGGGAAGGCTTTTTACGTCTCGCGTGCGGTTGTATGTGGTGGTGAATGGTCTTCATTGTGCTTTGGCTAGACACATTAACAGGCAGGGAATGAGGTCACAAGGCCTCCTTTGTGTAGCTTAAGGGGCAGGGGATTTTGAAAATGGAGTAAAGTTGCAACATAGCAGCAGCCTCAGCATCGGTTTCCATCTCCCTGAAGGCCTCCAGTGCATGCCCCATTTGCGTTCACGTGCATATGTCTCCACAGACTTCAGGAAATGAGTTATGCACATTCAAAATAAACTGTATCATACCTCCACGGAGTGTAAAATTAATTTGATGTCTCTTCAGTTGGTACCATTCTCTGTATCACATAAGGCGGGAAGACATCTGCTTAGATTCTACCTTTTCAAAGCAGTGAAGAGGGTAATTTCTCTTTAAAATGGGGATTAGTTGTACTTTTCAGTTTTAATGCATCACGGTCAAAGAAGAAACATTTACATTTTCATACCGTATTGTGAGCAACGGCCTGACCCTAGTTAGGGTCAGATGACATATATGTTTCTGTGATTTTCATGTCCGAGATTGCGATTCCAGTAATTTATCCTGCGTTTATGCTCCCACTGCAGACGTATGCGTGTAACTTGAAGATAGCCGAGTAGGTCAATGCAACTGCTGCAGATATTTATATTAACTTCAGGTCAGTGGTTACAATCTAGTAACATAGTAACATTGCCTGATATGCCCGGCACAGATTTTTGCGTAACACATTGGCTACTGGATCACATTTCAGTAGGATCTCATGGGGTTATTAATGCATCTCCTGGAGAGATCTGCGCATGACCAGCAGGTCACCCATGAAGCCCAGTGGGTTAGCACACCTGGCGTAGTATCTGTGTGTATGGAGAACCGGTAAATTAACACCGCATCACTGGATTAACAGTGCTTTTAGTGCTAGCCTTTAATATGACAAACTGTATTTTGGGAATTGGAGTGCTGGTTCACCCAATTATGAAGTACGAAATTGCCAGAAAATCGAAAATGGAAGTTAACTCCTTGCATAGGTGACCTGGTCCTGTCTGCTGTTTTTCTGCATGTCACAGTTCGCAATCCAAGTAAATCATCTCATTGTGTTGATGCACTTACTACAGAGCTCTTCTCAACGTGCAGGTAAAACCTTAAATACCAGCTTTTAAACTATGTTTTTCTAACTTATGAGATTGATACTATGAATTGTTTTAAACTGGAAAATAGTAACACCACTTGCTGGAAACCGGTCATCATGGGGTGTGTGTAAAGACTTGGGGGCTGGGGGTGGGTATCTTTACTCCTGCTCCCTATACGGCAGAGTAGAAGCACAGAGCAGCCCAGCCAAGGTTCTCAATTCGGTAGCTGTGGACGAGCAACCAAGGCTTAAGCTCTCAGGAGGTGATGCGGGCTGGTTGTTAAGTACGCTGTAGTCCCCAAGCACCCACAAAGGAATGTCCACACACTATGTTAGTGAAAACACAGTTCTTTATATAAATAAGGCTTTGATTATGTACAAATACAATAACACACTTTGTGCTCAGCCAATTCTAAAATGATAAATATATACAGGGTCTATGTGGTACCACAATTACTTCTTTGATTCCAATGATTCCATTAAAATGCATCAACTGTAGACAGTTGCATACACATCAATTAATAAAGTGAACCAACAATAGACTTGAGGAGGAAAACAAGTTGGTTAAACGGTTCGTCGGCGACCTTGACTTTCTCCAGCGGGACAAAGCTGTCGACGGTGATGAGCACCGAAGTCATTGATTCAAAGTGTTCTTAGGCAATGAAGCGTTGCGGCTCTGGTCATCGGTGGCACAGCATTAAGCTGTCCCCGCTTCGGGGCAACACGACTTTGACAGGCCTCCAGCGGTTACAGCGATCCTCCGAACCCTGGTCGACAACAGTGGACGGAATGTCCGGGCGCTTTTCTTCAGTTTCCTCGGCAATCCCCATCTCCGGTCGACAGTCTTTCGAAGGCTGACTTCCAGGGTGCCTTGGTGAAGGTTAGCTGGTTCACCATGGTCCCTCGTAGCTCGGGAAAAGGTCTCCTGGCCAGGTCCTCTCTTGGATCAGTCCTGGACAGCACGGCAGCTTTCAGATTGCGTCAAAGCGAAACAGCAGTTAACCTTCTTCTTCCAGCTCGGCTTTGAGAATAAGCATCAAGTTTCGACTTCAGCTTCTGAACAATTTCCATCAGTGAGAGGTCCCCACATATACTGTTTGGTCTCTCATTCACTCTGCTGGGTCACACTCAGGCAACCGGTCATTCAGAAGGGCATTCAGGCAGGCAGGCAGTCAATCAGGCTCACAGTGTAGTCAGGCCATTCTTCTCCCTCCAGACCCTCACAACAAGGAATGTGGATTGGGACAAGCAACCAGCCATTCAGCACTCCGCACTGCATTCATACCACTTTCGGACAGGGCTGTCTCAGTCTTTGTGTCACATACCAGAAACCAGATACATATAACAGGAGATGTATATTGGTCATACACTCCATTCACTCAGGTCCCACCCTAAGGGTGTACCCACACCAAACATTCATTGGGAAGGCGTCAGCCAGTCTGGCCTGGACTTCCCCCACAATACCATATCTGGAACTTCCACCCAACAGCTAGTCAGGGGGAAGGAACAGAGTCAGGGCTTCCCAGGACTTTGGGAAAATAAGGTAACAGGAAATAGAAAGCAAGAGGCCACAGGGGCCATGTTGTCTTCTGTCAGAAATCAACTGATTCCAATGGCAGGGCCTGAGTATTCCAAAATGGAGGATACTCTGAGCACCTGTCAAATTCAGCATGGAGCTGCCACCAGCCCATGCCCTGCTCTGTGGGCCACACACAGGTGCCCAAAAACATACACTAGGAGTACAGGGGGTACCCTTATGGCACCCATGGGTGCCATAAGGGTACCCCAAGGGTCTGTTCACCAAGACCAAAAAGAGGAAGAGCTGCACTGCCAGGCGTCCCACATGGACTCCTGTGCAGAAAATAACACAGAACATGCATGATAAAAGGAGTACAGGACAAGGAAATGGAGGCCCTGTCCCTCCAATGCATTTCCAGGATCACAGTCGCCCCATCCAGAATGAGGTTAGCGTGGTTTAATCTCCCACGACATTTGCACCCTCATCCAGATGGTCAACATACCTTCTGGAAAGGCCATCCGCATTATCATGACTCTTCCTTGGCTTATGCTCAATGGTGAAGTCTAGCCCTTGCAGGCTAATGGACCACCTTAGCAGTTTCGGTTTTCACCCTTCACCTCCATAAGATACTTCAGGGGCTTATGGTCTGTTTGGACCTTGAAGGTAGACCCTGTAAGGTAGGGCCTGAAATGCCTAAGGCTCCAAACTATGCTAAAACTTTCCTTTTCAACAGTGCCCACCTAAGTTCTCTACCCTTGAGTTGTCTACTGATGAATATGATAGGATGTTCTCTCCCTTTGTCATCTAACTAGGACAAGACAACTCCAATTCCGGTGTCACAGGCATCAGTCTGAACGATAAAGGGTTTGCTGTAGTCAGGCGCACACAACACAGGTGCCCTACACAGACTTTCCTTCAAGCCAGTAAAGGCCCCCTGACAGTCTTCTGTCCAGTTAACCTTCCTCGGTTGTTTGGGCGAAGTCAGAGCTGTCAGAGGGGCAGCTATGATTCCATAGTCTGCCATGAAGTTACAGTAATACCGAGTGAGGCCCAAAAAAGGCTCGAACTGAGTAGTGGGAGTCTCCCAGTCATGTACATCCTGTACTTTACTGGGAAGAGGTTGGATTCGACCCCCTCCTACCTCATGACTAAGATTTGTGACTTTCCTCTGAGCTATCTGGCACTTGGTGGCCTTGATAGTGAGGTTACCCCTTTTCAAGGCCTGCAACACCTTATCCAAATGAGTCAAATGCTCCTCCCAGGTGGAACTGTAGACAGCAATGTAATCTAAGTAGGCCACACAAAAGTCCTCCAGCTCACTGAGCGTATGGTTGACTAATCTTTGGAAGGTAGTAGGTTCATTCTTTAAACCAAAAGGCATGACTCTATACTGGTAGAGCCCCTCACGTGTTGAGAATGCAGTCTTTTCCTTGGCATGGTCCGTCAGAGCTATTTGCCAATAGCCCGAGATAAGGTCAAAGGTGCTCACCAATTTGGCAGCACCTATGGTGTCCACGAGCTTGTCAGCCCTGGGCAATGGGTGCGCATCAGTTTTGGTGATGGCATTGGCCCCTCTGTAGTCCACTCAGAACCGCCAATCCTTGGTACCTGCCTGGGAACTTGCTTTGGGGACAAGAACCACTGGACTGGATCAGGGACTGGTTGAGGGTTCAATAACACCCAGATCCAACATCGTGGCAACCTCAGCCTGGATGTGGTTCTTCACAATGTGTGACATCCTGTAGCATCTGCTTTCTGACAGCTACGCTCTGACCAGTGCCAATTTCGTGCCTGCACCACAGGGTGAGGCCTGGTATCAGCGAGAACAGAGGGGCATACTGCCGGAGCAAAGCTCTGCAGGCCCTCTGCTGCTCTGGTGTCAGATCTGGAGTGAAATTCACTCCTTCCACTGAGCCATCCTGAGGGTTGCTATGCAGCAAATCAGGAAGCGGCTCACTCTCATCCTCTTCTTGCTCTGAAGCTAGCAAGAGGCATGAGACTTCTGCTCGCCTACGGAAAGGCTTGAGCCTGAGCCTGAGGGGTCACCCCACTGACTCCCATGTCAACCAGATAGTTGACTTCGCCCATCTTGGAGATGATTTTGAAGGGTCTAATCCACTTATCTGGCAAAGCTCTAGGCTTGGTAGGCTTCATCACAAGGATCACCTCCTGTCCTGGAGTACAACCGACTTGTGATGCTTTAAGGTCATGCCAGTGTTTGTTCAATTCCTGGCTTGCCTTAGGGTTTGCTGTCACCTGCCCCATCATCTGTGTCATCCTCCGTCTGAGGCCTAACACATAGTCTCCAACTTGTTTGGCAGGACCTGGAGGGGTGGCTTCCAAACCTTCTCTGATCAAGGCAAGGGGCCGCCCTCATGGGATGTCCAAAGAGTAACTCAAAGAGGCTGAAACCAACACCCTCTTGAGGTATTTCTATGTAAGCGAACAGCAGGCATGGTAGGAGGAGATCCCATTTCCTCCTTAGGGGCTCTTCCAAAGCACCCAGCATGCCCTTGAGAGTTTTGTTAAATCTCTCAACAAGACCATTGGTCTGGGGATGGTAGGAAGTGGAGAACTTTTAGGTTACACCGCACTCTTTCCACATCGTTTTCACGTAACTCGACATGAAGTTGGATCCTCTGTCAGAGACAACCTTTTTAGGGAATCCAACCCTGGTAAAAATGCCCAGGAGCACCCTGGCAGTAACCGTCTGAAGGGTTATAACCTCAGTGTACCTGGTGGCATGATCTACCAAGACCAGGATGAACCGATGTCCACCTGAAGTGGTATGGTCAAGGGGACCGACAATGTCGATGCCCACCCTCTCAAATGGTGTGCCAACCACTGGTAACACCTTCAGTGGGGCAATGACAATGCCTCCATCTCTTTCCAGACAATTGCCAAGTGGGGCAGGTCCTGCAGTGGGTCTCCACTTCTACTCCCATCTGGGGCCTGTAGAAATGGCCAGAGAGCCTTTGCTTTGTCTTCTTGGTCCCAAGATGACCAGCCAATGGCACCTCATGCATCAACTGCAGGAGGAAGGGCCTGTAAACCTGGGGTACCACCAACCTCTTGAGGGCACCAGGTTCAGGCTTAGTGGGCTCACCACAAAGGAGCTCACCCTCCTAGTAAATCCAGAATGACCTAGGCACTTCACCTTGTTCCTGGGCCCGGGCCTGTTTCCTCAGACCTTTGAGAGAGGGCCCCCTTCAGCCAGCAGGCATTGAAGGTCAAGGTGATCCTCTGGGTTGAGCACCTCTCTGACAGGAGGGTCTTCTGGCTCTTCTCCCTCCACAGTTGAGTCTGGGTTTACTACTGGACCAAGGCCACCCAGAGCATGAATCCCAGTGGGTGCTGCTAAAGCAGCAGGAACGGAAGGAGCCCCCTTCACAGAGGTGGCCTTCTTACTCTCCCGTCTTGCCTTGGGCTCCCCTTCGGTTTGGGTACCTGACTGGCAGTCAGACTTGGTGCGACCTGTGACCTGGTGACTGCAGCAGCAGTCAGGGGGAGACCATCAAAGATCAACCCCAACTCCACTAGATCATTGCCTAACAAAATGTTAGGAGGTACATTTTCCTGAATCAGGACAGGAAGCCTTGCTGTCTTGTCTCCAATCGTGATTGTGACGAGGGCTACATGAGATAATTAGCTAACCTGGTAGTTCTCAGAGGAGCACCTACATAGTCCTCTGGCCTGAACAGCATCCGGTCCACCACTGTCATGCTTGCCCCAGTGTCTCTCAAACCAGTAGAAGGCTGGCCATTTAAGAGGACACTTCTCAAAAACCTACAGGTGTTCTGTGGGATTGTAGCCAGTACTTCTGCGTACTGGTCCCAGGCCCCAAGTGACACTAAGGAAATCTCTGCAGGAGCACCGAATGTGATTCCTGCAGAGGAGGGGAGGACAGTGGCCTCCACCTCGGGCATGGGGTAAGGGTAGGTCAGGCTGACAGCCTGGACTCCAAGTGCCTTACCGTTACACTTGGGGTCACCCTTCTTGTGGTCCAGAGCCCCGGAAGTCCCAACAAGTGCCAGGAATGCGAGGTACGTTACTGGAGCCACTGGGAGCCTGCTTTGCAGCAGGAGGACTTATCCCTGCTAGATTCTTGGGTCTTAGGAGAGGATGGATTAGATTTACCCGACTGTTACTGCTTTTGGGACTACTCAGCCTTCTGAGAGGCCAGCTTTCTTTGTCCTTATCCTTCCCACTGGGTTCCTTAGGGAACACCCGGTGGGAGACTCACTTGTCAGCCAGCCTGGCCAGCTTAAAGGGAACTAAAATGTTCTGTCAGCAACATACTGACGCAGCTCTGGTGAACAGGCTTCAGAAAAATGCTCAAAAAACAAAAGGTGGAACAATTCGACAAAAGTTTTCACTTTGTAACCATCAATCCACCCCATCATGTTCATATGTGCAGCACTCACCCAGTCAATCCAAGACACATTCTCTCTTTTCTTACACTCCCTGAACCTTTTAAGGTACTGGGTAGGTGTCTTGCCAAATTTGGCAATCAAAGCAGATTGAATGCACTCATACTGTCCCTTTCTTCCACACTCAGTTTCAGAATACAGTCATAAGCATGCTGAGGCACTCTGCTTAACAAACACTTAGCCCAATCTCTTTTATCAACATCATGGATTCCACAAGCCATTTCACACGCTTGAATCCATTAGAGGATATCAGAACCCTCCACATACACACCAACCAAATCTTTCATAAACTTGGTGGCAGGGGACCTGACATTCTCAACTGGTTTTGCTGAAGTCTCCACTCTAGTTTTCTCTAGCTGGATTCTCTGATATTCAGTGACTGTGTTCTTAAGTTCAAGGTCCCTGTCTCTGAGTTCAAGACCCTTATTTTTGAGTATCACTTGCTGTGCCAACTCCTCCTTCTTAAGTTCAGCTTCTGTTTCCAACTTTTTATATTCAAAGACCAATTTCATCCTCAATAATTCAAGTTCCAAGGGATTCCCTGAAGAAACACTGCTGAAATTTGGTATAGAGGCAGCAGGAGTGGCGGAACTCCCAGAAACAGATTCAGTAACAACCCCAGGGCAGGGGCCTCAATGGTTGCATCCCCCCTTCATGAAGAGCTTCACAATCAGTCTGGTAGTCCACCAGGGCAGCTATCAGCTTAGTCTAACTCCCTGGCTTCACAAGCACTCTGGAGAGCCTCTAAGCTCATCCTAGTCAATTTACTATTCACAATAGATTCCATTGCTTGTAATGTAGTTATCTAGTACACAACTAAACCTCAGTTTAACAAAGTGTAGATATTTTGTAAGTGGCAAGGTTACACACTGATTCTTAAAACCATAAGCATCCCACCGCTGCCATCAGTGTAAAGACTGGAGGGGGGTATCTGTACTCCTGCTCCCTATATGGTAGAGTAGAAGCACAGAGCACCCCAGCCAAGGTTCTCTATTCGGTAGATGTGGACGAGCAACCAAGGCTTAAGCACTCAGGAGGTGATGCTGGCCGGTTCTTAAGTACAGATTCTCCACGGTTCGTCAGCAACCTTGACTTTCTCCGGTAGGACAAATCGGTCGACGGTGATGAGCATGGGAGTCCTTGATTCAAATTGTTCGTAGGCAATACGGCTGTGGTCGTCATCGGCACAGCGTCAAGCTGTCCCCGCTTCTTGGCAACACGGCTTCGACAGGCCTCCAGTAGTTACGGCGATCCTCGAAACCCTGGTTGGCGACGGTGGCCGGAATGTCTGTGCGCTTCTCTTCAGTTTCCTCAGCGGTATCCGTCTCTGGTTGACAGTCTTTTGAAGGCTGACTTCCAGGGAGCCTTGGTGAAGGTTAGCTGGTGCACGAATGTCCCTCGTAGCTCTGGAAGAGGTCTCCTCGCCAGGTCCTCACTTGGATCAGTCCTCAACGGCACAGCAGCTTTCAGATTGCGTCGAAGGGAAACAGCAGTTAACCTTCTTCTTCCGGCTCGGCTTCGAGAATAAGCATCAAGTTTCGACTTCAGCTTCTGAACAATTTCCATCAGTGAGAGGTCCCCATATATACTATTTGGTCTCTCATTCACTCTGCTGGGTCACACTCAGGCAACCAATCATTCAGGAGGGCATTAGGCAGGCAGGCAGCCAATCAGGCTCACAGTGCATTCAGGCCTTTTTTCTCCCTCCAGACACTCGCAACAAGGAATGTGGATTGGGACAAGCACCCAGCCATTCACCACTTCACACTGCATTCATACCAGTTTCGGGCACGGCTGTCTCAGTCTTTGTGTCCCATACCAGTAACCAGACACTCCTAACATAAGATGTATATTGATCACACACTCCATTCACCCAGGACCCACCCCAAGGGTGTACCCACAACATACAGTCATTGGGAAGGCTCCAGCCAGTCTGGCCTAGACTTCCCCACAATTCCAATGGCAGGGCCTATGTATCCCAAAATGGAGGATACTCTGAGCACCTGTCAAATTCAGCATGGATCTGCCACCAGCCCATACCCTGCTCTGTGTGCCACACACAGGTGCCGAAAAACATACACTAGGAGTACAGGGTTGTACCCCCACCCATGGGTGCCATAAGGGTATCCAAGGGTCTGTTCACCAAGACCAAAAAGAGGAAGAGCTGCACTATTGGAGTCCCACATGGACTCCTGTGCAGAAAATAACACAGAACACACATGGTAAAAGGAGTACAGGACAAGGACATAGATGCCCTGTACCTCTAATGCATTTCCAGCATCACAATGTGTGCTATAAGAATGGTCCTCTGTGATTTCATACTACGACCCACAGGACACGCACATCGCTGCGCTAGAGTGATTCTTCCGATGAGGTGCCTTACCAGATATTCCCAACAGCCCCCAAATCTCTCCGATTGTTACACAAACTATCTGAGCAATAACCCCCTTCTTTTATCTCACCAGCATCGCTCTAAGAAAGTTACGTTTCCTGCTGATATCCGTAATATTCATACACTTTCCACATTAAGAATTGGAATTGCATTCTGGGGAGCATAGCAGTTGGTGAAAATTACTCTGCAATGTTTACCCGTTCTGAGACGTGGCCTATTGTCGACTATTGATGTTTGTTTTGGGGCACACCACCCTGAAGAGATGGTATATGATATGGATGAGTTTGTCAGGGCCTTAGGGTAGTCCGTCAAACCTGGGCTGTAAGATTACATAAGGTGACAAAAGAACAGCACCTAAACTTGGCATGAAACTGACTTACCAGCTCTACCACAGGTTCAGCACCACCACCACCTGTATGCCGGTCTTACTGAGTGTTGGGTGTGGCGGATCATCTTGTGTGTTTTGCAGAATATTTTTCATTTCTGTATGTTTTTCATTTCATTTTGTCCCTATGCCCCTTCTGCGCATGTATGGGGACTCTACTGTATATTGGATACGGCCAATCACCTCTTGAATTTCACAGAATATTTTTCCGTTTGTGGTTGGTTTGTATTTCTTGTTTTGTTCCTCTAAACCTACTGCATATATAGTGCAGCTCTAGTGCATGGTGGCTGCGGCGGATCATCTTGTGCATTTTGCGTAATATTTTAAATTTCATGGGATATTTATCGTTTTATTTTGTCCCCATGTCTGACTGCATAGGTGTGTCCAGGGCTTAAGTCGCGGTTACACGTGGGTGGATGGAGCCCCCCACCCCACACATTTTCCAGAGGGCACCTTGATATGCTAATTTCTGGTGAAGCCATATTTATGGTTATGTCAACAATTATTTTCTTAAAAAGTGCATAGCTCAACTTTGAGTGATCCGGTTTTTCAAGTACCTTTTGACACTCACTTTCACGATAAGGGCTGAATGTGTGCGAAATATTTTGAAAATCAAAATGAACAACTTTGAGATATGAGGATTGAACAAGTGATTTTCCAGCCTAGTTGGATATCGCAAAAACATGTTTTTCAGCAGTGATTCTAAGCATGAAAACAGGGATGAAACATTTTCTTAACTTGACATGAGTGTTCACATCTGTCAGAATCAATTGCATGCCAACATTGGTGACCTTTTGTGGATGAGACCAAATATTACAGATGAGAACATATTTCCATTCCCCGTGCAAATTATTATGCAACCTTATCTATACTGTTGAAAACTCGACCATATAGTGTGTGTTTTTTGTGTGTGTAGATACAGTTTTCTACAAAAATGGGAGAGAAACTGTGAGAACGTAACAGGCGAAGTAATGTGTCTTTCCACCATGTTTATTCTTTGTCTTCTGTTGGATCACAGAGTTCTAATAAAGAAATGGAGGTCCAACATTCCACATTTCCATCAGCATGGCGTCTAGTGCTGTCAACTAAATGAGAAACGGCTGCCTCACGTTTTGCTCCCACCAAGAATGTTCGCCCTCTAGTTCTTTATTAGAACTCTGTGGGTTGTATACTGTGTGTCCCTCAACTATGCTTATTACATCAAAGCATTGGATTGTGGGAATGCACTTTGTTTTCAAATGGTAACTTGGGCATATTGCATTTATCTTAGAGCGCAAAAACTCTTGGTCTGTGTTTTATTCTAATGGAGGTGCTAAGGTAAGGTTAGTGGTCTTGCAAACGTCCTTCTGCCAAATATGTTGGTCTCGCTGTGCATTGCTCTGTAAAAAGGCAGATGCACTGGGGAATATTAGTGGGATTGATAGAGAGAGAGGCAGATGTAGAAAACTGTTGTGGTGTTAATGAGTGCAGGTGGAAAGCACCTGTTACCTGTGTGGAGGTAGGGATTCCCTGTGTTCAGGGGAGGAAAGGACACCAAGGCCTGGATTCACAGAGCGTTTTCCAAAGGGCTTTTGCCATTTTAAAACGCTTCTGTGAATTAGGCCCTAAGTATGTTATCCATAAGGGAGGCTGCAGGTTTGGGAGGGCTGCAGTGGATCCGGTATTTCTGTTAATGCACCCCGGGAAGGGGAGGCGTCTGATTTTATTCTATACGTTGTGGGCCATCTGATGGGAGTGCATTTGGTGTAAAATGTGTGAGATTTTAGTAGTAAAGTGTTAATGAGGCCGGAAACCTAGGGAGAAAGGAGGAAAGGTAAAAAGGAATAAACATTGTCAGACATAAGGCAGGGTGCTTCCTTGGTTGCATCGGTTGTCTTCTAATTGGGCATAGGGGATACATTTTCAAGCAAAGATACACATGCTGTGATCTGTCTATGGGATGTATACTAGACCAACTGCTTCCTCCTTTTGGATAGGTGGTTGTGGCAGTTATTTGAAGAGCCACGTCTCGAGCTGTTTCACGGACGTCCAGTTGTGTTTTACCATATGAAATTATTTGAGAAGTGAACTCCAGAGTTTGGTGGCCAGTTGCGCGAGTGATGATCCCCTGTGCCTTTTCCTGTTGAAGCTTAGAATTAGTACTCCAGCATCGTAACCAGACCCTTCAAGAGCCCTTTATTGTGTGTAGTGCTGAAACGTCCTGTTTAATAAGACTAGGCCATTCTCGTGGTAAGCATGGTGGGCGATGCAGATGATTTTAAAGTGTATTCTTTTCTTGAATGGTAGCCAATTGAGAGTATGCAGCACCATGGTGATGTGTTCAAAACTTTTAATTCTAAGGAATAGTGTGACTGCTGCATTTTGAACTCTCTGAAGTTTTTCCAGGAGGTATTCTGGGACGGCTTTATGGAGAGACTGTTTCCATAGCCCAGTCTTGATAGACCGTGTGATATCACTGATTGCAGGTAGTATTTAAATTGAGAGGATAGATAAAATGATATCCAAGAGGAAGGAAGTTATATCAATTAAGGGTGCACGGGAGAAATACGTGACTCTGGCATAACAAGTCACACTCAAACGTAACAAAAATAGGTGTCCAAAACCTGTGGACACTCCTGTCGCATTAACACCTTTATTACTGAAGAAAACTTCAGTCAATATGTTAATTGTACTTATGAATGGTCATATGATACATGATATGATATTTAGTTCAGTCAGTGTTTTATTTACTAGTACTATAGATAGAACAATCAAGTTTTTCATTCATAAGTGCTTAATAATATTCGTGAAACATCATGTTGAAAAATAATTAGAAATAATTTATAAAATGAGCTCTACGCGTTTCGACATATCCATCTCTTCTTCTAGCGATCAACTCTTCTTCCATTTTCTGCAAAGTAATTTTATAAACAAATTTGAAATGTCAGAAACTTCGGCCTTACAACAATTGAGTTTGTTTTACCAAATATGACAGACATTCTGATACTTCATCTAATTGCATTGCATAACTTGGGAATATAGTATTCTGAATGCGTAATGCATCTGTACGGCAGGGATACAGTATTAAGGCATGGGGCCTGTGAATGACATTAATAATCATGATCTGTATATGGATTTTGATTTTCTTTAAGATTAACTAATTCTACGGGATAGGTAGGTTTACCTTTACAATCCTCTTGGACTGTGATTGACGTAGCTGTGCTTGTCACTAAAGTGTATGGTCTTCTTTAAGTCTTCAAGTGGTGAAATTCCCTCTGCATGGGTCTGCCTAAGCAAAGGATAGATCTTGTTCAGTGTACGAATGTGGTTGGTATGCGTATATGTTAAACTTAAATCAATTAGTACTTACAGGTGTATGCAGCATCAGGAGATTCGCTGCACGCTACGTTTATAGTTGTAAAACGCTGTCGTTTGGACGGCATACCAGCACGGTCCACAATGCTGTAAAAAATGAATACATCGCTAAGTATACTTATAAGCATTAGTGGGATTGTTAACGAGTAACCTGTAAAAACTTACATAGTTAAGGAATCGCATGCAGTGGTGTACAGGACAGCACTACTGTATACTCTCATGCGAGCGTTGCTCGAATATTGTATTCCATCGTTGCTAGCCAAATTTGCGAGTCCTAGCGGACGTAATGAAGTCATGACGGTTACATCCCAGATTTATGGGATATGTCGTTTTTAGATGGCAAACCCTTTTGTTATTTTGTGAATGAGTAATTCAACTGAAGGTGTCAAGGCAGAAATAGTGGACTATTAACTTGGACTAGTTAGTAATGGTTGACTTGGTCTATACAATAGAAGTCTTAGTCAACATCATAAAGATTGTGAAAGGTCGGTATCAAACCGTCAATCGTCTTTGTTATGGATACTATTGAAGTACTAGTCCAAAGGGAATATGAACTCACACAGTTATATTGTGTCGATATAACAACAGGTGTAGTAATCTGCTGATATAGGGCTGCAAAAATGTAATTACTTCACATGCAATAATAAGGACCCGTACTGTGAACCGATTTACACTGAGTTTGATTGAACTTTACACCGGGCATATTAATATGTACTCAAACACCATACTACTGATACCGACCTTTCACAATCTTTATGATGTTGAGTAAGACTTCTATTGTATAGACCAAGTCAACCATTACTAACTAGTCCAAGTTAATAGTCAACTATTTCTGCCTTGACACCTTCAGTTGAATTGCCAATTCACAAAATAACAAAAGGGTTTGCCATCTAAAAACTACATATCCCATAAATCTGGGATCTAACCGTCATGACGTCATTACCTCTACTAGGACTCGCAAAATTGCCTAGCAACGATTGAATACAATATTCGAGCAATGAGCGACAATTGCGCTCGCATGAGCTTATCCGGCAGTGCTGTCCTGTACACCACCGCATGCGATTCCTTAACTATGTATGTTTTTACAGATTACTGGTTAACAATGAATCCCACTAATGCTTATAAGTGTACTTAGCTATGTTTTCATTTTTTACAGCATTGTGGACCGTGCAGGTAAGCTGTTCAAATGACAGCGTTTTACAACTATAAACGTAGCGTGCAGCAAATCTCCTGATGCTGCATACACCTGTAAGTACTAATTGATTTAAGTTTACCATATACGCATACCAACCACATTAGTACACTGAACAAGATCTATCCTTTGCTTAGGCAGACCCATGCAGAGGGAATTTTGACACTCAAAGAACATACACTTTAGTGACAAGCACAGCTACGTCAATCACAGTCCAAGAGGCTTATGAAGGTAAACCTACCTATCCCATAGAATTAGCTAATCTTAAGGAAAATCAAAATCCAGAAACAGATCATGTTTATTAATATGTCATTCACAGGTCCCATGCCTTAATACTGTTTCTCTGCCGCACAGATGCTTTATGCATTCAGAATATTATATTCCCAAGTTACGCGATGCAATTAGGTGAAGTATCAGAATGTCCGTCATATTTTGTAAACAAACTCTAAATTGTTGTAAGGCCGAAGTTTCTGACATTTTCTTTCAAATTTGTTTATAGAATTACTTGGCAGAAAATCGAAGAAGAGTTGATCTCTAGCTCCTGAAGAAGTGATGGATATGTCGGAACGCTTAGAGCTCATTTTATACATTATTTCAAATTATTTTTCAACATGATGTTTCACAAATAATATTATGCACTTATGAATGAAAAACTTGATTGTTCTATTTATAATACTAGGAAATAAAACACTGACTGGACTAAAAATCATATCATGTATCATATGACCATTCATAAGTACAATTAACATATTGACTGAAGTATTCTTCAGTAATAAAGGTGTTAATACGACAGGAGTGTCCACAGGTTTTGGACACCTACTTTTGTTACCTGTGAGTAAAGAGAACATAAGGCATTATGGGCCTCATTACGACCCTGGTGGTATGGGACCGGCCCCCTTCATTCCGTTGGGGCTGATTACGAGGTTCCCTTTGCGGGACCCGGATCAGACGTCTGGTAAAACCAGACGTCTTTTCTGGGTCCTGCGAGGGGAAGAGGGTGGTAACAACGGGACACTTGTAATGTGCCGTTGTTACCTCCCTCCCCATTCCCATTGAGCCCTATGGGGGCTCAAATGGAATGGCGAATGGTTCCTGCAAGGAGGATTTACCGGGTCCTCCTATGTCGGAGTAACCCGGTAAGTCCTCATTGCAGGAACCCGGTAATGGAGCCCGGTTTGGAGGCAGCCATGGTGCTAATAGCACCATGGCTGCCTCCAAACTCGTAATGAGGCCCATGGTGTCATTAAGTGCAAAGTTGGAAAAAGCAACACCTGACAATGGCTCTCACCTGGTGTTCAAACGTGAGGTTGCTATGCATTGTGATTCTGAGGTTCTTTATAAAGGATGATGATGGTACTGGCATTGGCCCATCTTGTTGAGCTAAATGATTAAGGTGATATTTGATGCAGCTGTACTGCAGATCATCCATTCTGTGTAGGTGGTCGGATGGAATGCCATCTGCAAAGGTGAAATAGCCTGAGCTTTTTGATTTTTAATAATGAAATGATACAGATAATTTTGTTTCTGAAAGTGAGATCTGATAATTATATCCCACTTTCAAATGCTCCTTTCAAAGTGAAAAACACAATGCACAAATGTACCTTGCTGTGACATCTTTGACATCCCCAGCAGCTGCCCTGCTATGACAGCAGGACAGGCTCAAGGGTCACATGTGCAATTTCTGAACATATCGGCTGGAACCTAATGTTCTAACAGGCAGAGATGGCTTTTTAATAGTCTGCATCTGTTCAAAATATTATGATAATGGCCTGAGAATCCTGGTGGCAGCTAATAATATCTAAATATAATCAATGTCTAGTTCTGACATGGTGGCATTTGAGATCACACAAATGTACAAGTACAAACATTGAATGTTATATTATTTCCAGCTTACCAGGCAGTGACTCATGCATGACAGGGCCTTGTGTGTATTAGCTACCTGACCTGGCTGTACCCTCAACAACTATGTTGGGTCTAGCTCAGACATTCCTTTTTTATTCTTCTCGCTCCCTCCCCTCCCCAATTAGGATAGGGTTGACACCTTCCTCCAGGGAGCAGGAGCCCTCCCCAAGACGCCCCCTGGGATCTAGTGCTTCAAAGATAGTCATGTCATGACAATGGACATCTTGCACCATGTTGCTGGTTACTGGCATCCTTTTGAGGTAGGCAGACAGAGATAGGGGCCTAGTTAGTATAGCCAAGAGGAGGACTTAAGTACAGATACAGGTCTCAGCATCTTGGATTTTGATTTGACTTTCGAAATCCCTGTCACACGTCTTCACTACCTGCAGACAAGTCACTCTCGTTATCACACCAGCAGGCAATGGATACTCGTTACAGCAACCTGGATTCTGCACTTAACAACCGGATTGTCTGAAGTAATCCGCCGTAGCCTTTTTTCCAGGGACTGGAAATGATTTTGAGATGGGAGTTTTTTACTACCCATTTTAAAATTTTGAGTGTCAATGTGATGTCAAGGGAGTAAAAATTTGTTTTTTCTACTTCACAAAAGAGTAAAATGTAAGTGACATCCAGCCGACGCATGCACAAAAGTAAAACCGTTGAAATGTAGAGCCTATGACATTGGGTCCTTTATTATTTGGTCGTATGCTGTGAAATCTATGGCGCTTTTTTCTCTCCTCCTTCCCCTTTTTGTTATTGTTCGTCGTATTTTTAGGGCTGTTTTGATGATAATTTACTGCCAGTTAGTTTTAAACATGTATATTGCTGGAATTGTGAGCTCCAAATCGATTATGGCGCGAATAGCACTGTGTTCTTGTTTAGATGTTGGTTTATAATATGTGCATGTTCTGTTGGGGTGAAGGTTATTACTATGTGGCATTTAATTTGAAATAAAGTATACAACCAGAAACAAAAAGTATAATTGTATGGAAATAATTATCATGCAGCAACGTTCCATATCATGACAGAAAAGCAGGCTTCTTTCGGTTAACAGATCAAGCATAGTGTGTAGTAGAACAAACACCCTCTCACAAATGAAACAGATTAGTACTAATACTGTGAGCTTCCCCTGCATGCAAAGAATAGGTAAAACAGCAGCAGCATAAGCTGTTCAATGCTTCACTCACAGAGGTCGGCTTGAGTAGAAGCCATTCAGGCTTCCTTCAAACAAACAGAAAAAGTGAATCAGGGCAACCACCCTTTCATCATGTAGAAACAGGTGGAGTGGACCAGTGCAAGGTAAATCAAAGGTAGAAGAAACCCACCCAGAGAACAGATAAGGAATGGGTCTCCCTGGGAAAAGCTCCCCTCACATAGAACAGGTGCAACATAGTCTTCAGGATTTCACACTCCCCTCCTAGTATCGAAAAGGCATGCCACGGACCTCAGTAGATCATTCTTTACTCACATGGAACAGGAACGTCGTGGGTTTCAAGAGTACAAGAATACCAGAGTTAAGTTGTCAGTCACAGCAATTGAAGTGTAACTCTCATGGAGAAGGAAATGTATGAGATGGAGCAGTGCAAGCCCCCCACACCGAACATAGATAAATGAAGGGCCTCAGAAATGATGCACCTGCATTGAAAAGGAATAGTTTAGTCCTCACCAGCCCAGATTCGCATCACAAAGAACATGCCTAGAAATAGAATAGGAATAGCATAACAGCAGTGGGAGCACCAGCCACATAGAACAGGAACAGTTAATTGCCTCTGCATTGCACGCTCCTCACAGATAAAAGTAATATAGCATTGATGGTGACTAGTTTGAAAACCGGGGTTAATTGTGCTTATAGCATCATAAAAGCTCCACAAAGTAGGAATGTAGTGAACTGCAATTAGAAAGAATTCAGTCTTAGAGCAACACATCATTTGTGTACCATTACCCAGCCACTATACATCTGGTTCACTTCTTAAACTATGCTGCATAAGGGGATTCTAATAATACAGGAGGATAAGTCACCCAATATGCCTTTCATTTGTCCTCTGCAGAGGTCTGCACATTTGATCTCTTCTGTATATATTTTAATTGTCAAGACACAAACCGGTCAAAGTACACTATAATAATGCAAACACGACTTTTATTATGCGTTTGAGGTTTGATGAAGAATATTCTATTGATGATTAATGAAAGTACTCATTTACTAGAACTAGTTACTGCTATGCCAGTGTTGTGATACGATAGTGCAGAGAGGCAAGTGCTTAATGCTAAAATCTATGGGCCTCATTCTGAGTCTGGGCGTGCAGTACAAAAGTGGCGGTAATTATGTTACTGCCACTTTTTTAGGCGTGTAAATGGAGGATTCACCTCCAGGATCATGCTGGGCGTAAATCCTCCACTTTAAAGCCAAACATCTGTTCAATTACCGCCCCCCATGGAGTCCTAATGGACTCCAAGAATCGGTACTAATACTGCCCTACCACTACTTGTTATCCCGTGGTAAACCCAAAGGACCGAGTGGCAGTAATGGTAATTGATTTTGATGGCAATTCGGCCAAATTACCACCAAACTCGGAATGGGGCCCTCTATCTAATCTCAGGTCACATGTTGGCTGGCCCGAGTTAGCCATATATCCTTCAGAGGTCAGTCAACAGCCTTTCGACTGTACTGGTAATAATCACAGTTCTTAGAAGTCGGAGGAACCTTGCATGAAGCGCTACATACACATTTTAAATACCTCTGTGGATTACCACTACAGGGACATGTTTGGCTGAGTTTCTATTTAATTTGCAAACTCAACCATTTGGGCCTTTTTTTCTCATGACTGTCAGAGGTGGCCAGTGTGTTTGTAAATCTGGTGTGGCTTGACGGTGGTGGAAATGTTGCTACGACCTTTCCTCTAGTATTCTCAGTGCTTCTGAAAGATGCGAAGTGAGAGACACAAAGGGTACTGAGGCACCCTACATCCACATCCATCTCTCAGCAGCCCCTGCGGGGGGCCTGTGGCGGCGCAGAGTACTGTTTTCATCCTAGCAGCAAGGCCTAAGCTCCTACGGTACCAAGTGAGTGGGTGTGGTGAGCTGTCAGGTCTGGAACTGCTGTGGCCGGCTATTTGTTTAAAACATTCCAAATATTGTATTTGTATCACCACTACCATATCTATGTACATATATGTAGAACGGCTGATCCTTTGGATGTTAGGAAGAACCTCTATACTTTTCCATTTACCATGTCTATAATGTACATTACATCTGTGTATGACCTGCATTGCATAGTAAGGGCCTACCATCATTGACATCAGTTATAGCTAACAAGGTATCTCCACTCCTGCACCTGGATAAGGACGCTACTTCTGCGCCTGCTGTTTCTTAGGACTCCCAAGTCGTATCCCACCACGGCTCTCTGAAAATGTAAATGTTTTAGAGCTTAATCCATCATTAACTACGACACTCGCCTGTAGCAGCAAAGCTGTGCAGGTTTTTTCTTCTACTCCAAAATCCCCCTTGCACTAGCGTATGAAAACTAAACCTACCCCCCTACCTACCCACCTCCCTGCTCACTCAAAGATCACTGATTTCTTTGGTAACAAATCCAACATCGAGTGTGCAGTGCCTTGTCCTGGAGGATTCATTCTAGGCTCTCCTACTTGCAAGTATGGAGCTGCTAAAGGAGATTACGGACACAGAGTTCATATCACTGTGAGAAGGTCGATTTAGCTCAAGCTAAGGAGCCAGGCACTATGTTAGGAGTTTGGCTCAACCCACTGACAGAAGGCGTAATTCCATCAGTTAAAGAAGACCTTAACATTGAGGGCGGCACACCAGAAGAGGAGGGTAATGTATTAACAGCTGGCCCTGGACCTGGGCCAGCGATAAAGGGTATTGAGATGAAGTATTTAACGAAAATCCCAAATGTACTAAATGCGATGCCTGAAAAGGTCTCTAGTTGGACTGCTTCTCCCTTCCTTGCCACCCATTTGCCGGTAATGTTGGACACTTCAGGTACAATTGAACCAGTGGCATCTGTGCCGCGTTGCAAACAAAGTGCTTATGTGGGCTACAGAGTTCACCTATTTCACCTGGTCTCCTCTGTCTACCTGTTTGGAAGGCTTCTACAAACTCTGCAGCGAAGTCGCAAGTTGGCAAAATTTCAGAACTTGGTGCTCCCATAATAGCAGCACTGTCTCTTGTTTAAATGGTATGACAACATAAACAATGCATTAATTGAACAGCAGTCAACGATTACATGCTTGAACGGCAAGTTAGCCTTTATCGAGTGCTGTATTTTGGGTCAAAAGGATCATTATAAGAATAGCCTGACTGCAGCAGAGAAACCTGCAAGGCTACAAGTTCCAGGTACAAGTACAAGCAGTGGAAATTCAATAATTCTGGTGGATGAAGCAAGGGATGAGGGGGAGGTTCTATGTAAAATGTCGCCGGTGGAGAATGTGGCGGAAAAAGTGGGAGTAAATGAAGTCTTGAGTAACGTGGTTCCCGTCCCCCCCTCTATTGGGTCAAGTAATGGTTGTAGACTCAGAGGAGGCCATGGACCCCCACTAACTTTCACATTTTTTTAAAAAAAATTGTTTTTATTTTATTTTATAGTTTTTTTATCAGAGAAGGGCGAAAAAGGTAAAAGATGGGGTGTCACGGAAGACCAGGAAAACCAAACATAAGAAGGCTGAAAGAAAGAATGCCTCACAGGGATCACAGACATTTTTGTGCAAGTTAAATTTACCACCAGTGGATTGCACAATGACCGAGGAGCCTGAGGAGCCCTCAAGAGGTAAGGCCAAAAATGCCATAGTGAACCTGTTAAGCCTTCTCATATAATGCCTCGTCTTGCAAGGATCCTTTCATGCCGAACAAACCAAGAGACCATTGTTGATCAAGTGGGTGACCCCTTGTGAAAGGTCGCAAATTGCGATGAATAATTCATTACTTAACATTTCTACGTACTCTATGGACTCTACGCCACCTGTACCTCAGGAGGTGGAGGGTGGTAAGTATGCCTATGCTGGCGTGGAGCAACAGACTTATAAAATAAGGTGTAATCTTGACAGTCCTGGCAAGTCGCACTGTGATATACATTCTCCAGTGAGGGTGGCCCAGACGACTTTCATGACAATTAAAGAAACGCTATTGACACTCCAGAATCCGAAAATAAATCACAAAAGAGGAAGAGTGAAACGTCTGGCTTTTCTCAGTCATCGAATAGGCTAATTTTGGAGAAACCTTCTATTGTTTGTGAATCTGTTATCCTGAAAAGAACTAATGTTTTGTGCCTGCTGCATCTCCTCACTTGGCCAGCTTAGTTCAAATGGTATACAAGACATAATTTAGTTTTCAAAAATTGATTAGTAGAGTTTGCTAGTTTAAAATAGCAATGTTGTACTAATATTGTTAATGTCACCAGAAGGTATCTGTACCCAAGACATAATATTAGCAACAATACAGCAGTTTTGTGTACTGCTGAAGTAAGACATTAGTGATATGTGTCAGGCCTTGCAAATTCTTTGAAATTCCAGTAGACCTGCAGGCAGAGTAACTTAGTTTACCTACTCGACATAAGAGAAATGCACTTGACTCATGGCAACAGATGACAACAAATTTAAATGCGCTTTCTGTAAATTGGTTCATGTCACCACAACCCCACTTTATCTTTGGCTCACTGCTGCCACCCAGAGGCCCGTCATGAACAGTGAAACTTGTATTGGACATTTAATGCAAACAAAGTAAATGTTAAATAAAAGTTTAAAAGATCCCTGCAAATGGAACTCACCTTTAAATAATTCTATTTGTCTAATCGAGGGGGCGAAAAGACTTTGCAAGCCTTGGTTAAGTGTCTATGGTAAAAGGTTAGCTGCATGAATGGACACAAATAAATAGATATGACAAAAAGGCTCTGAAAACAGTTTGGGCAGCTCTCTCCTGCAGGTTCTAATATGTAATGCAATCATAATTATAGAGGAAAGCAAGCTCTGGAGGCTAACTGTTGTTTATGGTAGTGCAATAGATCTGTAGATGTACAGACTGGATGGAACTATTGATCACTACTTTGCGTAAACATCTTGTTAGCTTTGTGTATTCATTATTTTAAGAAAAGAAAGTGAGACACTAAGCAAAGTGGATGGCGTAGCAGGCAGAAAACTGGGCAAACTAGGTGGAATATTGGAGTTTGCAGCCATCTCACTTTCAGGGTAGCTGGTATAAAGCAACAAGATAGAATGTCAAGGAGTATGGGATTAGGTAATGGGTAGAGCACCAGTTGCACAGATGAATGCAACCAGCAGGTTGCAGAACTAGGTTTGCATCAAATGTGTTTGGCCATGTGATAATGTACATTTTCAAAAGTGTTCGCTTATCAATTTGATGCATCTTCCCTTAACAAAATGAAATATAGTTGTCACTATAAGATTTAGATACACTAACCTAAACGTTACTGAAAACAATTGAGATAATGCAGTGTTTTACAGTAGCAATGCTGTAATTATGCGATATGTAACAAGTTGCATTTTTAGGAATAGAATTGGATGACTGTCATATAAAAAGAATTAAGTTAACACATACTGGTCTTTGACAGGCAGAATATAGTAAGCTTAATAAAAGTATCATTCCCAATTACTTTTGGTTTTTATTTATTTGAAAAAGAAACCAAAAATCTTGCCTAGCACTCCCACACAGGCCTTTGGCTCCTAAGAGTGGAGGAGAGGATTACTGCTGCACTCTATCTCCATTACCCCCTTTGAACTTTGCAGTGAAAAGAGGGTGGAGCAAGACCTGAATGTAAGAGTGGAATGCAGGGTACCCAGTGTTTTCATTTAACAGGGTGACTTAAACAGCCAGCATTACTACACAAAGTGTCAATTTAATTATCAAACCTACAGAAATGTATAGCAAATTGCTATACAACACTGCTTATTTTATGCATTGATATATTATACATTAAATTCTGGAATGACTACTGCTTAGACAGGGCTATACTCCACTTCATTTCTAGACTGGCTATGATCCAGGTGCTTGCAGTGGTGGGCCACATAAGAACAATCGGTTATGGCTTTTCAGAATACATGTCTAAGGAGGAAATGACCGTGCAAGGCAGAACAGACTGCGATCATGGATTATGGTGCTCATCCTGTGTACTCTGAAGAATTTGAAAATTGGAGTTGGTTTGCTTGTGCAATCCACACAGGTTCCTCACCGGGGAAATAACAAACAACTGAGTTTGTGAGCCAAACAATCTGAATAATATCTTGGAATTGTAGAGGCTTTGCTCACCTCTTTCAAAAAGAAAGTGTGGACTTGTGTGCGGCTGGTGTTTTCTTCTTACGGGAATCATGGCTGCAAGAGGCTCCAGTTGTGGATGCCTTTTCATTTGTGCTCTCTCCAGCGTTGAATCGGGTAAACAGGCGCCTAATGTCGGGTCTCTTAATGGGGATTTCCAATTCTTTCAATGTGCAAGCCTTGCCTTTTACGCTGCCTAATGCGTTTGTTCAGGCAATAGAATTGCAATAGAACACCTCTGTGCATCCTACCCTACAGTATACTTTGATATTGAATCTGTATTGGAATCCTGTCAGGATTTCGTAAACGTATTTCTTTGATGCAATAGAGATAATTGTGTATGATTTGCAATCTTTAAGATACTCTAATTTCATCTTGCTGTGTGAGGGGATTTAAATGCCTCTTGTGTTTTATTGCAGGGTGCTGGCTGTGCACCTCCTTTCGATAGGGCTGTGATCAAAAGAGGTTGGGATTTGGTTGCCCTCATGGAGGCGTGGGACTTTTGTTTATTAAATGGCAATGTTCTGGGCAACTTTCCACCCAACTGTACCTGGCATAGAGGGCCTCATAATATATTGACCCTTTTTTTCGTGTCTGAGGAAATCTTATCTAACGTGAAATCTTTGACTATAAAAAGGACGTCTGCTAATGATCACTTTCCATTCTTGATGGAGTAGTCTGTTCAATAGGTGGCCAAAGATCAAAAGCACTTTCTGTATGATCTAAACATCAATCAAGGTGGAAACCACCTCTCCTGGAATAAGCAAAGTGCCATACGTTCTTTATTAGATTAAGTTGATCTCCATGGTTGGTTAGAAAGGTCTTCTTGTGTAGACATACTACAAGTGTCTTATAAGAAGGTGCATATGCCTCGTAGTCATGCCAGAGTTTGCTTAACCATAAGTATGATCTGGAAGTCCAAAGCTGTTTAAGGGAATTGTATTAGAAATTTAGAAAATTACACTCTGGGGACCTAGTGAATCGCAAATCTGTGAGAAATCACTATAACAACTGGAAGCACCAACATAAATGTATGCTAATCAGGAAAGATTCACAGAGAATGCTGGTGTTCTGGCATCAAGAAATACAAGGGACTTCTGGAATCTAATAAATTCAGACTCCCACTATCATACTTATGCAGAATCAAATAATATTACAGAGGAAAAATGGATTGCACACTTTCAGGGAATGTATGCTTGCCCGAATAAAGAAACAACTTGGATGTCGATCCCAGACGCCGAGGTGGGGAGCCTTGTGATGGATCTTGATGACCTAAGTAGCTTAATTTCCCATAGCAATAATTCAAGAGCCACAGTGCCAGATGGCCTTTCAAACATGTTCCTTAAGGTAAATGTTTTTTTTTCTGGGCAAATGTGCTTTTATTAATTTTTCATAAGACTTTGGCCAGCAGTTGTGTGTTACTGATTAATGGCTCTCCTCCATATTGGTCCCAATATACAAAAAGGGAATGCCGCTCAATCCCAGCGAATTATAGGCTGATCGCCTTGTTAGATGTTCCCTCTAAGATATTTGCGTCTTTGCTCTTACGCGATCTGCTTGCATGGTCTAAGTCATCTAATACAATTGATATCTTCCAGACCGGCTTTGCTAAAGGGACTAGCATTATTGTGAACGGTTTTATATTACATATATTTAAGAAGGAAGCCATGGAGAAGGAAAATATATATTGCCTTGATAGACTTCTCCATTGCCTTTGATAGTATTGAGAGAAACCGGCTATGGAATAAACTCTAGTCATGGGGATGTCCACTGGGACTGCTAAATATAATTATGGTATTACACACTAAAACATCCTTTCATGTGAGACTTAATAGACCAGGCCAATTATTTGCCTAATTCCTAGCAGTTGCGGTCTAAAACAAGGATGCATCCTGGTGCCTCTTCTTTCTAGCTTATTTATTGCCGACATTGTGTCTGCTTTTAGCACTTGCGGTTTTTTTCCTCCTTTCTTGGCTTCACGACAGATGAATTATCTTTTGTATGCTGATGACATGTTGTTGATGGATTTCACACTGATTGGACTCCAGCACCAACTTTTGGCACTGCAACAGTACACTAAGTTTAACAGATTGAAAATGTTTAACAGCAAAACAAACGTTTTCTCTTTTCAATCGGGTAAGAAAAACAATTACCCCAATTTTAAATGGTATTTATAAAATATCGTATTAGAAAAGGTTTCTAACTTTATTTACTTGGGTTTTTATTTATTTGGTGGTATTAACTTGAAGGAAGTCTTTAATCATATAAAAATCAAAGATTATTCTGCTTGTGGCTCAAGCTGCCAAATTTAATAAGACATTTGGACACTTTTCTTTCCTCTCGGTTGTAGAGATTCATTTTTTTTAAAAGGTGGTGCCAGTTGTTACATATAGTGTAGACATTTATGTTGTTTGGAAACATTTGGTCTTTTTAGGGAAAATTGTGGCTGCGGAAGAATTTTCAATTTGGTGGCAGCTAAAGCAGATTATGGATAAAAAGCTGAGTATTCTGTTTAAAAAATGTAAGCGTGTATGGCACAGGATGACGTAACCTTGCAGATTGTGATGGAGTGCCCTGTAAAAGCAAAATACATTTTGCTTGATGTAAGGCCATAGGGAATCCTTCCATATTACCTCTATACGTTCCCAAGTGCTTTCTGGTGTTCTCAGTTCCTACAGCGTTGCTTCAATTTTTTCCCGACCAAAGAGATTAATGTAAAAGAATTGAGAAATTGTTGATCTTGCAAGTCAAAAATCAAGACAATCTCCCATCTGTTGCTCGAATGTCAGGTCCCTGGTCGCTTAATGCATTTTGGTCATTTTACGCTTGACGTTAGAGAACCAACATGTGGAGGCGCATGGTTTAATATCTTGCTCGTTAGTTCAAACACGTGGCACTTTGCTGAACCACGCTTTCTTGTCGAACTCTTAGGTAATTCAGTATTTTGTATAAATTGCTAACCACGATTTTTGTGCAAAATGTTATGGAACGTGCAATAGGTTCAACTTTTAGTGAGGTACCATGACTGGATTGTTCTACGTTTTTTAAAAACCTTTTTTTTCAATCTTTTTTTGTACTTGGAATTTTCATAATATGTGATTTTAAGGACTGTGTCTTTCTGATATTATTTGTGCTTATGTGAATTAACTTATGCTTTTTTATGTGTTTGATTATTTAAAGGTGAAAGGTTCTTATGAGCTAATCACAATAAAAAAATAAAAATATAAATTCAACCATTTAATTTTTGTTTTGTAAGAGCGTTTTTGCTAACTGGAGAGTCAAGTTTTGCTTGTTTTAAGTATAGTCTTGAACATATGAAAGAGACTGTGACTCCTGTGATTGGTATAGTGACAATCAATCATCTTTTAGCAAGAACCCTGTTGCCGCTGACCATTTATAGTATCATTTACCACAGTGTTTCTAAGTTCTTTAATGGATGTTTAAAGTAGACTTTGCATACTCATCCTTGCCCCAGTTAAGGGTTTGAGGTGGGAGTAATTTACACACTGTTTTTATACTTAATGTGTACATTGAATAAAAAGTGATTTGCCTCTGCAAATGTGTAAAAAGTATGCGACAGCCAACCAAACCATGCCTAAAATTGAAAATGAAGAGAACAAATAACCAAAACAGTTATGTAGCAAAGATGTCTGTCTTAAAACAAGTTATTACATTTGTGGCAAATGTTCTCCTACACATTAATGTGTATGAACACCCCACATAGATGCAGCTTTATGATAAAGGCACACAATAAAAGAACTCTGAAAAATACTTTTTTGCAATGCAAGTAACCATTTACTAAAAAAAGCATCATTTGTTTGTTAAAGGATACTTCCGAATTGTAACTATGTTTTCCATGTTATTGCTGCTTAGAACGTAAAATAATAGGAAATTAAATATGCATACATTCCTCATCTCACTGGGTGCTGTTTCTGACCAGTTTCTGACCAGTGCACATAGCTCAGAGACACATTTCTGAACTGCTCTTTCATGGACTGACACTTCATCCATGCAGCTAAGGATCAAAAGATGCGTTCTGGTGTCTGTAAAATTATCTGCCCTTTGCAATGTCCTCTGCTCACAACTGATGCATAAATGATATCCATAGAAAGATACAAGGTGTCGTATTTACATGATTTTAATGTGTAAAAATGCTGGGTAGGGCACTTATTTGGAGGCCTGATTTTATCTATATAATGGGTGAGGGAATCCCTGCCTTAGCACATTTGAAGAAGGATTCACTGGAACCTGATTGCGAGTACAGTCTACTCCAAAGCCACCTGCCAGAGAGGTGAAGTTAGGAGCTCTAAGGATGAGGAAAGCTCTTCTCCCAAACCACCCGAAGGGCCTACTTGGGATGACTAACTACGACTGATGCACTGGTACAGAGAACCCTGCTCACTGTATTTCACTGAACCCTAAAGGTGCTCTCTACAAAACGTCCGGATTTGGAAGGGCAGAAGAAAGGAGTCACTTTACCTCTTAGGTCCTGGGCTGGTTCTCCCAGCAACCACATAACTAAGGATGTGACCCCTGGTTCTCCCTGCATTTCCAAACTAGACTGGTTTGGGCATGTTTGACATTATCCAAGCTGCTGCAGTGGAACTGTTGTGAGCCATCTTGAAGCTGCACCTCCTCCTCATTTTTGAGTCTTGCTCAACGACGAAGCTCTGCTGTCTTCGCACTTGAAATGCGCAATCTAGTGTTCCCAAATTGACACCGTCAGCCAGGTTACATGCCCCTTTAAGCTCCAAGCCATCGCCACTGCAGTATCGTGAGGCTGCGTTCAGTCAGTAAGCCTGCTCTTCACTAAAGCCAGGTTTCCACTTTTCCATTCCAGAGGCTGCCAAGCCTTCCATTGCTGCCAATCTGACATCGCTTGTCACTTCCCAGGGTATTTGAGATGCAAGCACTCGCTGTTTCCGCTCCCCAACTCAACTCCAGCTTGGCACCAAGTGCCCAGACACTCGGTTTGAAGTGTAAAAACCTGAAAGACAAGAACTGAAATGTATTTGATTTTGCCCTGTCCCCCCTGTTCTACCTTAAAGGCATGGCATTTTCTTGCTGAAATCCTTGGCCAAGCAACCCTGTGTACAAACCCAGACTACCCCTTTTTTCTAAAGTCTGCTTTTTCTGGGTTGTAGTTCTGTTAGTTTAATTAAAAATACTATTTTGTAAATTCTTGGATGGACATTCTTTTATTTTGGAATCACAGTACTATTGTTTTTGAGAGTGAATTTGTGCCAGCTCACAACCCACCTGAATAGGTGCAATGGCCCTTGTTTCCAACAGATGTGAAGGAAGTATACTTCTCAGGCTGTCCCTGTTTCACCTTTTTGATTGGGATCACTTCTGGTTTAGTAGTAGTGTGGGGCTGAGGGG
Organism: Ambystoma mexicanum; assembly: GCF_040938575.1. Classification (NCBI taxonomy): domain Eukaryota; kingdom Metazoa; phylum Chordata; class Amphibia; order Caudata; family Ambystomatidae; genus Ambystoma; species Ambystoma mexicanum. The sequence continues at coordinate 1,342,070,678 of NC_090921.1, forward strand.
ACACTTTAGCCACTACTCATCCCTGTACTCCTGCAGACCAGTAGGATCTAGGGCCAGCTTAAGGCAGGATCAAGCGGGGCACCCGCACCAAACAAAAGGGCACATCGGCACACTGCATCACCCCTTAAGCCGACCTTGACAAGCTTTTTGAATTCGGGGTACACCCAACTTCAAAGTGATGTAGATGCAGTCTAGGATGTTATTTTGAAGTTGGGTGCACCCAGATTTCAAAAAGCCCAAAATCAAACTAGCGTTCTAGTTGCTGCGCGGAAAGCACTGCACTGCAACTAGAATGTTGCATCCAGTTTCCTGTCTGCGTAGTGGAGGTTGGAGCATGGTAGGTCTTACAGAGCAAGCCTGATTCGGTCAGATTGGACAAAGGGAGCAGGTCATATAAAAAAGAAATGTGTTTATGTGTGTGTTTGCGCGTTCGTGTTGCATGTTTGTGATGTATGTATGTGTGCATGCAAGGATGTGTGTTATGTAGTATCATGTAATTTGCGTGTGACTGTGAATGAGCGAGTGTAGTATGCTGCGTAAGGAAACCATAGTGGCAACAGGAAGACAGACACAAGTGATCACAGTTCAAGGGTGTTTATTCAACTGTAAAATTGGTAAGATAAACGCCTAATCTAAACCTAAATCTGAGATGGGAGCAAGCTACGACCATCAAATAATAATAATACCATCCTTGTTGAGTCTAGTCAAATAAAAGGGCCTATACTAAAAAATAAATCTTGCCAATCCTTACCACTATGTTACAAAATAGTGTGGGATAATATTCACAAAAAGAAAGAAGTGTTCCTAAAATGATAAGTCAGGATATGTAGGCTGGGTTCTCCCTTCCCCACGTTTCTAGCATCGGTCAAGGTGTGACACTTGAGCACGGCACACTCCAAGGCTTTTCTGGCACAAGGTCACAGTTCCTTTCATCAGGTTGAGGACCTTCTGTGCGCAAGTCTCTTCAGTGCAAAAGGGAAAGTCTGGTGGCTTAGTAGACTTGCTGTTCAACGAGGCACAAAGAAAAGTTCCTCTCTCTCATTCACTGAGACCCTTTTCCCCAGGATCCTCCTCAGCCGGGCTGCGATCCTTCCTTCAGCGTTAACCTCCCTCATTCGGGTTCAGATCAACCACAACTCTTGAGGCATCCCTCAGTCGGGTTCATACTTGCCAATTTCAAGTCCCTCAACATTTACAAATCACCATAGGCCTCCCTCAGCTGGGATCGGGCCTGTTACCTTTTCACGATTCCACAAAGTTCAACGGACCTCCCTCAGCCGGGATCAAACCAGTTGTCATTCACAAGTTCCATAATTGTAACCAATCTCCATCAGCCGGGCTTGGATCGGTTATTGCTCAATCACTTTACAAAATCTAAGACTTTTGATTGTGCGCAGGATTAATCTTGACTCTTGCATGACCACTTCGATTACTTCTCCTCTCTGATTCACAACTGTCATTCATCATCTAGGGAAAGCACCAGACAGAGACCTTCGACTTGGCATTTGCACTCTACCTGACCAATCTGTCAATCTGCAACACTTGCCGTTTATCAAAGTTCTGTAGTTACTAGCCCCTTCCTTTCATACTTCTGCCTTTTCACTGCAGACCAGCCTTGCAAAAGTTTCCCTCGACTGAGCGGCTGCATTCGCGGCTTTGATCAGGGAGCCAAGGTCGCTTCCACGGCGTCTGCTTCACCTCCCCGAAACTTGTTCTAATGCGGGAGGATGGCAGGTATCTTGAACGGCCATCATGGGTTTTGTCAGCTTTGCTCTGCCTCTCAGGGGCTCCCTCATTCGGGCTCGGCCCCCTTCTTCAAGTTTGGTCAAAGGTAAAGTTCACATAGAAGACTTCACTCTGCCGGGCTCGAGTCTCCTTTCAAAACTTCTGATTTTCAAAAATAGGTTTTTGGACTTTCTGTCTCAGAATGCACTATGAACATTTTGCTGCCACTTCACAGCTCCCGAAAATGGCATGCCATGATTTTGGGAGCTGTAGGAGCCAAAAGGAGGATGTTCAAATGAGGTTAGGGTCTCACCTCCTGTACCTCATAGACCTGGCTTTGCCTGTCTGACCCCAGGGGAGGAGTTCTGCTGTGGGTACCGTCAGGCAACCCCAGCTACCCCTGGTCTTGCCTGCTAGAGATACAGCTCTCTCTACAAACTGCAGTCTCCTCTCAGGTAACAGGGCCAGTGTTTGGGCGATTTCCTCCTGCAGGTCTCCCAGGGACTCTGCAGCTCACTATGTTATTATCCTGCTCTCCGGCACCTTCCAGCATCCCCGACTCCCTCAAAGTTTGCCTTTGTTTTCCACCATTTATACTTCCTGGGAGAGGTAATTAGATTCAGGTGTGCATAGTTGTAAAGGGAGGCCTGGCTTTGCCTGGCCTCATCACTGGGGCAGTCTGCTGTTAAAAGGAAGGAGACTGTTTTCTGTGTCTGACTAGGTTTTCTGTCAGTAATCTTTATCCTCCCGATCCCTCTCTTTCTCATCTCAGTGTTTACATGAAAAGTGGGGGGTGGGGGGAGTGGAAAGTCAGCACATTTTGCACAGTAGGATGGGGAAGAGGTTTGAAAGGAAAGGGGATACCGCGGCTCGGCAATGGGTGCCCCTACCCTACTTCCTGAGGACCTCTCATCCATGTGATCCTCCCCCACTGGTCACCCCCAGGAACTGGATCCAACAGTGATGGCTGTGTGCTGGCCACCTGGATGTCAAATCCCCAGGTATCAGTACATGAGACAACCTCTGGTTTCTCACGGGTGTATGTGTGCACGAGTGAAGGGTTTGAGTAAATGAGGGAGTGAATGTTGTGTATGGATTTGGCTTACTGTGGCATTACTTTTAATTCTGCTTTGCTTTATCATAGATGCCCAGAATTAAAAGTCATGCCACAGTAGAAAGGGCTAGACTGGCTGCCCCAAAATTCCAGTCTAGTCCAATATGAACATAACATATTATATGTTATTACAGGGCTAGACTAGCATTTTGGGGCAGCCAGTCTAGTCCTTTCTTACTGTGGCATAACTTCATTCTGGGTATCTGTGATAAAGCAAGCATGGTATATGTTACTACTGGGCTGGGCTGGACTGGCATTGTGGGGCAGCCAGTCTAGCCCTTTCTTACTGTGGCATGACTTTTCATTCAAGCATGACATTTATTGTACCCAACATCGATTTTTTTAAATTGTGGCATTGCATTTTATTCTGGGCCAACTATGCACGCGTGGACCAGAACGGTGGGGGTGCACCCAAGAACCTCACATGCGGTGCTGGGAGACCTGGGGGTGGCACTGGTAGGATCTTTCCTATTGTGGTTGTTTTTAAGGCAAATCGGAAGATTGAGAGTATGTATTGATATGAGAGAATTGAACTGGAACATTGTTATAGAAAAATAAACTTTACCGGGGATTTCTGAAATGTTGCATAGGATCAGGGGGGCAGATTTATTCACTATTCACTATAACGCCTTCTGTAGCCTACCACCGGATTCCCTTGTATAGGGATTTCAGGCAGGGAAGCTACGCTTAGCATGCCATTTGGCATGTGCCGATATTTGAGGATGCTGTTAGGATTTGCATCAGGGGCTGCTGTGTTCCAGGGTTTCAAGTTGCATATGTTGGACACACTCCAGGGTGAAGGCATTCCAGGATGACTTCCCTGTGTATGGCAATGGTACGAGAGAATATGAGAGGTTGAACATTATCTTGAGTAGGCTGGAGGAAAAAGGTTTGACTGTGGAGTTCAGCAAGTGCAAATGTATCATCATTGAATTCAACTTCTTGGGGAATGCTCTTTCCAAGGGTGGTTGTAGACCCAAGGAGGATGTGGTGAAGGCTGGAAGAAAGGCACAGTTTCTGTGCGAAAGAGAGGAGTTGTTTCTGGGGTTTGCAAATTCATTTGGGGTGTTCCAGAAATCACCTAGCCACTGAGATAATTGATGAAGAAGGATGCTATGTAAATGTGTGATGACTCGTGTGAGAAGGGTGAAGGAAGGCATACGTATGCTTTAGCCTGGAGATGATTTGTTCCGGAAGTAGGTCAATCATCACATTAGATACGAGTGGTAAGGGTTTGGGAGGCTTTTTATCACAGATAGAAGGCCCCAAGGAAAGGATGATTTAATTTGCCTCCAGAGCGAGAGGCATTCAGACCCCTAGTTTATAGTAATTTTGCTATCACTAAAAATGCTGCAAAATTGGATTTTTTTTGAAAAAACACAAAATAGGCTGTTTCTATAAATACACAACAAATAACTTTTTAGCAAACACAAAATCTGCATTTAAAAAAAAGAAAGTCACAGTATGGCTGTAGGGGAGACCTAAAAGGAGCAGTGAGCCAGAAGGGGACTGATGGGCAAGAAAGCAGGGAAGGAGTGGCGGGCCAGAGAGGGAGTGGCATGTTAGAGAGGGAGCAGTGAGCCAGAGATTGAGCGACTGGAGGAAAGACATAGCGAGCAGCAGATTGAAAGACAGAATGGCAGAGTGAGAGGTTTGGGAGTGTAAATTGTGAGCAAGAATTGTTGAGTGTGAGGGATGTTGGTGAGTGGGAGGTGTGTTTGGCCTGGGGGGGTTGCAAAACATAGAAGGGGGATATTTGCACCTTTATAATTAATAACGATTAATTAAGTTAATAAAATCAAATAGGCATGCATGTTAAACCCAAAAAAATAGAGCAAAACAAACACTGTTCTTTCAAGCCAGGGACATTTTGGTCTGTTTCTAATGAATTGATAGCAGAGACAACCCACCAGATAAGGACAACCCCGCCTCTCTTGCAGCTTTAAACTGTCATAGTTTGCTTTAGTACCTCAAGAGATTTGTTATAGTCCCTAGTCTACTTCTCAACCTCTCGTGCGCTCTCTCCACCTTAACCCAGGCTTCCCTATTTCCCAGCTGGTCGTAACGGAAGATTAATAATAAGTAACCCCATACTGACTGGTTCTGATGACGGCCTAAAGGCTTTAGCCTTATCTAGCTTACTACCTTTGGGTCTTTCTATGGAATCCGTACTTTGATGATGTTCCCTAATATCACAGTTGATGGTAAAGATGGTGCCTTTCTCTCCATCTCTCTCTCTGTCACTGGCTTTCAGCTCCGCTTTCACCTCGTCCTGCTCTTACCTATCTCCTCTCTCTCTGTCTGTCCGCGTATTCTCACCCTCTCACTCCTCCCCTTTCTCTCCTAGCTCTCCTCTCTCCCTATCCATCATATTTTCTCACTCTATCCCATCTACCACACAATCCTTTACCACAAGCTCTAACACACACTCCCCTAAGAACCACACGTCTCTCTATCACGCTTGGTACACTCCCACTAGAAATACCTTACCTGCACCCTCAATCCAGAACTGCAGCATCTCCTCAGCACTCCACTCCAGCTTCCTCCCTCTGCCTGGTCTCTCGGTCCACCAACCCTCCTCCTGACCTCACCTGAACACCATTCATCCATACTTGTGAACGTTGACCTTTTATATCCCGGCTTCCCTTGCTCGCTGCCTCCTCCCCCCTTGCATTGGTCCTTCCTAACCCCTGACCGCTCTGGCCAATCTATCCCTATGCTTTGTCAGGGGACCGGGTCACAATTGCACACAGTGTTAAAAGGCAGATTTAGCGCCACTCCCCTTTTGCTTGCAGGCATTCGTGAGGCTTCTGCCCCCAGTCTGGTTGATAACCAGTGTGCACCTCTCGTTCCTGCAGCCCTGGGAATCTGTATTGCTGCTGATAGTCTGGATGGTGTTGAAGGAGCGACACTCGTGTTTGGCATCCCTGCTTCTTTGCACTGTGTGTTTTGTTACTGGAAAACAGGATTCTGGGAGCTGTGGTTCAGTAAGTAATAATAAGGCATGGTGCGATAGACAGTGGTACCAACATTTGAATCATAAAGGGCACGTTCAGGAGGTGGGCTGGCTCTTAAGAAGATTTAAAGAGCCCTCCTGCCCCCCAGATACTGAGGTATACGATCATCCTTTTGGCACACAAGGGACATCTGGGGCTATCCGCCACAAAGAAAAGTGAGGGAAATGTGTTGGTGTCCTGGAATAGACTCCCACGTGGTAAGGGTGGTGTTGGCCATGTGCGAACTGTGATTAGAGCAAGCTACCTCTATGTCCTCTTCTGGTACGGGCCATGCATGAACCTCTTCACTGCATTGCAGGCTGTACAATTCTCTAGGGAGGAGCTTTTTTGTGGTAAAGTAGATTGCTCTAGTTGACTGGATGACCACCAGTTTCATTACAGAGCTGTCCAGAGACTGTTCCCAGTGACAACGGTCCACAGTTTGTGGTGAAGGAAATGAGGCTGTTTTGTGAGGCTAAAGGTTTCTGTTCAAAATGTACCTCATCACCCAGAAGCCAATTGAATAGTGGAGAGATTGAACAGTGTTATTAGTGGGTGTCTTTTCAGCAGGCACTTGCCAAATAGATGGATTTGTGGAAAGCATTGAGCGAGCTGGCATTGACTTTAAGGACTGTATATTCCAGCTCTATAGGTGTACCATTTCCCTTTAGGCTTTTTGGGAGGCACGGAAGCCAAATTCCAAGTGCTTCCCGTACTGGTTGAGGGAGCAAGTAGGGATGAACATCATTGATTAGGAGTTTGTAGCAGGCAATCTACAGCCATCGCAAGAGAGGTACGAGTTGCACCACGATTCCAGAATTACACACCCTGTGAGGAAAAAAATGGTTGAAGTGGGGAACTATATGAAAATTCAAAGGGGGAAGACTGCTGAAATTCACCACTGTTCATGGTTGTTAAGTCCGTCCAGAACGTGGTTGGATTGTAATGTAGAGTGGTATGGAACATGAGTCCTCTAATTGTGTGTGGTCATGGTGTTGCGCACAGTGTTACCTGAGTGAACTCTCAGGGTCCCACAGTGGGGCAGCATGTGTGTCGGATGGCTGGAGGGAGAGTAAACTGAAGTCACAGAACCTTGTGAAAGATGAGGAAAGAGAGAGGCTCCAGTGGCCAGGCGAGAGGTGAAGCGGTTGTTAGAAGTAGGAGGACACGTCTTGTCCCTATGAGGTTTCAGGGTTTTATACTCTACAAGTGAACACTCGTGAAACATTAATTGCAACTCATCCTTTCATTTCAATACGTTCGCAATTACCTGGTTACTTGTTTCAGGTACGCAGGTATGTGAAGTAGGGGGTTTGTGATATCTTGCTTCTTGCCTGGAACTCCTCTTTCGAAACTAGAAACCTTGGGGAGTGGGAGTTACAGATCTGTTAGTTGGTGAGGAAGGATGAGAGGAGGAGTGAGAAGATTCAAGCAGGGTTTCTTCTTACCTTGAACAAGATTTCTAGTGTCAACTAGTTCTTCTCCTATGTGGATACTTCACATGCATGTATGGCAGTGCTTTGGCCATGTTCCATATTCCACACACATGCTGTGCAGGCATTGGTGGCCCATGTCACAACAGCAAAACAAGAGGTGACGGCTGGAAGGTTTAGAAAAATCATAACCTCTGGCATTGCTCCTGCCAAGCCATTACAAAGAGGGAAAGAGCATATGCAAATCAGGCGTGGTCCCACCCCAAAAGGGTAAGCCCAGCCCAAACTGCTTGGTCACTTCCCTTCCCACAACAGGACATGACCAGGATCTGACGTTGTCCCTTTCATTCTGTTATTCTGATTTGCAATTGCAAGTTAGTGAAGAAAGCTGTTCTCACTTATTTAAATGCCATTTTTTCTAAGAAAGGACAGGAATGTAGATTAGCACTGAGCTTTATATTTTGTTATCCATGTTTAATAAAGGAACAGGTGCTCATAGTTAAACTGTCATGTCAGTGTTTCATCAAATGCATTTGGAAGGTCTTGGAAAGAGCACTTATGAAACAGGAATTACAAAGCCCATTGAGTGACGTTTAGGAATATGAATATATGTGTGGTCCGTGTTTGATGAAAAGCATAAATATTACATAGAGTTAATTATTGATAGTGTGTAAAAATTGTGAATATTTAATTTTGGGTATTTTTATAGGTTACTGATTTAAAAAAAAACAATATGTTAGTAACTGGTTCCATGAAAACGTTTTTAAAAATAGTTTCTATTGGATCCCGTTGCTCACATAGGAGTTTTTGTGCAGCTCCAGACTTTCTATGATGAAAGTACCAGTGGTGATTGTCTTGTGTCAATTGAATGTATAGGTATGTGTAGAAATAGATATGCTGGTACTGAAAAATCCCTTGCCACTCCTGTATTTGGTAGAAGCTGACACAGAGCCTCCTGAAATATCCCACCTTTGCTCTAGTTATCCCCGCCTCTCCTGTGTCGCGTTATGACCTGAAGGATGGGGAGTGAATTCAAGTTGACCGTTGTCAACAATGCATTGCAAACGTTGGTGAATAGGTATGAATCTTATACGAGTGTAAGGAATCTTAAACTGAATGTATCTAAATCAAAAGTGATGTGTGTATGGGATAATGATGGTGCTTTTGGAGTAAGGGGCTTTATAAGTAAAAAAAACAAAAAAACATGTGGTCCGTAGACATTGCACATCAAGCTACAAAAATGGGCAGCATAAAAGGGGCACTAAGTAACTACAGAACAAAAACGGGTGGAATGACTGTGAATTTAGTAATTCTCTGGCAATAAGCCACAAGGTGGCGGGCCAATACCGCCCCAGGTAATGCCCCCGGGGCGAGTTAAGGCCCGAGCAAAGCGAGGGCCTTAACGGTGGCCCGTAGGCATTACCTTGGGCGGTATTGGCCCGCCACCGAGGGGCTTATTGCCATTAGTACCCCGGCCGTTAAACATGTTTCGGAACAGGAAAAAAAAAAGGGCAAATAAAATGGCCGCCGCCATGGAAAGGGAAAACGTAGTCCATTTTCCCTTTCCATGGCGGCCATCGGGAGCAGACGCTTCCAAGAGCAGAAGAAAAAAGAAAGTTAGGGGGGTCGGGAGGGCGGAAGGCAGGGGATGGGGAGGAAGAAAAAAAAAATTCTTACCTGAGTCCCCGGCGGCGTACGAAGGAAGCCTCCAGCCATGGGGAGGCTTGGAGCGGGGATGGCCCCGTTTCGAGCCTCCTCATTGGCTTAGGGGCTGCCACGCCCCCCCGCCGGGAACAGAGTAGCCGGCATGCACGGCGTGGACGGGAATACCGTGTGGTATGGCTCGCAAATGAGCCAATCACCACACAGTGTTCCTGTTCAGCCGCGCGTGCCGGGTACTAATGATTGATAACGCCAAATCAGTTTTGTTTGGTACATATGGGGTGCCCCTTTTGGGCCATTGTGACCCACAATATTGGGTTTGCCTCAGAGTTTCCTGGCTTTCCCAAACTACTGGGAATTGTAATTAAGACATGTTGTAACTAGAAAGAATGTACACGCTTCTAAGCCACAGTAAAGGTCTATAGAGGTGTATAAAGACACTATGTCAAGAGTAGTATGCAGTATTTCGAATGGATTGTGTCCTCCCACATATTCCTCATCTTTGACACTTGTTGTCCAGCTTCAGCTGCTTCGGAAAATACATTTCGGCAGAGGGCGCTGTGCATCAGTGGCGTCAAGTCGATGTCCCTCGAAGGCCTCTGTTGAGAATGATGTCATCGAAGGCGCATATAGCACGCGCAGTACCCGTTGGCCTCAGTTCCGTTTTTCCGCAACATCAATAGATTCAAGCGAAATTCGGCGCGCTTCACATCTTGTGACGTTCTTGTTCATTAACTATCGATACTATGTCTTCATCGACACTGACGACTCCGAGGTCCGGTTTCAAGAAGTGTCGGGCGTGTGGATCAAAAATGTCCTTCACGGATCCGCACTGTGTCTGTTTGTGGTGCCTCAGAGCGGACCACTGTTCGAGTGCCAGTCCAAGACTGAAAAAGCTTTGCGGGAACGGAAGGAGAAGCTCAAGGTAGGCCAAACAAGTCTTCTACCCGATCCGTGAAACCTTCAACTGACCAGTCAAGAGGCGACTCTCATCGGAGGAAGAAGGCCAAGCGGTCCAGATCGAGGAGTGGCTCACAGCCCTCACTCTTCTTTGTCCTCAAAGAAATCGAAGAGAAGGCACTGCAGGTCGACTTCGTCGTCGGACGCTTCTTCCAAATAAATTGCTTGCCCAACTAAGAAATCTACTCCGGCCGAGTGGGAAGCCTTCAGGGCTGAAATGCTTAAGTTTCGTGAAAAACAAAAAAGCCAGTCTCCTACCGAGCCTTCGAAAGAAGCCAGAAAGGAAAGGTCTTGTCCTTAATCCTGTGCGCCCTCGAGCCTGGGAAAAAGGCCTGATCTACATCGTGAGCCTTTGAGGCCTCGATTCGATGTTTCATCGAAGGATCATTCGAGACAAAAGGAAAAGTTAAGGTCGAGGTCGTCTACTCCATCGATACCCTCGACGTCGGCGGCGCCTTTGATAACCGCCAAGCCCTTGACGTCGACAACTGCGCTGAAGCCTTCGACACCTACTCTGCCAGCTTTGCCAGCTGTGCCGTTGAAGCCGAGCGCCACTCCTTCTACAGCACTGATAAAAAAAGCATCAACGACTTCTCTGGCGTCGAAGCCAAATTTGCCCAAAAAAGTTATTCCATACAAAAGAAGAAGAGGAGCGGCCTCATGATGATGAAGCCCCATTTGGCCTACACTATGGTACACCCAATGTACCAGAGAGTTTCATCTCAGAGTCCAGAATGAAGGACCTTTATGACAATTTGAAAACTGCAAGTGGGGTAGATACCTCGGCTGAACTTGAATTTGGGAAGCCAGAGGCTGGGGAGAATGCAGATGCATCCTACAGGCAGCTCATGTCAAAGGTGGTGGAATACATGGGTTGGAGTAGGCCTCCATTACCATATGAGCAGGATGACCTTACTGACATCCTTGACAAAGGTCCACAATCAAATCCCATCTTGCCTTTCCATATGACATTGCAGAAAAGGGTGGCTAGGAACTGGGAGACTCTGGAGTCAAATCCGGCAGTTGATGAGAATTTAACTAAGAAATACCACCATTCCAGTAGTGACCCTGACTACCTGTCAAAACACCCCACTGCGGAGAGTCTAGTGATGCAGCCAGCTACTGCTACTTCCAAACAAGCAGCTTACCCTACCATCCCTCCTGATGGGGACGACAAACGCGTAGATGGATGGGCAAGGAAGGGATACTCTGCAGAGAGCATGCCACTAAAATCTGCCAACTCCACTTGTGCCCTCGCAAAGTTTACGTTCACTCTATGGGATTGTATTTCCATGGCGGCAGAACACATTCCCAAAGGGGGTGAAAGAGACAGCTTCTTAGCTATTATAAGAGACAGCAAAGAGGCCATGTGCGAAGTCTCTTCAACCAGGTTTGGATTCTGCAGATAGTATGGAATTTGTGGCAATATTTTGAATGAAAATAAAACGAACTTTTTATTATTAGGCCCTTTTTATGCAGCAGTGAGAAGAAAACACTTATTTCCTTTCTTGAGAAATATGGGAATTAATAGGGTAGATGTGGCCATGTGTCGTATATATGCACCACCGGATAAGTACTCGACTATATCTATTCTTACATTGAACATGCACTTTACATTAGGGACAAAATGTTGACTACTTTCAACTTATGAATATACATTATGCACTTGCTTTTAGGAACACATCTGTTCAAAGCCAGTTTACGTTTACATACGTAACAATTTGTGGATGTTATTAATTGGCTTTGACTGAACTTCTTGTTTTATGAGATGGATTTTAATGTTTTTCTATATGTATTTATGTTTGGTACTTTGTGGAATTTGGTTTATTTTCCAAAAGAAAGAAAGAAAGAAAGAAAGAAAGAAAGAAAGAAGGAAAGAAATTGACAGTTTTCACAGAGTAGCTATGGATGCAGTTGCTTGCATATGGTGTCCTATACACCTCCTAAATTGCTATTACCAAAATTATAGCATTGATTTAATTGGATCTATTGAATTTTAGGATCTCGTACAAACCATTTCTTAGATGTCAACTAGACGTTCTACTAGCAAGGACTGTTCAAATCTGGCAAGAAAACACTGGTGCTATGTACAAAGCGGTGCAGGAATGCACATCAAAAATGAATATCCCGTTCCATTCCCCTACTCTGACTCCAAACTCCAAATAGCATTAAAGGGGTAGTTCCCTCACAAATGTTATTGTTTAAAAAGATTGCCCATGATAAAAAAATATATAAAAAAATATTTTTACAAAAAGTTCCTATGTAAAATATTTGGCAAATGAGCCTCAAAGTCAGGATTTAAGTCAGGAAATTTAAAACGAAAGTACCGGCAATTACATATACTAAGCCGACCAATCGATTGGCCAGAGGCGCAGTATTTATATTTGCTGGGACATTCGCTTTGTGTCCTGGGCTCCCCCAGAAACTTAAAATCAAATACTCCTACGTCCTGTACCCTTTCCTCCATACTTGTGGGACATTCCGTCCTTTGGGACGGGACCGGAGCACTTTTGTTAAAAAGCATCAAAAATGTAATTGTTGTCCTTCTTTTATTTTTACGCGGGGCCACTGAACATGGCCGTAACCCCCTCCTCTAGCATTACCAGGAATTTTTCTTTTTATTCCCTTTGTCCTTCCTTCCTGCTCCGGTTCCACAGTCATCTTGTCCTCCATCTATGCTGGAGCGTCTGGGATTTGTGTCCTGTTCATCCTGTGAACGTCGTTTCGCGAGGGCGGATCCCCACTCTCTTTGCTTGGAGTGCTAGGCCCGGAACACCGTTGGGACTCGTGCTTTTATTGCAACTCCCTTTCCGTCCGTGCACTCCAGGGTCGTCTTGTCAGGTGGGTAGAGGTGTTTCAAAGCGTTCCTCCACCGCATTTGCAGCTCTTCATCGACGAAAAAAAGAAGCGTCCAGTGAGTTCTTTGCTTTTTAGGGCACCTCGGCTAGGGGAGTCCTTCCCAGGATCTTCTAGGACCAGCAGGGGCTCAAGTAGCTCTTCTACCAGGGATATCCCCGAGGTGTCCCGCAGCAGGCCTGCCAAAACCAGATCTTCTTCTGAGGTTCCTCATTTGGGGGCTAAAATTGGGCCCAGTTCTTCTCTGGCTCTGGTTACCAGGGTTCGCCCTGAGGTTTCTACATCTGGAACTCCCTGCACTGAGGCGCGGCTTGAGGCCCCTCTCAAGGGAGCTAAACATACCGGGGTTCAACCCGAGGTTCCCCTTCTTGGGGCTAAATTGAACACTGGCAGAATTGAGGGACCCTCTTCGAGCGTCCTGGCAGTGAGGTACATCCCTCAGCCTTCCCACGCTCTGGGCCATGGTGTTACCAGTTCTGTCGAGGGGGCAATGAAGGCGGTCACTCACCACAGGCCTTCCAGTACCAGCTTTGCTGAGGTTCCTCGACTGGAGGCTTTCTGGGACAGTCCCTAAGGTGTCCAGTAAACACCCTAGATGTTACACCTTTGCACCGGTGGTCGCTTTGGCGACAGCATCGGGTGTACAACACAATGCATTCCTACTCACCCAAGATGGCGGACGCCTCTGAATCTGATTGTGAAGCTCCCGCTGCAGAGGTTGCACGTTGTTTTCCTTCACGCCGCGACGATCATGTGACTCCATATAACCCGACCAGGAAGTTAAGCAAATGCGTCGCTACTCTCCAGATCGGCGCTTCGTAAGTTCGTTCCTAGGGAATCTGTTTCATGTTCCGTCCTCCTATCTATAGTTTTCTGTATCTAACTAACTGTGCTCTCTGCCCTTTCCTCCATTAGGCCATTTTCCGTACTCCGTCCGCTCACCTCCTCTCCCCTAAGGTCCGCTTCCAACCTAAAGAGTGAGTCTTGAGGGTTTATAGTTCCCTTCAATCCTCTCCCCATTCTTAGCTCAAATACTAACATCCGCTTCGGGTTTCCGGAAACTCTCTCTCTTTCCTCGTAGGACTCACCCCCTTCCCGAAGACTTTACACAGACTTCTCGAATCTCTCAACTCCATACCCGGAGTAAGTTAACATAGCTATTCGTATCAACAACAGACGATCGAAAGTGGAGAAAACTTACCTCTCCTTTCTTCCGTCCAGGACCAGCTTCGTCTGCACCGGATCTTTTGAAGGGAAGCTGGCTGATTCATCCTGAAGGTCTACAGTATCCTGTCATTACAACACAGGGTTTTTCTTCCCCGGAGGGTTTTCCCTGGGGACTGTGGTTCCTCCTCAGCTGAAGCTAACGGCTGGGAGGGAGCAGGGTTTCCCGGGAAGCCTTCACTATCTGCCTTGTTGCTGGTACGGAGTCCGCCCGCTGCCCAGGTTAGTGAACTGCATAATTGTTCTGTCTCATATTGGACGCATTGTAATAGTTAGCGACGCCCAAATATAGGAAATATCCTATCACAGGCTCTTGTGCAGACGGTGGACTCCGATGGAGCAACAAATGCAACAATTGATGGCTGCTATGCAGTCTATGTCTCTGGAGATGCAATCTCTAAAACAAGACAATGCTCAGTTAAGACAACAGGTCGCTCGAGCGTTTTCAGAAACTCCTCCTTATGCCTTGCATACCGATAAGTATGACGGAAACCCGCACAAACTCAAGGAGTTCCTGGATAGTTGCCTGGTTCAGTTTACCTTCAAAGCACGTTTTTTCCCTTCTGATAAGGACAAAGTAGGTTATCTGATATCCCACTTGGCAGGCCCTGCATTGGCCTGGGCGACACCCTTAGTCACCTCAGAAAATGCCATTCTAGACTCATACCCAGCCTTTACTAACAGTTTGCGGTCTATGTTTAGTAGGCAGGAAATTTCAGTCTCTACTCAGGAGAAACTGCTAGATTTAAAACAGGGAAATAAAGATCTTATGAGTTACGTGACTCAATTTAAACAGCTATCAGCTGAAACAGGGTGGCCGGATGACGGTCTCCTCACGCTGTTTCGCAGAGGTCTTTCCGAGGAACTGAAAGATGAAGTCTCGAAGGTTCCTCGTCCCGCCAATTTAGCCGAGATGATTGCGCTCACCATGCAGATTGATTACCGTCTCCATGAACGCTTCCATGAGAAGAAGAGAGGGAAACCCTCTCAACTATTCTCTAGTTCTCCTTCCCCGGTTTCTCGATCCCAGAAACCCGACGAACCCATGCAAATAGGAGTGGCCAGAGGCCCTTTGTCAGAGGGCGAAAGAGAAAGACGGATGAGTCAGGGCCTATGTATGTACTGTGGGGCTTCATCTCACATGCTGAAGGATTGTCCCGTCGTCCCTCCTCGTCGGACAAGGAATCCGATGCGGGGAAACGCCAAGACCCTGTCGTAAGGGGAACCACGGCAGGAGGTCCTGAAAGGAGTTCCCCAAAGAGACTTGGTACTTCTCTTAAAGAGGACATTACGGAACACACTATGTTAGTACTTCCCCTGATCTTGAAATTACCAGACTTAGAGCTACGTGGGGTTCCGGCATTGATCGATTGCGGAGCAGCTGGCAACTTTATTGATGACCAATGGGCTGCGAAGCATGGAATCATTAGATCCACCAAGACGTGTATAACACCCATTCAGGGGGTGGATGGTTGTCCCCTTAGTTCTGGACCCATTCGAGAACAGACTACTCCTCTTACATGCCTAATTTCAACCCACCAGGAGACGTTAGTTTTTGACCTGATAAAAACTGCTCATTTTCCCATTATTTTGGGCTTACCGTGGCTGCGAACCCATAATCCTTTTATAAACTGGAAGGCAGGAACTTTGTTTCTAGGTTCCGAATATTGTGTTTCCCATTGTCTTACTCAATCATCTGTTGGCATTCAAGCACCTTCCATGATGGTAGTACCAACCGAAGGCTCCTCGATTGGGATGGTCAGTCAGATCCCGAGGTGTCATCAACAATTTCAGTCCATATTTTCTCAGCCAGAATACCCTACATTACCTCCTCACCGTCGGGATGACTGTCATTTAGATTTGTTCCCTGATCAACCGATACCTTTTGGCCGAATGTACATCTTATCCCAACCGGAGAAAAAGGCTCTCAAAGACTACCTTCAGACTAATCTTCAAAACGGTCTTATAACTGAGTCCAAATCACCCGCCGGTGCTTCGTTATTCTTCATTCCCAAAAGGGATACAGAGGAACTACGGCCATGCATAGACTACCGAGGGCTCAATAAGGTCACCATCCCGGATAAGTATCCAATGCCGCTTATCCCAGACATTCTGGAAGCCGTTCAAGGGGCTTCGCTCTATACCAAGTTGGATTTACGAGGGGCATATCACTTGATTCGCATCGCCCCTGGCGACGAGTGGAAGACTGCCTTTCGGACCCCATTCGGTCACTACGAATATAGGGTGATGCCGTTTGGGTTGGCTAATGCTCCCGCTGTTTTTCAGCGCTTCATGGACCATCTATTCGCCGATGTACTCCTTCACTATGTAATCGTCTATTTGGATGATATTCTAGTCTTTTCACAGAAAATAGAGCCCTTAGCTCAGGATATCATCCCCAAACAAATGGGCAGACTGAGCGCCTAAACCAAACACTAGAGACATATCTGCGCTGTTTTGTTTCTGCGGCACAGGATGATTGGGGAGATCTCCTACCCTTGGCTGAATATGCATACAATAATGCCAGTCATTCGGCACTAAAGACCAGTCCTTTTTACTGTTCCTATGGTTTTCATCCATCCTTTGAACCGTCCATCTCTAAGTCCTCCGCCAATTGTCCTGGAATAGACAGTCTAGTCGATGGTATTCAGAAGGGTCAACAGCTCGCTCGAATAGCTCTGCAGGCCGCCCAAGATCGAGCCAAGAGGGCAGCTAATCGCCGTCGACTAGATCTGCCATCCCTTCAAGTCGGGGATGCGGTCTGGTTATCAGCCCGATTCCTCCCGAGACATCTGGTGCCGTCCAAGCTGTCGCCCAGATATTTTGGACCGTTTAAAGTGAAATCTTTTGTCGGTCCGGTGGCAGTCCGACTAGCGCTGCCTCCTTCCTGGGCCCGTCTTCATCCGGTCTTTCACGTCTCCCAGATCAAACTATCCGTGAAGGATAGATTTCAACGCACCCCTGCAGTTCGTCCTCCTCCGATGATGACTGATACGGGACCAGAGTATGAAGTGGCAGAAATTTGCGATTCCAGATATCACAGAGGCCGGTTGCAATTTCTTGTGGACTGGAAGGGCTATTCTCCTGCCGAACGGACTTGGGAATTGGCATCGGGGGTTCATGCTCCCTCGTTGGTTCGACGGTTTTTCAGGCGGCACCCTGGGAAGCCGGGTTGTGCGCCTCGTAGGAGGGGGCATACTGTTACACCTTTGCACCGGTGGTCGCTTTGGCGACAGCATCGGGTGTACAACACAATGCATTCCTACTCACCCAAGATGGCGGACGCCTCTGAATCTGATTGTGAAGCTCCCGCTGCAGAGGTTGCACGTTGTTTTCCTTCACGCCGCGACGATCATGTGACTCCATATAACCCGACCAGGAAGTTAAGCAAATGCGTCGCTACTCTCCAGATCGGCGCTTCGTAAGTTCGTTCCTAGGGAATCTGTTTCATGTTCCGTCCTCCTATCTATAGTTTTCTGTATCTAACTAACTGTGCTCTCTGCCCTTTCCTCCATTAGGCCATTTTCCGTACTCCGTCCGCTCACCTCCTCTCCCCTAAGGTCCGCTTCCAACCTAAAGAGTGAGTCTTGAGGGTTTATAGTTCCCTTCAATCCTCTCCCCATTCTTAGCTCAAATACTAACATCCGCTTCGGGTTTCCGGAAACTCTCTCTCTTTCCTCGTAGGACTCACCCCCTTCCCGAAGACTTTACACAGACTTCTCGAATCTCTCAACTCCATACCCGGAGTAAGTTAACATAGCTATTCGTATCAACAACAGACGATCGAAAGTGGAGAAAACTTACCTCTCCTTTCTTCCGTCCAGGACCAGCTTCGTCTGCACCGGATCTTTTGAAGGGAAGCTGGCTGATTCATCCTGAAGGTCTACAGTATCCTGTCATTACAACACAGGGTTTTTCTTCCCCGGAGGGTTTTCCCTGGGGACTGTGGTTCCTCCTCAGCTGAAGCTAACGGCTGGGAGGGAGCAGGGTTTCCCGGGAAGCCTTCACTATCTGCCTTGTTGCTGGTACGGAGTCCGCCCGCTGCCCAGGTTAGTGAACTGCATAATTGTTCTGTCTCATATTGGACGCATTGTAATACTAGATCTGCCAGCACCGGCTCTGCCGAGATTGCTTGCTTCAAGGCTAAAATGGTACATAAGGCCCCTGACTCCCCTGAGGAGACTATTGCCTCACTTTCACCTGTGACGCAGTTCGACTCAGGTGTTGACAAAATGGCAGCCCAACCTCCGCGGACCACGGCGGCCATTTTGACTACCTCTCTTACACCAATGTTCACTACGGCTGGTGCTGGTGGGCCTCCTTTTGGGGCAGATCAGCCTTTTCCAAGCTATGTGGATAACAAAAACCTGTTCCGCCCTCTGATGGATTGGCGTGCTCGTAGACCGCTGCCTCATACAGTCTTGCCCCATCCTGCATCCGCACCCCTGATCTATGTGGTCCCAATTGGTGGAGGTTCATCCTGGCAACCATCTCATTGCATTCATTGGAGTATGCCCCTTCCGAGCGCCCTCTGCCCTCTCCAGCACCTAGACCTTCATCTGAGGATGCGTTTTTTGAGAAATTTCAGACGCTGATGCATTCTTATCCAACGAAGGCGTACTTTAAGGATCTGTTTAGGGAAATGTATCCTAGGCCTCCTGTACCGCCTTCTGCTCCGGCAGATTCTGCGCAGGTACTGGTGGTTCATCCACCACTTCCTCCTGTGCCTCCACTTTCCCCTGTAGAGAAAACACAAGGTGCGCGGCCTAACAACATTTTAGGACCTGAGGCAGTAGGTGCAGCAGATCAGTCTTCTGCTCCTGCTTCACTGGACGATGATCGGGCAGACCAGGACAACGATGAGCCGCCCCACTCTATTAGAGCATTTCACAACAGGGTGCTCGACATGATGTCACTGCTTGACATTCCAATACCCGAGACCCCAGCTCCACAAGTGGGGATGCTTTCTGGAGCCTACACTCTGTGGCTTCAGGAGCGCACCGGCCTGTTCCTGCAGAAGGAAGTTTTGGCTGAGGCCCATAAACTCTGGGGAAAAACCTAATTCCGGGCAGCATCTCAACAAGAGGATAGACGCTCGCTATTAGCTTCATACCTCTGAGGACATATTTTTGTTGGCTTGTCTGCTCCCTTCGTCAACGGTGGTGGCAGCAGCTACCCTCCAGTTCATGCCGGCCTTTACATCCTCCACTGCCGGTCCAAATCCTCTCCTAGGAGGACAAGCTTCTTGTCGTCATTGGGAAGGAAGTATTTTCCAATTTGGCTCTCCAGCTTCGTCAGGCAAACACTGAGCTTATTCTGGCAGCGGCCAATGTTAAGCAATGGAGGGAACTAGCCAATTTTCAGGAATGTATTCCTGCGGATAGGCGTGAGGACTTCAAACCGGTTTGTCGGACGCCAGATTGCTGGCACAGGATCTACTGGAGGCTGCAGCACACCACGTAGACACTTTACGTATTCCAGTAAAGGGATTTTCCATCCACACGTACTACCTATGGTTGTGCTTTGGAATCTCTCACAAGTCTGGAGAAAAGGGTAAGGGACGTAGGAGTATAACAAAGTTACTCACCGTAGTGACTACCTTACTGATAGTCCATAGTCCCCTTTCCTCCATACACCCGTCCTTTGTCTCCTCTAAAAAGTATCCTCTATTGTTGCTTAAATGGTCTCAGACCTGGCGACAGAAAAGGACTGAAGGGCGATGCTCAGAAGCACGTGGTAATGTCCACGTGCGGTGGCCCCTCGTGAAAATAAAAGGACACAAATTACATTTTTTATGCCTTTTAACAAAAGTGCTCCGGTCCCGTCCTGAAGGATGGAATGTCCTATAAGTATGGAGGAAAGAGGACTATGGACTAGGAGTAAGGTAGTCACTATGGTGAGTATCACCAATTATAAATACAACGCCTCACGCTGCAATCAGCGGGAGGCAAAACAAAAGTACCGGCAAATAATTGCGGTGACTTTCGCTTGAAGTTTCGAACTCCTAACGAAATTAACTGCAATTATGAATACAACGTGGGCGTTCTCTGCTCTCTGGCAGCAATAAGCAAAAGCTCCCAGCAGGAGCACAAAATTTGAACAAAATGGATGCCTCCTAGCGCTTAACTTTGAGGCTCATTTGCTGAATATTTTACATAAGAACTTTTTTTGTAAAAATATTTTGTATATATATTTTTTATATGTATTTTTTATCAGGGGCAATCTTTTTAAAGAATATATTTTTTGAGGGAACTACCCCTTTAAAATCTCCTCGAGCAGAGATCTTCAAACTCTGGGGCGTGCCCCCGCAGGGGTGCGCGCCCCATCCCCGGGGGAGGTGCGCGAGCCCAGCATGAAATGTAAAATAAAAATCTTTTTTTTTTTAGATTGGAGGAAATGGGCAGGTGCGGCTCACATGGTCGGGCTGGAGCATGAAACTGTCTCAGGCACCAATGAAAAAGTGGTCCGCAGTTGCAAATGGATATTCATTCTTTTAGTCACAGACTGAATAGTACCCAAGGGGGTGTTTCTCGTTAAAATGTAAGCAAATTATGATATTAAAGAGCAGCAATGGTCAAAATTACTAGCTGTTTAGTGACATAGCTCATCAAACTGGCCCACATTGGCCAAAAAAGTGGCCCATTTTGACTGGCCCACACTAGTCTTTTGCATGTTTGATACGGTCATTGCCCTATATGGCAGTCCGAGGCTGACGGCTCATCCATAATTGCGATGGGGCATCGACCCAGTGGCCCCCTCACCCATTATGGAGGAGCCAAAGAACAAGCCCACTGAAACACTGAGCACTACCTCAGCTGCTTTTCCAGCTGAGGGAGTGCTCCTGGGCTGGCTGAACTGTCAAAGGGAAACAATATTTCCCTTTGACAGTTCAGTTCCCCAGCCGCACATGCTCACTAAGCCATGGAAGGCTCGGGGCGTTTTGCTACACCAGCCTTGCAGAGCTCATTGGAAATGCTGGCTGGGGCACTGCATGTCTGTATGTGTGTGAGGAGGAGCTCATGCGCTTCCTCGCACTTACAGGCAGAGCATCCTGGAGCGGGGCATTTCAGCACCCACGCGCAGGCCCCTGCAGAAGGTACGTTTATGTTAATTTATTGTTTATTAAAATATGTGTATGGGTGCATGTATCCTTGTGTTATGAGTGAGTGTATGGTGATGGGTGCTCGTGTGATTGCTGTATGTGTGTGTGTGTGTGTGTTTGTTTGTTTTGGTCGGTGAGCTGATTTTGGTGAGTGGGGTAGAGAGGGGAAGGAGGGTTGCACAACAAAGGCATTTTAAAAATGCGTAAGTGCCTTTTTTGCACAACCCTCCTTCTGAGGGGACAGGGATGCTATATTTTTACTGGATATCTATCATAGATGTCCAGTCAAAAATACCATGCTTTCCCCCTTGGCACCCCAGTGCCTTGCATACACACATAATCATGTTGATTGTGTTAGGCCCACTGGGGCCCAGGGGACAGGGATGGTATCTTTTTACTTTACATCTATCATAGATGTCCAGTACAAAATCTCATGCCTGCCCCCAGGGCCCCCCAGCATCAATTGAATACTGTTTGGCTTTTTACCCATTTTTTTAAAGAATGCTCTATAATACAACATTTTAATCCATTATTTAAATTAAAAAATCACGGGGGAAATCCCCCCGAAAACCCCTTGATTGTTTCAGGCTCCCTTGCTCTGCTCAGTTGCTATGGCATTTTTGGTGAAATATTTATGCCCCTCCACTTACAAAATTCACTAGCCACCATGGGATGTGTTGGAAACGGGGTGGGGGGAGCCCAGGGACTGTGGTGGGAGCAGGATGTGCAGGAGCCATGGGATAGTAGTGGGAGCAGGTTGGGGAGAGCCCAGGGACTGTGGTGGGGTGGGGAGAGCCCAGGGACTGAGCTAGGAGTGGGATGAGGGAGCCCAGCGACTGTGATGGGAGCAGGTGGCCGAGCCCAGGGAGTATACAGGGAGTAGGGTGCGGTGATGGCGCACAATAGTTCATAGCCATTTTGTACATATTGTCCATTTGGCATTTTTGGTGGGGCCTGGCCTGCCCACATTTTGCTCAAGGGAGGGGGGGCAGGCCAAAAATGTTTGAAGGCCACTGCCCTAGAGCGTAAAAGCAGGGCATACAAAGTTTATGCACTGGTGTTACATTGCACTTTTACATTCCATGGGGTTATACAATGACCCCGCTTGGTGGCTCATTTGCTCAAGTCTACCTTTAACTTATACAGACCTTCAAACTCGACAATATCAATTCTGGGATGGTCAAGCCTGAGGCCATTTTAGCCTTTCACGTGGAAGAACAAAATGGGCATGATAGAATCGTTGCTTTTACCATTTCGTTATCCCAAGCGAGTTGATGTTTTAAATCCTGCTTTTCTGCACATGCACAGTGCCAAGATCGAGACAAAATTCCAGGCTCCTTTTTCCTCTAGGAATGCTGCTTGGGTAATTATCTTTTCATCAACTGTGATGGTAGGATCTTTTTCATACGCCCAGTTCTTCTTGGTAGGCAGCTGTTGTTTTTCAGCCAACACAGAAACCGACATTCTGCCCTAGACATCACCCTTCCCATCCCTATTGTGTAAGCCCTCCGCGTTGCTTCTCGCTTGTCAACGCTGGAGTGAGGGTCATTTGACAAGCTTTTGGCGCGACTCCCCTCCGTGCATCAGCCCACATGAGGGCCTATTGGGGGCAGCACTCTCTCAGGTCGTGGACTAGTAGACAGGCACAAAAATAAAACCCTAAACTAAACCGCTGCACAAATGCGCAGAAATCCGACTTCACCTACAACAACATAATTGGGAGGGAATCTGTTTACGGGTGAAGTGGAATTTTGGGTAGATTTAGCCAATTCTGCTTCACTGGTGGTCATTTTGCCCACCCCTAGTAATAGGGATCGCGCAGAAGCAGGCCCTCCCACCCCCCAAATTATGCTCACTCTTTTGAGCATGTATTTTTACACCACATGTCCAAAGGGGCTATTTATTTCTGCTATCTGAACCAGGAACGCATGCAAATAAAGACACTGGGCGGCATCACGAATTTGGTGGATCTGGAAAAAATTGTGGTAAAGTGACGGGAAAGGATTTACTGCCACTTTCCCACCCCACCGAATTCGGACTTTCATGGTGAAGGACGGGAGAAAGATCCAGAGTGTAATGGGAGACCTTTCCCCACTTTAACACCAACAATTGGAGGAATAATCGAGGGCAAAATGACCACACTGATAATTCCTTCAAATGCCCATGGCGTCCAATGGGCTACACAAATGGGGATTAACTCTGCTTTGGCTCACTTGTGATCTTGTATATTCGTCAGACCGATTGGCAGAAACAGTGCATTTCTGGTAATGCCCACTGTCTTCAATAGGTTTATTTGATGCAAGCTTTCAGTAGGAGAAAATAAACCAAACCGCATAATAAGGCATGTTCATTTTGACTTCTCCAGACTCTGAAGTTATCCATTGGTTCTAGTCCATGCTCGATAGTTATGTTAAGCCTTCCACCAGGTTCCCTATGCCTGAAGGGGGCACATTTACAGAATCTTCCACAACCGATAAGGAATATCATGCTTGGATAATGACCACAGCAGCTTTTCCAGCCTGTGGGGCCGCCCATATTTATTGAACATTTGTAAGGTGCTTATACAACAAATGTGTTTTCAAGGCACCACAAGACAAAAATGGGGGTTGGAGGGAACAAAGGAGAAAGATACAATAACAGTCCTACTAGGCCTTGTGGCATTCAAATCTTGCAAGTGCAAAAGAAGTGCAAGGGGGTTTTGGTGGAGTACTGGTCTGTTAAAAAAACAAAGTGTTAAGGTGGGAAGGGAAAAGGGTGAAGAGGCGAGGTGCAAGTGCCAGGAAATGCAGGTATGTGCTGGGAGGGTGGAGGTGATGGGAGGGAGGTTCTGGAGCTCTGTAGTACACAGAGGGAACCAGGCTGCCACTCACTGAGGCAGAAGAAGGTGTTAGCAGGGGAGTGGGAGAGTCAAGGAGGAGGAGAAAAGGAGGATCTTGAAGAGCTTCCGTAACTTAAGGAGATCCGGCTCAAGCCTGAGAGGGGCAGGGAGGCCATTCCCAAGGGAGGCTCCTGTGGAGGAGAGAGATCTACCCTCCACTCTTTCCTTAGAGAAGCATATGATTTGCATAGAGTTGGAGCTAGCAGACCGAAGGGCTCTAACAGGGAGGTAGTTGGGGAGAGAGAGTTGGATGGAGCGGGGTCCCAGGCCCCTGAAAGCATTGTGGATGATGAAGAGGGTCTTGAATTTGATCCTAGCAGCAATCGGGAGCCAGTGGCTAAGGGGACTATGGACTAGGAGTAAGGTAGTCACTATGGTGAGTATCACCAATTATAAATACAACGCCTCACGCTGCAATCAGCGGGAGGCAAAACAAAAGTACCGGCAAATAATTGCGGTGACTTTCGCTTGAAGTTTCGAACTCCTAACGAAATTAACTGCAATTATGAATACAACGTGGGCGTTCTCTGCTCTCTGGCAGCAATAAGCAAAAGCTCCCAGCAGGAGCACAAAATTTGAACAAAATGGATGCCTCCTAGCGCTTAACTTTGAGGCTCATTTGCTGAATATTTTACATAAGAACTTTTTTTGTAAAAATATTTTGTATATATATTTTTTATATGTATTTTTTATCAGGGGCAATCTTTTTAAAGAATATATTTTTTGAGGGAACTACCCCTTTAAAATCTCCTCGAGCAGAGATCTTCAAACTCTGGGGCGTGCCCCCGCAGGGGTGCGCGCCCCATCCCCGGGGGAGGTGCGCGAGCCCAGCATGAAATGTAAAATAAAAATCTTTTTTTTTTTAGATTGGAGGAAATGAGCAGGTGCGGCTCACATGGTCGGGCTGGAGCATGAAACTGTCTCAGGCACCAATGAAAAAGTGGTCCGCAGTTGCAAATGGATATTCATTCTTTTAGTCACAGACTGAATAGTACCCAAGGGGGTGTTTCTCGTTAAAATGTAAGCAAATTATGATATTAAAGAGCAGCAATGGTCAAAATTACTAGCTGTTTAGTGACGTAGCTCATCAAACTGGCCCACATTGGCCAAAAAAGTGGCCCATTTTGACTGGCCCACACTAGTCTTTTGCATGTTTGATACGGTCATTGCCCTATATGGCAGTCCGAGGCTGACGGCTCATCCATAATTGCGATGGGGCATCGACCCAGTGGCCCCCTCACCCATTATGGAGGAGCCAAAGAACAAGCCCACTGAAACACTGAGCACTACCTCAGCTGCTTTTCCAGCTGAGGGAGTGCTCCTGGGCTGGCTGAACTGTCAAAGGGAAACAATATTTCCCTTTGACAGTTCAGTTCCCCAGCCGCACATGCTCACTAAGCCATGGAAGGCTCGGGGCGTTTTGCTACACCAGCCTTGCAGAGCTCATTGGAAATGCTGGCTGGGGCACTGCATGTCTGTATGTGTGTGAGGAGGAGCTCATGCGCTTCCTCGCACTTACAGGCAGAGCATCCTGGAGCGGGGCATTTCAGCACCCACGCGCAGGCCCCTGCAGAAGGTACGTTTATGTTAATTTATTGTTTATTAAAATATGTGTATGGGTGCATGTATCCTTGTGTTATGAGTGAGTGTATGGTGATGGGTGCTCGTGTGATTGCTGTATATGTGTGTGTGTGTGTGTTTGTTTGTTTTGGTCGGTGAGCTGATTTTGGTGAGTGGGGTAGAGCGGGGAAGGAGGGTTGCACAACAAAGGCATTTTAAAAATGCGTAAGTGCCTTTTTTGCACAACCCTCCTTCTGAGGGGACAGGGATGCTATATTTTTACTGGATATCTATCATAGATGTCCAGTCAAAAATACCATGCTTTCCCCCTTGGCACCCCAGTGCCTTGCATACACACATAATCATGTTGATTGTGTTAGGCCCACTGGGGCCCAGGGGACAGGGATGGTATCTTTTTACTTTACATCTATCATAGATGTCCAGTACAAAATCTCATGCCTGCCCCCAGGGCCCCCCAGCATCAATTGAATACTGTTTGGCTTTTTACCCATTTTTTTAAAGAATGCTCTATAATACAACATTTTAATCCATTATTTAAATTAAAAAATCACGGGGGAAATCCCCCCGAAAACCCCTTGATTGTTTCAGGCTCCCTTGCTCTGCTCAGTTGCTATGGCATTTTTGGTGAAATATTTATGCCCCTCCACTTACAAAATTCACTAGCCACCATGGGATGTGTTGGAAACGGGGTGGGGGGAGCCCAGGGACTGTGGTGGGAGCAGGATGTGCAGGAGCCCTGGGATAGTAGTGGGAGCAGGTTGGGGAGAGCCCAGGGACTGTGGTGGGGTGGGGAGAGCCCAGGGACTGAGCTAGGAGTGGGATGAGGGAGCCCAGCGACTGTGATGGGAGCAGGTGGCCGAGCCCAGGGAGTATACAGGGAGTAGGGTGCGGTGATGGCGCACAATAGTTCATAGCCATTTTGTACATATTGTCCATTTGGCATTTTTGGTGGGGCCTGGCCTGCCCACATTTTGCTCAAGGGAGGGGGGGCAGGCCAAAAATGTTTGAAGGCCACTGCCCTAGAGCGTAAAAGCAGGGCATACAAAGTTTATGCACTGGTGTTACATTGCACTTTTACATTCCATGGGGTTATACAATGACCCCGCTTGGTGGCTCATTTGCTCAAGTCTACCTTTAACTTATACAGACCTTCAAACTCGACAATATCAATTCTGGGATGGTCAAGCCTGAGGCCATTTTAGCCTTTCACGTGGAAGAACAAAATGGGCATGATAGAATCGTTGCTTTTACCATTTCGTTATCCCAAGCGAGTTGATGTTTTAAATCCTGCTTTTCTGCACATGCACAGTGCCAAGATCGAGACAAAATTCCAGGCTCCTTTTTCCTCTAGGAATGCTGCTTGGGTAATTATCTTTTCATCAACTGTGATGGTAGGATCTTTTTCATACGCCCAGTTCTTCTTGGTAGGCAGCTGTTGTTTTTCAGCCAACACAGAAACCGACATTCTGCCCTAGACATCACCCTTCCCATCCCTATTGTGTAAGCCCTCCGCGTTGCTTCTCGCTTGTCAACGCTGGAGTGAGGGTCATTTGACAAGCTTTTGGCGCGACTCCCCTCCGTGCATCAGCCCACATGAGGGCCTATTGGGGGCAGCACTCTCTCAGGTCGTGGACTAGTAGACAGGCACAAAAATAAAACCCTAAACTAAACCGCTGCACAAATGCGCAGAAATCCGACTTCACCTACAACAACATAATTGGGAGGGAATCTGTTTACGGGTGAAGTGGAATTTTGGGTAGATTTAGCCAATTCTGCTTCACTGGTGGTCATTTTGCCCACCCCTAGTAATAGGGATCGCGCAGAAGCAGGCCCTCCCACCCCCCAAATTATGCTCACTCTTTTGAGCATGTATTTTTACACCACATGTCCAAAGGGGCTATTTATTTCTGCTATCTGAACCAGGAACGCATGCAAATAAAGACACTGGGCGGCATCACGAATTTGGTGGATCTGGAAAAAATTGTGGTAAAGTGACGGGAAAGGATTTACTGCCACTTTCCCACCCCACCGAATTCGGACTTTCATGGTGAAGGACGGGAGAAAGATCCAGAGTGTAATGGGAGACCTTTCCCCACTTTAACACCAACAATTGGAGGAATAATCGAGGGCAAAATGACCACACTGATAATTCCTTCAAATGCCCATGGCGTCCAATGGGCTACACAAATGGGGATTAACTCTGCTTTGGCTCACTTGTGATCTTGTATATTCGTCAGACCGATTGGCAGAAACAGTGCATTTCTGGTAATGCCCACTGTCTTCAATAGGTTTATTTGATGCAAGCTTTCAGTAGGAGAAAATAAACCAAACCGCATAATAAGGCATGTTCATTTTGACTTCTCCAGACTCTGAAGTTATCCATTGGTTCTAGTCCATGCTCGATAGTTATGTTAAGCCTTCCACCAGGTTCCCTATGCCTGAAGGGGGCACATTTACAGAATCTTCCACAACCGATAAGGAATATCATGCTTGGATAATGACCACAGCAGCTTTTCCAGCCTGTGGGGCCGCCCATATTTATTGGACATTTGTAAGGTGCTTATACAACAAATGTGTTTTCAAGGCACCACAAGACAAAAATGGGGGTTGGAGGGAACAAAGGAGAAAGATACAATAACAGTCCTACTAGGCCTTGTGGCATTCAAACCTTGCAAGTGCAAAAGAAGTGCAAGGGGGTTTTGGTGGAGTACTGGTCTGTTAAAAAAACAAAGTGTTAAGGTGGGAAGGGAAAAGGGTGAAGAGGCGAGGTGCAAGTGCCAGGAAATGCAGGTATGTGCTGGGAGGGTGGAGGTGATGGGAGGGAGGTTCTGGAGCTCTGTAGTACACAGAGGGAACCAGGCTGCCACTCACTGAGGCAGAAGAAGGTGTTAGCAGGGGAGTGGGAGAGTCAAGGAGGAGGAGAAAAGGAGGATCTTGAAGAGCTTCCGTAACTTAAGGAGATCCGGCTCAAGCCTGAGAGGGGCAGGGAGGCCATTCCCAAGGGAGGCTCCTGTGGAGGAGAGAGATCTACCCTCCACTCTTTCCTTAGAGAAGCATATGATTTGCATAGAGTTGGAGCTAGCAGACCGAAGGGCTCTAACAGGGAGGTAGTTGGGGAGAGAGAGTTGGATGGAGCGGGGTCCCAGGCCCCTGAAAGCATTGTGGATGATGAAGAGGGTCTTGAATTTGATCCTAGCAGCAATCGGGAGCCAGTGGAGAGAAATTGGAGCTGGAGAGATGAGGTCCCTGGTTTTGAGGACAATGATAAGTCTCGTAGTCCTATTATGGATTAGTTGAAGGGGATAAAGGTAGGATGAAGAAAGATTGAGGAAGAGGTTTTTACAGTAGTCAAGCATATAGAGGACCAGAGCTCTGGAGACATTGGAGTTTCTGGGGAAAGGCGAGGAAAGGGAGAATACCTCTGAGGAGGTGCAGCTGATAGTTGTCCTTCTTGGCAAGGTCCGCGATTTGAGGAAAGAAGGAGAGAGAGGAATCAAAGATGACACCAAGATTTTTTGCCTCACAAAGGGATGAGGGGAGGGGACCCATAGATGGAGTGCTTGGGCAGTAGTGGGAAGGAGCCGTGGCAAAGGAGTGGTTACAGAAATCAGCCAGGGAAGGTGCTAGAGAAGCAATGTTGTCCTTGATAGTTCTGGAGGAGCAAGGGAGCACATGGGGCCAGATTACAGAAACTTTGCACCGGTGCAAGTGCAAGGTTTGAACGGTATTAGTACTAGGGCAAGGTTCGCCATATTTAAACACTGGGACACATTAAAAAACCATTGCACCTTTGCACCTCGACAAGTGCAGTTTGGCATATTAAAAGGACCAGGGCAAAAACAGGAGACAGGCCAGTTTGTCAGAGGATGTGTCAGATGCCCGCCACTTCAGCTCAGCCACTCTGCACTTGCATTATAGAGAGGTCAGGACGAAGGCATACCAGATGTTGTGCTTGGGGGCAGGCTTCATTTGGATCCTCATAACAGGAGCAAGGATATCCAGGGTGTTGGTGATAGAAAGTTGAATATTAGCAAGGGCAGTGTCGGTGTGGGTATACGTGGCAGGAGTGGGAATGAAAGTGGCAGCAAAGGCAGCAACTGACACTCGCTTCATCGGTCGAATGCCGACGATGGAGACAGGCAGTGTTGGCAGAGGCTTAGCAGGGGGACCTAAGAGATCCAGATGAGACAGGAGGGAATGGTCACACTAGGACAGCAGTGTAGTGAGAAGGTTGGAGATAGGAATGTCTGAGGAGATGAGAGCATCCAAGGTATGTCTGGCAGAGTGTGTCGGACCGGTGTAACGCTCACCTGGTATCCACGGGGAAGTCACTCAGCTTGTTCTGACCTTTTACGACCTAGAACCCTTCCCTGGAGACTCTTCGACTGGAGACTGGGCCTGAAACACAGGATTGGTAGAGTTTAACTCCCTATTGTCTCTGTGTGCTTGAACCCCTTCTTCCCCGGGGTCCAACCCTTCCCTTTGATCCACAGCTCACCTTGTTTTCATGGATGGTGTGCTCTCCGTCCTGCTTTCAGTGCAGGGGCACGTTGATTGATGCGGGCTCGTTGCTGCCTAGTTACTTCACTGGCAAGAGTCCGACAGGTAAGTATAATGAGTCTTTAGAACAGTTCTCTAACTTCGTTCCTTTCCTTCCTTAGATGATGGCAGCGTCCGGGGATGGCGGCGTGCTGCTGAGATGAGTAGCGCTGAAGGTGAGTGAGAGCACGATGCGCGACGCATCCCTTTCGTATTTGCATTGAACTGAGTTCTTTTTCTGTGTCTTTTAGGTGCTGCAACGTTTGCAGCATGGATGCCGGTTATGAAGAACAAATGCGGTGGGTAAGCGCGGTATGCGGCGCCTCTAGATGTTTCCACGCTAACCTGGAGTGTCTTTTCCCTCTTGTAGATGGATGGGAAGTTCCGGAGACAGAGTTCCCCCAGAGCGGCTGGGATTCAGGTAAGCGTTTGAAGCTCGTACAGTATTTAAAAATAAGCAAAGATTTGCAGAATGCTTACTAATGCCTTTTTTCTGTTCTTTTCCCTTTTCCTTAGGAAGCGGCGTGCCGGGATGGGAATGACACCACCGAAGATGCCCGCAGAACAGAAGGAGCGATGAATGATGGGCAGAAGCGCCGCAAGGTAAGGCTGTTCCTAACAGTGTTCTTGTTCTTGCAGGAGCTGAGCGCAGAAGAAAGATGCAGGCCTACTGGAGACCGATCCGAACACGGTGAGTGTCACGCTGCAGGTGCAGAAAACACAAAGCATGTTTCTCAGCCTGGATGTGGCTTAAATAGTCTCTGAGTATCCCAGGTGTCGCTGGGCTGAACCACACTCAAAAGACTAGACCGCACATGCAGTTCTGGGAACCGAAATATGTGGGGGCATCCATCTTGTCCCCATCAAAGCACTACAAGTCCAATCCCCAATGTTATCCAATGGGAGTGAGTCTGGTGCCACAAGCGCAAAGTCTGAATCCAAGTGGGTCTTCGGAGGGATGGAGAGGCCCTTGAGGGCCATGTAGGTGATCGTGGCCTGACTCCAGCCTGACATCTTGGAGGGCTAGGGACATGAGGGGCAGGAATCATGACAACCGGATGGATGAATGGTGAGGGAAAGAGCATCGCAGAGTCTGCGGAAGAGTCCAGTGGCCGCCTCAGGAGAGTTGAGGTAGGTATTGTAATCGCCAAGGAGGAGAAGTTTGGAGGAAGAGGCAAGAAGGGAAGAGGTGAGGTCAGATCACTCTGAGAGGAATAGGGTGACTGGACCAGGGGTCCTGCAGATGGTGGCGAGAGTCATCAAAAGGGTTGGAGAGACGTTTAGCCTTTTCATGAGGCATTCGAAGGAGAAGGACTGAATGGGAATGATAGTAGCAGGGATCCAATCAGGGAAGATCAAGACCACTACGCCTCCAGACTGGTTAGGCCTGGGCTTGGAGAGGATCTTGTAACCCTCAGGAAGGAGTGTCTCAAAAACAGTGACAGAGCTGGCAGTGAACCACGTCTCAGTGAGGGCCAGAATGTCAATGTCAAAGTTTTCGAGAAGGAGACCGATATCAGAAGCTTATTTGACGGCAGAGCGAGAGTTGAGGGTAGCTAGGTGGACCTGGTTACCCCCTTTGAAGGTTTTCCGAGGAGGGGTACAGGGACGTGGTATGTCCATTGGAGGTGGAGAAGGGGCAAGAGGGGTGTCTGGAGTAGTGCTGGGAGAAGGTAGGAAGTTGATGAGAGACGGAAAACACCTATCAAGAAGGAGAAGGTTAGGCTGAGAGCACTTGGCTATGACAGTGCCATTGTGATGGACATTTATGATGAACCTAGAGGATGAGAAGCCCACCAAGAGTACTTCCCATCTGGTGCCTCCATTAATGGGAGACAAAGAGAGAGGACAAAGACCGTATGTGTAGTCCATAGGTCCAGGGAGGGAGCGACAAAGTGGATGTCAGTGACAGTCTGCCTGGGAGAAATGTTGCCATAGGTGTCAACAAATTAATGAAGTTTTACAGAGTGAGAGATATGAGTATTTACACATGTCCACTGCAATCCTCTCTAGGTGTGATCCTATAGGAGTTAATTAATGTCACATAATTTGTCACAAACCCTAAACAGGAGTTTGAAGACAAAAGGTGCTGCAGAATTCTGCCTTGAGTCATAGGGTGCCTTTCTGAAGAATAGTTTGGTATAACTTCTGTACGTTTCTCCATACATGCCCTTTCTGTTCCTGAGCTCCCTTATTGCTGTCCTTGGGCTTCTTATGTCCCACTCATTATTTGGGCGCTCGCTCCTCTTTAATCAGCTCGTGCCCTTCTTGCTTCTCTTACCCCGTGCCCCCTCAATTTCCAATCCTGTGTTCCTCCCATGCATTACGTCCCCTCCTCCTTTACTTCTCTTCTTGCTCGTTCTATATTTAGGGGTGGACTGGGTACCAAAGGAGGCCTTGTAAATAATGTTGAAATTGGCCCCATATTACACCTCTTCAGCAAGCCCAACCCTTTTCCTATGAGAACATTTGGTAATAAAATAGGTTACCACACAGAAGAGGCCCTGGGTGCAGAGGCCTACTGGGAAATCTCCAGAGTTCCATGTAGGCCAGTTCAACCCTGTCTGCACCTTCTGCATTCCTGGATTCACTCCCTCCTTCTCGTTTTGTTTTCTCTCTGAGGCACATTTCCCCACCTCTAAGAACATATTCTACTGTTATCTGCAGGATGCTTACCAGATGATATACGTATCGGATACCAACCTGAATTATTTAATACAGAGCATACGGTGCAACAGGCTATGCCAAATGTTAAGCGCTGGGTGCCTGCTTTATACACTGATTCCGGTCACACGGCAATGTCAGTACTGATTTTCCAACGCTATGATCTACTTGGTGTAGCCTTAGCTTCACTGAATATTTAACAAGCTCATCAGAGACCATGCTCACTGCTTTTAAAGTGTTTTTTTGTATTCCGTATAAATGCAAGGAATGTCTTGTAAAGTGCACCATTTAGCTGAGCCTCATTACAAGTTTGGCTGCAGCCTTGCCAGTAAAACTGGCAGGCTGCCGCCAAACTTGCGAATTATTTCCAGTGCCCAGGAATGTCCATTAACTGGGTTATTACAACCCCGGCGGACCCGTTAATTGCCCATTCCTGGGCGCTGGAAAATATTCCTCCCCATTCTCAATGGGAATGGGGAAGCTCAATGCACCGGCAACATGCGTGAATGGTGTTGGTGCATCCTACACGCTCTGCTCGCGGGTGCCGGTTCGCCCGCAAGGTCAGACCTGGCATGCGGGAGGGCACCCGCCCGCCGAACTCGGAGTATGCCAGTCCGGTACCTACGGTACCGGCAAGCTTACCGGTACCGTAGTTACCAGACCAGCATACTCGTAATGACCCCCATAGTCTTTCTCCCACAACACCCTTTACGTTCTGAGGCTTGCTCGATGTAATGTGGGCATGGTTTGACACATGATTAAAGTGCTGCTTTCCGTTCATAGCAAAGCTCTGCACTCTACTTGACCAACGTGCAGAATAGCTCCCTTTGCCTCAAACCACTTATCTCACAAAACTATCGATATTTTAGTTTTAAGCACCATGTAAATGACTGGAAATTGGGCTTCATTAAGAGTACGACGGTTCAGTAACAAACAGTGCTGCATTATCGCACTGCTGAAATAAAGGTTTAGTTTTGAGGTGGAGGAATTTTGTCAAGCAAAAAGCTAGGGGGAAATCCACAACCTCACTGCCTCAAAAAATCATCGAAATTGGCGGAATTACCACCGGTGGTAATTCTGCTGAAATCCCCATGGATTGGTATGGACTCAAAAAAATGGGGCTAACACTGCCTGCCACCACTTGTAATCCTGCAGTAAATCCGCTGGACCAAGTGGCGGTAACAGTAAATCTATTTGACGGTATTCCAACAGATTTACTGCCGTAATACCGTAATACTCGTAATGAAAGCCTCTCACTTTTGCTAGTTTGAAAAGATTTAGTTATTATACAAAAAGTCACTATACCAAAAGAAAGCAGTGTAAATGTTTAAGCAGTGAAAAATTGACTGCAAGTCGAGTCATATGTTGTTCCTTAAAATTCCAGTAAAAACAGAGCTGCGCATCGAGACGGCAACATACTGCCACGTGGTGGGTAGAAGTGTTTTAATTGTTTTAATTGTTTTAATTTTCAATGATCCATTTGATTTGGAGCAAGAGTCAGCTGAGAGGCTATGGATACCCACCTTTTTCTGCGAAATGGCCTGGGAACTGTACATAACAAAAATTGCTATATCCTCCTGCTTTGACATCATGACACTGGCATGACCTCCCATTAGGAAAATGTTGCATGTCCTATGCTTCCCAGGTATCTGGTGCTGTGAGGAGGGGTTAAGTTTGACATGAGAGGGGAGGTATGGAGGATATATGCACCCCGAGTATTTTATTGTTGTTCCAAGTTTTCTATGCGTCTTCATGCCTCACCATGTCCAACCACGGGATAGGGCAGGTGATGAAAAACGCATGCTGAGGGAGCCAACACACCATAACATAATAGAATGGCTCCTATCAACCAAAGGGTTCATTTTACCTTGGGTTTATGATTGACATTATAACCCCAGCCTATCTTCTGTTCTGTCATCAGTGATGAATACTAGTCAAAACCTGTGGGGCGAGTGAGTTCTTGTCCCCATTGCTTGTGCAGAGTTGCCCCTAAGTGATCTCTACTATTCACAACACACCTCAGAACTGAACCGGTTTGGGACATGGGCCTGCTACTGCAGACGTCAGTTTTTCCACTCCTAAATGTAGACTTTCATTGTGAGCTTACTCGCAGTTGTTGATTGACTGCGCTTAACCTCCTCCCAATCCTTTGGCAAGATGTGCTACCGATGCAGCAAGGAGACACAGTATGCCTTGCACAGTCGTGAGGAAGACATTTTCCTTCCATCTGATTTGAAAATGTCAGAAGGGCATTTTAAGACCTTGGCTTCTTCTGCATCAGCCCAAATCGGTTTTAATCACTGCCGTGGGGGGGGGCGGGTTTCGGGGGGAGTGAGCTGAAACAGTTCTACGTTTTTTCTCCGCGGTATTTTTCATTGTGGGTTTTTTCATCGCCGTTTTTTTTCTCGAAAAACTCGTTTTTTTTTGTTTTTTTGGGGGGGGATTACCCCCCCAAATCTCCCCTTTTTTTCTTTTTTTTTATTCCCTTACACCCACAACCATATATTTAATTTTTTAACCCCCCCCAAAAATAAAACAAGTTTTTTTTCGAAATAAAAACGGCGATGAAAAAACATGCGATGAAAAATACCGCAGTGAAATGCGTGTATACCGCTGAAACAACTGATAGGCTTTAGAAGTATTACACCAGGCTGGAATCATGTGAAAAGAGGGAATAACCAATAGTGTTTTTGTTTTTTTAAAGAGAGCAAACGAGAAATGACCAGAGTCATTATCAAATAATCACATTGATGCAGAGTACTATAAAAGAGCTCAGGTTCTTGCAAAATACTGACAGAATAGAGCAGAAATTGTAGAGAGAATTTTCAGAGAGCTATACCTTGGACACAGGAAGAGACCTACCAGGAGAAAGAGGAAAGAATTGGCTGAGAGTTGTTCTTCAGACACTGGGAGGGACCAGACCAGGACAGAATGTGCAGGGGGTGGGGGATCCTGGGAGTGACACCCCCATGCTTGGCTGGAAATTCAAGCAGCATATTGATTACAATATTCATAAAACTGTAGCAGGTATGGATTTTGGCCCAGGAGAACAACCCATGACGGGAGAGCAGACAATTGCCCTAAGCAGGAGAGAAGAGAAACTTCCTGGCAGCTGTTAAAAGCTACTGACGGTACCCCAGGAGTGCATCATGTGGCTAGATGGTGTAAATATCCAGGCCAGGCAATTAAGTCTAAAGCGAGGGGCAAGAAGTAGTTGCTGCTAGCAGAGTGTCAATAAGTGAGTAGGGCACGATATCGTTAGGACTTAGATTGCCAAAAAGTGAGCTGGGTGGTATATCCCAGCAACATCCTTCTTAAAATTCTGGATAAAGCTGCGTATAAGCAATATCAATCATTCATTGAAGCTGAAAAAATCCTGCATGTCAAACAATCAGGCTTCAGACCAAATTATAGCACTGAGACTGCCCTTATAGATCTTCAGTCTCACATGCTACAATTTATCAAGGAAGGCAAACTGGGCATGCTGACCTTGTTGGATCTATCTGCCGCATTTGACCTGGTGGACCATGGTATTCTGTAGGAAACACTTGGACACTTATGTCAATGCTCTGATCAATTACTTGAATGGTTTCTCTCATTACTTTCGGATAGGGAAGCCAGAATTCAATGGGGTGAGGCACGATTCCCCAACTCCCCTATTTGGTGTGGCGTCCCACAGGGGGCAAGCCTGTCCCCACTGATCTTTAATCTTTATGTCAGACCTCTATGCTTACTACTGGACGACATGGGTGTGTTTTTCACGAACCTCGCGGACGACACACAGCTTGTCATTGAAATTACAGGAGATTATGAAAAAGATGCGTCTACATTAGCAGCTATATACCATATCATAGAGACCTGATTGTTAAACAACTAGCTTTGTATAAATGGGGATAAAACAGAGTTAATGATCTTTGGCACACTTGCCTCCCAGACCAAATTGGTCACGACATACTGTAAATTTCAAATTGGCGCTAATAATATCCCCGTCCTTGAAAAAGTGAAAACATTAGGAATCCATGTGGAGGCTTCTCTGGCATCTGACGCACATGTCAGTCGTACCATAAAAAGCTGCACCTATTCTCTTCATCCGCTCCTGCGTATCTCACAATAATGTAGCAACTATCGCCCGAGCCACAGTATTATCCAAATTGGATTACTGCAATTCCCAGCTTGTTGGGGCCTCAGGAATAAACGTGGGTAAATGCTAAGTGACATAAAACAACACTGTGCCCATTGTTAACAAATTGTCTAAACGAGAACATATTACTTAGCATATTAAAAAACTAACATTGGGTAGCCATTCAAGACAGAATTCTCTTTAAAACAGGATCAATTGTCCACAAATGTGTATATAGCACTGCCCCTCTATACCTAAAAACCTGATCCCCCAATACCCGCCGACCAGAGCATTGCGTTTGGCTGGAAGAAAACGGATCAGATGTCCAAGATATAAGCAAGAAAAAAGCTTGGGAAAATCTTTCACTGTCAAGGCGGCTAAATTATGGTACCTTTTGCCCATCTCGCTGAGGGAAGAAAGCAATCTGAAAACTATTCAGAAAGCACTGAAAACTCACCTGTTTAAGTAGGTAACCCCCTACTTCGCACCTACTAAATTCTGTCTTCCTTACTGGGCCTTCTGATTTTACCTACTTTTATCATGTTAAATGGATCGTCTTTTGTGTTTTTGTTACAGCGCCCCGATGCCAGTGGGCTTTCGGTGCTCTAGAAATACATAAATAAAAATAAATAAATAAATCCATGAGACTGAGAGTGGTAGGCCCAGAAAAAACTTTGTTACCCGGCCTGACGCATGTACAATAATAATACTTATTATTTCTTGTTTGATGCCCCTGAGTCCTTTGGGCGTTAGTCTTCCACATCCTGACAAAGGAAGTAAAGTTGTTGAACTTCACATATGATTCATGTTGGATCTGTTGCTGTACCACAGATGTCACATAGCAGCAAATATCGGCTGTTGGGGCACACTGCTGCTAGTGTGTCCAAATGAGTCCATATCCTCTGGTCACCATGTTTCCAACCCTTGCCTATTTTAAAGAAATTGTTATTATCAGGTGTGTCAGTCAAATAGGTTCTTTGGAAGAAAAGGTTATTCAGTGAAACAAAGGACTGGAAATGAAGCACCTTGCAGTCATCTCCCTTCCACCTACTTCCACCCATCCCTACCAGAGGGCCCATTTGCTCCCCTTTCTCCCTCATGTTGTCCATTTTGTAGGCCACTGCCCTGCCCACTCTCTGGCATTCATGTTGTTGCTGATTTGACTCTTTGCAAAGTTCTGCTTTCAGCATCTTCTTGCTGTTGCTTGGAAGCATTCCGTTTTGGCAAGGGTTGAATTTACCAGAAAATCTCGATTTGCACCACAGTTTTGCCTCCTTGGCTTCCATTGTTTAGCCCATGGTAACCAGTTGTTGACTAACAACCCAACCATGATCCTCAGATGATGTATACCATTTTGTAATTCTCTGTAAAGCAAAGGGGAACTGGTTACGTTGCATCAGATCGTTGTCATGCTATTGCTGGTCAACTTACTGTAGGATGGGGTCCTGTGGTCAGCCTTCCTGGGCTTTAACCTCTTCCATCCACTGCCGACTAGATAACTACCCCAGCCACACAGTGGGCCTCATTACGAGTCCGGCGGTAACCGCGGCGGTAAAACCGCTTGGTTACCGCCGGACTCGTCTTACCATTCCGCCTCCGTGATTCCCGGAATTACCGGGGCATTACAACCCTGGTTTTCCGGGAATCACGGAGGCGGAATGGTGTTAATCTCTGGGAATGGGGATCATGGAAACACGGCAGCATCTCGTAATGCTGCCGGTGTTTCCTCGTCCGCCTGCAGGCGGGCGGTGTGAAACCCGCCAGGTCAGACCTGGCGCGAACATCACCTCCCGCCTGGAGGAGTCGGGATCAGGCGGTCCGGAAACAACGGTGGCGGCCAGTTTACCGCCACCGTTATTTCCGGACCACCTGACCTGTAATGAGGCCCAGTGTCCCCATCTCTGACCTCCATAATGGAGCAGCACATGTCCTGGCCCCCTCCACTTTGCCTTCACGCCCTTTCTCTACTCCCACTGCTCTTCTGGCTCACAGCAGCATCGGCTCCTAAAAGAATCAATTTTCTCCCCAGTTTCAGAAGTTTCTTCTTTTCCTGCCTGGTGTACTATGGACACTTTGTTGCAGTACTGCACCAGGGTCATTGTAATTGTGGAATGATCTCTGCCCCCACACAAGTGACGTGGAAGGGTGACTTGAAGCAGATACACATGTACAAATGAAGGGCAAGCACTGACGCAGGATCGCCAGCATGGGATGGCAGCTCTTTGAGCCCTCTGGTCTGCTCCTGGGTTAAGTTTTATCCTCTCACACAATATATAATTGTAAATTAACACTTGTTCCAGAATCTTTCGATCTGCCTCATCTTTGCTCCTTCTTAGCGCACATCATAGGTTCCGACTGCACATTTCAGAATGAGTTCCCTCAGCCGGATTTATTTTTTATTTATTGGGTATTTATAATGCACCTATACACAATGTGTTTCGAGGCGCGACAAGAGGGTGGGGGAACAGGGAGGACAGAACGAAAATGATCCTACTAGGTCTTGTGACGTTCGGATTGTGCAAGTGCAGTAAGAGAAGTGCAGTGGAGTGGGGATGTGGGGAAGTGCTGGACAGATCAGAAGGGTCCATGAGAGAAAGCAGTTGCCAGGGCAGGCCAGGTGGACAGAGCCAGGTGAATGAAGAGAGTGCAGGGGAAGGCAGTTCCAGATGCTAAGTGCGAGGTAAGGGGCTGGAAGGACTACATGGGTGCAGGACCAGACCAGCTAGTTCGGGGTGAGAGGCCCGAGGAGGGAAAGTGCAGGTTGAGGAGGGGGTCAGGGAGACCGAGTGCAGGGGTAGGCTGGATTGGGGTGGGGGTGCCTGGTGACCTGAAGAATTTGAAGGTACCAGGCAGCCAGTCAAGAAGCAGACAGGG
Organism: Ambystoma mexicanum; assembly: GCF_040938575.1. Lineage (NCBI taxonomy): Eukaryota > Metazoa > Chordata > Amphibia > Caudata > Ambystomatidae > Ambystoma > Ambystoma mexicanum. The sequence goes on from NC_090921.1 coordinate 1,342,110,406, forward strand.
TCATTAGCAGGGGAAGGAGAAAGGGCAGGAGGAAGAGAAAAGGAAGGTCTTGAGAAGCTTCTGGAACATAAGGAGATCCGTCTAAAGTCTGAGAGGGGCAGGGAGGCCATTCCAGAGGTAGGCATCTGTGGAGGAGAGAGTTCTACCCCCCACTCCCTGATTGGAAAAATGTCTGATCTGCAAAGAGTTAGATCTAGACGACCGAAAGTCTCTAGCAGGGAGATATTTAGGGAGAGCAATTTGGATTTAGATGGGTACCAGGCCTCAGAAAGCCTTTTGGATGATGCAGAGGGTCTTGAACCTGATCCTCACAGCAACAGGGAGCCATTGGAGACATTTTAGGGCTGGAGAGATGCAATGCCTGGGCTTGGAGCCAAGGATAAGTCTTGCAGTCCTATTATGGATTAGTTGACGGTGGTGAAAGGAGGAGTTAGGCAGATTAAGGAAGATGCTCTTGCAGTAGTCCAGCCTGGAGAGGACCAGAGCTCTGGAGACATTGAGTTTCTGGGGAAAGGTGAGGAAAGGGAGAATGCCTCTGAGGAGGTGCAGCTGAAAGTGGGCCTTCTTGGCAAGGTCCGTGATGTGAGCACCTGCCAGCAAGTACATCTCCCTGTCATTGCTTCTTCAATGCTTCGTTTTTGGAGGTACATGCTTTGCGGCAACAAGAAAGAAAGCAATGTTATTGCCTGCCCCAAGGGTTAAGGGGCAGAGAAAGTATGCAGGATAAGGAGAACCTCTGCTAGGGAGTAAGCAGATGAAGACGCAGAACTCAGTAAATCCATCAAAATGCTGGCAAAGTGCCAAGTCAATAAGAAGAACATAATGATTAAGTCACGTGTACAAACTGTAAATGGACAACAGACGATTGTGGTCAAGTTAAGGGAACTGGCCCTGTTTTGCAACTTTCTACACAAGTTTGATGACATGGTAAGAGACATGATGGGTGACATGATAAGAGACACTAAAAATAACAAAATGCAAAAAAAGTAACCAAGAAAAACAGATAGCACTCGACAAACCTCTGCTGGAGAAAGACTATGACCACCCTCTTACAAACATTTCAAATACACCATATCATACACAGCCACGGATGAGCCATGATGTACATCGTTTCGTCCACAAAGTGAGCCTACATCAAATAGCAGTCAAGAAATACAAGTAAATGCCAAACAGGACTGCCACGGATGTGGAGATGAAATCACAAAAACTGCACTTTTTCAGCTAGAAATAAGGACTGTGCGGCTTGTGGTTAATGGGCCTGTGCCTGGACCACAAACAATGCTTGTACATACATACTTATGCGGTAACACTTTCAAGATGTTTACTGATTACGCATCCCTTGTTCCTCTATTGAGGCCAGGGGGGGAAAAAGACCCTGACATGCAGTTTAGCCAGATTAGCCACACGGCTCCAATACTTCACGCTTAAGAAGGAACATGTCCCTGTTTGGAGAAACAGCCGAGCAGACTATTTGTCGAGCATCGAGACTACCAAGAAAAGAGTAAAACACAGGAACATGTCCAAGAGATGAATGCTTCGTAGCCAATAATGTGTGTGAAGATAGCAACCGGGCTATTAATGAAGAAGAATGGAAAACGGCCATAAGTGTGAATGCCACATTGCATTGTGAATGGTTGGCCCGATGAACGACTACTACTACTACTACTACTTTCACAATGACCATTCAGGCAGATAGCCCTGGAACTCAAAGTAACCAAAGAAGTACTGTTCTACGACGAGAAGGCACCCTCTATATTCCCAGTCAGGCACACCATGACAAAAAAGGCTCACCAAAAGCATTTGGCTCTCCCGCTCTTTCCAAGTGCTATATTTGTGAGGCCTGCTGGTGGCCAGAAACGCATGCAGATGCAGTGACCTGGTTCTTTAGGAGGACACACCACTCTGGATCCTCATGTTAGTATAAAGGTAAGTGCATTATATGGCTCCAGAATGTCACCTGAGTACAGCAGATAGGTATATTAGGGAACAGCAACTGATCCATTCACACTCCAGTAAGCTTGCTCTCCAACTGTAAATCCACAGAACATTGACCCAGTGCTCACTCAACATTCCATGACAGGAATCCATTCATGCTCCCAAGCACACCGGCTTGCCCACAGAAATAGCCAGAAAACAACGCCTCTCCCGCTTTACACACAGGGGAAACTAAGAGATGCAGAAACAAATACTAATAAGAGACCTACAGGAAACACCACACCAGCACAAGACTGCAACAGCAGCATACACTGGCAAAACTAAGAGATGCAGAAACGAATACTAATAACAGACCTACAGGAAACACCACACCACCGCAAGACTGCAACAGCAGCATACACTGGCATTAACACTCCCAAGAGGAAACCCCATACTACCATAAGACTTTACAAACAGCACACATAGCCACTCACACTCCCAGGCACACAACCGTTAGAAAGATTTGCATCCACTGCAGAAACAACTGCCCAATCATGCACAAGTCACACCCACACATGCACCCTAGCCACCCTCTGGTACAAAATACCTGCCTAAAAGAAAATAGATTGGAGTTAGCAAAGGGCATAAAAGGAGAAAATAAAGAGTATCGTTGGAACCCTGTGCAGTGCAACAGTGATGTATAATGGTATAATTGTTGCAGGACACTCACAACTATAACCATTGGATCTCCACCACACCACCAAAGATCCCTGCGGCTTCCAATCGTTTCTGCCCCGGCAGCCGTTTTGGTGCATTCCCAACTAATCACAGCTAAACTCGTAGGGATACATGTATCACCCTTACTGTATTAGCTGGGTCAAACTGCCTAATTGTCAACATCCTAGCAGCAACTCAACATGCAAAACAGTTCTGGGACTCACCAAGCCATTCCAGAGGACAGTACTCCAACTCCTGCAACCCTCCACCCTACACTATGCCATGTAAGGCAACTTCAACCATTTCTGAAACCCATCCGGTCATTCCAGAAGGTGATGGCATACGATACAGAACTGGACCCACCACCCAACGACCTAACACACAGGCTACAACAGCCATCACTGGCATGACCACCATTCCTGGAACACACCTGGTCATTCCGTAGGACAACAGCATTCCAAAACGGGACCGGCCACTCCAAGTGCAGACTTAAGTTATAATTAGAACACTCCACACCTGTGCTACTTTTAACGTCCCCCAAGATAAGGCTAAGATGAATTGAAAGTGTCCATCGGTTCCAAAATATCCAAGAAAACCCTTCCGGCCATTGCAGGAACAGATTAACATACAGGACAAGACAAATTTACCCACACTTGCACAGAAGACCCAATGGGCCTCATTCCGAGTTTGGAGCAAAGGGATACCGGGCACCGGTAAGGACACCGGTGCCGGTAATCCCTTTGCGCCCTATTCCGAGTTCCCTTAGCGGGTCCCTTCCTTAACGCCTGGTTTTACCAGGCGTTAAGGACGGGAACCGTTAAGGGACTTTAGAGCTAATTAATTATTAGCGCCTTCCCAATGAGCCCTGTGGGAATGGGGAATGGCTTTTTCAATGGGGACTTACCAGTCCCGCAAAGGTAGGAATAGACCTGTAAGTCCCCATTGAACGGGGGCGGACTCGATACTGGTAGTGGAGGTAGTCATGGCACTAATAGCGCCATGATTACCTCCATACTCGGAATGAGGCACAATTTCTCCTATAAAATGATGGGGGTCATTCCGAGTATGGCGGTAGGGGGTTAATGGCACCGGTAAGGATGCTGGTGCCGTTAACCCCCTACCGCCACATTCCGAGGTCCCTTAGCGGGTACCACCAGGACCGGCTGGTCTGACCAGCCGTCCTTAGCGGGACCCGTTAACGGACCATGGAGCTAATAACGGGCCCGCAATTTGCGGGCCCATTATTAGCTCCTTCCCCATTCCCATTGAGCCCTATGGGGGCTCAAATGGGAAAGGAGAATGGTTTTCGAAATGGGGACTTACCGGGTCCGCATAGGTCGGAATGTCCCGGTAAGTCCTCATTCCGTCTGACCGGAACCGGACCCGAGTTTGGAGGCAGCCATGGTGCTAATAGCACCATGGCTGCCTCCAAATTGCAATGACCCCCGATGTCTCGGCAAAGCAAACTGGACAACCACCTAGGTATCCTTGAGTGCAGTAGCCAAACCACTAAATACCGTAACTAGGCAGACCTTACCCCAGATATGGAGAGCCTAGCCCCACCTAAACCTGCATATTTATTTATTTATTGGACATTTGTATGGCGCCTATACACAAGTGTTTCCAGGCACCACACGACAAGATGTGGGGGAGGGGGCGACATGGGGAATCACAAAAGTAGAACAACGAAAACTGTTATATTGGCCTTCTGACAATCCTACTATGAGCAGCACTGTAAGAAGCGGTTGGCAAGTGTGAATGTATAAACCAAGCTTACACTAGCCATACATCTCCACACCCCACTAGGAATTATAATTGTTTCTTTCGTTCCTTGGTTTTCCTTGGAATGTACACAGGTGGACTCCCATAAATAAAACAGGGTGAAAACTAAATAACTTTATAATATTTTTTTTTCTGCCTATAAGGATAGAATTCATGTCCTGTGATATTTAGAATTGTTTTGTTTAAATGTAAAATCTTTTTTTCAGTGGTTTGTCCTTTTGAATTGTTTAATTTTTTGTATATTTTCTTTACTTTACCTGTTTCCAATTATTATTGTTTTTTTACGGTGCATGATTTATTCTGATGCCGTTAACATGATTATAATATGTTATGTATTCAAAATTGAACCTGCTTCCAGATAATATTTTGTTAAATGACATTGAGGCTCATGCACAAAAGATTGTTTTATGTGTTTCATTAAAATAACGAGAAATACTAATTTTTGTATGATCAAGATTCTGCATTGTGTCAAATGTATATCTTCAAAGCAATGATCTTCTGATAACATTAATGACATAATTATATGCAAAGAAGAGGTTAAACATACATAACTTAGGAGCAATAGATTTAGTCTGTGGTAATCCTTGTTTAAAACAGTTTAACACACAAACTGAGGTTAGAGAAAATAAGGTGAGCATTGGTAATGGATATACCGCATCACCATTACTTTATTCCCTGTGGGGACACAATTTTGTGATTTTTGTTACAATTTAAAGAAAAACAGCATTGCATAAAATACAGGCCCAAAGACCTAAACATTAACCGTCTCCACTCATTATATGGATGGGGGACCTGACTAGAGACATGAAGCCACCACGTAAAAAGATGAATAGTATCAATAAAATAACTGGCACAAGACACCAAAAATTAGCTACTGCTACTCGTCTTTGATGATTAAAGCATTTAGTCATGAAGCAGTTACAACAGATCAGGATCCAATTCCTGGAAAACGATTGAATAAGCATCACAGTGTGAATGCAAGGTGGACACCCCTCCCACTGCAAGGGTAGATTCTTGGTCTAAAAAGCTTTCCAACCCCTTAACCCGCACTAAGCTGTGATCTCCGGTTTCAGCCAGTACATGTAAGTAGAGCTTAAACCTCCTTTTTGGTAAAGGGCGTTCCTCTGCCCATCAAACACAGAGCGCGGCTAATTAGACCTGCAGACGCGAGGTTCCATTAGAATCTTGCATTTGCCCTCTAATGTCCACTCCAACCCCTGTGTCGACCTGTTTCCCACTGCCCCAGACTGCAGGCTTCTCCATTCCTAATGGGGGGCTGGGGTATCTGAGGGAAGTGATGTCCTCACCAGTGATTGTTGAGTTTGGAATATGGAAACGGTGGTGGTATTTCTGCAAACGCCACTCAGAAAGTGGTCTGTTGAGGGAAGTTGCCCGAGCCCGCCAGTCTGCTCCTTGATTAAAATGGAGGCTCCCACACAATACATTACTGTAGGGAAACACCCGTTCCAGAATCTTCCTGTCTGGCTCATATTTGCTCCTTCATTCAATGATCAGAGGTTCCTACTCTGCAGACAACCAACCCCTTTGCCATTTTTTATTCCTTTGCCTTTTTTGGGGGAAAGTACCCTCCCACCTCCCCCAGCCCCCCGCCCCACCCCACCTCACCCAACCACAAAGCTAGGTTAATGCATCTGTGCTGCCTAAATGCACTGTGTTCCCAGGCACTGGCTATGCCCGCCCAAATTCAGGAAGTTAAAGGCCGACGACAGCACCCTGCCGAACGCGATGAAAAGTGGGCACTACATTAAGAGCCTATGAAATTGCTCCTTTATGAGAGAAGAGTGTTTAAGTTTAAGCATTCATTAACAGGCGGCAGCCACAAACGTACAGTGGCAGAGTGGAGAAGCTTGCTGTGTCCATAACTATTCTCAGCTTTTAGATGGCTCACGCCTCCCTCCCGGTGATTAACATCTCTCAGTGAAACCAATTATCTTCTAAATTGCAATGAAAGATGGACCTAAGGAAGGACTCATTGATGTTCTGTGGCATGGGGAGAAAAGGGAGGGATCCACAGTGAAAGGGGATAAATGCGCCTATTGCAGTTGTGTGTAACTGGCAGACAACACATGCAGGTCCTGGTGAGATAGTGATACAGGTGTCCTTGCTGTACTGGCACCTGTAGTCAGCTCCCATCACCCCGAGAAGGGGCCCTGTTTGATTCCCAGCACATGTATCACCACTGACCCACCACCAGGCCACATTTTTTGTTTCTATCATTCTTTCGGTACATTTTGGAGCAAAGAGACAGTTTATGTTTGAGGATCAGCCAGGTCAGAGTGCAGAAAGTAAAGGCACAACTGATAGAGTCATGCAGGTACTTGGAGGGACATTTGATATCAGGTGATCACTCAGCCCCAACCACCACCCACTTTTTAAAACTGTCCTGCAGCCCCTCCAAAAACATGTGGAGTCTGGCGCCACTCCTGCTGTGGCAACAGAACAGTATCTTGACTCGATTCCACGATGGGACCGGTTGTGTTGGTCTGGGTCTTGTTGCACCTCAGTAGCTTTTACTCAGAGGCCAAGCTTTACCCCTACTGGAGGCCATGAAGTCATTCCGCCTTTGTATGCATAGGCTGAGTAGTGTGGGCCCCCCTTGCTCTTGTTTCTGATACCCTAATACCTGGGATGAAGAAATAACAGTACAGACAGAGTATTTGTTCGTGGAAAAATTATGGCCGTAGGCTTGTTTATTTTCTACAGAAAATAACACCACACAATAATCATAATGACCAACAATAAAAATCGCTTTTGGGCACCTCGTGTCCAGGGGATGTGAAAGCCCCGCCTTCTCCTTGGCTATTTTTCGTTACCCAGGGGCATCCGTTCCTGGACACGTGCCGCCGCTGCCTACGTCTTTTCTTCTACCGTGTACCGGAGAAAAGTACTCGGCGTTCCTGTTCCATGTTCTTTGTCTTCTTGTTGTTGGGCGGGTTGGGTGGCAAAACGCTTCCTATACCCCTTTTCCAGGCCCTGGGAGCTTACCCGAATGTGGTGAGCTCCTACCTGGCTATGTTTTTCCCTGCCTTACGTCGGGGTACTTATACCCCTTTCCCCTTTGTTGTACCCCTGGGGGGGCTGGACTTCCTCCTGCCCCCCCATTGTCTTTCCTCGCACCTTTCCCCATTTGTTGTTGCATTCCCCTGGCAACGCAGAGGGTGGGGGCGCCGCTTTGTCTGCCCCTCCCTCTTTGTTTCGTGCCGTTTGTTCCCCCACCCTGCTCCTAACCCCCCATGCCCTCCATCGTGTCGTACTTTGTATGACACGGGGCCTGGGGCATAGGCTGGGTAGTGTGGGCCCCCTTCGCTCTTGTTTCTGATACCCTAATGCCTGGGATGAAGAAATAACAGTACAGACAGAGTATTTGTTCGTGGAAAAATTATGGCCGTAGGCCTGTTTATTTTCTACAGAAAATAACACCACACAATAATCATAATGACCAACAATAAAAATCGCTTTTGGGCACCTCTTGTCCAGGGGATGTGAAAGCCCCGCCTTCTCCTTGGCTATTTTTCATTACCCAGGGGCATCCGTTCCTGGACACGTGCCGCCACACCTGAGTGGGTGTTGCCTAGGCCGCTCAGGTCCCCCCAGAAAGCGTCCCTAACTGCATCCCCGTGCTGCTAATGCTCTAAAAATGTTATCTGAAAATACTCCCATCCCTTTGTTGGATAGGTGTACGCCATCCTGATGGAACAAATCCGGGTCATTCTGTGACCAGCCATGTTTTATTAAATGGATCCCCGTGCTCCTGCAGTACCTTTCTACTGTCTTGTTTAGCTTGTTTCTAGCTGTTTCAATGGCATGCCTCCTGTGTGCCCCGTACCAGACTCTCCGGGTGATGATCTCGGACATAAAAATGTCTGTTTTCCACCGGCAGTGTGCTATCGCCCTTAATGACTCACACATGTTGCGCATTAGCTCGGCCCTGTTTGTTTTGACCATATCGTTACCCCCAAGGTGTATTACCAGGTTCTCGGGAGGGTCCCTGAACCCGATCAAATCAGACAGCCGATAGTGAATGTCTTCCCAAAGCATTCCTGGGAGGCCCACCAGGAAGTTATCGTCTTTTTAAAATGCAGGCCCTCTTTGAAGTCTTCTATCCACCTGCCTGCCCGGGTCACGAAAGAATGGCCGACTAGCCATGCTGATCTGTATGGGCCTGTATCTGCATTTGTGGATGGGAAAGGCATCATATCAGATTTTTCCGTACATATTTTTTGAAGCATTGCGACCTCCACCCCCCAATTTTCTTTACGCCCATTGCTCCCAGGCCCCCTGCCCATGCCGAGGTGGCTGCCCCTATTCTGAAAGAGTGGGTCCCAAACTCGGCTGCATCCCACCCTGCTTTTGCTATGGTTTTCTTTAGTATTGCTTGGAACTGGTATCTGCTGAGGGCTCTGCCATCCCTGTGTATCAATAACTGTCCCGCGACTTCAGGTCGTACCTCCAGAAATTGTTTGGTAATGCACCTGGGCAATGCTCCCTTTCCTTAATGCAGTTTAGCTCTATTGCTCTTCCCTTCCCCATTTGGTCTGTCTTTGATTTTCTCAGTATTATCGACATGCCTTTGGACCCTATGCTGACGTCGCTTTTTGCTAACCCGTCTCCTGCAACTGTATTGCGCGCTACCAGTTCCCCGATCCTGAATGCCCCATAATACGCTAACATGAAAGCCGTTCTGAATAGCCTAGTCTCATAACTGTCGCTACATGTGTTATGCAATAATTGTAACAGTTTCACCACTTTCTTAAAATTCAAAGGTCTCCTGTTGTCTGGTTTCCTTCCTTCCAACTTTGCCCAACCCTTCATTGCATATTTTATCCGTGGGCTAACTGTTGGGTCTATCACCCAGGCCACTTTTGACGTATATGCGACCGCGGCCAAATGAGCTGCTGCCCAGCTTTTCCTTTTTCCTTGTGCAAATGCTTTCGCCAAAAAATCACACATTTTGGAAACTGTAATTTCCCCCACTTCTTGTAAACCTGTTCCTTTTAACACATCAATCACATGTTTTTCATACTGCTTACCAGTCTTGCATGTTATCGCGCTCCTTGCCAATCTTTCTATCACTTGACCTTGCTCTTGTGGTTCTTCCTCCTCTTCTGAGTCAACCTTGTAGTTAACCGATCTTTTTCCAGCGCTTCTAGTGGGACCCATGCCTTTTTTGGCGTGGGTGTTTTCATCCATTTTGCATCCGGCCGTAGCTCTCTGAACTTGCCCCACTGGAAACGAGACAATGCGTCAGCAACCATATTTTCTTCTCCAGCGATATGCCTCGCCCTTATGTTAACATTATTCTTTAGACAACCCAACGTTATTGCCCTCATTAATTCCAAGACCAACGGGCATGATGCGCTTCCGTTATTTATCACGTGCAGTACTGCCATGTTGTCTGACCAAACATTTAGCTCTTGGTTGTTTAGCTCTGCTTGCCATGCGCACAGTGCTACCCAAATCGGAAACAGCTCTAGTAGCGTAATATTACTTGTCCATGCAGCCTCGTGCCATGACTCTGGCCATCCTTCTGCGCACCATTCTGTACCCAGTATCGCTCCAAACCCAAAGCCCCCGACTGCATCAGTGAACAACACCCTTTTGTCTTCTTCATTTATGGGTGTTTGCCATATCACTGAACCGTTAAATGATTTAAGGAATTCGCCCCATACCTCTAAGTCTTTCTTGATTCCCCCACCAATTCTGACTCTGTGGTGTCCCTCCTTGGCCCCTCTTGTTCTCTGTTCCACCCTCCTCTGGAATATCTTGCCTTGCGGTATGACTCTGCCAGCAAAGTTTAGTTTCCCTGCTAGCGATTGCAATTCCTTAACTGTGGCCTTGTTTCTCCCTTTCAGGTCTTTGATTGTGCCTAGTAGGTCTGCCACCTTCTCTTCCGGGATCCTGCACACTCCTATTCGTGAGTCAATTTCGATTCCTAAAAATTGGATTATTTGTGTTGGGCCCATTGTTTTTTCTTCCGCCAACGGGAAGCCCCACTCCCTCGTTACTGCCATGAATTTCTTTAATGTATCCTTACACAGCTTGGAACCCTGTGGTCCCACAAATAAAAAATCGTCCAGATAGTGAACCACTTGCGCCTCTGGCATCTCTTTTGTGAGTGCCCATTGTAGGAACGAGCTCACTTTCTCAAAATATGCACATGATATGGCGCAACCCATTGGGAGGCATTTATCAACAAAATATTCGCCCTCCAATGCATGCATGACCACTTCTGTGACTCCCTATTTACTGGTAGTAGGCGAAATGCTGACTTTATGTCGGCCTTTGCCATCCATGCCCCTTGACCTGCTTTACTGACCACTTGTACCGCTTCCTGAAAATCTGAGTAATTCACTGAAACTGCCTCTTGCTCTATGCCGTCGTTCACTGATGCCCCTGGTGGGTATGATAAGTGGTGGATCAGCCTAAATTCGCCTGCCTCCTTCTTAGGGACCAAGCCTAGTGGTGAGCATATGTACTCAGAAAATCCTGGAGATCTGTAAGGGCCCCCCATCCTCCCCAGTTCAACCTCCTTCCTGATTTTCTTGCCCACCAACTCTTTGTTCTCTAATGCGGATTTTAGGTTTCTAGGGGTATTCTGGGACCCGTGCCCCTTGAAAGGGATGTTGAAACCCTCTTGAAATCCTCGCCTGATTGACTCAGCTACCTTCTGGTCTGCGAAGACCCGTAGCCACTTCTCCATGTTCTCGATCTTGACTGGTGTGGCCCCTTTCTCTACTTCACCCTCAGTTCCGTTTTTCCTGCACCCTGTGCGTGCTGGATGTCGCTCGGGTGCATTTGGCGGTACTATGTTCCCCCTTACAATTCTCGCATCTGTGACTGAATTTGCATTTCTTACCCCAGCTACATGGTATCCCATTCTCGAAATGTCAGCATTGGGCTGTCCCTGACCTATCTGGCCCATTGCTCCCCCTACGGCCCCCTTGGGCTGTTGGTAATATGTTGCTCTGCCAACTTCTCTAAGTGTTGTACTGCCTGCCCCGAAAACTCTGATCCCTCGTTCTGTCATAATAGTTATCGTATCTCCTATTGTTATATCTGTAATCACTTCTGTAGTCGTTCTGCCAATATTGCTTCCTATGATAGCTTCCTGCACTACCCTGTTCCTTGGTATCCCATTTTTCGTTTAGCATGTTAAATATATACAGGTTGTAGTTTTCCTCATCCCAACCTATGTCTGGAAAGCAGTCCAATTCCTTCCAAAAGTCGTGGTCATATTCTTTCCATGCCTCTCCCCCAAATGCCTTGTACACCTTCAAAACTTGCTGTTGGTATGTCACTAGTGATGCCCCGTCTTCTGGGTATTTTTGCAGAATAATGGTGGACATTATCTGAAAAGCCGCCGTCCAATTATCAAAATTCCTTGCTACTGGTGCCCTTTTTAATAAGCCCTTCTCATCCTCTTTTATATCCTCTAGTGATACATTCTGACCTCTTCTTTGTACATCTAGTAATGAAAAGAATGCTATGAGCTCTTTTCTCCATATCTTTTCTTTCACCTTCTCACTAATGGACCATGCCTGTGCCTTCAAAGAACGACCTTGTGCATCTTTTCCGACTGTGGGCCTGCCATATTTTGTCATAACTGTGGCTGGTTCTAGCGTTGTTACCGAGGTCGGCCCCGTTGGAGGCACCGTCGGGCTGGTGGGCGTCCCGTGTGGAGTGGACCCTGGCAGGACCCCTTGTGCCACTGCTTGTGGTATGGGGACCTTGTTGTCTGCTGGCCCTGGCCCTCCTGCTCCCTGACCGTCACCTGCCCCCTCCTCTGTTGCTTTTTTCTTTTTATCTTTGCACATTACCCCCTTCCATTTCACCCATGCCTGCAAATGGTCCCTCTCCTCATCTTCGCTACTTTCCGTTTCAGACATTACCGTTTTTTGCTTCTTCTCTCTCCCTCCACAAGCTCTGGGCGACTTACCCTGAGCCGTGATGCATGATTTTAACATTTTCACAATTTTGTCCCCAATATTATTATCAAATTTTTCAGTACCTTTTTTGTTTCCTTTCTTCTGTTTTTTCTTCGGCACCTCTGTCTGCTCTTGCGGATCCCGTGTTGCCTCTCTCGACCTTTTCTGGCCTTGTGGCAGCGCAGCCTCCTCTTCGCTGCTGCTGGAATCCTCTAGTAGCAAAGGCGATATAGCCCTAGCCCTTTCCTCCTTTTGCATCACCTCCAGCACCCATTGTGCTCCATACTCTTTCTCTGCTTTCTTGGCCCATGCGCTGAATTCCTGCGCTCTCTTTGCCCTTTCTTCTGCCATCTCTCCCCCTGCCTCCTTTTCCTTGCCTCTTGTGTGTGCAATCGACTGGATACTCTTTATTTGCACAGAATGGGTCTTCTGATGTTTCTTCGCTCCTCTTTTTGTACAGAATGGCTTTTGTTGTTTGTGTCCTTTTATGTCCTCGCTGTCTTGCCTTGTGCGCTGCTATTTTGGCACCAGACGCGTTATTTTTGTATTTGTTAACTGTGTAAGTTGGATTCTGACAGCTGTCTAGAACTTTGGACCACATGCACTGTCGCCTGCCGTTCTGCAGTTACACCAACGCTTTACATCACTGTCTCTTTAATTTCACTTGCGGCCTCCCGCATTTGTGGCACCCAAAACGTTAAATTTGCTCTGTGCCGTCCGGAGCCACGCCCCCTTGTTTCCGCGCTCCGTCTTCCTGTACTTTTCGGCCTCCTGTACTTGTGGCACCCGGAGCGTTACATTTCCTATGTCCCGCTCGGAGCCACGCCCCCTTGTTTCTGCACGCACTGTCTTCCTGTTTATCGCCGCGGACTGGTCTCCCTCCACCGACGCCGGTATGATGCGAGCTTCCTCTGCGGCTGCCGCCTTCCTCGCGTCCTCTTACGGCTGGCTGCTACCTCCGGATGGCTGCTCCTCTGTCTCCTTACCCGGCCGCTGCTTCCCGCATACTTCGAGTGGTTGGAGGCTTGATGCTTGCCGCTCTTCGGTTGCAAACGCTGGGTTCTCCTCGCATTCAGCTCCGACACGTCCTCCTCGCTCCAGTCTGCTCCCGGCCCAGAGACGGCCGGCTTGTGCCCTTCTTCGTGCTTCTTCTCCTGCAGTGGAAGAGGTAAAGGATACGAGAAGCCCGCAGAGGCAAAACGCTTCCTATCCCCCTTTTCCAGGCCCTAGGAGCTTACCCGAATGAGGTGAGCTCCTACCTGGCTGTGTTTTTCCCTGCCTTACGTCGGGGTACTTACACCCCTTTCCCCTTTGTTGTACCCCTGGGGGGGCTGGACTTCCTCCTGCCCCCCCATTGTCTTTCCTCGCACCTTTCCCCATTTGTTGTTGCATTCCCCTGGCAACGCAGAGGGTGGGGGCGCCGCTTTGTCTGCCCCTCCCTCTTTGTTTCGCGCCATTTGTTCCCCCACCCGGCGCCTAACCCCCCAGGCCCTCCATCGTGTCGTACTTTGTATGACACGGGGCCTGGGGCATTTTCAGAGTAGTCCCGGAAATAGGGGTCTGTGCCTTGTTGGCAGAGCACCGGCGAGGCACTTTCAGTGCCACACAGGATTTCGAGCTGGCTCTCAGCCTTCACCGCTTGCGAAAGCAGTGCCGAGCTATCTGATGGCGTCCAGGCAGAGACTCGAGGCGCCCGAGGGTGGCACTCTCCCCCATGTGCACTCTGAAGGCACCGCAGGGGGCGCCCAGGGAAGTCATCACACTAGTGTGCTTAACTTAAAAAACATGCGCCTTTTCAGTGAGGGCCCACCTGGAAATGAAGTCCTTCATTATGCGCGCACTGAAATCCACGGCTGGTTAGATGGCGGCTTTCCTTTGGAATGACATGGAGAGCTACAGGCGCCAGACATTGTAGCAATCTGATAATCTAATGCCATTTAATCATCTCCTCGATTTGCAGTTCCGAGGTGTTCTGAAGAGGTATGAGGAAGATGATTAAATGTTATCAAGTTTCATTACATAAAGGATTAACCTCTGCTTCAGGCGAGACCTTACTTAGTCTTGCGAAAGGGGGAGAGCTTAGTTAGGACAATGGCGCATTGCTCGAGGCGGGGCTGAGCTGTGGGCAGAAAGGGCAAGCCTTCTATTTAACAGACATTGCGCCTAGGGCGGAGACTCCCGAGCTGGAGGGGATTCGGGGCTCCGGACACTTTGGGGTAAACTGTGGAGAGACAGTCACGACAGCATCATGCTGGCGGTAGGTAGGCATGTGTTTTGAACGGCTTCATGCAGTCGCTGACTGGGTGGTGTATGAAGGCATATTAAGTTGGTGACTTGTAGAGTCTTGCAGCACAACCTATAACTCACTCCGGGTCCTGGACGTCTTTTCCATTTGAGCTGGCCATATAGACAGTACACAGTGCTACTACTCCCGCTTTGCATTCTGAAGCGAGGGAAGGGGCAGTGGTGTGAAGAAAATCCATCAACCTACCAGTTAAACCTGATTTTATGACCCTGATTGGTGCAGTCCTTGCGACCCAGGAGCCCTTCTTACCCATAAACCTGATGAATATGAAATTCTGGTGTCTAGTTAGTCTCGGTTGGTGGATATCTGAAGTAAGGGTCTCGCACAGAAAACGTTACCTATAGTGTGCATGCTGCCCTTTGCAGATCACCAGGTGCCCCACGAAAGGGGGACGATTGGAATTAGTGGTGGGGACAGAGGGAGAAGCAAGGTGCGAAACCTGAAGTGTTGAGGCGCGCAGATCGGAAGGACCCCGGTACGGGCGTCATCCTTCATGGTTGCTTGCTGCTGGTCCTGCCTTAGAAGCGCACATGGTGTGGGGGTTGGGACGTGTGGTGCTGGTTGCACTGCAGTGGTTGTAGAGTTTCCAGGGCCTTTCTATCTAAAAGGGGGAGAGTTTATGTCCGGTCGCAAAAGTCACGCGCCCCCCTGGCGGGACATGAACGAGTGAGGCGTCCGTGACCCTGCTGGTTGCCATGGTGCCTGCCGAGTAGCACATTTCCCAGCAGCTCATGCGTCACGGAATGTAATGCAGCATGACGTAACACACAACCCAGAAGCGTGGCGCTCATCGCCCGTGCATCGTTGGAACTTTATTTTCAGATTCCCCCATTTGTTTCAGTAGTAGAAATGTGGAATAATTATAGAAATGCTCATGCTTTGCAGGACAGTTTCTGTCCGGTAGATCGCAGTGCAGGCATGGATCAGAGAAGACCTCTGTATGTACTGTGTTTTCCTCTATGCCTGACTTTCAGCAGGGAAGCAGTGATATGCTATGTTAAATGATATTTACACTGAGCCCATCACTACCATATGGTCTTAAGGCACCTGGCCTTGTCCAAGAGGTGGCCTATTGTGGCCCGACTCGGATGTGATTCCTGACCTTGGTAAATGGGTAAGAAGGAAGAGGGTGGGGGAGGAGATAGAGAAAGGGGTTAGATAAAAGATTAAACAAGTTTAGTGAGGATGATAGTAAGGGAGTATGTTTTTAGTAGAAAGGAAGTGTGTTTCTTAGCTGTGATTAATTATAGATCAGCGTAATCAAAAAAATAGCTAAATGGAAAGCTCGTTTTAACATAAAGCCTGAATGTGATGGCAAGATCTAGACCTGACTATGCATTTTGCTAGATGCCAGTTTAGTTTGCAAAAAATCTCTCTACCCAGTGAGAGAGCTAGGTTTGCCAAACTTGCTGCACAGACGTGCCGGCTCCAAAAGATGGGCGTGTATTGAAGTGTGTGTGGGGAAAACATGGGGTAAAGTATAGTATGGGAAGAGGAGGAATGCTGGATTGGAGTTTAGTTAAATTAGGTTCTATAAGCAATGCCCTGACTGAAATTCACTGAGACTTCAAGATGTTTTAACTATATATCTTAAATATATAACTGTTAGTAATAGCCCAGGGTCGGATTGAGTAAGGTAGGAAAGTATGTCTGGGGTCGCAAGTGATAAGGGGATTGACCTCGAGATCTAATTGTACCTCCCCTTCTTCAGTTCTGTGGTATAGTGTACTATAACATGCATGTACATATTTAACTTGCCAAAATAGCAAGCCAATGAGGGAGCAATACACTTTCATCCACCTCCTCCTCACGAGATGGTGGTGGAAAAGGATGGTCTGAGATGTATGGAGGCCAAGTTATGGAAGTAGGTATGTGTAGGTGCAGTGAGGCGAGGGGGTGTCGGATAAATAGCAATGCTTACAGAGATAAGGAATTAAGGCAACTGAATATGTAGGATGGTGGAGAGGTTAAGGCTTTAGACAATACTTTGAGGATTTATTTGGGATTAAGTCAGGGGAATAGGGGGGGCATTAAAACAGTGTAGGGAAATGGGTGGATGTGGACCGTCAGGGAGGGAATCAAGTGTGGGTGAGTGAATCCCTGGCTGGTTGGGTGGAATCAATGGGTGAAGGAGTACAGTTGATATCTGAGTGCAGGTTGAGTGTAGCTTCTAATGAACCATTTGTATCCCCTTAGAATGGTTTTATTGCCCATGTTGAGGGGATAGACTGGACATACTAACCTCTGATTGCTTAGCTGTGGTGCTCCTCTGGGGATTGGTAGTGCCTTAGATAGAACATTTAGTGCAGTTATCTTTGGGCTATTTTGGAATTGTTGTGAGGATAGTGAAAGGGACTTTGCCTGCCAAGACGAAGTCAATATTTCTGTTATACTTGTGAGCAACAGAGTGCAGCATTTACTTAGAATTCTTGGGCATCCATGGCAGATTATAAACTGGCCATGAAGGATTCGTTTTAATTAGCAGTAAAGACAATTATTTAATCCAATGCAAAGAATCAGCAGGGAAACAGAATGTTGCAACTGCAGGTGAGAATGGTACTAGGACCAAGTTCAATGAAGAATCACTGAACAGAAACGGTACGGGTAATGGTGTTACTGGCAATTGAGATAGCAAGAGTAGAACATACTATATGCAATGCTTATGGTATCAAAAACGAGATGAGAAAGGGGGGAGCATAGCCTCCACCGAGCATGATCAATATCATTAATCAACGCAGGTGCACACGCCAACCCTTCCCGCCAAGTGGCTAAAATGTAAATGGCTAGGCTAGCTCGGTGAAGACCTCGTTTCTCCTTTTCTGCAGTTCAAAGGGTTAAAAGGACAAACCTTAAAGCCTGTATGGAACATATCGTCAAATGGATAGATCACTTCTGATAAAGTCTATGCAGAGTATGTGCTTGAGTGAATTGGTGCCTAGAACTCCTTTACATGGTGCAATACATTACCCTTTTAACTGCCCTTTTAAAATCCTGACCAGATCACTACGACAGGTCAGCCATAAAGGAAGAGAGTGCAAGCCTTTGATAATCAGAGGTGGGTTTCTGGATGTGTCTGCTGGTCCTATGGTATACCTTACAGACCCACATTCCACTGCTGGGAAGAAGATGTATACACAAATGTGCCCTGACTTATCGCCAGCCTTGGTATTTTTAAAAAAAAACCCTCTAAGAGTCGTGCTGCGTTGCACACGTCGGCGCACAACTCACAGGTTTTATTTTAATCGGGGTTGGCGCTCAGTCAGTGCCATCCCTGACTGAGCGCTAGTCCTGCTGGCGACATGGAGGGCATACCAGACACCATGGGGGGGAGCCAGGAGGGGTGACTGTCCTCCCTACCGCACTCGGCAACCCCAGGCTATAAGAAGTTGATAGATGTGGGAACACAGAGGCCTATAAATAATGGTGTTTGCAGTCTTTGTTTTGTGCCTTTGATGCGCACGCTAAATGTTACAGCTGTCCTCTTTCCACCTGTAGTGGAGTACTCTAAAAAGGAAGGCAATGACACTGGGCCCATGCCTCCACTACCTCAAAGTAAAGATTTAAAACCTGGGAATGTGTGGTCATCCTCCAATGTTTATTCTACTCACTACCATAATTGGTCTTTCCGTAGGACTCCCAGTGACAAAAAAAAGTCTCACTGAGTATCTAATTTGTTTTCCACAGAAAGAGGCAATTGTATATGCAAGGAATATGTAATTTTATGTTTTAAAAAAGATGGTAGTTTGAAGGAGATTGGGGAGATGCAGAATGTTGCATGATGGACACGACTATAGAGTTAAGATGTTCTAGATTGCCAATAGAGCAAAAGGTATTATGGATGTCCACCATGAGGAAAACTGTAATCCATGTTGGACACCACTGTTAAAAACCAATACTTCGGGATTATCCAATTTGTTTGCAAGTAATGATTTCTTCATAAATTCTGATTAGTGTCAAGAACCGAGGCTTCCTCCCCCAACTCCTCACCTGATTCTTCTGGGAAGGATTCTTTAGGGTTGGCCTCTGGCTTCTTCTGATCCCTTCTCCTTGAGGGAGTCTTGTCCTTTGGAGTTCGGACCTTCTTATCGTGTAGGTAGGGTCTGGCCCCTCCGGAGGCCACCTTGGCAGAGATGTAACTCTGACCTCGGGGATCCCCAGAGGGCCAGTCCTAATTTCCAGGGAAAAAGCACGAATGCAGAAAAAACCCTGTTTCCGGATGGGCTCAGATGGGGGACAGTCGGTTCCTCTCAATCGACAAGGAAGGCGTTGTTTGCTCCACACCAAAAAGGAATGCTGGTTGAATAGATGTCTGATTCCACAATTGTCCAGACTGTAGGGAGTATAAATGGAATAGAACACCAGAAGTTCTCCAAATTGAATGCTGATAAGAGTAAGGATATAAGGTGAAAAGGCAACACCATGTGATAAGAGACCGAAGATGGATATAAATAGGATTAGGACAAAAAGAATATTCTGAACGGTTTATGAAAGGCTGACCGAAAGGAAATAGAAATATATACGGATCTAGTTTAAATAAGCAAGAGCAAAAGGTTCCTAGGGTGTAGACAGAGCAACAGGGACCCAACAAGTGAAAGGCAAGGCAGCGCCGATAGAAGTAAGAAATACCGGCGCCCACAATTCAAAATAAAATATTAAAGGAGAGGCTGGGTAGCGAAAGAAACAGGAGCAAAGAAGGACAAACTAAAGGCAAAGGCACAGAACAGGCGGCGCCGAGACACCGGGAGTAGAAAGATGAAGAAGATAAGGTGGGATGCAAAACAGAGCAAACAAACAAAAGAGGCACGGGCAGGAAGGAGGAGGGTGACTAGGGCAGGATTCAAGGCGGTAAGTAAGTTCGCTGTAGGCACGGAAGGATCCACAGAAGAAACTCCAACACACGAACCGAGCGTTGACAAACAGATACAACGCACCGGCTTGTGGGAGGAGCCAGCCTCTTAAAGGTACGGCGGCCATCTTGGGTGAGGACTGGAGCGCGCGCTGATCATAGCCTCCAGCGCTTCCACAATCTCCAGTTCCTGACAGTATACCCCTTCTTCCTCGGGGCACCCCCAGGTTTGCCCGGATGAAGTCGATGGAACATCTGCACCAGACGTGGGGCATGTATATGGCTCACAGGTTCCCATGTCCTCTCTTCTACTGGATAATTCTTCCAATTAACCAAGTAGTATAACCGCCCTTTGCGGTAACGGGAATCCACCAAATGAGACACTTCATATTCTTCGGGTGTCGAGATCACTCAGGCAGTGAGCGGTTCACCGGTCTCTTGAAGGGATCCTCCTTATATTCTTTGAGAAGGGATACGTGAAAGACCGGATGCACCTTCCTAAAATAGTCTGGTAGCTGGAGCTTATATGCGACCGGATTGATTTGTTGCAAAATGGAAAAAGGTCCAAGAAAACGAGAGGAGAACTTCCCCCTATGAACCCATCTAGGTAGATACCTGGTGGATAACCAGACCAATTGTCCGACCTTCCAGCTTGGATGGGCGCGACGACCTTTGTCAGCCCACCTCTTCTGCGCTAGTTGACTTGCTTGGTGTGCTTCCTTAGCGAGCTTGTGCACATTCTGTAGGCCTTGTAGAATCGAATCTAGAGCCGGGATCTTGGTAGAAGGAGGACTGAGCCAGGGTAGGTGTTGAGGATGGTATCCGTATGTACAATAGAAAGGGCTCATCTGGATCGAGGTATGAAGGGAATTGTTATAAGCGAATTCCGCTTGTGGGAGGAAGCGATACCACTCTTCCTGTTGTGGACTGCAAAAACACCTAAGATATTGTTCTAAATTGGCATTAAGTCTTTCCGTTTGGCCATTGCTCTGTGGATAATATCCTGAGGAAAGAGCCTTGTGAATCCCGAGAGCTTGGCAAAGGGAGGACCAAAACTTCGAGGTGAATTGGGGTCCCCTGTCAGAAGCAATGGTCTTAGGTAAACCATAAAGACGAACAATGTCCTGGAGAAAAGTTGCAGCCAACTCAGAGGCTGAAGGGATTTGCTTGAAGGCAGAGAAATGCGCTAGCTTGCTAAAGGAGTCGATGGTCACCATGATTGTGGTCATGCCATATGACGGAGGGAGATCCACGATAAAATCTGTGGATATATGTTCCCAAGGACGGTCTGATAGGGAGTGTTGTTGCAACAACCCCAGCGGCCTTCCTGTTCGGTTCTTGTTGGAAGCGCATACCGAAAAAGCAGACACATACTGGTCTACATCTCTTCTTAAGGTAGGCCACCAGAATCCTCTTTGGATAAGATCAAAGGTCTTCCTAATTCCGGAATGACCGGATAGGGGGGTGTCATGACACCAAGAATGTATCAGCCTTTGCAACTCCTTAGTAGGAATGTAGAGAGCTCCTTCATGATAGAACAATCCATCCTTATCCTGGTTAACAGATAACGGAAGTTCGGAACACCTCTGATACTGTGGGATTAGGTCTTGAAGGAACGAAACTGTAGAAGCTAGGACTGTGAGATGCGGAAAAACCAGTTCATGTTCCTTATAGGAACTAGATGACTCTCCTAGGCTTCTGGACAAGGCGTCCGCCTTCCTGTTTTCTGTGGCAGGTATGTAAGTAATCATAAAGTCGTATTGTAAGAAAAAATACGCCCATCTAGCGTGTCTGGCGTTAGAACATTCTAACTGTTGCAAAACCCGAAGGTTACGGTGGTCTGTTCTAATGGTGAATTGATGTGTGGCTCCCTGTAGGAGATGTCTCCATTCTTGGCAGGCCAATTTTATGGCCAACAGCTCCTTTTCGATTACAGAGTAGTTGCACTCACTACTAGTCAGTGTCTTGGAGTAGTAAGCAACCGGATGTTCATAGCCGTCTTCAGTCCTTTGGAGTAAGACTGCCCCTACCGCCCCTGCAGAAGCATCCGTTTCCAGAATGAAAGGCTTGGCCTGATCCGGTTGGACCAGGATAGGTGCTGTAGAAAAACATTCCTTTAGGAAACTGAAAGCTCTTTAGGGTTCATCTCCGAATATGAACCTCACACCCTTCTTCAATAAGGAGGTCAGAGGGAGTACCTTCTTGGAGAAGTTGGGAATAAACCTCCTGTAAAAGTTAGCCAGTCCTAGAAACCCTTGTAGTTCCGTGACATTGGTAGGTTCCTTCTAATCCCTAATGTCCTTTACCTTATTAGCATCCATCTCAATACCATCCTTGGACAGTATGAAAACCAAGTAGAACACTGTTGTGGATTCAAATGAACACTTCTCTGGCTTTACCAGTAAATGATGGGACTGCAGACGCTGTAGAACTAATCTGACCAATGATCGGTGCTCAGATAAAGACTTGGAAAAGATTAGGATGTCGTCCAGGTACACTACTACTGACAAAAACAACATGTCGGCGAATACCTTGTCCATGTACCTCTGGAAGATGGCTGGTGCGTTTACGAGACCGAAGGGCATCACACAGTATTCAAAGAGTCCGAAGGGGGTGCGGAACGCCGTCTTCCACTCGTCACCTTGCCTGATTCTCAAGAGGTGATAAGTGCCTCTTAGGTCAATCTTAGTAAAGTACACCGCCCCCTGTACTGCCTCCAAGATATCCCGGATTAGGGGCATGGGATATCTATCCCGGATGGTAATCTTGTTTAGACCCCTGTAATCTATACAAGGGCAGAGCTCTGTCGAGTCCTTCTTGGGAATGAAGAATAAGGAAGCCCCACAGGCGGACTTGGACTCTTGGATTAAGCCGTTCTGTAAATTAGCGTCGAGGTACTCTCTTAAAGCCTTCCTCTCTGGTAGCGACAAGGGGTACATTCTACCAAAGGGTACCACCGCCTCCGGAATTAAGTCAATGCAGCAATCCTCAGGTCAATGGGGCGGTAGTTGTCTGGGTATGGTGTCCATAAACACCTCTGAGAAGTCTTGATAATATACGGGAACTGAGGCCACAGTGACAGGTTCCTGAACCCCACGCTGGCTGTGTTCTAGGGTGTTAGGAGAAGCAGACAGGTTCATACAGTGGGACTCACAGAAGGTCGAATTGAAAGAGACCCTGTTGGCAGTCCAATCAATGTGAGGGTTGTGTCTCCTTAGCCAAGGAATTCCTATAACTAACGGAAAATGAGCAGCACGGATCTGGTCAAACACCAAAAACTCTTCATGTTGGCCTAGCCTCATCCTTAATGGAATGGTCTCCAGCGTTATGGGTCCGGATGACAGGGGCCTACCATCGACCCCTTCTACTGGAATCGGGGTGGCCTTGGGTATAGTGGAGATTAGATGCTCTGCCGCCCACTTAGAGTCAATGAAATTTCCAGCAGCCCCGCAGTCTAGCATAGCGAACACCTCGGTGGGGGAATCCTCGGCCAACCACAGGTTGACCCGAAACACCATAAGGCTGTTATCTTCCGGGGTGCTCACTGCTCTTGTGTAGTAGCAAGGGTGCTTGTTATTTCCCCCGAAACCTCCCTTACTGTGGATCGGGGGTGGAAGTTTCCCTGTCGTCTAAGTGGGACTTCAGGACAGTCTCTCAATAAATGCTTCGAGGAGCCGCAGTACATACATAATCCTGCCTCTCTCCTTCTTCTTCTTTCTTCTTGCGTCAAGGGACCGCGAGCCGCCCCAATCTGCATAGGTTCATCCATACTGGGGTTAGTTCGAGGTGGAGGAGCAGGGGATGGTTGACTGGACTGTTGTGGGAAGCCTCTGGTTCTTCTTCTTTCGGATCTTCTTTCTAGGAGACGGAACTCGATCTGAAGTGATAAAGTCACCAATTCCTGAAAGGATGCCGGACGAGCCACTCTGGCTAGCTCGTCCTTGATTTCTTCACGAAGACCCCGTCTGTAGATTGTTTGCTGAGCGGAATCAGGCCAAACTGCCTTGGCTGCCAGCCTCTGGAAACGGGAGGGATAGGTCTGTATGTCCGTGTTTCCCTGTTGGACATCAAGTATTGCTTCCAGAGAAGAATAGAATACTTCTGGTCTATCAAATCTTTCACCAAAAACTTCTGTAAAACGATCATAGTCGCTCAAAACGGGATCATCTCTGGTAACCAAGGGTGTGGCCCATGCGACGGCGTTGCCGATTAGATTGGCTATGATGAACCCCACCTTAGATCTGGCAGTCTCATAGGCGTGAGGTCGGAAGGCGAAATACACTCTGCAGGCATCCAGAAATTCCTTCAGACCTCCCGGGTGACCATCATATTTGCCAAAGGAAAGGGGCATCGTAGGCAGGTCTCCACGATCATCCCGATGTAACACTACCTGCTGCCGGAGGGCTACGTTCTCTGTCCGTAAAGCCTGCACCTCTAAAGTAAGGTTCTGTAAAGCAGCTACCAACTCCTGATACCGCTCTAGTGAGGCCATGATGGTTATTGGGCGTTGTATGCTGTCAAGAACCGAGGCTTCCTCCCCCAACTCCTCACCTGATTCTTCTGGGAAGGATTGTTTAGGGTTGGCCTCTGGCTTCTTCTGATCCCTTCTCCTTGAGGGAGTCTTGTCCTTTGGAGTTCGGACCTTCTTATCGTGTAGGTAGGGTCTGGCCCCTCTGGAGGCCACCTTGGCAGAGATGTAACTCTGACCTCGGGGATCCCCAGAGGGCCAGTCCTAATTTCCAGGGAAAAAGCACGAATGCAGAAAAAACCCTGTTTCCGGATGGGCTCAGATGGGGGACAGTCGGTTCCTCTCAATCGACAAGGAAGGCGTTGTTTGCTCCACACCAAAAAGGAATGCTGGTTGAATAGATGTCTGATTCCACAATTGTCCAGACTGTAGGGAGTATAAATGGAATAGAACACCAGAAGTTCTCCAAATTGAATGCTGATAAGAGTAAGGATATAAGGTGAAAAGGCAACACCATGTGATAAGAGACCGAAGATGGATATAAATAGGATTAGGACAAAAAGAATATTCTGAACGGTTTATGAAAGGCTGACCGAAAGGAAATAGAAATATATACGGATCTAGTTTAAATAAGCAAGAGCAAAAGGTTCCTAGGGTGTAGACAGAGCAACAGGGACCCAACAAGTGAAAGGCAAGGCAGCGCCGATAGAAGTAAGAAATACCGGCGCCCACAATTCAAAATAAAATATTAAAGGAGAGGCTGAGTAGCGAAAGAAACAGGAGCACAGAAGGACAAACTAAAGGCAAAGGCACAGAACAGGCGGCGCCGAGACACCGGGAGTAGAAAGATGAAGAAGATAAGGTGGGATGCAAAACAGAGCAAACAAACAAAAGAGGCACGGGCAGGAAGGAGGAGGGTGACTAGGGCAGGATTCAAGGCGGTAAGGTAGTTCGTTGTAGGCACGGAAGGATCCACAGAAGAAACTCCAACACACGAACCGAGCGTTGACAAACAGATACAACGCACCGGCTTGTGGGAGGAGCCAGCCTCTTAAAGGTACGGCGGCCATCTTGGGTGAGGACTGGAGCGCGCGCTGATCATAGCCTCCAGCGCTTCCACAATCTCCAGTTCCTGACAGTTAGGGTTATTTTGAGCTCTAGCATGTATTCAGAGATTTACTCTTTGATATCCAAATTAAGTGCTTTTGTGTTTGTTTGTTTGTTTGTTTGTTTGTTTTACAGGTTCGATATTGAAATAATTTTTCTCTTGAAGAACAGTGTGGGTGCCCTATGGATATAAATATAAAGGTTATGTAATACATGTTATAAAGATTTGTTGACTACGTTTCAATTCTGTGTTATGAAGCAATACAATTAAGACTGTTTACACCAATTGCCACGCAACAGACTTGTTTTTGTCATTAGGAGTGCAACAGCGAGACTACCCACTGGAGTGAGTAGCTAAGTATGACCCATTGTTGATGAAGCCGCAGTGTTGACGGTTTTGCATTCTTTCTTCATCCAGAAGTTTTCAGAATTAAATTGAAAGATTTTTGACATTGTAATAATCAGAATGAGCTGCTTATTAGGGAAACCCATATGCCTTTCAATATGTGATCATGGTCATGTACCACCACACGTACCAACCACAGAGGATCCACCAATAAAATACCTGGCCTGACGTATTGCAAATTCCATAGTTTCTCAAAGACCAACAAGATTTTAGTAGGATTTCTCTGAAAACATCAGCGTCTCATTCTTGGTTTTGCACAGTAGTGTCACAAAGTGCAGTTTATTATTTATGTATTTCCATTTAATTATTGTATATCCATCTAGGCTGACTGTTACTAAACCTGCACCAAGGAAGGCCCTTTCCACAATACCCTAAACCTCATAAACAGATACTCCAAGTCTAACTCAGGGGTGTGAATCTCATACCTGTGAGCTTAGTTCTAACTCTATCTGCCCCAGTGATTCCAACAGCATGCAAGCTGCACAACTCCACCAGATTGTGCTAAAAGAGACAAGTGTTAGTAGAAGTCCAGGGGAAGGACAGAGAGTCTCTCTCTCTCTCTCTCTCTCTCTCTGTCTCTCTCTCTCTCTCTCTCTCTCTCTCTCATTCTCTGTCTCTCTCGGAATCAGAAGACCTGTATTTCTTATGAGATTGCCTTGGACAACCAGTAACTTGGTTTCCTTTCATTTGGCTTTAGGTAATACTGGACAGGATATGACACCTGAATAGAAAGGAAACACCCCTTTGATTGTGAGCCAGAATGTAAAAGTAACAAACAAACCAGGGAGGAGAATAGCCTTACGCAGGAGAGAGCTTCTGACATAGGTACATCCTCGAGGGGTGGAGCGCGGTGGAGACACAGAGCCAGCGTCAGCCTGAGAGCAAGCGAAAGCCTGAGCAGAACGCCGGAAGGCCATTGTAGCGAGTAGTGGAACAAATACTGCTGGTACGGAGTCACAGAGACCATCCCGCGTGACCACAAGAAAGCCATGGTGGGCCTGGGATCCGCTAAACAGCGCTTAGGCCAGTCGAACCTGAAGGAGCAAAACCACCCATCTGCCTACATATGCAGAGTCTACCGAAACGAAGAGACTTTGAGAGCGAATGGCCATAGATGCGAGAAAGCAGAGACCAAGAGAAGGCGAAGAGACACACAGCCCTGTGAACCAGCCCATGTCAAGTGAAGGTACCCGGTTGGTCCAGGAAAGGCGGAGGCAACAGGGACTGAATGAGCTGTATGAAAGAAGTTATAATACTGAAATGGGAATGTGAGAAACCCAGAATATATGTCTTGGGAGATGCCAAGAGAGTTGTTGAATATAACGGTTGACAAGCACTGGCAGACATTGAGAAATCAATTGAATTAAGTTTAAACGCTAGTTACAGGAGCATGAGAAACCCAAAGCGTAAGCCTTTGGGGAGGCCACAAGAGTTGTTGTATCAGTTGATTTAAAATGGTCCAGAACGCTATCAGAGAAAGTGTGAAACATAAAGAATATTAAGGATTTAATGTGAGAAAGCGAAGATTAAAAGACCACCACCAAAAGGGGTGTAAGAATAATACAGGAATGTTCAATAACCTCACTGCAACCAAATTTGTAAATCTATATTAAGAGCTACAGAGTCCTATAAGAGACAATCAAATAAACCTTCTTTATTGACTTTTACCCATTTTTTACAACTACAAGAACTTAATTTTTGGAAAACCTGGAAAAGAAGCCCCAGATGCCCAGCTAAAGGGAGACTACCAGAAGCTGAACAGTCTGGTGCTGTTTAGTTATTAGTTATATTGGTAGCACCATTTAAGGGTAGGTTTTGGGTAGAGGATGTTTTCTTTGTACTTTGACGATGGATGAGCACCCATAGTTGGTTTGATCAGGCAGGGAACATCCTCGTAGCAATATGTCAAGCTACGCATTTTTACATTATTGTTTAAATAAAAACCCTTGCAACTGTTCACAGTACATCTGACTCCTTCTGGTCCTCCACAGAGTTCATAAGTGCAGTTCTGTCGAGTTGCAGTCTTGGAGTTTGGGGGCAAAGAGTGGGTGTTGGAGGATACTGCAGATCCAAGTAGAAGCAGGAGGTGGCAGAGCAAGTGAAAATAGTTTGGTGACAGGTGGCCAGGAGAGGAGGTTGGAGGTAGAGTGGGTGAAAGTGCAGAGAAGTGTCAGAGGAGTGAGGAGGCAGTGAAGGTGAACAAGGAGGCGGTGAAGAGGAATATCAGACCGCAGGAGATGGAGAAGAGTCAGGAGGAGGTTGGGGGAAACACCTAGAGAGGAGAGGAGGAATACATTCAAGAAGAGGTGTAGAGAAATATTGAGAGAAGAAGAGACAGGTGGTGAAGAACTTATGGTTGTAGGAGAGGAACATGTTAAGAATCAACAGGAGAGCTCCCGGTTGGGTTATATACCTCCGTCCCCAAGCACCAGTTAGACAGAAAATACAGACTCCCTATCGAGTTATTCAGGCCACAGGTGAGGACTGGAACTGAAGCAGCTGATCCCCAAGTAACTACAGAGAAACAAAAGGACACGGTCAATCCCCACTACAGCACAGGGTAATAATAGACAGTGAGCTAGATGAATGAACCTACCTAGAGGGAGTACCAACTGTAGACAAGATGATGAAGTGCCCTCCTGGGAAAGGAGGGGGAGCATTGGAGGCCACCGTTCCTTGTTGCAGTCGAATACAGTGGTAGACAGCAACAGCAGAAGTTCAGAGTCCATGTTCCCAGGTAAGAACAGTTCCAAGAGTAAAATCCAGGAAAACATCTGATACAAGACACAAAAAGCAACCCAGTTCAAAGTTTTCCAAATAGTTCCAGGAAAAGTTCCAAAAATACCAAAACAGAAGGGTAATCCAAGCCAAAACTCAGTGAAGCAGAAGCTTGGTGTCAAGAGCCAGAAAACCAAGCAACGTTCAAAGTAATAATTCTCCAACAGCCAAGGGTAATCCAAAGGAATCCAGTCGAGCACAGCCAGAGGTCAAAAACCCTTAAAAACAGAGTAACAAAGCGAACGCCTGAACAAACTACTCACAGAAACATTGAGAATCAAACTACTACAGTCCGGCAAGGCTTTTATAGTTTGCTTCCAGGTTGAGGTCATGTGACCAGAGCGGAGTGACGTGCTCGCGCTTTGGCATCGTGGAGGTGCCATGGCAACCTCCAAGGACGTAGAAAGTGCTGTGCAGGGAGGTGGAGGTGAAGCCTGTTGCCGCGGGTAAGTGGAGCGGGGGTACCGCGGCAATGCTGCAAGGACTACGGGCGCTGCATGATGGAAGCAGAGAAGCCCCCATCCTGGAGTGGCTGTGAGAGGGAAGTG
The DNA here is from genome assembly GCF_040938575.1 of Ambystoma mexicanum. NCBI lineage: Eukaryota > Metazoa > Chordata > Amphibia > Caudata > Ambystomatidae > Ambystoma > Ambystoma mexicanum. The sequence goes on from NC_090921.1 coordinate 1,342,139,223, forward strand.
CGGCTCCAGTGCCGGGGGGTCGAAGGTATGACAGAGTCCCACCCCTAATGACCCACAACCTCCTAACTTTGATCTGTGAACAGATGAGTGGTGGAAGTATGAACATCTGGCGAGGCATCAAACATGAGGAGGAGAGTGAGAGATATAAAAGGATACATCAGGAAGTGCAGGAAAGATTCCCTTGTGTATGAGACTGCTGTAACTCGTTGAGAAGGTTGACAAGGACAAAGTATTGGAGAGGAGAGCTAAGTAGAACCCATAGAACAGTTCAGGTGAACAAACATTTGGTGGAAGCTCTGTGGCTCAATTTCATCTCACCCTGTGCTAGCCTTCAGCACTGCGCAGGCCTGTGCCGGCACCTGCCCTGAGTCCCAATCAAAGGGGTCGCCCTGAAATTTAGGACGAGAATTAGAGAGCCTCAATCTACAGACCAAACAGCCAGGAAATAAATGTTGGAACACTTACACCCCCAAGATTGTGAGTGACTGAGAAGGGAGAATATATCCCAGCAAGGTTTCAGGAGTATGGAACCCAGAGACTTTTGTTTAACCTAGAGACTTTTGTTGAACTCAGATACTTTGTTTTGACTGCAAGCAACTCCCTACCTGTCTGTAAAAAGAAGACTAGGGGTTGTAAGGTGACCGTGCGCTATTTGATACCGCTATAAGTAATTATTAAAGAAAAATAGTAGGAAATGGATCGGCAGCATCCACACACTTCCACTGGACCCCCTAGAAGGAACCAGACACATACATTGTAAGTATTTGAATTGAAGGTGAATCAGATGTGCTGGTCCTGAGTAATCAGTTTGAACATAAATCAATGAAGCTGGTAACACGAGAAAATACTTCTTTGGCTTCAAGTCTTGAAAACTATTTAAGTCAAATAGAGTCTTGAAATTTGTCTAACCGCCTTTAATTTCTGCAAATCATTTCTATATATTTAATTACCTAGACTCTAAAAGACTTGTTTCCATCTTGCATGATGATGTTCTTGAAAAGAATGGATTTGTTAGAATTTTGTACTTGAACAGTTTGCAAAACTGTTAATAAATGTACATTTTATTAATAAATAAATTTAATAAATAAAGTTAATAAAGTTGTCACTTGAGTCTGAAAAAAAAAATAATAATTCAACGAAGTCTTTATCATGAAATTAAAATAGAAAAATCTTGAAAATCAGCCGACACGTGTTTCGACCCTCGCGGTCGTTGTCAAGGCTGTGTGATTAGCAATACATGAGTTCAAAAATGAAAATGAATATTTGAACATGGCAGAAAGGACAAAATATTACAAAATAGGAAAACAAAAACATTGTCACATAAAATCAAGAAAGATGGTGTCAAAACAATGTCATACCATGATTCAGTAGTGTAGATGAAACAAGCAGGTTCATGTTGAGAAGTGAACAACCAGATGGCAACACAGAGAGTAAAGTGAAAACATTGTATTGACTTAACGGTCACGGAGATGTATAAAGTTGACCAATTTAAGGTAAATGTATTAACATGTTTGAGTCCCCAGATTCCCATATTAGTCAGAAGTAAAAATAATTGGGTCACCCGTGCTGGAAAGATACTTGTAGTGAAAAAAATGAGAAACAAAACCGGATAATTATGAAAAATCAAAGGCATATAGAGCAGGGGTGCACAACTGATTTTGACAGAGGGCCGAAAGTACCTTACATGAGGGCTATAGTGGGCCGAAAAGTAAATGTGGGCGGGGCGGTAGGCGGGGCGTGGCAGGAGGCTTTTTAAACCCCCAATTTGTACTAAACACATGGAAAAAGAATGTTTTTGAGGGGTAACGATTTTTATTTGCATTTCAAACTTACATTTTGTACTACACATTTTCCATTGTTATAATTTATTTCTATTTAGTTATTGTATCTTGCCTGTTTAATTAACATATACATTTTATTGACCCTAGATACACTATGCCCCATGGCCCCCTCACCCCAACCAAACACTATGCCCCATGTCCCTCACCCCCAACCAAACACTATGCCCCATGGCCCCCTCACTCCCAACCAAACACTATGCCCCATGGCCCCCTCACCCCCAACCAACCATTATGCCCCATGGCCCCCTCACCCCCAACCAACCATTATGCCCCATGGCCCCCTCACCCCAACCAAACACTATGCCCCATGTCCCCCTCACCCCCAACCAAACACTATGCCCCATGTCCCTCACCCCCAACCAAACACTATGCCCCATGGCCCCCTCACCCCAACCAAACACTATGCCCCATGGCCCCCTCACCCCCAACCAAACACTATGCCCCATGGCCCCCTCACCCCCAACCAAACACTATGCCCCATGGCCCCCTCACCCCCAACCAAACACTATGCCCCATCCAAACTCAGCACACACACAAACATGCACCCATACAGACCCGAACCCCCCACCCCCCCAACTCCAAACCCCCACCCCCAACTCAGCACACACACACACTCAAGCATGCACCCATACAGACCCGAACCCCCCACCCCCCCAACTCAGCACACACACAAACATGCACCCATACAGACCCGAACCCCCCACCCCCCAACTCAGCACACACACAAACATGCACCCATACAGACCCGAACCCCCCACCCCCAAATCAGTACACACACAAACATGCACCATACAGACCCGAACCCCCCACGCCCCCAACTCGAAACCCCCACTCCCAACTCAGCACACACACACTCAAGCATGCACCCATACAGACCCGAACCCCCCACCCCCCCAACTCAGCACACACACAAACATGCACCCATACAGACCCGAACCCCCCACCCCCCCAAATCAGCAAACTCTCAAACAAGCACCCATACAGACCCGAACCCCCACCCCCCAACTCAGCACACAAAAAACATTCAAATCAAAACATTCATACACATCCGACACACATCCGACACCCCCCACCCCCGCATCTCAACATACACACAAAATACATTCAAATACAAACATTCACACACCCCCCCACATCTCAACATACACACAAAATACATTCAAATACAAACATTCACACACCCCCCACATCTCAACATACACACAAAATACATTCAAATACATTCATACACATCCGACACCCCCCCCGCATCTCAACATACACACAAAATACATTCAAACACAAACATTCATACACATCCTACACATCCGACACACCCCCCCACCCCCGCATCTCAACATACACACAAAATACATTCAAATACAAACATTCATACACATCCTACACATCCGACACTCCCCCTCCACCCGCGCATCTCAACATACACACAAAATACATTCAAATACAAACATTCATACACATCCGACACACCACCCCACCCCCGCATCTCAACATACACACAAAATACATTCAAACACAAACATTCATACACATCCAACACCCCCCGCATCTCAACTTACACACAAAATACATTCAAACACAAACATTCATACACATCCGAAACACCCTCCCACCCCCGCATCTCAACATACACACAAAATACATTCAAACACAAACATTCATACACATCCGACACACACCCCCATCCCCGCATCTCAACTTACACACAAAATACATTCAAACACAAACATTCATACACATCCGACACACCCCCCCCAACATACACACACAAACATAAAGCAAATCAAACCCGACACACAAACACAGACAACTTACCGGAGACGTGCTGGTAAGCGGCAGGTAAGCTGGAACACTGGAATCGCACTACGACTGGCGTGGTGCAAGGCTGAAATGCCTTCCGGCATCAAGCCTTATGGACCACACCAGCCGTAGTGCTGGCCCTCCATTGGTGCAGCACACACGCATTTCGTGGCTCGTAGGAACGACGTGGTGCGTGTGTGTGCTGAGCCAATGAGGGCCAGTGTTTTCACCGGCCCGGAAGACAACAAAGACTTTCCTAATGGAGGGCTGCCGCGGGCCGCCCTCCATTAGGAAAGTCTTTGTGCCTCGCGGGCCGGTCAAAAGGGCATGGTGCACCCATGATATAGAGCATACCATGTGATAAGATGCTGCTGATGCAGATCTGGGAGAAGAGTAGTAGGCTGAAGAGTTAAAAGCGTCACTTAGAGAATTGAATAACAAGGGGTTTGGAATGTACTAAATTGAGCAGATTAGTATAGAAAGGACAGGAAGTAGCTACTTACCCTATGTCTTGAATCACAGAAAACTAAAGATGTAGCGTAAATGCTAGCCGTGCAGTCAATCCTTGTGTTGAAATAACCAACATAACAGAGAGCAGATAAATCTGTTATAAGTTGGGTCATTATGCTCTTAGGCCAAATATGATGTGAATATAAATTAAATGAAATATGGGCTCAGCTTGTAGTTAAGCAAAGTATGATCTATTGTAAATTGGGTCGGTTTGCCCTTGGGCCAAAATTGCTGTGGATTTAATTTAAATGCAATACGGGCTCAGCTTTTAGTTAGGCAAAGGAGTGAATGGGAGCAAGAATATACACTCATAGAACAAACAAAAGTGAAATCTGGGATTACCTGTATCGTATATGTTAAAGGGGTCCCCATTAATGGACGGCGTGACAAGAGCTTCCGCCTCGCGAAAACAAATAAAATGCAAGCCTGGTTTGTTGTGACGTAACGCGGGCGCCACGCTCGTGATGTCATACGCACGTAATGCGCATGACGTCACGCACACAATGCCGCGCGTTAGGAAAAGTTAACAGATGCGACAAGAGACGTCATATACTACTTGTAGAAGCCATGGAAACAATAAGAATGCCATATATGTATATATACAAAGAAGTGCCAGGAATAGCTTGCTAAGAGTGTTAGAATGCAGTAGAGAGAGAGTCTAAGGGAAATATGGTATCACGAGATATAAGCACATGTGTAATCATATTTTGGAAGAATTTTTACCGGCACCCAGGAATGGGCAAATACTGGGTCCGGCAAGCCCGTAATGACACAGTAATTGCCCATTTCCGGGCGCCGAAAAAAGGAAATACTGACGCCAACCGCCAGCCTTGTAATGAGGCCCAGTATGTTTTTTCTACCTGACTACACAACACCATACTGGGATTTATGGACTAATTATCCTATTTCTGCACAGGTTTTGAATGGTTTAATCTCCCTAGAAATATTATTTTTCCTTTCTTAAAGTGTGCTCTCATCTACTCCTTAATAACACTACCAACTACCCCTATATCACCTGTGGCCTCTTAAATGCTAGATCAGCTTTAAAGCACCACTTTTGAAATATTTGATCTCCTGCCAGAAGAAAAGTTTTAAATTGTATGGATTATTGAGACCTCACTCACTTCTGCTTCTGAGCCAATGATTACGGACTCGTGCCTCATTGCTTTCTAATTCAGCATGTAAATAGACCCAAGCATAGATGTTGTGGGGTTTGCGGTTATATATAAAAAGTCCCTAAAGCTATCTTTGCGTCCTTTGCCAATAGCACAGTAGGGGCGGAACTGTTGGTTGACTTTGGGATTTCACATCCCGAAAATATCTTTGGCTTGGCTTCTTTGTTCTAGGCTTTAAGATACACATACCTCTTTTTTGTTTTTTCTGTGATAATATATATCAATGTGGATGTTCATTTGGTTTCACATCATTAGTATCTGCCGCCCTTTATGGGTAATGTAGTTCTAAATGTTTCAAAGCATTTTGTAGCGTAGAAGTTGCGTAGTTCTCTTGTTGTTAGCGGAGTACGCTTCTAATGTGTACTATAGTAGGCGCAGATACTAATAATGTGAAAACAAATGAACATACAAATTGATATATATTATCACAGAGAAAAAAATGTGTGAGATACTGAGAGACCGAAGTAAGCAGGTGACAAAAAGAATGCATAGTTTATAGATAACTGCAAAGATACGAGGCTCGCGTAAGCATCACGTGACGACAATTTACAAAAAGAAAGGCTCTCAAGATGGCCGCTGCAATCGCGGACATGGGGCTGGTAGCCACACAGATGAATATAGCCAAACATGCAGTTAAATGCACACGAGAGAAAAAACAGTACGTGTTAGAAGAAAAAGTGTGGGTGGTAGCCATACAGATGATAACTGCCAAACTTGCAGTAAAGAAAAAACAACTTGCATTATAAATTAAACATTTAAAGTGCGTCGGACACTATATTTACTGCTAAATTCTTTCCATCTCAGGCGAATTACAGTTGCCAGCAGAAGATGAAAACTGCAAAACAAACAGGACAGTTCGTCCACATGACAAGTATACTGATCACCCCATGTAATCTGAATAGGTAAGAAGATTACAATATGTACACCATTCCAAGATTGGGTTAATGACAAATAGTAAATCTAGACTTTTGATTTGCAGGCTGTCCCCAGTCATCCCTGAAAATAGACAAGAATAGATGGGGAAATTACGGTGCTCAACAACTGTAGGAAGATGGGTAAAGAGTGTTTTAGAAATCGAACACCAATGATGACATTAAGCCTTTAGAGATAGGATTCTCATGATCCCCCTTTTTGTATTTTCCCTTTTAGGGTATTTGGAAGGAAACCACCACGTCCAATATAGAAACTAAAGAAGCTCTCTCTACTCCGAAAGTGAAGAACAAGACAAAGCATGAACAGATTGTCTTTTTTATGGTTATATTGTGATCAACTAAAGCCATCACATATATCCTGAAGAAAGCGGAAAAAGACATAGAACCGCTGAAACCAGTCGACAATATTTACGTTCAAGTGTGATGACTTGTTCCCTGAGACACACAACATTTATTTTGAGCTTGGTAAAAGTACGTAGTTTTTAAAAAAAGACAAGTGGAAACACAAACATCCAGTAGACAATCCAGAAGGAGGATTGCTGTTTTATCACTTGATTATGAATAATCAAGTACATGGCAATGAAATAAGACACACAATTTGGAAGTGATAAGATTAAAGAAGAATAATCGACTCCCAAAGAGTGGGCACCTTTTTTTTGTCTTTTAGAAAAGTAGTGAGAGATGATAGGATGAGCCTCTTGCCTATCCCTCACACTAGATAGGCTTTACTACAGCGCTGTCTAGGGACAGTACATCCAAGTGAGGGACAGCAAGAATCTCTTTTTAGGGACAATTACTTGGACAATAAACATGACAGACATAATAGCGATTTCAATTTCAGCGGAGTATATTGAACTATTTGAGGAAAATGTGGAAAAAAGGGGCAGATTCACTTGAAAAGAATCGTACCAAAAGTATGCAATTGCTCCTTATAATGGACACCTTCTTACCACAAATTCCTCATCTATTGAAAAACACCCAAAGCAGTTTAATCAGCAGAATGTTGGGCAAATGATTAGGAACCAATACCTTTAGATAAGGAACTGCTGTTAGATAGCCTAACCAAAAAAGGCACCTTCCCCGGACCGAGTGCAGACAGTAGAGTTTGGTGAAACTGATAAATGAATCCAAGTGACCACCTAGCAGATATCCAACAAGATAACACCCCTATCGGAAGTAGAAATAGCCAACTGGCCCTGTCTCCACGGGGCCCTCATAGACCTTGTTGTGTGCCATTTTGCAACATGTCTTGACACGCATAGCAATCCACCGCGAGATAGTCCATTTGGATATGTCCTTTACCTTACAAACACCACCAACACAGTGATCAACTGTTGGTCACCAATCTAGTACTCCTTTGCACAGCAGACATAATAAGTGAGTGCTTGTTTACAGTCAATGCAATAGAATGTTTCCTCCAATTTGATGGGTGCAAAGGAGGAAATGGCGATGGTAGATGGGTCTTCTGGGATATTTGAAACGCTAAAAGCCACCTTAGGTAGAAAATGGGGTCTGCCTCTTGGCACCTTTTTCTTGGACAACAAGAAAGGAGAGTCAAAGGGACTGCATCGCACTCATATGTCACACCGAAGTTCTGACTGTGAGAAAGATTGGTTTTATAGCAAGTAGTCGGAAAAGCTACAAATCCATTGACATAAAATGCCACATCATTATTGGTTCAGAAGTACGTTCTCAAAATTGAACTACAAATGGCTGAGAGGAAAGCAGTCAACCATTATTTCAAAAACATAGATACTTCTGGTACTGCAGGAAACGATTGCTGCTCAGTATCCACTTGAAAAATTACATAGCAGCTAAATAGCCCTTATTTGTTGCAACATTAAAGCCACTATTGGTCAGAGATAGCAAAACCTCTAAAACCAAAGGTGTAGCTTATACAAATGGATCAATACATTTTTCATGGTACAAACCAAGTATGTTTTCTTCTTGTTTGTATGCATGTTTTAATAGAAGATCTTCCTGCTGACAACATCACTCCCAGAGCATCTACAGCAAGATTCCAGTTCGGGTATCAAAGCCTCTCAATAGTTGGGCATAAAGGCTCGGTTCTATTAAATGTTCTAGATTTTTGTAGGTAGCCTAACCAAAAGACTGATTTCTTTTCCGCTGATTTTAAGTGGCCTACAAAACCGAAAAAAAGGACATTTCCTCAACCCCACCCGCCTACCCCCACCCTCTCTTGCCCCGCTGCCTCCCTCCCCTCCCAAGACTCCCCTGCACCATTACACACACAAAAATACACACAAACACATACACCCAAACCCACACACGCACACGTGTACTTACCCGTTCTCCCTCTTGGCCGCTTCTGGGTCCTGGTGTGCCTACCAGCCCCTGCGTGCTCTAGTGTGTGTCGCAGGGGCTGACTGTTCGATTTGGAAAGACTGCTCTGTGCGGTCACAGATCTGTCTATGTAAATAAGCTTTTATTTCTTTCGTTTTTTTTTAAAAAAAAGGTTGTATGACCTAATGCCAAAGGCTCAGGTTGGTCAGATTTAGATGGATGTTCGTGAAAACCCTGGGTAGATATGGGGCTGCACTGGCTAGGTTTACTGTTGTTCATGGTAACGGGCGGTGCGTGTCTCCAAAGAAGCCTATACGGCCCAGGCAAGACAGGCTGCAATTCTTGGGGCTGAGCTGTGGAGGAAGACAGATATCCGGGTTTTGGCAATTTTGGAAAATTCATTTTTGAAGAACATACCTGGTCTACCTCACAGCACGCCCAATATGCCAGTGCTCATGGAAACGGGCATGCAGGGAATTGAGTCAATTAGCAAGCTCTGCCCGGTCTTGTACTGGGTTCGGTTATGGTCCAATAATAATCGCATTAAGTATAGAGATGCACTGGCAGATGTCGGTGGACAGCAGAGGGGCACTTCCCTGAAATGGGCTGCACACGTTAAGATCTCCCTTGAAGATAATGGACTTGGGACCTATTGGAGTAATCCATGCATGATTACCAAGTCATCGAAGGGCATGGTAAAAAGTGCCACCCATGTGAAGGATCACCATGATGCAACTGCAAAAGCCCTTGGCTCTGAATCCCTGGCACGCTATACCAATATCCAAACTCAGGAGGGGTATGCGGGCTACCTGGATTATCTTAACCCTAAATTGGAAAGGTCGTTATATATTAAATTCCGATTTGGCACTCTGCCATTAGCATCCTTAACACATGAATGGAATAAGGAGGTCTCTCTGCTGTGTCCTTTATGCAGCAGTACGACAGAGGATCTGAACGATGTTCTTATGCTCTGTCCAGTCACATTATCCTTAAGGAAGTGTTTCTTAAAACCTCTTTTTCGCTTACGTGGCTCAAGGACCGTCAATGATGCTATGGCATTGTGTTTAAATTTGGTTGATACGCCTGCAGTTTTTGCCACTTGCAAATATCTAAGATGGGCGTGAAATCGTTGTTGTGCGCTCATAAAGTTGCTTACTTATCCAATCATGCTAATTGTAATGCACTTCCAGAGCGACTGCATGCATTTTGTGTATTTTATGATGTGTGTATTTTGTGACATTTTGTTTGCTCTTATGACTAAATTGTCCAAATAAAGCTCATGAAATGAAATAAAAACACGTGAAATCAGTGGAAAAGAAAAGAAACGCATACACAATATTAACGTGTCAATTAACAATCACTGTCCACCCCCAGGAACTGGATCCACCTAGATGACAGCTCCCCAGGGACTATCTGGGGACACACCTTCAGGTTTCTCACACTACAGTAGGACGGTAACACTTTACATGCTCAATAAACATTAGCATGTCTTCATCGTTGGCAAGTCAGCACTCGATAATGCCTCTCAGTCACTACGAGACCTGCCTGTTTCCCAACCACGTGCTCCACGAATCAACCCGCTTCCCTCTTTGATGTCAGACTTGTAGCAGCAGCAGCGGGTGTCACCCAGGGTCATCGGCGCTGTCCACTAAATCAAGCGAGGACGATCACTAGTTGTGATCTCCTGCCTCTCTGTTATGTTCTGCCACCAAAAGTGTCACGTCACTGTCTCAACACAATAAGACAAACTGGAATAAAGGATTCCATGCTCTTTTCTACACCAGACTGTCACCCAGGGGCAGCTGTGCAATTCACTCAATTCCAGAGATGGACGTTCAGTGGACCTTATCTCCTGCCTCTGAGGGTGTCTGTCACTTTCTTCCATCCAAAGTCTCGTGTCACTGTCCCAACACGCACTAGCAATAGCTGTACTAAGGGATTCTACGCTCTTCCCCGCACCTGAGTGTCGCCCATGGGCACCTGTGCAGCTCAGTAAGTTCAAGAGATGGGTGGCTACTTACTGGTCGTGATTTCCTGCCTCTCTGAAACTTGCCGCCAGCACCACTGCCTCAACACAACAGCACACGCTCGGCCCTGCTCTTCCCTCCACCCGAGTGTCACACAGGGGCACCTGGGCAGTTCCCTCAATGAATTCACTCAATTCAAGAGATGGACGTTCATTGGTCATTATTTTCTGACTCCCATGATGTCTTCAAGTGTCACAACACCCTCTCAACACACAGTAGCATAATCCACACAAATGATTCAAAGCTTCTGTGTACGCCATAGTGTCACCCAGGGCCACCCGCGCAGGTGCCCACAGTTCAAGAGAGATTATCTTGTGTCTTTGTGACTCCCTGAATTTCTTCACCCGAGTATCACCCTAAGGCCTAGGGCATGTTCACTGTGCGTTCGTTCACTTCTGGGCACGATAGTCTTGCGTCCCTGCGGGTCTGTCACTTTACCCAGCAAAGTGTCCCAGTTATTTTCTTCAGACCACAATAATTCTCACCCAAAAAAAATAAATGTGTGTCTGTGTGTTTCCCTTACAGACCAGTCCCCATAACTGATCTCACTCCCAAGGATTCCCTCCCCTCTACTCTGATTACACTTGTATAAATGATCTGATCTCCCTTTCATAATACCAAATATATTACAAAGAAGAAAATCTTCTGAATAGGAGCACATCAACATGCCCTAAATATTGGTCCAGAGTAACCCATGCATACATTTCTTTTACAGTCTTTCTATATCAAATTAAACCGAAATTAAATTCTTTTGTAAAATAAAAATTATTCAACTACAAAAATAAAGTACACTTGTTAAAGTGTATGGTGGGTGAAATAAAGAATGGCTATATATTGAGCAAATCTCCAGGCATAGGGTGCTCTCTCTCTCTCCTGTGTCTGCAAAGCAAATGTTCCCTGTAGAAAGTGTAGGCTGTATGACATAACTTCCCTTAAATTCTAGGATGCCAGAATTCAGTAGTAATAAAACACAGAAGTCATTCTAGCCATCCTCAAACCACTTCAAACCTCTTTTATCTGTAAAGGTTCAAAGTTTGCTCAAATCAGTCTGACCACCGAAAGAGGACTCTGATGTAGCTAGTAGGTTTGAACTTTCATAAGTTCAAGCTTGATTCAAACTTTTCTTAGGCCACCTGAAATTCAATTGGATTGAATTTTGAACAAATAAATGTACCCAGGGTTACTCATGAGAAGTCGTCTCTTGCCAGCTGAGGATGTTGACCAGGACTTTCTCTTTTCCTACCAGATGGGAGCCCAAACTGGCTGTCCATTTTGCAGTGGTGAGACCCAAGGTGGCAAGCCCCACACCCCCACACAGATGGAGTGAACCCACTCCAACCCTCTGGTTTCGACAATGCATGATGCTGGAGTTGTCTGCTATGATCTGCAAAGATGTACCTGTGATGAAAGGGAGGATGGCTACGAACATGAGGCTGATTGGCCCCTGCTCCTTTAAACTTGTGTTACCCCTTTTTATCCTTGTTTCAACTGATGAAAGGTGTCTGACCTAAAAGGCACTTTGGGACCAAGTCTCGTGAAAGAGCTCCCCATGAGCTTCATTCAATTCTGACATCAAGCTTAGTGGGTCCAGGCGGACCTGTGCAAGCAATAACATCAGATCCTTTATCTCCTCAGAACCTAAACCCCTGAATCCTTGGTGCCTACTGCATTCTCTACGTATTTCTCTGGCATCAGGAAGATGGGCCAGCCACATGACTTGTGAGAAACAATAAGACATGTAATCGACATTTGAATGGAAAAGGGGCAATGACTGACAGATGCCCCTCAATCTCTCAGAGGGACATCCTTTCCTTTCTGAGTAACTAAACGTAACAATTAGCTGGTAAACTGCAGGAGTTATTATCCATTAACTAGGAACCATAGGTACCCCCTAAGATGAGCATGGTTAAGTGTATAGAAATACTCATCCTGAAAACCGAGGGACACATGCCAGTCTTTCCCATCCCAAAAGCTCTAGAGGCTGAACCAGAGTGGCCATGATGAAATTGTTCTGTTTAAGAAATATGTTGAAGAGGTGAAAATGCTGAATGAAGCTCCTTTTTGGTTTTGAAGCAACTAAAACACGACTATGCCCAAGTTCAGGAACCATAATCTGATCTGTATGACCGATTTAGACGACTGACTCTAGAAAGGTAACTCATAAAGGGCACATGCTGCAGATTGACATGGAGTCCATGATCTTTTGCAGAGACACATCCATCTTGAGCCATAGAGGCATGTCCCATCAAAAAAGTATGTTGTTAGTGTTGCCTGTATGTCATTAGAAAATTAAAACGTTCTATGAATATGAGCTCCTACGATTTTCCACCACAAGATTTCTGGGCTTTTTTTGGCAATCGGCTTTGCCACAACCTTGTCATCCTCTTCTATTTCTAGACATGGTTTCTACACATTTTCCTGCATTTACTGAGATACCTCCTTAGTGATATCCTACAAAGTGTGGACACATCTAGCTTGGTTTAAAAATTGGAGTTGGTTGTCAGACCATATGGCCGCACTTGTCAAGGGAAATAGGTTAATAATGGTGCAGCTAACTGTGGGGTGGGGGGAGTACACACAAGCATGTGTAACATATATCTAAGTGTGAGTTTGTGAATGTTCACCCTCAGACAGGCACTCCAAATAACATTATTGATAGGTAAAATGTGTTTTGTCAAGTTTATTGGCGACATAAACTCAAAAACTAGTCGCAATTTACACAAACACTCATGTTTCCTTCTGGGCGAAATTGTTTAACTGACTTATGCACTTTCTTATTTGAAATACTTGAGGGCTCATTACAGGGTTGCCAGTAAAACCCGCCGGTAGGTGTCGGGTTACCGGCAACCCTGTAACACCCTTACTGCCGCCTAATATCCCGGTACCAACAGAATATCACAAGCAGCAGCAGTAATGGTATTTATATAATTCAGCTCACTTCACGTACCCAAAAGTGGGGTTAAGTTAAGGAACGCAGTAGAGCCTGGAAAAAGACCTATGGTCGAAACACATGTCAGCTGTGTTATTCTTATTATATGTTGCTTTGTTTGACATCTTTTGTACATGCGCAGTGTGGTTGTGTAATTGTTGAATCCATCTTCATCAAGTTCTTGCAGAAGATTGGCATCTTCTATACCTTGTACTGGAAATATACTGGGTGTGATTATTTCCATTGGTTCTTCACTTGTTATTGGCTTATAGTGAAATAATTTTTTAAGTTTGAATTTTCTCACATATTTAAAAATATCAATTTCGGTAACCCATGTAATCCATGGTTTTGGATGGTGCAAATGACAGACCCTTATTCAGAACTTTTACTTCTAGCAGCTCCAGATCCTTTGTGACAAATTAATAACTAGATATTAACCTCAGGTGTGATTACCTCGGACGTGTTTGTTGTTTTCTGTAAGCTGCTCATGTTCTCAACCGTGTTTGGCGTCTACCTTCTCCATCTTTCTCCTCTGCCTCTCCCTCCCCTTCCCCTGTATCTGTGTTGGGGGTTCTGGTATCTGTGGGGATTGGTTCTGTGAACCGTACGTGTTTGGTCATGTCCTGGTAATTGCCTCGTTAGAACTGTTTTATCTGATATAAAAACGTTTTTTTTGTTTGACACTATGCCTCCACTAGTACCAGTTATAGGTGTGCCTTATTGGCCTTTCTCTGTTCTTTCCAGTTACACCTAGCTTGGTACATGTTTGCTTTGGTTCCACTTAACCTGAAGCTACCAAGGCAAAATCCTTCTTCCAAAAGGCATCCAGGTAACTTGATTCCCCATTTGGAAGTTGTCACAAAGTTAGCATGGGTCATAAACAGACACCAAAACGTTCTCCACACCTCTTTATTTTTGATTTTCTTAGAAGGACGACTTAAAGAAAATTCTAGAAAGTAGGAATATATAATAAATAAAGTTTTAGTATTTCCCAGGACACCAGTTTCCCAGTTCCTCAATATCCTGCCCCACCCTTCACCCTGTATTAGTATAGGATTGTCTACTCTGTCTGCATCTGTGAGAGTTAAAGGTCTGGTTTACTCCTGAGGAATTTTACATCTGAACAGATGTTGGAGTATGTACATGATTTGAGAGGCCACTAGGATTGTAACATGTCAGGGTGAATGTTAAACTCAATCAATATATGTCATGATGGCAATAGTGAATGATAAACAAGGATGTGAGGAGCGTTATTTGGAGTATTGGGGAATAATGTGAGGGAGTGGGCAGTGTCTCACATTGGCGAAAAGAGAAACAGGAACCCAAAGGGGTTCAAAAGGGAATGTTTAGTCTCTCTAAAGTTGCAGGAAGCCATAATCGTCCAAACCAAGGGACAGTTGCAAGCCCAAGTCTCTCCAAAACCCCAAAATGCCAAATCAAAAATCTTCCCTCTTCAGGGAGGGAGTATCGCTCCTTACAACATTGGTTGGGGTCATGTTTGCCCTCGACCTTCTGCTTGAGCCACAGGGGTTTCCAAGCTTAGGGCACCAGGATTTCAGGAAGCCAGATATTTCTGGGGGTCTCCTGCCCACTGCTTCCTATCAAGCTTAGCTCAAGGTCGGCACTTCCGAGTGGTAGGGCGTGCCCTCGTGGCGCGCGGACCTGCTCTGTTTCTCTAGCCCTTTCCCTTCTATATGATTTCTCTGTGAACTTCCTACGTCCTGTCTCCACCTATGGTAACTTACCTGCTTGTCAGCATGAGGGCGCTATTGCATGCGTTCACCTACCTCTAAAAGCAAACCTTTAACCAACTTTGTCCTCTGCAGCCTCTCTCTGGCCATTGAGGTGGCTCCTACTGCTCTCATCCTCCTAAGTTGGTTCGACTCTATCACTTTCTCTGATAATCAATCTATTCTCTCTATGGGTAGACTCTTTTGACCTCTTCCTGCCAACAATGATAGCTCCTCTGCTTATGTCCCTCTTGCTTAGTTTAAACTACTTCTAAATCCCAGTCTCCTCGCTTAACCTCACCACAACAACTTTCTTCTCTGGTTTGATGACCCTCCTCGTACCCCCCAAAGTGAATCTCCAGTTGAATGTCTTCCTCTCCCCTCTTAAAGGTCACATCTACATTCTTCCTCTCAAAATCAGGATCTCCCTCCTAAAACCCATTAAAGTCTATATATCCATCCTGCCTCTGCAAGGTGCTATTCACCTTCTTCGCATTTCTAATAGTATCTTTCTTTTGCCTCTCCAACATGACATCTTGCGCTTCAATCATTCTCCTCTCATTTCACTTACAGGGTTGCTCTCTGCTCCTCTTTCCAGGTGGTACCCCTCGCTTTCCTCTCCAAGGTGGCATCCCTCCACCTTTGCTTCCAGCCAATATCTCTCCCTTCTTTCAAAATGAGAAAGATTCTTTCAGAATCTCCCTCCTTCAAGGCAACCAAATCACCAGTGTTTCCCTTGTGCACCACAAGACTGCTACTCCCCTCTTTTGACAACCCAATATCTCTCCCTACTCCAGTCTCTTCTTCCTCTCTACCTCACACTTATCCCACCTTATCATATACTAGTGGCTCGTTCTTCCTTGTCTCTACTACTGTGCTCTCCTTACTTGCAGTGTGCAGGGCAAAGGTCTTTCAGGGTCTGCTGCTTTCTTTCTGACAGTCCTATGAAGGGTGTGCATGATTGACTGGCATGACTGGCTTTTAAAGGTAGGTCTCTCCTCAAATTGGGTGGCGCTTAGGTTTATGACCTGAACCTACGCTATATGGGTTGGGCTCTCTTTGGATTGGGCCATGTACTTGGGTCAGATGGGACTGCCTCCATTTTGTATTCCAGGCCTGCCTCTGGCATGTTTGAGGTCTCCTTTCACTCCCCTGAAGCCCTGCTTCCATTGCCTGCTTTACTCTGGGTCCCAAGAGTGTGATTTAATAGTTGGGAAACCATTTTGCAATCATAAAAAGGTGTATGGTGTGATTGTCACTCTGTTGTGTTGAATTTTCAACTTTGTTACTCCAGCGCCCTTTAGCGGACGTGGAAATGTGGGCTTTGTTTGTTTTCATTTTCTCGTGTACTACACAATTTAGTTTCATATGTTCAACACAGAACTTTGTATCTGCAGAGTTTCTGTGTTCAAGTGGAGCATTGATCGTAATGACAAATATTTGTTTTGCTTCAGTTTCACAGAAGGAAATGTATTTCCTCACTTGCTAGCGACTTGTAAACCTTGCAGATTTGTTTTCTTAAATGGTAAGCTTTCCTTCCTAAAGCTGGGTGTTTTGGACTTTCTGAGGGAGCTTCAGGCTCCCCCTTAGTAAGGGGGGGTTTCTTGCCCAAATGAAGGAGACCTTGTCACACAGGTTCGCCGACACAAACTCAAATTAATTCAAATCGTAGGTCTCTCACAGTTCTTGGGGTCTTGCTCCATCACTCACAGTCTTCAAGGGAAGTCTCTCATGAACTTCCCGCTTTCTTGCCCATCTCTTCAGGTGGATTAGGTACTATAGGTGGACCTCCTGCTATGCCCATGTGTCTGGAGTGGTGTACGCTTGCTGAATTGATTCACCAAGGGTGGGTCTGACCATGACTCTCATAAACCTAGAGACTTACATATACACGAGGCAGCTCTGAACTACTATTAGATTTCTCCTAGACTTCTTACCACCTCCCTGTCTCAGGATCCTGGCTTTCGACCAACTAGTTTACCATCTCTCTTCTCTTCAACTCATCACCATGTACTCATACATATGGGCCCATTCACTGTTCCCTTCTTGCCTCTTATGGTCCACTCGGCCTGCACCTCCTCAACACCGCACCATGCGCTTATTACTCCTCCCATCCCAAGTTCCCCTGGCCAGTCTCAGGGTTCATCTCTCCCTGCTATCACGTAGCTTCCTTGCAGTATAACTGGCCCTTTTGTCTATGCTTACTCTCCTCCTCTGTTTGTATGCAGATATTCCTCCTCTCCTCTTAGTCTCCTCCATCCTATCTCTTTTTTCTCACCCACCTGCTCTCCCTCCAGTTCTTAGCTTTCCACCTCTTTTACTTCTCTTCTCACCCTCTTCCTTTCTCCACCTCTTGAACTTTGTCCTCCTCTCCCCCTCCTTCTCCTCCTCTTTTCTCCATCACATGGTGTTCCTCCTTTCCTCCCTTTTAAGACCCCACCTTCCTCTCTTCTCAGACTCCGCCTCTCACCAACTTCTGATGTTCTCCCTCTCCTCTTTTTTCTATTCACCGGTCACCTCCCTCTACTTTCTTCTCCAGCCTTCTACAAAACTCCTTCTCCCTTCATCTTCAGCCCACTGAATTCCTGTTTCCTTTTTATAGGGTTCCAGGCTTGCCCCTATTATGTTCAATGTTCTAGGTATGAGATGTTATGCATGTTACTTTCTGATTGGATAATCTCTGGCAGTGCACGTGACTCTGGCTGCCCAGGAGGCTTTGGCTCCACCTACCTAGATACCACATAGCGAGCCAGCTTAACCTTGTGACACCATCTTAGATTGGTATACCACACATACTTGGGAGAGGGATGCCAAAAAGCAGAATTTTCTGTGATCATCTGCCTGCCTCTCCTCTCAAGTCTCAGCTGGTCTTTGAGCAGATCTCCACATACAAAGGCTTGCATGCTCCAGTTCCGAAGTGTCTTGGATATTGTCCAGCTCCCTAGCACAACCCACCTACTTTTGGGGTTGTGTAGTTTTACTGATATACTGGGGCTTGGGCTCTTTCATCATATTATTCTGTATTTCCACTAACCAGGGATTCCAGCAGGCTGATCCCCTTAAAAGGACAGTGTTTTGTGTCTTGATATGGAAAGCCAAGGCCTCCTGATGGTGGTATGGTGGGGACAGCCAGAACATCCTCCCCACACTGCCCCCAGGCCCAGCATCAAATGGATTGTGGCAGCACTCAACCCACTTGGTGACCGCACCATCCACCCTCATGGTTAGGAAGAAGATGTTCTCAAAAAGAAAATAGGCTCATTTACGCATAAACCCATATTTGGTTTCATAGGATCAATATGTAATTACACATTGCACTTGATACATTATTGCACATTCAACTATTTAGAAAATGATTGGATTTTGCTCTAAATCCTCAGTGAATACATCCCTTTTCACCGATTCTATATTGCACATAAAATTGTTGAAAATGATTGCACATTGCCCATTAGTCTTCAGTAGATTTATCTCATCACTGATTCCCAATCCATTTCCTTAATTGACTCCATCTGATTTTATTGAAGTTTGTCTTCAATTCTGCTACAACAAATGTGTGACTCGCAAAATCTTCACATTCCTATTACAGCCACCCACCTTTAAGAGTAAAACCTCAAATTATTACTCCCATACTTACTGATTTGATTCTCTTTCTCAATTAGGGAATAATTCTCTGTAACTCACATGCCTTGTAAATTCTGCTAATCCTTCAAAGGAACTAATCCTATACTAAACACTCCATCACTAAATGACAGCACTACACATTTTAAACAAGAACAAACTTCATAATTCCTTCACTGAGAGCTAGGAAGAGCAAACCTAGGCAGACAGCATAAAAGTGAAAGATATCTTAACAGCTCTAACCGCTGACTTCACGGGTTCGGAATAGCGTACGTAACCCAACAGCAAATTATTTCATGGAGATGCTCCAGCGATCATTATACAAGGTGTTAGGAACAGCGAATGGGAAGTCATGGAAAATCATTATCTTGTACACCACGGCCAAACTATCCATACAGCAACTGCAGCATTCATCCTTACTCACATCAAGACACCTAATACAGCATCATTGGTGCATAATTGTCATTCTGCGTCCCGATGCCACTACACACTTTCAACGTAGTGTGGTCCTTCCTCGGCATGTTCAACACACTGAAATTCAGATTGTATAACCAATGCCAACGCCATATTGTCATTGCATACTAAATTGTGATACAATATCATACTTGCCCAACTTAGTACGAACAATTCAAATTTAGTTCCAACAAGTCAGTTTGTAAACATTTATTGATGTCTTTAATTTCCAATTTAATACCATTGCCCAAATGTAACTATCCACACCACGGTATAGCCTAAATGTCAGTAGAAACCTGTCTCCATATATTTGTCAAACCAATGTCTGCCTCCGGGCTCATAGTAGTCTGATTACAACACCTACATTGCCCACAAAGGCCATGTCTTACCACTCTTTCCAATCCTTACCACTGCGGTAAAGGTGTAAAGCTAACCTCTCTTAAACATACATAATTCTATATCATCGGATCCTTCAGATTACGACTTATTTTGAAAGCAAAAAGTGGCGGTTTTAGCAGACATTTCTCCTGCTCTAAAACCTGCTAATTTTTCATAACTATTTTTTATTTAAATTTGATACATTAGTGAAGGTATTTACAGTAACATTGTATCATGTTCTTTGTCTTTGCCACCATATTCCAATAAGGCTTGTCTGTAATCATTCCTAGCCTTTTTCAGATGTGTTTTAATCAAACCCTGTGGGTATCCTCTGCTCTATAAACCAGTTACTCAACATTTCAGCTTCTTCTTTAAATGATTTTTTTTAAAAATTAACTGTTATCCCATGTATGTTTGGGATGGAAGCTACTCTACAACAAAATTCTTATTTGTAGGTTTATGGAAAGGCTTTACAAGCAACTTTCTCTGGAATTAATTAACATTAATAGTAATATCAAGGTAATTGAGTTCCACATTACTTAGATTCAATGTAAATTATACATGCCTATATTTATTATTCAACCTATCAATAAAAGCTGTTACTTCCTCTTTGCTGCCTCTCCAGAGAGCAACAATGTCGTCCATGCCCTGTAGTGCTTCCAGATCCTGATATTGTTTTTTTTAAAAAAAAACACATTTTTATTGTTTTTCATGTCACAAACCATCAACACTTTATCCCACACAGCTCCCCCCCTCCCAGTTTACCCCCCCCCCTGGAAGATTCGGAGATTCGGGTCTCAGTCAGTTCTGGTTCTGGAAAGCTTATGTGCTGTATATGTCCGATATTTTAATGTTGTGTGGGCACCATTGTTCCGAATAGTCCGACTTCAAGTATTCCAATACCGCCCCCCATTCCTTCGTGAAGGAGTTCTTCTGATCCTGAAGGTGGTGCGTAATCTTTTCCATGGTCATTTGCGACCACACTTTCTGCAGCCAGGTGAATGCAAGTGGCGGGTCTTGTTTTTTCCAGTTTTGGGCAATCGTTGCCCATACCGCGATGACAAGGCCCATGAAGCGTCTCCATTGTGCTTTGTGAAGACTCTTGGCCTGTGGGTCCTTGAATCGGCACAGCCATACCCTCTCCCCCAATTGGTCGGCCTCTGGGAAAATTTTTGTTATTTCCGTTTGCACTTCCTTCCAGAAGCCCTTAACCCCCTGGCAGTCCCACCAAATAGGCCTCCACGTGCCTGGTTCGGGGCATCCCCTCCAACAGCGGTCTGACGTTGCTGGGTACATTTTTTTGAGCCTCTCTGGAGTCTAGTGCCATTGAGTGATTATTTTAAGCCACATTTCTCTGGTTTGGACTGCCTGGGTGAGCTTCGGATTCCCGCCCACAGCTCTGTCCATTGCTGTCTGGAAATCTCTTCCCCCAGCGTGCTTTCCCATCTTTTCATGTATGTCCCTTTAGTTTCTTCTTCTTGTGTATTGATAAAGTGGTATAATGTGGACACCAGTTTCTTGTCTCCTGGATTGGTTATTCAGAATTTTTCAAATGGTGTTAGATCCCCGATGGCACCCTGTAAGACCTCTGGAGTGGTAAGCCAGTGTTTGATTTGCTCATATTTGTACCTATCCGCTTCAGTGAGGTTCCACATTTTTTTACATTCCGCAAAAGTTCTTATTTCTTTGTCTTGGTTCATTTCCCCGATTTTACTGCACCCTGCATCTTCCCATTTTTCAAAGGCCCCCGGATCTTGACCCGGTGGGAATTGTGGATTTCGGCTTATGGGCGTGAAGGGGGCCAGTGGAGTGGTCATTATTCCCCTCTTGGTTTGTTCGTCCCAAGCATCCAATGTGGTTTTCATGACCTCACTTATGCGAAGATTTGTATGTCTATGTTGTTTATACTTCCACAGTAGGTCCTCCAAGGGGTCCTGGCTACTGCCCTATCTTGTGCCACCCAGATTGTTCTTTTGTCATCCCCCAGCCATTCTTTCAGGACCCAGAGTTGTGCTGCTTGATAGTATCTCCTGAAGTGTGGGAGTGACATTCCGCCTGATTTGGTTGGTGCTGTGAGGATGGCACTGGACACCCTAAGGGGTTTCCTGTTCCACACAAAGGTCGAGATGGCCTTTGATAGTGCTTTAAAGAAGGAATTTGGGACCATTATTGGAAGGACATGGAAATAGTATAGTACCCGGGGGAGTATGTTCATTTTCACAGATTGTATTCTGCCCCACCAAGAGACCCTTAGCGGATTCCATCTATCTAGATCTTTCTTAACTTTAGACAACAGCTGTGGGTAATTGCTCGCATATAGCCCATCCACCTTATGTGTGAGTGTCACCCCTAGGTACTTAATACCCTCCTCTGCTGTTTTTAGACCTAGGAAACCCGCCTCTTCTGCCAGAGTCCCCTTGTCCCCCGCTAAGAACAGTATCTCAGATTATTTCTTGTTTATTTTTAATCCTGATATCTCTCCAAAGACCTCCAGCTCTTTTAGGGTTTGTGGTATGGATCTCACAGGGTCTTCCAGGGCTAGAAGCATATCGTCTGCATATGCTATGACTTTGTGTTGTCTGCCCGCCATCTCGATTCCCTTAACCCCTGCCGACTCCCTGATTTTAATTAGGAGGGGTTCCAGGAATATGGCATAAAGGAGAGGGGAGAGGGGGCATCCCTGTTTAGTTCCTCTTGATATCTCCACCCTGTCTGTGACTTCCCCATTTATTGCTATTCTAATGGATGGGGATTTGTAGTTGGCTTTGACCATGTTTATGACTTGTTCTCCAAATCCCATGTGTCGCAGTGTCTTAAAGAGAAAGGTCCACTCTACCCAGTCAAATGCCTTTTCGCCGTCTAGTGAAAGCAGTATTGCTGGTGTATGGGTAATGCCTATTTTTTCTACTAGGTGTGTTATTCTTCTTAAATTGTTGTGCGTTTGCCTGCCGGGTATATAGCCAGATTGGTCTGTGTTTATGAGGGTCGGGAGGAGGGGAGATAGTCTGGTGGCCAGTACCTTGGTGTAGATCTTTGCGTCCAAATTTATCAAGGCGATGGGACGATATGAGCCGGGGAGGGTGGGGTCTTTACCTGATTTATGAAAAACAAGGACCTTTGCCTCGTTCATGGAGGGGGTAACATTACCACTGTCCTTGAATGTGTTCAGTAGCCTAGTCAGGACTGGGATGAGAATGTCTGCATATTTTTTATAGAAGGGGGCCATAAAGCCATCTGGGCCTGGTGCCTTAGAATTTGGAAGGTCTGCAATTGCCCTCCGGACTTCTTCTTCTGTTATCCGGGATTCCAGCACTGATTTGTCTTCCTCTGATATTGTAGGAATGGGGAGTGATTGTAGGAACCTGTCTTGTTTCTCTTCATCCGGGTGCTCTGTCGCATAGAGCTCTTTATAAAAAGCCTTGAAGGCCTCCCCTATGTCCTTAGTGCGAGTTTGTGACTTTCCATGAGCATCTTTGACGTTCAGGATTGTCATTGAGCTTTGTTTTTCTCTGAGTTGTCTTGCTAGGTATTTGTCCGCCTTGTTGGCCTTGATGTAGTATCTTTGTTTTAGGTAGAGGAGGGATCTTTCTGCCTTTTTATTGCGCAGCATATCGAGTTTACCTTGTACATGTTTCAGTGCCTTTGTGAGGCTTTTAGTGGGGTGGACTGCCAGCTCCCCCTGGATGTCCGTTATTTTCTTTTACAGAGTTCGTTCCCAATCATACTTCTGCTTATCCTTGGTGGCCTTTAATGCTATAAAGTGTCCCCGGATCACTGCCTTGAAGGCTTCCCAAACGGTCCCTAGAGGTACTTCCCCAGTGTCATTTATTTCAAAAAATTCTTTGATTTTGTCCCCAACTGCTTATCCCATCACTTGATCCGTAAGAATATCAGAAGGCAGCCTCCACCTCCAGAGGCCTTTTTCCTTTTCGGGAGTCTGGATGTCCAACCACATCGGGGCATATTCTGATAATGCTATAGAGCCCAATTCTATTCCTTGAATGTTCCCTATCAATCCCACCGACACCCAGAAATAATCTATTCTCGACATCGTGTTGTGCACATGCGAGTAGTATGTAAAGCCACTTGCCTGACCCTTCAGTTCCCTCCAGGCATCGCGTAATGCCAACTGCTCCATCTTTTGTTTCAGTTGTTTGGATGGAGCCCCCTGACCTTGGGAACCTCCGGCGCTCCTATCCAATCTAGGTTGCCAGGCCATGTTCAGGTCTCCTCCCAATATTACCTCTCCTTTCGCAAACCCCTCTAGTTTCTCCAGGGTATCTCGGAGGAAGCCGTCTTGCCCAGAGTTTGGTGCGTATATTGCCACTAGGGTAAGCCTGAGACCCTCTATTGTGACATTTGTAAATGCATACCTCCCATCCCTGTCTACCTGTGTTTCTATGGGAGTTGCCGCTAGTCCCCTTTTTACCGCTATCATCACTCCTGCTTTTTTTTCCCCGCCGGTCTCCTGCGCCCAAACCGTGTACCCTCTGAGGTTTACTTTCTGTCTATCTTGGGCTTTTATATGTGTCTCCTGGAGGAGCAGAATGTCCGCCCTCTCCCTCCTTAGCAGAGCCTCCACTTTTTTCCTCTTCGCTGGCAAATTCAACCCTCTCACATTTAGTGAAAAGATTCTGAACTTCCCCATCTTATTTAGTCTATTGCTGCTGCTGTCTTTCCCCCTTGTTGTGATCCCATCTGTCTTCCGTAGTCCCACCCGCCCCGTTTCCCCCAGCTTCCCCAACAACCCCCAAACAAATAACATTAACTCAACTTTGATCCCGAGGAGGGCCCAGGCACCTAAGGTTGCTAGGGCGTTGCGCCTATCGCTCCTTGCCCTCATTTGACTCGGGATGAACTGTGCAGGGAGTCCTAAACCCCGCTTCATCCACAGACCTGGATAGAGTCCCTTCCTGGTCTCCTGCTGGGCCGCGGTGCATCTTTTATTCCGAGATTTCTCATCTTAGCCTTCTCCCACCTTTTCCCAGCTGGGGTTGGACTGACAATTTTTGTCGGAGTTTTTCTTCTACTTCCCCGCGGGGTGCCCTGAGAGCCCCCCCATTTTGTTTCTTTTTTTTCCGCACAATTTCCCATCCTCTCAGCCTCTTATGCGGATCCCCCTTGGTTCTGGTACCATTCGAATCTACCTCCTCCATTTGTAGATTATTATATGGAGTCCTTCCTCACAGGTGGTCACTCTTCTCTGCTTCCCCTCCCACTCGAACAGAAGACCAAAAGGAAATGTCCACTTGTATCTTATCTCTTTCGCCACCAACTCCCTCACCAGTGGGGCCATCTCCCTCCTTTTTAAGAGTGTCGCCGATGCCAGATCCTGGTATAACTGTATTTCCACCCCATTCATCCTTATGTGGTCCAGTTGCCTCGCTCTTAGGATCTGCTCCTTCTATGGGTATGATGAGAGAGCTGCCAATACATCCCTTGGTCTTTCCCCTGGGGCGCCTGTTCTTTTCGGGCCCACTCTGTGTACTCTGTCGATTCCAATGCTCTCCGCTTTTTGCGCCTCTATTATATCTCTGAATACTTCTTGAACCGCAGTCTTGAGGTCCTTATCTGACTCGGGCATGTACTTTATGCAGATATTGGATCTACGGGAGCGGTTTTCCAAGTCTTCACACTGAATTTCTAGATTATGGTTTAGCCGGATCAGGTGTTCCTGCGTTTCACTGGTTTGTCTGGATTCGTCTTCAACATTTTGCACTATTCTCTCTATGGTGTCTGTCCTTTCCTCCAGCATGGCTACATCTATTTTCAACTCCTGGACTGCCTGCTTTATTTCGTTTCTCATTGAAGTAAATTGGTCCTGCACTGTGGACATGAACTTGTCTTGCAGCTCCACGAACCAGGCATGCATGTCTTCTTTTGACGGGGGGAGATTGCACTGGTTTGGGGGGGTGGTATCCATTGTGGATTCTTCAACTGATCTGTCCCTTGAGGTTGCCGTGGCCTCTGATGACCACATATGGAGTAAATTTGAGTCTTGTCTGGGTGGCTGCGTCGCAGTTTGAGATGCGCCCCCTTCCCCTTCGCCCTGGACATTGTCCCCTAGTTGAGGGAGTCCTGTATTGACTCTCGATATCTCTTGAGAGGTTGTGGTGGGGCACTTGCGGTGTCTCCTCAAGGAGTCTCTGGTTATAAAATAGCTATGGAATGGTGTTTACTCCTTCCACCATTTGTGTGTGGTAGGGGCCGCTTCTGGTCTTGGAGCTGTTTTATTGAGATAAGAGTAATATGTCTCTCCCGTTCACTCTTTGTCTATGCTGCGTGCTCGTCGTTGCTTTGGGGTCCGTATCAACCCCCCTGGGAGCCGCGCCCCCTTTCCGTACTTTATTTGGCTGATGCTAGGGGCGACTGTCGCACCTGTGTACGGGGAAAGGTGCCCTTTTGTTGTGCGCCCGTCGGGGCCTTTGTGAGGTCGGTAGAGGAAGCGACGCCCTGCACGCGCGCTCACCTCCGTCTCAAGGTGCTCCTTTCTTCCGCGACTGGAGCCAGCCCTTCTCGCCGGTCTCCTGGGTGCACGGAGTCCCTGTGTGTCGCGCCCAGTCTGCTGATGAGCGCTCCAGAGGGATCTTCTGTCCGTTTTACGGGCGCTGGAGTTTACGGGCGCTGGAGTCCCTGGGGCGGGGGGGTCCGGTTGGGCCCACCTGGCCTTCTGTCCCACTCCGTTTATCCGTGTGTTGGGATTCGCTTCCATACCCCGTATGCGAGGGGGGGGGGATGGCCCCTCATGCCCAGCCTCGGCGTTGCATTGACGTCCCCTCTGCACCCGCAGCTGTGTTGCTGATGTGGGCACGATGAGCCCCTGGGCGGGCGTCGGAGTTCTTTTCCCCCTTTTTTTTTTTCCTCCTGCGGGGGAGAGTCAGACGGCTCTGCTCGCACCTCCTGGCCCTCAGGGCGGTCCTCCAGTTACGTCTCCCGGCTGCCTTTCCTGGGAGTCTACTGTGTTCTCCCTCGATGGGGGAGGGGCACTAGCTTCTCTCGGCGGTGGTGTGTCTACCCAGGGGTCTTGTTGAGGGATTTCACGCCGCTCCTGTGCCCGCAGCTTCTGGGGAGGTGCAGCTGATGCTCTGATGCTGAAACGCTCGGAAATCTATATTTATGGTGCTTTATTGTTGGTGGCCCGGCGGCCATCTTGTCATATTTTATTGGTCTGGAGAGATAGCAAAGATAAAGTAACCGGTTTTATTGATTGGTTGACTAATGAAGATCGACATCTACACTGTCATCAACACTGTTTGCTCCCCAAACAAACTCTTCCTCTTACAGTCTGTCTGCCTCCCTTTGTATATTGTAGTTGATTGGTGTCATTTTTCAATCTGGGACCTAATTGTGGGTTTGTTTCGCTGCTATCTTTGCCACTCCGGATTAGTCCTTATTTCTCAGTTTCACTTACTCCCTATTATATTATATATTATATTGTAATTATTTGTTTTGTGCATACTTTGCCCACTTACATGTTGTGCCACTGCTCTGTGTGCAGAGGATTGAAGGAGGCTTATGCCATTTTGGAGTCGAGCAGTCCCGAGATGTCGACCTCCTGGTCCAGCTTTGCTCCTCAAATGGCTTCCCTTACCTTCTGGTTCTTTGGGAGATTCTGCTTTGGCAGATCACAGCTTGTAGACAGATCTCTCATTATTCCTCCTCCTTGTGATCCCTCCAGGCAAGAATGCGGGTATCTGCGAAATCGCATTCTCCAAGGAAACACTGGACCCCAGAACATACGGTTTGGGAGACCAGGCCAGGGTCTGAGTTTCTGGCTTTCATCTAAATTGGGGTGTTATCACATATCTGCAGCTAAAGGTTACATTCTCACATGTTGAGAGCATCAGAGAGACACTGAGGTGTGGACACTTTTCTGCTATTGGTTTGAACGTGGTACCACTTCCTTCCATTTTTTGAGGTACCTTCTGTAATTCTTTCTGGGTCACAGATCTCTGGGTACCCCTCCACGAAGAGCTTTAGGAGCTCTGAGGATTCCCCCTTTTTGCCACCTGCAGGGTTCGCATTACGTAGCCCGTTGGCTCCGCTGACTCTACAAGCCCTCTGCCCTGCTGGTGGAATATCGGTGACTTTGGTTCTGCCATGACCCAGAGGCCTCGGTGTCGTGATTTATATCCAGACACCACAGCTCTGGTGGGGTCCATAACTGACATTTCTCCACGAGGATTAAAATACAATTTCTGTGTGGATAACATGAAGAAAAACTTAAAGTGAAAAAAGTTGTGGCTCACTGTGTTGAGTGATAAAGAAAGAACTGATTTAAGTTTGCAGGGGCCTCTCAATATATTAAACTTGGACGTCAACTCCTGTTCCAGTGTCACGTTTGTCACAGTATCAAAGTCGGTGCAAAACTGTTCAAGTGGCATCCAATGGATGCTTTAAGTT
The DNA here is from genome assembly GCF_040938575.1 of Ambystoma mexicanum. Taxonomy (NCBI): domain Eukaryota; kingdom Metazoa; phylum Chordata; class Amphibia; order Caudata; family Ambystomatidae; genus Ambystoma; species Ambystoma mexicanum. Next base: position 1,342,167,323 of record NC_090921.1, read on the forward strand.
TTCGGAATCCTGTATGCACTGAGACAATTTCAGAAGATAACATCTATTAGAAATAAGTTGGGTTTCCCGGTCACCTGTCTATTCCGAAATAGGGGAGCTAAATAGACGCAGGCTCGAAAACATCATCACTTTGTAGGAATGCCTTTGACCTCTCGAGGAAATGGCTCCCATCTTAGTGACTCTTGGCGTATTTCCAGGCTTAGCTACATTTCGTCACAATACATGTCACTATTATTACCCAATTGGCAGATGCATATTTTGTTGCTTTGGAATGTTTGGGAGGCTAATTCGGCTCTATTAGTATTCAAAGATATGACCTACAGGTTCCACACAGATGCCTGAAGCAGGGGCTAAAGCCACTAAGTTATCTTATTAGGATTGAAGCCTGTGACTAGCAGGTTATGCACAACTTTTTGAAGCAGTCACAATAATCCACTAATCTATGTGATTAGGATTTCAACTATGACCTGCAAAATACACACTGACCTGAGCACTAGGCGCTTAACCAATAGCACTATCTTTCTGACTAGATAGCGCTTTCCCTAACCTCCCCTGTTCATTGAAGACAACGCATCAATTTGTATTAAGGCACCAACTGCCAAAATACCTCAGTGTGAATTAAACTCAGTAGCCCCCAGGTATGCCAACACAAAACCACAGCAATCATTGCAATGTGACATTTTATATTAGATGAGATCTCACATCTTAGGGAATGCCAATTTAAGATGTGCACGCCCTCTCCCAGAGCTGAAATATTCAGTCTCCTTGTGTATTGCTGTGAGGCCCTTTCCCCCCGTGTGATTGTAAAAGGTTTACTAATGTTTCCAGAATGTTTGTGCTACTTATATGTGTTGTTCTTTGTTTCAAAAAAAGCCTCAGCCCGCAGAATGACCTTTTAAGAAATTGGGATATATACTGGCATGCCATCGCCACTGAAAGGCGGGAGGTCTGAAGCACAGTCAATCAATTTTACCAGCATTTCAGAGGCAGGGCACTATTGGCAATTACCCCAATTGACATATAGGCCTGTCTGTCTTTGGAGAGAATAACTAAAAATGTTGATGTACATGTTTATGTCTAGAGTATTTGCCAGCTTTCAATAACTTGACACTTTTGCTTTTTTGTGTCTGCAGGGGACCAAGCATCGCTCAGCTCACATTCATCCAGACCACATCTGTTGGCGCAACATCCAGAAATAATTTTCTGACAATCTTTGGAAGTCTTCGGAAGAGCTCTCTACACAGACATTTCTGGAGCAAGTAAACATGTCCACTCTACTTTGTCTCTTGCAACGAAGCATTTCCGAACTGTAACCATACACAGACCAAACTCTGCTTCCCCCCGGTCCTGCTGTTTACACTCCATCTAGCAGTACAACCATTGACTATGAACCTGCCCTGATGAAAGCTGGCGGTCTGTTGCTGTTTCACTCTAAAGAAAGATCTTTCAAACAGTTCATTGCCTGCCTAGGAGCTCATAACAGATTCATTTTCATGCATAAACCAGCTGCACCCTAGAACTTATCCCAACTCCATTTTCCTATTCTGTACCCCTTCTTTTTATTCTAAGTATGTTTGCTTCGGTACTTGCCACTGGATTCAAGCTCTTCCAGTGTGAATGGTAGGACGGGCCCTATGAAACATAGGCAGATGGCTTACAATTCCAAGATGTAAGTAGAGTTTAATTACCTTACATGTAAACATCCCCTTCGTATGTCATATTTTTAAGTCCTCCCATATCTTATATATCAGGAAAACAATAGGGCAAGTAATTATAGCGATTCTTGCTGGATCACGCCATTTAGTCAAGTTTAGTAGCCAGGACCTTAAGTCAGGACTCATACCCACACAGTGCTTGCATCCTGTCCATAAGCCCCACTCTGCTATTCTCCTTGCATGGCTTTGCCCATAATTTTCCACTCCACTCCTCATTCCTCACTTTAGGGTAGGGCTTTAGACTGACACTCCTTTTTTTCTTGGGGATGGGCCCAAATATTGCCTTCTTAGGATTCCCCTAAACTACTTGGAGGCTTTCAAAGATTTTTTGTTGTCTTTCTTTCTGTGCCATCGCTTCTGTTTTTCCCTTTGGTACAGCTGCAGAAGAAGCTGTCGGTCCGACTTAATACATGTTCTACTGTGTCTACAGACACAGGTCTCCTTACCCATGTTCTTTTGCACCTTGGGGGCAGGCGCATGCTTAATTCCCTCCCATTGTACACTCCAAAGAGGACTTCTTTGTTTGGCAGGCTGCCTGTATGGGACTTTGAGATACAATATCAATACCGGGAGCTCTCCAAACACATTCCTCTCTTTTAATTTAACGGACTTCTACAAACTGGTAATAACTTGTGCACAATTTAGATGTTCCTCATTAGATTAATGAGCTAAGAGCTCTGTTTACCTACCTCGTTCCTCCTAGGAGTTTACGTCCTACTGAGTTATAATATTTAATTTTAGAGATAACACTAACAGCTTAGAAGCAAATTTAGGGAACCACTTAATACTTTCTGCTGACCATTTTGAGACACAAAGCTTAAATAGTCCTTTTGGAGCCGCCATGCTTGCACTTGTGCACTTCACCAAGAGGCACCCCTGGTTGACCAATGTGGCCATCTATGGATCTCTGTTTGCCTCTGCTGATGTGGTGCAACAGAAGCTCACCAAGGGCCCTGGAGAGGACATCGATTTACGCCAGACTGCCAAGGTGGGGTTGGTTGGGTTCTGTTTCCATGCCAACTTCAATTTCTTCTGGCTACGTGCCATTGAGCGGGCCTTTCCAGGTTCAAACCCATTGAACGTCATCCGCAAAGTGGCCTGTGACCAGCTGATGGCAGCTCCCGTGACGATCAGTGCATTCTACACAGGTAGGTCCTGAAAAATCTGCTTTGACATTTGAGTGAATATCTCTGTAGATGATGCTAGAGTAATGACACCTCTATTGCCACTCACCTCTGACAGTTAACCTCATATATAAAATGTGGCTTGTTCTCATTTCTAACAATTCTCCTTTTTAAATAACTAGTGTTCATGTGGTTCTGTTTTATTGTTTTATGGGTTCAGGGCCATTTCCACATAGTCTTTCAAAGGCCACTTGAATAGACGAAATCGATTTGCTGTACAATGTTATCGGGGAAATGCTACCTTGGAAAAGACTCATGTGAAGACAACGTTACACACCTAACATCCAGTCCTCTCCATGTGTCAGAGTTTTGCTATGTCCCCCTTCAGTATCCCAACCACCTATCAGTATGGTTTCTGCCCTCTCTTCATTGCTGCTCCCAATTCCTCTCGACCACAGAGTTCCAAAATATCATTAGTGTATCACCCTTGTCCCTTTCAGTGTTCTAATCACTCTTCGATGCTGTCCCATTTGGCATGCTAGTCTCTACTCGCTGCATTGGCCACCTTAGTTCCCCTCTAAGGAGCTCATATTCGAGTCTCCTGTAAATTTGATGGCGGGGGCCCCTTTAAACACACACTTTCATGTACACAGTTCCTCGCTGCCAAATGTTTCTCATTTGCACGGCAGAATGCAAAAGGGGATGGCCAAAAGGCGGCCTACACGCTTGTATGTTGCTCTTTTGCACTCTGTCGTGAACATTTAGTAAAAGACAGAACTTGTCCACTCCTAAGCAAAGTATATACCCACTACATGGCCAAAGTCACAATACATACGAAGCTAAGTGATGGGGAGCAAAATGTAATACCAGATAACAGTTAAACACATTTACAAAGTCCTGTTCAAGATCCAAAATGCCACACATGTATGGTCACAGTAATTCTCACGTCTAATACATGAATGATACAAATGTACACCATATTTTACATATAGCAACTAGCGGGAATAAAATGTGTTAACACTCAGCATGCAATTCCAAGGGCCTACCAAAAGTTAACATACTGAGTTTTATATTTTTCATATTTATAGGATTTTATTTTAATAAATAATGTGGAAAAGTGTTATTAAACTATACACACATGTTATGTAGCGAGCCAGATACAGAAAGGAGTGGTAACAGATATTTATTTAATGCCAGCATTTATCACAAGGCTCAGTTAAAAAGGCAGAATCAGTAACAAAGGACTTTCTCCATCATTTTAAACGTTCTTCAATAAAATTCGTCAAGGGCAACTTAGAGCGAGCCGGGTTTCAACTTAAATGCAGTCCATAAAGCCTTGCCTTAAAAAAAAAATGCAATTCGCACCTTAATAATATGGATGGAAAACCTTCTTGAAGCCAAATGTACTTTGTACTGGATTAGAGCGTTTTCTCTGCACGCCTTCTCCAGTGCTTGGTTCATAACCTTTCCCCGGCTTGCTGATGGCTCTCCAGGATGCAGTCGTTCCTTGCTGGCCTCGGGCTTGGAATCACATAAACAAACAAAACATCCGGTGTCTGTTTTCACACTGGAATCTCCTTTTACTCAAGAGCCTTCATCCGCTGAGCATTCGGTCTGCAAACCAGGTATGGGACACTTCGGTGTGTTTTTCGTTTCCTTCTAATATGCCCACCGATATGGGGAACTGGCCTCATACCAGTCCGAGTTCGCTCCGTCAGCCTCCTTCCACTCCTGCAAGGCGAGAGAGAAGTTGAGTTGTTTTCACCTGTTTTTAACTCCCGTGGCCCTCCTCCCCAGCAATTAACATCGGGCGTTCCCAGCCATGTGTTTCTCATCCCTGAGGCTAATTCTTCTCCTCCCTGCTTAACCCTCGCATATCCTGCCTTGTTTTTAACTCCTGCCTGCAAGCGTTCCTCGTTATATGGAAACTGGTTTTCCGTCTTCCCCATCTCATTTCTTTACCCCGTTTCAGGTTTTTATGTTGAACATGCATCGGCTGGGGCATTCTGCGATATGTAGATTGGGTCTTTGTTTGTTCACTCGTGTCCCTTCTATTTTGCCCAGTAGTTGGCTGGTGGGGCATTCTGGGATATGTAGTCTTTCCACTGTTGACTCTTATACTTAGTATTTTGGTATCTTGTGGGACAATTGGCTTGTCCTCTTCACTACTGTTTTTCCCGCAATGCTGGCCGCTACTGTTTCCCCATCACATACTCCCCTCAAAGAGCCATGCCGTTCGGGCATATCAATGGATCTAGATAGATAGTCTGCCACTAATTGATATCTTCCAGGTTTGTGTACTTTTGTGAAGTGGTAGGGCTGTAAGGTCAAAAGCCATCGTAGGACTCTATGGTTGGAGTCCTTCTGGGTCGCCAACCATTTCAGAGGAGCGTGATCAGTAAATAGGGTGAAACGCCTCCCCAGTAGATAGTACTTAAGTGCCTCTACCGCCCACTTAATTGCTAGGCATTCCTTTTCGAGAGTAGAGTATGGCATTTCATGGGGCAAAAATTTCCTGCTGATGAAAGCTATAGGACATAGGTCTTGTTTGGTACCCTGTGACAGTACTGCTCCCAAACCGCATCCCGAGGCATCAGTTTGTAAGTAGAATTCTCTGGAAAAGTCTGGACAATGAAGAACGAGTTCGGTGGAAATCATTTGTATTAGGGTTTGAAACGCTTGTTTCACCTCAGTGGAAATATACAGAGGACGGTTTGTTTTCAGTGCGTCCGTAAGGGGGGCTGCTATAGTTGAAAAATGAGGCAGGAATCTCCTGTAATACCCCACGAATCCTAGAAAGGCTCGAGTCTCTTTTCTGGTTTCCGGCATTCTCAATTTTTGTATGGCTTGTATTTTGTCTAGCAACGGGGTTACGATTCCGCCCCCTACCTCATATCCCAGGTATTTGGTGGTTTGGGTTGCCAATTTCGATCTTTTTGGGTTAATGTGCAAACCTGCCCCTTTTAACGCCTGTATTACTTGAGTTAAATTTGACAAATGATCGTTCCATGTTCTACTGAAAATGATAATGTCATCTAGATATGCAGCCGCATATTGTTTGTGTGGCCTCAGTATTTTATCCATCAGTGCCTGGAAGGTAGCCGGAGCCCCATGTAGCCCAAAGTGCAGAACTGTGAATTGGAATAGGCCCTGGGGTGTGGCAAATGCGGTCTTCTCTTGGTCCGCAGCACCAAGGGGAATTTGCCAATAGCCTTTTGTCAAGTCCAGTGTACTCAAAAATGCAGCTGAACCTAGTCTTTCTATGAGCTCATTGATTCTAGGCATGGGATACGCTTCATCCTTTGAAATAGCACTCAGTTGCCTAAAGTCCATACAGAACCTGGTGGAACCGTCGGGTTTTGGTACTAAAACTACTGGAGAACCCCAGGCGCTTTTTGAGGGCACGATGGTTCCCAGCGCCAGCATCTCATCTATTTCCTTGGCCATTTCTCCTCGTTTTGCCTCCGGAATGCGGTATGGCCTAAGGCGTACCGTTTTCCCCTTCTCTGTGGCTAAGGAATGGGTCGCCAAATGTGTCCGTCCTGGTATCCCAGAAAAAGTCTCGGCTACCGGGCTCAACGTAGCAAACAATTCAGTTCTTTGTTTCTGACTTAATTGCTCCCCCAATTGTACGTCCTGTAGGCTACTAGGTTGGTTTGGGACCAATTGTTCAGGGGCGGACATGTCTGATAAGGTTGAACACATCACACTGTGAGTTCCTTCCTTCCACAGCTTGAGCAGATTGAAGTGATAGTTTTGATATTTGTTTTTCCGTTTGGGTTGTTCTACCTCATAGTTCACTGGACCCAAGATTTTGGTTACCTGATAAGGCCTGTGCCATTGAACTAGCATTTTGTTTGTGTGGGTAGGCAGTAGTACCAATACCTTGTCACCTAACTTCAAGGACCTGGGTCTACTTCCTTGGTCATAGTATTTTTCTTGTTTTTCTTGTGCTTTACTCAGGTTTTTCTTGAGCGAAGTCCCTTAGTTTCCCCAATTGTTCCCTTAGGTCGTGAACATATTCTGTGAGGGATGTTTCTTCTTGTTGTTCCCAATTGTCTTTTAGTAATCCTAGCACCGACTTGGGTTGTCTTCCGAATAACAGCTCAAACGGGGAGTACCCGATGGATGATTGGGGCGTATCCCTTAGAACCATCAGCACCCATGGCAAAACCTGTTCCCACCCCAATCCAGTAGGGGTGGTGGCTCTTTTTAGCATTTGTTTAATAGTCTTATTATATCTTTCCACCAACCCATCTGTCTGTGGGTGGTACACTGAAATTTTTAGGTGATGAATACCTAGAGTTTTGCACACTTCCTTCATTACTACTGACATGAAATTGCTCCCTTGGTCCGTCTTGATCTCACTGGGTATTCCCACTTTAGCAAAGAAGGGTAATATGACATTGCACACCTGTCTGGCTGAGGTACCTCTTAAGGGGAACGCCTCGGGATATCGGGTGGCGTAATCCACTATTACCAGGAGGAACCGAAATCCCCGACTAGAGGGTTCTAACGGCCCTACAATTTCCATTCCTATCCTCTGGAATGGCTCTTTAATCAAGGGCATGCGTTGCAGGGGTGCTCGGGCTGGTGTGTGGTTGCTTGTTTTCTGACATATGACACACTCCTGGCAATATTTGGCTATGTCCGCATATATCCCGGGCCAGTAAAAGTTCTGTAATACCCTTTTCCCCGTCATGTTTTCTGCCAAATATCCTCCTGTGGAATGATCATGTGCTAGTTGAACCAGGGTCTTCCGGTATGACTGTGGAACCAATAGTTGTTCTTTCTCTTCATTGTCTGTTCCTCTGGTCACCCTATAATATAGCCCTTGTTTCTCCTTGAAGTAAGGTGTTGTAACTGGGGTTTTGCTCTGGGTTAAGGCTTGTTCACGGGCTCGTTTTAGGGTTTCATCTAACCCTGATTCAGTACGGAAGGATGGCAGATGATCCCCCACTCGCGAGTCTATGAGGGCAACTTCCTCTTCTTTTCTCTCGTTCTGGTTGTTTTTCCTATTCTGGTTCTTGGTGGGTTTTACCCTTATGTCCCTCCCTTTTATCTCGGTTTGGGAAAATGGGGCTTCCTTTAACCATTGATCAAACTCAGGAATGTCTGTTCCTATTAGGACGGGAGCAGGTATGGTGGGTATAACGCCACTTTAACCGGTACTTCGTTTCCCTGTGACCCTAACACTATTTCCTTTGTTGGGTACCCTTTAACATCCCCATGAACACATTTAATGTCAACAGTTCTCACCTGTCCTGGAACTGGTTCGCTCACATGTGGTTGTATGGCCGTCTGCCGACTTCCGCTATCCATCATAGCCTGTTGAGGACGTCCATCCACAGTTACCTCTATCACATAGGGCAGTTTTTTCTGATTTCCATGCTGTTGCAAGGATCCTATTACCATGGGTTCGGTTTTGTTTCTTTTGGCACAGAACCGGGCAATGTGTCCCCATTCTCCACATTCAAAACACTGTGGCGACTGTCCTTTCATTAGGCTGGTGCCGTTGTGGCCTTTCTGTTCCGGTCTTGTTCTCTGCTCCGGCGCACCTCCCGGTTGTTACTGCGCAAGGTGAGAGGATCCTGGTGATGTCTTACTGGTGGCGTGGAAACAGGCCGAGGGATCCCCGCCTTTTGGTAGGCTTTGGCCACATCAATGGCTTCAGACAGGCTCAGGTGGTGATGTTGCTTAACCCACCTTTGTATCGGCCCTGATAAGGCTTCGATGAACTGCTCAAGCATTATTTTCTCTTTTATCTGCCCAATTGTGGCTGTATTGGATTGCAACCATTTCTCCGTTAGGTCTTGTACTCGATAAAAGAACTGGCTTGGGCTCTCGCCTGGTTTCAGTCGGGTTTCCCGGAATTGGAGCCTGTAGGATTCATCGTCCTTGACTAGCTTTTCCAGTATTGACTTCTTAATGTCCGCATATGGGGTGTCCCCATTAGGATTGGCCGCCTGATAGGCTCCTTGCATCACTCCAGTGAAAAGGGGCGCCAAAAAGAACGACCATCGGTCCTGTGGCCATTGTGCTGCTCGAGCTATGCGTTCAAAATTTACAAATAAGAAACTAGGATCATCTCCCGCCTGGTATTTTTGAAGCACTGTGGGGGGAATGGCTGGATGTGACCGGTGTGCCGCTACCGATTTCCCCAAGATTCTCAGGGCTTCTCTGCCTTGCTCTTGTGCTGCTGTTTGTACCTGTATAGCCTGTTGCAAGGCTTGCCGGTCTGCTTGTGCCTGATGTCCTTGCACCTGCACTAGTTGTTGTAGCTGTTGCTGCCCTTCAGCCAATGTCTTTATGATTGCCTCCATGGTGTCAAGAGTAGATGTGTCTCTGTGAATCCCACAGCTGCCACTACTGTTATGTAGTGAGCCAGAGACAGAAAGGAGTGGTAACAGATATTTATTTAATGCCAGCAGTTATCACGACGCTCAGTTAAATATGTCACTTATATTTCATAAGGCAGAATCAGTAACATAGGACTTTCTCCATCATTTTAAACGTTCTTCAATAAAGTTTGTCAAGGGCAACTTAGAGCGAGCCGGGTTTCAACTTAAATGCAGTCCATAAAGCCTTGCCTTAAAAAAAAAATGCAATTTGCACCTTAATAATATGGATGGAAAACCTTCTTGAAGCCAAACGTACTTCGTACTGGATTAGAGCGTTTTCTCTGCACGCCTTCTACTCCAGTGCTTGGTTCATAACCTTTCCCCGGCTTGCTGATGGCTCTCCAGGATGCAGTCGTTCCTTGCTGGCCTCGGGCTTGGAATCACTTAAACAAACAAAACGTCCGGTGTCTGTTTTCACACTGGAATCTCCTTTTACTCAAGAGCCTTCATCCGCTGAGCATTCGGTCTGCAAACCAGGTATGGGGCACTTCGGTGAGTTTTTCGTTTCCTTCTAATATGCCCACTGATATGGGGAACTGGCCTCATACCAGTCCGAGTTCGCTCTGTCAGCCTCCTTCCACTCCTGCAAGGCAAGAGAGAAGTTGAGTTGTTTTCACCTGTTTTTAACTCCCGTGGCCCTCCTCCACAGCAATTAACATCGGGCGTTCCCAGCCATGTGTTTCTCATCCCTGAGGCTAATTCTCCTCCTCCCTGCTTAACCCTTGCATATCCTGCCTTGTTTTTAACTCCTGCCTGCAAGTGCTCCTCGTTATATGGAAACATGGTTTTCCGTCTTCCCCATCTCATTTCTTTACCCCTTTTCAGGTTTTTATGTTGAACATGCATCGGCTGGGGCATTCTGCGATATGTAGATTGGGTCTTTGTTTGTTCACTCGTGTCCCTTCTATTTTGCCCAGTAGTTGGCTGGTTGGGCATTCTGGGATATGTCGTTTTTCCACTGTTGACTCTTATACTTAGTATTTTGGTATCTTGTGGGACAATTGGCTTGTCCTCTTCACTACTGCTTTTCCCCGCAATGCTGGCCGCTGCTGTTTCCCCATCACAACACAATAATAATAAAAAAATTGTTTTTCAATACCATACCCATAATGTCTCATTACACTCCTAGAAATGAAATACAAAATGAACCAGCAGTGCTACACAGTAACTTAGTACATTTCAGTAGGCCGTAGCATAGTGCAGTGATATAAAAATGCATTGGAATTTTAGCTTGTACCAATGATTTCCTATATCTTGATAGTAAACTCTAGGAACCCAGGGAAAATGGTACAGTAAAAATAAGCACCGTAAAGAAAACTTGATAGGTGTTTGTAGTGTTGGCAAAAGGTCTCATAGGAATAAAAAAGACACAATGAACAGGTACACCTGCAGTTATGGGAAAAAGGTAGGTATGTCTGTGTTCTACCCCACTGGTGTGTAAAAGGTAGCAATCAACCCAAAGGGACACCAGAGGAGGCCATCTTGAAGAGTTCCAGTTCCAGGTTCAAGACCCAAAAGCCCCAGGAAGATGAAAAGCAGTATTCAGCCAAACATAAGTCAATGGTGGCCACTGGTGGAAAGGGGACGTGCAGAAATCCACTTCCAGGGATCCAGTGGACCTTGATGGGAAATTCATCCAATGACCTACCAACTCAGAGGGAAGTACTCACTCTGCCAGTTTTGGAGAACATGGCTCAGAAATGTTGAAACAAACCGAAAAGTACAAATCTTCTTTTGCATGGCAAGTTACAGGATCCAGTCACACAGGTGCTTGCACCCTAGACCAGTGATAAGTAGGGCGGGGCAATGGGAGACCGTATCATGGCTGATTATATATAATTTCTGGGCACAGCTTCACGTCGCTCTACTGGCACAGTTTGTGGGCTTAGCTACATGAAGTGATTTATAGGGACCATTACCAACATATATAGATTGTGACGACAGTAATCTTGTGGGTGAGAACATTACCGAGATCTGATTGACACTCCTATTTTGAACATACTTATCACACTTTACAACGGGGAGATCCTTTTGATTTCTCCAAGTCAATTAGTGTACTGTTGGTTTCTACTTTTGAGGAACTAAGCTTTTCTTGTTTTGTTGACCCGTGACCTTAGAAAGGGTTCATGTGCCACCTACCTAAATGAGATACAAAGGTTATCTGAAAAAGCATCATACCAACTGACCCAATCAGCTACTTTGGGTAATACTTATTTTCAAAGCACTATACATTTGGAAGGGAGATTATCGACTTTATTCTTCCCACACCTGATTAGGTTTATCATGTATTTAATAAAAACCTCTTTCAATCTGTGAGCATTCGGATCAGTCAAGAATATTTCAAAACAATGGTCAACCACTTTTAGCAGCTTATCTCAATTTGGTGCATTAGAAGCCTTCTAGAGGTTCTCTTGACCTGTGGATCATGGTAGATAGACGTGTTGTGTGATACTCATTTCATTTCCTCTGCATGAATGGGGAGGAAAAGGAAACAATCAAAGACTTTATACGTGTCTAATAGTCCTTATTGAAGGTTAATATACATGGAGAGATTAAAAGGAGCTCCCCTCGTAGAAAATATAGATTGTGGCTGCAGCCTCATTGTAGTCATTTACAGTGGCCATCACTGGCATAGATTGTGGCTGCAGCGTCATGTGAGTAATTTACATTGACCATTATTGGCATAGCTAGATTGTGGCTGCAGACTCGTACACGTGATTTCCTGGCATGGATAAATTGTGGCTGCAGCCTCCTTAAATGTTGTAAAACGCATCTGAATACTGTTGGTGGCATGGTGTTTACTGGAATTTTCCATGCGTTGCACTAAAGACCCAATTGTAAATCGTTCGGCTTTTTCTTTATCTCCTTCCCACTGAACCTCTCTGCATAAATTTGGGCTCTCTTTACTACGCTTCGTCCATGCACTAATTTGGGCACTATTTATGCCCCTCCACTGAAAATATTCACCAGCTGTGACTTACCATCAATCATGGCATTAACTGAATTTTTTTATGTGTTACCCTAGAGAGCCAATTATAAATTGTATTGTTTTCCCCGATTTCTTTCCAAACATTGGGCCTCATTACGACTCCGGCGGTAGACGTGACGACAAAAACGGCACGGCTGCCGGAGTCATGTTTTTTATCAGCGCCTGGCTTTGGGGAATAACCAGGGCATTACAGCCCCGGCGGTCCCAGTAATTCCCCAAAGCCAGGCACCGGTAAAAATTACTCCCCATTCCCATTCGAGTCTCATAGGACTCAATGGAATTGGGGAGGACGGAAGCACCGGCACCGTTGACAACGGTGCCGGTGCTTCCGTCAAAGCCTACGAGCGGGTGCTGTTCCGCCCACCAAGTCAGACCTGGCAGGAGCGACGGCACCCGCCAGCAGAACTCAGAGTATGCCGGTCCATAACAACGGTGATGGTACCGGCACCGTTGTTACCGGACCGGCATAATCAAAATGAGGCCCAATGTGCTCTAAAGTGCCCCATTTCAACGCATTTTTAAAAATGTCTTCGATGATGAAGCGAACACCCATCATTATTTTTGTCTCCCTTGTTATGCTTTGTTGTTCACACCAATTTGGGGAAATATTTTGTCCCGCAGGTGAAAGTATTCACCAGCTATGACTGACCGTGAATGAGGAACCATCTTCCTTCCTTCAGCCCCACTCCCAGCACCAAAAGCCTCCTCCTCCACTGCAACCTACTGATTTACTAAACAGTAAATATTGATTCATGCAGTGACAGACTGCTGTAGCGCTAAAGTAGAGCAATTTACTAAAATGCCTCATGGTCGGTACACCTGAAGACAATCAGTAGTCTATTACGGAGTGGTGGTAAAAGACGGGCATCCATTGGGCATGCCATCGTGAAGTGTATCATTACCTAGAGCATGTCTGCTACCATGTGACAGCTGCCCATAATGTGCACTTGTTGGGTACTACTACATTGGATGTACCAGGCATACAATACACCTGGATATACAGATGCATTGTGGCCCCGGCTTCAAATGTACTTGTGTCATAAGCACCAATCCGACATGGAAAGGTATTGTAAATGGGATGTCTAACCAGAGGAAGACCATTTATTAATTAACCAGAAACAGCTCGTACTGAAATTAAAAGAAGTTAATACGCCCCAATCATTTGATGAGTGCCCTGCTTTAAAATAAAGAACACCTTCAAATACTCAGGTGCATTTTGCCTCAGTACTACTGTGTCAAAATAGTTGTGATTAAATTATGCAGAGTTTTAAGTTAATCAAGCAGGTAAAATATAAAGTATTTTAATGTTTTCAATAGTTCAGAAGTAGAATAGGTTAATTCCAAAACTAACCAATTTTACGGAGTGCATGTGTTTGTGTGTGGCATTCTAAGAGCTTCCTTCTTCCCATGGATTCCTCATCCATGATATTCCTGTCCCATAGCTGTTTTCTGGAAACGTTTCCACCGATAGGTGGCACAGCGCTGCTCTTCGTTGGCTCCAGCAGACGCATCTACTTGTCACTTGCCGGACATGACAGGGACTAGAATGTATTGAGGCATCGTGCCCCCGTAACCTCAGTTCCTTTTTTCCCGATCACTCTGTTTACTTGGGAATACAATAATCGAGGTTTGAGATTTTTTCTCTGTGCCATGCCAACTCTAAGTCCCCAGGCTTCAAACTGTGTGCGGATTGTGGCCGGCAGATGTCTATTTCAGATCCACAACAGATTTTTTTCTACTGCTTGGTTGAGGACCACAACAGCCATGATTACGGGTCATGACAGTCCATGCACCCGAAGGCCCTCCCTATGGAAAAGGGCTGTGAAGATCTTGACGTTCATCCACAGGGTGAATGGTGAGGCTCTGCTATCTCGTTTGAGGTTGCACGCTGTGAACAGGCGCTCTGAAAACAGGGCGGCTCAGAGCAAGTAGAAGGATGAGACACCCCTCTTCTTCCTGGAAATATAACCCTGCCACTCCAAGGATTCTCCTGAGTGGCCGGCACAGGTACCTTCTTCTACCCAATCCTCTGCCCCGGAGGAATGGGAGAAATTCTGCCTTAAGATGCTAAACATCTTTGCCAAGGCGCATTGCAGATTAGGCCTCGATGCCTTCGGTTCAGGCGATGGAGCTTGTCGCTGTGGCTCAGACAGGTCCCACTGTGTGTTTCGCGACCGGCAGGTGCCCGCTGGGTACCACTCCTGCATGCTTAAGGGCTCGGGCCTGGACCAGAAGGCAACAGAGGGTCCCTGACGCAGCTGATCCCACCTTCGGGCATCAAGGTCTTGGCACTGATTCAAACTTGGTCGGTGCCATTAGTCACCGTTGACACTGTGGCTCCACAGGAGTATGCACCACTCCGTATGTACACCTTCATGTCTAGGATGCATGACATCTAATAAGAAAGGTGACCAGATATTCCCTTTGGGCTTGAACCCCTGGTTTCTAGGTTAGTTGGAGATTTCCCTGAGGAGTTCAACGTGAGGATGTACTGGGGTTGGCCGGGGATCTGCAGGTCACCCGTGGCCTCCACGCCTCCCCATGAGATGAACATTCTGCTGGCTCAACCCCAAGAAAGCTTTAGGCTGCTTTTCAACGGTTGATGGCTAAGATGCCCAGTACTCTGGGGCTTTCTGCTCCATCCACATTCAACGGTGCCCTCAAAAAGGAGACACTCCTGCCCTTCAATGAGGCAGCAGAGGACCCCCATGCTGGAGGTGTGGGAGAAACATGCCTCTGCTCCGGCGGTAGACTGGGAGCTGGCCAGGAAGCACCATCCGACCTCATCAGATCTGGTGTTTCTCTCTTCTCATACTTCACTAGAGAGTTTGGTGATTCAGGTCGTGATGGCTAACTCCCACCTCCCCTTCCACCTAACAGGGAAAGTAAGAGGCTTGATGCCTGGGGTAAGAAGGGGTTCCATTGGGCAGTCTTGCCCTGCGTGCCCTGAATGCCTCCTACGCTATGGTACATTGCTCCTTAGACCTTTGGGCTGTAGGTGTGAAACGATATACCAGTAGAATTACCATGAACCCTTTCATGTAATCAAAATAACCTTCTCCTTGTACATACCGGTTTACCTTATTGGCAGCAGCAGCTAAGCATACAATTTAAGCTCTGAGCAGTTGGTACACAATTAAATGCACTCTGGCACTCATTGGATGGAGGGTGTCCCCCTCCCGGTGTTACTCCTGCGGTAGGCTCTGATACTTCAACTTGAAAGCAGGAGAAGCAAAGGCAGTGTTGGGCACCAGGTACACTGCATCGCACCTCTTACAAATTGTGGTAGCTGGGTAATATGTCCCCCAAGGGACACCACTGGGACAGCCAGAGGGTCTCTGCAGGTTGTTCTGTGGCAAACATCCAGCTTGGGTTCTGGAGAATGTCAGAGTGTGGAGTGGAATCGGTGGTTCCTAGGTAGTTTGGAGAGAGGGTGGGTTGCGGAAGGAGAGATGTTTTAACACAGATGAGTATTTTAGTTTTACAAGGGTTGAGGAGGAGGTGCTTAGCCGTCATCCAGCAGCTAATTTCAAGGAGGCAAGGTTAGGACGGGGGGAGACCGGCGACTTGGGAATCTTGAAAATTATCTGTGTCATCCATGTAGCTGTAGCAGGTTAGGTTATGGGAGCGGATGAGTTTGGAGAGGAAGCTAGGGTCGAGATTGAGTAGGAGGGAGGACAAAGAGGCTCCCTGTCTGCCCCCTTTTGGGGGCAACAGTGAGGGAAGGAGGGAGGTGAAGGGAGGGAGGAGTATGATTTGAGAGTGGTTGGAGAGGAATGAGGGGATCCATCTTGGAGTGGAAACCCTAATGCCTAGAGAGAGCAGTCTGTCCGTGAGGATGGTGTGGTTGATCGTGTCGAAGGCAGCAGAGAGATCCAGGAGGAAAAGTGCAGCACAGCCTTCTGAGTCTCCTGTTCTAAGGTCATCCCAAATGGAGATGAGTGAGAATTCTGTTCCCAGAAGGGTCTGAATAAAGATTGGGCAGGGTCGAGAAGGTAGTTGGATTCCGTGTAGAGGCACAGCTGTGTGTATGCTGTGCGGTCTAAAGAGTTTTGCAATTAAGTGTGTGTTGGAGATCGGGAAGTAGTTGGAAGGCAGGTGGGGGTAATGGTGGGCTTTTTAAGAAGGGGTTTTATGTGGAAGGTTTTGAAAGCCTAAGAGAGATGTCGGAAGTAAGAGAATGGTTAATTACTGTCTACACAGGTTGTGGATAGGATGTTCTTAAGGAGTGAGTGGGTACCTAGATCGCCAGAAGAACCAGTGGGGTGGATTTTTGATATTAGTTGCAGGAATTCAGGCTGAGAAATGGGAGTGAGATTTAGGAGCGTACCGGCTGAATGGGCAGAGTGGGGCTGAGACAGGGTGAGACGGAGAAGAAAGTGGGAAAGATGATGATAGTCTGGTGGCGATGGAACATGTCTTTCGATCGGGATGTTGTAAAAGTGGTCTGATAGGACATCACAGAGTGTTTGGGGTGAGTGAAGGGGGGGGCGGAACAACTTGTATTCTTCAATTCTGCGATGATCATATGGTGTTTTCTGCTAGGGTTACACGAGTTGGAAATTTGGTTTCCATAGAAGGTGCTTTTGGTTTCCTAATTTCCATCCTATAGGCCTTGGTCTGTCTGGCATAAGTGGCTCTGTTTTGAGGCGTGGGGTTGGCCCTCCAAGTGTGCTCCAGGCAATTCTTATGGGTTTTAAGGGATCTGAGGAAGGGAGTGTGCCATTTGCGGTTGGGGCCAGATCTCTGGGGAGTGCATCTCGCCAGTGTGAGCAGGATGAGGGCATTGTAGAAAAGTTCATTAGAGGGAGGTTCTTCATGGAGTGTGAGGACTGGGAGGGAGAAAAGAAGGGAAAGGGCCAGGTTGGGGTTTATAATTACCTTATTCCAGAGAGGTACAGGGGGCAGAGGAGGGAGAAGTGGGGCTAGAGAGATGAGGGTACGAGGTCAGGAGAGAGAAGAAGACGGTTGAGTGGTCGGTCTAGATTAGAGGACTGGGAGGCAGGGCAGTGATGAAGTCTGTAGAACTGAATAAAGCTTCATGGGTATGTCCTGCTATGTAAGTGGGGTGTGATGTCAGTTGTGTCATGTTCCGAGTTTCCCTTTTATCAATCAGTGGACGGGGCATAGGGTTGGAAGGAACATCAAACCAGATATTGAAATCTACTAATATCAGTAAGGGACAGGTGTTACATCAGGATGGATGATAGGGAGTCACTAAGGGATTCTGCAGAGATTCTGTTGTAGCCAGGAGATGTGCAAAGGAGTAAGAAGCTGTGGGTAAAGGTCGGAGAGATTCTTATTTTTACTAGTAATGATTCGCTGTCAGTGTTGCAGGGTTGTTTCTCGGTGTGTAGGACTGAGAGGTGTTGTTTGTGAATGATGGCTAATCCTCCAGCTCTTCTGCACCTATTGTGAATAATCAGGTAATAGCCAGGTGGAAGGCCTTGTGTGCAACACGTTCAAAGTCGTCGGAGAACCAGGTTTCAGTGATGAAGTGGATATTAGGGTTTTCACCAGAGATAAAGTCAAAAATTGTGTTTGTTTTTGGAGACAGATCTGGTGTTGATGAGGATGCAAGAGAGCATGTACGGTTTGTGAGCAAGGTTAGGTCTTGGAGTGGGAGGAGGAATTGGCGTACGGGGGAGGGATGGGGTGAAGGTGTATGAGGTCTATCTGAGAGGTGGTAGAGGGTTGTGCTTGGGTAGGATAGGTGGTGGGAGGAGGGTGACGTGTGGTGGTAGGTGAGAGGCTTTGGGGGAAGGCAGAGGAAGGGGAAGGGAGGTTCAGTGAAGGGTGGGATGGGTTGAAGACAGAGATGTTTGGGAGGTTTGGGAGAGGAGGGAAAGAGAGATTGGACAGGTTTGGGAGTTGGAGGGGATGACAAGACGGGTTACGGGTGGGCGCATGGGAGCTCTTTTGAATGCTGGTTTTGAGGTGGAGGGAGGAGGGGAGTATTGGGTGTGCGTGTAGGGGTGTCGGGAGAGGAGGTGGATAAAGAGCTGGGTAGAGGGGAAGATAGGGTTGATGTTCTGGTTTCTGGAACGACAGCGTGCATCTGTTTTTTTTCTGGGATGTGTGAGGCATACTGGGAAGCTAGAACTTAGAATAGGGCCTGGAATGCTGATAGAATCAAAACAAGAGCGGTGTCTGAAAACACAGTTAGAATGAATACAAGAACAGTGCATGAAAATGCGGCTAGATTCAATACAAGAAGAGTGCATGAAAATGTAGTTAGCTTTCCAACATGAACAGTGGCTGAGAGTGAAGTGGGGTAATGTTCAGATTCAACAGTGGCCGTGGAGAGAGAAATACCTAAATGAAACAGAGGTTGTGTGGAGTTATCAGAGGCTAACTGTGATTCAGACCTGTGTGCAACAGTGAGCATGTTGTGGGATTCACCTATTGTCTAAAGGAGCTTCACTCCAACAATGAACCTAGATTTATATGAAGCCATACTTCAGAAACATGCCCTGACTCGCATAAAGTGGTAGTTCAGGCAGTGCTCCAGATAAGATTTTGAAGTAGGAGTATTTTACTCCCTGTTTTTAAAGTTAGGAGTAACGTTATTTTTTTTAAGGCGTACAATTCTAAATCCAATTCCCAATGAGAGTATTTTATAAGCAAAGAAAAATGTTTAACTGGAAAACTGAAATGTTTTTGTAATCATTGTTTCTTTGCACCTAGTTATTCATACACATGAAAAGATACACATTTAATTTGATCAGGCAGTAATAACAGTAGTTTCTTACTGTGGTACTATGTGCACTTCTGGTTTAAACATATCCATGTAGCCATGTATCCATGGGAAAGGCACTTGCCAGGCACTGCCCTAGTGGTATTAATTGGCCATTGATAGAAGCAGGTGCAAAATGGGGCGAGTACCTGGGCATCTAATAGCAGTGCCTGGCAAAAGCTTAATACTTAGGGCCTCATCACGAGTTGAGCGGTATCCCGGCGCTAATACCACCGGGATACCGCCCAACGCTAATAGTGCTACCGCAACTTGGTCCGGCGCAATTTGTGCCAGATCAGGAGTTGCTGGGGGCACTAAATCCCCATTTGGCGGACCCATTGGGGTTGGGGAGTGCTATTAACACCGGCAGTAATTGCACCGGCGGTTATTTGGCCAGCCGTTAAATTCGGCGGTAATACTGTTAACGCCGCATTTAAGGGCTCAGGCCAAACATGTGATGAGACCTTTAGACACAAGCCAAACCTGTTGGCTTTGCCAATGCTTGTTTTTAACAGGACTTCAGTGAAGGACATAGAGTGCGTAGAAATTGAGTGGCTGAAGACAAGCCTGGTAAGCCATTTTTCTTACATGAGTAGCATGTTTACAACTCCAATTAAGCCATTAACTCTCAAGAAGACTTCTTTGAAAAAACACTGGAGGGCACTTTGAGTGTATAGTTTGATGTTAAGGCTTGATAAAGCCACCCCAAAGAGTTCCCATGAGGAGGTGTATTGGGAGGGGCAGGAATGGTCATAGAAATTAGCATGGCCAGTAATGACCTCTTCTGTCAGTGGCGTCAAGTCCTTAAGTTTCTCCACACAGCCTGACCCACTGGCTGATGGCCTGACCATAAACATGTCATCTGTGATCAGAGACGCATTAATATCAATTTGTGGCTTCCAAATATTTCCCAGCAGGGTTGAACTGACCTATAGGGAATTTTGTTGATTTCTTTGTAGGCCTCTGCACCCTGGGCCTCTTTAATGTGGTAACGTATTTTAATTCCAAATGTCCTCATAGGGTTGGGGTTGCTGAGCCTGAAAATGCGTAATATGGGGCCACTTTGAAAATGATTTCCAGGTCCTCTTTTGGTTTCCATTCCACCCCTCCTGCTTCCCAGTGCTTCTTGGAACCTGTAGTGTAGTTTTGGTGAACAAACCTGGCAGTCGTAAGGCTGGAAATTGTAAAACCTGCACTTGATTTCTCTACAATGCCACACGTAAACTGCGTTAAATGTGAGCAATGAGCTCTGAACACTATGCAGAGCTAACAAATGTGTTCTGATTTTGACAGAATGGCATGTGACAATTTCCCTTTCACCTGTGCAAACATGTATTACCATCATTTTTGTTAAAAAATAATAACTTTGGCAACTCTTGTACGTAGACTTCAAATGATATAATATGTGTTTTTAAAAGACCAACGCATTACACATATTAGACCTAGAGAGTCTAACAAGAATTTTGTTGTGCACAGTGCATTGCATTACCACATAAAACGCTTGCAGAAAGCTTTGTTGTGAGCAAAGTGGCAAATACAACACTGGAGAATGTCGGAATAAAACAAGTGGCCCTCCTCCCCCACCTCATAACCTAAAATAGGGATATGTGGGTCAGGTGCTTATAACATTTTATGAAGTTGTTTATCTTAATTTATTTTTTATTTATTTATTGGCATACAGTGGTTACGCATAGAGCTAAAAAATAAAAAAACATTTAGCCAAAAATTCAGATAAGATCATCAATTTAAGAAAAGGAAGAACTGAAGCAAAGAAAAATAAAAAGACAGAAAAGTTCATCATTCCGCTTTTTCCTGCTTCCAATTCATTGTTTATCAGCTCCTCTGGCCGTCAGAATAGTGAATCTTTTAAAAACTTCAGTCACTAATTGTGTTACAAATACAGTCAACCGAATACTTTCCCCCTCCAACAGTCTAAACCACCAATCTTCTTCCGATCTACTAGGATACTCCTAAATGTAATCTCCAAGAAATCTTACTCTCAAATCCCTTGTGGCCGTGCAGAACATAACCAAATGCATAGTGGGCTCCAATGTGTTTAAAACTTTACACAATCTACAAGAGGTATCTCTATTTTCCAAACAGGGTCTCAGAATTTCCCTCACTGGGAGGAGATTTAGACGCAGTCTAAAAAATGGATCCCTATGAACCAATTGGGGGACAACCTTAGATATTTAGGTGTACATTTCCGTTTTCTTGATTCCGTCTGGGGTTTTCCGTACAGTTTATAACACTGTCTCTCACCCTGCGTAGTAATCAATCCTTCATGAACTTTTTCTTTTTTACTTTGTCTGGATTCTCCAGCAAGGTTGTCTCATTCAGGCCCAGATCCTCTAGAATGGCAATACAGATCGCTTAATTTAACTGCAGCCCATTTATAAATATTGTGTACTGTTATTTGTTATAATGGCAAAAGCCGAATAAAACAGTGGTACCCAATATGAAGTCGGCCCTACTGGTGATTTGAAATCACAAAGTGCCGGCTGACTTCATGTGAGGCCGTTATTTAACTCAAAAGCTATCCACTCGGGAAGTGTTTTATTCACTTTCCAAACCGATAACCATGACCTCAATTACCTGTGGAGTTATGCAGTAAAGATGAAGAATTTGCAAATGAAAATCTAGAAAGAGATTTCACTTTATTTTCAAATCACGTTTGCTTTAGTATATGCCTTATTAGGAATTTGTTTTCATTATGTAGGTTGGGGTTATGTAATTCTTAGGTTCCAACACCTTAGCACAACACCTTTGTCGTGGTAAGTAGGCTTGTAATTTTCATCCCAGGCAGCTAACACGCCAGATAGTTTTATGAGGTTTGTGCTGAGAAGCGCACAGTTCTCCTAATGCTCCAATGGGCATTTTGATACAAGTCAAGTGTTGTTGCCAACCGGAGCAATGGTTGACATTTTCCAAGCCCTCCTTGTCTGTGCATGTTTAGAGGGGCTGAAATGTTCAGAGGAAGGGACTGCTGGTTGTCGAGATTGCAGATGAGGGGTTAACAGAGCAGGGTTAAAACTACCTTTCTACTCTACATTGCAGTGGACGGGCCAACATTGGGAGTGAACACATGCATCATATGCTTTTATTTAGGCAGCGGGTTGTTCACCTCGGATTCCATCTCTAGTATTGGTTGCGCAAGTGAATCTCTAAAGCTTGAGGAGAACCATCTCGGGTTCCAGAAGCACCTCAAGACCTTCCTCTTTGCTTCTGCCTTCGCTCCCCCTCTCCCCTGCTGATCTGTTCTCTCTTGGCACTGTGCACCTGGCCACCCTCTGTCCTCTGGGCCCAGGTACCTGCTCACCGTGCCACCCTCCCGCACTGCCGCCGGGCCACCCCTTGCAATGGGGTCTGTATCTGTACCCATACAGTACCACCCCCCCTTTTCTTCCTGCACTTATCAGACCTACCCTGTCTTATGCCTTAAATCCATTACTTGCCACTTGCTGGCTGCACTACCACTATTTGTTGCCTTTATTATTTCTCCTTTGCTCAACACTTTCCCCTTCTCCCCCTCTCCCATGCACTTGCGCATTCTCAATGTCACTGGGCTTAGTAAGATGGTTGTATTGTTCCGTTGTTTTGCTCTCCCCTGTTCCCCTCCCTTGCCTTGTCGCGCTCTGAAACACTTGTGGACGAGCGCGATAGAAATAAAATATCAATTCAATTCAACATGTAGGAGGGTTTTCATTTAAATAACAGGGGTTGGGGCTGTTGAGCGGGTCCAAGATCTGCCTGGATGTAAAGGCAGCATTGAAAATGAGTTTTTCAGCTTATTCATAAGCACAAGAGCCAATAAAAGAACGCTATAATGGCAGCTGCATCACACATGTGGATGTGCATGAACTGCTAGGTTATGTTAGGAGGTCTAATATTGCACAACGTTCACCATTTCCAAGTATATTTGGAGGGGTAAAACACATTTTACACCTGGGTGCAAGAGGTGCAACTCTCACTACATATTCACCTATGAATTTAAGTGTGAGAAAAATATCAAAACACTGTCACATCATCACTTGCCAGGCATTATAGATGTATAGTATATAATACATGCACCAAGCAAAGTGACATGATGTGGGCTGTCAGTCACTCCTCTGGGTGCATGTTTTATATACTAATCAGCACTTCACACAGTTGGGTGCCACTGGTGCGCCCTGACAGGCCTGTTGTGGACTGGAAACACATCACTAACGAGGCTGGCACCGTGGCATCTGACCCCAACTGCAAGGCCTCCACTGAGTGCGAGGGCTGGGGTAGTTTTCCCCCCTGGCCACCAACCCCCGCTCTAGTAAAGGCCATGAAAGGCACTGCTTTACCCTACCAAGCCAGCCAACTCGAAAGGAAACTCGGGTGTGCTGTAGTAGAGTTTAATGATGTAGTGCCATCTAGTGGAGGAAATAGGATGCTTTTTTAATGAATAAATACTGTGAAAACCCTGCGTAAAACTATATGCACTGCAACATGGAATGTTCCATATTTGCAATAATTAAATCCGCAAAAGGGAGTGATACGCACCTTATCTGGAGGCCTGAGTTCAGGTTGGACCTGGCGGCTACCGAAGAAACACAGCCGGGTACAGTGTCATGACAAGAACTAGCATAAACAGGGGTACAGAAATGTATTAGTTGCAGGTATACGTGGTATAAAGAAGCGGCAGGGTTTTCTGGAGCAAAGTAATGACTGTTCCCCAGCCCTACCACCTTACCTGGTTGTAAGCAATGAGCAATGTACCACACAATGGCTACCTTAGAGTGCAGCAGATCCTAGTGTAGGCAATATGGAAGTGGTAGAATTTCACTGGAGCACAGTTATGGCTGTGCGCCCCGCCCGTACCACCTTACCTGGTTGTCACGGTAGGATGTCCCGTACAGTGTCTGTGGCAAACAGGGGCAAAGAGGGAATGTGAGCTGCCCCAGAGGGAGCTGCCCTTTGCCTCTGATCCTTGGTCAGCTGCCCAGGCAAGGTTGTCCTGGGAAGGGCTATGAATAGGAAAATCAGAAAGAGGGTGGGCAGGGTATGTGGGGAGGGAAGGACTGGGCCTGCAGAAGGGGAAGGAAAAGGGAAAGGGGAAACACAAGCAGAAACATGGAGGTAAGACTACAGTTTTCGGATGGCAAAGGCCCCGCAGGCACTCGCCAGAGAGGCTCTCTCTCTTGGATGGAGGTCTAGAAAGCCCAGGAAGAAGACACTGCCGGCGTCGGTAGGAACTCTCGCCCTGCGGTTTCTTCTGGTCACATGACCATAGCATCCGAGCAATTGGGTCAGAAAGGAAGTGGGCGGGGGGTTTGGGGAGAGAGGGACCGGGCCTGCAGGAGAACGAGGGTAAGGGAAAACGAAACCAGAAAAACTGTGGCAAAACTCTGGGTTCTGGATGGCAAAGTGATAGAGAGGATTGCCACCCAATGGTGGAGCCAAAGAATAACCCTCATCCTCAGGGAAGGGTGAGCTCCAGAATGACAACATAAGAGACTATAGACTTCTACTTGCGTGTGGTAGACGTCCTTACAGCAGGGTAAGGCCAAAAACCAGGGAAATGTTACCATCCAGATTCCACAAAAGACTAGAGAGGTCCAGACCAATGAAGATGGCTGATTACATGGTGTATGAATGGAGCGTCTGTTTTATCATGGTGAACTATGTGTTTAAAGTAACGTTTTTTAATGTTATGATGAAGAGGGGAATGGTATGACCTAAGTTTGAACACGCGGTTACGCGGCGTGGTGATGTAAAGACATCCCCACTATGTTGAATAAATGGGCCAGCCCATGCATACGTGCGACAGTTACAGGTGGAATACAGCCTCTGTCTGATGTGCACTCCCTCATGAACTGTCAGACTTCGCCCGTGGAGCCTGTGGAGGACCTGGAAGTTATGGCCCCCGGTCTAGTCCTCACCCAAGATGGCGACCGCACCTATAAGACTAGACCACGCCCCCTCTTCGGCGCGTTGTATCTGTCCATGTTTGTGTACGCCAGCAACGCTGTGTTCTGCTGCCGGTGTGTCTGGATCCCGCTTCGAACCACCCGTGCCGTCCACTTGCTTCTCCTTACCTAGTTACTTTTCTTAGACGCTCTCCGCGTACTCCTCTTCCTTGTTTCTTAGTTTCTTTTCTTTTATCGTCCGGAGCCTGGTTAACGCTCCTGTTTAGTTTCCGGTTCCGCTGTTTTGCGTCTCCGGTAACTACTATTTTTCTTCTTCTTGGTCTCATCTCACGGTAGGTGTTTCCGTAGTTCCCTGTTGGATTTGGGGTGTTTCCTTTCTCCACTAACATCCATTACTTACCTTTCTTCCGTGACACTATTTCTGGGTTTGTTCACCCTATCTTCAGTTTCTGTCTTTCTCTCCCTTGTCTCAAATTCTACCCCATTTCTGTCATTACGCCCACGCTTCATTTTTACCCTTTGGGGCCATTCCCTGTATCCTGCGGAATTTTGGACCTCTGCTTGCATTGATTCTGTTTTCCGGAATTGCCTCAAGACTAAAGGGCAAGGCTTGTGAAGTCAGCCACTCATTCATCTTAACAATTCACCCAGGGTTTTTTGGTGCCCGAGAGGCTTTTTCCCTGGTACTTTGGGGGTCTAGCTCCTCGGGGTTCACCTTTGATAGGTTACACTTCCTGTCAGGGTGGCCTCTGAGGGAGCTAGGCCCTATTTACACGACAAGAAAAGGAAGTCAAGGAAGGAACATTCCTCAGAAGACCGGCAGTGGCGCCGGAAGACCCCCGCCCGTTCCAAGGACAACTCTTCTGAAAGCATTGGTGAGGAGGAGGTTGGGGAGCTTGGTCCTTTGTCTGACAGAATACAACGCCCCCCGATAACCATGGCATCCTTGGAACAATATCAGGAATTGTTTGCAGCCATGCAAAATCTCACGATAGAATTACAAACCCTCAAGACGGAAAACACCACACTGCGTCAACAAGTGGCCTTACAGAAAGAGGATCGTGGAGATCTACCGCCTATGGCCTTGTCGTATGGCAAATATGATGGTCACCCAGGGGGACTAAAGGACTTTTTAGATGCCTGCCAGGTCTACTTTACATTTAGACCACACGCCTACGAGTCAGCCAGATCCCGAGTGGGGTTCATCATCGCCAATTTATTTGGAAACGCTTTGGCATGGGCAACCCCTCTGGTGACAAACAATGATCCTTCTTTGAGCGACTATAACCTCTTTGTGGCCCAATTCAAAGAAAGGTTTGATCGTCCTGAAATATTGTTTACAACTCTTGAAGCCATCCTTGATGTTAGACAAGGAACAACAGATGTGCAGACCTATATCTCCAGATTCCTGAGACTGGCATCCAAGGCTGACTGGCCTGATTCAGCCAAACACACCATATTCAGGAGAGGTCTACACGAGGATATCAAGGACGAATTGGCTCGCATTGCTCGACCAGCTACCTTTCAGGATTTGATGACTATTGCTCTACAAATCGAGTTTCGTCTGCAGGAACGTCGTCAGGAAAGAAGAAGACCACGTTTATCTTTTCAACCGAGTACCCCCTCTCTGCCTCCCAGGGAATCTCAAGCGGCCGAAGAACCCATGCAGGTTGGAACCACCCGTGGCCCTTTGACACCTGAAGAGCGCAAGAGGCGCCGAGATGCAGGACTATGCATGTATTGTGGTTCCTCCAGACACCTACTCAGGAACTGTCCTGAAGTTCCGCCTCGTCGGAAGGAAAACGCCTGCCCCCGAACTTACGCAAGGGAAGTTTCGGGGGATCTTTCTGCTATCCTTGCTTCAACACAACCCCAGTAGACGAAGACAACCGTCTAATGGTTTTCAAGGTCTTGCTGTGGCGGGATGCCTCCACTCCATTGGAAGTTTTGGCCATGTTAGATTGTGGTGCCGCTGGCAATTTCATGGATGTGGAGTGGGCCAGAGCTAACCACATTCCTGAACGGCTCAAATCAAGAACCATACCTGTAGAAGGAGTAGACGGAACTCCTCTTTCTTCCGGGCCAATTATCAAGGAAACCACTCCAATACGAATGCAGTTGGGACAGCACCAAGAGGCAGTGGTGTTTGACATTATCCGAGCAGCTCATTTTCCTTTGATAATTGGAATACCCTGGTTAAGGAGACACAATCCTTCCATTGATTGGGTTCTGAACAAGGTAAGCTTTGACTCATCATACTGCGAACGTCACTGCATGACAGTTCCTCGTATTGGACCATTGAAAGAGGAAGAAAATATCAAAACCGTGTCTTCTGTTCCGTTGCAATACCAAGGTTATGCCGAAGTCTTCCAAGACGTAGTACCACGGCAGTTACCCCCACACCGAGCAGAAGATTGTTCTATCGAATTGATCCCTGACGCACAAGTTCCGTTCGGTCGGATGTATCCGTTATCTTTACCCGAAAAGAATGCCTTGAGAGAATACCTGGACACACACCTTCAGAACGGGCTTATTCAAGACTCCAAGTCCCCTTGTGGAGCATCATTGTTCTTTATTCCTAAAAAAGACACTTTGGAATTAAGACCCTGCATAGATTATCGAGGTCTCAATCAGGTGACTATCCGAGACAGATATCCGATGCCCTTGATTAGAGACATCCTGGAAGCAGTCCAGGGTTCACCTTTCTTCACCAAACTAGATCTGCGAGGAGCGTACCATCTCTTGATGATCCGCCAAGGGGACGAATGGAAGACGGCATTTAGGACACCCCTTGGGCTATTTGAATATAAGGTAATGCCGTTTGGATTAGTCAATGCTCCTGCCATTTTTCAAAGATTCATGGACAAGTTATTTTCAGATCTCCTCTATTTGTCGGTAGTAGTCTACCTGGATGATATTTTGATTTTCTCCCGCAACTTAGAAGAACATAGGAATCAAGTCAAGGAAGTATTACATCGACTGCACACCAACCAACTTCTGGTTAAACCTGAGAAGTGTATCTTCGAAGCCAAGACCGTTTCCTATTTAGGATTTATCCTTTCGAAGGAAGGTATACAGATGGACGATCGCAAGACTCAAGCAATACTGGAATGGAAGGAACCAAGATGTGTTAAGGATATCCAAAGATTCTTGGGCTTGGCAAATTTCTACAGGCGATTCATACCCAAATTCTCTGATCTAATCCAACCAATCACCAAACTCCTTAAAAAAGGGGTCAAGTTCGAATTTGCCCAAGAACAAAGACAAGCCTTCAACACTCTTAAGGAACGGTTTACCACTGCTCCTGTTTTGGTTCAACCAGATCAAGACAAACCGTTTATATTGGAGACAGACGCCTCAATAGGAGCAGTTGGGGCGGTCTTGTTACAGAAAACAGAAGATGGTATTGAACATCCAGTGGCCTACTACTCAAAAACCCTCACGAGCAGTGAAAGAAATTATTCAGTTCTAGAGAAGGAGTTATTAGCCATCAAGTTAGCATGCCTAGAGTGGCGCCATCTTTTGCAAGGAGCCAAGCATAGTTTCCTCATTCGTACTGATCACCGAAACCTGAAGGTCCTTCAGCAGATGGAGTGTTCCAATGCCCGTCACGCTAGATGGGCATATTTTTTTCTTCAGTTTGATTTCAGAATTACCTACATTCCAGGAACGGAAAACCAGGTAGCTGATGCTCTGTCACGCAGTCAAGGGGAGGAGATTGGTACCTACCAAGGGCATGACCTTCTACTACCTGGCCTAAGAATGGTCGCCTTAGTGGGGACATTCGGACAGCAACTGTTGCAACAGTATCAACAGGAAAAGGTGTTCCCTCGGCCTGTAAAACAAGGCAGTGAAGGACTCTTCTATCACGAAGAAGCCTTGTACATTCCTTCCAAGTCCTTACAAGAACAAGTACTCAGATGGTGTCATGATGCACCGTTGGCTGGTCATCCAGGCGTAAAGAAGACTCAAGAGATGATCAAGAGACGTTTTTGGTGGCCTTCAATCCTTCATGATGTTAACCGCTATGTGTCATCTTGTCCAGTGTGTGCGTGTAATAAGCAGGTCACTGGAAAACCAATTGGACTCCTTCAACAACCACCACTACTAGGGCGACCATGGGAGCATATCTCCACTGACTTCATAGTTGAATTACCCATATCTAGGGGTATGAATACGATAATGGTCACGGTAGACTCATTCAGTAAGATGGCTCATTTCTCACCCATTTCACATCTTCCTTCGGCCCCAGAGGCAGCGGCCGTGTTCTTACGGGACATTGTTCGGCTACATGGTCTCCCAAGAACCATCATTTCGGACAGAGGTTCACAATATACCTCAAGATTCTGGTCCACCTTATGCAAACAATTGGGGGTACACAGAGCCCTATCTTCAGGCTATCATCCCCAAAGTAATGGCCAGACAAACAAGAAGAATGGGCCTCATTCCTTCCTCAAGCCGAATTTGCCTACAATAACTCATACCATACCTCCATTTAAATGAGTCCCTTCTTTTGTACATATGGCTATGATCCTCAACCCCTACCTTGGATAGGGGTACCGTCCACTAGCACCCCGGCGATTGACAGTCTACTAACTGAACTTGCAGAAGTCCAGAAGACGGCAAAGAAGGCACTGGAGGATAGTAGACAATCACATAAGAAGTGGGCTGACTTAAGAAGACGAACCAACCCAGACTGGAAGCCAGGTCAGCTGGTATGGTTGGCTACCAAGTATCTACCAAGGTGGATCCATACTGGCAAGTTTGCTCCTCGCTACCTGGGACCTTATCCCATCCTCTCTCAGGTTAATCCAGTAGCTTACAAGCTCCAGTTGCCCAAGAGTTTACTACGGATACATCCTGTGTTCCATGTTTCTTTATTGAAGGTACACACACTAGACCCGTATCATAGAAAGCCGTTGAGCCTCAAGCCTCCCAAGACACAGACCCCAGAAGAATACGAGGTGGACTATTTAGTGGACTCTCGGTATCGCAAGGGGAGAGTGCATTACTTGGTTCATTGGAAGGGCTTTTCTACTGAAGAAAGAACATGGGAACTGAAGAGCCACATCCATGCCCCACAGCTGCTAAGAAAGTTCCATCTTCTTCACCCAGGGAAGCCTGGAGGGCCCCCTAGGGGGAAGGGTTATACTGTCAGACTTCGCCCGTGGAGCCTGTGGAGGACCTGGAAGTTATGGCCCCCGGTCTAGTCCTCACCCAAGATGGCGACCGCAACTATAAGACTAGACCACGCCCCCTCTTCGGCGCGTTGTATCTGTCCATGTTTGTGTACGCCAGCAACGCTGTGTTCTGCTGCCGGTGTGTCTGGATCCCGCTCCGAACCACCCGTGCCGTCCACTTGCTTCTCCTTACCTAGTTACTTTTCTTAGACGCTCTCCGCGTACTCCTCTTCCTTGTTTCTTAGTTTCTTTTCTTTTATCGTCCGGAGCCTGGTTAACGCTCCTGTTTAGTTTCCGGTTCTGCTGTTTTGCGTCTCCGGTAACTACTATTTTTCTTCTTCTTGGTCTCATCTCACGGTAGGTGTTTCCGTAGTTCCCTGTTGGATTTGGGGTGTTTCCTTTCTCCACTAACATCCATTACTTACCTTTCTTCCGTGACACTATTTCTGGGTTTGTTCACCCTATCTTCAGTTTCTGTCTTTCTTTCCCTTGTCTCAAATTCTACCCCATTTCTGTCATTACGCCCACGCTTCATTTTTACCCTTTGGGGCCATTCCCTGTATCCTGCGGAATTTTGGACCTCTGCTTGCATTGATTCTGTTTTCCGGAATTGCCTCAAGACTAAAGGGCAAGGCTTGTGAAGTCAGCCACTCATTCATCTTAACAATTCACCCAGGGTTTTTTGGTGCCCGAGAGGCTTTTTCCCTGGTACTTTGGGGGTCTAGCTCCTCGGGGTTCACCTTTGATAGGTTACACTTCCTGTCAGGGTGGCCTCTGAGGGAGCTAGGCCCTATTTACACGACAAGAAAAGGAAGTCAAGGAAGGAACATTCCTCAGAAGACCGGCAGTGACGCCGGAAGACCCCCGCCCGTTCCAAGGACAACTCTTCTTTAAGCATTGGTGAGGAGGAGGTTGGGGAGGTTGGTCCTTTGTCTGACATGAACATACCGTACAGCCCACCTGACACCGGAGCGACTATCTCACTTACCACCATCAAACCTGTCCTTCACTAGAGGTGAGTAGTTCATCCAACCCTGCATTTCTAAGGCTACAAATACCAGAATGCAGAAAAGAAACCATGGTTGTCTGAACTACTCACACCTAGCATGAAACTGTTTGAGCATGTTTTCATTGTAAAATGTGTCTTTATTTCTTAAACATGAAATACAGAAAAAATCAACAGGCAAGAAGCAGAACAGGAGAATTCACCATCCAGTTCGAGAGCAGGCTTCAGGCCCCGAAAGCAGATTCTAATCGCCACCTCCAAAGCTTGATGGCTACCATAGGCCCCCTATTTGTGGCAACCACCTTTTAGTCAGCCCTAAATCAAAGGTTTTCCTCATATCAGTCCTCAAATTTAGTGTACGTTTCTGTCTTCCCAGCCCTGATAATAACCTTGTGTACCAGCATCGACTCCCGTCTCATCCAAACGTTACTGACGTGAGGGATATTGCACAGAGCTTCATCCCCTCCTAAATACTTACCTCGTATGGGTTCAGGATTTCCACTTTGAGGACCCACTCAATATATAACCTCACTGTATCCTAGAATAGCCTGACCTTGACACACTTCTAATCGGATAGTCCTTCACAATGCATACGACGCGCTCGCTACCTTCACTGAACCTCGCAAAGGTCCTCCCTCTACTACCTATCGATTTATATGTCATGTCTCTATAGGCATGCGTATTTGTATTAACTAGTTGTATCGTATGGCCCCTATGAATGTACAGACTTCACTACAGGGTATTTCCCCTCACTTGTCACTTGTCTCTGATAATTGTCCTATTGCCACGAGAAAGCTCACCTTCTTTTTACTTGAATCCTCTGTTGCTACCGTTCTTTGCGCCACATATGATCACGGTAGCGCAGCGTCTGTGTCATCGCACCTACCTGTGTGTGCCAGGCTGGCAAACGGGCACTGCCTCTGTATTCCTCTCTAGGGACTGCCAGTGTAGCCATCCCATCACCACTCTGAGACTAGTATCACAGATTCTGCATGAAGATGTCTGTGCTCCCACCTCCCGGTCGCCTATGATGTTGTGTGGGCCCGTACACCCCCAGCCCCCCGGACGCCCTTGTCTGCGCTCCCCCCCACTTTTTGTTCGCCCGCGATAATGTCTGTGCCCCCACCCCCCAGGTCGCCTGTGATGATGTCTATGCTCTCACCCCCCTGCTGGTCTTGCTTTCACACACCGATCATTCCCCAATATATACTCTCTGGTACCTATTATGCCTTACACGTACCCGTACCTTCCCAGTATATACTCCCTTGTACCTATTATGTCTCATATCTACCTGATGTAGTTCTCTGTAACATGCGCCTTGCACTTCCCAAGTATATACTCTGTGTACCCCTTATGCCACATATGTACCTGACGTAGCTCCCGGAACATAAGAGCTTTCCAAAGTATATATCTGTGTACCTATTATGACCTCATATGTACCTAATGTAGCTCCCCGTGGTGTGCAGTCAAAATTGCGAAACAAAAACGTCGAAAGTCATAATACCGAGAAAAAAAAAAGTGGAAAAAAAAAAAAAAGTTGCATTCCTTTTTTTTTTATTATATATTTATTTTGGGGTCCGGGAATAAAAATGCAACTTTTGTTTCCACATTTTTTTTTTCGATATTTTGACTTTCGACCTTTTTGTTTTCGATTTTATCACTATAAACCGCTCCCCGTAGCATAAGGACAGCTTTTCCAAGCATATATCCTTGTACCTATTATGACCTCATATGTACCTGATGTAGTACCCCGTAACATGAGGAGAGCTTTCCTAAAGTATCTATCCTTGTATCTATCATGACCTTCTTATGTACATGATGTAGCGCCCCGCAACAAATAGTGAAGCTTTTTCATGTATGTATTCCTCTGCACCACCCAGGCCCATTGTATGCCTGAGCTGTAATTACTGTAACATTGGGCTTCGTTACGAGTCTGGTGGTAGCTGTGCCGGAAAAACCAGTAGGCTGCCGCCGGACCGTAATGAATTACCGCCTCAGTGATTGCCGGAATCACTGGGGCATTACAACCCAGTTGACCCGGTAATTCCGGAGGCCTAATTCCGTTAATCCCCATTCCCATGGAGTCATATAGGACTCCATGGGGATGGGGACATTGGAAACACTGGCACCGTAAATAACGGTACTGGTGTTTCCATTTCCGTCTGCAGGCGGCTGGCGTTACTCCCCCCAAGTCAGACCTGGCAGGAGTGACACCACCCGCCTGTAGCACTCGTAATGTGCAGGTACGGAGACAACAGTGGCGGCGGTTTTCCCGCCACCGTTGTTTCCGGACCGGCAGGCTTGTAATGAGGCCCATTGTCTTTCTTCTACACTTACTGTAACCATATTCTTAAATTAAAGCGCATTGTAAGCGATATTCAATCAACACTACAGCTAAGTCAATGCCTAGCCTGGGATGCTGAGGAAAACCCTTATTGATGTATTTTTATATCCAGTTCAGTACTCTGGATGACAACCCGTGTATAACACCCCCCTCTTAGAATACCCCTGACCCCACTGAGCCAAGAAGTAGGTTTGTTTTGCAAATTAAAAGGTTTATTCGGACAATTCAACAATATATTTCTATCACACTTTATAAATAAATTGATAACTGATATCACACTTCAGAATATGACCGTGATCAACAATGGATAATGTTACAGGGGTACACTGATTTGGTTACTTAGGAGTAGTGTAGAGGATGAGGTAGCTGAAAATGCTTGATGGTTTCAAGGACATGCAAGGTGGAATAAAATGCAGTACAGAAATAACTTGTTATGTGTTTAGGAAAAGGTAACATGATCACTTTTTCTTTTGACAATTCACTCCCCCCCTATGCAATACAAGAAATGGAAGGAGAGCACACAGCCTTCAAGAATCCCACAAATCACACTTTATAATGCTATACACAGTTCCAGTTCCCCCAGCAAGCTTAGAGAAAACAGGGATGAGTTTTAAACACAGGCGAATGACTTTAATGTGGTTTGCAAGGAAGTGAAAAGGTGCTAAAATTGCTTTTAATTCCCTCTAGAGGTTCAGGGTGAGTGAGAGATGCTTGTTGGTATTAGTTCAGGCTCACTTTAGCAGTGCCCTATGAGTTATTACCAGGTTGCAAACGGATTTTAACAAAGAGAAGCAACAAGCTGCTGATTTCTACAGATGAAGAAATCGGGCCAAATCGTGGTAAATTTCGCGAGTGCGTGTCTCGCGATTACGGGAAAAGTGTAGGCAGTAGGAAGTCGGCTCTAGGTTCGTTGGAAAGCCTAGAATCTAAGCTTTCAGATGGAAGTTAAATATCGTTCCTAGCCCAAACGGTTCAAGAGATACGGAAGATTTAATAAAGGTAGATTTTCGGATTTAAAGTAAAACTCAAAATGACAGGTGACAGCTTGCAGCTGCAGAATTGACAGGTGACAGTTGTGCAGCTTTAAAATGACAGATGACACGATTTCTAGGAGGCTGTTCTACTTAGGTTAAAATAGTTTGGATTAGATTGTTTTAACTAAGAGATTGGTTCTGCACAGTTCTGCTAGGTACTCACAATATCAATTTGAAATAGGCCTCGTCACGGTCTGGTCAGGTTGGACGGGACTTCCGGCGGGTGGTTCTGAAGTCCTGGCTATCTGGGTCAGCTCTGCTCTCTGGGTCTGTCAAGCACCGGATCTGCTCACAACGGTCTGGTTTGTGGTTCTCTTGGGTTCCGGATACAGCACTGTTTTCTGGATACTGCTACAGGTTCTTGCAAAAATTCTTGGCAAAAATTCAAACAGCTCGCCCAGCTGTTGAATAGTTTGGTTGGTTTTGAGGCCTGCTGAAGAGGATTCAGCTGGTGGATTCAGGCCTCTCTGCTACAAATTCTGGAGTTAATTTCTGCTACAGGTTCTGGAGATGGATGGATTTGAAGTCTGGATCTCTGGATGTGAAGTCGTCGGTCAGCATGCTCCGCAGCAAATGGAATTGAATGTCTCTACCTGTCCCAGCAGTCTCTTTTTATGTGTTTTGAAAATGCGTGTGTGCCTGGGCCTAGCTAAGCCTGCCCCTCTCTACTTGTCATTGGCCCAATTCTCCCCTCTCCCATGATTGGGGGGAAGAAATGGAGTGCCAGAGTGATGCTGTAGATTTTATGGTCAGAGGAACCTCCCCTTGTCAAATTGCACACAAATCTATTTCTGATCCAAATACATATTTATCTATGTACCATTTTTCTCATATTATAGGTCCAGTTTACATATTTTCTGTAGCACCAAACCATCCGATCCCTGTCTTTGTACGATGTCGTGTCCACTGATGACAGAATTCTCCCCTTTTCATCCAGATAACGACCTCTAAACCTTTCCAGATTTTTCACAAATGTGCACCAGGGAGATGGGTTTCAGATGATAAAGTGTCAGATTTTTACATGCATACATTTGGAGTGAGACCCTATTTTCCGCTAGCAACCCCCCAGAATAGACCACAGGGTCCTAACACCTCTTAAAACGTGCACAGAAAAATCAAAAGAATACTGATATTACTTATATAATTCTGACAAGTCCGTACTATGAATTAACCATCTTTTTTTAAATTATGCCCTGGTCAAAAAGGGGTGTGGCTTCCCACATCACATGGTGGAATAACTGGTTTATCCACTCCCCCCAAGCTCAGCTGGCTAGCAGAGGCACTGCCCCTGCCAGTTTCCCCTAAGAGGAAGCCACTTTACGGCCCCCCCAATATAACATTTGCCTGAAGCCTTTGTTCAACTCCCTGTAGTCCCCAGCTGCCACTCCCCTTTCAATCAACAGGGCCATGTGACCTCCTTTTTGTGGGGCAGCAGAATGCAGCCAGGTCTGGGAACACAGCTGTTGATCCAGTTTCAACTCCTGTCGGGGGTAGTTGTCAGGCAGAATCCAGTTTCATTAAGCCAGGTTTCAGCTAAATGTCACTTTTTGTTCCCAGTTTTCTACATTCAAATCAAACTGACAATTTTTACACATGCAGCTAGAATGCTGATTCTAAGTTCAAAACTATGACATTTCAACAGTTACAAACTATGTGACACTCAAAAGTAGGTCCCTCATTTAATTTAAACATTTCGATTTTAGTGGTTTTCAGTTCAGTTTAACTTAAGCTGCTGACCTCCACAGCTCAGCCAGTTTTGTTATGAGCATGGTTTTGGGCTCTTTTTCTTTCTAGATTTTGTATGTACACAAAACTTAATTCTGCCAAATGTCTGCTGGCGTTCAGTGAGATTTTTGAATATCCTGCAATGTTTGAAAATAGGCATTTTGAGCTTGCATTCAGAGAAACCAAGGTGATTTCAAAGGGCTTTTTAAGCTAACAGGCACTGCTGTTTTTCCTTTGGCACACATTCCACTCATGGCATCCCTGGCCCATCACACCCGCACTGGTGGGTGGAAGGTTAGGCGACCATTTTGGTGTGCGCACAAACTGCGCGGTTCTCCTATTCTGGCGTGAATGTGGGCGGCGATAGCTCATCCCCACATCCACCCAGTCTATTGATTTAGTTTGTTCTGGGATAGAATAATGGGCGGCGACAGCTCATCCCCACATCTACCCAGTCTATTGATTTAACATGGGTCAAAACCCTTGACAGCATAAATGCCCCCGGGCTTTGTGCGCTATACAAATAAAAAACCAAACACATGTGAGTGGGTGTTCCCTCTGCATGCACACACCTCTGGCACATCTGTGTATCAGAAAGACCCTTTCAGAGCATCTTATCTCGTGTCCAATAAACCCAGTGTGGGGTTTCTTTTGATAGGCCCTCATCCCCCAGTCCAGGGGGCTTCGTCTTGATGTTGGCTCACCATGTTGACCAGTCGTCATATTATCTGCCTGGGTCTCAAACAGTCTCTCGCCTGCTGCATCCCT
The DNA here is from genome assembly GCF_040938575.1 of Ambystoma mexicanum. Classification (NCBI taxonomy): domain Eukaryota; kingdom Metazoa; phylum Chordata; class Amphibia; order Caudata; family Ambystomatidae; genus Ambystoma; species Ambystoma mexicanum. The sequence goes on from NC_090921.1 coordinate 1,342,204,242, forward strand.
CGTTCTCAACAATGAATAAGTCAGGGCGGCGCAATGAGTTCCTTCCAAGGTGGCTCATTAGAGTGCCCGTTTGAAGCTGCCGCTGCAAAAATATAGCCTTTTATAGGTCGCCTTGGCGCGGCATCCACCGGGGCGGTTTCTGCTGGCGGCCATTGGAGGGTTGTAACCTCTGTATGCCCCTCACTGCCTCTTCCCCGCCATGTCCAGTCCTCCTGCAGGCAGCTGAAGTGGAATTGGACCCAGCGGATGTTCAGCTACGAACCGCCTTTATGCCACTTCCCCTACCCCCCATCCCTGTCGCTTTTTGGGACTCGCGCTGCACTTCCCAGACGCCGCGCTAAAGGCAAAGAGGCCGTTCCTCCCCAAAAAACAGTGGTCGAACTGTGCGAAAAGAAGTAGTGGAACTATGTTCCCTGCTGACCTGCCCCCGCTCCTCAAAAAATCCCATTGCCACGCCTCCTCCCACGTGCAATCCAACTCCCCCAAACAAACGCACCTGCTGTTTAAGGGAATGTTCAGTGTAGTCCACTGAAGTTTCAACTTCTTCCTGCACTTTTATTTGAAAACAAAGCCATTCTGGAACTTTTTCTTAGTTAAACTTAAAAAAATAAAGTAGAGAGGAGCATGCTCCTGCTCACTTCGGCCACTGCCCACGAAGCAAACGGGTCTGCCGCCGACCCCTTCACACACTTGTCTGCCGTCGTGCGGCTTCCTGCTTCAGGCATCTGGTCTTTGCTCGGCATAACTTCCCGGGCGCTCTCTTAATGGGGGAGGCTCAGAAAACGGAGTCAGAAGACTGCACAGCGGGGCCATTGCCTACCATGGCACCCTACCCCAGAACCACAGGCCAAATGCATTTATAAAAACTGACCACACAGACAATAATCTTTTTGGACCAACTAGATAACCTTTTATTAGAGTCAGCAAACAAAAACGTGGGCGATACCAGCTTCCTTTAGTGTTATGGCCTACAACACCTTTTGGGGGCCCTTTGAATTCCTGGGCTTTCACCAGTATTTTACGATCCTCTGGTGACCCGTGTCACTTCCGGTTGTTTACATAGCAGACGTCCGCTTCTGGTTACCAACTGTCCGTAAGGGGGTCTTTGCGCTTCCAACCCTGCACCTGGCTCGTGTGCGGCCAGTGGCTACCGCTCGCTGCCGGAACTGCAGCAAAAACTCCTTCCTGCTGTACCGCCCCATAACTCTGCCTGTGGCAGAAAAAGAAAATTCGCAACAACACCACGCAACATAGAAACTAAAAAAAGGTGTTAGCATGCAGTAAACAGTCAACTCCACAAAAAGGTTTGCATGCAGAAAAGAACCACTAACACACTGAATACACTTGCTTGCACTATCCCGGGTCCATCTTTTTGTACAGTCCTATTGTCCAGTTATCGATCACCTGACCTTAGCCACCTCAAGGAGTGGGTGGGTGTTCGTCCGGGGCTGCAAAGATGACGAGTCTTCGCAGCCCTGGACCACTAAGCGTCCCCGTGGGGCCAGAGCTGGTTCTGTCTGGCCCAGGGGAACGTCCCTTCAGCCTCCCGGCAGAGAGAGAGAGTGAGTGAAAGAGAGAGAGAGAGGCGAGGTGATGAAGACCCCATGACGGGGCCAGAGGGGCGGCCGGCTATGTTGGCTGTCCTTCTAGCACCCCCTATGGGGGCTGACCATCCACTCACTGATCCCATTCTTGGTCATATCTCCCTCTCCAAGAAGCACATGCTTTTCTGCGGTTTCCTATTGTCTCAGTTTTGTGCAGCCCTCCATCTTGTCATTGGCATCTCTTCGTGCAACAGTTTTTTAACTCTTGCTGTGAGACTTTTTCTTTCATTTAAACAGTTTTTTAAAAAAAAATTATTTTAAATATGATTAATACATACTGGTCTGTGATTTGAACCCTTTTTTGTTCAGGTCTCCACTGCCCTTTAGGTTGAGTGTTTTAAATAACAGAATAAGAGAAAAATGCAGTGGAGAAGCACCTTCGTCATGCCTTAGGTTGTATATTACTATAGTTAAAGGTCTGTAGCCAGGGGTGGACTGGGAGCCAAAAGTGGCTCCATATTGCACATTTTCAGCAAGCCCAACAGTTTTCCGATTGGAACATTTGGAAATAAAATAGGTTGCCACACAAAAGGGGACCAGGGGGCACAGGCCTAGCGGGAAATCTCCCGGGTTCCCTATAGGGCAGTACACCTCGGCCTGGGCCATATGACAGTTCATGTTCTCTTAAGCTGGACCTGAGGTGAAAGCATAAGACAGTGACGCATTTTGGGGAGCTCTTAAAGGGGGAGTTTATCGGTGATTCTCGCCGTGTGATGTTCATATTGGCTGCACATAATCTAGAGGAAAAGATGTGCAGACCTTGCACTGGTCCAATAGACTGTTCATTTAAATCTGCACTGTGGCAGAAAACCAGCGCACCGTCCCTCTGGTGAGTTATTGGCGGCAAAAGTCCCCCGTGATGGCGTTTCAAGGTGAAAGCAAGGGAGGCTGCTTCAGACTGGCAAATGCAATCCCGCAGCGATGCAATGAGATCAGGCCTTCAAGTTCACTCCGCGTAGTTGTCCCCTTTGTATAACCTACACATAACATAGGAACGTTTGTACAGCAGAAGCTTTGGGAAAAGGGGATAGGAGTGAAACTGAAATCGGACAGTGGGTCTTTGAAAACGAGTAATTTAGTCTGCTGCGTACGTATTTCCAGCCTCTTTCTTCTGTTTGGCGACAGAACTCCCTGCTGATTTGCAATTTCCTTATAAAGGACCATCGGCAGTACTTAATCCCATATACGGCAGGGCAGTTGTAACTTCCCTAGGGACCTCTAATAAACAGGAAATGACATCACACCAGCAACTGTAATCCGTTTTTACTGTTGGGTCGTGACGTCACAATGCCTGCTTCCTGAGCCCACCCAGCAGAATACCAGCAATCACAGCAGTACTTAAAGCTGTGACCAGTCCTTTCTTATAAAAGAACTTTCTGTGACGCTTTTAAAGCTATTAATTGATAAGGATCAGTTTGGGTAGATGTTTTTTTTGTCCACTGCCGGAGTTAAATGCAGGGGAGCAAGAATCGCTCTGCATTTTATAACTTATTTGAAACCACAAACGTTCTTTTAAAAAGATTCTTTGCGATGCATTGCAAGCTGTACATTGTGGCTTTTTGTCATCCTAAGGATATACATTGATTATATGCAGCAACCACTGAAAGCTATAAGAGACCAACACTATTCCTGTAGTTGGTGCTAGAACTCTGTGTGTTGCAACATCCTTATGCACCCAGTTGGGGCTACTTCATCCCATATGTAAATACGTGTATATAGGTCGTTTGTAGCGTGCCACATACAAATGGGAGACACTTGAGAGCACTTGACACAATCTCACTCTGAGAACCTTTTCTTTTCCAGTCCTGAACTGTTTTTAACAAACACTTGCATTCTGGGAGTTATGTTTTTGAAGTACTTGAATTGAACACATACTTTCCTATCTATAGAACCTGGCCATTCAAGACTCTAGTGGAGTACACTTGCAAGGGCTCTGCACTCTGGTTTCCTTTGGGCATGGTTTCTTCATGCCACGGCTAGTAAGAACATCCTGCTCTGTGAAAGGCTTAAAGGCCTGACCACTGCTGAGCCAAAGAAACGTACAGCCCTTCTGTAATCGGTTTCCAGATGTACAAGCTGCCTAGATAAGATTTCTCATGCACGTGAGTTCCTTTTGGAGCACATTCACTACTGTTTAGCAGCTCTCAGAGGCTCCACAGCGACCTGTGAGTCCCCCTCGCCCCCAACCAGCGTGCAATCAAATATCACTGCCTTGTGGGCAGAGTCGTTGCTGCTGGATCCCCTGCTGGTTGCCGCCTTAGACCACCATGGTAGCATTGTCGCCCTGCCTTTCTAGCCCCGACAACAGGGAGGGCAGTTGGGCAGTGATGGATTCAGTGAATATGATGTGAGCTACTAATGATGGTGATGTGCTAAGTGAAGCCTGCCTTGATGTGGCAACTGGGCATAATGTGAACTGGCAATGCATGGCTAAGGGGCAGTGGTCGAAGTGTAAAACAAAAACTAGTGGCACTATGTTCCCTTTGCCCCAAACCCCATACTCAGTCGCCCCGCGCCACTGCTACCCTCAAATCAAACCCCATACCAGTTCCTCCACTGCACCCTGCAACACTGCATTTTACAACAGTTCTAGCAAGACTGAAGAAAACAGCATGCAAGAAAATACATTTAAATGTCCACCATTAGTTTGCCATTGTCCCCCACCACATGCAGCTTCATGCAGTCCCCCCCTTCCAGTCACCCACCATTCGCATCTTCTAAGGGACATGCCCGTGTCTATAGCCACACACAGCCCTCCCTCCCATTCCCTGCAAACACTGCTGCACCTACAGCAATTCATATGCAGATCACTGCCCAGCTGGGCTTTTTGGCACCTTGGGAATGCATTGTATGTCTTAAGCACTTCTACAGTCCTATGAAATGAACAACACCAATGCAGGCATGCAAGATGGTGCAGGGCCATGTTAGACTGGCTTCTTAGCGGCAGGGCTCGGGTTCGAATCCCCAGTAGGGGAAACCTTAAAAAAATTAAAGGTTGCCGTGGTAATTCGGGTTACATAAAATAAGGGAGTGATGATGATTGCCCCAAGAAGTAGGGAAACGTTGTGCCATTTAGTTCCCGACCACTTTGACCTCTGTTAAGTGGGCATAAGGCAATGTGTTAATGTGTGGAATGAATTTGAAACAAAAGGGTGATATAATCCTACCACATAGGATTATATTACTTTACATACATATTTACTACAAAGATTTCAACTTTGAACATGCCTGATATCCTAAAAGAGCTATATAATTTTGCTCTCTGATGTCAATTGAGAAGGGAGCAACTGAACACATATATTCAAAATTAGCTTTTTTATTTATTTAGCCAAAATAAATCATAAGCGGATTTGATTTCGTAAAGTGTTTTCTTAGTTTTATAACAGAGCCTGCATTTTGTATTGCAGGTGTATTAACAAATCAAGGAAATGGAAAAAATAGTGAAAGCAAAACACTGATGAGTTCAAATCACTCATAAAAGAGACAATAACATTACAAGTGTGGTATCACTCATAAAAAAGACATTGACATTACAATATACATGGAAAAAATGAAAACCAGTTCCATAGCGGTAAATGCTGCTGGGGTTGACCATTATACACATCACATTTCAATATTTCAAGTATTTTGTAGGACAACCTTCCTGTAATGTCAAAAAAACGTCCTTCTTTCATGCTTTTGAGGTGCACTGCGTATTAAGAGAAAACCTATAGGCCGATTCATGGAAATACAGTCAAAAGTATCGCACGCGGCTGGCGCAGAGTGTTCCCGTGCGAATGTCTGCGCCAGCCGCGTGCGATAAAATCCATTTCAGCGCACATCGTATTCATGGATTAATCCTCCAAAACAAGCCGTGGCGCAGAGTATCGCAGCTACCCTGCAGCAGCGCCAGTTACGCCCCCAAGAACGCCCTCGCGCAAGGAAAAGCCATCAAGATCGCAAAACCATCGCAAAGGGCTGCGCCAACCCTGTACCAGTGCGAGAAGTAACACACGCGACCTGGGGGAGCGTGTGCGTGTAAATAAGAGGTGCGCGAGAAGTTCCACACGCGATTGGCCGGGGCGCGTGTATTTCATGGGCTCGCAGGTGGTTTCACACGCGATCGGGCCTGGGGGAGCGTGTGCGTGTATTTCAGGTGTGCGCGAGAAGTTCCACACGCGATTGGGCTGCGTGCGTGTATTTCAGGGGTGCGCGGGAAGATCCACACGCGATTGGGCTGCGTGCGCGTATTTCAGGGGTGCGCGGGAAGTTCCACACGCGATTGGCCTGGGCGCGTGTATTACAGGGGCTCGCGGGTGGTTTCACACGCGATTGGGCTGCGTGCGTGTATTTCAGGGCCTCGCGGGTGGTTTCACACGCGATTGGGCTGCGTGCGTGTATTTCAGGGCCTTGCGGGTGGTTTGACACGCGATTGGGCTGCGTGCGTGTATTTCAGGGGTGCGCGGGAAGTTCCACACGCGATTTGGCTGGGTGCGTGTATAACAGGGGTTCGCGAGAAGTTTCACACGCGTTTTGGCTGGGCGCGTGTACATCAGGGGTGCGCAAGAAGTTTCACACGCGTTTTGGCTGGGCGCGTGTATATCAGGGGTGCGCAAGAAGTTTCACACGCGTTTTGGCTGGGCGCGTGTACATCAGGGGTGCGCAAGAAGTTTCACACGCGTTTTGGCTGGGTGCGTGTACATCAGGGGTGCGCGAGAAGATTCACACGCGTTTTGGCTGGGTGCGTGTACATCAGGGGTGCGCGAGAAGATTCACACGCGTTTTGGCTGGGTGCGTGTATAACAGGGGTGCGGGAGAAGTTTCACACGCGATGGGGCCTGGGGGAGCAGGGTGCGTGTATTTCAGGGGCCTGCGGGTGGTTTCACACGCGATGGGGCCTGGGGGAGCGGGGTGCGTGTATTACAGGGGCCTGCGGGTGGTTTCACACGCGATGGGGCCTGGGGGAGCGGGGTGCTTGTATTTCAGGGGCCTGCGGGTGGTTTCACACGCGATGAGGCTTGGGGAGCGGGGTGCGTGTATTTCAGGGGCCTGCGGGTGGTTTCACACGCGATGGGGCCTGGGGGAGCGGGGTGCGTGTATTTCAGGGGCCTGCGGGTGGTTCTACACGCGATTAGCCTGGGCGCGTGTATTTCAGGGGTGCGCGAGAAGTTCCACACGCGATTGGCCTGGGAGCGTGTATTTCAGGGGTGCGCGGGAAGTCCTACAGGCTCGCCTACAACACGTATTCATGGAATCGAACGTGGCCAATCCGGAAGCACGTACGCCAGCAGGAAGCAGGCGTACGTTGACCCGCACAGCATAAAAGTGCACGCAAACAACAAACAAGCTCAGACGCCAGGATGAATATACCGTTCCTAGCAGCAGTGGCCGTGGGATATCGCAGGAGGAGGAGGATAGTCCGGGCCAGAATTTTCACACCCAGAACCAGCCTTTTCGGGATGCCTGATGACCAGGTGTATGGGAGGTACAGGTTTCCACCTCACATTATACTCGACCTGGTCAGTGAGTGGGAGGATGACCTCACATCACCCACCCTTTGCTCCCAAGCCCTCAGCCCCCTGGAGAAGGTCCTCAATGTACTGCACTTCCTGGCCACTGGATCATTTCAGCGGACAAGTGCCATAGTGGGGGGGGTGTCACAGGCCACCCAGTCACGCTGCCTACACCAGGTCTTGGCCATCATCACTGCACGCCCATCAGTCCGCAGGCACATATACCTGCCCAGAACACCTGCAGAAAGGCAGGCTGTCGCACAGGAATACTACAGGGTGGCACAATTCCCCAAAGTGCTAGGCGCCATTGATTGCACCCATCTGGCTCTACGTCCCCCCAGGGCAACTGAGCACATCTATAGAAACCGTAAGCACTGGCATTCCATCAACGTCCAGGTAGTATGTGATGCCAAGGGAATCATCACCTCAGTATATGCAAACTATCCAGGCTCAACCCACGACAGCTTCATCTACAGAATGTCTACCCTAAACCGGGACATAGAGGCTGGGCGGCATGGCGATACATGGCTGCTCGGTGAGTATAAATGCCACTGCGCGTGCATGCATGTCAGATACTGAGTAATGTCACAACCCCACTAATGATACCCATCACCACCTCCCCAGGGGACAGTGCCTACCCTCTCAGCACCCACATGATGACGCCAATTCGGAACCCCACCACGCCACCCCAGGTAAGATACAACACAGCCCACATTGCAACCCGGGGCATAGTGGAGCGCACATTCGGAGTGCTCAAGTCACGCTTTCGCTCCCTTGACTGTTCTGGCGGGCAGCTGTTATACGCTCCCCCAGTAGTGTGCAGGATCATAGTGGCAGCATGTGTCCTGCACAACGTTGCAACACGCCGGGGCCTGGCCGTGGACATGGTGGTGCCCCCACATCCCCAACCACATGCACGCCCGCTGCGCATGGGAGGGGAAAGGGCACGGGGGGAGGCAGCCCGCACGCAGCTGGTGGCTGATTACTTCACATAAAATCACACCCCTGTGGAGTGGGCACAGCCCTGGCACATACCAGCTGACAATCAATGATGACTCATTCTGACAAAGATGATGCCTCAATGGAGAGTCACCTGTCACAACCATACCAGCCTGAGACTGTACAACTGGAAGTGTACCATTGTGTGCCACCCTACCTACACAAACACCACCAATGCTGTGTCATCAAAAGACACACTTCAATGATGCCAATATCACTACCACCATCAAAGATAGTACATGACAACAGTGCCATGTCACCCAACACCTCCCCCCCAGGCCCCCATCCATGTCCCCCTGCACCCCCACCCCCCAGCAGTGAGGGGCACCTGCCAACAGGCCCACACTCATCTCCACCATGGCATGTCATGCAATGTGAGAGCAAACAAAATCATACCCCAAACATTACACAAGTGCCACAGAGTACAGTGTCCCAAATGGAAACTGCCCACACACAGTATGCCCACATACATGTATAAATAACAACAAACATGACCAAATACTAAAGGATACGTTGACCTACAACCTGATGATGCCAGCACATCGACCACCTCTTACTGTACAGTGTTGGTGCCAGCCACATCTGCGAGTGCACTGCTAACAACATGAACTCCATCTCCAAAGTAGACGGGCTTGTGAAGACATGAGGACTGACCCTGCAAATTAGGAGGGAGACATGGAAGCACAAGTACACATCAATACACCATGCAGTGTACAATACTACTACAATATGCACTAGGAATGTATACACAGTATTGACTACAGACTGGCCACATAGCTCATGGGAGTCCAACGTCACTGTGTAATTCACTGTCACTTGGGCACACCCTTTGCAAGCCCATGGAAACGGGAAGCAGGAGGGGTGTGTGTCTCACAAACCCAAGCATCTAACCCAAACTCATGACAAGCCTGCATGTGCCCAATGGAACACAGTGGAAGCCCACGGGAGCCACACAAGGCAACACACTGCACCTCAAAAATCAAAAAGCAAAAATCAAAAATGGCCGTGTGGGGGAGGCCACCCAGGAGGTCCGAGGACAGGATGCTCACCAACAGCCCCCTGGGTGAATGTTGCGAAAATAAAATACCTGCATGGGCTCATGGCCTGCACGGCTACTAATTTGTGGGAGAATCACTGCTGGATTCGCTCTCCTCGACCTCTGCTGCTGCCACAGGAGGTGGTGGTGCTATGGGAGGCAGCCCACGCAAAGCCCTGGTGTGGTCCTCCATTGCAACAAGCATGCGGGTGTTGAAGGCCTCGTTCTGGAGGGATATGGTGCGGAGATCCCCATGCAACACCCGACGTGTTGCCCGGACCTCCGCACGAGTTGCCTGCATCTCTGCCGAGAGCGTACGGGTGACGCGCTCCAGCAGCTGTTCTGTCCTGGTGACAGTGGAAGCCTCAAGGTCCAGTAGAGTCTGCCTGAGGTGCTGGACCTCCCCCCTCAGGGCTTCCCTCTGTCCCTGGGCATCTAGAGAAATTGATTCCCTCAGATTGTCCAGGGCCGCCTGTCTGTCACTGTTGGACGCCAACATGTCCTCCCTTACTGATTGGCAAATGGAGGCTGTTGCCTGCTCTAGTAGCTCCCTCTGCCTTTCTGGGGGGACAATGGAAGTGGCCACCCTGTCCATGGCTTGAGCAATCATTTCTGATGATGCTGCCTGTTGGTTGGCCATACCATATATGGATTGCTCCCATATGGTATTGCCAGGTAGCGGACAGCCACCGCGTTGGCGGGCACCACACCTGTCTGGGGCAAGGCGAACTGCGCCTCACTGTGTCGGCACTGCCTGAGGCTGCAGGACTGCATTTCCCCTCTGATCTGCTGGCCCAGGAACAGGATCAGATGTTGCGGAGTGTGGCCCTGCATCCGTAACCACCACAGGCGCACCTACCAACACTGACATCCCCATTGTGGGCTCTCCCCTGGTGCAGGTGGGTCAGACAGAACAGTATCCCTTCCATGAACACATACCTGCGAATCCACATGGGTCTCATCCGAATCAACACTTGAAAAGAGTTCTGGGGAGGTGCACCCATATACAGCCCTGGAGAGAATGCCCTGCAGCAAGAGTGGGTTCTCACCCACCAACACACCACGTCCCCCACTCGTGCTCGGACGTGTCAGAGATCCCTCCTGGGTGAGCACCATCTCCTCACCCTCAACAGCATCAAGTGCGTCATCCTCTGAAAAAGCATGAAAGACAGAAAATGGAAACAGGCATTAGCACCATGGCACACAAATAGGCCAGACAAGCTACAGGAAATGTACTTGATAGACACATGTCCCACATGACTATGTCCCTCCCATGCATGCACTGTCACTGAGTTGGAAGGGGAGGTAAATGTCAGACACTGATGACACCAAGATGGAAGGGCAACACATCAGATGTATGCTGGCTAGCAGTGCCATCCCACAGTTGGCATGTACCATAGGCATGTCATATTTGTGAGAATAGGGCAGAGTGATGTGCAATAGAACTGGGGGTATTCCTACAATCAGCCAGAACGTGCACAGCGAAATACGGAACAATGTTGTTGCATGTTGCCACTTCAAGGTCAACTGGCGCAATATAGTGGCAAATGCCTGCTGTGGCCAGAAGGGACACTGCAATACCCAAATCCCGGGGGGCAAAATGCATTGGATGAAGCACATGGGTGACCCAAACCACTCAGGCACACACACCCTGACCTGGCACCCACCCTGGACCCCTCCCACATGCAACGTACACATGGATCACACACACATGCATGTGCACTCACCGGACAATGCCTCGTAATCTGGAAGTTCTCCCACACCTTGGATCTGCTCCTCTGTGACGTAGGTCCCAGCGACATTCTCATGTGGAGTGAGCTCAATGTCCTCTACTGGAGACCCACCTCCAGTCACCAGAGTTGCGGCATGACTTGAGGCCAGCTTACTCTTTGCCCTGCGCTTCAGGTCATTCCATCGCTTGTAGCACTCAGTAGCTGTGCGCCTCATAAACCCAAGGGAACTTATGCTGTCCGCGACGGCCTGCCAGTGTGCCTGACGGCAAGCAGGTGTGATCCTAGACCCTGGAGTGCTCAACATTTCGGCGTCATGATAGGACACTTACTGCAGAAGTTGATTCAGTTCGGCATCATTGAAGCTAGGCTTCCTCGGCGTGCCGGACTGTGTAGCCGTGTCTGGGGCATCAGCCTGTAGTGCACGTGCACTCTTCCTCTTCCTCTTGTGAGGTGGTGGGGACTGTGAGTGGCATATGCCGCTCTGGCCACTCGGGGCAGGAGCACCGGTGGACTGTGTCGTAGTGTGCAATGGCACACTGACCATCTGACTTCCTGCAGGCATTAGCTCGAGTATGATAGTGGTATGGGGAACCTCAGACTGACGGACTGGGACCAACACTGTCCTGGCTGGGAGAGTCAGAGCTGGGGTGGACGGAGCTGCAGCTGCCCCTGCAGCCTTCCCACCCCGCCTACTTGGGGCAGCAGATGACATGGCTGCCCCTGATACATGTGGCCTGGTGACACTGACTGGCACGGCCACCCGTGGCCTAGACTTGTGGACCTGGAAATCAGTCTCGGAGTCAGCCTGTGCCAGGTCAGGTGCCACAATGGACGGGTCCAACAAGGGCTGAGCATCGATGGTGTCAGCCACGTTTTCCTCAACCATGGGGGGGGCATGGGTCTCCCTGACTGGTCCTCCACACGTGGGGTGCTAGGGGTAGCCTGCAAATCCCGGCCACGTCCCCTACCGCGCCCACCACGCCCACCTCTTGAGGGTCGGCCACCTTTGCCACCCTTACCTCTTGCTCGCCTCCCAGACATGGCACTGATGTAGTTGTGCGTATGGGAGTAGCAGGGAAGTATTGTCCTGGGCAATTGGGGGTCAAAGGGGTAGGGTACTAGATGGTATTCATACCCTAGTGCACCTGCAAGGCTGAATGGAACCCCTGGGGAAAGATGACGGGTCACGCAAAGCACAGGCACCCCAATAACAGAAAATGACGTGCAAGCGACCCCTCGTAGACCACGTGCGTGGAAACAAAAACACGCACTACGCTGTGGCACCCAGAAACACAATAATGAACGTATGCGTGTCACACGCAGCCTACAATGACCTCTGAAGGGGTACGCGACACACGGGGCAAGCACTGTTGGAAAATAGGTGCGCAACTCACCGTCTGCCTGGAAAAAGTGCATGAAGTACACGCGCGTGCGCGCGCACGCGTTGGCAACACCCCCGCCAAAAGAAGAATTGTACGCTGTCTGAGGTGACAGGACTACAGGAGAAGTGAATGCTGTCTGAGGGAACAGGTCCAGAGAAAAAGAGAAAAAATAAAAACTGACAGAGGTAACAGGGAGTACGAACTCGAAACGCTGTGAAGTAATTCGCGTGTGAACCGACAAGAAGTACAGATTTCACCCACTCGCTCTCCACGAAATGCACGTACAAGGAAATGACGTCCTACACGTACCTTTTAAACCGGACCACACGTCCAACGTCACTTCCGCGTATACGTGCTAAGGACCTATTACAAGTGCTAATACTAGGACGTGCAGTTCACGTCACAGACGCGCCTGCGCTGTAAGGGCCTTTGGTCCAATGGATTCGCGTACCCAGCCAATACGCGTGTGAAACTTCTCGCGCACCCCTGAAATACACGCACCCAGGACAATCGCGTGTGAAAACACCCGCGAGCCCCTGAAATACACGCACACGCTCCCCCAGGCCCGATCGCGTGTGAAACTTCTCGCGCACCCCTGGAATACACGCGCCCAGGACAATCGCGTGTGAAAACACCCACGAGCCCCTGAAATACACGCACACGCTCCCCCAGGCCCGATCACGTGTGAAACTTCTCGCGCACCCCTGGAATACACGCGCCCAGGACAATCGCGTGTGAAAACACCCGCGAGCCCCTGAAATACACGCGCCCAGGCCAATCGCGTGTGGAACTTCACGCGCACCCCTGAAATACACGCACATGCTCCCCCAGGCCCAATTGCGTGTGAATCTTCTCGCGCACCCCTGAAATACACGCACACGCTCCCCCAGGCCCAATCGCGTGTGAATCTTCTCGCGCACCCGTGAAATACACGCGCCCAGGACAATCACGTGTGAAAACACACGCAAGCCCCTGAAATACAAGCACACGCTCCCCCAGGCCCGATCGCGAGTGAAAATTCTCGCGCACCCCTGAATTACACGCACACGCTCCCCCAGGCCCGATCGCGTGTGAAACCACCCGCGAGCCCATGGAATGCACGCGCCCAGGCCAATCGCGTGTGAGATACTTCTCGCGCACCCCTGAAATACACGCGCCCAGCCCAATGCGTGTGGAACTTCACGCGCACCCCTGAAATACACGCACACGCTCCCCCAGGCCCGATCGCGTGTGGGCCTTCTCGCGCGTGTAGGACTTTGGCGCACATTTTTTTCCTGCGCAGGGACGCTACCGCCTGCTTTCGTGTGGCGGACATGTATGGGCCTTTGCGCGTCTTTGGCCGTGCGCTGTTTTTCCCTATTCGATTCCATGAATACGTGTTGTAGGCGAGCGTGTGGGCGTTCTGCGCACTTGCCTCCTGTACTTCCCCCGTGACGCCCACATTTTCACGAGTTGTTCTCCATTCTGCGTGTGACGCCCCGTGTTACGCCTACTTTTGTTCTGTGCGCCGCGCTATGTGCGAATTCGCTGTGGCCTTATCGCACAGCGTTCGATGACCTGTGCGCCAGCATGCGCCGCGCACTTTCTCAGCGCACATCCCACATTTCGCGCGTGCCCGTGCTTCCATGAATGGATGTGCGCTGTTTTCTGTGCGATTTTCTGCGATTTTTTCTGTGCCACTGCGAATCGCACGTTTTCGCACGCGTGCGCCGGTTTTTCCGCGCACATTATTTCCATGAATCGGCCTGTAAGTCTTTGGTCTAGGTCTAGATATGGATCTAGTGGTGGAGCGGGACTGGGGTGGTGTGCCCGAAAGTTGGAATGTCCCGTGACGTTTCGGCAAAGAAGCCTTCTTCATTGGCCTTGACCGGGTCTCTCTGAGTGGAGAAATGATATAAGGACTATATTAGTGTGTTGCTCACCTAGGCAGTAAACAAAATTGCTATGGTACTAGCATACAATTAAAAACAATTAAAAAAACCCCGAGGGATAGAAAGTGTAAAGTATGTACTCAGTCTGAATGCTTGCGGGGACCCAGCACTAACCTGGACAAAATATGGTGTGGTACATCTTCCGGGGTTGTTAAAGCGCAAGGGCCTGCCGGTGTGTTGCTGAAAGACGTAGCTTCTAGTTAGCGGACAGGGTTTGTGGCAGACCAAAACATGGGGAAGACAAATAATACCAGAGTCCCTGTGATTTTTCTGGGATGTGGCCCGCCATCTTATAATAAATATGTTATAGAGGGTACAGTCCGCACAATGGATGTGCAGGGTAGGTAGAAGGTAATTACCTGGTCTGTCGTAAGTTTGCTGGATAGAAGATGTAGGTTTTTGGTGAGGACCAGGGTCCAGATGTAATCACTCATGCAGGACTCTGTCAGGAAGCGGAGCAAGATGTCCCGTATGTTTTAAGGACAGGCTGGCTGGTTCCAACTTGCGGATCTGCAGGTTGAAAATCAGACAGGGCAATGAGGGACGGGTATTTTTAATATTTATTTTATTTTAGGCTGACCGCACTGCGGAGTCCGTGGTGTGCAAAACAAAGGGCCCTGATAAGGTGAAGGAAGGTGGTAGAGCTTACCTCACGGGTGAAAGGATGTGCGCGTAGTGAGCGCACAAGCGCAGCGACTGTAGACCAATTTGCAACTCGCTCGGCGTTGGAACAAGGTGCTGTGTGGACCGTGGGACGGCGCATGCGCAAAAGAGTAATGGCACATGCGCGGAACCTTTGGTATCTTGGTCGTCATGGAAACCCTGACGCCTGTGTATCGGGCAGCAGGGGCGGAGGAAGAAGAGAGGAAATCTCCATTGAAAGCATGTTTATACAAAAACATGTATCTACGAAATCAAGTCGGTGCAGTGGATCTCAGCCCTAAGTATGTGTAAAAGGGGGTTCTGACCTTGGTGCTGCCACAGTTGAGTCACTTTATATGTGTGGCTTGTTGGTAGTAGGGAGATGGGGGAGCAGCCTCTACTGTCCTCAAGTGAACAGTCCGGTGTTGTCTGCTGTGCAGACAATGCCCATATTATATTTGTGGACTGTACAGTGGACTTGTTGTAATTAAACCGGTTGTGCATAGGGAATACTTATAATACAGAGGGTCAAGGTATTTGTTGCAGTACAGTATAAGCATTCATAGGTAAACATGCACAGATATACAGACAATCAATAATGTTAACCCCTTAGCAGCAATTAGTGCAGGACACATTTCTATTAAGGACTTCAAGCACTAAGCTATAGGGGATGAAGTTGGTGTATGTGCATATCATGGTATGTGGAATGTAAACTGGCAATGATGGGCTATTTCCAAATACACATAAAACTCGAAAAGAACAATATTTATTCATCAACATATTCTTGTATAACATTTGTTTTCATGGCCCAATTCAATAGTAGTCGCGTTATCGACCTCCGAAGGATGAAGGGTTCAGTCGGTAGTCACACATGTCTGGGGCGAGCCATTAACTCGGGGAGATGGGCCAGAGTATTTTACAAGTATGTGGAAACTACTCTGGGAGGTGTGAGTATTTCATCCATGTGCACTGGGCTATCTTTAGGATTCAACGTTATTGAGTGTGTCCCGGCCATGGGGTGGAACCCCGGGTTTTCTTCCTGGAGAGGTTGTCTAGTGCATCCGTTCCACCACTGCTCAGACTTTCCACTTCCCAAACCCAGGAGCGAGAGATAAGTGACAGGCGCGGGTGCAGTAGATCAGGAAGGCCCTGGGCATTGTTGTTGATCACCCTCTCCATCCTGGCCGGTCCATGCTCTTCTGCCTGGGGTTGAGGAGGAAGGAGTCGCTGTAGAATATTTCTTGCCAGGTCTGTTGTTTGCTTTGCATTCTTTGTTGTTTAATGTCCTGAGGCAAGGGCAGTCTATGCACGGACGTGAACATTGGGAAGGGGCAACTGGTATTCTTCTATATGGGCTGGGCGATTGGTAGGAAAAGGGGTGCACAGCATATAGAGAATTGCCTGCTTGGCAGTTCTGAGGCGCTGAACCAAAAACATGGGAGTCTCAATCTACCAAAAAACGGCCTGTCTGGCAGTACTGGATATGATGATGTTAGAGGGGTAAGACTCTATAGTGTAGGCTTTTTTGCTGCCCCGGATTAGTGGGGTGTCCCTAGCTCTGCTTTCCAAACAAATTCCCGGGTTGCTCTTTACCCAAGCCGGGGTCACTACGGAGGAAATCTTTTCGATCGACTCTTCTGGGAGCAGTATCAGGATGTCAGAATAAACCTAAAACCACCGAAGAGGGCAACGCTAAGAGCAGCTAATATCCCTTTTAATGAACACGGTTCAGAGGCATCTGCACCCCAGAAAACATCCTTGGTCCGAGTCGCTGGGGGTTTCAGGTGCCCACGCACACTTCTTTACTTGGGGCTGGCCAATGAAGCAAAGGTGCAGTGTGCCCCTCTTGCCCGAGGGTTCCCCTAGCGTTGAATTGAACACCCCTCACCCCAACCCCAGAGGGACCTTTTCGGCTGCAGTAATTACAGCTTTGCAGACTAGAGTTCTTTTCTGCTCTGGTGGCTTTGCAACAGCCATTAGGAGCTGGGCTAGGGCCCTCAGCAGGCTACTATCCTTCAGCTTCTATTCAGTGTCTCCGTTGCTCTTGCAGCCTGTATATCATCTCCTCCAACAGGCTGCTGAATTATCTCACACTCTGGCTTTTTGGCTTACTCACCACCTGTTTCTAAACTCATGCCTGGTGTGACCTATTTGGCTTGGTCACCGTTTGCTCCCTCCCTCTCTCCGCTTCTCCTGCTTCTCTCACTGCTACAAAGCCAACACTTAGGAATGTTGTCCTATCTCCCAGACTGCTGTCGCACTTATTTCCCTTTTTACATTATGGTTTGGGATCCAATCAGGGCTCAGGTCGAGGGTACATGCAGGTGGATGGAGTCCACATACTTTTTTCAGAGGGTCGACCCACTCCCCTCCAGCTGAAATGAGAAACCCTGAATGTTCTCCTTGAATTTGTGAATTAAAGCCAACATCAGGGATCGAGCAGGCCGGGCACTTCACCACTGCACTATATAACTTGATGACAAATAACAAACACCTAAAAGTGAAATGTTTCATTTCGGTACGGCCAGTTCCACAGAAAACATTTGTAGTGGTTCTCGGAGTTTTAAACATGCACACCTTTCAACGTTTTTAAAAACACTATTAGAAGAAAATATCCTCTCTTGGGTTTGTGTGTGTGTTGATTTTATGAAAGGCATATGCCATTCACCCTGTGCAATTTGGGTGGTTATGCAAAGGTAATTTAATGAAATGTGCATATTTCACCTTGATATGCTACTTTATGGCGACGTCACATCCCATCGCATTAGTTGATGTGTCCCCCCAATTTAATTTTTAGGACTTGACCCTTGTTTACCATCCATTCTGTCCTCTGGTTGGCAGGCTGGCCAAGAAGTCTATCAGGGCTGATCCTTGGGCGCCCTGGTGTTCAGATTGTTTGCCTGCAACCTGAAAGATTCCTTGGCTGCTCCTCAGTCCTGTGAGATGGTCTTATTGTGGCATAAATCCCTGCACAAGCAGCAAAGTGTGCCATAGCCTAATGGTAATAGCCAAAGCATAGTAACATAACATAAGGCTCTCACTGCATACTGGAGTACACTTCCTACCTTTTTTCTCTCGCATCCGCCTCTGCCTTTCATACAGTCTAATGGACACAGCCTGCACAGAGTACTAACTGTAGACGAGACCACAAGCATCCCCAAACATGTTTCGGCCTTGTTGGGCCTCATCTGTGAGGCATAGCTTAGGTCTCTAGGCCCAGCAGGCACAGGACCCACCTAAGGAGTAGCTTAGGTCTGAGTGGGACGAGTATGCCCAGACGTGGGTCCCAGGTCTGCCCAGCCTAGAGACCCAAGCTACTCTTCACTGATGATGCCCAACACGGCTGAAACATGTCTGGGGATGCTTGTGGTCTCATGCAGAAGGGATGTGACCTATCATTTCGGGCTGGACTGCCCCTTTTGGGGTGGGACCAAGCCTGATTTGCATATGCTTTTTCCCCTTCTGTAATGGCTTGGCAGGCTGAAAAATGATGGGCTGGAGGGTTGCCCAGAGCGATGCCTGTGGATATGATTAATTCAAAACCTTACAGCCATCACATTTTTGTTTAGCTGTGAAGTAAAACGTGAGATTAAAAAGTTGTAATGTAGCTGGTGTCCTGGGCTAATGCTATCTGGAGATGGCTATCATTGAGGTCCAATTTGCTAAAATGTTGTTGGCCTGGGATGTTGGCAATACTGTCATCAATACTAGTTGTAGGATGGTGCTCCCTTTTTACCGCCTTGTTAGGTATTCATCGACTTCGCCTGCCTGTTTTTGTGCTTTTACAGTAAGCAATACCCACAATGTTGCTCCTTGAACACGTTTGATGATGTCAACCCTTTCCAGCTTCCTTAGCTCCTTCTCTTCCCTTTATTCTTAGGTGGAAAGGTATTCTGTGTTTGTGGGCTGCGTGTTGCACTGTTTCATCAATGTCCACCAGACTTGCTGACACTTGAGACAACCTATGCCTTCAAAAAGGTCTTATGTTCCTGAAAAATATCTTCTGGTACGTTCTCGTCTACCCCATATGCCATGTCAATCAATTAGAGGTTTTCAGATGTGTCATATCTGATTGGTGTTGCTATGCTGATTTCCATAGTGTAGAATTATCAGAGAACGCTGATACCATTTTTGCAAAGCTCACTGTGAAACATGCTACGTTGTGGAATTGGCATGTCACTGCCATATGTGTATATTTTTGTGTTGGCGTTTTTGGATTGGGTTGCGCAAACTGTGACTGTCCCTTCGCATTATTCAATGCTGTGCTGTCTATGATTGATGTGATGCTCATGTTGGAGATTTATATTTGGCATTTGGTCGAACAGCAACAACCATTGGCATGTTGCCCTAGCACTGACCTCAGGACTCCTCAGGTTGTGAGAGTTCCTAGTTCCAGCATTTGCTGATTGGATAATCCTGCTCCTGGAGCACCAGCAATGCAAACTGGCTAAAAAACAGCCTAGGATTAGTTGGACTCTGATGTCACCCGCAACATCAGCATTTGTCCAGGTTGAGGCAAGGCGTCCAAGTTATTGTTATTGTTATTGTTATTTTGCATTTATATAGCGCCTTATATGCCATTGGTATGGTCTGGTAGGTTGAACACCCTTGGGAACCGAAGTTCAGATCAGTAGAGAGAGTAGAGAGAGTCAAAGGTGCGTGTGAGCACCAGGTATGTGTGAAGCTGGTGCGGTATTCGTGTAATAGCTGCTTCTTAGCGGTAGGTGTGGTGGTTGAGAGATCAGGAGTATGTGTTTGTTCTGGCAGGATTTATCCAGACTGAGTGTGGCTGCGTTAGGCCTGAGGAGAACGCCTGGCTGGGGGGGGTGTAACCAGCAGTGTTTTACTTAGAGTGATGTGGAGTATGCGGCGGATGTTGGTATGAGAACAGTTATACCGAATGGTGTCATAGTATCTCTGTGTTCTAGTTGAGTGGTGGTGTAGAGGGGAGAGTAAGCGTGGTGGTGTGATATGATGGGTTGTATGCTCTTTCAAAACGTTCTCTGCATTCTAGACCATACTATATACGTCACGCAATTCTATGCGCTCCAGTCCGTTCCATGCACTCCTATCCACTCCATGCATCCCAATCAGTTCCACACACTCCGGTTCGCTCGAAGCACTCATGCACTCCAGTCCCCTCCGCGCACTCCGGTCTGCCCCGCGCGCTCCAGTCTACCCCACGCATGCACTACGCATTCATCTGTTTTGTTCACTCGTCCCCTCTACGTACTCGTCCCCTCTACGCACTCACTCGTCCCCTCTACGCACTCACTCGTCCCCTCTACACACTCGTCCCCTCTATGCACTCGTCCCCTTCTACGCACTCGTCCCCTTCTACGCACCCCTTTTTTCATAGGCACTCTTTCACTCATATGCACTCGTCTGCTATATGTACTTGTCGGCCCTACACACTAGTCTGTTCTATGCAGCCCTCCATTCAATACGTTCTTCTGGTCAGCTCATCCATCCCACTCCGCTCATCCATCAGTTCCCCGCACTCATCCATTCTATGCACTCATCAGCTCTGCGTGCATTCCGCACTCATCCGTTCTACATGATTATCCGTTCTGCGCACTCATCCGGGCTATGTAACTCCTCGGCTCTAGGCATTTGTCCGCTTTATCCCCTCGTACGCACCATACCTTCATCTGCTCTACGCATTCATCCACCCTACACAATCAGGTGCTCCCTGCACTCGCCCGCTCCCCGAGCTCACCAGCTCTCCATGCGCATCCGGCCTATACGCGCATCCGCCCTCCGCACTCATCCGCCCTCCACGCGCATCCGCCCTCTGCACACATCCGCCCTCACCCAGTCGTCTGCTCTCCGCACTCGTCCGCTCCCCGCACTCGTCCGCCCTCCGCACTCGTCCGCCCTCCTCACTCGTCCGGCCTCCGCACTCGTCCGCCCTACGCACTCGTCCGCCCTCTGCACTCATCCACCCTCCGCACTCATCTGCTCTTATCCGCGCCCCGCACTCATCCGCTCCCTGCACTCATCCGCACCCCGCGCTCATCTGCCCCCACGCTCATCCGCTCCCCGCGCAAATCCGGTCCCCAAGCATTCAACAGCAATATGTACCCATCAGTCTTATAAAGTCATTGGCTAATACGCAGTAATCCTGTTCTATCTATTTGTCTGCTCTCTACACTCATTTGCTCTGTACATCCAGTCACATATAGAAGACCTCTATGGATGCTCGTGCCAGCTGCCTAACCTGCTTGAAGTGGCAACACGCATATTCTTGCGGATTAGGTATTCCAATAGCACCTTTTTCGATGTGACATAACTATGATTGACAGGGTTCAATGTTTTCAATATTTTATGCACCCGATACTAGTATAAATTAGAAGAGAGGTTGTTAAGGTACATCATCTGTCTCTCTGATGGCTGTCTCTCAAACCATAGAGCCTATCAAGGGTCAGCCGCTGATGGGGTCATTTGTACGTCGAATACCTGAAATGGTGCTGACATGGCAGCGAACTGAGAAGCCTGTGGGCTGGCCTGGGTGAAGTGGCTGGGGTCGCACAGCATTCTCTTCATCGCTGATCAACCTCTTTAGCCAGTTGCTTTGCTCTTCTTTCTGGGTAAAAGGAAGGTTGCTGAGGCAGGGGTGTGATCTCTACTGCTTAGCAGGGGTGTGTCTGGGTTGTGGCCTCTGCTACCCCTGGAATCTGATTGGCTGCCCCAGGTGCCACTCATTATATTAGACTATGGTCGGGTTGTTATGTGTGTGGGCGCTCGTACTCAGTGTCCCACTTGTGCCACCCCAGTCACAAGAGTCTGGAGACGCCACTGCTGCTGAGGTAACACTGCGCTGCTCAATGAATGAAGTTTCTGTTGTTTCATCCCGTTTGTGCACGGGAGAGATCTAATATTTTTAACACAGTGATGACCCAAACATCACCGCTGACCGCTCGTATGCTCACGCGTTTATGCTTGGCCGTCGCATCAACATGACGTCGCCCAGGTACTTCCCTATGAAATCAGAGAGGCCCATTCTCCCTAGGAATCAAAGTTACATGAACAGTGAGTTTGCAAACATTCTGAGCAGTACGGGCACGCAAACAAGGTAATTGGTGAGGAAAGTAAACCATGCAGTGAGCAGTTTTATTCCCTAACTATCTAAGCCTGTGTCTGATGTTATTTTTGGCTGTTTTAGATTTGGCACAGGGATTTCAGACATGCGCTATATGTTTTCTCAGTTGTAAAATAAATGTCAATATTCCACTCAACTGTTTCAAACAGACAGATGTGTTTTTTAACTGTCAAATACAGGCCACATTTGCTTTTCAGCTATCGCACTGATGTCTGTTGCGCTTTCTGGCTGTCAAATTACAGATGTGCTTCTCAGTTTTAATGTAGGTACCAGGGTAGCATCTAAGCTGTAAAATGCTAGAGGTGTTTTTAGCTATCAAATGCCAGATGTGCTTTTATGCCAAGTGAGCTGTCAAAAGTATTCCATATGTTCTTTCCAGATGTTCCACTGATGCCACGTGTGCACATATATTCCAGATGTCCTTCTCATCAGCTGTTAGTGTCTTTCTATTTAATAATTGGCATATATCTGCAGTAATTATGTATCCTCTGTCCTAGCCTCACCTTCTTGCTCCATGTCTTTCCTTGCAGGTCTGAGTATTCTGGATGGGGAAGACGATATCTTCAAGAACCTGAGGGAAAAATTCTGGCCGACTTACAAGGTATGGCTGTACTTGGAGGGAAACTAGAAGGCCGTGCTGAATAATACAGGTGGGCAATATACCAGCTGCAACACTGTGGTGCGGAATAGGGAAATTGGAGGCATACCATCCTACCACAATTGCACACAGTGTTGTTGAAGCCGGTTGGTGCTGCCCCCAGGGTCTCTGATTGGTGGTATAGTCTGCTTCCAACTAATTTGATAGGCCGGAACATTCCATTTAATCAGGTGTTAATTGAACATGTACTGCCACTCATCTTAACCCTCTGCGTATCCTGACTGTTCAGGCTGCCAACTTTTTCATGCAACAGAGTGGACTTAACTTTTAGGTCATTCTGATGGTTTTCAATGCTGGGCATAACTGTCGATCCAGTCCCTTCGCAGTGCCCCGCAAACACCTTGAGGTAAAAGGAAGCCCAATTTCCCACATTCTCGCTTCTGCTCAGACCACCTCACCCCTATTTTTGAAATAATGTTAAACTGTAGTTCTCGATCAAAGTATAGCATTCATTCACTCCCATGTCCTTGCAGTCCAAAATACCATTAATTTCTTCTTAATCGGGATATAGAGGCACAGTGGAAACTAAAATCGTCTGCTCGGGAAAAACTTCAAATTGATCAACATATATTGCAAACCCAACTCGTATTCAGTCTTTATTGTCACGATGACACAGGTTGATACAAATAACAAATCATCCGTAGTTGTATAGTAGTTAATTAAAAAAAATAATAATATTGCTTCCTGGGAAAATGGCTGTATGATTTCTTTACGAAACAACTAAAACCTCTATTTAAATAGAAACTGTGCAGCTGTTTAAGCTTCCTCCAGCAGTGCCCTCTCTGATATACGAGCAAGCAGCCTGACCTGCCTCCTGAAGCTTGGTCAGTGCTTTAGGCCCTTCCTAAGCCCACCAGTGTGCGCCTCCTCCGGCAGAGCTTTTTAAGGACTACAGGGCCCCCGAAGCGTGAGCTTACCAAAGCAGTGTCCTCTCAGTGCAACAGCAGTGTTTGCCTCCTGCAGAAGGACCCTGTTGGGGCTCTAGGATCCCAGCAGTGCCCTTCAAGTGCTAGAGGATCCCAGTAGTTTGACCTTTTGGCAGCAGAAGCCCATCAGTGTTGGAAGTCTCAACAGTGTGAATCGCCTTTCCAAAACATGCTGTCCGTCATGTAGTCTGCAGACGTGACAGGGCTCTACTTGGAACTATGATCACACAGTTGAGGCCCTAAATCGCTCACTAGAATTTGCTAGAGGACACCCACATGACTATAGCCCTATATCCTACACATCTCATGCAGCAGAGACTTTCTCTTAAATGTGCACTCGCCACTCCCCATTAGTGAGTGATAATTGACTCTTGGCAAGTGTAAAATGGTGTGCTGCGCTCATTTGGGGAAGTGAAGGGGGAGTGCCCTTTTAGGCCTGGCTAGTAGCTTTCAAGTTGAACTGTTTACCCCTACATTTTATGCCGGCAGTCTTCATGGAAAAATGAAACCAAAAGGGCAAGAGAAAACGAAATAGAATTTTGATGTTGGCTAAAAGCTGGCACTTGATAATAGCATTGCCTGATCCGGCAATTGAATTTGGCTTTCCAATATTTTGCAGACTGTTGGCATTACATCATCTGAAATTTCCACAAATGTAATATTTATCGGTCTGATGTGGAGAGAGCAGAGCTTTAGTCGACGGGCCCTTTTTTTGACACAGAACTCTTGCTATCGCTTTCTGGCTTGTGATACAAGATGGTAGTCAGCACAGCTCTTAACATTTGAACATTCCAATTAGTGTCCTCTGACTTTAAAATGGTAGTCATTTTAAATGTTTGAGTTGATGAATTGTATGGAGGGCCAACTCAGAAAGCTGGCCATATTGTGAAGTAAAATGACGTTGGGCCCTCCAAATGAGGCTCTCATGAGGCTTTCGAGCTCCCACTCAGCCTATGACAGCCAGAGAAGAGAATGGGTTTGACCTGACCAGGGACTGCAGTGTGAGGGTGGTGGAAGGGAGTGTGGGGTGTGTTGAGTGGCTGTCTCATATCGAGATTCATAAATGTTCCAATAGGCAAGATATGGTTATGATATGATGGACCTTGGACACACTCCTGGCCTGCAGAGGATGAAAAAAAGAAAGACGAGCTATCATAACATACCTAGTAAGTGTTCACACAAGCAGTTATTAAACTGGAAAGTTTTAATGACTGACGGAAAACTGATGATATGTGTAATGATAGGCCTAGCAAGAAATATACACATTAAATGTGTTGGTAAGGCAATATTAATTATCAGATTTGTGGGACTACACCCTGAAGGAAGTGCTATTTCCCCACTTCTTGTTGACTATCGAAACAAAATGGTGGGGACCCCCGAAGGGTCTGTGCATGTGTGTGACTGACATTTCAAGAGAATGTTGATGAGTGCTTGTGAATGTTCCGAATGTCAGTTGGGGGCCTGAGCTGGAGTGCATGACCATGCAGATGGGTGGTCTCTCTCTACTGTATATAGCATAAGAGTGACTGGAGCCTGTTAACTAATGTATCTATGTATAATAAAGCTTACCTGGACTGTCTAAGCAAGAGATTCAGAACTGGTCTGTGTCTGGACTCCACCACCTCTTCTCTTTTGTTTACCACGATTCTAAGTGATCAGACCGCGGCTGATTTTGCCGCGGCCAGAAAGTTTGCATGAGAAAGGTGCGAACTACCAAGAGTTTGCACCATTCTCATGCGAACACACTTACATACTACAGGGGCTGCAGGGGTTTTCCCCGCAACCCCCGCTCACTATACTGTGTGGTATAGTGAGCGGGGTGTTGCGGGAGACACCCCTGCAACCCCCATTAAATAAATAAATAAAAATTGTGGGTGTGCTGCAGGGGTGTCCCCCGCAACACCCCGCTCACTATACCACACAACTTTTGGTGTTCGAACCTTTGGTGGTAGCATTTTTCGCTCGTATTGTAGGACCTTTTTTTGTGGTCCGATCGTACAATACCGTCTACCACAGCTCTCTTTCTGCCCCAGCTCATCAATGTGCTCCAGAGAGGGTCTGAAAGGCCTTTTCCAGGGCAGCTTTCAAAAGTAATCCACCATAGACTGACTTTGGCCCACAGAGAACCCTGCTACCCTGAAAGGCATGTAGAGCAGCATGCTCTTGGCTGTAGACTATGCCCCTCCATCCCCTCCAGATGACCATGGATAACTCCACTGTTTAAAGACAAAAGCTTATATGTCGGGCTTTCTTGTTAATGATTATGAAACAAAGTTTAAAACATCACAAGAAAGTCCACGAGGGGTGTACTGGAAGCGTCATGACAAAAAGCATCATGCCAGTGTAACGGAGAAAGGGAATAAATATGGGCAAACAGCCCGGCAAAGCACTTGGTGTCTTTTACAGAGTCCATCCTATGTGTGCCTTTGTTATATATCACATTGGCGACGAGGTGGTAGTGCGATGCACGCCCACCACTACATCATCGCAGCCTGCCCTGCTGCACGCTGCTATGCGCCCACACAGAGCGACCTCCACACTGACAGGAGCGGCAACCCGGCGTCCGCTCACGTGCAAGCACTCGCCGATTGACAAGCAGAGCCCTGCCTGCACGCTACGGGCATCTCACAGGCCGTGAGACGAAAGCAGATAACAGCGGCAGGGCCGCTCCATCCCTCACGGAGTGCCGATAACCAGCACTTCAACAGGAGGAGACGTACACAAGTGGAGGCGAACTGCTGATCATCCGGGCCCTACTAGTGAGCTATCCCGGACCCCACCGGTAAACGAATAGCGCACAGGCCGCCAAGTGTTCCCGCCCGCCCGCTGGAACTGACAAGCAGGGGGCTGGAAAAAAAAGAAAGGGAAGTCTGTGCACAGGACCAAGAAACTAAGACATTGCCCAAGATAAGTCAGGCAGCAACCAAGCAGTGTGAACCCAAGGAGCTGCTAACAGTGAGTGCCCTGGGCCACCCCCTGGTCTTGGTGCATATAAACCCCACCAGAGAATTTAGAAGAGCACATTGCATTACGCCTTAAAATCATAACCATGCTCACATGATGGAAGACCACATACTGTCACATGCAACGGCAGGTGCCCAAGGACTTGCCCTCAAGGCGCAACATGGTTATATTCCTCACAAGGAACATTTATGAAACCATTTGACCCCTATCGGCTGGGAGCAGCACCCAGGTGATAATTATGGCTCCAACAGTTTGAGTTACACCTTAAATCATGGGAAATCATTGTTTCGGAAGACATAAGGACTTTATTGATGGCAAACTTGGGAACACTTGCCCTCGGACTGTTCAATGCGCTACCCAACAGGGGAATGGAAGACGACTATGAGTCAGCAGTCTTAACCAACAAATTGAAACCACAACTTAATCCTGATTTCGAACGATTCCAGATGAGTGAAGCACGCCAGAGTCCCAATGAGAAAATTGATGATTTTCACACCCGACTAACAGAAATGGCCATAAGATGTGATTTTCCAGACAAGGAATTCGCTGTGCGCCAACAGGTGATCGATGTACTCTTATAGGAGAAACTGCGCAGAGTCATACTATCGGAGATGAACCTGGTGCTGGAGCGCATACTGACCATGGGACGCCAGAGAGTGCAAGAACGCCCAGATCCCAGCCTTGGAGGCGGTCATGAGTAAGCTACCGGTAGAATCAGAAAAGCCAGAACACACCATCGCAGAAGTAAATTCCTGTAACAAAGGTCGAGAAAGGGCGATCCCAGCACCAAGACGACAAGAGGCCTTCGAGTTAGTGCAGTGGTGAGTGGCAAAAGGAGGAACCATATCCAGCACTCTGAGTCATTTGTCGGAAGTGTGGAAAGCTGGACTACTATGCATCATTCTGTCACAGCTCGACACCAGGCAGATACCCAGAGAACAGATACCCAGGGCTGCAAGAAAGCTGAAACGCCAATGCTTACTGAGACATCAGAGACAGCAACACACACCTCAGCAAGAGCCCTGCAAAATCACACCAGAGGCGAGACCGAGGGCGAGCACGGGCAGTTGCAATGGAGCACAGACTGAACAACAGTGACAGTGAAGAGGATGAGCTGTCAGGGGACGATTCCTTTCCTGACAGGCCCTCGAGTCATTGAAAAACAAGAAGTGAGCGAGAGCACAACTCATATCAGTCATGAAGCCCCACCACAGGAAAGGAAAAGCCAAAAGACCCTACTGCTAACATGCACAATTCTGGTGGGTGGAGCCTCGACAAAAATGATGATCGATACCGGCGCCACTATGAATGTAATACCTGTAACACGCCGAGACTGTCCCCTCGTCCACAGCTGCAGCAAAAGGCAGTGCAACTATATGCCTACGGGGGGAAGAAACCATTACCCGTAAAGGGGTCATTCAGATGCAAGCTCAGGTGTAATGGGGAAGAGTGCAACACCAGGATCTACGTGGTAGACACAGTCATAGAAACGCTCATCAGCTGCAAGACAGCAGAACGCTTCAAGCTGATCCATTTGAGATAGAACATCTAATGGAGTGTCGGGAAGGCATTGTATCACAAGTATGACACTGACACCATGGATACAATTTGTAAAACCTTTATTGAAAATGTTGGGGTCGGAGAAACTCCTATTTTGCCATGTAACAAAGATGGGAGTATTCTCGACCATCAAACGATAAACAAAACAGTCCTATTGGAGTCTGTAAAATCAAAAACGGACTGTGCTAACAATAACCTAATGCCTGCCCTATCTTTTGTACAGAAAGTGTAAAAGGAGAAATGTATGCAAAGGAAAAATCACTGTTCAAAAGAAAAAAGGTAGTTGAACCTGCTCTCCTTGTCACGTTAAACCTCACGGAGTAAGGCTGTCCTTGTAGGCAGGATGACACACTCTGATTGGTTTCTGACACTCTAAGCTGTTCCAAAACGTGGACTGAGGCCCACCTGGCCTTCCACGTTAAAGTCTCTTTATTGATTTTCAAAATTGTATTCCAAAGTAAAGTTCACAAAGGTCCCACTTTGCCGGGCTCAGACTTTACAGCACACAGATCACATAGGTCCCCCTTTGTCGAATTCAGACCTCCCATGTCACAGTTCAAAACAAACTTGCTGGGAGGCTCCCTTCCCCAAGCTTATTGTACTTCGGGTCTCCCTCAATCAGGCTCAGACCCCTTTCGGATGTCGAAGACTTTCGAATGTGCGTGGCTCTCTCTACAGACCACTGCAGGACCACTTCAACTCAAAGTTCACGTTTACTCTCCCTTTATTCACTTTTGCTGTTTGTTTGCTTTATAGCTTCAAACAATGTACCTTTCACTGAGACTTTCGAATAGGCTATTTCCTTTCTCTGGACCACTCCGTTACTTAGTAGCGCTGATCGCACAACTGCCTTTTACTTCAAAGTTTATTCACAGGTCTGCCTTTCTTTGCGTCTCATCCACACACATGCAGCCTTCACTTGTGATATAATGTTACTACTTCATTCGCTTTAACGCTCACCGGTCTCTCAGGTTGCTTGCAAACTTACCGGCTGTGTGCGCTTTCTTTCTTGTTTTGCTATTTCCAATTCACTAGTCAAGATTAGTACCACAGGCTTGGCCTCGCCTCCCCAACTCTGCCGATCACACGCGAGGGTTGCTGGCATCCTTGAAACACAATGCAATCTTCACTTGTGGGATCTGGCCTTCTCCACGTGTCTTTCGCGGTCTGCCGGAGGCAACAACCTCCAGTAGGGAACCATTGGGGTTTTCGGCCTGCTGCTCTCGTCCATTGGTCCGTTGCTCTGTTCCAGTAGGTGTGCCTTTGTCCCTAACTGGTATCAGGTTTATGCCCTTAGTGTAAAGTGCCTGGCTTTGCCTGACCCGCTTAACGGGACATGTCCAGTATGATATGAGAGAGTTAGTCTGGTTACTCACAGTCACCCTCTTCCTCGGAGACAGGCAGGTGCCCTGAGGCACCCCGCAGGTAATACCCAGCTGAGGGGAGGATGCTTGGCCAAAAGCTACCCTTGACATACGGTTACCTGGAAAGGAGCTGAGCCAATCAATAGCTTCAATAGCTTCTCTTGATCATGCACCAGTCGTCAGAAGAGTTGATAGTAGTCTTTCGTGATCCACCAAATCAAATGCGTTGATGCATACAAGAACATGAGGAGGCCAGATTTGCCTCTGTCAACCATGTCTAGCATTTGTGCCTGAAGATCAAGCAAGGCACTTTCCGTGCTAAAATTGGAACAGAAACCTGATTTTCTGGGGTGTAAGATATTACAAAAATTCTAGGTGGCTTTGGAGTTGACTAGTAGCCACTTTATCAACAATTTTAAGCAAGAAGGTAACATTGGTGATTGGCCTCCGATTACTAGTATTAGAGGGGTCAAGGCCTGATTTCTTTTTTTAGCAGGGGTGTTACTACAACATTTTAAATTTTGTCTGGTACGATTTTGTGATTAAAAGAAGCGTCAATAATACATGTAAAAACGGACAAACATTTTCAGATTATTCAGAATGAACTTTGGTGAAATGACATCATTTGGGCAGGAAGTAGGGTGCATTTTCTGAAGAACAGCCTCCATCTCACTAACGGAGATGGGATTAAAATTGAAAAGCAGGCCAGACCCTGTGACTATAGTCAGTAGGGGAACATCCCTAAAGGAATCCTCAAGAGATTTTAACCCTGGCAGCATTATTCTTATGTAAGAAAGCCTGCTGGATTGTTGTACGAACTTTGTCTGTGTGAAATGGTAAATCGGGTTTAGGTAAGGCTTTTCTAGGTGTTTAATAATAGAGAACAGTTTTTTAGTATAATTATCAGCTTTCTCAATTTCACTATTAGATATTTCTAACTTTTTCCAGGCCTGGCGATTGTTCTCTGTTTTGTCCTTTACCATACCCTTTCGGCACATCGCTTTTCCTGCTTTTAGTCAGCCAGAAGAGCGGAATACCAGGCTTGGGAATTGGAGT
Organism: Ambystoma mexicanum; assembly: GCF_040938575.1. Classification (NCBI taxonomy): domain Eukaryota; kingdom Metazoa; phylum Chordata; class Amphibia; order Caudata; family Ambystomatidae; genus Ambystoma; species Ambystoma mexicanum. Next base: position 1,342,234,691 of record NC_090921.1, read on the forward strand.
TGCTCTTAAAGACCATGGATTTCAGCGGTTATGACTGCTCCAGAAAACTGCTCAAATAGTTGTAGTAAGAGTCTGCTAACTGGATGGGGGAGTCAGAAGTTTCGACCGTTAGCTTGTCTAGGCAGCTGTGGAGCTCATCAAGATCAATTATTTTTATATTGCGAGTTAGGATATGCTTAGGGACCTTAGGCCTCGGGAGAGGTTTGTCAGGGAGTTTAAGCTTGAAGTTAACCAAAAAATGGTCGGGCCATATACAAGGGGCAATTCCAGGAATTTAGACTTAGATTTCTGGATGCTACCCAATATAGAGTATTGCCTAGAATGTGTGAAGGGGCACTATTGTGAATATTCATGTCGTTATTAAAGAGGTGTTGTTCTAAAGCTATAGCCTCACTGTCGGCAGCATTGTTACACCATCCATTGAAGCCGCCTAAAACAAGAATAGAACGATTTGGTTTATTGGAAACGTACCGAAATGTTGGCCTTTTTTGTGCGCCCTCGCAGTCACTGCAACTTTGGGGGCGCACACAATACTGACTCCCACTACTGCGCCCAGGCAGAGCGGAGGTTGCGGGAGTGTCCCCCGCTCTCCTTGAGCGCAGTAACGGGAGTAAGGGCTTGCAGGGGTGTCCCCCTCTTACCATTGTGATAAGCGGGGGACAAGAAAGTGAAAAAAAAGAAAAGCACTGTGCGGCGTCAGCTCTGACCCACATTAGTGTGAGGAATTGATGCTAGAGGAGTGTAGGTCCCCCACAGAAGTGTGCTGCCTTAAAAGTAAGTAGGGTGGGCTGGTGATAGGTCCGAAAGGGGAATGCAGGCCGGGGATGCAGGCAAAGTGATCTATGTGATCACTGCACCGTGCCATATTTGGCATTGACATAGTTGTCGGTGCCATTATGGGTGGCGCAGTGATCACATAGATTTGGTTTATTCAATGGTGCTAGAATGTTCATTAAAGTTTCAGTAAAAGTGGGTATATCTTTAGGGGGGGTGATAGATTAGGATAAAACCAGCACAGGTGTTAGCAATAGGGGTATTTTTTTAAATGCAGCGCCTCACACTCTTCACACGAAACAGGAGATGTGAACAGATTAAGCTCTTTCTTGGCAATAAAAGCAACACCACAACAATTCCCCGTTTTGCTATTTTGTCCCAAAAATGATAGCCTGCTGGGGTAACAAGGTCAATATCGGGACCGTTGCAATCCTTTAACCAGGTTTCAGTAAGGCACATCAAATCAACATTGTAATGAAATATGTAATGGTGAATATCAATTGCGTGCCTACTAATGGAGAGAGTGTTAAGCAGAGAAACAACAATTATTTGTGGAAATAAGCAAACATCTGAGAACACATAAATGGAAGAGTCCTTGGTACTCGTAGTGATGGAAGGGCCCACATTGATAGGTGATAAAGTATCTGCACCTTCACTGTCGATCTGTGGTTGTGTTTGCAAGTCTTGCTTGGCTTGAAAAGCACAGGCTCGACTTGCTAGTTCCGACGGTGTGGGATGCTTTGAGAGATCAAGGGGTGGGAGTGTTACAGGGTGGACTTATTTTATTTTCAAATCTGACGTCCATGAATCTACAGATACTGGCCTCTCGAGCATATTTCAGGGCAAGCAACAAATAACCAGGATCTGCGTTCAGGGGCAGCATATTTCAGCGAGACGAGGAAAAAGTAACATCAAATGCCAAAACAACACAAATCGGCACTACCTGGCTTGCCCCTAACGCGCCTAGGTACTAGGAAAATGCAGCAAAAACGACAAGATTGATGGAACTTGTAGTTCTGATTAAAATAGCAACATGGTTTAAAACAGTAATGTATATGAATAGTAAAAGAAAGGTTACTAAAACCACTGGAAAAACAATCAACACAACTTGAATTTGAAATAATGTTTAAAAGGAAGCAGCAAGTATGTCAGGTACAGAGTGTATGAGGAAACAGAGTAACAAGGAAAACAGAACAAGAGACCAACATATAAAAGGCTCCCTACTAGTCTAGACAGCACCACCATTACTTTTTTTGATACCACCAGGAACAGTGGCTTGTGAACACCAGTCCTATAGGGCTGGGGGCAGTCCCCACCCAGACAAATCAATAAGGGACCATCTACCCCAATTGCCTTTGCCAGCAGGGCATTAACACCATTGGAACAAAGATGTGCCCAAATTGAGAAGGAGGCACTGGCCATCTTAAGGGGCTGTCAGCATTTTCATGTCTACATCGTTGGACACTTGATCAAAGTGCTAACTGACCATAAACCCCTCATATCCATTTTTCAAAGGGTCGGCGCCACATCCCCCAGCACGGATTGAACAGTGGATGCTGCAACTACAGCCATTCAACATAGAAGTCGTCTGCAGAGCAGGTGCAGATAACCCTGTCGACTTCCTGTCTCGGCACCCCAGATCAGCAACACTGGAAGTGTGCGAAGCGGCACAAGAAACGAACAAACACATCTGCCACGTCATTGCATGTGCGTGGCCGAAGACAATGGGCCTCATTAGGAACCTGACGGTCCCGTAATGAACGGTGCCGGTGCGTCCTTAGCGGGTCCCGCAAGCAGTCCAGGATGCTAACAACTCGCCCTTCATTAATGGGCCCGTTGTTAGCATCCTCCCCATTCCCAATGAGCCATATGGGGGCTCGACTGGGAATGGGGATGTACTGGGTCCGGGTCCCATGAAAGGGATTTACCGGGCCCTCCAAGGTCGGAATGGCTTGGTAAGTCCCCTTTTGCGGGACCCGGTCCTGGTACCCGGTATGGAGGTATCCATGCCGCTTTTAGCGGCATGGCTACCTCCATACTCGTAATGAGGCCCAATGAAACTGCAGGACATCATTGATGAGACAGAGAATGACACATGTTTGCAGATTACCAAGGAGGCCATGGCATCCTGACTGGCGAATGGAGAATATTTCTGACGTCGATCTCGCAATGGGCTATAGCCATGCAAGAAATGCTGCCAAACCTGTTCGGCTTTCGTAACGAACTGTCCCTCTCCCTGGAAGAGCTGGTGCTGCTAGGACACTGCATTGTAATCCCAACAAGCCTGGAAGTAAGTGCGCCACAACTGCTGCATGAGGAGCATCAAACAGTCGTCAAGATGCAAACATTCCTGAAGTCCTGCATCTCGGTGCCCCACATTCAAAGGAAGGTACTAGCCATGGTAGGGGCATGCGTTGCGTGTCCTGCCTCACAGCACCTAGGCCCGCCCGAATCCATCGCCAATCCACCCCGCAGGCAGCAACAGTAAGAGGCCGTCAGCATTGATTATTATTATTATTTTTTTTTTGGTACAATACCCAACGAAACATATCTCCTGGAACCTGTAGATGAATTCACCAGGTACCCAGAGGTGGAACCAGTGCAGTCCACAGATGCAACATCAGTGATCACTGCCCTTGAAAAACATTTCGCAGTGCACAGGATCTCTAATAAGATCAAGAGAGATAATAGGTCACCTTTCAAAGGACAAGAACCACAAGGGTGCTTGGACAATTTAATCAGCCATCACAGAATAACCGAATGCTGTCTGCAAGCTCACGTGATGCAGTGAGATGTATCGCATTCATCAATAAGGTTGTCCAGATAGACAATGATTAACATTGACCCTGGCTACCGCAGGTATACTGGTTCCTCCGCTCGTACCGGCAGATGCCACACTCGTCAACAGAAGTGAGCTCAGCAGCCTGATGTTTGGAGTCCCATACAGGTCGGCCTCATCGAGCACACAACGGACAAGAAAGTCGTGCGCAACACAGCTCCCCGTGTGGCTGCAGGTAGTCAACACAGCCTTAGTCAAGAACAGGTCACCCCTAAGGAAGATGGCTCCATCTTATGAGCCTCTGCCCTGGATAATAGTGGGGAAGGATCATGGCATGGTGACAGCAGCACGAGGAGGTGAAACATTAACCAGGAACTCCTCTCACTTTAGGAAAGTGCAGCAGCTAATGTGGAGAGAGAAGCAAGTGGCAGCCCCTGACAACTATGAGGTCATCCATCCAGGAGGGGAGCACCTGCAAGAAAGGGAAGAAATGGCCACGGAGGACTCAGAAGATCGCTTACATCACCCCCAAGACAGTGGGCCAAGAACCCCGACATTACGGCAACTTCAAGCCGAGGCAGCCAGTCCTGCTACTCCCTGCGGAGCAAGCCAAAGCCATCCACAAGGCTCTGGGGTTTTGTTCTACATGGAATTTACAGACGCTTTAAGAACATTGGGTGAGAAGTTGACTCTACCACTAAAGACGATCTCTGTTTGTGTTTTTATTTGTTTGGTTTCTCTCATCCAATTTGGGGAGGGGTGTGGTGTACTCCGGTGACTACTGTAAGAGTCATTACGCCAAGAGTCAGGACGGTGTAACAGAGGAAGGGAATAAATATGGTCAAAGAGCCCAGGAAGGCACATAGTGACTTCTACTGAGTCCATCCTGTGTGTGCCTCCGCTATTTGTAGCTGGTGCGCCAATATCACAAGGAGGTTGCTACCAAATGACAGTAACCTTTAGTAGGCTGCTTTGTGATCTTTTTTACATGCACCCTTTTCAGGCCCTTCACACCAGAGCTGACATTGGGGCGCTGCCACTTTTGAAACCTGCCATGCCGTTCCTTACACAGGACTCTACAAGTGAGCTTTTTTCCACCAAACACCTTTTCAGAATACATGTGCTGTGCAAAGATGATGGTGCAACAATGGGCCCGTGGTCGTCATGTGGACCTGTTAGGCAAGGGAGCAGCAATATGCTATGCAAATTGCGGCCCTGGTACGTTCATTTAAAGGACCTTTTTGTGAGTGATCATAATCACGTCTTTAAAATATTTAATGAGAGAAGCAGAGCACATCATCAAAACCAAAATCAGGTGTCTTCTTTTCCCTTACATCTGTGTACAGTGCAATAATGGCGCATGAGGCATACCCTGTTATGGGTTAGAGCTCACTAAGGGCGGATCTGTCATACGTGCTGCAGCAGATCTCTGAACCGTGCTTTAACGATCTCTGCCAATGTATGGCCCTGCATAATCACCCCTCAATCATTTGTATTCCCATTCTTCTAGCATTATGTAGCATTCTGCATACTGAACATTCAGAATGCAGAATGTTGCAGTAGAACTAGTCAATGTGCATCTTCCATTTAGAATACATATCTTTAAAAGGAAGAGCAAACAGAAGTAAAGCTGTGAAGGGGCCAGTGGGACGTACATGCTCTCTTAATAAAATAAGAAGAAACTTACTTACTGAGTCTACATCATTTTAGTGGCGATGAGCTGTACAACGCTGGAGCCCCACTGAGTACTGGCGTTGTGCACCTTCGTGATTGCTGCTGAATCCTGCTGTGTTCTCCTCTGTGTGAGCATCTTGTCCTGAACCTTATTCGACAATCAACCTGATCTTTGCTCTGTGGAAGGGAGCTGTGAACATTGTTCTATTCGGTTTTCGGATTGAGAAAGCAACAGTTTTGAGTTGGAGCAGACTGCGGGCATCAGCAGAGGACATGATTTCACAGAGTGAAAGATATTATTTTACAGAGTGACACTAGGGCATCGGCAGAGGATATTATTTGACAGAGTGAAGGATATTATTCTACAATGTGTGCAGAGGGTATTATTTTACAAGGTGAAGGATATCATTTTGCAGAGTGTTTTCTGTCGATGAGGACTGTTGACAGAGCTTCATACTTTAAAAACATGGAAGACTTTCATGCCTGTAGTTTATTTCCATTCTAGAGTTACAGGTTTGCCTTTCTTTGTGTTGTATCACAGTGTGTGACTTTTGTATATGTGTCACAGTAGTGAATAGCGTGTATGCATATATTTCTTTGTGTTCTATTACCTGCTGTAAGGAAATAGTACATAAGATACAAAAAGCAAGGCATACCTTCACCCAGCTATATTTTAGAGACCCAGGGGGATCAATATTCGTTAGAAAAGGTGGAACACGCATGTTGACACTATGTTTCGGCTGTGAATGGTCTGAATTTTGCCAGTGAAAGAATACAAATGTCTACTCTTATATTGTTTAGGGAACTATGGGTAAGAGCAATTTGAGAATGTGCTGTTATTTTCGGAGGATGAGTCCAGTGGTTTATCTGAGTATGATAAGTGCATAAAGATGCTGGGCACACATTATGAAAAATCACTCAGCATAGTGTTAGAGAGATATCGCTTCGGGAAGGGGCAACAGCCAAATGAATCTGTAGAGCAATACATTACAGCTGTGCAGGGTTTGGCAACACAGAGACTTTGTGACCAGTGTATGCTGGAGTGTACTGATGGTAAGATTCAAGATGCTTTGTGGTCAACAAGTAATCCTTCGCCTGAGAAAGTGCTCAGAGTGGTGAAAGAAGTTGTACACAGTCACAAGTGTGTCAAAGAATTGGAAAGGAAGACAGCATCTGACATAAAAATGGGAATGAGGTACAAGTGAAGTGAAAGTGGTAGCCATGCAAAGTAAAACGTTTGATCAAAAGAAGTCAGTCATTAAAACGAAAGGAACCAGATTTAAGGAAAAGAAAGATGAGGCATAGAGGAAAAGATGTTTCCGCTGTGACAGCCTATATCATTTTGCCAACAGTGAAAAGTGTCTTGGGGGTCAAACCTATTTTTAAAAGATGAAATGGAATAATATTTTATTCATATCGCACTCGTATTCAAGTGTTTCAGAGCGTGACCAGGCAAAAAGGGAGGGGAACAAGGGAGAACAAAAAAGAACACAGAAATCTCACTAGGCCCAGTGACATTTAAGAAAGCGCAAGTGCATGGAAAAGGGAAAAGGGGAAAGTGCATAGAATGGGGTTAAGTGCGGAGCAGAGGAGAGAAAAAAGAAATAAATATTAAATAAAATGATTAAATCAGTAAATAAGGGCGATAAACCATGGGAGTGCAGCCAGCAAGTGGCAGGTGACAGTCAGATAAGGTGTATCTGATAAGTGCAGAAGAAAAGTGGGAGGGGGACTGTATGGGTACAGATACAGAACCCTAGTGAAAAGGGTGGCCTGGAGGCAGTGCAGGAGGGTGGCAGGGTGGCCAGGTGCACGATGTCAAGAGAAGAAACAGATCAACAGGGGAGAAGGGGGCGAAGGCAGAGGCAAAGAGGAAAGTCTTGAGATGCTTCCGGAACCGGAGATGGTTATCCTCAAGTTTCAAGGTGGCCAGGAAGCTGTTCCAAAGGGAGGCACCAGCCGAAGACAGAGATCTACCCCCAGCTTGTTTCTTTGCAAAACAACTAACCCCGAGGGAGTTAGAAGTAGAGGAGCGAAGGTCTCGAGAGGGGAGGTATTTACAGAGGGGTAGTTGAAGGTATTCTGGACCCAGGCCCCAGAAGGCCTTGTGGACAATGCAGAGGGTTTTAAATTCAATCCTTGCATCCACTGGGAGCCAATGAAAGGATTTCAGGGCCAGAGAGATACGATCCCAGGGCTTGAGGCCAAGGACAAGTCTTGCAGTCCTGTTCTGGGTTAGTTGTAAAGGGCGGAGAGTGGAGGCAGGTAGATTTAGAAAGAAGCTGTTACAGTAATCCAGTCTGGAGAGAACCAGAGCTTGGGAGACAGTGAGCTTTTGAGGGAAGGAGAGGAAAGGCAGTGTACCTCTAAGGAGGTGCAATAAGAAATTTTACTTTTTGGAGACGTCAGAGATAGGTGTGGAGAAGGAATGTGTAGAGTCAAAGATAACCGTGAGGCTCTTAGCCACACAGGTGGGGGTAGGAGGAAGGCCAAGGGAGGCTGGCCAGAGGGTGAGAGGAAAGGATGGAGATGGTGTACCAATAAGGAGTATCACTGTCTTGTTGGCATTTAGTAAATAGATCATTGGCGGCACACCAATTTTGAATGGCGATTAGACAAGCAGAGATGTGGGAAGGAGAGGAGGAGGCAGAAGGAAGCCTGAAAATGAGTTGGGTGTCATCAGAATAGCACTGGAAAGTTGAGCAGAAAATGGAGATGCAGTAGACGAGAGTTGCCCAGGTATTGGTTGAAAAGCCAGGGCGAGAGGAAGGGTCATTTTACCATTGTTGCAGGACCAAGAAGGAAACAGTTGAGTGTGTGGATGAGTTATGTGATGACCTTGAGGAGTGTATGTATTTCATTGATGAGGATTTTGTGAACAGTATTGAAATTAATGGAGATGAAGCTGTAGATGTGGAAAAACCAATGGCTTCCATTTAGATAGAAGTCAAAGACTTTGAAATCGTCATAGAATCAGGGCCAGGTGCACCTTAATGCCAAGGAAAGTTTTGAGACCAGTTTACACTAGAACTGTAAACTCAATAAGGTAGATATCAGGCCAGTAGCAAATGGTGGAAGACGCATTGTTCTTCTGGGCTGGTTCTGTGGACCATAATGCAGTTTAAGGATAGATTTGCCAAAGGAAAGGTTTAGGATTCCGACAAAGGCAGTTTTGCTCTTTTGATTTGGTCTCATAAGAAGAGATTGAATATAAAACTGAACCCCAGTGCTGATGAGACAGTGTATGCTGTCGATGGTACACATGCTGGTGTTTTGAATGATGTTGGAAGTCATGACGTCTTTAGAGAAGAGTTGGGATGGTTTAACGGTAACCTGCACAAAATAACGATGAAGTCGGATTCAGTTCCAGTAGTCTAAAAGGCAAGGTCTGTTCCCATACATCTCAGGCTTGCTGTAAAAAAAGAACTCAAGGAAACGGAAAAGAATGAGGTGATCGAAAGGACTGCCTCTTCTGAATGGGTTTCTCCGCTTGTAAATGTTCACAATCCAAATGAGAAACTAAGATTTTGGGGGTCATTACGAGGAAGGAGGTAACCATGCCGCTATTAGCGGCATGGCTATCCCCTTGCCGGGTACCGGGTCTGGGTTCCTTGAATGAGAAATGATCGGCCCATTCCGACCTTGGAGGGTCCGGTAATTCCTCATTCAAGGAACCCGGACCCAGTACATCCCCATTCTCATTCGTTCCCCCATAGGGCTCAATGGGAATGGGGATGATGCTGATAACGGGCCCGTTGTTAGCATGCTCGTCTGCTCGCGGGACCCGCCAAGGACGGTTCCCGCAAGCAGGTAAGGGGTTGACGGTCCGGCACCTTTACCGGCGCCGTTAACCCCTTACCGCCTACCTCGTAATGACTCCCTTTGTATTGACTTGCGGTCAGTAACTCTTCGTGTCATACCAGACAGACATACCTTACCATATATTGTACAAATGCTGGGCACTATAAAAGGTGCCAAGATTATGAGTACACTAGACTTAAGGTCGGCATATCATCAAGTAGTATTACATCCTGAATCCAGAAATATCACTGCATTTATTACTCCAGAAGGCTTTTTCCAATGTAAACGGGTGACCTTTGGTTTAGTGTCTGCTGCAGCAGTCTCCCAACGAGTCATTTACCAATTATTCCATGATGTTCAGGGAGTATTATGTTTCCAGGATGATGTGCTGGTGTATGCAGAAACCATGGAGAAGCATGGTAAATGGTTGAGAAGGTTTTTAGATATTTTCATGGAACTGGCTTTGACACTTAGTAAGGAGAAGTGTACGTTTCACAGAACTGTGATTCAGTATCTAGGACATGAGATATCAGATAATGGTATCAGACCAAGAGTGGAGTTTGTGAATGGTATTTTAAATGTTCCTAGTCCTTGTGATAAATCACAGGTTGTTTCTTTTCTCGGTATGGCTGAGTACTATCCCAAGTTCTTTCCGGGGTTGGCTTTTAAATCTGTAAGCATGAGGAAGCTAGTGAAGAAAGGTGTACAATTTCAGTGGGGTAGCATGTGTGAAGCAGAATTTTATGATATCAAATCTGCTTTGAATAAGGTGCCAACTTTCAATAGTGAGGATTCAAACAAGAGAAGTTTAGTGACTACTGACACCAACAATCATGGATTGGGGGCTGTTTTGTCTCAAAATGTGAAGGGAAAGAATGCACAATTACATTTGCATCTAGAGTGTTAAAGGAAGCATAAACAAATTATTCAACCATAGAGAAAGAGTTATTGGCAGTGAAATGGGTAATAGATACATTCCGTCCTTTTTTTGTGGGGTGTGAAATCTATCATTCGAATGGATTGTGTCCTCCCATGTATTCCTCATCTTTGATATTCGTATCTCGCCAGCTTTGCAACTTCGGAAAAAAGATTGCAGCAGAGTGCACTGTGCACAATGTCATGGCATCGATCTCCCTCGAGGGCTGCCATCGAACGTCGATCTCACTAGCAGTACAAATAGCTCATGCAGTGCCCGTTGGCTTCAGTTCTGTTTTTCCAAACATTTTTGCTTCGATCACTAACAGCGCCCTTTGTTTTTCTGTCAAAAAATGTCTTCACCTTCTACCCCTTCGGCCCCTAAATCGGGATTTAAAAAATGTTACAACTGCGGGTCGTAGCTGTCAATAAACGATCCTCACCATGTCTGCCTGTGGTGTCTGGGCTCCGGGCACTGTACCGATGACTGCAGATCCTGTCAATCCATGACAGAAAAAGCTCTCCAGGAACGCAGAGGTAAACTGGCTGTGGGGAGGGCAGCTTCGAAGTCTACTTCGAAGAAGGAAAAGAAGTATGAGGAGTCTAGAGACTCCACTCGGCGTAAAAGATCAAAGAGGTCCCGGTCGAGGAGTGGATCGAGGCAGCCTTCGCCTTCTTCATCGAAGAAGGTGATGAAGAGACACCATAGGTCTCCCTCTTCTTCATCTGATTCCTCTACCGTAGTGATCAGGTGCCCGACAAAGTCAAATTCCCCACGTAAATGAGTGGAAATGATGCAGATTTTTGAGAATGCGGCCTCAACCCCCTCAAAAGAATCACACAAGAGCCATGCCCCAGTTGCTCCTTCAGACAACTCGGGGAAGTCTAAGGCTACGTCATCGAGGCCGAGCAGTAAGCCGGCTGAATGTCGAGATACTCGACCCGATGAGAAGGCGTCGAAGGTATCGACACGAGATCCGAGTCAATCCCCAATACCTTAAAAAAAAAAAACCAAATCGTCGAGTTCTTCAAGAAATGTGTAGATGCCATCGGCGCTGAGTGCTTCGATGCTGAAATCGAGGGCGATTCCTAGCAAATTGACCCCTTTTTCGAAGCTGTGTTCTATACTGTTTGATCTCATCGAAGACTATACCGGTTCAGAAAAAAATGTATAAACCTATGCCAAAAAGGACTTTATTAATTCCATGTCCTCAATTTATGAGGAGGAAAGTGCTTCTGATGAGCAGACTTCTCCATTCGGGTTGCAGTTTGGCACTCAGAATGTACCTGAAGAATTCATTGGCCCAGTGTCAAGGATGAAAGACCTTCATGACTCCCTCCAGTCTGCTAGTGGACTTGACACCTCACCACAGCTGGAGTTTGGCAGGCCTGACCCCTCAGAACATGCAGATATTTTAGTTACAGAAATCTCATGAACAAGGTCACGGAATACATGGGTTGGAGTAGGGCATCCCCGACATAAGAGCAGGATGACATGACATACATCCTAGATCAGGGACCTCAGGAGGACCCAATTTTGCCCTTCCATAAGGCCCTTCAGAGGAAGGTGGTGGCCAATTGGGAAGCTCTAGAATCTGGGCCTAATCTGAACAGAAACTTCTCTAGGAAGTACAGACTCTCTAGCAACGATCCAGACTACCTTTCCAAACACCCTACACCTGAGAGTTTAGTAGTTCAGACTGATACTTCAACCAAACAATCTGGCTATCCCTCTATTCCCCCATATAGAGACGACAAGAAGGTTGATGCCTGGGCTCGCAAGGTCTTCACTTCAGGCAGCATGGCCTTGAAGTCTACTAATGTCACCTGTACCTTGGCTTGATTTTCTTATACCCTGTGGGACTGTGATGCCAAGGCGGCTGATCGCTTCCCGGAAGGCGAAAAAAGAGACGGCTTCCTGGCTATAGTAAAGAATGGGAAAGAGGCAATGGGAGAGTGTCTCCTGTCAGAATTGGATACTGCTGACAGCATCACCAGATCCATGGCTGCAGGCACAGTACTGTGCAGGTTTGCATGGTTGAGAAAGTCGGGGTTTGCACCAGACGTGCAGGCCAGACTGCTCAACATGCCCTTTCGGCGGCTCGAGGTTATTTGACAGCAAGACGGATGAGAGTTTGGAAAAGCTGCAGACCTCCGAGACGGCAGCTAAGTCCCTTAGCGCCACCATTCGACAACCTCAACAACCCTATTCAGGCTCATCTTCCTGGAGGGGTCGTTCTTTTCGTTTCTATTCCTCAGTTGGTAGAGGAAGAGGATAGGCTGGACAAAGGGGGAAAAGAAGATTCCCTCGTGGTGGACGAGGAAGGGGTGCTAAATCAGCACCAGCAGCGGCATCTTTACCCTCAGCTGCTGCTAAGCCACTCTGAGGCCAAGACCCCGGTGGGAGGCAGAATCTCTCAGCATCTGAACGAATGGCGGGGCATTACTTCAGATGCTTGGGCACTGGAAACAGTAGCCCATGGTTTTGCCTTCCTTTTGAAAAAAGGCCCCAAGATCATCCTCCAGAAACCAACTTTGTCAAAATTCCAGATCTGCTCCATGTGCAGAAAATATTGACCTGGCTAGAGAAAGGTGTCATAGAACATGTACCTGTAGCAGAGAGGAACAAGGGTTGGTATTCCCTCCTACTTTCTCATTCCCAAGAAGGACGAAGGATTGAGACCCATCTTGGACTTAAGAAACTTGAACAAGTTCCTCAGGAAGGACAAGTTCAAGATGGTTACCCTTTCTCAGATCCTTCAGGCTCTCCAACTCCAAGACTGGTTGGTATCATTGGACCTTCAGGATGCAGGTTGGCGGTTCTCATTATCAGTTTCGAGTTCTGCCATTCGGGCTGTCCTCCACCCGAGGGTTTTCACCAAGCTGATGGTGGTAGTGGCAGGGGGAATTCACGTCTACCCCTACCTGGACGACTGGCTGATCAGGACTCGTTCACTCGAGCAAGCCCAGGAACATCTCAGTATCACCTGCCACTCCCTACACAGACTGGGCTCCTCCCTCAATTACAAGAAGTCCCATATGATACCATTCCAAAGACTCCAATTCATCGGAGCGGTCTTGGATACTTCCTCTTGGAAAGCCTCGCCTCCCGAGGTGAGAGCTCAACACATTCTGCAGATGGTAGCAACATTCCAGAATGCCCAGCATCTGCCAGATTTCAATTTTTCTGAGGTTGCTTGGCCTCATGGAAATCTGCACTTTTCTGGTGCCAGAGGCCAGATTGAGGGTGAGATCCCTTCACTGGGCCATCAGGACTCAGTGGTCCCAATGTCAGACCAGCTGCAAGTTCCGAGCAGAGTTGCTCAGGACCTTCAATGGTGGGCTTGCAAAGACAACATTCTCAAGGGAGAATCTTTTTGGCAAACATGGCCGGAGATAACAGTAGTGATGGACGCCTCACTCACGGGGTGGGGAGCCGACACCATCGAACTGACCATCAGCGGTCGTTGGTCTCCATTGGAGTCCAAACTACAAATCAACCTTTTGGAGCTGAGGGCAATCAGACTAGCGCTGAAGGCCTTTCTGACTTCTGTACGGGGAAAGAATGTCCTGATAATGACAGACAACACAGTGGCCATATATTACCTCAACAACAGAGGAGGTGTGGGGTCACTACCACTGTGCAGGGAGGCAATGCAGCTCTGGTTCTGGCTGATACAAGAAGGAATCTCTGTCAGCAGTTCACCTAGCCGGAGAGCAGAACACTGCGGCAGACACTCTATGCAGGCAGATCAGTCTCCCACTAGTGGGAACTAGCTCAGGAAGTCCTTCAGGAGATCTTCACCCTTTGGGGAACCCCTCAAGTGGACCTGTTTGCGACTGGTACCAACCGGAAGTGCGAGCTGTATTCTGTACGCGTTTCCTCCAGTCCCTGTCATTCCTCACATGATCAGGAGGTTGAGAAAGTTTGGGAAATCCATGATCCTAATTGCCCCGGTTTGGGCCAGGAGGACGTGGTACCCGGACCTTCTGGACATGTCCATCAGCCCTCCGATATGTCTTCCACAAAGAGAGGATCTTCTCTCGCAAGAGGAACGCAAGAGGAAGGTCGGGTTCTCCATTCAGAGGTCAAGACACTCGGCCTTCACGCATGGTTTCTGAGAGGCTGAGATATAAGGATTGGGACCTACCGGATGACGTAATGGAAATTTTGCTTTCAGCCAGAAGGACAGCAAACAAATCCTTGTACTGGTGTTGTTGGAATAAATTCAGTAACTGGTGCAAGGACAAAAATGTCAATCCGTTTCAATGTGGTACTCCTATGGTGCTTTCTTCCTGTTGCATTTGGCTAATCTGGGGCTCCAGATTGGAACCACAAAAGGATACCTGGCGGCGCTTTCTATTTTTAAGCGCTCCTCTGAAGAGGTCTCTTATTTCAAAATACCTTTAATTGTTCAATTTCTGAAGGGGCTCACTAATGTGTACCCTCCAGTCCCATTTAATGTCTCTGCTTCTTGGGAATTAAACCTTGTGTTAACATTTCTAACTTGTATCATTTTCAAGCCTTTACATTCCTGCCCGTTAAGGCTCTTAACTTTGAAAACTGCTCTTCTTGTGGCATTAACATCATCCCGCAGGGTAAGTGAGTTGCAGGCTCTTTCATGCAAGCCTCCTCATACTACGTTTTATAAGGATAAAGTTGTCCTCAAAGAAAAACCATCATTCCTGACGAAAGTAGTGTCAGACTTCCATTTGTCACAGAAGATAATGGTACAAACATTTTACCCTCCTCATTTGGGCAAAGAGGAAGAGAGGTTGCATAGGCTGGACCCAAAAAGGGCTCTAAACTTTTTATTGCAAGAATGGCAACATTTCGCCATGATGATCAACTTTTTGTGGGATATACCGACCCTAAATTGAGCGTGGCAGTAACTAAACAAGCTGTCATGACCCACAGGACGCGCCCCTTTTGGTCTTCCTGGTCCTTATCGCAACGGGCCTTGCATTCCCTGACACTCCCAACATGGCCGTCCAGCGTGACACGCCTTCCGCGGTCTATACGTTGGACGTAACGTATTCTACTAATAGACCGCACCCCCGCGGCTCTGCGCGTCTCAATGCTATTGCCAAGTAGCGATCAGACGTGTGCTCCGTAGTTCGCTGTATTGCTTTACCGGTTCCTACCTTTTCTACTTCCATTCCTTGCCCCTTTCCCTTTTCCTCTTGCTTACTGGACTCGTGCGCCATCAGCACATCTTCTTTGTTTCCCGGATCCCCGGATTGCTGCATCCCGGAATCTTAAACGCACGCTGGATTCGGAAGAGACTCGCTCAGCCTTATTCAAGTCCAGGTCTGTCCGCAAGAAGACACCGCCCACGGAGTCCAGCAAGGATCGGTCTCAGGTGAGAAGGGGGGAACTCCGTGACAGTTTGAGACGCCTACTGACCACACTCGAAGTCGACATGGAAGCAGCCGTCCAGGACCTGATGCGAGGTGTGCAAGAATTAACCACTGAGGTTCAGAATTTAAAGGCGGAAAACGCTGCTCTCAAGCAATTAGTTCTATCCCGTGATTCAGCCGCAAAAGAAAGTGTGTTACTGGGCGGCATTGTTGACAAATACGATGGGTCGGCAAAAACCCTTCGTGGATTCCTGGACTCATGTTTGGTTCACTTTACATTTAAGCCCTATTACTTTTCCACTCCCAGGGCTAAGGTGGATTTCATAATCTCTCACCTTTCCGGAAATGCTTTAATATGGGCTACACCCCTAGTTAACTCCGGCGACGCTCTCCTAGAGGACTACAATGGTTTCATACGGGCCCTAAAGACCATGTTTGATCGCCCAGAGCAGGTCTTTAGTGCCCAGGAATGCCTCTTAGACTTTCAGCAGGGATCCCAGGATGTGCTCACGTATGTAACCCGCTTCAAGCAATTGGTCAAGGAAGCTGATTGGTCTCCGGAGGAAAGTTTTACCCTTTTCAGGACAGGACTAAATGAGGAGATTAAAGATGAGTTAGCCAGAGTGGCCCGACCGAACTCATTCCAGGCTCTTATGGACCTTGCCATGCAAATAGACTTTTGCATCCAGGAAAGGAAGGCAGAGAAGAAAAAATCTAGAGGAAACCCTCCGAAGGTGTTCTTTGAGAGTACCTCCAAATCTGACACAAACCCAGGATCAGTCACCAAACCAGAACCCATGCAGATAGGAGCCTTCCGTGGACCCATATCCCCGCAAGAAAGGATGAGAAGGATTAATACGGGGTTGTGCATGTATTGTGCCTCAGACAAACACTTGGTTAGATAATGCCCTCTGGCCCCTCCTCGGCGTTCGGGAAACGCCAACTCCCGATCCAAGATGGAGCAGAGCTTCGGGAGAGAGATGTTTGCTCCACATCAATTCCATCCTTGAACTCTCCTGGACAAAACAATCTAGTGATAATACAGGCCTTCCTTTCAACCTCCGGGAATAAGACCTATCCTGTTTTGGCCTTGGTAGACTGTGGGGCTATGGGAATATTCATTGATCAAGATTGGGTTTTTAGTCACCACATTCCATACGAAACACGAAGCATCATGCAGCCGGTGGAAGCGATCGATGGAAGACCCCTCACTTTGGGGCCCATAAGCCTGCAGACCAAAGAGATCCAGCTTTCAATTAACCACCACCAAGAGCAGATTCGATTCGACATTATTAAGTCAGCTCATTACCCCATGGTACTGGGCATGCCCTGGTTACAGAAACACAATCCGTATATCAATTGGACAGCAGGATCACTATTCCTCGGCTCAGAGTTTTGTATGTCTCATTGTATAATCCTGGATCCCTCCTTGACCCCTTCCAAAGAACCACCAATAGACCATCAAGCACCTCTCATGGTTTCCAATATCGTGCAGGTTCCTAAGGCCTATCAGGGATTTGTTGATGTGTTCTCAACTGCCATAATCCAGGCCTTACCACCTCACAGGCCTGAAGACTGTGCCATAGACACGGATCCCTCAGCAGTGATTCCTTTTGGCAGGATGTTCATCCTTGCCGAACCTGAGAAAAAGGCCCTCCGGGAATACTTGGATACCAACCTTGAGAATGGCACCATAAGACCTTCAAAATCTCCAGCCGGAGCTTCATTGTTCTTTGTTCCTAAGAAGGATACTAAGAAACTCAGACCCTGCCTCGATTATCGTGGATTAAATCAATGCACCCTCAAGGACCGGTACCCTTTACCCTTAATCTAGGATATCCTGGAAGTGGTCAGAGGCACTGTGATTTTCACAAAACTGGACCCCCGGGGTGCCTATCATTTGATTCGTATCCGGGAAGGAGACAAATGGAAAACAGCATTCAGAACACCCTTTGGTCACTTTGAATATCTGGTAATGCCTTTTGGATTAGCTAATGCCCTAGCAGTCTTTCAATGTTTTATGGACAGGGTGTTCTCTAACATGCTATTCCTCTTCGTTATCATCTATCTGGACGACATTTAGATCTACTCCAAGGACCTTCTAAAGCATGAAGAGCATGTAAAGGCAGTACTACAACGACTCCGTGAACATAAACGCCTGGCCAAACCCGAGAAATGTCTGTTTCACGTTGCTTCTGTTCATTACCTAGGATTTATCCTTACTCCAGAGGGAATTGGCATGGACCCTTCAAAGGTAAAGGCTATATTATCCTGGCCTGCTCCCACGTCCATGAAACAAGTTCAATCCTTCCTGGGGCTTGCCAATTTCTACTGGAAGTTTATACCCACCTTCTCTGAGATTGTTCAACCGATTGTTGCTCTCCTGAAGAAAGACTCCCCCTTTGTCTGGTCTATTCCGCAAGATAAGGCATTCCAACTCTTGAAGACCAGATTTACTGATGCCCTCATTCTGGCCCAACCCGACATTGATCGACCATTCCTTGTGGAAACGGATGCCTCTAACTACGCCATTGGAGCGGTGTTGAAGCAAGAATTTGAGAATAAACTAGAACACCTCATTGCTTACCTTTTACAAACCCTGACTCCCAGTGAGACACAATACTCCGTCCTGGAAAAAGAACTTTTAGTCATCTGCCAAGCCTTCACTGAATGGCGACATCTACTCCTGGGAGCTAGATATCCCGTCCAGGTTCGCACGGACCACCGAAATCTTCAAATTCTACAGTCATTAGATTGTCGGAATAGTCGTCAGGCTCGTTGGGCCTTCTTCTTTGCCCAGTACCAGTTCCACATCACTCATGTTCCTGGATCACAAAACTTGATTGCTGACGCTTTATCTCGATGGCCTGACTATAAAACTACCGAAGATAAGGCCTATCCTAAGATGTTTCCCCACACGATTTCCGTAGCTCAAGCAGTCAATCTGCTGGAAGAAATCCGAGTACAAACCCAATCCTCTGAACTCTGGAAGAATATTTCAAGAAAGAATCAATGGAACCTGAGAGTCAAGGAAGGATATTTGTTCAAGGACAACGCTCTGCTCATTCCTACACAACAATTACAACAAAGAATAATAAACCTCTGTCATGATACCCTTCACTCCGGACATCGTGTCCGCCTTCATGGACTTCCTTCCAAGATAATTTCCGATCGAGGACCCCAATACGTCTCACAATTCTCGAAACACCTCTGTCAAATATTAGGAATCCAACGTGCTCTTTCATCAGGTTATCACCCTCAAACCAACGGGGCCACAGAACGTGCTAATCAGACTCTGGAACAATATCTTGGATGTTTTGCCACTAACGTTCAGGATGACTGGTCGCTCCTGATAGCCGTGGCTGAATTCACCTATAACAATTCCGATCATTCAGCAGTTAAAACCAGTCCCTTTTATTGCAGCCAAGGATTCCATCCATCAGTTCTGCCCTCTGTTCTTCCACAACCCACACCGGTACCTACTGTCGACTCCTGGATTGAAACACTCAACATACATAAGGAGACCAAAGAGCACTTAGAGAAGGCCAGAACACAGACCAAGAGATATGCGGATTCCAAAAGAAGATGCGGGCCTTCTTATTCAGTTGGAGATCAAGTCTGGTTCTCCTCGAAATTACTACACCGACATCTACGGCCAAACAAATTGGCCCCCCGGTATTATGGTCCATTTTCCATCAAGGAAATTATAAACCCAGTCTCATACTGGCTCAAGCTATCAGCATCCTGGAAAAAGATTCACCCAGTTTTTCACACCTCCTTATTAAAACCTTACATTCAATCCTCCCGGAAATCCTGCAGACCCACTCCTGTGGTGGTGGACAATCAACTGGAATATGAAGTGTCCCGGATATGCAACTCCAGGTATAAACGGGTCAGCTTCAATACATGGTTGAATGGAAAGGATATCCCCCCAGTGAAAGAACTTGAGAACCACTTTCTAATCTGAATACCCCTCGACTGCTCAGAAGATACCACCTCATACACCCAGGCAAACCTGGAGGAACAGGTTTTCGGAGGAGGCATGCTGTCATGACCCACAGGACGTGCCCTTTTTGGTCTTCCTGGTCCTTATCGCAACAGGCCTTGCATTCCCTGATACTCCCAACATGGCCGTCCAGCGTGACACGCCTTCCGCGGTCTATACGTTGGATGTAAAGTATTCTACTAATAGACCGCACCCCCGCGGCTCCACGCGTCTCAATGCTATTGCCAAGTAGTGATCAGACGTGTCCTCCATAGTTCGCTGTATTGCTTTCCTGGTTCCTAGCTTTTCTACTTCCATTCCTTGCCCCTTTCCCTTTTCCTCTTGCTTACTGGACTCGTGCGCCATCAGCATGTCTTCTTCGTTTCCCGGATCCCCGGATTGCTACATCCCGGAATCTTAAACGCACGCTGGAGTCGGAAGAGACTCGCTCAGCCTTATTCAAGTCCAGGTCTGTCCGTAAGAAGACACCGCCCACGGAGTCCAGCAAGGATCGGTCTCAGGTGAGAAGGGGGGAACTCAAGCCATATCCCAGTGGATTACACTGGCTATTGGGGAATGCTTTACACTTGCGGGAAAGGATCCGCCGGAAGGGCTTCGAGCTCATTCCATGAGGGGGCATGGCAACTTCTGCGGCTCTTCAAAGGGGTGTCCCTATAAATGACATCTGTTCAGCAGCTACTTGGGCGTCCATTCATACTTTTGTCAAGCATTATTGCTTACACTCCTCTTCCACTCAAGGAGGTCTTTTTGCTAAGGCAGTCCTCCATTCGGTTCACGATTAATTTAAATAGTATTCCCTCCTCCAAATTGTCACTGCTTTGGGAGTCTATCAAAGATGAGGAATACGTGGGAGGACACAATCCATTCGAAGAACAATTTACTTACCCCTGGTAACGTTCTTTTGACTGGATGTTCCTCCCACGTATTCCTCACCGCCCCTCCCAGCCTACCCGCCGTACAATTTACCTGAATTAAACTCTGCATTTCCTGAGAGCTTGCAGTCTGGGGCACGCCTGGTTAGTTCCTCGATTGATGGGAACGAAAAAAGCCAATGGGCGCTGCACAAGCTATTTGTACTGCTAGTGACATTGACGTTCGACGGCAGCCCTCGAGGGACATCAACGCCACGACATCGTGCACAGCACCCTCTGCTGAGAAATTCTTTTCTGAAGCAGCAAAGCTGGCGAGATACGAATATCAAAGATGAGGAATACGTGGGAGGAACATCCAGTCGAAAGAACGTTACCAGGGGTAAGTAACTTGTTCTTCTGTCAGATCACAAGCCTTTTAAGGATATTTTAACCACTAAGGGGCTGGACAAAGTGTCCTCCAGGACCAGGAAATGGCTTGCCAGCCTTCAGGGTTGATTATGTGCCGTGGATTGTTTGTCTAGGTTGACGTAGTGTCAGAAGAAAATTGGTAAGAGGCCATGCGAAAAGATGATGTGTTGAGGGACACTAAGGAACGTATTGAATGTGGGTTGAAGAGTAACCATATCAGGAGAGGGTCTATTGCTGATGCAATAAGGCTTGTGTTTGCTGAATTACATTGGAAAGGTTGTGTGCTTATGATGGGGGACAAGTTGTTTCCTCTGGAAAGTGTAAGAGGAAATATGTTGGCCAGGGCTCATGAGGGTCATCAAGGCATGCCAAAAACTAAACAATTTTTAAGGCAAGAATTATGGTGGCCAGGAATGGACCTACAAGTGGAGAGGTTGATTAGAGATTGTCATGTATGTGAGGAATCTGGCAAGAGCTATGTTGCTAGGGTAGAACCAATGACCCTCATGTCTATTCCTTCGATTCCATGGGAACATGTAGAATTGGACATTGTAGGGCAAGTGAGGAGTCAATGGAATTTAAAATACTGTATTGTATTGGTTGACATGTTGTCCCCTTGGGTTGAAACCTCTTGGGTGCGAAACATTTGTATGAGAGACATAATTAAGTTTGTGGATGATATATTCAAGAGGGAAGGATATTTGTCAATCATCATTACAGATAAGGGTGTACAATTAGTTTTTTCGGATCAGATGGAAAGGTTCTTGAAAGCAAATGGCATACAGCATAGAACCAGTTTGGTTTATCATCCAGCGACTAATGGAATAATCGAAAGATTTAACATGGTTATCAAGGACAGTATCAGAGGTGCTATCACTTAAGGCAAAGACTGGAAGAAGGCTGCTGATGAAGTTGTGGTAGCGTTAAGGTTTATTCCTCACTCTACAACTGGGGTTTCTCCATTTGAGAGGCTGTGGGTAAGAAAGCCCAAAACCAGAGAACAAAATTGATTTCCAAATGGTTAAAGATAATATCAGCAAGAAACAGATAAGTAATAAAGTACGTTTTGATGCTAGGAAGGCCTCAAAAGGAAGGATGTTTATTCTTTGTGTTTCAGTTTCTTTTAATAAATAGTTTTAGTTCTGATTGTACCGAAAGGTGTAAAGAAGAGTAATGTGTAGCATTCTGCAAACTGAACATTCAGAATGCAGAATGTTGCAGTTGAACTGTGTCAATGTGCATCTTCCATTTAGAATACATATCTTTAAAAGGAAGAGCAAACAGAAGTAAAGCTGTGAAGGAGCCAGTGGGGCATACATGCTCTCTTAATAAAATAAGAAGAAACTTACTTACTGAGTCTGCATCATTTCACATTAGCCATTGAAAAAATCACCTCGATTAGGGTATCTATTAAGGGTAGTGTACATGACCTCTATTCTCTCAGAATGTTTATTGCGATGCACCTTGGCCCTAAGGGCCCCAGGGTGTCACAGGATGCTGTAGGGCTCTTGATAAGAAAGTAGCAGTGGCACACTTCTGATGGATGATAATGGATTGCTCGCACAAAGATGTTTTCAAAAGTTTAATGACAGAAACAAAGTGTCAGGTTCCCATCACAATTTGGCCCTCACAGGTCCATGCTAAAGTAATGCAGATCTATGCAGCACACTTTTGAAAAAAACGGATCTGAGCATTTATAGGGGGTCGGTCAGTTTTAAGATGATAATGACATGGACTCAAACTTCACCTCGGGCCATAACTTGGTGGTGGATCTTTATCCAGCTATAGTTATCCTCCTGATGGCTATAAGGATATTAGCACACAATGGTAGTAGCAATACATGCTTTGGAGTTTTGGTGGTGAAGTAAACATCTTTACTTTATAATCGGTAAAGTAAATAGGCAACTAAGTTAGTCAATTAGCGTGGTATTATTTAGTAGCATTGAAATAATATAGTTGTCATGATAAATTATGCATTTTAATTGCAAACTTGGTTGAAACGAAGTTGGTTTAACATGATCATGCATTTGGTGCCATATTCAATTAAACTGTTTGTCTGTAAGAAAGCAAAAGCATTTTCCCATCTTTTAGCGTTCTCTTTAATGTGTTGAATTGGATGTCGCAGCAAAAAAAAGATCCTCTCGCAGGAGAGTGCCTGTTGAAAGAATTGATTTGTTGCCTATAAATTGCTTTGTTGTTTCTCTGTCTGCTTTTGGAGACAGAACTTTCAAATTGCAGTCAATTTCAGTAGTTCTTGACTGCACTATAAAAATTCTGATTGGCTGGGAGGAGGTCAATAATTATCACCATGTGCCAGTAAACTAAAATCTCGCATTTAATGTGTTATCAGTTACTGTTTTTCTCACTGTTGTCTTTAAATAATTCTCTGTTTCTTTCCCCCCGCCATACCACTTGAACATTGCTGTCTTCCCCAGACTGGAGTTGTGTGCTGGACCTTTTTTCAGGTAAGCAAGAGTAGATGGGAGGGATGAAAAATTGCAGTATGCTGGGGCACCTAGTTTATCATTTGATGTAAGACTCCAGGTCTTTATCATACTTTACTGTGGATTTTTTTATTTTATTTTTAATTTGATTGATTCTTTTTTTAATAAAAAGATATGAAAAATGAATTGTTTCACAGTGTGTGAAACGGGGGACCCTCCCTTAGTAGACAGGTAGTGCAATACAAATAATCAAAGTACGGTAGAGGTAACTACATTCTCATTTGAAAATCATGGTTATAGAATAACAAAACACAAGCAATGTTAGATAAGATCTATGGAAGGAACGCTCAGTGTGGTGTGCAGAGGATACAATTCCTAACAGAGTGGCATGTTATTAAAGCACGTAGCTTAAAGGAGCAGGGTTTGGAAAGAAAAGTCTTTTCTTGAGGATGCTTTGAATCTTAGATGATTGGGTTCTGTCCTGAGTGTTCTCGGTAATCATTCAAGTGTTTGGCAACCACCACTGCAAATGTTTGGCCTCCTTTTCTCTTTTTCTTAAATGTATGGATGGTCAAGAACTTACCACACCTTGGTCCCAGTTTGCTAGGAGGGCTCTGTAGATCTTTGGTCCCTAATTATGAAGGTCTGTGTCTCAGGCCGGCAAATTTGAGCAGAATAAGAAATGCTTGTAATTTACAGTACGTTGCATCGCAATGCATTTTTTGCTTTGCCCACCCACACCTAGGCCCACATTACACCTTAAAGAGTTTCCCCCAAATAATGTTATCAGAGCACATTTTGCAAGAGATGGAGGTGACCGGTATTCTGGAATTCACACTGGCGTCAAGTTATAGAGGGCTCTTTAGTGTGCATGACCGAACTGGAGATGAGCTCGAGTTGAGCTGTCCAAGTCTAAATACAACATTTGTCGTACAAGGTTTTCACTTTTTCCCACCCCAGCAAAATGGTCCTGAAAAGTATTAATCATGGAAATGCTAAGAGAATCCCACCCTCAGAAAACTGTCCCCTCTATAAAAGGTGAAGCAATTCCATGACTAACAGTTTCAATGTATCTTTTTTTTCTTCTATAAACATACACAGATAGTTGGAGAATTGCGTTTGCCTCTGTGTTTTGCTGGGATGCAGGTTAGTGCCTGCAATCCTCGATAGTTGAGAGGAAGGTGGCCTTGGTTGGACACCCTGATGTCTGTGTTTATGCCGTTGGCTTTTCCCTGCACAGTCAGCATTTTCATCACACTGCTTTTAGGCGTGCTCCTGTACATTTGCCTACTGTCCTGTTCCCTGCATTCTTTCTTGCCCCTTACTTCTCAGTCTGAGCCATTTGCTCTAATGACTATTAATATGGACAGAAACCCTTCACCACACCTTTGGAATCAGACCCCACAATACATCGAGAAAATAATAGAGAGGATATTCTAGGGGAACCTTACTTCACTGACAGAGGGCTAGGCCCATTTGCAGAAGCTTCATCAGAGGAGTGGAGCCATGGGACCATGCATACAATTTAGATCCAATATCAGAGACACAATGGCAATAGTCCAGCAACATGAGTTAAGCATCTGTTGGATATATTAATATCTATTTCCCTTGCAGAACAAACCAAATGGCCTAAAAAGGAGAACATTCAGTGGCAGGAATTGTAATGCAAAAATGGCTTACTTTGCAGGGAAAGCCAGGGTACTGACTTGATGTAAGAAGGGCAAATGTCCCAGTTTTATGTTCCGTCTTCAGGACTAAAACTGAAAAAAAATCATCTCTTTTATGCAGCTACACACTGGCACTTGCACACCATTCATTTGGAATAGCAGAAGAAAGCATTCTCTGATTTAGAGTTAAGACTACACATTTGATAATTATTTACACCCTGTTTTATATGAGAGATTGGTGACGTTTTTGAGAATTGAAAGAGACTGTGATCCAAAAAATAGATATATTAAGGGAAACCTGAGAGATGGATGGAAATAGCACAAGGTTACATTGGAGTCATTCAGGAGATCTGTAATAAAATTAGATCAGCTGTACTCACCAAAATGTATGCAAATTAAAAACAAGTAGAAAATATAGACACATGGTGGCATTTGGCGGAAAAAAACACAAATGTATCTCAATAAACAGTGATATACTGATGCATAATTTCAGTGCACATGTGATCCATAAATCTCTGAAACATCACAGATGCATTACACAGAACAAAGGGCCTAAACATATGCTCAAAAAGGACAAAGGGCATTACAAGGGAGTTTTTCATTTGTCTTCCACCTTTATGCAGAGCTTTAAATAGGCTCCCCTTCAACACAGTTCTGTAATAATCACAACATCAGATACAAAATAAATCAATAAATCAACACTGGCTGATAGCCACAGCTTTTAAAATACAACATATATTTCCACCCATCTAACTTATATTAAAGGTTAGGAATCACAAGCAATCATTTAAAGTATACAAAAATACATTCATATATAACACAATAGTCTCACAAATGACTGGTGAAAGTCCCCAAAATAATAAATCTTTAATCTATGTGAGGGGGAGGCAATACTCTTACAGTAGCCACGTTGCCGCTGAAAAAGATTTGAAAACTTTGTCTCCCAAAGCCATAGCATGACACCAACCAAAGGACATTTTAAAAAGGCACTGCTTTCTCTTAGCAGGCAAAGATGGCCATTCTAAACAGATCTATTTTTCTTCTTTTAACAATTTTCAGACAAGGCCGACAAACTAATATTTTGAAATTGTTCCACATTTCTCATGCATGACCTAGATGTTTCAAAAGGAAGATTAACATCAAAAAAATGTCTACATAGACAATCACAAATTGGTTCAGAATATCTGAAAATATTGCAGAACCAACATGACATTTGAGTAAACTTAAGTTAGTCAGGTGTTGTAATGCTGGTATATCACTCGTTCATTGCCTGATATATGCAGACCATTAGGGCCCCCTAAATCTGGAAGAGTGTGGCACACTGTTTTTGACCTGTTGCAGGATGAGCCCCTAGAGGTGCTTGAACTTTGTACAGTTGAAGATTTTCCCCAGGATATAGTAGACTCTTCCGAAGATCTACAGACTCAGCCTGAAGAAAGAGGTTTATTGCTGGATATGTTGTCCCCCCCCTGAGCAGGTTTTGAGCATATTTTTGTTGAATGACCAGTCATAGCGGGACTGTAGAGAGAAGTGTTGGCTCATATAGAATTGGTTATTGGGCATATATTTACGCTGGACTCAAGGGCCAGATTATCAACACTTTGCCCTTGTGTAGAAAAATGGGCACATTAATTTCGCACCAATTTTGTTGCTTAGAAAATACAGAATGGAGCACACGTTGAGGCTCAAATCTGCATTATCTAAAAATAATTTGAACTAGGGCAATAATGAAGCAGAGTGATGTATTCAATATGTTTGCCACATAACATGAAAAGAAATGTAATAGACACATTTCTTTATATGTCATGGAGCAAACATAGTTTAAAAAAACTGAGATTTGTTTTAGTCCTAGTGCAAACGTTTTTCAATAGCACGGATTGTGGTAGAACTGGTTTGCTCAATTCTGTATTATCGAAGCATTTGCTCGCTTTTTAGCACTTAGTCAAATGTTAGGTAATCTGGCCCCTGTTAGTTAATTCTGGGAGACACAGAGTCCCTCCCTGCAGCAAGGAGCCACTGCAAGAAAGGGCAATATCACTCTAGAGTAATGGCTTTCTGAAATGACTTGGCCGATGGAATTACAGAAATGTTTGTGTGATAGATTAAATCCCCCAGAGTTCTTGAAATGTTATTAAATTGATTTTTCCATGAAAGTTAGATCTGCTAAGCTGTCACACTTTCAGGCAGTGCTCTATGTTTTTCACAAACTGGAGTTGGTAGATTTGTACCCAGATTGGCCTGTCAGCCATTGAGTGCATTATTGAACTTACCATCATCCACATACAAGACACCACCTGCATACCTGTTGCAGGGCATGAGTAATTGGAATACCCCCACCATTTTGGCTGCAGTAGGGCTTCACCTTTAGAAAGTGCCAAGCTGGTTTGTTCACTATAACGTTTAAACATGATTTTGGTTACCAAATTTGGTACAAAACCAGTAGAAGGCTACAATTCAGAATGAAGCTACTTCAGAAAGATGCCATCCGAAGGATTTCATATAATTCAAGTTATTCTCATTTTAATTTTACACATTTGGGGGGGGGGGTTTGCATTAAAAACGGGAATACCCTTAAATGAGAACAATCGGTTTTACAATTGAATAATCGTGTGCCCGCAGAATGTGGTGGCCGATCATACTAAATGAATACAAGACATGTCTGGTTTGATATGTGATATGGTAACTACCTGGATTCACAATTAGGCTGGCCAAAAGCAAGTGATGCCATTTTATTATCATCTGCTTGGCCACCTGTGACTTTCCAAGTTAAGGCTTCCTGTGTGTTCACTGCCTCAGGCTGAGTTGTAAAAACAAGCCATATGGGTTCAGCCGCAGCTACTGTATTCCCTGTGAAGGAATTGTTATTTACAGAAGACTGGAACTGCCTCCAGGGTCTAGTGAGAGGCCCACTGCTTCGAAAGGGCAGGCTCTGCCAGGCCAAAGGAACTCACACCACAGCGCTAATTAGGGGAGTCCTTTTGATGTAAGACAGAGGAAGGGGCAGAGTTATAATGGCCCATCAGACAGTTTCAATCGACATAGTGGTAGCACCATCTCAGTTTGTACTAGTGCTCTCAAACTTTCTGACCCCACGTCATTTCCTGCAGTCAAAACACTCTCGTTATGATATCACAAGGCAAAGGTCTCTTGTTGCAGCAGTAAATATCAGTTCCATTGCACAATGTTGGAAGGGGCACAATCCACTGTGGCCATTTGCCTACAGAAAGGGGGGAAGTGGAGACCCTCCCCTTAATTGATTCTTCTTTGGACTGCTGAAGAATGATTCTCCTGTAACCTGGCCAGGAGTATAGTCTGCTCCAAAGTCCTCTACCGTAGAGCTGAACACCCAGGTCTCCAATGAAGGAGCATGCCCCGCCACCCACTCCAGGGGAATATTTGGAGTGGCTGCTTTTTGGATAAAGAGCTGCCTGCCTGCTGAGACACTGGTACCCAGGCTTCTGCTTGCTGGAAGAGGCAACTGTGAGGGATCTGTAATGTGAAGCGGACAACTGTTTGATGATTTATCAAAATATGCAACGTTATTCTCAAAATAAATGTAGTACAATGCCTTACTATCCCTACTCTGATGAGGATGTCCCTGCCTAGCCAATGCTAAGGGAAAACACTCAGGATATCTGGCTCTCACACTAAGCAACAAAATCACAACGAAAATATGTGGCAATAAAACATAACATAAACAACATTCACAGTTTCTGAATAACCTCCTGATGTCCTGGGTGAATTTCCTTCACCAGGATCCCAGGTCAACTCTGCTAATGGTCAACCAAAGAAAGAAATGTCTCGAAGCAGTTCTTGATATTTTAAAGTCAAAGTAAGGTTTGTTAACCAAAGTTCCAATGACATCATATCTCTTCTCCTTGCTGAAATAGCCACCTTCCACTTCCACTGCCACCAAATAGCACCAATAGTAATCACAACCACAATGATTTGTCACCTCTTCAAGAAGACTTACCACAGTTCAAAAGAAATGCCATATATCCACAACTGTCAGTGATAAACAGTTCTTGGTTAATAGTTAGTATATCCTTAGTTACAGTTTTAGAATTCACAATGGTATATTTGTCAGGATGACTTCTCAGTGATGCTGCTTCCACTTGGAACAACTTCACTCCTACTTGATTCACTTTGAGAACAGTCACCTTTGTCTCACAGTACTCCACTTTGTTTAGGCTACTACAATGTTGCATCTACTAAAAACTAGATCTAGTACCACAGCTTTAGTACTTTGGATTGCTACCACAGCTTCAGTGATTTGTACTTCTAGGCAGGCTTTGACAAGATACACTTTAATGTACTCAGCACCTTCAAGTAGGCAATGCATTCTTCCGCTGAATATCTCTCTTCAAAAGGGGCCGCTTCTTTGCCTCTCTCGTCTCTCTGCCAAAATAACAACCTGGATTTACCTTTAAGACTCACTTCTCTTTGTCTTCCACAGTCTTTGGCACTACAGGTTGTGTCAACTTCAAACCAGCCTTTACAAGCAGCCAGTTTCCCTTGCCCAACTTTACCTTCACCTTCTGCCAGCTATCAGCCCAAGCAATTACCCAGAAGCCTTGGTGCCACTCTTAGCTTCAGGTAATGCTTGCACACATGTATCGTAGGCCAGTTGAAATGTTAGTAACTTCACAGTAACAGTTAGATTGCTTTTTAACTCTGAGAAAGGCTAGTTTCACTTTTGATATAGGGAGGCTCTTTGCTTGGGCAATGCTTGTTCTCTTCTTTAATAGTATATACACTTTAACTTCTTACATATGAAGAGGTATGCCATGTTAAAGTCAAGAATAGAGTTCAGTCTTTCTTTAGGAATCAAAATTAGGCACATGCGGCCACTTCTTAAGGTAGTTTTCAAAGATTTTAGACTTCTATCGAATTATAGTCCCATGTGTAAGTAAAGGATAGAGTTCTGTCTTCCTTTGGGAATCACAATTAGGGACACGCAACCACTCTTTGATATAGTTTTCACAAGTTAAAGACTTCAACAATTGTTTTATCAAGGTTAGGTATTCGGTAATGGCCTTCGCAACGTTCACTCTTCTTAATTAGTGACACGCGACCACCCCTTCAGGTAGATAGTCTGTTAAGGGTTTAAAAATGGGTTTCTTTAACACTTGCTCTGCGGGTTGCACCGCTTCCACGACTTCTCCCACTACTTCTACTGCTTCTAGCTTCTTAGGGACCCGCACTCTTCCTCTCTGAAGGTGTCTCTGGTCCGGCCAAACGTTTATGGAGCCCCTCTCGCTCCTGAGAACCACAGCTTGACAACTGCTCCTCGCCTCAGTCTCTAACATGTTCACTGCACAGCAACCCACAGCAATCTGGCTCAGATGGGGAAAGACAGCTCTCTTACACACCTTTCACTGCGCAGTCTCTGCACTTCAGAGTTTTGGGGAACAGGACCCTGTCAGAACAAGCAGGTGAACCCACGTTCTGGCGTCTATCCTGTTCTTCCACTTCTGCTTGGTTTGCCAGCTTCGTGCCTTTGTCTTTCTGCTACTACTGGCACAACTCGCACTCCAGACACAGTTCCAGCTCCTTCCAATTGCCTGCACCTCAAGGGGCCTTTTATGCCTCAAAGATTCCTTCAAGTATGAGCAGTTAGGCTTAATTGCTTGACTACTGCTACATTATGCCTCTTCAGCCCTCTTCCTCGTCCCAGTACGCATGTTATTATGGGACTTGTAGTCCCCTTCAACAAAGTTAGTTCTTTTAACAATTGAGTACATTTTAAGGGTAGATTTATTTCCCTTAAACTCTTAGAATTTGTGGTTACAGAGGAAGATATTTGACTTTTTTGCCTCATGCTTTTACCTTATACCTTTGAGAGTAAGGAGGGTGTTCATCCTATAACACCTTAAAAGATCTTTCTGTTAGCAAGGCTTGCTCACATTTAACAGAACTTGTACTCTGGGTCACAGATCTTATATGTGGGACAGGGACATTATAATGACAATATGCCATTACCTGTTTTGGCAACCCAGAAAGGCACTTCCTTTCAGAGGACAAATACTGTGCCTCATTCCACGGGATCTTCTCACCGCGCTCGGCCCTGTCTCCTCCCAGGTGATCAACCCGCAGTACACCACCCCAAGGTCAGGATCTGGAAGCGTCTGTTTTCCCATGCCACCTGGGAGGAGCCTTTAGGCAGGGTTTCAGTGAGGGATCCATAGGATTCTTCACACAACTCTGTAAATGTTGTTTGCCATCCTTCCTGGCTGAAAGGGCAACATAAGGACTCACTTTGTCCTTTGGGACCCTGGATTCGGTCTCGCAACAACCCAGGACAAAAACAGCTGGATTCAGGGTCCTACCTCGAACTGCCTGTGAGCTACACTGACCTGGATATCACCTACCTGACCCATGCTTCTTAATGCCCATTGTTGTTGCCCTTGATGGCGAATCACTGCCTCAGAAAGCTCCAAGACTCCTGGGAGGATGCTGTTGAGTTTACAGAACAAAACTAAAAAGCATTTGAAGTAGTTCTTTCTCCCTTGTCTGCCGTAAAGAGGTCCCGTGACAAGTAAGACCCCATTCTTTACCTTTATAGGAAAATCTCTATGAACGTGTACATTACTAATGACATTTTTAGTCTGCATTCTCTGTTTTCCTTTACAGGGGTGGGTATTTTTAGTTTAATTTGAGTTTTGTATTTTTATAGAACCTTCATTGGACTTTTCTTTTCTTTTCTTTTGGTATGCAATTGTTGTTTGGGCAGCTTCAGTGCTAGTTCACACTCCCTCTGAAGAGTCTAGCCTGCCCTATGCCTTCACACATTAAGAGGCAAAAGAGCTATAACTGTCGGCCTGTGCCAGTTTCTCTTTTATTATTGGGGTCACTGCTGGTTTAGTAGTAGTGTGGGGATGAGTAGCAACTTTAGCCACAACTATTCGCTGTACTCCTGCAGCGCAGTAGTCATTTTGTCATATTTTACACAAGGCAAAGGGCTAGATGGCAGAATTTGAGAGGCTCTGCAAATAAGTTGTTGTCCTGTGCCTAGTTGCCATGGACCACCATGGAACAGCTGCAGATCTGTTTGGATGATGGAGGACTGGTAGGGGTTCTCAAGTCACTGCAATTGTGCTCTTGTCCCATTAGAAGAGGAAGTAAAACCCATAATACTACTTCATTGGTAATGTTCTTGCTTGGTTCAGAGCAATCTTACTCTTTACGTGAAGACTTTCTAGAATGCTGTTTGTTTCTGATATTCTTGGAAAATTCAATAAAATAGGTTTAAGTTTAAAAGACATAAAATGCATCTTGACCAGACTTTAAGATACTTCTGATCAAAGGTAAAGGATACCAATCCTTAATTGTGATACTACTCACACCTATGCAATCCACACAGGATTGTAATACTTATGTCACTCTAAGTTATACAAATAAAGAAGCTCCAGCCTAGGATTTAGAGAAAATTATTAGTCCATTGCATCCATTTGTTGGTAGAGATTCCTTCAATGTCTTTCTTTCATTTTCAGACAAAGTACACCGAATGATCTTGGTCAACATCAGTGTCACAGTGTTCATTTCTAGGAGGGTAGAGCATGATCAATTGGCTTCTGAAGGACATTAAAATGTATTGTATGATATCAAAGGGAAAACCATCAGGGAATTAGCAATTACCAATTTGTTCTTATCAGAAACTTTAGGAACGTTCACTCCAATCGCTGGAGCCCAATTCCTGATATTTAACATGCAGTTGGCCTAACAGAGCAAAAACCC
Source organism: Ambystoma mexicanum (assembly GCF_040938575.1). Classification (NCBI taxonomy): domain Eukaryota; kingdom Metazoa; phylum Chordata; class Amphibia; order Caudata; family Ambystomatidae; genus Ambystoma; species Ambystoma mexicanum. Next base: position 1,342,267,129 of record NC_090921.1, read on the forward strand.
CATGACAACGGAATTAATAGTCTAGTTAAATAAACAGTTTTGTCTCCCAAACAATGGCATCCTAAATATTAAAATATGAAAGAAATAGATGAAGTTACATCAAAAGACAAAACCTCCTTATGAATTTCCAAACAGACTGCTGAAGGGCTTTTTCAGTATTTAAAGGCAGATATAGCAAACTAGTTCTATCCAGTGCAACATATCAACCAGGATTTTGATAGCTATAATAAACCCTGACTGCTTTGCTAGAGTGATCACTATTTATATTTCTAGAGTTTTAGAATCCGGCAATGTAGAACCCTCACAATATTGGCCACAAAATTACAATGATACCTTCAATATCAACAGTGACCCAATCAAGGTAGATCTCCAGGGGCCTTGTTACGAGTTTGGCAGTATTAGCAGTGCAAATACTTACAAACACAATTATAGTTACCACTGTTGCTAACTATGAACTCTCCACCTGATTATTGATTTTTATTAGTCCCTGGTGTGTAGTCCAGATAGACATTTTTGGACAACAGAGGAATAAGCTTCATTTTTTGGAGGTAATACTTCCATGCATATGTGCAGTGGGAGGTTGGTGTCTAGGCCCGCTAGGCGAGAGACGGTTGTAGGTGGGCAAGGTGACACACATTATTATATGTACAACTTTATTTAGCACTCGTGCCCCGCCCCCTACCTGTCCCAAGCAGCCTCCGTTCTACCTGCAGCTCATAGCTCACACTGGGTTGTGCCGCTTTGAAGAAAGGTGTAAAGATCACGAAGGAGAATGGCGGGATGCAAAGGAAGTGTCCTTATTCCTGAAAGGAAGACCGACACTTGCATATGACACTTTTATATAATAAACTATTAATACAGCAACACAGGGATACTTTGAACACACAGGTGCTGGTGTACGGTTCCTTTAGTGGCAAGATGTTTATTACACAGAACCCGGCTTTGCCCCTAAGTCTGATGAGGACAAAGCCACACCAGTACACCAGCAGTTTGATAGTTTTTAATTTTTTTTAAAGGGGGTTTGCATACTTAAAGATTAAAACCAACCTATCCCTGCTTTTAAAACTATCAATTAATAAGAAGCTGCAGAATAATATAAGAACAGTCCTCAAAAATATAAAAAATCTATAACGTTCACTTTATAAAAAGATTTCTTTGAATGGTCTTAACTTGTCGCAAGCAGGCAGCCTGGCCAAGGCTGTCTGTGTGAAGTCCAACATCGCTTTCTTTCTCCTGTGTGGTTTTAGAAGCCTGGGCCACGTGTTTTATGTGGCATAGGGCAGCAGCAGCAGCAGTATAGGGCCCACAGCAGAGTTCCTGACCAGGGACACATATGTCGGGAGTGGACATGGGATTGTTCTAATAGTGTGGGGGCCACTGGGGAGGGCTTGTGGGTCTGGTGAACATGTGGGCGGGGGGGAATCAAAGTCCTTATCCCTAGTTGTATGCCCACACAGGTTGGGGATGCAGGGTCAGTCCGCCGGTGCAAGGAGGCTGGCCCCGGAGGTGTCCCTGCGGTGCTCACTCGCCACCGGGAGCACCACACTGCAAGCCTGGCTGCAGCAGTTAATAGTGCACTGCGCCCCTCCTGGCAATAAGGTGCTGTGTTGAGGTAACCACAGAAGAATCAACCAGGTTTTGTGTTTTTTAGGCATAGAGCAGGGTGCAAGCTCGGCCCTCCGAAGTAAGGACTGGGCTACAACTAATTTAATGGAACTCCGCTTACGCCTTACTGAACACTCTTTGTTCTGCTGATTTGAAGTTTGCCTCACATGGCATCACGCATAGGGACCCTTCACTTAGGTGAATGACGGCGGTGCCCAGCTTTACCTTCTCCAAAAAACAAAACACATGTCTCACATAGAAACTCTTCTTTAAGGGGCAGGTGGTAGAGGTGTTACATGCTCTCCACTTTGAACTATCCACAGCTCAGATGATAGCCTTAGCATGATCATTAAAAGTGTCGAGCCATGATGTTGGTTTGAGAGGCTCTAGTTGCCTCCAACTACCCTGAATATCAGGCACCTCCCACAGAATACCCAAACACCCAGGAACCTTCTCTAAATGTGGAGTGACAGATGACAGGGAAGCATAGACAACAGAAAACTCACACTGAACCCCTTCTGAATCGTATGTTCGTTTCATAATGAATGTCGGAGAGCAGTTGATGCATTCTCTAAGGTTTCCCCTTGAACCAGCCAGTGGCCAGCTGACAAGTCAGGATACCTACCTATCACTGGAGGCGTGGGTATTGTACAGTCTTCTAGGCCCAGCATAGCCGGGGTGATTGGAGTAGGTTCAGGAATAATATAGTAGGAACAGCCAAAGTTTGGGGCTCAGGCTGCCTAGGAGTGAGGCCTGAACATAAGGGTAGAGGAACCCACACTAGCGACTGATGAGGAAAACAAATGTTTCATACACCGAAATGATCTCTTGCAGCGTTGTGCGCATTCTAGTGGCCTTTCGCTGGTCTGTGGGTCAAAGGTGCTTGTTTACAGAGGTTGAGCCAACATGTGGTCTTCTTGGTTGCCAGTGCAGATTTGCTGCTTACTCTTCATAGGCCACTTGGGCGGTTACTCTTCTGTCTCTTCTTGTAAAAGCTCTACCTCATTCCCAATTGGGTGCAGGTGGTTTGGTGCAAGGTCTTCATATTTCTTGGCTGTCATGTCACTAGCAGTTGGTAGACAGGGAGCTCTCTCAGCTGATGCTCTAAAATTAATGGTTGGGACTCTCACATATTGGCCATTTTGTTCTGTCCTCTTTTTCCCAGGCTGAAGATTAATACACTATTATCAGGCTGAAAAGCATGGAATCTAATCTTGGCGTCATAGCAGGGTTTGTTACTTTCAGCCGTATTCTCTGCAACAGCCTAGGCTAACGGATATGCCTGCTCTGGCTGGCGTTTGAGCTGCTTCACATAGCTGGTGAAGTACCGACTGCCTGTTCCAACTGCGGACACTCCAAAACACAGGTCTACCAGCCACCGGGCATCCCTCCACAACATCAAGTAGTATGGTGTAAATCTGGTGGCAGCATACTTCGTACAGTTGTAAGCATGGGTCAGGGTAGCCACATGCTGACTCCACCTGGTCTTCTCCTCCAGCATGTTGGTGCCCAGCATCACCAAGAGAGTGTGATTGAACCTCTCCACTTTTTCATCCCCCTGGAAGTGGTATGGAGTAGTAGTTCTTGATGCCAACCCACTCCAGCATTTGCTTGATGAGTTTGGATTTGAAGTCTGGACCCTGGCCCGGAAGAGATTGTGGTAGGCCGACCATCGTGCACAAAATACTTCTCACACAGCTTGCCGGCAACAGTGGTGGTGAACTAATATTTGGTGGGAAATGGCTCCATGCCCAGAGTAAAGTGGTCTGTTAACACAAAGATGTTCTGCACACATCGTCGATCCACCTCTAGGCTAAGGAAGTTGATGCAAACAACATCCAAGGAGCTCTGCAGGCGATGCATATAGACTTCAGGATGAGCCACTGTCTTCCTGGTGATTGATACTCCTGGCACTGCTCTGGCAGTAGTACTCTGTCGGTGTATAGTCAAGGCCTTGAGTATAAAGGTTCACCTCAAAGGTTCTGTCACTGCCACGATGTCCATGCTGGTCGTGGATCACATACAATATAACTTGGGTGTAATCATTACGGTAGCACCTGGGGATGTACTACCCAGTTTCCAATTCCTTCCAAGTGGCAGATCCACTGGTATCGTCCAGCGGAGCATGACTCTTCTCAGAGGGGGAAGTCGTCTCAATTTTAGAATGCCAAGATCAGTACTGCAGGTTGAAATTGTATATGAACAGTGTGGCAGGCCATTGATGACCAGTAGCACCAACATTGCCAACTTGAACACATGCATCATGGGATTATTAGCTATCCTCATCATCTTTAGCTTCCTGCCTTTGCTGTTCGGATCTCCACCACCAAGGTAAGAGAGCGGTCTTAGGCTTCTCCCTAGTGCCCCCACCCACCCTGCACCCACAGCCCAAACCCCATTCCCCGAGCTCAAATACAAATCCTCTGCCCACCCTTCCCTGGCCCTGAATGGTGCTGCTGTGGGTCAATATGATAGGTTATTTATAACGCGCTTAATACCCATAGGTTTCGAAGCGCGGACCCGGGGATCGAACCTGTGTTGCTCCGTGTCACCTTGCTTCCAACGGGAGCACGTTGCCCCTGAGCTATCCTCCCGAGACGATATAGACCCGAACTGCACTCTTTAGGGACCAACCCATGGCAGCCTTGCCCAGGCTCCCAGCAAAGGGCACAGGCTAAGGGAACCTTCCTGTTTGCCTGTTTAGCCCTGGCCCTGCACTGCCCCCTGACCCTGTTCTACAGTGATAGGTAAGGGACACTTATTGGTAACATGAGACTGCAATAATGTGTGTTGTTGTGATTTTTCCAATGAGTCTATGATCATGCAAGATTACACTGAGACAAGACTTTGCCTGTACCAGTTCTCCATATTTTAGTGTTCGCAACTAAGAATGTCTTAAGTGAAATTGTGCTAAGGTTATACGTTTGCCTCTATCAGTTTTCTCCACCAATGATTGTTCGAAACTGTGATAATGCCAAAGTGAGACTTTGCCTCTATCAGTGTTTGTCACAAAGATTACTTTAAACTGAGATTGTGCTCAAGTGAGATCTTTGCCTCTATCAGTGTTCCCTAATAATAGTCTCCCTGCATAGAACATTTCTGATATTTCTGATACTGTGATATTTTCCCCCCAACAGGTTTAGCTGACCGCACTGAGAGCGGTTCACACAAATAGTTCTCCCAACATGGATAGCTTTAATACTCTGCCATTATGATATTTCCACCTTAGCTTATCCCAACAGATTAAACATACCACACTGCTAGTTTCCCACACTGATAGTCTTTCCCACTTTAATAGCTCTGAATGCTCTAACAATGTAAACCCCCTCCGCCAAACACAGACTTTTAACCTTTGTGATACTTTGCTGCTGTTACATTTTCGCTTTGTTGATACTTCTTCCCAACAGCCCGGCCAACCGCACAGCTATCCCACCACATAGATAGTTCAAACAAAATGTATTTATTAACTTAAATTCCATGATGGTGTAAGGCCTACCTTGCCCTATGCTAAGCAGGGATTTCCCTACCTAAAGAAACTAAGGATAGTCTGAGTCAGTAAGTTCAGCGTAAACGTCTGTCTGTGTCCAAAGCCTATACTTGCCCTCACAACTAAAGCTAAACACTGTGTAGCAATGTGAACAACAAAAGAAGTAGTGTCTAAATAAAGTTCAGAGCTTCTTCCAGCTGTTGGTTTACTTTCCAGCTCCCCTTCACCAAGTTCAAACAACAGTTCCACAAAGGCTTGGGTTTCCCTTCCCCAAGAAGACAACACAGTTCCAGGAGGGCCCCAGGTTTCCCTTCCCCAAGGCGACAACACAGTTCACAAGGTCTTGGGGTTCCCTTCCCCAAGACGTTAACTTGTCAAGTTTGCCAACTCATAATTAGTTCCAGTCTCTTAATACGCAAAACCAATTCCAGATGAACTTTTAACTCCTTCAATCTCTTCAATATTTTACACAGATTGTTAAAGTGAATACTGAAGATAGCAATCTATTTCATCAGTGAAGATTTGGTATCTGCATTCTCCTTGGATTTTCAGACGGGGTATCCTCGGTCCAGGCACAGTTGTCGGACCACACAGTCCACCCATTACAGGTCACACAACGGTAACCCTTGGCTTTCTTGCCCCACAGGTTTCTGCGCCACTACACCTGTGCTCTGGTTCACATTCACTTTGGTTTCTCCTTACCAGTCTCTTGGTTTTACCACGATGTGTTCTTCCACACAATTCACTTCATGGCTTGACTTTGCCACAATGTGCTCTTCCACACAATTCACTCCATGGTGCTCATTCTCTTTCACCACGGTACTTTCACAGGCTCTAACAATGTTCATTACTGGTTTTCCACGTTATTCAGTATGATTTGTTCTTTGTCTTTCATTATTCATTACATGATTTTCACCCACACTGAGATTTCATTGTTATGCTCATCAAAGCTTTCCTTCTGTTTGGTATTCAATAATTATTTATTCACTTTCTTTCACTTGAAGTTCAACTTGCTTGTAACTTGCTTGCCTTGTTCAATAAAATCCCTCACTTTGGGGTCACCTTCAATTGTACATATATTTCTGTTCATCCGGCAGTTATACCTGCCCTGTAATAGCCCCTTGAGCTTGCTGTGGGTTGCCGGTAGCGCCGCTTGTCACTCGCGGCAGCTTGCCACTGGGGTTTCTTACATGCTCTACAGCTCTGGCTGTGAGCACATGACCAAGGAGCCTCTGGCAGGACTGGCCCTCACTCAGCCCTCTCGGGCACCCGTCATCACAGTCTCTCCGTCACAATTGCCGGCGTCCAGGTCTAAAGGAAGGCCCCTCCTCGGCAGCCTCCTTCGTAGCAGGATTTCTTCCCTCTCCGGCCTGTAACACCTGGCCGGGCTTCTCTCCTGCTGGTCTCCCCTTCTCCACTGGTGACCTTTTATGCACCTGTGACCTGCTAACAGGCTGCAGGTGCAAGCCCTTCCACTCAATTGCCTGAATTCAATCACTTATGTTCTTGGGACATGCCTGTCCCTGGTAACAGTTTCCAAGGACTTGTAAGAATGTAATTGTATTCTCCCATGTTCCCTCCCTCCTTGAAGCGCTTTGAAACACATTGTGTATAGGCGCTATACAAATAAACAATCAATCAATCAATCAAAGCCTTTTCCTCGTCTAAGTACCAGAGTGGTGTAACTGAGTGTTAATATGCACAACTCCCAGTTGCCTCTTCCATGTCCCAGTACTAGAGTGGTGTCCCTGAACGTCAGTGGGTATGACTCCTAGTCGTCTCTTCCTCGTCCTGTACCAGAATGGTGTGACTGAGGGGAAGTGAATGGACGTGACTGACAACATCCTACAAATGAAGGGGGAGGGTAAGATTTGGTCTCATACGGGAAAAAGAAGATACCCTACCTCACTCCCAGACATCCTCCTAACCAACCTCTTCCTAGTGTCACTATTTTCATGGCATTTTCTAAGATTATCCTGGAAGGAAGAAAAGGAAAAACGGTTACAATATCCCATAAAGGATGATGAGATCGAAGGTTCATCATTGAATGGAAATGAGGCATACTGTGTCTCACACAAAGACATCCCCCTTTCATTCTCCAAGTCTCCTCTACCTAGGTGATCCTCCTTCACATATCCACCCCCAGGGTCGGAGTCCAAACGCGATAGCCCTTCCCTGGACACCTGAGCAGAGGATATTGGGGAGAAGGAAGTGAGGACACCCTCAGGTTCCTCACATTTCACACATTGATAATTCTGACCTTCGATGCCAAACTAACGCTCCGCTAATTTAGATGTCTAACGTTTACTCCATCATTGTGATATTTCTGCTTGCTGACTGGACAAGTTTGCCACACAGTTTTTAATGTCTTGGAGAGCTTTGAACGTACTAATATTAATACTCTGCAAATATCTGCATTCAGGCCATTGTTGTTGCCATACCACTTGGATGTTTTCTCCCCTAAGAGTACCTTTTCCCCAACAGATTAGCTGTCCACACAATACAGCTCACCATTCTGACGTCCGGCCACATCATTAGAGTGACCACACTGATAGTCCTTAACCCACGACAGTTTTGGGGACAGCTCATTTTTGTATCACATTGATAGCTGATCAGAGTGTTATATAGAAACCCTGATGGCTGTCTACACTGACAGTTAACCACAGTGAATCCTTACCGCACTGCGAGATAGTCACCCACCTACAATGACCATAAGACACTCGTAGCTAAAGCAATGCCCCGCTAAAATAAGGACAAGCAAACACTAATGGAGAACAGAGCAAGAAGGGAAAATGACAGCACACCTGCACAAATGACAGGAACAACCAACCTGAGTTCACAACACCTCTAAATCACAACCAACTCCCATTAAACGACTCTGGAATAAAAAAGCGAGACAAAACACATCATACATCTCCTCCAAACTACAAACTAACCAGATCAGAAATCACAGTCCGCAAAAAAGGGCCAAGGTGATGTCCGAGGAAGCACTGCTACATCACCCAAAGCTAACAATTTTCCCATCCCAAAACACAGAACCCCACACTACAGAAAACTCCAATGAAAGGCATCTATAACAATCAGAGTTAAACTCAAACCCCCCCGCCAACAACATTCCTTTCATAACAATAGACTGGGAAACACGCTACTCAAACAACCAATTGCTAAATCACAATGAAACAGAGAGACCAATCGTGGAATCTACTGGAACTCCTCAACGAAGACACAGATGATCCAGCTTCACACCCGGAAATGCACATGCCCACCCAACTGAAGGACAAACGGCTGACACAACCCACCTTCAGTGGACAAAGCCTCCAACGCCAAATCAACCAAAAGGCACACACTCCACTCGCCTCAATGTATGATCCATGGCAAAGCAAAAAAAAGAAGTATACAACCTCTGCGGTGAAGGTGGCACTGAGGCCCTCTTCATCACAGAACCATGGCTATCTGACAACTACAAAGTTATTGCACATGAAGCCATACCTAGCAACTACAAATGAATATAATCAAACCGAGAAGGCAGTAGACAAGGAGAAATCGCTGTTGCGCACAAAAACTACATTACAGCCACATGTTTACCTTCAACAGACATAGAAGCCCTCAAATCACTCGTAGTTACCCTCAAATTCAGTGACCTATTCAACCTGCTCTTCCTACTACCTACAACCCTAACTTTGCCCCAAAACTCATCACTGCCCTAGCCAGCCTAGCTGTCAAACATAACATCATCGTACTGGAAGTCTTCAGCATATGGTTCCAGAGAGATAATGAAATGACAACTAACTCCCTCAGCACCCTCCAGAAAACTCTGCACCTCAAATAAATGGTGAATGAAGCACCCACAGACCTGTACACACTGTTAATGCAATGTTCTTCTGGATGGACTCGCCACTACCGCCACACCGGTCCCAAATCATCTGGAGCGACCATTCTTTGATCTCTTTCACCATCAGAACCTGTTCATTGACAACAAATACAAAGCAACCGACGACAACCAAAAGAAACTGGAAAAGGCTTGATCTAGAATTTAGTGCCACTGATGTTACAAGTAAGTTCAATGCTGAACTTGTTTGTGGTAAGGTAAGTCACACACTCTTGGAGGGTCTCCTAAGTTCCTTGCCAGACAAATATGATGTTGCATTACTTGTAACTTCAGTGCCACTAAGATTGAATTTCTGGACATGACATAACGTCTGGGGTTTTGGACCATGGGTTTCTCACACAAACTTACAGAAAACCTACTGAAGTCAACTCGGTATTACACGCCTCAAACTGCCACAGAAGTACAGTTATTAAAAACATACTGAAAGGTAAACTGCAACAGCCATGAAGCTTTTACCAAGGAATACAAATTGCTCAACCAGTGTTTTTTGAATCGAGGCTACACCCACCAATCTTGGAAAAGCAGAGACAGTGGTACGTAAATTGACCAGACGCACACTACTAACCCCTAAGAACAAACATACAAAGTCATCTAACACCAATATCAGATTTGGGACAAGATACAACTGTGACAGTTTCAAAATCCTAAGAATTCTAAAGAAGCATTGGCCTTTACTTCTGATGGATGAAGAAATGAAGGCCCATTTGAACAGTTATCCATCTTTGACATTCCACAGAGCTCCCACCCTGCGGTCCATATCGAGTCCCTCTTTCAGGCCACTGAACATTAACCCAGATGTAGACTGGCGTATTTAGGTCAAATTTGTTAGTTTTTGCAAAGTGTAGGACGTGTTCAATGTGTGCTTTTGATATGAATACATAGAATGCACATTTTAAAAATTGTAACAAGTTTGTTTTTGAACATATCAACTGCCACACAAAGTACGTGATGTATGCAATTGTATGCGTCTGTGAAAAAATATATGGTGGAAGTATTATTGGGGAGCTTTGAGTTATAATCCGAGAACATTTGAGTATGTTAGGATCCCAGACTCCCCTTGGCAACACATTGGCAAAAAGAACATCAGCAGAGCGACAAGAAAGTTATTAGATTTGTTGGACTACAGACAGTCTCTTACGGCATCAGAGGCGGCAACCGAGAATTGAAATTGAGGCAATAAGAAGCCAGACTGATTTGTTGTTTTAGATATGTGACAAATGGATTGCATTATGATCATGAATTTTATGTTTTCCTCTTATATGGAATTTTAACAAAGCAGAAGGGGCTGGCATGCCAGGGCATGAAGTCACCTTCCTGGAATAATCCATGACCCCCTCAATTGTACTTTGTCTTATCCACTGCCGGTTCCATGCCCCCAGACTCCATGAGCCCATGCCATGGGTCTGTGCAATCAATGATTAAAATTATAGTAATCACTATCCATCTGAAATATACATGACACCTCCACATTACCCAGATAAATTAAAATTCACACTATGCATGATATGATATGATAGCTTATTCATAACACGCCTAATACCCAGAGGTTTCTAAGCGCGGACCCGGGGATCGAACCTGTGTTGCTCCGTGTCGTTTTGCTTCCAAGGCGAGCATGTTGCGCCTAAGCTATCCTCGCGAGACTAAATGTCTCAACATAACTGTAAGGAAGGCATGGTATCAAACAGTAAGACAGACACAAGTGATCACAGTTCAAGGGTGTTTATTGAACTTCAATTGGGTTTGAAAAACGCCTATCTAATCCTAAATATAAAGATGGGAGTAAGCTAAGACCATCAAATAATAACGCAGTCCTAGTCGAGTCTGTTTAAATAAAAGGGCTTATACTAATAAACGTATTGCCAATCCTTACTTCTAAATACAAATAGTGTGTGAAACAATATTATGCAAAGGAAAAGTGTTCAAGAAATGATATGTCCAGAGTCTTCCCTTACCCCCTTACCCATGTTTTCAGTATGGGGCAAGGCAGCAAACTCAAGCTTAGCACATTCTCTGGCTTCTCTAGCATGAGGATGCAGCTCAAAATCTCAACATCAAGGCCTTCTGTGCCAAAGTCTCTTTGCCATTCAAAGTTTCTTGTTTCAGGGGGCCTTATGCAACATGACAAACGTTCCTTTCTTCTTAGGATTTCATATATACAACTTCTCGGGTGATTTACTCTTCACCCCGGGTCCCCCTCTGTCAAGCTCAGACCCACTTTAACACAAAACCTTCAATTGGTTTCACTCCGCTGGGCTCGGACCAAATTTATCTTCTTTTTCAAACTTTCTCTACTTCATCAAAATCGAAGACTTTCGACTGTGTGCAGGATTTTCTTGAACCGTCGCAGGACCACTTAAATTCACAATTACTCATTCTCTTCTTGATATAACCTTTTTCTCACTTTCACTTTTGCCACTTTTCAGCTGGATACCTTACAGAGGACTTCAATTGAGTACCCAAACGGTGCCGGACCACTCTAACAAAAGGCATTGTATCTTTCTTTTAAAGTTCAATCACTTATCAGCAGTTCGACTTTACTTGCGTCTCTTATCACACGCGTTTTAACAATGTTCGTTCCAGCGCTCTCCATACAATGTTGCTGCATGCAACCTTGGCTTCAACACAGACCAGTCTTGGATCGTTCTCCCCAACTCACCAGCTGTGTCAATTGCAGTGACGCTGCTTTGTTCTTGGAGCCAAGGACGGTACCACAGAGCTGCTGCTTCTTCCTACCTTGATCATTGACGCAGGAGGGCCCTGGGTATCTCAAACACACAATGCAGGATTCTTCCGCCTAGTTTCCTTTTTATGCTTTCTATTCTCGAAGTTTCTGGAAAGTAACAGTTCCTTGTCGAAAAGGTCAAGGGAACTTCCCTCCTTGCGATCGCCTTCTGTTTTTCCATCTTTCTTCTCTCGTTCAGCTGCCATCTTGAAACTGCTGTTTCCTCGTGTGCTTTGCCTCGCTCAGAGTGTGCTCTCGTGCTCAGCCTTTTATCTGTGTGGAGAAGCTTAATGGAAGTCAGGTGTGTGTAATGATCAGTAATTGCCTGATCTCGCCTGACCATTATATTGGGACACACCATGTATGCGGCTTGGGTCTTAGTCTGTTTTCTCTCATAGCGGGCTGTCCATGTGAAAGTGTTTGTGTTGTAAAAGGGGGGGGCAGAGTTCCTAAATATCCTACCTGGTAGGATAGTGCAAAGGTTTTTACAGGGAAGGGGATAGATACCATGTCTCACCATCTGATGTCCCACTCCCCGAAGACCCCTCACCCAGGTTATCCTCCCGAACTGGTCCACCCCCAGGAACTGGATCCAAAAGCGATGGCCGTGTGCTGGCCACCTGGATGACAGATCCCAGAGGACTAGTGGGTGAGACACCTTCTGGTTTCCCACATGACAGTGGTCATGAGCCATTCTCTGCAGGAAATGGTCCACCATAATCAATAATAAAACCTCACAATTAATTAGTGTGTACCAAAAATGTGTGCCCAATGGGGCACAAATTGCTATATCATGTATTAAAACATAGATCTCTCAATAGCAATTTAGATATAATTTCGTCCTACTTTCTACACTAGTAAATCTCACATACCTGCAAGCGCACTTGGTGTAATATTCATCCATCCGCATGCACGTAAACACGCAACTAACTGGAAAGACATCTCCCCACTCCAAAACAGATAGATCACAACTGCTCAAGCATGCACATTGAGAAGCTAGCTCCTGCTCCATTACCTGCATGAACACAAGAGATTAGTGTCTCTCTGGACTCTTGCATGCGTTTTAAGATTTATATGGTGCTGTGAGGCTGCAGCTGGCAGTCTTCACAGGGCGTCGTGCGGAACCAAAAGGCTGTCTCCCTCACTATATATCTGAGCCAAAAGGCCATTGGTAAGACTGCAGCAGAGGCTGTTTAAACACTCCTTAACACTGTACACTGTTACAGGAGAATCAAAGGTGTACACATACCTTGTATTGTCCTTGGACCTGATACCAATTGCCAGATTCAGTATGCTTTAATTTTATATGGTGACATGCATAGTTCTTTGGAACAATGACTTTAATGGCAGATATACCTTTGTACTGTCTTGATGGCAGAAATTAATCGCAAGCCTCCTCCTGAATCTACCTTCTTCCACTCTGCGACCCCTCCAGATAATCTAGAATAGAGCAGCAAGACTTATCCTTGGCCTTAAGCCCCGGGACTGCATCGCTCCTGCCCTGAAAAGTCTTCACTGACTCCCGGTTGCCGCACAGATTAAATCCAAATCTGTCTGGGGCCGGGCACCACACTATCTACAACTCTCCCTTACTAAATACTCTCCATCTAGATCCCTATGTTCCTCTGGCACCAACTCTTTGTGTGTAAAGGGTTTTGCTATACAGAGGGCAGGAGATCGATCGCTTTCCTAAGCTGGCTTCCGCCTACGTAACAGCCTCCCCCTTCCTCTGCGTCTTGAGCAGGACTTTCTTAAATTTCCCCTTTACCTCCTCCTTTCCTTCTTCTCTCCTCTACTAATCTCACAGTTGCTGTGATTGGTGTCCTGGGCCCTTAAGCATCCTCTGGGCCACTGAACTCCTACACCCAATCGCTCCAGCTTCTGTCTACCTCAGCACTTGCCTCGGCACACGCTCCGCCCTGGAGGCTCATGCTTCACCCAATGCGGCTCCAGGCAGTGTAGCACTTCCCATACCTTGCACTTCATCTGTGGCTCACCCATGAGCATGAACACTCCGGGACCTACCCCCACTGCCCTCTTCCTTGCTGCACTTATACGTTCTGAATACTCACAAGACATAGTAGGTTTGTTTATTTTCTTCTTTCCCTCCATTGTATTAACATTTTTTATGAGTGTAGTTTATGCGTTTCATTCTAATGTTTGCCTCCCTTTGCCCTGTGGGTGCTTTGAAAAAGAATTTACTTGCTGTATAAGCGCCTAACAAGCGAACAACAAATAAATAAACATTATTTGCCGGAACTAGTATATTTTATTTACTATCTTGTTGCATGTAATTGGTCACAAGCCCCTGTGGGCTCTTCAAATACATGTTCTATCACCGTCAACCCAACTGTTTAGCTACTCAACATGCACAGCACAGTGACAATACTGAACTTCCTATTTAGGGTTAGAAGTCTCTCTCATGCTACATCCTAAATCCATAGGCGGCATGCTTCAATTAATCAATATTTTCACCAATTTTTTCACTCAATATGTGACACAAGGTGTTCCCATTCCACAACTTCTATCTTCTGAGGTATCAGCTTTGCTCCAAACACGAAATAATGCTGCACTTGACATCAACACAAAAACGATCACTCGCACAAGGCCACACCTGGTTACCAAGGCTATCTACTTACTCCTACACCCAAGTCACGATTTTTCCAGAAAATATAGTTGCTCCAAGTAACTTTAGAGTTTTTACATACAGATCCATCTATTTGCAGTGTGCTATATACCCAGAATTTAATGGGAACCTCCAAATCTCATTGGTAAGACTTTTCATGGCCTGGCTCCTGCCCTTCTTTTGCTACAATAAACAGCAGTTTTGATGACAATAATGAGATACAAATTGTTTTTCTTTTGGCTCTCCCCCACCTATCCCCCCCCCCCACTTGTTCTTGTTATCATGTGGCATATTCATGATTGTACAAACTTTCCATTATGCAGATGTATTGCCAATTTTGACTTTGTATTGTATCTTTGTATTTTATTTTTAATGATTTTGTGCACATGATAACCTACTGTATTGGTTCAGTCTTCAGAAATACCCATGAGGGTTGAAACACGTGTCTTGTAATCACAGAGATTTCGATTACCATTATTTTGAATAACCGGTGTGAGATATCTGTGTATAACTCCTAATAGGCCATACTTGAGGTGTTGGCAATGCCTCCTCTTCCCGTGATCCTGCTGCTGGTTCAACCTATCCAATTACAAGTGTCACACCTATATATTGTACAATTTCAAAAAACAAAAAAGGGGTCTGGGCACCACTCTGTAAGAACGAACACGGCCAATTAACGTGTTCTTTGGGAAAGTACCCACTCAAGATTCCGCAGCCACATTTGAGCTCACTGTACCTTTCACAGGAGAGAAATATCCATTTGTATATCAGTCTTTGTCCCGCCCACAAGGGCCGTCCAGCACCGAAATTCTATGGCAATTCTCCTCTGAACAAGATTACCAACAGAAACCCGAGACACGTGTTTCGGCCTAGTCGGGCCACATCAGTGAGGTGTAGCTGTGCCTCTCTAAGCACAGTGAGCAAGCAGTCCACGTCTGGATAACCCTGGGTGACTTAGAGTGACCACACCCATGTTCCTAAATATGTAAAAAAAGAGGTCTGGGTGCCCCTCTGCGAGAACAAACACGGCCAAATGACGTGTTCTTTCATACAATTAACCTTTTAGTGCTGCATGAGTTGATTCAGTCTCTAGTGTGCCCCTGACGTGTTTGCCTTTCTACATATATTTAGGCAGTTTGTTAGTTAGATAGTTCCTTACTGTTGGGAGTCTCCTTCTTCCGCTGGTCGCCACTAGAACTCCCAAGGCATTCTCACACAGATGGAGGGGTGGGGGGATTGGTTTTCATTCCCCCTTCTTCTTTGACAACTTCTTTACAGTTCTATAAGATGCGGAAAGTATGTTTCCTTTTCTCTGATCCTTTCTCAGGCTCTCTTTTTTGTACTCCAACTGATATCTGTGTTTTTGCCAGAGGATATCTTTTTTTGTTCCCTTGGTCGTCTCTTGCTTCAAAATAAGGGTATAAATCGCGTTCTCTCTCTTCTTGGTACAATTCTTCCACCTGGGGGTTTTGGTGGGGGAAGTCACAATCCCCTTCCTCTAACCTGTAATGTCTCTCCCTCAGGCCCGGTTTACTATCTTACCAGGCGCTGTGTTGTAGATGCAATTCTTTAATCCTTTTAATATTCTGGTCTCGGACCCCTTTCTCAGGTTTATAATGTCTCTCAGTCGGGCCGGGTTCACTAACGTGTTAGGTACTGTTTCAAACATTCACGTTTTCAATCCTCTTAGCCTTCAGGTTCTAGACCCCTCTCTCAGGTTTATGATGTTTCTCAGCTGGCCCCGGTTCAATAACCTGCCAGGGACGGTTTTGAATATGCACATTTTCAATCCGCTCAGTATTCGGGTTCCAGACCCCTCTCACAGGTTTATAATGTCTCTCAAATGGGCCGGTTTGCTAGCCTGCCAGGAACTGTTTGACATATAAAGTTCTCTGGATTTCTCCCAAGTACTGGTACGAGGAAGATGATGGATCTTGTACTCAGCTTGATAGTTTTTAGCAATTGGTTTTATCCCGGGTCTCTCGTTTGCCCTGACTTCGTAATAGACCTCCACCCAGGATCTCATTAGGGGGTTTGCACTGTCCCTTGCTTTGTATAGCACTTTCCCATTCATTTTCACGGTTCGCTTTATGGCTTCTTTCAACCCCAGGGGCTTGCTCCTTACCCCTGCTTCACAGGCTCCTCTCTTGACGGCTCTCGGCTTCTCTGGGCTTCCCTTGCCAGCTCTCGGCTTCTCTGGGCTTCTCTTGCTGGCTCTTGACTTCACTGGGCTTCCATCTCTGGTTCTCGGCTTCTCATGCAGCGGTTCCACAGCCCTGGGTCCCTCACAGCTACAGCAGTACCATTTCCCATGTGCCAGCTTGCCGCCAGATGCCTGCTTCTCCCGCTATGGTCTTCGGGTGTCAGCGGCGTGCTGCGCTGGGACACGTACGTCGGCTGCTCGCGTTTCAGTCTCCTTCAGTCCCTGTTCTCTGCACAGCAGCTCCCGGTTCCTCCAGGGAAGATCAGACCCTGAGATAAATACTTCCTCTCTTTTTATCTTTTGCTGATCCATGTGAGAACTGATATATTTGTTTTGATTCTGCTGAGGGCTCTTCGTTCCCCCGTCTTCTTCCTTGTGCCAGTATTTACAGAGCCATCATTTTCCTTACTCTTCCTCATCACAGTATGGTTTTTGTCACTCTCCTAAATAGGTCTACACTGCATAAAGACATTATAAGCAGAAGGAGGGGGTACCGAGGATAAGAATGTTGTGGTCTTAGCAGTGTGTGGGGATGTGGCTTTAGGGGTAGAGTGGTAATTGACATAGAGCCTTTTCCCTCGATAGTCTTCACCTCTCCCACAGGTGTGGTCCCCTCCCATGGAATCCTCCCAGAGAGTACCCCCCCGCCCCAGGGGGACTATTGAATAGTGCCCTCATAGTGGGCTCATCTCGCTTGCCCCATGGGAAGGCTCCCCCTCTGGGGGAGAAGGAACAACATTGAGGGATTTGTCACTACATTGGTCTCGCACTGGAACCACAGGTCAATGCAATAGTAAAGAAATTGTTTCTACCATTGTAAAGAACTCATGGTGGTAACAGTAAAGACAGACACAAGTGATCACAGTTCAAGGGTGTTTATTAAACTGTAAATGCAGGGTGGAAAAAAGCCTAACCTAAACCTAAATCTAAGATGGGAGCAAGCATCAAACATCAAATGAAAATAAGGCAGTCCTTGTGGCGTTTTGTCAAAATAAAAAGGCCTATACTAAGAAAACCTATTGCCAATTCCTTACAACTAATTACACAAAGAGTGTAGGATAAGGGTTCAATAAAGCAAGAAGTGTTCATAAATAATAAGTCAGGATGTGATTGCCAGGGGTCTCCCTACCCCACGTTTTGAGCATGGGACAAGGTGGATATGCTGAGCACAGCACACACTCGAGCTTTCCCAGCACGAGTCGATAGTTCTGTACCAGCTATCAGGTTCTTCAGTGGTTAAGTCTCTTTCCAAGAAAAGTCTCTTGCCTTCGAGGGCCTGATGCTTTCACCAAACAAACACAAAGTTCTGCTTGCATATATTTTGGGTGACAGCTTCACCCTTGGGTCCCCCTTTTCCAGGCTTAGACCCCTTTCCAGTCGGATTCAACAAAACGACGAAACAGTTCCTTTTTCAAATGAACTTTGGGTGATGACTTTTCACCTTTGAATCTCCCTCAGCTGGGCCCGGACCCAATTGACAAGTGGGACAATTCACTTCCCCTGGTCTTCCAATGCTTCTTTCTTTCAAGAATCTTAATTTCTTTTCAAACAGTTCTTCGGGCTTTGCCCCTGGTTGTCAGCTTCCCTCTGCCGGGTTCACTCTCGCCAACTTTTACAGACAGTTCACATGACTTTCCACCCCTGGATCTCCCTCGTCTGGGCTCGGACCCCAAATGGTAAGGGCGACACTTCACTTCTCCTTGTCTTGCAATATTTCCTGTTTTCACGACTCTTAATGTCTTTTTAAACAATGCAGTGTGTATTTCCTTCAATTTGGTTCACCCCTGACAACAAACTGTTCATATGGACTTCAGGCCTCACCCCTTTCCGTTAGCATCCCTCTGCCAGGTTCACTCTTGCCAACCTTTCTTTCATAATCATTTCTCTGTAAGACTTTCAACGGTACAGAGGATTTTACAAGACCCCTGTATGACCACTGTGGCTGTTCTTGCCGGACAGCCAGCCAGCCAATCGTCTTTGGGTGCATTCCTGTAACCAAGTTGATTAAGCACAGGGAGTTTCAGGCACCTCCCTCACTTCTTGCCCCTGCCAGACACTCTGGAGTCAGAGGCAGGCTTCACTTGTGAATCCCGCCAAAGACGAAATGAACAAAGGGACCAAACCTGGTTTGGCGCTCAGAGTAAATCGCAAGAAGGACCTTTCCACAGAGAAATGGCGAAAAAAGAAGACTGGGCCATTTTAACAAAAATGGCACCCAAGGGTGCTTTACTGCAGCTGCGAACGCAGCCCGTGGTAAAAACACACCACGGTAATTAAAAGTAAACCACTTCCACCAACCATGAATCGTAGAAAGGGTAACAAAAACATGTTACATGAGAAACTAGACAAAGGGGATACTAAGTAACCCCTCCAGCACCCTATTGTAAGATAGTGTGTGCTGGGTCTAGAAAGTTACAAATGTAAGTAAAGTCAATTTCACTTCACTTCTCTTGTAAACAGTAGTTTATCCAAGAGAAGGTATTTAAACCTTTGGGAAATCTGAAAGACTTCCCTGTGCCACTGCACTGAAGGTGCTGTGTGTCACAATGTAAAAAGATGCCTATGGAGTTTGTCAGATTCCAAAAACCAAAAGAAACACAGAGTTCAAATCACATGAAAATACATGAGAGAGCGGGGAAAAAGGGTCTCACTCTCTCCAGGTAAAAAATGAAAAGTCCCAGAGTCCAGCAAAAGTGCTGGGGGTCTCAAAGGTAGAGAGGAATTAGCACATTTCTTAGAATTCTCCCTAACACCATCCCTTCTCTCCTAGCGGGGCGTCCCTTACCATGAGGCCAGAGATGTGAGACTGCTACCTGATAGTCCCCTTGAGTGTGGTTCTCAGCAGGTGGATCTCATGGGGAGGGAAGCCCCTTGTGGGATGAGTGGCGATACTGGGAGAACATTGTATCGCCATAGCTTCCTTAAGGCCAGTAAGGTTGGGAATACTGAGAAGAGGAAGAGACCAACAAACTAACTAGGAATCCTCAAGATCAGCACTGAGACAAGGAAGAAATCAACTGACTCACTAGGAGTCCTCCAAATCTGTACTGAGATGGGGAAGAGGTGTGGAAGCATAGAGAGCACTTCTTTGAACCATAATGAGCAGTATAGTCTTTATTGACTTTCTATTGGCCGAGGCATGGATGAAATAGAAGAGGGAAATTCAAACACAGAGAGGCACCGCAAGGAGAGAGGAGCCAAAGCTGTGCAGACGGGAAGGACTGCTGTCAGGGATGCAAACCGGGAGGCACAGACGTTTACACTGGGTCAGCTGTGGGTAAGCCAGTTGAACCCCTTGATGGAAGAAGGAGCAGTAGCAAGACACTGGCCATATGCCTACAAGGACCAAGGCGTGCCGGACTCGCTGGTGAGAACGCTGCAGTGCATGCAGGAGAGAAATAAACAGTGACCTGGAAGCTGCTGAGCAACTCCATAGACGGGAAAAGCCAGGGGAAAGAAGCTCCGAAGATGGCAAGAAGGTACCGGGATCTTGGAGGGTGCCAAGAGACATTGGGGGTCATTACAGTTTTGCTGGTGCGGTTGAAGTGCCAGTAAAGCTGACGGTAATTCCAGCACTGGCACTTTTACTGCACCGGCAAAACACAAGTTTGCCGGTGGGGGCACTGATTTACCTCCAGCCAAGAGCTGGAGGTAAATCTTTTCCACACCAGCATAATAAATGATGGAATTACTGTCACCTGTAATTCAGGTGCCAGTAATTCCGGCAATCCCCACCATGGAGTCCTTTGGGACTCCATGGAATGGGGATTTACCAATGTTTCCACCACTTGGAATATGCCGGTAATTCCTGCATTTCAAGTGGCGGAAACAGTATTACCGTTTTGGTGGCATCCTGCCGGATTTACTGCCAGGACACCACCAAATGTGTATTGAGGGCCATTGCCATTAAAGGGGTCTCCTACCCTAAGAAGCAGCATAATTACCCGGCCAATTACCAAAGCTGGTAGGCCACAGTAAACCCTAAAAAACAGTGAAGCAGGAAACCAAGCCGGGACCCCAATTGAAGTACAAAACAAAACGCCTCCTGGGCCCTTCCTACTCATGTCAGTATCAGGCAGGTTAGTGAACCCGCTCTGACATTTGCGAGAAAAGGGAAACCTGAGAAGTCTGAGAAACTCGGGGGAAGGGAGACATCCCCCCAACCCCCAATTGGCAAGTTGTTTGAAAAGCCTGAGAAAGCCCCGGCGAAGGGAGACATTCCTCCACCAATTGGAAAGTTGTTTAAGAAGCCTTAGAAAAGCTGGGGGAAGGGAGACATTCTTCCACCTAATAGGCAAGCTGTTTAGGAAGCCTGAGAAAGGCCCGGGGAAGGGAGACATTCCCCCACCAATTGTCACGCTGTTTGAGAAACCTGAGAAAGGTCAGGGGGTGCAAATCATCCCCCTAACACTGTGAAGACACACATTTTGTTTTATATGTCTTATTGGAGACTCAATGCGAGGAACCTTTTTGAGACTTTTGATTTGCATCTCTAAGAAGAACATTTCATTTGTATCACACAGAAGTGAACTTTCGGCTATGATTCAGGAGAAAGAAACCATGCTTCTGGATTAAGAAGACTACCCCTTTTCCTTAGTTGAGTATATGGTGTGAGGGTTGGAAATAGGTTTTTGGACACAGGACGGGGAACTTTTTTGCTTTAGACTGACAGCCTGACACGTTCCTTAATATTGGTTGCGGCAGGGAAACCCCTCTTGGAATTAGGGTCAGACTGGGTTTTCTCTTTTATTTTCTCACCAATAAAAGTCTATAGCCAGAAACATGCCTCCTGTATGTTGGTATCCTCCTTCCACACCCTCAAAGTTTCCTTGAACCACATCCTCCATGTCTCTCTCCAGAGTCGCTCGCTTCTCCTGCTGAGCTCTCAATCTCTCTCTCGATCTCAGCGTCCGTCTTGGCCTCAATGTCTCCGTCATTCGTTTCTGATGTCTTAATATAGCAGGAACCGCCCTAGCGTAACGTCAGCTTCATTGACTGCAGGTGGTTGAGCATTTTCCCCTCCTAACTGTAGCATTCACATGCTCGTTCTGGCCCCAGTACTTATCATATTACAAATATCTGATCCTGTACAAAAACACATCTGATATGAACCCAGGTAAAGGAGATCTAGGTGATGTTAGTACCTTATTGGGGCAGGTTTTGAAGGGGCTGGTTCCTCGATTTGCGCCCTTGTTCCCAGGAAGGGAGTTCCTCTCTATGAGGTCCTCTCGCATATTTCCACCTTTAAGGAGACTTTTGGTTAGCAGCTGCACCTCTCTAGCCTCATGGAAAGGGTCTCCCACCTTGGGAAAGGTAATGCTATCTAACTGACCATTACACTAACAAAAAGAAAAAGCTATAGCATAGCTGCACAAATACCCAAAGGCTACCCACAACCTACATACCCAAAAGCTACTAATAATTTCCTTTTCTCAACTAACCTTGCTCACCACACACTTACCACACATGCCTAGATGGATAGTGAAACCTCCTGTTTAGCACCCCAAACTGCACATCACTATCAAACCAATGCACAAACTCTGCCCCCCATAGCCTCTAAAACCTGACAACAGAAACACTGGGCGTCGCCCATCCAGAGATAACAATCCTCCAGTGTGCAAAGCAAAGCTCACCCAGAAAGCACACACTAACAGACACCAGTTACTCCTGGTTCTACACACATCAACAGCTGAACATAACACCTGTCTTATCCCTCTCTTCAGCCCTAACAAACCCCACACCCCACTTTACCTTGCAGAGCCACGTGAGCGCCTGGAGTCCATGGAAATGGCAGCAGTGTGTGGTATAAATTAGCTGAACATAACATGACATCTAAGTGGCGCATTAGCTGTGATCCTGTAAATTCTCTGTAAATTCTCTGTAACAGCTCACTTCAATGTAAAAGAAACTCCACCTTGTGGACTGGGTAGTTCCCTTCCATCGCATTCAGACCTTGATTGCTGAAAATAAGTGGTCTTGTCTCACAATTGTTCTCCTGGTACTGGACAGCTCCCAATCCATCCAAGCTTGTGTGTCCACATGCAAGATGCACGGCAGCTGGGGATCCATATAGGCCTGGAGTGGTGATGTGGTGAGTGTCCGATCATGCTCCTCGAAGGCATGCTGGCATGGGTCAGTACATGTTTCATCAAAAGGATCCCGTGGATGGTATAGATGGTCTGTAAGGCTGGTGCTTTTCCTCTTGCCCTTCTGGATAGGTGGATATCCTTTGAGGATGTCCACAAGTGGTTGAGTGATGTTAGTATAACCTGCAACAAACCTCCAATGGTAGTTGCAGATTCTCATGAAACTCTGCACCTCCTTCAGGATTTGAGGTCATGGCCAGGTGAGGAGGAGGGCATCCATCTTCATCAGATTCACAGTAATGCCTTCCATGGAAACGATGTGTCTGTACTTGACACTTGTCCAGCAAAACGACACTTGCCTACACTGTCATTTAGTCCTTACTCCCACCGATGATCCAGCAGCTTCATGTCACCCTTTGTTTTCACTATAAGGTGTTGAAATGTCACTGGCACTTTGTAAATTCCCCACCTGTGGCGTCCTGACAAACACATAAAAGTTCAACAAGCAGATGAAAGTGGTCTTCTCATGATCCAGATGCATTGGATTCTGGTGATAGCCAATCCTCTAACCAATGAATACCATTTAATCCCCATCAGGCATCCAGACATCACCCTTCTTATGGGTGACGACAATGAGAGAAGCATATGAACTCCTGAATGATCACTGCCAGCAGAAGGTTGTCCATATGACAGCATACATTCTCCAAGTCCCCTGCGGCCATGCATTATGCTTGCTCCCTGAAGTGTGTTTCATCACTCACACATATTCACTGTTCAACTCTGTGTGCCTTGCTGATGTCCCAGAGGCTGGTGAAGAAAACCTTGGTGCCCTGGGCAAGCTGTTCCTTCAGTCTGTTGTTATGCCTCTCTAAGAGCAGTGAATCTCCAAAGATGAGTGTCTTCAAATTAATTCCATCCTGGATGGGCTATTGGCAACACTTGAGGATACAGAAGCGGTTAGGTGGAACTGTGCAATGATGGTGCATCCTGGCAAGCAGATAATAAAATTGGTCATATTTAAGACAGGTATCTTGATGGCCTTCAGCTCTGTGCCACCCATTGTTACCAGGGTCTGCTGGATCAGTAAACCTTTTGGGAGAACCCCACGCTCTGATGCCTCCATCATCAGACGTTTTGTGAGTTGCTCCCCGCTGAGTCGCACTCTGCCAGGAACCATCACAGTGGTGTGTGCCATGATAGTGATCTGCCCGAACAAGGGTGGTGCAAACATCTCAAACGGGTCCATCGGGTGGTGCTCTGAACTTGATGTCACTCTGCAGGTACAGCTGGTATGCCTGCTGACACATGGGGCGTATGGAGAGCATGCTGGAATTTCATGGTTCAGCCAACTCCCAAAATAATGCACCCATTGTGTCAAACATCAGAGTTGTTACCTGTAACTACCAGTGTTGTGGGTTCTTCACTCCAACTGCTGCAGACCAGGGCCATGGTGTCAATGGGTGTGCTGGCTCCAGCCACATCACGTGGAAACTGCACTCTGACCTGAATGAACCTCAGATAATTGCAGGGGTTGGCTTTCACACTGAGAAGGTACAGCCCAATCAAGGGTTCCAAAGGGATATGCACCAGATGTTTCTTGTACAACGGCTTGTACACGATGGTCACCTGCAAGCCGCTAGCCAGTAGCACTTGAGCATGCTGACTTGTGATGGTAACTGTCATGGTTGCTGGTGGTGATATTTGCCCCTCAGGTATGCCCCAAGATCAGCAGGTGCTGCCCTAGATGGTAGTAAGTCTGCATGCTACCTTCATCCGACTTCGACTAACCGGTCTGGGTGAATGCTGATTCCCAGATCGCTTGACTACCGGTGGTGTCACTGCAGCCTTGGGCCAGTCTGGTGGCACAGACATGAGGTCTCTTGTCTACTCTGTCATAGCATAGTATCGGTCAGGATCCAGGCACTTCACTTCCTCGTCCTTGCTGGCGTTTCCCACAATTGTGCATGTTTGTGTCTTCAAGGCCTGGAATCCCTCAGCGATGTTGGTGTAATCACTTGGGTTAATGCACATATGGAATGGGTGACCCTCCTGCCCACACCTATGGCGGAACTGCCACAGCTGGAGTGGTGCAGTTCGCTGTTAGTATTCTCTGGCGTGTGTGACAAATCTGGACTAATTAATCCCTTCTCCCCAGAGGGGTGCCATGCCCTTTGAGGCTAGGGAGGTGGTCTTGCACAGCAAGAACGTCCCTAGGAATCTAGGCAAGTGGGACCTCTCTGGGAATGACCCCCCTCTTGGGACAAGCACTTCCATTCCTTTAAGGAATTCCCTGTCCAGAAGACCTTATCTGCCCATTTGGGAATTGGAAAGACTGTTACTTCTGTTTTGAAACCAGCAAACCGTGACATATCCTCAATCTCTTTGGCTTCAGGTAACACTGGAGCTCGCCTGAACTCCACAATCAAAGACCATGAACAGACCCCTTTTATTTTGTATACTATTTTGGGTTCAGCTAATAGTGGAGTTTTCTCAAACTCTCTGGCTTCAGGTAATGCTAAATTTCACCTTAACTCCAGAGGGAAAAAGAAGCGACATACCCCTTTTTTTCGGATGACATACATGAAAACATAAGGACCTTTGAATCAAGTAGAGTGACTCCTATGCAGAGGTGAGCCCCTGATGAGAAGATATCATGGGGGGCAGAGCCACACTGGACCACGGAGCCAGCAGTGGTGTGGAGAGCAAGCGATTCGCCAGACAGATGCCGAAAGCCTGGCGTCCTAACTGACCGCAATGCCAAGGTCTGGACAGAGACAGAGACAAAAAAAGCAACCGTCTCACCTGGTGGCGCAACCACACAGAGACTGTGGTGGGCTGGTGCCTGGTAACCAACGCTGGGGCCAGATTGCAGAGGAGAGCCTGGATCCCTGATTTCCACATGAGAAGTGCAGAGACGAGCAGTAGAAGGGAAGCAAACACTCTCAAAGAGGTAACGCCATGCGGAGAGGTGAGGAGAGACTACTGAAGCTGGAAAAGCCACCACGGTTACAGGAGCCTGATAAACCCAAACACAGATGAGGCAAGCCTATCAGAGGGCTATAGTCCTTCAGATAGCCCTGAGAAACAGTGAGACAGTCAGAACTAGTGAAAGAGAGAACCTGGAGGATTCCAGTCATTGAATATCGAAGCCAATTGTTGGCAAGCCCCAAGTTGGAAAGGGGGTAACATATTAAGAAAGACTTTCGTCCTGGAAAGAAGGAACTGCATGGAATCATGGTTTGGCTTGCAAACTTACAGAGAGGTTGAGAACTGTATGGCAAACAATTGCTAAACATTTAACCCGAACTGACAAAGAGATTAAGTAATTGGGCCAGGCAGAAGCCTAGGGCAGAGGCTAGTGCTCCAGCCTCCTTCTTTCCGTTGTTTTCTTCTATGTGGTAGGGCTAATTACAGTGCAGGATTTGGACTGAGGACTATTTTCTTTTTGGACTTTGAGGAGCACCATTAGTTTAGTTGGTTAGGCAGGGAACTCCTCTCATACCAATAAGGATAGACAGGTGTTTTCTTCTCATTTAAATAAACCACCACTTAACATGGTACACCTTAGTCTGAGTCCATCTTCTGGTTCAACACATATGGTGTTAGTAGTGGGATCTCAGTGACCCGACATAATCAGGCCCTCACCCATAGCGTATGGCCAACCCCATTGACTGCCTCCCACCCATAGGACAGTGGGGAATAAAAACCTCATTGAGGCGACCATCAGACGTTCACCCATGAAGAAATCCAGGGATATAGCCCTCTCCACCCACCTTCCCGCTAATTCCGAGGAAGAGGAAGACCTTGAGAACCTTGCCTGATCCCAGGGTCAATATGTTATTGCTCAAGGCCCTCCTGGAGAAGCCGATCAGGCCCAGGCCCAACAACGCCACCAGGAGAGTCTCGACTGACAAATAGCAGGACAAAAACACCATGTCCTCCCTCATGGGGTCCTGCAACCCTACCATAAAGGAGAAGATCTCTGCACTTTCTTTACTAACTTTGAAAGATAGGCAGCGCAGTTCCAATTGGACGATGCCCAGAAACTCTGTTATCTGGCCCCTCTACTGAGGGGAGACCTACAGGTCTCATATCAAAACATCACCTCCCTTGGAACAAGCCCCTTCCCTGAGGTAAAACGGGTCTTATTCAAAGGGGTGGGTCAAACTGAGGCCTTCCTTCGCTTAAAATTCCATAACACACAGTTGCGTCAGAGCGAAAGCCCCATGGAATTAGCCGGAAGAACTCCAAATCTTCTTAGCCGGTGGTTGGGGAAGAAAAATCTACTTGAAGTATTCGAGACCATCGCGTTGGAGCAGTCCATACAGTCTTTACCGCCATCCCTCCAAAAAGCTGTACTCCAACAATCTCAGCCTTCCCTAGAGACAGCTATACACATAGCCCAACCTCACTCAAAGGCGTTTAAATACTTTAGAGCTGCAGGGAAACAGTTACTTCCAGAAGAGACTTTGAACCACCTAATAAAGTCCTGGTAGTGGCGACCTGTAGAAAACCAGAGATGCCCTTCCCTAACAGGCCCTATTCGAAAGATGAGACATTTCAGAGACCTCTATCTCCCCCTATAGTCAAATCAAAAACAAGGAGGGGAAGCAGGACGGGCGAAGCCTACCTTACCAATGTGTTTCATCTGTGTAGGAAAGGGACATTTTGCCAGCCAGAAATCGGACAAAGGTGCGCATGGAGCTAGGATGGGTAGGAGTGGAAGAGTAGGAAGGAGAAGAAGAGAAGAGGGAGGAGAATGCAGAAGAGGCAAGAGAGAGGAGAATGCGGAAGAGGCCGATGTTTGCTGCTGCAACCCTCAGCCCTTCCAGACCCAAGAAATTGGCAGAGTTAATAACATCCATGCCAAAGTCCTGATCGATTCAGGGTGTAAACAAACTGCCATCTGCTCCGACTTAATCTATCCGGAAGATCTGAAAGGAGCAGGGGGCAGTAAAGATCACCTGTGTCCATGGAGATGTGGAAAACTACCTGAAAATACCCCTCACTCTAGATGGAATTTAGAGGTTCTCCTACTAAAATAAGAATAGCGGTAGTACCTGGCCTGCCAGAAGAATAGACACTAATTTCCCGATCTTCCTTGATTTCTTACACCCTCCTGCTGTCGGAAAATCCTTAAAATACTCCCCCTCATCCTCTTGGGAAGTTTTTTCAGAAAAATAACTATCTGTGTGGCGCTGGGAAAGTAAACACCAACAAAAAGCAAGGGACTCTGAAGAAGGAAACCACTCTGTTAACCATCAGAAAAGCAAAGAACAAGGCGATGGGATATTTTTTTAGCCATTTCCTGCTACCAAAGGAAGGGGGAACCCTCATTTACTAGTAGGGGCATGTGACGATTCAGGACCATTCGTCCCTTCTCCCCAGAGGGGAGCCACCCCCTTTGAGGCTATGGAGATGAGCGCGCGCAGCAAGACTTTTCCTAGGGATATGGGCAAGCGGGACCGCATTGGGAGTGACTGCCCTCTCGGGGACAAGCACTCCCATTACTGCAATGAACTCTGTCCAGAAGACATTATCTGCCTATATGGGAATTGGAAAGACTGTTACTTCTGTTTTGAAACCACCAAACCATGACATTTCTTCATCCTCTTAGGCGTCAGGTAATACTGGATCTCCCCTGAACTCCACAGTAAAAGAGCATCAACTGACATCTTTTAATGTTGATACTATTTTGTGTTCATTGAATAGTGATGTTTCTTCAAACTCTTTAGCTTCAGGTAAGGCTGAATTTCACCAGAACTCCACAATCAAAGAGCGGCGACACATGCCTTTTGTTTCAGATGACGTACATAAAAAGATGAGGAACTTTGAATCGAGGAGAGGGGCTCCTACATAGAGGCAAGTCTCTGACGAGAAGACGTCCTGGAGGGGTGGTGCCAGGCTAGACCACAGAGCCAGCGGTGGCATGGAGAGGGAGCAAATTGCTAGCTGGACGCCAGAAGGCTGGAGTCCTGACTGATCGAGAAGCCATGGTCAAGAAAGTAATTGAGATGGACAAGCAACCCTCTTGCCTGATGGCGTGACCACACAGAAATCGTGGCGGCCCTGGTGCCTGGTAACCGACACAGAGGCCAGATTGCAGTGGAGAACCCGGATCCCCGAGCTCCGCACAAGAAGTGCATTGACTGCAGAGACGAGCAGTAGAAGGGAAGCAAATGTTCTCTCGAAAAAGGAACCTCTGTGGGGAGAGGTGTGGAGAGACTATCGAAGCTGGAGGAGCCTCCAAGGTTGCGGCAGCCTGATAAACCCGAACAAAGATAAAGCAAGCCTATCAGAGGGCTATAAGGCTTCAGAGAGCTCTGAGAAACTGGGTGACCTTCGAGGCTGGAAAAGCCACAAACCTTACTACAGCCCAATAAACCCAGACAGAGACAAAGCAAGCCTAGCAGAGGGCCAATAGGCTTCGGAGAGCCTTGAGAAAGTGAAAGACTTTCAAGGATGGGAAAGCCGCAAAGGTTACGGGAGCCTGATATACATGAATAGAGATAACACAAACATAGCAGGGGGGCATTGGACTTTGGAGAGTCTTGAGAAACAGCCTAGTGCTCCAGCCACCTTCTTTCTGTTGTTTACTTCTAAGTAGTAGGGCAAGTTAGATTGCAGGACTTGGACTGTGGACAATTTCTTTTTGGACCCTTGATGAGCACCCTTATTTTAGATGGTTAGGCAGGGAACTCCCCTAATAGCAATAAGGATAGATAGGTGTTTTTTTATTTTATTTAAATAATGCACCACTTAACATGGTACACCTTAGTCCGAGTTCTTTTTCTGGTTTGACACCACTGCTTTGGCTCCTGAGCGCGTTGGGAAAGCTGGTTTTCCCTCTCGCAGGATTTCAGTGTAGAGCTCTTCCGCGCTCTTGTGGCCTGAGTGTTATAGTAGGCGCTGTTGCAGCAGGCACCTTCTGTAGCTACATGGCCAACTCCTCCAACTCAAGTCATGCTTTGGGCCTGCAGATTAAGTCACCAGATGACTGGGTAGACTGTACACAGTGTCCCCCATCTCTCCCTCCAGGCTATGCACCTTTTGGGCCAGTTCCTGAAGGGTTGGTGGTTTCTGGCTCCATTCCCAGAGTTGCATCAGCAGCAACAATTTTGCTCTGCATATAACCTGTTGCAACCTGATCAGGTTCAGACTGTTCAGCTCAATTTCCTTCTGCTGGAAAGCTAGCTGGAGAATTGGTTCAGTTCTAGCTAAGTATTCTGAGAGTCTAGCCCCAGGCTAGAGGCAGGTGGAGTAATATTTCACTATCAGCTCTGTGCCACATTCTGTAGCTCCAAAGACTCAGCAAATACATGATGTGCTCCACAGTGGGGTCTCGATGTGTGGCACAGAGCACCTGGATGACTGTCAGTACAGGACCTTACAGACTGTCAATCACTTGTCAGCGCCCATCCTTGCAACAGGGCACACCGCTGAAGTAAGCAGTCCCAGGCCATGACTGAGAATGTTGCATATCCGCTTTACTGGCAACGGTGCACCACATTGATGTAACCAAAGCAGGATAAACCAGGTATTGGGTTGTTTAGAGACAACACAGGGTGCTAGCTCAGCCCTTAGAAGTGAGTGTTGGGCTACAACTGATTAAACGGTACTCCACTTGTGCCTTCCTTAACGTTTTCCTTTTGTTTATTTGAAGGGTCCCTTACGCAGCACACGCACAGGAGTATTCTTCACTTGGATTCAGCCTGGAGGGTTTGTGGGGGGAGGGGTCCCAGGCTGTACCATCACCAGATAAACAAAACATATGCCTAATATAGAAACCCCTCTTTTAATGAGGGCAGGAGAAGTTACATATGAATATTGTTCTCACTGGCTCATAATCAACTGGACTGAAAAAACAGAAGTTAATACCGTTATCACCTGTATTTTCACTTACCTCCAAATTCGTAATAAAGCCCCAAGTCACATTAGTCACATTAGTCAATTGATGAACATAAACATCATCCCCAACCTCTCCTTCCTGGTAGGCGATCTTGTTCCAAAAACTCTTTGTTGGAAAAATGTATAATCATTAATAAAGATGTCCCTCCTCTTCACAATATAAGCATGGGAGGTGCACAGCAGCATGAGACTTAAGGATTTAAAAAACAGATATCCTCTATGATGCACCTCTGTGGAGTTGCTGCTGCCTTTTATATGTCCACCCTTTATACATTCCCCCCACAAACCTGTAGACAATGTCAGAAGTATATACATCATATTTCAATCTGATGTGTCATTCAGTCCTCAAATGATGGCACTGACTAAATCACTTTCAAATAGACTTGGTGAAGAAAGCACTCCTATTCCTTTATCTCTGCCAATGTAACCCAGGCACCAGTACTTTCAAAAGCAAGGAGTGTAATACCAGTAGATCAGCTTCTTTACAAAGAAAACGCCAAAAAAACCTGGAAAGCAATCAAAATGGAGCCTCCCGGCTGACCCTCTCCCTAAACAAATTCCATCAAACCTTCAAGGCTCGTCCAACCCTGCACAGAAGTGCATTTAATCCAAGTAGGTATAAATCATTGGGATAGATTCCTTGCACATTGGCCTGAAATACCTCACCAACAGTTTCTGCCTGGAATCTGCACTTTACACACAAACAGGC
Source organism: Ambystoma mexicanum (assembly GCF_040938575.1). Taxonomy (NCBI): domain Eukaryota; kingdom Metazoa; phylum Chordata; class Amphibia; order Caudata; family Ambystomatidae; genus Ambystoma; species Ambystoma mexicanum. Next base: position 1,342,298,364 of record NC_090921.1, read on the forward strand.
TCATCAAACTTTTTTAACAGATGATGAAGTTGAGGGAAAACTAATGTTGTCAAAGGCCCAAAAACAGTGAAGTTAGCTTCCACTTGAACTAAGAGTTAAAAGCATCACATTGCAGGTAATTTTTAGTTTTGGCTATAAAGTGGTGCTGAAAACGCTACCTATAAAGCTGAAACTAGTGTTATTAAAATAAGAGCTTTAACATGAGAGCTTGAAATAGGGGCTTTGAATGTAGGTTACTTGAGGATGGATTTATGTAGTTTGGCTATGTGTCCCACCCATTTAACGCCTATTGCTAAGTGAAATCTATAGGATTTTCCTCCCATTCCCACCCATTTTCCATCTAACCATACCTCTTTTTGCACTCTTTGGCTGAATTTCTACTGTGTGGTGAATTTGTCAGTCATTTTTACTTCCAAATTGGTGGCCACCATCTATTAATGTTATTTAAAAGATATTTGGCTTGATTGATGCTTTCAAATATATTTACTGCAGCTTTCAAGTTATGTTACACATTTTACAGTATTTTTTATTAAAAATAAACAAGGTAGTGTTATAGTATGTTTTGGCTTAAAATGGCACTGGAAATTTACATCTAGTGACTTGAGGTGGGATTGGTCCAGTGTTTTTGATGTAAGGAGCACCCGATTGGCTGTGCAGTGTGTGTTTGTTTCTAGGGGTAAGCCATTTTATTTCTAGTTTTGATTAAGGTTGTAAAACTTGCTACAGCAATGTGCCTTTTGGGTAATGGTTGTTTTGTCAATTTGTTGATCCATCGGGGTGCAAGCTGCCTCTTTTTAAACTGTTGGTGATGAGAAGTACCGCTGGAGTGGGACACCGAGAGCAACGGCAACTGAGGTGAACATTGCTTTAATGGGGATGTGGCCAACAGCGGCGCAAGCCCATATTTCACGCCTGCTCTTGGTTCCGGAACACAAACACATGTGCGCTGTGCAAGGGGCTTCTTTGTCCTGTAATTGGATAGACTCTGATCGTCTCACACCAAACGCTCTTTCGTCCCCAAAGCAATGTTGCTATTGTTATTACAGGGCTTGATTGTCCCTTTTCAAATTATGTCTGAGTCAGCCCTGTCTGTGTCCTGCGGGTTGACAGATATCCAGGACAAATGCTGAACTAATTGTAATTGTTCTTTTATAACAAGCGTGGGATTCAAACCTGTTTTGTCCCTGAGCTAACTTCCCTCACCAACTAATCATTGAGCTTGCTTACAAGGGTTTCCGACACAACATTCCTGTTTTGCGTTGGTGATGATGGACGCAACGGGGCATTTGCTGCTGGCTCTGCTGCCACTGGGACTGTATCGAGCTTTTGCAGTGAATGCTGTGTTTGCCACGTCCAACAACGACTCTGCGTTTGTTTGCAGGTATTAAATATAAACAGTGGGGGGCACAGCGTGCTTTGAAAATCTGTGCAGGGTGGGGGAGTGGATTGAAACATCATTTGTGCTCGGACTATCAGATGTGGCCAACAGTGGCGCAACTGCTTTCACACCTAAAAAAGATTAAAAACATTATTGTCCCACTCCTGTCATTCCTACAGCCAGTCATGGCTGTCAGTGCTTTTATTTCAGCTAGGCTTACTTATGGTAACAGTATATGCCTGGATCTTTCTGCTAAACCTTTTCATTGTGGATAAAGTTCCTCCTGCTTCTAAGCACCAGACAGGGGATCAAACTCACATTGCACAGCATCATGTTGCTCCCAATGTGTGTGTATTGGCCCAGAGCTAGCATTTCCAAGAACATCCTGCTAAAAGTATAACTTTGAAGGGATTGTGTCCTCTCACATATTCCTTATCTTTGATATTTCCAATATCCAGCTTTGCTGCTTTGGAATTTCTTTTTCAGCAGGGGGCGCTCTGCGTCAATGCCTGTCGACTCGATGTCCCTCGGAGGCCTCCGTCTTGATGTCAACGTCACCAAAAGTATATGTAGCATGCGCAGCGCCCATTGGCTTCAGTTCCGTTTTTCCACGCTTACTCTTCCGATATGGTACGCTTTGTTCCTTTGGAGGAAAAACTTCAAAATTTCTTTGAGTAGATTCTTTAATTCTTCGAGTGAATTTGTGAAGAATGGCTTCGTCTTCGACGTCTTCCACTCCCAAGTCGGGTTTCAAGAAATGCTGTGACTGCGGTGCGAAGATACCCATTACAGACCCCCCCATAGGATCTATCTATGGTGTCTGGGGTTGACTCATCCGTCATTGGAGTGTGAGGACTGCCTGTCCATGACGTTGAAAGCCCTGAGAGAGCATAGAGGGAAGCTTGCGGCAGGTAGGACCCAAAAATTGCCTTCGACTCCATCGCAAAAACAAAAAACTTCGGACAAGTCGAGAATGGGTTCTCCTCGTCGCAAAAAGAACAGACAATCCCGATCACGTAGTGGTTAACACCACTCGTCATCATCTAGCTATGGAAAGAAACGGCGCCATAGAGCGCCATCTTCCTCGTCTACCAGTTCCTCACCGGAACGGGTCGTTTGCCTGACTAAATCTGCCTCAACGGCCCAGTGGGAAGAGTTTAGATAAAAAATGTTAAAGGTGTTCGAGAACGCAGCCTTGTCCCCCTCGACTATACCCAAAAGCCATGCTCCGGTCGAAAGACCTCATGAGCACAAAAGCTGTGCGTCTCTGGATCCGGTGGGCAAGACTCCTCGAGAGTGGTCGAAGTATCCCTCAAGTCGAGGAAAAGTCCCCTTGAGGACTGAGGCGTTGACGTCATTGACGCTGAAAGACTCGACATCAACACCATCAGGGTCGAAAGGTGCGTCATCGATGCCATCAGTGCCGATAACTTATGAGAAGCCATCTACGCTTCGAGCGTCAACCTCCTTGATGCCACATGTGTCGAAGACATCGACGCAACCTTCGAAGCCGTCGACGTCGACATCCTCCACGATTTTGGCTCCTTTGACCAATAATATAATGACATCTACTACAATGGAGAAGATATATACTCCTTTGCCCAGATCTGACTATTTCAAGTGCCTCTCCTCGATTTATGAGAATGCAGAGGAATCTTCTGATGAATCCAGTCCTTTTGGTTTACAGTATGGTACACCATCAGTGCCTGAGGCATTCATTTCAGATGATTCTAGAATTAAAAACTTAAAAGAATGCATGCATGATGCCAGTGGGTTAGACATCTCACCAGAGGTTGAGTTCAGCAGGGCAGACCCAGGTGACCATGCAGAAGTGACATACAGGCAGTTAATGTCAAGAGTTATGGAGTATATGGGTTGGTTGAGACCAACTCTGTCTTTGAGCAAGACGATTTAACTGACATTTTGGACAGGGGACCACAAGAGGACCCAATTTTGCCTTTCCATCAAGCCTTACAAAGGTGTGTGGCTACCATCTGGGAGGCACTTGAGGTTATTCCAGCTGTCAACAAGAAGATAACTTCAAAATACAGAGTTTCAAGTTCTGATTCATTTTACTTGTCCAAACACCCAACACCAGAGAGTCTGGTGCTTCAAGCTGCCACCTCCACCAGTAGGCAGAATGCCTATCAGACAATCCCTCCGGATAGGGATGAGGAGCATTACAACGCCCTAGCCAAAAAAGTTTTTTTCGGCTAGGAGTATGGTTGGAAATCCGCTAATGCTACGTACATGTTAGCAAGGTTTACTCACACCCTTTGGGAGTGTATTTCCATGGCGGCTGACTGTATCCCCGAAGGGGAAGAGCGAGACGGATTTTTAAATATTGTCAAGGATGGGAAAGATGCGATGTGCCAATCTCTCCAGACTAGTCTCGACTCTGCTGTCAGTATCAGCAGAGCTATGGCAGCAAGGGCAGTGATGCGCAGGTTTGACTGTTTGAGAAAGTCAGGATTTGCCCCAGACATAAAATCCAGACTTCTCAACATGCCCTTTGACAGCACTCATTCATTCGGAGGCAAAGCTGATGAGAGTTTGGAGAAGCTGCAAACTTTTAAGGCAGCAGCCAAATCCCTTAGTGCTGCAATCAGACAACCTCCAAACCACCCCAGTGGTATACCCCGGAGGGGTAGGTCCTTTCGTCACTATTCCACATTTGGTAGGGGCAGAGGGCAGCCAGCTCGAGGAGGACAAAGAAGATTTCTCCGCAGTGGATGGGGAAGAACTACAAAAACCGCAACAGCAGCGGCTGCCTTTCCTTCAGCCACTGCGTCAGCCACCCCAAAACCTCTCTGAGGACTTGATTCACAAGACTGCAGTGGGAGGCAGACTGTCTGCATCTGACAGAATGGCAGGCTATTACTTCAGATGCATGGGCATTGGAAACAGTCGCCCAAGTTTACTGCCTACCTTTTCTGCAAAAACCTCAGAGTCATGCACCGGGTAACAGCTCTTTGAATGTTCCAGACCTGCTCCTTATGCAGGAGATACTAACCGGTATCTAGTCTAGCCATCGATTATTCTTTCATCGAATTGAAATCCAACGAAATGTAGTCATTGAAAGCCATTTCCATCACAATGCATTTTCATTTATTACATTTTGTTGAATTTCGTTTAGGGTTAGGGTTAGGGTTGGGTTAGGGGGGTGCCTTTTGGGGTTGGGGGTTGGGGAGGAAACCCCCCCCCCAATAAACAATAAATGCTACAATGTTACATGAAGCTGGCCAGTGCCAAAATACTTTAAAGATTTCAGCACTGGACAGCTCCATGTAACGTTTTAACGTGAAGCATGTTTCATCGAATTCCTATATTCGATGGACATGTTTAAATGGATATGTACTTTGTAATGCAGTAGATAGCATTTCAATTAATTTATTTTTGGTGCTTTTCATTCGATACATTTCTTTTTAGATGGATAGGCTATAAACCATACTAACCCTGCTAGAGAAAGGTGCTATGGAACCAGTACCTGTAACAGAGAGGAACAAGCGTTGGTACTCCCCATATTTTCTAATCTCCAAAAAGGACAGAGGATTGAGACCCATCTTGGACTTAAGAGACTTGAACAAGTTCCTCAGGAAGGATCCATACTGATATGAGGACGCTCAGCCTTCACGCAAGGCTTCTCAGAGGCTGAGATACAAGGATTGCGATCTCCCGGACAACGTGATGGATATTTTGCTTTTGGCCAGAAGGCCAGCAACTAAATATTTGTACCGCTGCCTTTGGAATAAGTTCTACAGCTGGTGTAGAGATAACAAAGTTGACCCATTTACATGTAATACACTGATGGTGTTATCCTTTTTGTTACATCTGGAAAATCTGGGACTCCAGATTGGTACCATCAAGGGATACTTAGTGGCGCTTTTGATTTTTAAGCACACTTCAGAAGTTTCTTAGTTTAAGATACCTTTTAATAGTACTGTTTTTTAAAGGGTCTGACAAATGTTTTCCCTCCAGTCCCTTTTCAAGTCCCAGTTTGGGATCTCAACTTAATGTTGAGGTTTATGATGGGGGCTCCTTTCGAGCCATTACACTCCTGTCCTTTTAGGCTACTAACCCTAAAAGCCATCTTTTTAGTAGCAATTACATCTGCCCGAAGGGTGAGTGAGCTACAGGCTTTATCCTGCAAGCCTCCTTACACTGTCCTTTACAAAGATAAAGTGGTGCTGAAGGTGAAACCCACTTTTCTACCCAAAATTGTCTGAGTTTCATCTCACACAAAAGATAACTTTACCATCTTTTTACCCTCCTCCACATCCTGAGAACGAAGAGAGAGACTTCACAGGCTTGACCCGAAACGTGCAGTGAGCTTTTACATATCGAGAATGACACAGTTAAGACAGGATGACCAATTATTCATGGGCTATTCAGGTCACTAATGGGGTATGGCTATTACCAAACAAACACTATCCAGATGGATTATATTGCCAATATCAGAATGCTACAAACTGGCGGGCGGGAAAAGATCCTCCAGAAGGCCTACGGGTTCATTCGACCAGAGGCATGGCAACTTCCTCTGCTTTACAGAGGGGAGTACCAATAAAAAAAATATGTGTGACTGCCACATGGTCGTCTGTATACACCTTCACTAAACATTATAGTTTAGACTCTTCCTCAGGTCAGAAAACTGCATTTGGCAAAGCAGTGTTGCATTCTGTGCACACACATCCATGAAAACTATTCTAATGTCATATAAATTCTGACTCCCACCTCCAAATACTGTAAACCGCTTTGGGACTGTATCAAAGATAAGGAATACGTGGGAGGACACAGTCCATTAGAAGTCCAATTAACTTAACCTTGGTAACGTTCTTTCGACTGGATGTTCCTACCACGTATTCCTTATCGCCTCTCCCAACCTGCCCCGCAGTAGAATTTCCCTTGCAGTTACAGTCTACCCTCTTTCAGGAGGAGTAAACGTCAGGTATAAGATAAATCCTTCACTGGTAAAAACGGAACTGAAGCCAAAGGGCACTGCGCGTGCTACATATGCCTTTGGTGACGTCGAAACTGAGACGGAGGCCTCCGAGGGACATTGAGTCGACAGGCATAGACGCACAGAACCCCCTGCTGAAATGTCTTTTCCGGAGCAGCAAAGCTGGATATTAGAAATATCAAAGATAAGGAATACATGGGAGCAACATCCAGTCGAAAGAACGTTACCAGGGGTAAGTAACTTGTTCTTCTCTGGGTTCCAGAATGCGGTTGTAAGTTTGCTGCTTAGACTCTGCAAACTTGGCTTCATTTCAGCTAGTCTCGCAACAGCAAGTTCTTTTCAAATGCGTGTGTCTAATTCACAAAGTGATGTATGGCCATAAACAGATTCCCTTCCCCAAAGGATCCACCAGTGACACCCTACATTGTGACTTGACTCACAAGCATCTGGTCTGCTTATTATCCCAGGGTATAGGAAAGAAAGAGTTGGCAGCCTCTCCTTTGCTGTTTGGGATACTAAGATCTGGAATGACGTTCAAGACCCTTCTTTTCAAACATGCATTCTAATGCACTTCCGCAAGCTTCTAGAACCATGGATAATACGCATAACCAACCTTTTAGTTAGGTTGCTATAGAGCCAAGATGACCAAGTGGTGAATACATGTGTTATCCAAGTGAAAAATGTCTTGTATAGTGACTCACTTGACCAATCGGCTGTTCTCATGATGTCTTCCAGTCGAGCGCCCACATTAAATGCCTTAGACGCCATCGCTCCCCTTGCTCAATGAGCGCCATAACATGCAATATCAATTCCTGCCTGGCTCATGACCCATCTCATCCATCTCGCTAGAGTACCCGAAATTACGGTCCCAAAGGGTTTCCTCAATGCAATGAATAATTGTGATGTCCCTGCAGGTGTAATGCCCTTTATCATGTTATTATATGCCTGTAAGCCCTTTACCGGTTATAAGGTCGGTTGAACTGGGAATGAAACATACTCTATTGTTCTCAGATTTGTCTTTGATGTATAGAATGTTACCCCTGTGGGTGTGAAAGATTTCCTATCGATGTCTTGTGCTCTCACGTCTGATTCTCGTTTACATGACAGTAAACATAATACCATTGTCAATTTTTCCGCTAACTCCTTCCAAGACAACTCATTGTTGTCAGGCCATGATGAAAACATCTTTAACACTCTATCCACATCCCACAACTGGTCATATTTCACTTCAGGAGGTCTGATCAACCTGACTCCCTTTAATAGTCTACATATCAGTGGGTGTTCCCCTTGCATACCTTCAACCTGTATGTGTCCCTCTGAAATCGCTGAGCGGGCTGTATTAATGGTCCTGTATGCTCCACCCTGCCATCTGGGCTTATACATTTGCTACATGCACTACATCTGTTCTAACCGGATGTACAGTCACCTCCATACACCAGCTACTGCAGTTCGCCCATGCTGCCCTGTATGCCTTCCTGGTTCCCGGAGCCAGGATTCCTCAATGATGTGTCCAGCCTTAACTCGTAATACCGGCCTAACCCAGGATCCCCTGAGATCGCCCACGCGATGAGGTTGAGGTTGCCCGATCCCACTAGAGGATGACTGTCCCACGCTGGGTCCTGAATGATTGTTTCAATCATCGGCAGTGCAATCGGGTTGTCGTGCACCATCTCTAACAGGTCTGGGAACCATGCCTGTCCCCTCGATGCCGGCGTTATCAAGATTATCGACACCCGTTGCCTCCTCAATTGTGCTAGAGTTCTCGCTATTGTAAAGAATGGCAGGAATGCATACTCCAGAAATGGGCCCCAGTTCTGTAGAAAGGCATCCGTCACCTGTGCCCCAGGGTCTTGTCTCCAGCTGGAAAACCGAGGCAACTGTCTGTTCAGCCTTGATGCAAATCATATAGGTCCCTCTGTGGAATCAGAAAAAATACAATATTACGGCTGTTACACCAAGCAAAGGAAAATGCACCGACACAGGCTTATAAAGATTCCCAGAATCTTTATTACAAAACTGAACAGTATTCAACAAAGTACACAAATAGCTATTTGGCTGTCAATACATCACAGAGACCACCAGCAGGGTTCAATGTGAGCAGTGAACAGAATTTGCTAGCTGGACATCGACGTATTTATACAATTTGTAAAAATGATGGCCAGCCTCTTACAAGTTAATAATACATTTTCCAGGTTCACTTTCCTAATTTACATATCTCGTGCATGCGGTTTTACTTTTGAATACATTTACTAACACACTCTATTTTTCTTTAATTTAACGTTACACTCTTTACGTATCGTTTTAATACAGATCAAACAAATGTTTCGCATATCGTATTTGGATAGCATTACTGTTCTTGTATACTTGTAGTTTAACATTGCTGATTCAAGTAATCCCCTGCTCCCGAGGTCAACAAAGGACAAGGTCTACATGACCCTAACATGTAGCCTGAAGGCAGGTTGGACATTAACTCTCCTACAGAGGTTGAAGAGGTTAAGGAAAGAACAAGAGCACACGAGACGGCCATTTTAGATTACAGGGTGACTTTGTACAAAACCCCAAAATGGTGGTTCTAACCTAAAATGGAGGCTTGATTCAAGATGGCGGCTTACATCAATTTCTAAGGTCAAGACCTTGCCGTAGAGAGTTATTCGTGTACAATTTTAAGCAACTTGGCGTAGGCCAATATACATACAATCGTTACAGTAGGAGGCATAATTTAATATCCAGTTTGACAAACCCTCCTTTTGGCCTATGCCAAGTGCTAACACTACTTCTGATCTCCTTGCAAGTAACTCCATATGTCATCGTCCATACACCCTGAATCATTGTCTGACATATCTATTGCCATTAGATCTGACACCAGAGTTTCTTTTTACACATACTCTTTGGAAACCTTATCTGGGGCATATATTTTATGCCCTAATATACTTGTTGCTTGCGCGCAACATCCCCCTAATACTGAGCATATACCAGGGAGACACTGTATACAACAGCAAAGAAACAGAAAACTTCCCAAGATAATCAGCAGGACCGAGAACAACTTCCATCCCCATGACCGTAGGAGCTCCCAAAACCATGCACCAAGTTCCCAGTTTCCTTCAGGAACATGTACTTCTGAACTAAGAACATGTAGATTTTGGATAGCCCTAAAGATCGTTGGAGAGGAGTCTGGTACGTAAACGCAGCAAGCGGACCCCACTAATTTACATACTCCTCCACGCTCGGCCAGAATGACATCTAATGCCATCCGGTTCTGAAGAGCCACTAATCTTATCGCTCTCTGCTCTAACGTCATATTATAGAGTATGTCAGTGGTCCGGTTGATGGTTCTCTCCAATACTCTCGCTAGTCCCCTGATATCTTCTGAATTCATAATTTGCCCAAAAAATGGCACAAAGGATTTTATAATGTCCCCTAGAGTTTGCGCTAGAGTATCCCTTTTCACACCTCGTCGTGGACGAGTCTTTGACATTTCTACAGTACTGGCAATAAATACCCCAGGTAACAGAATCCCTAGATAACAGGTTCCTTGCCAATCCCTGGGCAACCATGGAAATGCCACATTACCGCAAACAAAATAGACAGGTTCGCCTACATACAGAGGTCTGTTTTCACTAGTCAAATTCGCAACGTTGGCGCACTTTCTAAAATTACCCATTGACCATGTTCCATTCCTCTGTATGCAGAAGGATACTGAATCGGGGCTCTGGTTAACAGAATAAGATGGAGGCGTGGCATCCTTATTGCCTATAGGAGCCATTTTGTAAGAGATTAAAGACTGAAAGGGACGAGACAATCTATCAGAGGGCCTAACGGAAGCAACGTTTGGCTTACTTCTATTTGCAAAAAGCAAGCATCCCAGGGGCATCAAAACATTCTTCTCAAAGTTATTTAAATTTGTACCATCAAAGTTCCCTGAGATGCTGTCATTCCATCGACCAAAAAATAGTGCTCTAAGAGAAGCGTAACAGGCAGTTGTCAAAGGTAAGGGATAAATATGCCAACGTAGCCCCTTATCCCCATGTTGCGGTAGATGTGAGCAGATCCAGCAATTGGTCTTATTAAAAATTGCATGAGTGGCATTCATTATTAACAAAAGAGTGTTATTCTGATAGTTCCGTCTATGCAAAGAATATCTAGGTGACAAAGTATGCAATTGCATGGAAGGAGTGGGAATAACAGATACATTTTCAATAGGTAAAAAGTCCTGTAACGGATATGCTTCCTCCAGATACCATAACCCAAACCCAATAGTTACTAAAAATCCAGTAATTATCACAAAAAGGCAACAATACACTTTTGGGGTCCACTTACATGCTTGATCATTGTCTCTGCTAGTCAAATGTTTATCTAAATGTTCGGTACGAGCGGTAGCGGGTGCAGGCATTGTCGTCTTTAACCGAAAAAAACACCAATTGTTCGTTTGCTGGCGACTCCAGTCGCGCGTCTTCTTAATGTCTTTCCCACAGCCCTTAGCCAACAGAATCTTCCCGTACAGTCGGGTCAAAAGGCAAGACCTCAAATGATTTTCTCAATCGCACAGTCAGACCTTGCTGTATGTTTACTTCCTTGGGCGCAAATTATATTTTGCAGTTTCTGGTGAGGACAAAGTGTCGTCAATTCCTACTGGAAGTGGCGAATGGACGGAAATGTGTCATGATGCCTACCCCCGGAGCACCAGGCCAGGCCCAGCAACCCCGGGATCAGGCATCACGCCCCCGGGTAAAAGCCCAGCGGCCCTTTATAGGGGCTCTTTGGACTCTGTCCTGGCGCCAACGGCGCCAGGCTCATGTTGGACATCAGTCCTGGCGCCATATGCGCCAGGCTCATAAGGGGAAGTGTTTGGTGCACTTACCTGAAGCAGACCATGCTGCACACTCACCTGATGCAGACCATGCTGCATGAAGAACCAAGCCAAATGAGGCTTAGGAGGGACTATTTTTTTGAAAGAACTATTTTGTTACTTGGGTGGGGCTGTGGAAGAATACTCACCTGGAACTTCTTCCAAGGCTATTTAAGCCACGCCCGGACAGCCACACGTGCTTCGCGTTGTTCTGCATCCCAGCAGCTGAACGCTCACCGTGTCTACTCCTGCTCCTGGACTCCAGCCACGCCCGCCTCGAACCTGGAACACCTGTAAGGAAAGAAGAGCAGAGAAAGGTGAAAACCAAGAACTTATTTAACCTTCTTACCTGCATCCGGAATCTTCACGCCAGCATTCCTGAAGGAAGACTTCCATTTAAAAGCACCGCGTTGCTCGCTGCAGCGCCGCGCTTCACTCACCTGTTCCCGAGACGCCGCCCGGCTCCATCGCGGCTCTCAGCACCGGTCGCTACATCTCTGCACCTAGGGGAGAGAAGAAGAGACAAAAGGTGAGCAAGGGAACACAAGAGGAAAGCCGAATTTTCAGCCATATTACTTACCGGCTTTTCTTGGTGAACCATTCCATATCTCGGGTCGGCGCCGCATCTTTGGCAGGTACCGCACCCCGGCCCCTATGGGGAAAGGACAAAAGACATTACTGGGGAATTATAAAGACATTTAGAAGGGTCGCCCTCATCACTAACTCACCTGATTTTACCACCGGCAATTTAACCCCTCAACACATCGCCTTTGTTCTGCACCTGAAATAAAGGACAGATCACAGGTTAGGAAAAAACAACATAAAATGAGGCTCACACTTGAACTTTTGCATCTTCATACTTACGGCGTATCGCTCAGAAAAGTCAAATGTATTTGCCAGCGCCATTCTGAAAACCAGTGAAGTAACTGGACGAACGCGCGCCCCTGCACCAGAAGCAGGATGGAGAGTTCATCCTTCCAAAGCATAAGGTGAGCTTAAACCGGGGTTTTGGAGGAAGTCAGAGAAGAACGAAGGGGGAAGGGGGGGAGCAAGCACACTATTCAGCAGACAGTTAATCCCCTTTCTCATCTGCAGAAGGATATTCCTACGGACCAGACAAGCAAGATTTGGGGGTCCTGTTCAATCGGTGGTCCGAATTCTGCGCATCACGCTTGAAGAGGCCACAGCAACCCAGACCAGACCAGCGCCTCTGTGGGAGCCAGGTGAGCGTTACAGAACGCGAAGCCTTCCTACAAATTCCCACCCAGGCGCTATGGAAACTTCTGAGACTGACCAGTTGGCCCAACTACTGGGGGAATTATGGGCCGAAGTACACGCCGCTCGTCAAGAGACTAATGCTCTCAGGAGGGAAGTGATTGTAACAAAGGAAAGAGCTGATGACCTGGCTAGACAGCTTTTGTAAGGTCAAGCTGGACAAACTCCTTTACCCGGTTCTGGAGGGAACCCCGCTCCTATGCTTTCCAGTAACCCGGTGCAGATTAATCTACCTGGAAACATGCCGCTGGCCCCACCCGAACGCTTTGCTGGGGACCCCAAACGATTCGCTGTATTCATGAATCAGTGTCGTTTGCATTTCCTGTGCAGACCTGGGGCCTTCCCTAATGACCAGACCAAGGTAGCCTTTGTATTGTCATATCTCAGCGGCAGTGCTGCCGATTGGTCAGTTCCACTGGTAACTCAAGATGACCCGATTCTTCGTGATTTTCACGGATTTCAAGCAAGCATGGAAAGGTTATTTGCTCGTCACTCCCAGGGGCAGGCTCTAGATGACGAACTTCTATCTCTGCGACAGGGCAATCAAGACCTCCTTTCCTACATTGCAACCTTTAATAGACTAATTGTGGAAACTGGGTGGCCAGAGGATAAAAGAATCACGTTATTTTATCGAGGTCTACGCGGAGAACTTAAAGATGTCCTGGCCCAAGTTGTAAATCCGCCCCAAGAATGCTCAGAATATATAGACTTAGTGGTCCAATTGGATCACAGACTGCAAAACAGAAAAGCAGATCGGTCCAAGTTTGAGACCCGGGTGTTAGTCAAGACCCACGCTAACCTCAAGGGGGCTGAAGCCTCTGAGCCAATGCAAATCGGAGGAGTTAAAGGACCTTTAACTCAAAAGGAACGTGAAAGAAGATGGCAGATGCACTTATGTCTTTATTATGGATCCTCTGGACACTTTCTACGAGATTGCCCGGCAAGGCCGCCCAGGAAGGTGGTAGGAGCCGCTGATAAAATCCATGAAACCTCTGTATCGGGAAACGACCCCGCCCGACAAGCGTAGGGGTCCGCTTGCCGAGCTTGAAAACGAACTCTCAGACCTCGCATTTCATTGTGCCAATGGTCCTCGTAGATCCAGAACAGCCTAAGCGGTTGCATGCAATAAAGGCATACATCGATAGTGGGGCTATAGGAAACTACGTGGATCGTGAATTGGTCTCCAGGATTAATCTCCCTCTGCGTCCTAAAACCAGCAAAGATGTCATCACCACAGTTGATGGAACCGAAATTGCCTCGGGACCGGTAACACATTCCACAGCTGAGGTGACACTTGTAGGTCCGGACGGCCATCGGGAGGCAGTTGTGTTTGATGTAATCAAGGCTCCACAGTTTCAGGCTATTCTTGGAATCCCTTGGTTAGAGACACATAATCCTCGAATTGATTGGCGAGCGAAGAGAATAACCTTTCCGGAGTGTGCACGAACCTGCTACCCAGAAAATCTGAAGATCAGTCTAGCATCAGTAACCTCTGTCTCCATGCAACTACCTCCGGAATACCAAGACTTTCAGGACGTCTTCCAAAAGGAACAGGCCAACACGTTACCTCCTCACAGATCGTACGATTGCCAAATCGATCTGGTGCCTGGTGCACAACCCCCTTGTAGCAGGATTTATGCCCTTACTGAGCCGGAGAATCTGCATTTGAGACAATATTTAGATCAATACCTAGCCAATGGTTTCATTCGCCCGTCAAAGTCTCCGGCATCCTCGGCTTTGTTCTTCGTGCCAAAAAAAGAAGGCGACCTTAGAACTTGTATCGATTACCGCGCATTGAACCAGATAACTGTTAAAAATCGTTACCCTCTGCCTTTGATCCCTGAACTCCTTGACCAGGTGAAGGACGCTTGCATATACACCAAGTTAGATCTCCAGGGGGCTTATCATCTGGTACGAGTAAAAGAAGGCGACGAATGGAAAACGGCCTTCCGTACAAAATATGGACTATTCGAATACCAGGTGATGCCTTTCGGGTTGTGCAACGCGCCTGCTGCCTTCCAATTCTTCATGAACGATGTCCTTCGGGAACTCATCGATGTCTGTGTTGTCGTGTATATCGATGACATTCTGGTGTACTCCTCTTCGGAATCAGATCACAGAAAACATGTCAGGGCCGTCCTTGAGAAATTGCGCCAGCACAAACTCTTTGCAAAGCTGGAAAAATGTGTTTTCCATACCACCGAGGTTGAGTTTCTTGGATTCATCCTGACACCTAAAGGGGTCCGAATGGACTCACGGAAAGTGGATGCCATCCTCAAATGGCCATCACCTAGTTCGGTGAAAGGTGTCCAAAGCATGCTTGGTTTTGCCAATTTTTATCGCAGGTTTATCCCGGAATTTTCACGGGTGGTGCAACCCATCACTGCACTGTTGCGGAAGAATAAACGTTTTGAATGGACCGAGGAAGCTGAACAGGCCTTCCAGGAATTAAAAGCTACATTTACGTCCGCACCTATTTTGAAACAACCGCGTCCTGATCTCCCATATATAGTCGAAACCTATGCATCCAGCTTAGCCATGGGAGCTGTCCTGTCTCAGGGAGACCCCGAAACCAACCAACTGCACCCCGTAGCATTTTGGTCCAGAAAGTTCTCGCCGCCGGAGATAAATTATGCAATCACCGATAAGGAATTATTAGCCATTAAGTCCGCCTTTAAGGCTTGGCGGCATTATCTTCTTGGCGCCAGGCATACCATCACCGTGATCACTGATCACCGAAATTTACAATATTTAAAAACTGCCAAGGCTCAGTCTTCACGACAGCTCCGATGGGCTTTATTCTTTGCTGAGTTCGATTTTGTAATCACTTACCGTCCCGGCTGTAAGAATGGCAAAGCGGACGCGCTATCTCGAATTGGAATGGGAGAAATGGACACAAACTCAGAACCTGTGCCGATAATTCCCGAACAAAGAATCTTGGGGATAACCACTTTACAAACCCTTGAAGACATTCAAGCATGGGTAAAACTATTCCTGGACTCTTCAGCCTTGCAGGATTGGATCAAAAGGGGGTCTGACTTTTCAATCAACAATGGCTTACCTTACTTCCAAGGACGTTTATTTTTGCCAGAAAAGGAATTGCAAGAACTGGTTATTTCCTGTCATCACGATACTCTGATGGAAGGACATCCTGGCATTGCCAAAACAGAGGAAAAAATTAAACGACAATTCTGGTGGCCGTCCTGGCGAAAGGATATTAAATGTTTTGTGATGTCCTGTGGAGTTTGCGCCCAAAACAAAGGTCAAAAAACAAAACCCGCCGGTCTTCTTCAACCCTTAGACATTCCACCAGCACCTTGGCACACCTTGTCACTAGATTCTATCACGGACCTGCCCTCTTGTAATGGATACAATACTATTCTGGTTGTGGTGGATTTATTTTCCAAGATGGCCCATTTTATTCCGTTGAAAGGATTACCTTCAGCTTTTGTTCTTGCCAAGGAATTCCTCGGAAATATCATCCGTCTGCATGGATTCCCGTCCATACTAATCTCCGATCGGGGAAGCCAGTTTATTTCTCATTTTTGGAAAAAGTGTTGTCAACTGGCACAAATCGACGTAAGACTCTCAACCAGCCACCACCCACAGACCGATGGTCAGACGGAGAGAACAAACCAGACCCTTGAACAATATCTACAATGTATGTTGCACCAATCGGAGGGTAATTGAAAGGATATTTTATGGGTGGCTGAATATGCATACAATAACTCGATACACTCTGGAACTGGTCAGAGCCCCTTTTATTCCCTATATGGACATCACCCTCGTACTTCAGACTTGGACTCACCTTTGAGCCTCGAAATGCCCGCAGTGGACCATTTGCATTCTACGATTACTCAAGCCTTCAAGGATGCAACTGCACACTTACAACATGCGAAAGGGAAATACAAAAAGAATGCGGATCTGCATCGAAAGGAGGCGCCTCCATACCAAATAGGGGATCAACTATGGTTGGCTACCAAACACTTATCGCTCAAGGGACCTCAGACTTTTAATCCAAGGTATTTAGGCCCTTACTCGATCAAAGCTATAATTAACCCAGTGGCAGTCAAGCTAGATCTACCAGCTAACATGCGGATTCACCCCGTTTTTCATGTGTCGCTTTTGAAACCAGTGCAACCAGGAACCAGATTAATAAAGCCACCAGAACCAATCCAGATAGATGGGGAGCCTGAATTCGAGGTGAAGAACATTTTGGACTCTAAGATCTCAAAATCAAAACTTTTCTATCTAATTGATTGGACGGGGTACGGCCTCAGGAAAGATCTTGGGAACCCAGCGACCACGTACATGCACCTCGGCTAGTAAAAAGGTTCCATCGGAATTTCCCGAACAAACCGAAACCTCCTGAGGGAACGACCTTGGGAGGGGCCTTGTGGGGGAAGTGCTGTCATGATGCCTACCCCCGGAGCACCAGGCCAGGCCCAGCACCCCCGGGAGCAGGCATCACGCCCCCGGGTAAAAGCCCAGCGGCCCTTTATAGGGGCTCTTTGGACTCTGTCCTGGCGCCGGTGGCGCCAGGCTCATGTTGGACATCAGTCCTGGCGCCATAGGCGCCAGGCTCATAAGGGGAAGTGTTTGGTGCACTTACCTGAAGCAGACCATGCTGCACACTCACCTGATGCAGACCATGCTGCATGAAGAACCAAGCCAAATGAGGCTTAGGAGGGACTATTTTTTTGAAGGAACTATTTTGTTACTTGGGTGGGGCTTTGGAAGAATACTCACCTGGAACTTCTTCCAAGGCTATTTAAGCCACGCCCGGACAGCCACACGTGCTTCGCGTTGTTCTGCATCCCAGCAGCTGAACGCTCACCGTGTCTGCTCCTGCACCTGGACTCCAGCCACGCCCGCCTCGAACCTGGAACACCTGTAAGGAAAGAAGAGAAGAGAAAGGTGAAAACCAAGAACTTATTCAACCTTCTTACCTGCATCCGGAATCTTCACGCCAGCATTCCTGAAGGAAGACTTCCATTTAAAAGCACCGCGTTGCTCGCTGCAGCGCCGCGCTTCACTCACCTGTTCCAGAGACGCCGCCCGGCTCCATCGTGGCTCTCAGCACCGGTCGCCACATCTCCGCACCTAGGGGAGAGAAGAAGAGACAAAAGGTGAGCAAGGGAACACAAGAGGAAAGCCGAATTTTCAGCCATATTACTTACCGGCTTTTCTTGGTGAACCATTCCACATCTCGGGTTGGCGCCGCATCTTTGGCAGGTACCGCACCCCGGCCCCTACGGGGAAAGGACAAAAGACATTACTGGGGAATTATAAAGACATTTAGAGGGGTCGCCCTCATCACTAACTCACCTGATTTTACCACCGGCAATTTAACCCCTCAATGCATCGCCTTTGTTCTGCACCTGAAATAAAGGACAGATCACAGGTTAGGAAAAAACAACATAAAAGGAGGCTCACACTTGAACTTTTGCATCTTCATACTTACGGCGTATCGCTCAGAAAAGTCAAGTGGATTTGCCAGCGCCATTCTGAAAACCAGTGAAGTAACTGGACGAACGCGCGCCCCTGCACCAGAAGCAGGATGGAGAGTTCATCCTTCCAAAGCATAAGGTGAGCTTAAACCGGGGGTTTTGGAGGAAGTCAGAGAAGAACGAAGGGGGAAAGGGGGGAGCAAGCACACTATTCAGCAGACAGTTAATCCCCTTTCTCATCTGCAGAAGGATATTCCTTCGGGCCAGACAAGCAAGATTTGGGGGTCCTGTTGAATCGGTGGTCTGAATTCTGCGCATCACGCTTGAAGAGGCCACAGCAACCCAGACCAGACCAGCGCCTCCGTGGGAGCCAGGTGAGCGTTACAAAATGGGATCAGAAAAGGATTGATCCGGAAGTTCCACTGTTGGGGAGTGCGGAGACAAGATAGCCGTTTTGACCGGCCTTGCGGATTCTGAAGCGGTCTCTGATTCTCCCTTGTTGGTTGTTGCTGTTTCAGGTACACTAGTTACAACAGTGGGTATGGATTCTGTGTCTTCTGTATCGTATGGCATGTGTTGTGTGATCCGTGTGGTGTGCGTCGCATGAATCCAGTTTTTACGACCTGCTACCCGCACAACAGTCTGGGTGACTAGCAGGACTTGGTAGGGACCCCTCCACCGAGGTGCAAGGCAAGACGACCTCTCAAAAACCTTTGTGAGGATCCAGTCCCCCGGTCGTAGACTGTGACCAGGACCCTCTTAGCGCACAGGTAATGCCTCTCGCACCTGGTGATAAATTGAAAACAGATTTTTAGTCAACTGTTTACAGTAATCTGAAAGAAGCACATTTTCTATGTCCCGCAATGAGCGACTTTTTGGCATACCCCAAATATTAGCAGGTCTCCTTTTTACCACCTCAAAGAGAGAGATCCCAGTCTTAGTTTGAGGGGTTGTTCTCATCGATAGCAACACGATCGGTAAGGCGTCCGGCCATTTAGCTTGGTGCCAGCACACGTCTTAGCGCATCTGCTTGAATATCTTTTACAGCCTCGATACTTTCACCCAAAGTGCAAACGTTTACAATTTCTTTTACAGCATACATTTCTGAACTGAAATCAGTGGCAGTTTGTTTAGCTATCTGATCGGTGAAAGCATTCCCTTTTCCTACGTCATCTGTAACCTTTTGATGTGCTGAACTTTTTATGATAGCTAACTGAACAGGGAGTGCAAGTGCTGAAAGTAATCGCACTATTAAAGTGCCGTGCTGGATTTTCGTTCCATGCGAGGTCAAGAAACCTCGTTCTTTCCAAAGTCTACCGAAATTGTGGGCCACCCCAAAAGCATACTGACTATCGGTATATATATTCACTGTAAGCCCTTCAGAAAGTTCACAAGCTTGAGTTAACGCTATAATTTCTGCAGCCTGCGCAGAGTTATGCATAATTCTTTTAGTTTCCACAATCGTGCTTAAAGTAGTGGCGGCATAAGCAGCCGTGGATGTACCGTCTGGAAGTTTAAAACAAGAGCCATCACAAAATAGCTCTCCTTTTGGGCTATTCAAAGGCGTGTCTTTCAAATTGATTCTGCCTTTAGTCTCCTGTTCTGTCATATAAAGGCAATCGTGTGACATATCGTCACCATCAAAAGTATTTTGTGAGACAGGTAAAAGTTCAGCTGGATTTAATACACAACACCTCTGAATTTGAATGTGGGGGGCAAACAAGATTAGTTCATATCTTGTCAATCGTGCAGAAGTGAGGTGTTGCGTTTGAGTTCTATTCAATAAAATATCTACAGAGTGAGGTACCATTAGGGTTAACGCATGACCCAGGACCATTCCCTCACTCTGTTTTACAGACGCAGCAGCAACAGCGCGCAAACATCTTGGCAAAGCGCATGCTACAGGATCAAGGGCAGAGGAATAGTAACCGCACGGCCTATTCTTCCCTCCATGCTCCTGCGTTAATACAGCCAAAGCACATCCATCACGTTCATGCACAAACAATACAAAGGCCTTATCATAATTCAGAGTTCCTAAAACTGGCGCTGAACACAGCGCGGATTTGAGCAAATCAAATGCTGTCTGGTGTTCCAAAGTCCATAGCAATGGCAAAGAAATGCCCTTCTTTGTCAAAGCCAGCATTGGTTTAATCGTTAACGAAAAGTTAGGGATCCACAATCTACAATAAGAAGCCATACCTATCAGGGCTCTAACTTCCTTCTGCGTATTTGGGACAGACATGCCAGAAATAGTCTTTATTCGTTCAGGTGTCAACCGTCTTCCCTCCTTTGACAGGAGGTAGCCTAAATAGGCGACCTCCTGACAACAATATTGGAATTTTTTAAGTGAAGCTTTGTGGCCATGTTTCACTAGATGATAAAGCAACAACACGGTGCCTTCTTTACAGGCGCTCTCAGAATCAGCAGCCAAGAGGAGGTCATCTACATACTGTAGTAATGGGCAAGTAGTAGGCAACTCGAGAGTATCGAGCTGCTCTTTCAATGCCCTACTATAAATACTTGGTCTCTCAGTGTACCCTTGTGGTGCACGAGTGAATGTAAACGAGCGTCCACCTAGGGTAAACGCAAACAAATACCTGCTATCCTTGTGTATGGGAATACTGAAAAACGCGTTTTTAAGATCAACAACGCTAAAATGAGTGGCAGAAGCCGGAATCATGGTTAGTATCGTTGTAACATCAGGTACAATAGGAAATTGAGGAGCCACAATTTTATTAATAGCACGTAAATCAATTATAAAACGAAAGGGAATCGCATTATCACCTTTTTTGTATACTGGCAAACTGGGGCTGTTACATATGCTACCCGTAATCTCCTCAATTACTCCACGATGTACAAAATCAGAAACTATACATTTCAAAGCCTGTTCGCCTTCAACTAAGATCTTATATTGCGGGATGCGAGGCAATT
The DNA here is from genome assembly GCF_040938575.1 of Ambystoma mexicanum. NCBI lineage: Eukaryota > Metazoa > Chordata > Amphibia > Caudata > Ambystomatidae > Ambystoma > Ambystoma mexicanum. The sequence goes on from NC_090921.1 coordinate 1,342,319,201, forward strand.
TTACTCCATGTTTCAAAATAATTTTAACAGGTTCAATTTGAAGAATGCCCACATCATTATCATCAATTGCCCATAAGCATGCTGGAACATTACTAAATTCTGGCGGTAAAGGTCGAGTCAAAAACTGAGAGGCGAGTGATTGCTGAGGTGAAATTGTTAACCGAACTCCGTCTGGAGAACAATGTATTACTGCATGCAATGCCTTCAACAAATTTAGCCCCAGCAAGTTCTCCCCACAGTTTGTGGTAAGTAGAAATGGACACTTTTCCGTGAAGGGACCCAGTGTTATCGGTACCGGTAAAGAGACCGGACAATCTACAGGTGTGCCTGAAAACCCTACGGAAACGTTGGACTGCCCTGACAGGGGAATATTTGGAACCCGTGAATGATCAATGGAACATTTCTGTGCTCCCGTATCTACTAAAAATAGATGCTTCCTATTTCCCACCGCCATCTCAACGTAGGGGCCTTTCTGATGAACGGGAATAGTCGTAGGTTCCAAATCCTGCTTCGGGCAATCCTATCGAAACAGAATATTCTCAAAGGGAAGCTCTTCAGAGAGGTACGCGGCAGAAGGGTGATCAAAAATGCTTCTATTATCAACATTCGAAACTTCCTTATCTTGTGAAGGAGGTTGCTGTGATTCTGGTGCAAACTGACCTCTGCCAGGGCCCCCTGCACCTGGGCGACTTCTGGATTGTCTACCCATGTTCCCAAATGACCTTTGCTGCAAGGTCGGACATTGTGCGTGCCAGTGGCCTACCTGCCGGCAATAGGCACACTAGTTAATGGTTACCGGAGCCAAGGGCGCACTTCCCTGTGGAATGTACTGACCTCTAAATTGATTACCCCCTCTAGGGCTTCTAACAATCTGCTGTAATAAAACTTTAGTTTTCAGGTCACCCTTTTTTTTCTCATGTTTTTCCTTTTCGGTATTTACACGATTTTCATAGTACAGAGCCATATGCAGTACTTCTGATTGAGACTTCGCCTGCCAAGCTCTTTCAGAAGAGGCCCTTAATATTCTATACAAGGGATTTCAAAACTACCATTGGTTGGCCACCGAAGATTATAATGTCTGGTCTGTCTGTGCCAAATGTCATTAAATGCTATACTACTAAAGCCTTTCTTACAGTACATAGTACATGCCAGCGACCCCTCCTGTGGTGTGGGACGGCTATCTTCCAAAGATTGTCTGTCGCTGCGGTATAATGCTCTAAAGCAGGCAGACAATTTCCCAGGCATATCAAAGTTCTGGTGTTACCTGGTTAAATAATTGTGCTTGCGAGTACAATGCTCCAAATTCAAATTGTCAGGGTTAGATTAAGAATCGGGACACGATTCACCTGACCAAAGGACTGGGAGGACCGCTCGGGTTACTAAGGACAATGCTGAGGACCCACGTGTCTGGTGATTTTCAGCAAATTTACCCACCTCAGATATATGGACCCTCGTCAAGACGTCGTCTCGGGCTACAGCTCACCGTTCAGGGATCGGACCGTGCAGTTTTGTCGAGGAATTCGCTTCTCGTCTAGAGTGGCCGTTTCTGTTGGCACCGTCCCATCCCGGTCCGATAGCCGAGCCAACCTTCAACGAGACAAAGTCAATCTTGAGGGTCCCTATTCGGGCGCCATCTGTGGAATCAGAAACAATACAATATTACGGCTGTTACACCAAGCAAAGGAAAATACACCGACACAGGCTTATAAAGATTCCCAGAATCTTTATTACAAAACTGAACAGTATTCAACAAAGTACACAAATAGCTATTTGGCTGTCAATACATCACAGAGACCACCTGCAGGGTTCAATGTGAGCAGTGAACAGAATTTGTTAGCTGGACATCGACGTATTTATACAATTTGTAAAAATGATGTCCAGCCTCTTACAAGTTAATAATACATTGGGCTAGGGTCGCGCCAGGTTCACTTTCCTAATTTACATATCTCGTGCATGCGGTTTTACTTTTGAATACATTTACTAACACACTCTATTATTCTTTAATTTAACGTTACGCTCTTTACATATCTTTTTAATACAGATCAAACAAATGTTTTGCATATCGTATTTGGATAGCATTACTGTTCTTGTATACTTGTAGTTTAACATTGCTGATTCAAGTAATCACCTGCTCCCGAGGTCAACAAAGGACAAGGTCTACATTACCCTAAGATGTAGCCTGAAGGCAGGTTGGACATTAACTCTCCTACAGAGGTTGAAGAGGTTAAGGAAAGAACAAGAGCACACGAGACGGCCATTTTAGACTACAGGGTGACTTTGTACAAAACCCCAAAATGACGGTTTTAACCTAAAATGGAGGCTTGATTCAAGATGGCGGCTTACATCAATTTCTAAGGTCAAGACCTTGCCATAGAGAGTTATTCGCGTACAATTTTAAGCAACTTGGCGTAGGCCAATATACATACAATCGTTACAATAGGAGGCAAAATTTAATATCCAGTTTGACACCTCTGAAATGGACCCCACCTCGACAACCGTCTTTGAAACACAGTCTCGTCCAGCTTCCAATCGCTGGCATCTCTTAGGAACGTGGAGTTCCAATCGGCTATTTCATCCAAGCTGCCCGGCAGGTATTCCGCCATCACAGATATTCCTATCTGTAGACAGAAGTGCTAGAACTCCATCGCTAGATCTGTCAACATTCTGGACCACATGCCTCCTAACCTGTTCATGTACCTGGTTCTCTTCTGCCTTCAACAGGGTCAACCATACCATCCTGCTCAACCGTCTCCGTGACACCATGGGTATCACTGATCAGGCTCGGCCTCGCTGACATCTTTCCTCTCTGATCGACCCTCCCAGGGCCAACTTGGGTCCTTCCTTTCATCTATCTCCCTCTCTACCTGTGGTGTTCCCCAGTGGTCTAACCTCTCACCCTGGCTTTTGAACCAATACCTGGCAAATCTCGCCCATCGCATTGCCGTTTTCTGCTCCAATTTTCTGTGTTATGCGGATGACACTCAACTTATTTTCAGGCTTCCCTCGGCTACCCCTTCTCCTTCTCTCATCTCTGATTGCTGTCTGCTATTCAGGAGTGGTGTGTCAGGGTTCCATTGAATGCCTCATTGGGTAAACATAGACGGACCTCGCGCAATAACAACCTTCCTAGTAAACCCAGAGGAGCAAACATTTTGGTTTCCAAATCGAGGCGGTCTGCTAGGCCTCAGAACCATTCTGCATCGTTTCTGGCGTGTCCTTTTACAGAACGCTATGGGTTGCCATGCAAACGCTGGCGGCCATGGTATTCGCGTAGGTACTCAGGCATACGGCGCCGTCCTGTGCGTACGGTCAGGTGACCAGTACTTAAGCCGCGCCCCCGTGCAAGGTGGCGCTTCTGAATTTGTCTGTTTTCAAAGCTACGCACCTTGTACCTTGTCTTCTTGACTCCTTGATCCCCGGCCCGCCTTGTGACCATTCTTGCTTCCTTCTTGTCATTGCTCTCAAGTCTTATCTGCTCAAACCTGACCCGGAACGTCCACGGACTGCACTCGTCTAATCCCTCACGTCTTACCTGCTCATACCCGACCCGGAAATGTCCACGGACTGCAGTCGTCTAATCCCTCACGTGTTACCTGCTCATACCAGACCCGGAACGTCCACGGACTGCAATCGTCTAATCCCTCAAGTTTTACCTGCTCATATCCGACCCGGAACGTCCACGGACTGCATTCGTCTAATCTCTCAAGTCTTACCTGCTCATACCAGAACTGGAACATCCACGAACTGCAGTTATCTCATTTCACAAGTCTTACCTGCTCGTCGTTACCATCGGAAAACCCACGGACTGCATACATCTCATCTTGTGAGTCTCGCCTGTGTCATACCTTTTTTCTGGAACTGTCAAAGACACTTTTGGAACATTCAGGACTGTCGCACATCGGCGCAAGGACCAAAGGACATTGGCTCATCAGCGCAAGGATCAAAGGACACCAGTGCAATGGCGCCCGGATCAATTAACTCTTTAGGGGTCCTCGTGCCGGCGAGTATAGGAAAACAAAACATTGTGTTTCCCGGACTGTCACTCCATTTCCAACTCTCCTGCAACACCTACCAAGGGCACTCATTTGGTAAGCACAAGACTATTCGTTTCTTACTTTCTTGTTGTTTCTGTATTCTTAGTAACAGTGATTTTCCTCGTTTTAAAGGTACTCACCAGTCTAACTTGGAACTATTCAGTCGGATTTTCTTGTTTGTGAGTATTAGTTCAGTATCTTGCTTTGGAGAGTCCATTACCATAACCCACATGTTAATATCTGGTTATTTTTTCTTGCAGCCAGCTGTTGGAGTACCAGGGTGTACCATATTTCGGGAAATACTCACCTCAATCTGTCCTTTTGTACTCTTGAGGGGTATATTGTCAGAAAGCCTAAATTGCATCACGACGTGTCAAGCCACCACTACTATACTGAGCTTTTGTGTCATAACATATTCAGAAGCCTTTACAAAATGGAAGAGGCCGTGGACCATTTGGCGGCTCTATCCAAAGTGGTGGAAGACCTTAGGGCTGACATGACAGCCTCACATGATGCTACTCAACATCGTATTAACGAGTTACATGCTGATCTGGAGTCAGGGGCTGGAGCATCTAGTCCTGGAGTAGATTCAACTTCAGGAAGGGGGGTCAATCAAGAACTGAGTCAAGCCCAGTCTACATGGCAACACAGTTTCCATTAGGCCCTCCAGAAAGGTTCCTAGGGGATCGACCTTTCGGACATTCATTAATCAGTTGCGTTTACATTTCCTGTGTAGGCCTGCATCCTTCCCTGATGCTACTAATAAGGCAGCTTTTGTTCTGTCTAAACTTGGGGGTACTGCTGCAGTGTGGGCCAATTCCTTTGCGGGAACAGAGTAGCCCTTTACTGTATGATTGTGAGGCTCTGATTACGGCTATGACCCGTGTGTTTGATACCAGATATAACTCACAGGCTACGGACTTGGAATTGCTTTCTTTACAACAGAAAGTCAAATCCTTCTTGGAGTATTTGGCTAAATTTAACCAGTTAGTTGCAGAAACAGATTGGCCCAACGAAAAGAAATCTGCTTTGTTTTACAAGGGTCTTTCGGAAGGCTTAAAGGATATTTTGGCAACTATACCAGTGGTTCCTAGTGGTTCCCCCGAACTGGATGGCCTTGTGTTGCAAATCGATGCCCATAAGGCTGAATGAAAGGGGGAACAAAGAACCACCCTAACCGTTCCGACGCCAGTAACTCCTGCCCCAGCCTCCGAACTGATGCAAATGGGTGGCATGCGAAGTCCGCTCACTCCTTCAGAAAGGGAGCTTCGAAGGGTCAACCATTTATGCTTGTATTGTGGGTCATCGGGTCATTTTTTGAAACTTTGTGCTAAAAAACCGAAGAAGGCGGGAAACGCCAAAGCTCAACAATAGACGGGGTCCCTTTGTCGAGTCAAGCGGTCATGGACCCCCGATCCTCGGTTCCTTTTTCAGTCTTGGCTACTTTGTCTTCTACTCCTGAGACAACCTGGTCCATTGAACCTATGATTGACTCAGGTGCTACTGGAAATTATGTGGATGCACAATTTGTACATGATCATTCCATTCCATTGATTCCCAAGAAAACACCAGAATTAGTTAATGCAGTGGATGTTACGTCTCTGATCTCGGGTTTGGTGACAGAACAAACCATTGATCTTGTGTTATCGATTGGTGGCGATCATTCAGAGATCATCCGTTTTGATGTTATTTCAGCTCCTCAACTTAAGATGATTTTGGGGTTGCCATGGTTAATGAAACACAACCCTTCCATCGATTGGATGTCACGTTCAGTTGAGTTTACCTTGGATAATGTCAGGAGTCTTGTCATGCAGATACGGTTGAATCTGGAAATCCTAGTTCCAGGCTCCTAGATTCAGCCTTAACAGTTGGGGCCATTACTACAGTGTTCCTTCCAAAGGAATACGATTCTTTCAAGGACGTTTTTGATAAGAAGGCGGCGGAAAAAATATCTGTATTCCTTCTGGAAGAATCTAGTTGCTTACTCAAAAGGAGGATGTGGTCCTGAAGGAGTATTTAGATCAAGCACTCCGGATGGGGTTCATCCGCCCCTCAAGGTCTCCAGCAGCATCACCACTTTTCTTGTACCTAAGAAAGAGGGAGACCTACGCCCCTGTATCGATTTATAGAGAATTGAATGCAGTGACAGTACAGAATCAGTATCCGATTCCCCTGATATCTGTTTTGCTGGATCAACTAATTTCTTACAAGTTCTTTACCAAACTTGACCTAAGCGGGGTTTATAATCTGGTCAGAATCAGAGAAGGCGACAAATGGAAAACAACATTCAAAACTAAGTATGGCCTATTCGAGTACTTCGTTATGCCATTCGGTCTTTGTAATGCCCCAGCTACCTTCCAGTATTTCATCAACAATGTGTTTAAGGACTTAATGGATCCGTTTATGGTTGTCTATCTCGACGACATTCTCATTTATTCTTCTACCTATAAGGAACACATCCAACATGTCTCCACCGTTTTGCAGAGATTGCGCGAAAACAACCTCTATGCCAAATTGGAGAAGTGTGTTTCTCATGCTGACCAGGTGGAATTTTTAGTCTACGATATCACCAGTAAGGGGTTTAAGATGAGCAGTAATAAGGTTAAATCGATCTTGGACTGGCCTGTCCCAAACAATGTAAAGTTTCTTCAGTCCTTTGTAGGGTTTGCAAACTTCTACAGGCGGTTCATACACTCATTTTCGGCCATCGCAGCTCCCTTGACTGCATTAACCAGTTCTAAAACTTGTTTTGTATGGTCTGATGAAGCCCAGAAGGCCTTTGAAACATTGAAGTCCACGTTCACCTCTGCCCCGGTCCTACAGCATCCAGATCAAAAACGTCAGTTTATTGTTGAGGCTGATGCCTCACCTCAGATCTGGCTGTGGGGGACGGTTCTGTCCCAGAGGTGTGAAGACTCTGGTCTTCTGCATCCTGTGGCTTACCATTCCAGGAGACTTACTAAGTATAGGATGAATTACACTATCACTGAACGTGAACTTCTGGCAATACGCGATGCATTCTTGGTATGGAGACACCATCTATTGGGTTCTATTACACCCGTACAGGTTTTCACTGATCATCTTAATCTTCTTGCTCTTTAATCTGTACCTTGTACCACCGCTCCCCACGCAAGGTGGCATGAATTATTTTCCATGTATAACTTCAAGATTACGTACCGTCCCGGCAAGATGCACTCTAAGGCAGATGCTTTGTCAAGATTGAACGAAGGCGGTCAGAAGCCACACCGGGAAGGCACTGTGTTACAACCATTGTTTGTCATTTGTTCTTGTACCATAGATTCCTCTTTGAAGGGAATTATTAAATCCTGGATAGCGACGAATCCTCCTGAACTCCATGATCATAACATAAAAATCGCCAATTCCATGCTTTATGTACAAGAACAGTTGTATTTCCCTACTTCAGAAACCTGTGTCTTAGCCCTTCAGTGGTGTCATGATGCCTTAATGGCTGCACATCCAGGGAGACACAAGACGCTTGAACTGTTAAAACGTTGGGCTTTCTGGCCTACGATGGTTAAAGATGTTTCGGACTACATCAAAGGGTGCGCTATTTGTGCTCAGTGCAAAGGTACAGTGCCTAAACTTATCGGATTGATTCAGCCTATCCCTGTTCCTAAGAAACCCTGGCTAATGATCTCAATGGACTTTGTGGTCAAATTACCTCATGTCCGAGGTTGTGATACCATATGGGTGGTTGTTGACTACTTTTCCAAGATAGCCTTATTTGTACCCTGCCAGGGTATTCCTTCTGCTCCGGTTCTAGCAGAAATGTTCTTGCAGAATATGTTCCGTTGTTTTGGGCTACATGAGATCATCATTACAGATTGTGGCTCACAGTTTACCTCTTGTTTCTGGCGTCATCTAGTCACTGCCTTGGGTATAGATGCACGTTATTCAACGGCCTATCATCCCGGACCCGATTGGGCAAACAGAGCAAATGCCACTATGGATCAATTCTTACGTTGTCTGATTACTCAGAATCAAGAGTCATGGTTAAATGTTTTGGGGCGGCAGAATATGCATACAATAATTCAGTACATTCATCTACAGGTACTTCTCCATTCTTTGCTCTTTACGGTCTCCATCCTAGGTCAATTCCTGAGGATCTAATACCTACCACTGAAAACCCGGCATCTCAGGTTGCATTCGTGACTTCATCTCCCTTCGGGAAACAGTCTTTGATCATTTGGAGGCCGCTCAACAGCAAGCTAAACTCTATGCTGACAAACACTGGAGACCTGCTCCCGATTATCAATCTGGAATGAATGTTGGTCTGGTTATCTTCCAAGAACCTCCATTTGCCTGGTCGTAGATGTTTGATACCTGGTTTTGTGGGACGTTTCCCCATTAAGGAAGTGATCAATCCTTTGGTGGTTCGCTTGGATTTACCTTCCCAATGGAAGATTCATCCAGTCTTTCATGTTTCACTTCTGAGGCCTTGTCCCACAGGTACTCGCCTCTCATCTCGTCCGGCACCAGTGATAGTCAAGGGGGTGGAGCAGTATGTGGTCAAAGCCATTCTGGATACTAAGTTGATACGTGGGATCCGTCATTTCCTTATTGATTGGGAAGTTTATGGTCCGGAGGAGCGAACATGGGAGCCCGAGTCTAATATACATGCTATTCGCCTCTTGTCCAAGTTCCTGGCTGCTCGCTCCGGGGAGGCATCTTTGGAGGAGGAAACTGTCAGGGTTCCATTGAATGCCTCGTTGGGTAAACATAGACGGAGCTCGTGCAATAACAACCTTCCTAGTAAACCCAGAGGAGCAAACGTTTTTGGTTCCAAATCGAGGTGGTCTGCTAAGCCTCAGAACCGTTCTGCATCTTTTCTGGCACGTCCTTTTACAGAACTCTATGGGTTGCCATGGAAACGCTGGCGGCCATGGTATTCGCGTAGGTACTCAGGCCTACGGCGCAGTCCTGTGCGTACGGTCAGGTGACCAGTACTTAAGCTGCGCCTCCGCGCACGGCGGCGCTTCTGAATTTGTCTGTTTTCAAAGCTACGTACCTTGTACCTTGTCTTCTTGGCTCCTTGAATCCCCGACCCGCCTTGTGACCATTCTTGCTTCCTTCTTGTCATTGCTTTCAAGTCTTACCTGCTCAAACCCGACCCGGAACGTCCACGGACTGCACTCGTCTAATCCCTCACGTCTTACCTGCTCATACCAGACCCAGAACGTCCACGGACTGCAATCGTCTAATCCCTCAAGTTTTACCTGCTCATACCAGACCCGGAACGTCCACGGACTGCAGTCATCTCATTTCACAAGTCTTACCTGCTCGTCGTTACCATCGGAAAACCCACGGACTGCATAAATCTCATCTGGTGAGTCTCACCTGTGTCATACCTTCTTTCTGGAACTGTCAAAGACACTTTTGTAACATTCAGGACTGTCGCCCATCGACGCAAGGACCAAAGGACATTTGCGCATCAGAGCAAGGATCAAAGGACACCAGCGCAACGGCGCCCGGATCAATTAACTCTTTAGGCTTCCTTGTGCTGGCGGGTATAGGAAAACAAAACATTGTGTTTCCCGGCCTGTCACTCCATTTCCAACTCTCCTGCAACACCTACCCAGGGCACTCATTTGGTAAGCACAAGACTATTCGTTTCTTACTTTCTTGTTGTTTCTGTATTCTTAGTAAAAGTGATTTTCCTCGTTTTAAAGGTACTCACCAGTCTAATTTGGAACTATTCAGTCCCACTCAGATTTTCTTGTTTGTGAGTATCAGTTCAGAATCTTGCTTTGGAGAGTCCATTGCCTTAACCCACATGTTAATATCTGGTTAATTGTTCTTGCAGCCAGCTGTTGGAGTACCAGGGTGTACCATATTTCGGGCAATACTCACCTCAATTTGTCCTTTTGTACTCATGAGCGGTATATTGCCAGAAAGCCTAAATTGCATCACAACGTGGCAAGCCACCACTACTACACTGAGCTTTTGTGTCATAACAGTGATGTGCCGCCAATGATCTCTGCCTGAATGCCAGCAAGATGAAGATTCTCCTCATCGGCACACCTTTACCCTCCTTTCCTGTCACTTCCTGGATGGCCTCCATTGGCCCCCCTCCTACCCACACCTGCGAGGCTAAGAACCTCGGGGTCATCTTCAACTCCATGCTTTCCTTTTCTGCCCACATCTCTGATGTCTCTAAAAATTCAAATTTCCAATTGCACCTCCTCAGAGGTAGTCTGCCTTTCCTCTCCTTCCCCCAGAAGCTCACTGTCTTTCGAGCCCTGGTTCTCTCTAGGTTGGGTTACTGCAACAGCCTCTTTCTAAATCTACCTGCTTCTACTCTCCGCCCTTTGCAACTCATCCAGAACAGGACTGCAAGACTTGTCCTTGGCCTCAAGCCCTCAGATCGTATCTCTCCAGCCCTGAAATCTCTTCATTGGCTCCAAGTGGCTGCAAGGATTAAATTCAAGACCCTCCACAAGGCTTTCTGGGGCCTGGGTCCAAAATACTTTCAACTCTCCCTCCGTAAACACCTTCCCTCTCGAGCTCTTCGCTCCTCCACCTCCTACTCCCCCAGAGTCAGTCGTTTCTCAATGAAACGAACGGGGGGTATATCTCTGTCTTTGGCTGGGGCCTCCCTCTGGAACCTCCCTGCCACTCTGAAACTTGAGGAGAACCATCTCCGGTTCCGGAAGCACCTCAAGACCTTCCTCTTCGCTTCTGCCTTCGCTCCTCCTCTCCCCAGCTGATCTGTTCTGACTCAGCATCGTACTCCTGGTTACCCTCTGATTTCGGTCACAGGTACTTGCTCACCCTGCCACGTACATGCACTGCCTCCAGGCAACCCTTGCACTTGCTTCTGTATCTGTAACCGTACAATCCCCCCTTTTTCTGCACTTATCAGACACCCCCTGTCTGTGCCTTAAACCTAGCACTTGCCACTTGCTGGCTGCACTACCAATGTTGTTTTTATTCCTTTTGTTCAGCACTTTTCACTTATTCCCCTCCACCCATCACTTTCCCCCTTCTCTCTCCCCCGCACTTGCGCGTTCTCAATGTCACTGGGCCTAGTAAGATCGTTGTTTTTGTTCTCCCATGTTCCCCCCCTTGCCCCATCACACTCTGAAACACTTGTGTATGAGCTTGATACAAATAAAATATCAATACCTTACTTCGGACACATTGTCCATCTTGAGGAGAATGCAACATTGAGTGCTCTCCTGTTTCCAGCATTTCACTGCGAACAAGCCCCCAAGACGCTCTAGGCAGTTGATATGTAGATCCAACTCATTCTCTGACCATTTCCCTCCAGTCGGCGGATCTCCACACTGAGCTCCCCAGCCCCATCTGCTGGCATTAGATTTTATTATCAGAACCGGGGCCGAGATAAAATGGCTCTCCCATTCCATGCCTCCATATACTGTAGACACCAGCCCATCTCTTCTTTGACCTCATGAGAAAGAGATACCTTCTGTTCGTATGACACGCCCCTCCTGAGATGCTGAATTTGTAATCTCTGTAGGGCTCTGTAGTGGAGCAGTCCTGGGAAGATTGCTTGTATTGAGGACGTCAAGTGCCACACTAGTCTGGCTATCTATCACAGTGATAGCATTCCCCTGGCTAAAGAGTTCCTGATCTCCATTTTGAGGTTGTTTACCTTGTGCATTGGTACACTCAGTGTACCCCGAGAGGTGTCCACTAAGAATCCCAGGAACTTCATGGACTGCTCTGGTTGCAGTAGCAAATTCACCCAGTTTACTAGGAAGCACAGTCATATCAGATCCAGAGTGGTGTTTACTAGTTTCTTGATTGTCTCCTTATGCAAATGTATTTATTTGTATTTGTAAAGCGCCTAAACCCAGAGGCATCAAGGCGCTGTTGCGATCCTGTTCCATGATAGATATACTTGGAACATTGAGCATTTGCAAATACTTAGAGCATTGAACATTTAACATGTGGGAGGAAAGAGTAAGAGGAGGGCATGAAGTGGACAGCAGGAGGGGTTTGTCATCTAAATAGATAATCAGGTGTATCCCTTTTCTCTTAGATATGTCACTACTGGTTTCATCAATTTTGTGAAACACTATGGGGCTGATGCTAGTCCGAAGGGCAGACATGTGAATTTTCATAACTATTCCTTCCATCGGAACCTTAGAAATCTCCTTTGCTCTTCAGCAATCGGTACCGTCAGGTATGCATCTCTGAGATCTATCCTGACTAGCCAATCATCTTGCTGCAGTATGTCTCTCAGGAAGTGTATCCCCTCCATCTTGAAGTGCCTGTATAGCAAAAAGCTGTTCAGTCCTCTTAAATGTATAACTGGCCTCGGCTTGTGTTTCCCTTTTACTAAAAACATATTGCTTACGAAGCTCCCTGTCTGATCTGATTGATACCTGTCTTATGGCTGCTTTCTGCACTAAAGCCTTTATTTGTGTGTCCGGTAGCTCGTTGTCCGATGCGTTCTGTACCAACTCGTTTGGCCACCTTTCTTGAATTGAGTTGCAGTGAAAATCTATGCAAAACCCTTGTACTGTGTTTATAACGCAGGCGTCACATGATAAATCGCGCCAGTGTTCTAGGCATTTTGCCAGTCTCCCGCATACGGCGGGCATGCACTCTCTCTTTCACACAATGTCTCTGATTCTCTGTTCTCACCTGAGCTAGGTTGCTGTTGGCGTGCTGGTTGTCTCCAGCCCCTTCCTCTCCCTCTTCCTCTTCCTCTTGATGGGAAGAAAAGGTTAGGCATTCACTCATCCTGCCTCCGCTGACTCCTGTCGTTGAAGGACCTGTTGTGTGTATATCGGCTGGCTGAGCTGCCCCTTCCTCTGCCAGCCCGTTGAAAAATGCGTTTCCCAAATACTCTCTTTAAGGATTCTTGCGCCTTATCAAGCATTTGATCGGACCAGTGTACTATCCTTTTTAAAGTTCACAAAAATGAGTAAAAGAAACTGCACCTGTCAAGAAAATACAAACTGGTAATTTTAAGAAAATTACTCCATCAGATCTAACCAGATGGATGACGTCAGTAATGGAAATACATCAGATGGGGACAATCCTGAGACCTTAACAAAAGTCTATGAATTTGTATGATACAAATGTTTGATCAGGTAGCTCTGATTAGAACCTCTGTTGTTAGAGAAAACACTCAACATAATGATTGGTTCTATCCATCGGTAAAAGTACTTAAGAAGCTTAAAAGCCAAGCTGACCATCTTTGGCAAAAAACAAACAGAGATGAACATAAACTAACTTGAAAAGAACATGAGAAAATGCACAAATGCAAAATACCAGAAACCCAAAAAAAGTATTTCAAGCAGCAAATGCAAAAAATGAAACAAAGCAAATATTTAGCATCTTAAACAAAATCGAAAAACCACATAAAAAACTTTGCTCCTTTATCCCTTATGTGTAGTACTGTATTCGAGTCCAAAAAGCATTCGCGGGTAAAGTTCTAAATACTTGTGATAAAATCAGAACATCTCTCTTTGATGACTCTTCAAATGTCCAAATACATAAACAAAAGAAAAATCTAGATGAGGAGAAACTAGTTTTCACATTTAGAAATATAAATCTTGCAGAACTGATGGAATCAATGAATTGCATGCACCCGACCTCCTGTTTAGGAGATAGTATTCCATCTAAGTTCGTCCTCACTCATAAAGACATCTTTGGTCCCTTTCTGGTCCGCTTTATAAATGCCTCCTTCGACCACAACAAGATACCTAAAAGTATCAAAAAAGTAACCGGAACTCCACTTGTTAAAAAAATAGATTAAAGTCCTGAAGACGGGGGGGCGTGGCTTAACAGTCATGGAGTAGGCAGCTCTTCCCATGAGCTCCTATACATCCGACGGAGATCCTGATGCACGAACTAGAAAAAGAAGGAGAAATCACAGGAAAAAACGGATGCAGCTGTCGGAATACAAGGAGCGCCGAATAAGCGCATAATGGACTGAAATGGACAAACATGTCCTTGGATAGGGCCTCCCAAGTGTACAGACGCGACCTGGCGTGGACGACAACAAGATGGCGGAGGCAGGAGAACAAAAGGAGCCTCTGGTGCACCCGATGGCCGGACTGCAGCGCAACGTATAGCGCGAGGGATTTGTATCGAGCCGGTGAGTGAAAGAAACAAAGGGCACGCGCATATCCTGTCACAGTGACTGTATCATTTTGGAATATCACAGCAAGTTTGTTGCTCGAATCCGACACTGCGGATTGCAGACGGCAGTGGAGGCAGGCAACAGTAGCCAGGCGGGCAGAAGTTTGGGGACACCCTCGCCAGCAGAAGCAGTGGATTTGGCCCAGCACGCACAATGATGTCGGCCCGGGCACATGATTAATAAAGTAGTGTGCAGGCCTCCGGTGCCGGAAACTACTAGAGCTGCCGTATACAGACGGTGTAACACGGAGAGTTCACTTAGGCAGCTGGTATGCGGCTGCATGAGAATAACAGGAGTCTGGCGGACCCTATGCGCACGTCGGGGTGGGGGTCAGACCAAGTGTATGCTCTCTGTGTTGCGTACACGTATAAATGCAGAAGCAATGGTGCCTGTGTGTGGGGAGTATTGAGGAGGAGCTGAACGCTGGCATGAGCAGACAGCAGTAAACGAACGGAAGAGATCTCTGCTGACCAACCCTGCCACAATGACAAAATTTGCAGATAATAACGTTGCAGTATGCGCCACCCGTGCAAGGATGAAGCTCCCCCTGCGATAAAGAGGCAGCACAATGCTATGACCAATACTATGACAAAAGTCTGGGAAGTGGCTTGTAAGACAGTGGCAATAGCATTGGGACTCCAGGAGAAGTGGCACCGCTCCAGGTGCACAATGGCATGAAGCCACCCATGTAAAGGACAGCACCTGGCACACGCAGACAAGCACCAGGTACGGCGAGGCGGAGACCCCCAGAGAGACAGAGGGCCACACCACGGAGGAAGGCACGCTAACGGTGCCTAAGGTGGAACATAGAGGGATACCCCACACAGTTAACAAACGATGTTGGGGCTTCGGCTGGGGCAAATGGAAGAGAGGAAATCCCTTGACAAGGGGCAGGGAACCGCCACAGCGCTCCCAGCCTGGAGCAGTTAGCACCCAGCCCATTGGCCAGCAAGACAGTGCACCAGCCTTAAGGCGAGGTGCGAATTTGACAACGGAAGGAATAAGGGCGCCGCCTGGATAAGGAAGGCGCGCAGGGAGTACATGCCCAATGCGCACACTGAGACAGCATTGAAGAACTGAGGCAGCATGGACATGTGATGTGAGGGCCCTGAATTGGCTACAAAATGGTGGCCGCAATGTGACTAAACAAGGAACGGGGTAGCCAACTTGGAGCGGTGCAGTACTGGAAAAGTGCGACGGGCCACATTATATGAGACCCTCAGCTACGGGAAGAACTGCGAGGGAGCATAGACCTGATAATCGCAGGTGCAATAGATCTGAGAGTAAAAAACGAGACGGAAATGTCTGTAAGGGGAGGCAAGGACAAGGGTAAGCAGCCCACAATGGACAGCTTTGCTGAGCCACAGCAGTCCCCCACAACCCCAACGCAAAGTGTAGCTACTGCATCCGCAGTGGCAGCATCGCCAAGTGAGAACCATGTGATCTTAACATCCATAACGGAACTGAAAACCTCATGGGGGCGACAATGGCAGAGTTGAGGACTGAACTACAAACAAAGATAGAGACGGTTGGAATAGAGGTCAACCTGTTGAGGCAAGATGTGAGGGCGCTGGCAGAGAGAACTAGTGGCCTGGAGAGTGCGGTGAAAATCAACACAGACACCAGCACAAACAATGCCAAGGAAGTCCACATATTGAAGCAGCAGGTAGCCAACCGGGAGAACCGAGCAGAAGAGGCCGAGGGAAGAGCGAGACACAACAACATACGTGTGGTCGGCCTGCCGGAGGGGAAAGAAGGCCAAGATTCCATGGACTATGTGGAAAACATTATCATACAAGAAATAGGTGCAAATAAGCTATCCAAAGGGTTCGCGGTTGAACGCGCGCACAGGGCCCTGATGAGAAAAAAGCAACCCGGAGCCCCCCCAAGAGCAATTATAGCAAAGATCCTGAACTACAGGGACAGGGAGAAGGTCTTGGAGTTCTTGAGGAAAGGAGGGATGATAAAAAGAGCGTCTGCGACCATCACTGCATACCCTGATCAGACTATGCTAGTACAGAAACAGCGTTATAGCTATGTGGCGATCAAAAGGAGACTGGGTACAGCTGGATTTAAATATATGTTGTTGTATCCTGCAAAACTCAAAATTCTCCACAAAGGCAAAACATATTTTTTTGACTCCCCGGAGGATGCAGCGACATGGCTGGATGCACATGGCTGTCCGAGAGGGACGAGGAGCAGGGTCGAGAGGAATACGATAAGTGATCAAACAGCAATGCATGCTAAGAGGAGGGCGCATGGTAATGGGTAACTGTAACATGAGACAGTTGAACACGTCGGACTGGAATATAGAACGTTTAATGCAATATGAGTAGCGGAAGGTGCGCTGAGCTTGATTTAAAAAAGGAGTAACGGGATGGAGACACCCTACCCCCGGGAGTCAGAATAGGTGGACCGCCACTAGGGCGACATCTCCCTGCTGAGCCGCAAGTAAGGCAAGTGCGAGAAAGGGGCTAGATGTGGGGGTGCCTGAGATCCAGGGATGGAGCTGGGCAACAGTTGGGGAGGGGTAGAGTTCAGAGGGGAGTGTGGGGTAAATTGATGCGAGGAAGGGGGGGAGTTGGGGAAGAGTGGGGGAGTGTGATGGGGTTGGGAAGGGAGGAGGGTGGGAGAGAGTGGGGTGAAGGGGAAGAGTTCATAGGGGATTTTTGTATTGGGGAACAAGCCTATGTGAAAGGAGGGAAGAACTGAGACTTGGACTGCACTTGCGGAGGGAAGAGCGGGAACCTAATATGTTATGGGAGACCTTAAAGTAGTTACTTGGAATGTTAGGGGGCTCAATAGTTATTTAAAAAGAAATAAGGTTATGATGTATCTGCGCAGGCAGAAAATAGACATAGCCTTGCTACAAGAGACTCACCTAACGCAAGAAAAGCTGGAGGTGGTCCGGAAGAAGTGGAGAGGGACTGTTGTGGGCGCAGCATATTCAGCTTATGCTAGAGGGGTGATTACCTGGGTTGCACCGCATGTCCCGTTTCAGTTACTGCACTCAACGGTCGAGCCAGACGGGAGGATGGTAATAATAAGAGGGTTGGTGGAAAACAAGGAAATATGTATCATAAACACATATGCCCCGAATCAGGATATGGCGGAATACTTCAGAACCCTATATAGCAAACTTAGCGTGAGCTTTGGGGGGGGTAGTGATTTGGGGAGGGGACTTTAATTGTGTACTAAACCCGAAAATAAATAGATCAGACATCAAAATTGACAGACCCACCCCAGCTGCTAGGACATTGTAGTCTCTGTTAGAGGATTTCGGGTTAGAGGATGCATGGAGGTCACACCATCTACAGGATAGACAATATTTGCACTATTCAGCCCCCAGAACCTACACACTAGACTGGACTATGTGTTCGTCACACATGAACTGATGACAGAAATAGCACAGACAGAATACAAAGCGAGGGTCCTTTTGTACCATTCGCTGCTGATATTAGTATGGCAATACCGTCCCCCGAGAGCAAAGATACCGACATGGCGCCTCCGAGCAGAGGCGTTGAAAGATATTTTTAGGGAGGACATGAGAGAGGAAATAGGTTATTTCGAGATCAATACAGGCAGCGTGGAGACAGTGGGCATGCTCTGGGAAGCCTTTAAACTAGTAGTGAGAGGGATAGCTATAGCCAAGTCCAAGGGGCTACAAAGTGGGATTTTGGTTGAACTACAAGAAGCGGAAACGGAGCTAGAAACAGCATTGAAAAGGCGATGTAACACTAAAGAAGATAATGAAGCAATTCTTAGGCTGCATCAGAAATGCGCGGGTTGCTGGGAAAGGTTGTGCAACCTCAACTATAAGAAATACATAGAGAGGCAGCATGCAGGAGGGAACAAACCAGGCAGAGTCCTGGCATGGCTATACAAAAGCGAGACTCCCAGACCTACAATCAGAACGATAGCGAAAGAAAATGGGTGTATAGTAGACACTCAAGAGGGAGTTAATGAGGAATTCGCAGATTATTACCGTATCCTGTACAGAGGTGCGGAGGAAAGTGACAGCAAGGAAATAAGATAAACACTGGAGGATATTGGATTGCCGCAGATTAGCACAGAAGAGCGAGAGGAGCTAGACGCACCGATCACTCTGGAGGAATTGGAAGAGGTAGTGAGGCAACTACCCACTAGTAAGACCCCAGGGTCTGACGGACTCCCCAGCGAATTTTAAAAGATGTACAAAAATGAGGTACTCCCCCCGCTCTTAGAGATGCTAAATGAGGCATATGAAGTCGGAAGACTACCAGAGTCCCTAAGAGAAGCAATTATCATACCGCTCCCCAAACCCAATAAGCCTTGCTGTGAGTGCGGCTCCTACAGACCCCTGTCGATGTTGAACCAGGACAGTAAAATATTGACGGCGGTCCTGGCAAATAGAATGAGGAGAGTCATTAATAAATTAATACACCTCGACCAGACAGGCTATGTCCCCAACAGGAACATATCCAACAATCTTAGGCGACTCCACCGAGTCATTGAACATGCAAACGGGGATGCGGGTGAGATGGCAATAGTTTTGCTGGACACAATAAAGGCCTTCGACTCTGTCAAATGGCCATGGCTGATTGCGGCCCTGACCAATTATGGAATAGGACCGGGGTATCTAAAATGGGCCAAACTATTATATAGCGGCCGCTGGACAGGGTTAAGACAGGAGCGGTAATATCAGAGAGGTGGCAACTCAGTAGAGGTATTAGGCAGGGATGCCCGTGGTCACCCATGCTGTACATTTTGGCCTTAGAGCCCCTGGCGATATACCTGAGGCAGTAGTATGACATAATAGGCATCACCATAAAGGGGGAACCGCATTTAATTTCCTTGTACGCTGATGATATTTTGTTGTATCTACTCTACCCGGAAGAAAACCTCCAGTATGTCCTGGAAGTGATGGAGTGATTTGCAAGGCTTTCAGGCATAGCTGTGAACCCCAAAAAATCTTGTGTATTTCCACTGGGCAAATATAAAGGGATCCCGCTAGAGCAATTACCAATCCTGCAGATACCATGGGAGGTCAGCACGTTCCGATATCTTGGGATAGATAAATATCATACGGTGGAAACAGAGCATCAATACAACACTGAGAAAGCTATCAAGAATATTGAAAATAGTATGAAGTTCTGGGTGAAGCTGATGATGATGGGACGAGGGGCAATGCTTAAAATGGTGGTCCTGCCAAGACTGTTGTACTATTTTGGGTACATCCCATATTTGATACCTAGGCGATTCTTTGCCAAGATGGACAGCATATGCAGGGAATTCCTCTGGCATGGGACAAGGGACAGAGTGGCCCTTTGGAAGCTGCCAAGCTCACACGAGAAAGGGGGTATAAAACTACCAAACTATGACATGTATTAAATAGCAAGTCAACTACAATATGTAGCTAAATGGCTCTCTGAGGAGCCAACCTCGGAATCCAGGCTGTTCCGATTGGACTGCGCCCCATTCTTCCTAAAAGAAATTATGTGGTTGCCCAGACCGGATATGGAAGGGCGCCCAAGGATGATGGCACTCGGGTGGGAGATATGGTGGAGAGCTTGTCAGATAATGGAGAATCCATCCCTGTGTTCCCCGCAGGTTCCATTAGTCGCTCTGGCGGGAAAAGAAAAGCAACTAAGACTAATGATTAGGAAGCACTGGGAACTAGGTGGGGATAGCAACAATGGGTGACATGTGGCAAGAGGGGAGCATAAATGTTTTGGAGGGGCTGGTGGAGGAAACGGGGTTACATACGGGGCAGTATATCACATACCATAGGGTGGTGCAGCAAATCAAAGAGACATGGTCCGAAGTAGTAGTAGCAGATGAACCGGACGCCACCATAGACACAATATATGACATAGCAGAGGGGGGACATGAAATATCTAGAATATATGAGCTGCTGATGACTAAAGTGGGGAAGAAAGTGGTCCAATTTAGACAGGACTGAGAAGAGGAATTGGGTGCCCTAATGAGTGATGGGATGTGGGAGCGTGCCCAAGGACATCACAAAAAAGTGTCAAGAAATGCTAGACTACAACAGATACAATTATATATAACTCACAGGGCGTATATGACACCCCAAAGGATAGCCAAATTCAAAAATGCAGGGCGACAATCATGCCCCAAATGTGACGAAGAAAACGCTGGAATGGTACACATGTTGTGGTCATGCCCAATAATAGAGAGATTCTGGGGAGAAATAGCTTGTAGGATGGAAGAAAAAGGGATTAAAATAGAGGTGGATACAGTGTGGGCTTGCCTGATGGGAGGGTTTCCTAGACCACGTAAACTCAAGCATGTGAGCAAATTGAAAGACCTGGCGTGTGAACTGGCAAAGAGAAGAATCGCAATGGGGTGGAAGGCATGTCATAGACCAAGAATAAAAGTATGGTGGGAAGATCTACAGAAATGGGCAGAGGCAGAAACTGCAGTATGGCAGGAGGCAAGCAATGTTGGGGGGAGGAAGAAGTTGGAACCTTGATAGCTTGGAAACAACTAATAGCTGAATTATTTGCTCCCACTCATGATGGGTCAAATGACCGGGATCCAACAGAAACCATTGAAAAGGAATCCCTACTGCAAGACGGAGAAACAGAATATGAAGGAGAGTAGGCTTGGAAGGGTGGGCGGGAATAGGTGAAACCGTGGACACGGATAAAGTGATGTATATTCAAATATTATTACATGCACTGTAAGTTTGGTTTGTGTTGGTTGTTGAAATAAAATCAATAAAAATTGTTTAAAATAAAAATGTCCTGAAGACAGTGCCAATTTATGTCCAATCACTAATACACAATGTTTACTGAAAGTATTGGACAAAATGGCGACCAAACAATTGCAGAACTTTCTGGAACAAAATAAAAGCTTCCAGCCCAAACAATCTGGTTTCAGAACACAACACAGCACAGAAAGTGCTTTATTAGATCTGCAATCAAATATGCTAGATTTAGTCGACCCAGGCAGAGGCGGTATGCTGGACTTATCAGCTGCTTTCGATTTACGAGATCATGATATTTTACTGGCTGCTTTGGAAAAAGTTGGAAATTGCTCTCCTAAAGCAAGAGTGGATTAAATCTTTCCTAATGGACAGAGTATCCACCATCTATTGCGGTGACATGTCATCGTATTTTGCACCCATCCGAGTCCCACAGGGAGCTTGCCTGTCACCAACTTTGTTTAATCTTTACATGGAACCACAATGTGAACTGCTGGAGGATGCAAACATCACGTCCACGTATTACGCTGATGATACTCAGCTACTGTTAGATCTGACTGGAGACTATGAACAGGATAGCTCCATGTTAAATGGAGTTTTTAAGACAGTAAAGCAATGGATGCAGAAGCACTGGATGTGTCTCAATGATGCAAAAATGGAGCTGCAGATCTTTGGCTCCACACATATGAGAACTAAACTGGATCCCAGGTATGATAACTTAATCTAAAGTTAAAACACTGGGTACTTACCTGGATTGCTCTGTCAGCTCAAAGGTTCGAGTAAATGGAGTAATACAAAATACCCACTATTACTGAAAACATTTAAGGAAAGTCAGATCTCTGATATCCGACCAAAATTGCCAAACACTGGCGAGAGCCACCATCCTATCTATGATGGACTGCTGTAATGCTCTCTTGGGTGGGGCTTCAGGAAAAGACCTGCATGCCCTTCAAATTGTACAATATGATTCGGTTCGTATCATAAAACAAGTGCCACGAGGAGAACACATTACGGAACATCGAAAATCCTTCCACTGGTTGCCAATCAGAGCTAGAATACTTTTAAAGATGCTTGTATATATGGCAATGCTCCTGGCTATTTGAAAGAGAAAATTATCTTATATCAGCCAAATGGAAAACTTAGATCAAGTAACACTATGCCACTGACATGCCCTCGTGTTAAGAAAATGAAAGAAAAAGGGTAAATCCTTTCCTCATACTGTCCGAAGTACCCCCAGATCCTTCTGGCGAAAATGGAAGATTCACCATCCTCGTTATGCTCAATGGAATGCAAGATGGCGATTGCTCAGTTCCATTTCCATCAACTACTGTTAACAGTCTAGTCTTCCATCCAAGATGGATGAGTAGAATCACAACTTCCTTCACTTCTATAAATTGCAGTGGGGAAAGACGGGTAGTTGTGTTGCTACTCCGTCTTTCCCAACTTAGCATTGCTCCTGCTCTCCTTTGCGGTTGCAGCCCGCTTGGAAATCTACTTCTTTTCGTATTCTAGAGATCGGAACTTTCCCAACTTTCCTTACCTATTCCTTCTGTCCTACCATCTGCTCTGTTGCTTTCTTCCTAGCCTCTTCCTTACTTCTGGCTCCCTTTTTGCTATCTTTTTACTAGACCGCCCATTCCGTCTTCCTTTCTTCACTGTACCTTCGAGGCTTACCTCCTCCTCCCTTTGCCATCTCCGTGGCCGTCTTGTATTTTGCGGCACTCCTGCCAGCTCCTTACTCCTCCCTTCGCTGTCCTTCCACGGTATTCCTTTCCTTTTTTACTTACCATTTCAGCCTATTACTTACCGCTCTCTTCCTGCCTTCGCCGTTCTCCTGTGGCTCCCTTTCCTCCTGTCTACGGCAATTCTGTCTATTCCTACCATATATATATTTTTTTTTCAAATGTTTCTGTCACCATCTGGACCGGTGCCTTCCGTGTTGTTTACCTTTTTATTTTTCCTTTTGCTCCCGCTCCTCGCGCTTGAGCCGCTGAGGCACTGGACTGGTATTACCCAGTATCTCAATCACCTTTCAGCTACCGAAGGGTCGCACCACCCATTTTGGATTCCTGCCACTTGGATTCACTTACATCTTTACATCATCCTGCCCAATTGGATTATGTTTGAACTGGATCATTCATCACCTTCTTCTACCGTACCGTCAGGGTTTTATTCCCCAAGAGGGTTTCCCAGGGGGCGGCCCCCTGGGTTGCACAGAGCCCAGTTTCATCTATCTCAGAGGTCAAGAACACGGAAGACTTGTGAGTACCCTGCCATCAAAAGGTTATTGTGAAGAGAATTTGTAAGAGATAGCAATGCCAAAAGAAGATTAATATGGATCAGCAAATTCAACAACTCGTGGCTGCAGTCCAAAACCTCAATACAGAGGTACAGACACTTTGTAACAAAAACACAGTGCTCCGACAAATGGTCACCTCCAGGACGGAAATACCTCTCGGATCCTTACCTATGGGTAAATATGAAGGTAATCCTAAGAGATTAAAAGAATTCATGGACTCCTGTACTGTACAATTTACCCTAAAACCAGCATTTTTTCCCACAGACCAATCAAAGGTCAGTTTCATGATATCTAACCTGTCTGGTAGCATGCTGGCATGAGCTACCCCGCTAATAACCACGAATAATCAACTCTTGGACACATTAGCTGGTTTCACCAACAGCTTACAGGCTATGTTTGGGCGCAGAGAATTAGTAATCAAAGCCCAAGAAAATATCCTTGTCTTAAAACAAGGAAACATGGAACTGTTGGCTTTCATCACACAATTTAAGCAATTGGCTACAGAAACAGCCTGGTCTGACAATGCTCTTCTCACCATATTTCGAAGGAATCTAAATGAGGACTTGAAGTACAAACTATCAAGAGTGCCCCGTCCTCACAATCTTGTCGAGATGATCACTCTCGTCCTACAAATGGACTACAGAATCCAAGAAAGAAACTTAGAAAAAAGGAAAGGGTGTGCCAGGATAACTCTGGTGGTTTCAAAGACCGGAGGAATCAAGACATCCCGACAAATGGAGAATGAACCTATGCAAGTAGGAATAACCAGAGGGCCTCTTACCCTGAAGAGAGGAATCAGAGACGTTCCTTGGGGTTGTGCATGTATTGTGGATCGGACCGACATGTACTAAAAGACTGTAACCTGGTACCTCCATGAAGTTCGGGAAACGCCTCCACCCGTTCATGAAGGGAACCGTGAACGGGTCCATTGTGAAGAGTTCCCTGGATTGCATTGCTAATTCTCAACAGATGGTGATACTATCTATAACCCTCCATTCGAGGGGATTGGGTCCGCCAACGTACTCCATATCTATGACAGTAATCACCACAGCTGTGCTGCTTCGGAAAATCTTTCGGCGTCTGCGTCCTGCGTTGATGACGTTGATACGCCGCCCTCGAGGACCTCCTCCAACGGCCGACGTCACTGGATGTTATAAGTAGGACGGACGACGCCCGTAGCTCAGTTCTGTTTTTTCCGTGAATGTGTTCGCTTCGGAGATCTCAGCACGCCTCGACTCTTTGGAGTTTCTGTTCTTTCCGTTCTTCGAACCTGTTCGTTTGTGAAGTTATCCTTCGTGATGTCTACCTCGTCTTCCACCCCGCGTCCGGGCTTTAAGAAGTGCGGGGACTGTGGGTCCAAGATGTCGGTGACGGACTCGCACAACGGCGGCCTCTGGTGCCTTGGGGAGTCCCATGACACGGTGTCATGAGGGCTGGAGGCTGGAAGCTTTGGTCCCGATGGAAGCACCATTAACATACACATTACGGCGCCTCCTGCGCCGTTCTAGTAGTTACGTTTTGTGGCATTCATAACGAGGTTAGCCACGCCCCCTCAGTGCGTTGCAACAATCTTCGTTTCCTCGCTCCACTGAAGCAGTGTACTTCAGTGCTCCTAGCGTTTCCAGCCTCGGATTCTCCTTCCCTCTTGTGTCTCCTTTACCATCTGATTCTTTCCCACTTTGCCTACCAGACTTTCAGCTCCATTCGTTCATCTGTATTTTTCTGTGTTACCTTCCGTTTTTTTCCAGGCTTGCGTTTGGTCTACCCCTATAGCTTTTCTTTTCTACCGGCATCTTTCTGCCATCTTTACCACCTCCTATTCTTTCCCCCTGCTCTCTCTCCTGTGCTTAAGTATTTCACGACATTCGGTTTTCACTCTTATCTCTAAAGGCTCCGGTTTCATCACGGCTCGGTGAGTTTTTTCCGTGGAGATTGGGGGTATCCTTTCTCTTAGTCCGTTTTCTTTCCTTATTCCTTTCTTTCCTCTTCTGCTTACGCAATTTCTTCTGTTATACTCGTTTCGCCTGTTTGCTTACCTGAAGCCCCTCCTCCTAAGCTTCCTGTGTCACCAGCTTGCCTTCCATCTGGATACCGAGTGGTTTTTGAATGCTTCAGCTCCTGGTAATAGTCTGCAGACTTGGGAGACTCCTGCCCAGCCTCTGCTTAAGGACATTCTTGGAAATCTCTGGCCCAACCTTTGTTTAAGTACTGTTTGCGGAATCTCAAGACCAAGACTTCGGACATTCCTCTTCCTTCGGTCTCGGAGTTGAATACTACTGGGGTTTTTTATGCCACTGGATTTTTCCCCCATATTGGGCTTTAGAGGGAAGTGCCATAAATTATTGCAGTCTGTTTCCTAATAGCAACCATTGTGGCGCATTCCCGAAACAGACCCTATCTCTTCTCTAAAAAAGGAATTTCCGAAGAGACAACGGAACTATCTGGATCGAAATTATCCTCCAGTGAATCAGACACCGAGATACAGGTGAGCTCCACTCCTGACAGATTGCAACGCCTAAAAATGGCCACGGCAGAACAAGTCCAGGAGCTAATAAACGCTGTACAGAACTTTTCCCTCGAACTGCAGGGAGTTAAGGCAGAAAATGCAGTTCTCCGTCAAATGGCAGTCGCTAGAGAAGCCCACCAGACGGATTTACCACCATTGTCCTTGGCAGCGGGAAAGTTTGATGGCTCACCCAAACAGGTTAAGGAGTTCCTGGATGCGTGCATGATATACTTTACCTTCAGACCTACTACTTACGCTC
This sequence comes from Ambystoma mexicanum, assembly GCF_040938575.1. Classification (NCBI taxonomy): domain Eukaryota; kingdom Metazoa; phylum Chordata; class Amphibia; order Caudata; family Ambystomatidae; genus Ambystoma; species Ambystoma mexicanum. The sequence goes on from NC_090921.1 coordinate 1,342,345,149, forward strand.
TAGATCGCACTCGTGTAGGATTTCTCATATCCAGCATGATCGGAAATGCCCTCGCGTGGGCAACTCCGTTGGTCACGTCCAACAATTCTGTCTTACAAGACTATAATGCCTTCATAACCCTGCTACGCCAAACCTTTGAAAGACAAGAGATCGGATTTTCTGCAGGAGAAGCCTTGTTTGATATTAAACAAGGTTCGATGGACCTAATGTCCTATATTTCTACCTTTAAGAAGCTGGCGGCGGAAGTGGGCTGGCCAGACACAGTGCAATACACGGCTTTCAGAAGAGGTCTCCATGATGACCTGAAAGACGAATTGGCACGAGTTCCTAGACCGGCGACGTTAACCGACTTGTATACTCTAGTCCTGCAGATAGATTACCGACTCATGGAAAGTCGATCTGATAAAAGGAAAACCCGAATTCAGACATCTTTGATCCCTGGACCGTCACCTACTTCCACCCAGGGGTCACATCGCTCCGGCGAAGAACCCATGCAGATTGGTACGACCAGGGGTCCTCTTTCAACCACAGAAAGAAACCGACGGAAGGAAAAGGGCTTATGTATGTACTGCGCGTCGGAAGCACACCTCCTCAGGGATTGCCCGGAGGTTCCTCCGAGACGTCGGGGAAACGACGGACCCCGGTCTTAGAAGGAGCCACTTACCGGGGTTCAGTGGAAGGCTCACATTGTGCTCAGACGTCAGGAGAAGACGCCCGACTTATGGTCCTTCAAGTGTCACTCCAGTGGAGGAATCTTCCCAAAAAGAATGCCTTAGCCCTCATTGACAGCGGGGCGGCTGGTAATTTCTTAGACATCAATTGGGCTAAACAAGAAGGTATTCCCCTTGTAGCTAAGACAGAGGAACAAAAGGTGGAAGGGGTGGATGGCCGTCCCTTATGTTCAGGACCTATTGTACAAGCTGCAGTAGACATCAAGGTATGCATCTCTCTTCATCAGGAAACCCTCACCTTTGATGTGATAAGAGCAGCACATTTCCCCATAATATTGGGAATCCCTTGGCTCCGCCAACACAATCCTGTTATTAACTGGTCCCTCAACACCTTAAAATTCGACTCTGAGTTCTGTTTCCAACACTGCTGCTCTTCTAAACAGACGGAAGCAACTGTTATCTCTAGCCCATCAGGAACTTCTGGTTCCCTTCGGGTTCTTAACATTCACCCCGTTTTTCATGAGTTTGCTGATGTGTTTGAAGATAGGATACCCAAAGACTTGCCCCCTCATCGGTCCGAAGATTGTGCTATCGATCTCGTTCCAGGTACTACTGTACCCTTTGGACGTATGTTTTCTTTAACCTTACCAGAAAAACAAGCATTGAGGACATACCTAGACCAAAACCTCCAAAAGGGATTGATTCGTCCTTCTAAGTCTCCAGCAGGGGCTTCCTTATTCTTCATAGCCAAGAAGGACACAAGTGAACTACGCCCATGTATTGACTATAGGGGCTTAAACAAGATCACAGTGAGAGATCGCTAACTGATGCCTTTGATAAAAGATATCTTCGAGGCAGTTGAAGGGTCATGTATATTCAGCAAGCTAGACCTTAGGGGTGCTTATCATCTCTTAAGGGTCAAGGCTGGGGACGAATGGAAGACGGCATTTCGTACACCCTTTGGGTTGTATGAATATCGAGTAATGCCATTTGGCTTAGTTAATGCCCCTGCAGCCTTTCAGAGGTTTATGGACCGTCTTTTTGCTGATCTCTTATTTGTCTCAGTTATAGTGTACTTAGATGACATCCTGGTCTTTTCTTGTAACCCTGTTCAACATCAGGTTCATCTCACTGAGGTCATGGAACGCTTGAGACGCCATCAACTCTTGGCGAAACCGGAAAAATGTGTGATTGCAGTGCCTTCGGTACCCTATTTAGGTTTTATCCTATCAGAACATGGTATCGAGATGGATCCCAAAAAGGTCTTGGCTATTCTCTCCTGGCCAGCCCCCTCTTCTGTAAGGGAGGTACAGGCCTTTTTGGGTCTTTCAAATTTCTACAGACGATTTATCGTCAACTTTTCTGAACAAGTTCTTCCGATAACGGCTCTACTCAAGAAGGATATTCCCTTCGTTTGGAATCACAACGCAGAACAAGCGTTCCTAGGATTAAAAAAGGCGTTTTGTTTGGCTCCTATTCTCAAACAGCCAGACCAACGAAGGCCCTTCGTTGTTGAAACTGATGCATCTTCAGGGGCACTGGGGGCTGTTCTCAAACAAGAACACGATGGTATGGAACACCCAATAGCCTATCTCTCTCGCACGCTTACGCCTAGCGAGAACAACTACTCTGTTATAGAGAAAGAGCTCCTGGCCATTAAGCAAGCATGTTCAGAATGGAGACATCTCCTCCAAGGGTCAAGACATCCATTTGAGATTCGCACAGATCATAGCAACCTCAAGGTGCTACAACAAATGGAGTGTAAAAATACTCGACAAGCCCGATGGGCTTACTTCTTTGCCCAATATGATTTCTTTATTACTTACCTCCCGGGCAGCAAGAATGTTCTAGCGGATAGTCTATCTCATAGCCCCTCCAGTTGGGTCTATCCACCCTTTAAGGGGGAACTTTTGTTACCTGAGGTCCGAATCGTCCATACCATCTGAAGATTTTTACGGGATGTTAAGGAAGCGACTCCGGTTGCTATGCTACCTCTTTCCAAGCCGGTTCAGGAGCAATTAATCAAGAAAGAAGGACTGTGGTTCTACAAAGGAAAGCTTTTCATTCCCAACACCAAGCTACAGTCACGAGTCCTTCATTGGGGTCATGAATCACGGATCGCTGGTCACAAGGGCTTAACAGCTACTTCCGACCTAGTCAGACGAATGTTCTGGTGGCCTAACATGCTGTCTGACATTAAACTGTATGTATGTTCTTGTCCTATCTGCGCCAGGAGCAAGGGTCTGTCTTCAAAACCTGCTGGTTTATTGCACCAACCAAAACTTCCAACAACCCCGTGGTCACATGTCTCTACCGACTTTGTGGTAGATCTCCCAAAGTCTCAAGGATACTCAGCAATCATGGTAACCATAGACAGCTTCAGTAAGATGGGCCATTTCTCACCGCTGAAAGGAGTGCCTTCTGCACCTGAGATGGCGCAGGTGTTTCTAAAGGACATCGTCCGACTCCATGGTATCCCAGAAACTATTCTTTCGGACAGAGGTTCTCAGTTCACCTCAACCTTTTGGAAAACCTTATGTGATCTACTGGGAATAGAACGGGCCCTCACCTCAGGTTACCATCCCCAGCCTAATGGACAGACGGAACGTCTCAACGCCACTATGGCCACTATGAAGCAGTATCTTCGCTGTTTTGTTAACGAACAACAAGATAACTGGGTCTCTCTTCTTCCTATGGCCGAATTTTCTTATAACAATACCCTTCACTCGGCTATTAAAATGACACCTTTTTTTTGTGTGTTTGGTCATCATCCCCGTTCTTTTCCCCTGAATAATGTCCAGGCTTCATGTCTACCCACGATAGACTCTCTCTTGGAAAACATTACCAGAACACAGAAGAACTCTTATCAACCTACAGGAGAGTAGAGCTCGATATAAACATCAAGCAGATACTCATCGGATCCAGAATCCTGATTGGCAAGTAGGCAATAGAGTCTGGCTCTCAACCAGATACTTACCTCGTTGGACACATCCTTCCAAATTCTCTCCCAAATATCTGGGTCCTTATACCATCACTGCTCGCATTAATCCTGTGGCTTTCCGATTGAAACTCTCTTCTCAGCTCAGCAGAATACATCCGGTCTTCCACTCTTCCCTGTTGAAAAGGTTCATCCCAGACCCACACCACAGGAAAAGAAGAACCTTTCTTTTAAAAGATACCAGTCCCCCCGCAGATGAATATGAAGTGGAGAGAATAATGGATTTGAGATACTACAGAGGTCGACTCCAGTACCTAGTGAGGTGGAAAGGATACTCACAAGCCGAGGACTCTTGGGAACCTGTGACTAATCTCTCAGCTCCCAGATGTGTACGACAGTTTCATACCCTCTATCCGGGTAAGCCTGGGGTCGGTACCCCAAGAAGGAGGCATATTGTCATGAGGGCTGGAGGCTGGAAGCTTTGGTCCTGATGGAAGCACCATTAACATACACATTACGGCGCCTCCTGCGCAGTTCTAGTAGTTACGTTTTGTGGCATTCATAACGAGGTTAGCCACGCCCCCTCAGTGCGTTGCAACAATCTTCGTTTCCTCGCTCCACTGAAGCCGTGTACTTCAGTGCTCCTAGCGTTTCCAGCCTCGGATTCTCCTTCCCTTCTGTGTCTCCTTTCCCATCTGATTCTTTCCCACTTTGCCTACCAGACTTTCAGCTCCATTCGTTCATCTGTATTTTTCTGTGTTACCTTCCGTTTTTTTCCAGGCTTGCGTTTGGTCTACCCCTATAGCTTTTCTTTTCTACCGGCATCTTTCTGCCATCTTTACCACCTCCTATTCTTTCCCCCTGCTCTCTCTCCTGTGCTTAAGTATTTCACGACATTCGGTTTTCACTCTTCTCTCTAAAGGCTCCGGTTTCATCACGGCTCGGTGAGTTTTTTCCGTGGAGATTGGGGGTATCCTTTCTCTTAGTCCGTTTTCTTTCCTTATTCCTTTCTTTCCTCTTCTGCCTATGCAATTTCTTCTGTTATACTCGTTTCGCCTGTTTGCTTACCTGAAGCCCCTCCTCCTAAGCTTCCTGTGTCACCGGCTTGCCTTCCATCTGGATACTGAGTGGTTTTTGAATGCTTCAGCTACTGGTAATAAAGTCTGCCGACTTGGGAAACTCCTGCCCAGCCTCTGCTTAAGGACATTCTTGGAAATCTCCGGCCCAACCTTTGTTTAAGTACTGTTTGCGGAATCTCAAGACCAAGACTTCGGACATTCCTCTTCCTTCGGTCTCGGAGTTGAATACTACTGAGGTTTTTTATGCCACTGGCTTTTTCCCCCATATTGGGCTGTAGAGGGAAGTGCCATAAATTATTGCAGTCTGTTTCCTAATAGCAACCATTGTGGCGCATTCCCGAAACAGACCCTATCTCTTCTCTAAAAAAGGAATTTCCGAAGAGACAACAGAACTATCTGGATCGGAATTATCCTCCAGTGAATCAGACACCAAGATATAGGTGAGCTCCACTCCTGACACACGGATGATTGTGTCGACTGCCAGTCGTCTACTTCCAAAGCCTTGCGGGAGCGCAAGAAGAAATTGTCGGTAGGTAAGGTGTCCAAGCCACGGAAGTCGAGGTCTGCGGGGCTTTCGACGGACGATTCGAGGGGCGACTCTCCGCATCGTCGTCGGAAGTCCAGTGGGTCTCGGTCCCGGAGTAGGTCCCGCCACTCCTCTACCTCTTCGAGGCACTCCCGGAAGCGCCGTCATCGGTCGCCTTCCCCGTCCTCATCCGCGGACTCCGCCCGTCGGTGGGTCGCTTATCCCACCAAGCATGCGACGCCAGAGGAATGGGCTTCCATCGGTAAGAAAATGCTAGCGATTCTCGAATCGCAGGGCACTGGTCCGTCCGCACCTCCAAGTGTTGTCGGTCGTGATCGATCGAGAGACACCGCTCGTACGCCTTTGGGCTCGGGTGGTCGGTACGATTCGCGGGAAAGGACCCCCTCGGACTAGGGGAATCGCTCTCATCATGCCCGTTCCAGGTCCCGGTCCTCGACGCGCTCGAGACCGTGTGCACCTGTGGTGTCTTCGAGGAAGACGTCGACGCCTGTGGCGCTGAGGCTGTCGAGGGACACGCTCGGGGCTCTGCCCTTGAGGCCTGTGTCGACGCAGTCGATGCTGTCGGCGCCGCGTTCGGTGTCGACGCCGATTCACTCGACGCCCTCAATGCCTTTCGAGGCTGTTTCGACGGGGGTACCCCGAGGCACGGTGGAACCCCCTAGAAAGGCTCTCTCTGGCCAAGGTCAAGCATGGTGTTGTTCTCCATTCTGTGCCCTCTTACCGCCATCTTGAGTACATTTCAGAGATGGATGAGGGCTCTGATGAAGGCATGGTTTATGATACGGTGCCAGATGAGATTCTCTCGGGCCATAGCCAAATTGAGGACCTGCGTCAGTCCCTGCACGACGCCAGTGGTCTGGACACCTCTGCGGAGGTGGGGTTTTGTAGGCCTGAGCCTGGCACTCATGCCGACTCCTCGTACCGGCACCTTATGTCTAGGGTCACCGAGTGCTTGGGGTGGTCTGCTCCTCGACCAAGGTCCACCAACTGACCCGGTACTGCCGTTCCATATGGCTCTACAGAGGAGGGTGGCGGTAGCTTGGACTGCTCCGGAGAGTCTCCCGGCAGTGTGTAAATCTTTCCTGAGAAAATACCGCCCAGCCAGAAGCGACCCCTGCTACTTGACCAAGCACCCCACTCCGGAGAATTTGGTGGTGCAGGTGGCTACGGCCCAAGCAAAGCAGGCATCGTATCCTACCATCCCTCCTGATAGGGACAACAAGCTTTTTGATGTTTTGGCAAAGAAAGTGTTTTCTTCAGGGGGTATGGTGCTTCAGGTGGCCAACTCCGTGTGTGCCTTGTCTCGTTTCACGCACACTCTGTGGAACTGTGTTTCCTTAACGGCTGAACATATTCCCGAAGTGGACGAAAGGGATGGTTTCCTTGCTATGGTCCAGGATGGCAAGGATGCCATGTGTGAGGCCGTTCAGTCGGGTTTGGACATGGCAGATTTCGTCAGCCGGTCCATGGCGGCGTGCACTGTAATACGCAGGTTTGCGTGGTTGCGGAAGTCGGGGTTTGCTCCTGAGGTGCAGGCCCGGCTCCTCAACATGCCCTTTGACGGGGAACATCTTTTTGGCAGCAAGGCTGACGAGAGCCTTGAGTGGTTGCAGACCACCAAAGCTGCAGCAAAGTCGTTGGGCGCTGCAGTTCGACAACCTCCGCCTTTTCGTCCTAGGGGACAGCAATGGAGGGGAGGTTCCTTTCGTTATTACTCGTCCTTTGGTAAAGCGAGGGGAGCTGCTAGTCAAAGGGGCCACCGTAGGAGTGCCAGAGGTGGAAAACAAGGTACTCGAGGTGCCAATGCCGCTCGGGCAGTTGCCTCTTGCCCTCAGGCAACGCCGCAGCCGCTTCAGCTCAGTCATGAGGCCATGTCCCATGGTTCGCCCGTTGGGGGAAGGCTGCCGCAGCATCTTGTAGAGTGGCGTGCCATTACTTCAGATGTGTGGGTTCTGGAGATCATAGCCCACGGCTACTGTCTTCCTTTCCGGCAGAGGCCTCACGACAATCCACCGGGGAATCTCTCTTTGAAGAGTCCGGATCCGCTCCTTGCGCAGGAAATTCAATCCCTCCTGGAGAAAGGCGCCATAGAACTGGTGCCTGTAGCGGAGAGGAACACGGGATGGTATTCCCCTTATTTTTTGATTTCCAAGAAAGACGGGGGATTGAGACCCATCATGGACTTGCGCGGTTTGAACAAACTCCTCAGGAAGTACAGGTTCAAGATGGTTATTCTCTCTCAAGTCCTCCAGGCCCTTCAACTTCAGGACTGGTTGGTGTCTCTCGACCTCAAGGACGCTTATTTTCATGTGCCGATCCATCCAAAGCACAATAAGTACCTGAGTTTCACGGTTGGCGACTCGCACTTTCAGTTTCGGGTCCTGACGTTCGGATTGACCTCCGCCCCGAGGGTCTTCACCAAGCTCATGGTAGTGGTGGCAGCGCATCTCAGGAAAGGGGGGATTCACGTCTACCCCTACCTGGACGATTGGTTGATCAGGGCGCGCTCTCCCGAGCAAGTCCTGGATCATCTGTCGTCACCTGCCACTCCGTCCACAAGCTGGGCTTCTCCCTCAACTTAAAGAAGTCCCATTTGACACCAACTCAGAGGCTCCAGTACATCGGAGCAGTGCTCGACATGTCCCCGGGGCAGTGTTTTCCTCCCCAGGTGAGGGCTCATCACATTCTGCAGATGGTGCACAAGTTTCAGCTTGCCGAGAGTCTCCCAGTGTTCGAATACTTGAGATTGCTCGGCCTCATTGCATCCTGCATTCTTCTGGTGCCAGAGGCCAGGTTGCGGATGAGATCTTTGCAATGGGCACTCAAGCTCCAGTGGTCTCAGTCCTCCGGCAGGATGTCGGACACTGTTCAGGTACCGTTCTTGGTCGCCCAGGACCTTCTTTGGTGGGCCGTCGAAGGCAATCTGATGAAGGGGGCTCCTTTTCGTCTACCCTGGCCGGAGGTGACGATCGTGACAGACGCATCGCTCACGGGATGGGGAGCTCATGCCAACGAGTTGACAGTCAGCAGTCGTTGGTCTCCGTCGGAGTCAAGACTCCATATCAATCTGTTGGAGCTGAGGGCCGTCGGGCTTGCCCTGAAGGCTTTTCTGCCGACTGTGTTAGGAAAGGATGTCCTGATCCTGACGGACAACACAGTGGCCATGCACTACCTTAACAAAAAGGGGGGGCTGGGTCACTTCCTCTGTGCAGGGAGGCGATGCAGCTCTGGTTCTGGGCAATCCAGCAGGAAGTTCGATCTCTGCAGTTCATCTGGCCGGAGACGAAAACGAGACGGCAGGCGCTCTGAGCAGGCAGAGCGCGATCTCTCACGAGTGGTAGTTGGCTCAGGTAATTCTCATGGAGATTTTCCACCTTTTGGGGGACCCTTCAAGTGGATCTCTTCACCTCCAGTGTCAACCGGAAGTGCGAAAGGTTCTGCTCGCGGGAATTTCCTCCAAAAGGAGCCTTAGGAGACGCGTTTGTGGTGGAGGGGTCATTCCCACTGCTGTACGCGTTTCCTCCAGTCCCCGTCATCCTGTAAGTGCTGCAGAGGTTACGAAGGTTTGGTTCCCGGATGATCCTCATTGCTCCGGCTTCGGCCGGGAGGACGTGGTACCCGGACCTTCTCGACTTGTCCATCTGCCCTCTACATCGTCTTCCCTACAGAGACGATCTGCTCTCATGGGAGGGGGGGTCAGGTTCTCCATCCAGAGGTCAGATCCCTCAACCTTCGCGCTTGGTTTCTGAAAGGTTGAGGTATAAGGATTTGGACCTCCATGAAGATGTGATGGTGGTGTTGCTTTCGGCCAGAGGGCCCCGCAACGAAGTCCCTGTACCGCTGCCATTGGCGAAAGTTTTGCGACTGGTGCAGGTTTAAGAATGTGGATCCTTTTGCATGTGACATTCCTGTGGTTCTGTCTTTTTTGCTTTCGTTAGCCCACAGGGGCTTGCAAGTGGGTAGGGTTAAAGGTTACCTGGAGGCGCTGTCCATATTTAAGCGCTCGTCTGAAGAGTGTTCTTATTTTAAAATTCCTTTAATTTCTCAGTTTCTTAAAGGGCTCACTAATGTGTTCCCTCCGTCACCTTTCCAGGTGCCCGGTTGAGATTTGAACCTTGTCCTCAAGTTTCAAGTGGGTGCTCCGTTTGAGCCTTTACATTCATGCCCTTTGAGACGGTTAACTCTTAAAACTGTATTTATGGTTGCGGTCACTTCCGCTCGCAGAGTGAGTGAGTTACAGGCACTTTCAGTTAAGCCACCCTTCACTGTATTTCATAAGGACAGGGTTGTCCTTAGAGTTCATCCTTCCTTTCTTCCGAAGGTGGTGTCAGAATTTCATTTAGGCCAGAAGGTTGTTCTTCCGGCATTTTATCCTCCTCCACATCCTGGTAAGGAAGAGGAGAGGCTCCATAGGCTCGATCCTAGGAGAGCTTTAAGCATTTATATTTCATGCTTGTCCCGGGTCAGAGTGGACAATCAACTCTTCATTGGTTACGCTGGAAAGTGTTTGGGACAAGCTGTGACTAAGCAGACTTTGTCTCACTGGATTATTCTGGCTATTTCTGAGTGTTACCGCTTGGTGGGCGAGGGCCCATTCTACCAGGGGTATGGCTGCCTCTACTGCCCTACAGAGGGGTGCTCCTATTCGTAACATCTGTGATGCAGCCACCTGGGCTTCGGTCCATACTTTTGTACGTCACTACTCCCTCGATTCCATCCGTGGGCATGATCTGGCCTTTGGCAAGGCGGTCCATTGCTCCGCAATTTGATTGGGCATTCTAAATTTCTGTATTCTAAATTATTTTCCCACCTCCTTGCATTGGTACTGCTTTGGGAGTCTGTCATAGATATGGAATACGTCGGAGGACCCAATCCCCTCGAAGAACAAGTTACTCTCTTACCTGGTAACGTTCTTTCGATGGGATGGTCCGACGATGTATTCCATATCGCTCCCTCCCTGCCTTCTCCGCTACAGAACTTCTTATGTGATTGCAGCTTACGTTTCCGCAAGGCTTTGTGTGGTAAGACTGGCAGAAGACTGGTGCCACACGTTCTGGGAAAAAACTACAACTGAGGCTAGAGGCGTTGTGCGTCCTATTTATAACATCCAGTGACGTCGGCCGTCGGAGGAGGTCCTCGAGGGCGGCGTATCAACGTCATCGACGCAGGACGCAGACGCCGAAAGAATTTCCGAAGCAGCACAGCTGTGGTGATTACTGTCATAGATATGGAATACGTCGTCGGACCATCCCATTGAAAGAAAGTCAGGAAGCCACTATCGAAAGTATCCCTGCTCTTGTGGAATGTGGTGCTGCTGGCCTCTTTATGGACACAGAATGGGCTCTTAAAAACAAGATACCTCGTATGACCAAAGCTACTGCGGTACCTGTAGAAGGAGTAGACGGTACCCCATTAACTTCAGGGCCCATCAAGGAAAACACATCAGTCCTTACCATGAAGATCTCTACTCATGAGGAAGAGGCTACTTTTGACCTAATAAAAGCAGCACATTACCCTATCATATTGGGAATCCCATGGTTTACCAAACATAATCCGTATATCAATTGGAAGGCTGGAACATTGTTTTGGGGATCAGAATTCTGTATTACCTCCTGCCTCCTACATGGCGCAATGGGAGTACATACCACCTTACACAGTGAACATTCTTCTATTACTCCACATACAATACTGAACCTCAATCTGTTACCTGAATGCTATCAGGAATATCATAAAGTGTTCTCTAATGAAGAATTTAAAGAGTTGCCTCCACATAGAAGTGATGATTGTTCAATAGATGTGTTACCGAATAACCAGATTCCCTTCAGAAGAATGTATACATTATCTGGTTCTGAACAAGAAGCATTACGACAGTACCTTCAGACCAACTTGCATCACGGGCTCATAACCGGATCCAAAAGCCCAGCTGGGGCTTCCTTATTTTTTATACATAAAAAGGATTGCAGAGAGTTTAGGCCCTGTATCGATTACAGGGGCCTAAACAAAGTTACCCATAAGTACCGATACCCTCTACCTCTTATTCAGGACATCCTTGAAGCGGTGAGAGGAGCCTCTATTTTTACTAAACTGGACTTAAGAGGAGCGTATCATTTAGGCAGGATCAAGAGCGGCAATGAATGGAAAACCACATTTTGCACGCCCTTCGGGCATTACGAAAATCACGTGATGCCCTTCGGACTGGCCAATGCTCCTTCGGTCTTTCAGAGCTTTGTGGATCATATATTCTCAGATTTGTTATTACACTCTTTAATCGTCTATTTAGACGACATCCTTATTTTTTCTGAGAATCTGCAAGAAAACATCAAACGTAGAAGAAGTACTACATCGTCTCCAAGTCCATCATCTATTTGCTAAATTAGGGAAATGCCCTTTTCATCAAACTAGTATCCCATATTTAGGATTCATCCTCTCTGCTGAAGGAGCCGCAATGGACCCCAGAAAAGTCCAAGCCATTCTACAATGGCAGCCCCCTAAAGGGGTAAAAGACATACAACGATTTGTGGGTTTTTCAAACTTTTATCGAAAATACATCCCAAACTTTTCCAAGGTCATCAAACCTTTGACCACATTGTTACAGAAAGGGAAAATATTTATTTGGTCTACAGACACCCAACAAGCGTTTGATACACTCAAAAAAACTTTCTTCACTGCCCTCATATTAAGATTACCAGATCAGACGAAACCTTTCATTTTAGAAACTGATGCCTCTCAATCGGCTATTGGAGGAGTACTCAAACAAGTTTCCTTGGCAGGTATTGAACATCCTATTGCCTAATACTCTTTCCCCGGCACAACAGAACTACACAGTGCTAGAAAAAGAATTGTTAGTAATCAAGAAGGCCTGTCAGGAGTGGAGACATCTTTTGATCGGAGCCAAAAACCCTATCACCATCAGAACGGATCACAGAAATTTGAAGGTACTACAGAATTTTGAGTGTCAGAATAGTCGTCAAGCCCAATGGGCTTACTTCTTTTCCTCTTACGACTTTGTTCTCACCCATATTCCCGGAACATATAATCAACTGGCCGATGCGCAGTCTCCAGCAAGAGGAAGCACAAATATCAGAAAAAATCTTGCCACAGGCCACATTTGTTTTTATCATCTCCACTTTTCTTAAGGATGTCAAGAGGCAAAGGCAAGGAATAGACAATACAGACATTCAAAAATATCAACTCAAGGAAGAACGAGGATTGTTTTACCATGATGCAAAATGATATGTACCTTCTATGTCTCTCAGAAAACAGGTACTATACATGTGCCATGACCACAAGGTTGCCGATCACCATGGTATAGCTAACACTTATGAATTGATCAGGCGTCATTTTTGGTGGCCATCACTACTAAGAGACGTCAAAGACTATGGTTCATCCTATACAGTATGTTTCCAAGAAAAGACACCAAGAAAGCTACCTGTTGGAAAGCTCGTACAACCCACGTTACCCAATCATCCTTGGGTAAAGATTTCTAGCGACCTTATCGTAGAACTTCCTCCTCCAAATCTAAACACCACCATCATGGTAACCATCAACTCGTTGACAAAAATGGCACACTTTATTCCCATGACGAAACTTCCAACTGCAGCTCAAATGGCTTCTTGCTTTTTACAAATCATTTTTCATCTACATGGGTTACCCAAAAGTATTCTTTCTGACAGAGGAGGAGATTCTTTCTGGAAGAATCTATGCCATTCCTTAGGAATCCAATGAGACCTTACTTCAGGTTATCATCCGCAATCTAATGGGCAGACTGAAAGACTTAATCAATCATTGGAGCAATATCTCAGGTGTTTCATCTCAGCGGCTCAAGACAACTGGAGCACCCTACTCCCATATGATGAGTTCGCCTTCAATAATTCTCTGCATTCTGCCATAAAGATGACTCCTTTTTGTTGTTCCTATAGATTCCATCCTTCAGTATTTCCTACAGCAGCACCTAAACCTGTCATTCTCCTGCAGTGGATACTCTGGTGTCTGGCCTCCAAGCAGGGCACAGTCTAGCCCTTAAGACTCTGAAAGAGACCAGACAAACAACCAAGCTGCTATCGGACAAGAAAAGATCACAAGAACCTACATGTCATAAAGGAGATCTCGTATGGCTCTTCTCCAAATACCTTCCCAAGATATTGATACCTTCCAAACTATCTCCTAAATACTTTGGCCCTTTTCAAGTTCTTAAGGCTATCTGAGATGTGGCATACCGGATACAATTACCTCCATCTTGGTCCCGAATCCATAACGTATTTCATGTGTCCCAATTGAAAATGCATATACCCGACAGGTTTCAAAGGCAAGTGACAGTAACACCCCCACCTATGGACACTCCCGACGGTCCTGAATACGAAGTCGCAGCCATCGCTGACTCCAGATACCACCGAGGATCCTTACAGTATCTTATCGATTGGAAAGGTCATGGACCTTCCGATCGAACCTGGGAACCTCCTTCCGCACTACATGTGCCATCATTGGTGCGTAAATTCCATAGATTCCATCCCTGGAAACTCGGGTCTTCCGGGGGGGGGACATACTATCAGAAGTATCCCCAGATCCTTCTGGCAAAAATGGAAGATTCACCATCCTCGTTATGCTCAATGGAATCCAAGATGGCGGTTACTCAGTTCCATTTCCATCAACTACTGTTACCAGTCTAGTCTTTCATCCAAGATGGAGGAGTAGAATCACGACTTCCTTCACTTCTATATATTGCCGTGGGGAAAGACAGGTAGTTGTGTTGCTACTCCGTCTTTCCCGACTTAGCATTGCTCCGGCTCTCCTTCGCGTTTGCAGCCCGCTTGGAAATCTACTTCTTTTTGTATTCTAGAGATCAGAACTTTCCCCACTTTCTTTACCGTTTCCTTCTGTCCTACCATCTGCTCTGTTGCTTTCTTCCTAGCCTCTTCCTTACTTCTGGCTCCCTTTTTGCTATCTTTTTACTAGACCGCCCATTCTGTCTTCCTTCCTTTCTTCACCGTACCTTTGTGGCTTACCTCCTCCTCCCTTTGCCGTCTCCGCGGCCGTCTTGTATTTCGCGGCACTCCTGCCAGCTCCTTACTCCTCCCTTCGCCGTCCTTCCATGGTATTCCTTTCCTTTTTTACTTACCATTTCAGCCTAATACTTACCGCTCTCTTCCTGCCTTTGCCGTTCTCCTGTGGCTCCCTTTCCTCCTGTCTACGGCAATTCTGTCTATTCCTACCTTATATATTTTTTTTTCTAATTTTTCTGTCACCATCTGGACCTGTGCCTTCCGTGTTGTTTGCCTTTTTATTTTTCCTTTTGCTGCCACTTCTCACGCTTGAGCCGCTGAGGCACTGGACTGGTATTACCCAGTATCTCAATTACCTTACAGCTACCGAAGGGTCGATCCGCGCATTTTGGATTCCTGCCACTTGGATTCACTTACATCTTCACATTATCCTGCCCAATTGGATTACGTTTGAACTAGATCATTCATCACCTTCTTCTAACATACCATCTGGGTTTAATTCCATACAGTTTTCTGGCCTCTGGACGACTGGGGGGACGCTCCTCTATTTTCATCTATCTCGGAAGTCAAGAACAAGGAAGACTTGTGAGTACCATGCCATCAAAATGTTATTGTGAAGAGAATTGGTAAGAGATATAAGACATACAGCCTTTGTGGCATGGAACTCCATTCCACTAGAATTGCGCTTAGAAAGCAACCTTTTGCTTTTTCAAAAGGGTCTGAAAACTCATCTATTTGAATAACTTAACACAAAGTTCCCCTTCTGTTTTTTGTGTATTGAGTGTTTGTGATCCATGCCCTGATGCTTATAGAGTTACTGGTGTGTTACAAAACAATATAAAATAAAATAAAAATAATGGCTGCATATGAATTTGCAAACTTTATAAAGGAATCACTGATAAGTTTTCCTTTCGCCACTGCTGCAGCTTCGGATGTTGCTAGTTCACTGCGTTTGGGGTCTATTTTAACGAGTACTGATTTGCGTCTCTCTGTCAGGAGCACACTGTTGGTGTTTCCTAGCAGGCAAATTGCCCTCTGCGCCCATCTTGTCAGTATCGTGGGGTCAATAACTTCATTCTTTCTTTTGGCCTCTGCCCCCATTTGTAGAATCTTGGTGAGTGGCCCCACAAAATCTAGCATCTTGTCCTAGCAGGACCGCCAGCACCTGTCTAGGCCTTTTTTGATGTCCTAGCTTATTTGCTCATGAACGTAACCATTGTGTATCGTCTATCTCCGGAGCCTCTGCTATTCCCTCTAGGAAGTGGGGCCTCGGGCATTCTGCCCCCAATTTGTTCCTTGCCTCGTTTGCTAGTGGTGTTCTCAGACGCTTCTTCAAGTATGCAGCTATTTTTGACGGTGGTTCCCACTCCACACAGCGTGGGTGTATTAACTCATCCTGGTCAAAATCTTCCCTGTTGTCTTCCTCTGAGATTGTGGTTTTCTTTTCCTTAGAAGCACTTTCCTCACTCGACGATGACACTATTTCTACTTTCTCACCCGAGGATTGTTCGTGCCACTCATCATCTTCCTCACAATCCTCTGAGGATGTATCTCGCCACCTATTAACCTTCCTCTTAGACCTTACTGCCTTTTTCTTTTCCCTCTTTTGTGGCGTGCCCACAAGGGTCATGGCATCTCGTGCCTTGCAGGCTGTCTTTCTTCCCCTTTTCATTCTCCCTTATGTCCCTCTAAGCTCCTCCATACCTTGTGTGAATTTTAACAAATCCTCCATATTGTCCAGTTGGCGGGGTCCCCCCCAAACAAGCCCCCAGAGCTTTCTGAATAATCTGACCCATGCCTGGGTGGCTCCTCTTGTGTGCTCTACCTTCGTCGCTGGAGCAGGACATTGTAACTTTCACCTCAAAGGGAGTTGCCACAGAAGAGATTACATAAATATATTCATATTTCAACATAACCATGGGTTTCACACATCAAATTAACATATCACTGACAACCGTGTTAACACAGGTTTTAAGGACTGGCTTCCCACTGCATACGACTGTCCTTACCCATAGATAACGACAGACGAGAAAGGAAGGCTATCTCTACTCAACACATTGAACATTTGAAAATATTGAGCGGTGTATGGCTGCCCAGTAGTGTGCACTGAGGTCGTTTGAATATTTCAATGGTAAAACATAAGATAACATAAGATAAGACACACAAATAAAAAACAAGATAAGGGAACTGAAGAACGGGAAGATAAAGTGCCTTGGATGAAACCACAGGAAGGGAAGCCCTGATTGAGATAAGTATCTTCTAGTTCCAAAGATAGCAAATTGACACCTCACTAAATCTTCAATTCCTCCTCATGCCTTTCTCTATATTTGATATAATATAGCACTTTATTCTTGCAATCATTTTTGGTCATTTCTAAGCGTTCCCATAGTTCTAAGGGAAAATATATTTGGCTAGATCGCACCCTTTTGGACAAGTAGGGTTAAATATCAGTGGGATTGTATCACCAAAATGAGGATTGTGGAATAGAAAACGCACAACCCTTAACTTCTCAGTGACATCTCAATTACAGGTCAGTCTATGTTTTTTCCACAGTATTTGTTGGAAACCGGAGACCATTGCATCTTAAAAACCAGTGAGTGATAATGAGCGCCAACACTCAGCTATTAAAACTACCAAAAGCTAAAAGCACGATGACTTTACAGCTCGATAATCAGGGATTTGCAAACCAGTGCTCAATGTTTGCAAGCGGCAACCGACACGGGAGCAATTGCTACACTGAAATAATGCCCATGGGTATCACCTCGTCCCTCTGGTTCCAACGTCTATGATTTCACCACTAGAGCATAGTTATCCTCGCCAGTCACTTTTGGTGTAACCTTGTGCTTCAGACCAGTGTTCGGTTTTGGTCAAATGAATAATCCTGGATTAGAGCATTTATTTGATGGTTCTAACGTATGCATCTTTGCTGGAAAGCTGCATCTGCCCCGTTCCTCTTCTCTCTACTATTTTAATTTAATGCAGCTAATAATTCAGCGTATTTCTAATAACTCTCACATTTTGAAGGTAAGCAAAGTGGAATACAGAGAGCCATAGAGATATGCCCACGATCAAACACTTTTGGTCAAGCTTGAGAAACCAGGATTACTACCTATATCTTCTTATTCCACAGTCTGCAAGCTATCTACCAAAACACACTTCTATCCTCTTGGTGAGTCATTTCGGTTTGTGAAAGCTCGTTATACGGGTGTTGAACTTAATTTCTAAGCATTCACTTGTTAAGCAGATAAGCAAACTGAAGGACAATTAAATCAAGTGGTTTGCCAAGATCATGTGTTTTTGGTCAGATGGATTAGCTGGAATTAGAACTCGGATTTTATGCCTCCAAAATGGACAAGTTATTTACCAGGACTCTTCTTTTTCTTTTTCTTTTTCTCCTTTCCTTTGAAATGTAGTCTCCTCCCTTGTGCCTGTGGTGGGTGGGGTGGGACAGAGTATGGTTGCAAGTTAGTACTGTATCTGGGTGTACAGGGCGCTGGTTGGAGTGTAGAAATGTATCTGTAAGCGGTGGATTGGTGATGCATGTGTATGGTAAGGTTATGTGCCAGTTGGGGTGTGGTTAGAAAGTGGTGCTATGTCTGCATGGCAGTTTGGGACCTGCCTGTCAGGTAGTTCTTGAGGTGCAGGGGTATGTCTGTGGGGTAGTCGGGTCAATGTATTGAGGACATTTGCATGTGAGGGTTGTTAGAGGTTGGGGATATGCCGTTAAGAGGATGAGGAGGATGGATAATGGAGCTTTGGTTGTGGTTTCTTAGGGAGGGTGGAGTGTGGCCATGTGTTTGTGGAGATATTTGGTTTGCTGGATTATGGGAATGGGCATGTATGGCCATTGATGGAGGTTGGGGATATGCTTATGAGGGGAGAGTCTGGCTATACACGAGGGGAACGGTGAGGTCAGGATGGGTTCTCTGCACAAGCCAATACAGTGCCCTTCTGACATGTAAGTAATCCCGCATGAAGTTATTATTGCTAATCCACTGGCAGGTGATCATTATCGTAAATCCTCAACCTGCTCCTTAGTAATGGTCATTGTGTGTAAATCCCCAAAGGGCCATGTTGCTAATCTCTGTCCTGCGATCATTACTGCTGATCCCTTGCATGCTGGTCAATGTTGCAAATTCTTCTTGATGGCACTTATTCCTAATCATTGGCCATTGCCATTCACACCTGCACACATTCTCACACCTCTCTGCATGCCCCCTCCCACACACCCGTTTTCACACTCACACACCATTGCAGTAACACATGTATGTGTGTGTAGAAGACACCTATGCATGTGCCCGCCCCTTTACGTATGCAAACACTTTAGTATGCATGTACGCACCCCTCCACGTGTATGCTCCCACATAAATCCATGCACACATTGCTGTGCACCCTCCCACACCGCTGTGCACGTGCTGACACACTTCTGCGTGCATGCTCTCATATCGCTACATGCATGTGCACATAAGCGTGCTCCAACAGAGAAGAGTTGGATAGAAGATTTACTTTCAGTTGGGTTGTCTGCTGTGCAATACAATGATATATGTTAACTTGAAAAAAAAGATGTAGCCGTAGCTGAAAAATGTCAGACTTCCAGTCACCAATCTGTAATTGTTAATTTGTAACATTAGCTGCAGTGCCAACGGTTTATTCTAAAGTGGCTCCTTATTGCTATTGTCCAAGATACCACTCATGATTTACTTTAATGTTTAAAAAAAAGAGCATGAAGGCCCACTCCCTTAAATTAAGATCACAGCAAAGGGGACGGTTTATATAAAATGGTGACCTAGGATGGGGCAGCATGTCAGAAACAACCTATGTCCTTTTAGCTTTTTCTCCTGTTGGGGCTGCTGTGAATACATGATGCTGTGTATACATGTAGCTGTGTTTCCTAATTCAATTGAGTAATGGGATTATCTCTCCCTCACAAAAGAGTTGACCCACACCACAAAAAGTACTGTTTCTTGTGCAAAATGCGTGTGCCTCAGCAAAACAATAATACTTGTTTCGATGTATCCTTTTTCCGCTCTCAGACTGTGAACTTCAGCCTGGTGCCACCTTTCATCAGAACCGCCTACATTGGGGTCTGTGCCTTCCTGTGGACCACGTTTCTGTGCTACGTCCGCAACCGGGACATAGACCAAGTCACCGCGCGGCTGCTACAGGCTCTGCCCAATGTCCTCCACAAACCGTCCTCTGACCTGGGTCAGGAAGAAGGGAAAGTGTCAAAAAAATAACCAGAGCTCGCTTCATTCCTCTATACTGAATGTACCGACATGGAATGAAACCGCGGCGGGGCCATTATTATGTGAACATGTTTTAAAATGTCTGGATTGCTGCTAACTTCAGAGTGGACGCCCAATGTTTACATCTCATCCCTATATCCCACCCACCCACCAAGAGCTGCTGTAACTTCACATCTCATCCCTATATCCCACCCACCCATCAAGAGCTGCTGTGACTTCACATCTCATCCCTATATCCCACCCACCCATCAAGAGCTGCTGTGACTTCACATCTCATCCCTATATCCCACCCACCCATCAAGAGCTGCTGTGACTTCACATCTCATTCCTGCATCCCACCCACCCATCAAGAGCTGCTGTGACTTCACATCTCATCCCTACATTCCACCAACTCATCAAGAGCTGCTGTAACTTCACATCTCATTCCTGCATCCCACCCACCCATCAAGAGCTGCTGTGACTTCACATCTCATCCCTCCATCCCAGTCACCCACCTACCAAGCGCTAATGACTTGTATCATTTATCATGTGCACCTTGTGTGCATGACTGATTTGTGTCTGTTTACCGTGGCAACTGTCAATGTACAATTCTGATTGTAAAGGCTACTGTGTCCCAACTCATAAGTTAGTGAGGGGGATAGCTCGGGGGCAACAAGTTTGTCTTTGAAGCAAGACAAGGCAGCACAACGCAGGTTCGAATCCCGATCCCGCGCTTAGAACCTATAACAGAACAATTATAAGTAAGCTGTTGAAAATAATTCCACTGCAAAAAATAACATGCAGTTCCCCTACATCTGATTATGTTTTAATAAATCAGGAATTGGGTCCTGGAAGGTATTTTGATTTCCTGGTAAATGGAGTTCCATGGATATGTCTCCTCACCATGATATCTGAAGCTCCAGAATATTCTGCTGGACTTTGCTGCCTCTCTATCATGAACATCAATATAATTGTGCCAATTAATGTATTTTTCTTGGTCCCAGCGAAGCATCAGCTCTGACCCTTCTGACATCTTTCACTACTGCATGAGCCCATAGATGAATGTTCTTGCTGGGTCTGGACATGGAAACGAGGGTCAATGAAGCCGTAAAGGGACTATGTCCCTAAGGACCGGGAGAACAGCTGATGGGCAATGCGTTCATCTTGGAAGCAGGACAATGTAGAGCAACACAGGTTTGAATCCCGGTCCCACGCTTAGAGACTGGTTTCCCATAATTAGTGTGTTACAAAAGATAAATTATGTCTCATTGATGCTTGGCATGAGCTGGACTAGTATTTATTGGGTCTGACCTTGCAGCAATAGGTCCAACTAGGTTTTGGCTGGGAGGCTGGCTCTGCTATTCCAAGGAGTGGTCTGATTGGGACTGGTCAGATAGATACATTAAACAGATAGGTGTAAAATGTATTAATGTATGGCGCACCTAGATCGGACTTGGTTCAGCCATGAAACATATAGGTTTAGCTGGGTCTACCCATGGCATGCATAGGCAGAGGCGTAGCCAGGATTATCTAGCAAGTGGGGTCTGAAGTCAATGTAGTTGGGCCCACCGCAGTGACATTAGCATCTGTAAATGCCTACACAGCAGTGCTGCTCAGTGGGCATTTCCAGATTTTGGGTGGTCCTTGCCTGCTCACGCCCTACTTTGTCTACGCCTCAGTGGATAGGTCCGATTGGCTCTGGCCATAAAACAACGTGATCCAATTGTGTCTGCCCATAAAGTGGCTAGGCCCATTTGCTCCCTCTTTCACAACACTGTTAACAAAGGGCCCAGAACTGGAAGGTTGTTGTGGTACAGAGTAATTCACTGTTATTATTATCTCCAGCAATAAAAGGTCCAATGGTTCATCTTTGGTGCCATATAGTGTCTATTCATGCCACTACCACCAACAATAGATCTACAAACGGCCAGTCCATGTAAGATTTCACCGTCAAAAAACGTTCATGCTTTTTAAGGTGTATGTTATTCAGTGTCTCTCTATGATGTCACCATTACCAACAATGAAATGTGCAGAAAGGCAAACGGTTGAGTTCATACAATTTCTGACTATGGTCTCCCCAACAATAAAATAGGCTTAATTGAAAGTTGAATGTAATGTGTTCCCACTTTATTGTACCAACCTCAACAGCAGTACAATGCCCAGGAGTGTGAGTTAGTTTCCTACAGTGCCCCTCTACTACATACCCATACCCTCAAAAGGTCTAAGAGTGTATGATTGATGTATCGCTTATCTATCACCAGCA
Source organism: Ambystoma mexicanum (assembly GCF_040938575.1). NCBI lineage: Eukaryota > Metazoa > Chordata > Amphibia > Caudata > Ambystomatidae > Ambystoma > Ambystoma mexicanum. Next base: position 1,342,366,871 of record NC_090921.1, read on the forward strand.
ATCAAAAGTCCAGGAGTGAATGATCAATGTCATACAGTGTCCCTCTACTACATAACCATCACAGCCAATGAATGACCTGCGAGCACATTATTGATGTCATACAGCATTGATCTATCCGTAACATAGCTATACCAGCAACAAGAGGTCCACGATTAATTGATCCTTGTCACACGTGGCCCTGCATTTCCCTAACCAACCCCAGCACAGTAAGGTCTAAGAGTGAATCATTGATGCTGCACAGTGATCTATCGCATGACCATCACCACACATAAAAGGTCCATGGTCCAGAGTGAACAATCGTTGGCATACAGTGTACTATGTTACATAATATCACCAGCAACAAGTGGTCACACTATAAATGATCTTTTCCACACAGTGGCCCTTTTCACATAGCCAGCACCACCGATAAAGGACTTTCAGTGAATGATTTGTGTCCTACACCAGCAATAAAGGCACCTTTTGCAAAAAGTGGTTACTAAGAGATCGCATCACCATTCGGGTCTATCCATCTGGCTTCAGGAAAAAACATAGCACAGAGACAGCAACCTTGCAGGCTGTGGATGACACCAGCGCATGCTAGATGCAAAGCACTCCTGTTTGTTCGTGCACTTTGATCTCTCGACAGATTTCAACACAATGAACCATATGTTCTATGCTCATGAGACAGGAAGGCCATGTCCGGTACTGTTTTTCATCCTACCTGTCTGGAGGAACTAATTTCAAGATAGAATGTGACATGTGCCCCAGTCCCATCCTGTCTCCCATGCTATTCACTATTTGTAGCAACACACTATGGGATGTGGTATTAACTTTGGAGTTTTCGTCTTTTAGTCTAAGGACCAACACGCAACACTTATCTTGAGGTGGGAGTCTTCAGTCTGTCTCTCTCCGGATGTTTTGGACTACAGCTCCCATGATCCTCCCCATTAATTGTGCCTTTTAGGGCTGATGGGAGTTGTAGCCTAAACATCTGGAGAGTCAAAGGCTGAAGACTCCGACCTAAAGATAAGTGTTCGGTGTTGGTCCTTATACTAAAAGACCCCTTCTCTTGGGGTCCTCTGCCTCAGGGACTCTCTGTTCTGTTGAGCAATGGGTGCCTTCACGTCCCAAAACTCAGACCCTCTAAGACTGAGCGTATCCTTCTTTCCTCTACTAATTACAATTACCTGATCTGCACTTGCTCATATCGCTTTCCCCTCTTGGCGTCTTTCCCCGGCTTTGTCTGGTAAATGTCTTGGTTTTATAATTGATTATTTTGTTAACTCTAACATTGCTGCAATCACTGTATCCTTTTACTGGTATGTATCTTATTGACTTTTCCCTTTTTACTTTCAAATCACAGTTCCAACCAAGGTTTTGTCCAGGCTAGACAGGAGTAGTGCTATTCCGTCGAGCCCTTATGTGTTTTTCGCTTGGCGCTTTTAACGCTGTTCTTCACTTTGCAATTCGACTTCTGACTGGGTCTCAAAGTATAGATGATCACTCCTCTTCTTATTCAACCTCACTGCCTCCCCTGCACTAAGAAATGTAACTTAAGCTTTGGTCCATTACCTTCAAAACAATCATCCAAGAAGTACCTGCCTATTTGCTGGAGAACATTGAGATTCGAGGTGCTTCACATTATGACATCCTGTGTTTGTAAATTCCAAAGTCTGTCTTTCCAGATTGTCTAACTAAACAAGTTAAATCAGCTGTAGTTCCACTCTTACAGAACTCTTTTTCCAGTCATAAACACCCTTCCTTCTGATCTTTACTTTCGGTGTGTACTTAAAAGCTAATTTTTAGAACTGGCTTATCATAATGGTAGCCTCTAATTGAATGGTCAGTTCGTCCACAGCCTTATTTTAATACTTACTTTTTTGCCTTTTATCTTTCTTACTGTTTTCTCCTGGGTTTTCTGTGAGCAGTTTTATTACTTTCCATTTGATCATTTTCCTGGTTTGACTAATTTAAACTTGCATCTTTGTCATTTCATTTGTATTCTAAAGTGCCAAGTTACCCTTTTTACGTTAAAATGTGCAGTATTAAAGTATAAAAACATAATACAGACATAAAAGGGGCACAGGTGCTTAATGTCCTTCCAGGTACCACTTGGACAAAACAAAAAACATGGGTGAAATGCTGAAAGTAGATGTCATACAAAGATATTTTATGGCATCTCCCCAATTACAGGGTCAATAAATGTAAAGTTGAAGTAATATAGGATATCTATATGAGAGTACACCCCACCCAGTAAGTGTCTGAAATAGCAATGTAAATGTGAAACATTAAATAGAATAAGGTTCCTAAGACCTGGATTGTACCATTTCAGTATAACAGCCAGTCTTCTGTCTCTTAATGCCCCTTTATTACCTGGGAATATCTGCTCTTCTGATGTGTGAATTACAGCTGATAAGAATTGTGAAGGCTGTCCTGACGTCCATCCAGTCTACTCTAGACATAAGAGATCGAAAATGGCCGCCAGATTTAGCCTTGCTTTGCCTGTACTAAAGCCTTCCTGTGACAGTTCTAGGTGTCCTTGGATTTCAATGTCTAACTGTATGTGTTTTTTTCTCACTGCTTCTGCAGATTTTCGCCACCCTATCCGTGAACAAATATTATCTGATCTTACTCAACTCTCTGGCTTCCGTCTTATATTGTGATCGCCATTTTTGGCAGTATTCATTGCATCAAACGGCAGCCTCCTGCTGGTAAGATAGCGGTATAAGTACTTACTGCTGGGACTAATGTGTGATCTGTAGGCCGCATTGCATACCCCAGCATGACTTAGCCATTCATCCCTCCAAGCATGATGAAATAAGAATCATTTAATTTGATAAAAGGAACATCAGTTATTTACAGAAATATCAAATGCTAAACTGGGATGGCAGGCGCTATATAAAAACTGTTATGATCGTGATCATTTATTCCCTTTAGCGCTTTAAGGGTATTGGTCACATACGGTTTATAGTGATAATGTCAAATTATAAAATGTCGAAAGTCAAAGGGCCTCATTACACGGTAGGGGGTAAGGGTTTACCGGTACCAGTATTTTACCGGTAACGGTAAATCCTTACCACCTTACTACGAGGTCCATTTGCGGGTTGGGGTATTTAACGCCTGCTTTTTGCAGGCGTTAAAAACCAACCCACAAAGGGACCCAGGGAGCTAATTACGGTACCGCAATTTGCGGTGCCGTAATTAGCGCCTTCCCCATTCCCATTATGCCCTATGGGGCAAAAATGGGAATGGGGAAGGGCAATGGTGGAAGGGGGAATTACCGCCCCGCCAACCTTGGAATGGGGCGGTAATTCCCCTTTCCACCAAGGCGGTGCCGGTATTTTACCGGCATTAACCATGGCGCTAATAGCGCCATGGTTCTCTGCCTACCGTGTAATGAGGCCCAAAATGTCGAAAAAAAAGTCAGAAAAAAATAATTTGAATGTCCTTTTTTTATTTTCTGTTCAAAATGGGGGGGTTCCCCCTCCAATCCCCCTTTTTATTTATTTCTTTAAACCCTTTTTTAAATGCACGAAAGCAACAAAAAAATGTAAAATAAAAAATGACATATTCGAAAAAAAAATGTTGCCCATTTATTTTCGACATTTTTGTCATTCGACTTTTTGCAGTCGACATTATAACTGCACACCGTCACATACCCATCCTCCCCCTCCCACATTGAAAGTAAACATTATGCTACCAAGCTTCTCCCCATATATGACCCATGATTCAAGTGAAACATCATTTTGATTTCTCACCCTTCTTAAAATTTGGCCTTAAGAACTGGGTATAAAACTGATGAGGCCTCCCCTCAGCCTACACACCCCACCACCTCCCCCCCGCTCTATCCAAGGGTCTGATGTTTGCCCACATTGAGGGTAATCAAGATGGTTACCCCAAGAGCTCACTCTTGCTTTGTGACACTTAACACTTCAACTCCAATCCTCCTGTGTTTCCTAGAGAGTTCCGTTATTGGATTGCCTTCACCATGTCAGTTCTTCATTGCCACTTCCTGGACAACACACCCAGACTTTTTCAACCACATCTCATTGTTTTCTCTTTATGCACTGTCTATCCAGTGACCGATCTACCCATCTTCCTGGAACGGGTGTTCCTTACCAAGCAACTCTTGCACAAGGTGACCTGAAGAACTATGATCAGAGTCAATTGGCGCTACTTTGGAAGCTTTGTTTTCTCCAAATTCAGTTCATTCATTCGAATTATTTGCTACCTCTCATTAATTGGACTTTTTCTTAAAACCTCTGTTAAAACAATCTATATATTTGTTCAGTTCTGTACCACACTACAGCTACACATAGTTGCAGTGCATGAGAGCAAGATTGCTGCGAACAAGAGCCAGCAATGAGTCCTCATGGTGGCAGTTGGGGTGTTTTGTGTTTCTGGTAGCGCCAGGTCTCCAGACACTTTCTGATTTGGAGGTGCAAGGATTCATGATGATTTGCAGCTGGGCGTGAGCGCCAGAGCATAGCATCAAGACATTAGGAAGTTCCTGCCTCTTTCAGAGACCTCTTGATTTTGACGATTGAGAGGTGTCTAGCACCAGCTGCGCCTAATAGCCTGCTGAGTGTGCACGATGTGACTGTTAACATCAACTCTGGGACGGTCCTTTGTAAGGCTTTGAGGACAAGGGTGGCTGCTTCAGGTTAGATTCTTTTGGCAATAGGAAGCCTGGAGAGACTGACCAGTGAGACATGTTCTTTGCAGCCAATACTCATTAGAAGTCTTGCTGACATTTTTTTTAAATTGCTGCACATGTTGGAGTTGGCGGTTCTGGAATTCAAAATAGAACATGTTGTCACTGCGCGTTGTGTTCTGATTTAAGTGTTCATTGATGTTACACTCTGGAAAGTAATGTGAAAAAAGTGATGATTTAGCAAAGTAACTTCAGTTGGTGGAAGCTAACGCCTAGGTCCACACACGCTCCACGCCCCTCCCGACCTGAGACTGTGTGATCTGATCACTAAACCTTGCTCTAACTCTAATTACAACCCTTATTTTACCCTGAACCCTTACAGAACACTAACCCTTCAGCTCTCTAAAGCATTTTATTTGCATGGTACTCAAATCAAAATAAACCGAAAATGAACAGGGAACATATCTCCAACCCCATCAAAGCTCACCACAAATTACATGCCTGTTGCCCTAACCCAAACCCTTGCTCTAATACTAACTTTAACCTTACCCTAACTGCAACTCTACCATTTACACTAACGCTTACTTTGCCCTAACCACTATTTTCATCTTAACTGTTAACCTATGCCAACATCACTAGCCCTCTCCAACCTCCCTCTCCTTTTTCTTGAACTGTTACCCAAACCATTACTTAATTAGCTCTAGCCTTAAAATAGCCCCTACCATAGCACTAACCCTGAGAATTAATCTGCCCTAACGAATAACCAAGCCCAAACATCTTTACCCTAACCCCTATCCTTACCCTAACCACTATCCTAACCCTAAACCCGGCATTCATAAACCCACTAAACCCTCCTTAACACTAATAATTACCCTAACAGCACTACATTTTTGGCTACTTTCCAGCTGTATTTATTGACTACTTAGACTTGTCAACTTTTCCACTACAGAGGTATTTTCACCACAACCTTTTCACTGACTACATTCTTGTTGGCTAAATTTTCACTGGATACCCTTTTCACTAAAGGCGTGTTTAGCCATTGTGTCCCCAGATAAGGCTTCGGCTTGTTTACTGATTGCCCTTAACCTAAGTTTATGGTTATCTCAAGCCGCGATCTGAACGACACCTGGCCTAGTAGGATCGTTGTCTGTCTTCCCTCTGTTCCCCCTCCCTTGCCTCATCGCGCCTTAAAACACTTGTGTATAGGCGCGTTATAAATGCCATATCATAAATCATATCACAGTAGCACAAAGACATTGCTTCAAAACCTAGCCTTCCCTGATATATACCTGTAGGGCACACAGCAATATTTTCAAGTTGTCCTTGCTATATCAGTAGATAACACCCCATATGAAATATCAAAACATGGTGGACTGTGCTTCAACATCTTCTGTCTTTTCTCCAATTTAATTTTTTTGAGAATTCAATGCCAAATCAAATGTAGCTCATCCCCATAAGGCACTCATTTACTTACATGATCATGACCAAATTGCATTATTTTAACCTTCGATTTATAAATAAGGACATGACGCTGCCTAGCACTGGAAATTCTACTGCGCAAAGCTGTCCATCCACTTACACCATAATGTTCAAAGAGAGCACATTGAGAGAAGTAGCATACCACGGATCACTGATAATGTTGGGAGGCGGTCTGCCCCTTCCAGCATATATAGCAGTCAGAGTAATATGCACTCCTGCTCTACATCAGCTAATATTGAATGCTTTATTTCTGAGTGGTTTGTCAATTCTTCCAAGTGCGGAACATTTACCGCACTAAATAGAAAATAATATGTAATTTCATGAGCAAATGATTAATCCATGTTTTTAACGAGGTCACTTTCCTTGTTTGCACATTAGTCGTGCATGTTCACTGTGGTCATTTTGATTGCATTGTTTTAATGAACATATATGTTGTGTGTTTGAGTGTAGTGGATTGGGGTAGTGGGTGGCAGGGTAAGGCGATGGGAGTGGGTTAGATGGACGTTGGCCCCCACGGTCCCCTTCATTAAAAAAAAATTCAACCAAAACGACCACAGCGAAAAATGCACAATTAATGTTCAAATTAGGTGACCTCGTTTAAAGCATGTACAACCATCCACAGATGGTGCAAATTACACTGGGAAAAGAAGCATAAGTAGGTAGTAGAGTTTGAGGAACTGAATTTAGTTGCTGGTTCTTGTGGGGTTGACTTAATGTACAGATTGACGACTTAGGCTAACAGAAAAATGTAGACTATTGAAACTTCTATGCGTGTTTGGCAGTGATTGTCCAGTGAAACCCAGCCTAGGTATCCCCAGTGGTGGGTGTGCAGAAACATTTTGAAAAATAAGATTTCAGGGATAGCAAAATAGAACAACTTGGAGGGGTTGGAGTTGGGTAAAGCTAAGCTGGAATGAGCCAGCCAGGCCAATCACCTGCTGCCTTCTACACTAGCCTGTTGCAATGGTTTCTCCATGCATGATCAGTAATGCACTGTTGGTTCATGACATTTAACATGGATCCCCACCGGTAAAGAGGAGGTCTGCTCCTAAAAACAGAGCACCGGGATACTAGTGAGCACTCCCAGAACGCGAATATGGCTGAGAAATAGAGCTGCCTCCGTGTGATTCAATGCAATCATGTCTTTTAATCCGTAAAAGCTATTGTTTTTTCGTACGGAACAGCCCACCATTTAAAACAATTGGCTTGTATTTGAGCGTATTGCATGACTATATGGGACCAACAATGAAAATATACATTAGATGACGTGGGTATTTGACTACAAGCAGTGACATGGGAACTTTTATTGTAAAACTTTAAACCATAGTTTATCTGTTCTGACAATATTTGTAATTTGAATGTAAGCAGTGTTGCGTTTAGAGGGTATGGGTAATGGGTTAGCCACTATACCCAAATATTACACTGTCCTCTGATAACCCTCTACCCCATGTTCCTTTCCCACTTCACACTCCGACATGCCTTTCCACTCACATGCAGGCCTTCCATGAGTCACATATGTCCTGCTGGATGGGATTTCCTGAGCTCCTGCATTGACCCTCGATCAAATCTCGCTCTCTTATGCATTGAACAGCTCATCACCTTGAGCTAGAGAGCCGTATGTCCCTGCAAGTTATTTACTATAAAGCCAATCCCAGGTTATTGATGGTTTATAGATTTTCCTTGCCTTTAGGAAATGTGACAACAATGTTCTTATGTTTAGTAGGTACCTTTTATTGTGTAGAAAATAGCCTGCAAGGTTTGCAGCTAGAATTGTCAAGCACATGTGATGAGGTAGCTGCCCACAAATCATTGAAACATGTGGTATGGTCAAAGTGTAGTCCCCTAGTAGGCGCCCGTGCCAGCTGGCACTAGGACTCAAAGCGCCATGTTTGTGTTGCTGCTGAAAGGAGCAATCTTCAAGAGGACCAGTTGCTAATTACAGCCCAGGGGTGGTGGAAGCTGGTTCGATGTGCACATGGCCTGGGCATGGTGGGTCCCAGCGACCAGGTGTGGTTGTTAACCTGACTTGCCTCAATTTTCTTTGAGCTAACAGACACAGCGTCCACCGCCCCGGGGTTGTAACTAGCAACTGGCCCTCTTCAAGATGGCTCCTTTCAGCAGTGACGGAGGCATGGGCTTTGAGTCCTCCTAGTGGAACACCTCTGCTTACCCATGATCTTCTTGAAGACAGTAAGCGGGGCAATCAACGCTTTTTGCCATATGATAACACTGAGAAACCATCTTAGTCTCCTGCAAATTTAATATGACCTTTTGAAACTTGAAAACATCCGCAATTCCTTAGCCCAATACTTGTTTTATTTGTTTAAGCAGAAAAAGAACTTCAGACTGCATCTGCTTCTTCTGGCAGAATTGGCCTCCCTTCTCCATGTTCACATGTTTCACACTGCTTCATCCCCACATACAAACTCCACTTGAACACACGCGTGTAGTTGTTCTCTTCTGCCTGCTTTCCAAATGGAAGGTTTCACATCCCAGCACTGGTTCTGTAACTTATCTGCAACTTCCCTGCTTCTCCCTCATTCCCTGTATTCTGGAAGACCCCAATCTCCACATTATCGCGTTACTGTCCAAACCCTGACACCTTGCGATCCCGTTAACCCTTTCAATTCTGAAAGCTCAATACCCTGGGCTGCGAGTTCTGGCACGCCTCACCACTCCACCCCCTCAGGTACCACACTGCCTCTGCATGCCAGAATGTGCTGTGCACTTTGTGAATGAATGGCCATTAAAATTATGAAACCTATATGCAAAGTACTTCACATGGGGGAGAATACAAGAAATTGGACTGACCAGGGTGCTTTGGGATGGTATGGTCTCCTATGTGGCCTTCTTTCGCCAGCCTTTGGCCTACGTCTCTGTAGAAGTTACAGCAAGCGCTGGTAGAGAGACCAAATGATCCTTCTGATGTGTCTTTTGCCTTTGGGTCGTCGCAGCGCTATGCAGGAGTCCCGAGAAGCAAGCAGATACATTGTCCCCATACTTTTCCCATACAGCAATGCAAGACCCACCAAGAACCAATCATACCCAAGCTTTCCACCCTGTCACAGCTGCAGAGATCACCGCTACCTTTGGTGAGATGTCCTCATCCCACAATTCAGGTATAGCCACCGAAGGGCGGGTTGGGCACAGTAAATGCAGACTTTGGGAACCACACCTGCTGAATTATTGGGGCATTGCATCCTCAAGCGTGGGAGTTTCACAATTGTATTGTTATTTAACGCAGAATTTCAGATGCATTCCCTGATTGGTTTCATGGCCAAGCAGAGAAATGTCATTAATATTTTGGGGAAGATTCCAGGTCATGTTGGAGAACAGGTCATGGTGAAGGGGGAATGTCATGTTTTTAAAAAATAAATGCTTTTTGTGATGATTTTGGGGATATTTCATTTTGATCATGTGGGCATCAGGCTTAATACAGAGGGTTGTATGTGACACAGTGAAACTTGAAGCTAATGCATGGGTGCTTTTGATAGGGGTTTTGATTAAATGTATATGCATTTGGTTTTAATACTGTGCTCACTATGCTGCTGTGCTCAGAGTGCTTCAAGAATGTACTGTTCTGCTCCTCATTGGAGAACATATCTTCTGGGAGACCCCAGAAGCTCCTCTTTCAGTTGGTGCTCCATTACCCTGTTTTGACTAATAAAGTGGCCCAGAAGGACTTTTAAAAAGGGACAATATTTCCTTTTTTCCATAATAAGCAACTGTGTGAGATTCTCTAAAATTACTTTATGAAAAAACCAGAACCAACCAGTCATATTTCGACAATATACCTGCCAGTATGTATTTTGAAAAGTCCCATTGAACACCATTATAAGAATATTTGTGTGCTTTTAGTAGAAACCCTTCTGGAAAGGAGTTGCATTTTCTCTGTACTTTCTCTTACACTGTCAGAAATATGGCAGATTTTGTATGACATGAAATACTAGCTAAATGTTGATGTTGGAGTGTGCGCAGGGGCCAGGCGATGGTACTTGAGTAAGAATGCACACACATTCCCATTCATTAATGTTCATTATGGACCTTCTTGTTTTAGTTTTGTTTCAAAGGGAAGAAATATGCTCTTTTACTGGCATAAATCGGATTTTTATTTGTAACCTTTACATGCAAAATCAAGGTGTGGCGCTGTCTTGCTGTAAGTGTACCAGACACAGTGCACATTTGTAGCAGATTTTGATTGCTTTGTATTCAGGTATTTCAATCGCTGAAAAGAAATGTGTAAGTCTTTACACCTACGTGAAAGCGCCTGTGCCGGTTTTCTTTTTCAAGGAACAACTAAGAAGATTGGAAAAAAGGGCAAGGGTTATATCATAAAAAAATGCGAGGGAGGTACATTTGGGCTTGCTGCTTGTTTGGTCCCTAGTTTCAAGAAAAAGGGATTAGAAGAGGTGCGTTACCACCAAAACAAAATAACCTGATGTCTTTGCACTGATGAAAAGAAAGAAAGCAGTTGAATGCAAAGAATGGGTTGTAGGCGATTGATCACCTAATACTTCAATTAAATGTAAGGCAGCGCAGCAACCCACACCATGAGGCTAAAAAGGTAGGTAGTTAAGACTCTGCCTTGTGTGCTTTTGAGGTTTGGCCATTAGGGGGCAACGCTGAACGATTCTAAGTGATCCGACCGTGGCTGATTTTGCCGCGGCCGGAAAGTTCGCATGAGAAAGGTGCGAACTACCAAAAGTTTGCACCTTCCTCATGCAAACACACTTACATACTACGGGGGCTGCAGGGATTTCCCCCGCTCACTATACTGCAAAGTATAAGTGAGCAGGGTTTTGCCTGTTGCGGGGGACACCCCTGCAGCCCCCGTTTTTTTTCCATTTTTTTTTTTTTTGCGTGGGTGTCCCCCGCAACACTCCGCTCACTATACCACACAGTGGGTTTTTACTTACCTGCAATGCTACCACCAAAGGTTCAAACTTTTGGTGTTCGAACCTTTGGTAGTAGCATTTTACGGTCGTATTGTACGGTCAGACCTTTTTTTTTGGGCCGATCGTACAATACCCGCTGAACATATTGCAAAAGAGTGCAGCTAGGGAGAAATGCAATATGAGGAAGGAATCAAAGGTTGTTGGTGTTTGGTTATTTACCCACCCATTGACTGACTGCCCATTGCCACGCTAATGCCTATTGCCATTCTCACCCACACACATCCTCCTGGGATCTCTTTGAGCTAGCTTTAGCAAGCCTTACCATGAAACGTTGCGCTCAAAGTGGCTGTCATTATTTTTTCAAAGCAGTCTTCTGAGAGTTAATAACTTAGTTGGAGTTCTAAACGTGCTACTGGTGTAAGAAAAATGTCTTAACTAGCAAGATGTTTAAGCACCATGCATGTCCACTGAATTTTGTTAAAAACAAGCATTGGCAAAGAGAACAGTTTTGGCTTGTGTACATGTATTAGGCATTTTCCAGACACTGCTATTATATGCTGGGTTACTCGCACCATTTTCCAGCTGCTACTATCGTGGAGCCCTGGGAAGCTAATGAAAGCAACCTTAAACAACCCAACAGCACTGACACAAACAGCCAAATCAACCCAGAAATGACAGGCACAAGATGCCTCCTGCCTGATCATTGAACATTCTGTCCCCAAGCACTCCTCAGACATTGTTGACCTTCCCTCCAAGATCAGACAGACATACTCTTCATCACAGAAACCTGTCTCTCAGATGATCGATCCCCGGTTATCCATAAGAGTATGCCATCAGGGTTCAAGAATATTTACGCTAATCTCAACAACATGACAGGCGGTGGCATAGCTCTGGTGCACAGAGACTCCTTCTTAGTTTCAACACACTTCATTGACACCATCCCAGACTGTGAATTGCTCGCTTTGGCCTGCTCATCTCTCCCACAGGGACACTAAGCTTCTTCTTAATCTATGGACCTCCCTCCTACACCCCCACTTTGCTGACAACCTCACTGATGCCATCCTGTCTGTAGATTGCCAGCTACTAACTATACTTGGAGATTACAACATCTGGCGCAAGGAAGAAGACAATGCTATTAAAAAGGAACTTGGAGCAAACCTTGCTGCATTACACCTCAAATAGATGGTCAAGGGTCCCACCCACATAGCTAAACACACAGCGGGTGGCATTTTCTGTAATGAAAACATAATAACTGTCTGCTCCCTAGTACACCTCCCCTGGGGGGGATCACTTATCTATCTCGTTCACAATATTCACATAGACACCACACCTCCCAGGACCTTCAAAAGAACCATCGACCATGATGAGACAGTGGAAAGAAATTCACATCAACTCCCTACAGGAAAGACTAGAAGCCAACAGATCTACTGTGCCCGCAAATGGTCCAAAAACCACATTGGATGCAAACTCCACCAGATTCACAATTGGAATATTTCCATGTTGGACTGCATTGCCCCTAAAAAACCTTTCAAACACTCTCAAAAAAGAAACAGGCCAAATGGTTCATCCCCAGATTAAATCACTTAAAAAAGGAAAATCAGAAACTTGAGAAAATCTCGAGGAAAACCAATCTATGCACTAGAAAATTCACCTACCACCAACAGTTACTCCTTTACAATGCTGGAGTACTCAAAGCAAGGAAAGCACAATGCTCCAAATGTATTGATTTGGTGCATCACAGCGAAAGGGAAATGTATAAGAACGTTAGTGAATTCAAAAACCAGACAGCCTATGACGCAACCCCTACACCTACAGACCAGATTGCTGCATATTTCATCCAAAATATCCTACACATCCAGGATTACCTTAACAACAAAGGATGCTCTGACCCACATGCCACCGAGATCCCACCAACACCTCACACTACCTCTTCTCTATGGTACTTGTGGGGTTTAGTCAAAGGCCCAAACAAACATTACTGAAAGGCCTACTAGAAAAATCAGCTGCCAGCCTTCAGAAACTTCCACACTGAAAATGGGCCTATTCATGCAGACTGTGTGTGCTTCTGCAAGTAACACAAGGAAGAGCTATGTGAATGGCCAAGCATTGGAAATCAAAAGGCCTATCTTTCATTACAAAAGGAAAGGTCTAACATGAGCAGCTTTTAATTTGAATTTGCAGAAGAAAATCGTAGGCCCCTTCTACATGAATAGCAGGGGTTTCAAATACAGAAACTGATATGGCCTTGCAAGTGCATTTTACAGTTTTTAAATCAAGACATGAGAAACATTTTCCCCAGCTAAAATAAAGATATCAGGAAAAAGACTTGGTGTGTGTTGGCAAGATGCAGTGTATCAAAATAGATAATATGCTTCACAGGCAAAATACCGGCTACAATTGAAAAGAAAAGCCCACCTAGTTACCTTGGGTCACATGTAATTTTCATTTAGGCCAGAGGCAGAGCCTGCTGCTTGTTGTTGGGCAGATTTTCAAAGGCCTGCCCGACTCCTTATCTGGAAGGGAAATCTCAAAGCTGATGTACACTCCAAGTATTTACAATAGGGCCAAATCAACACAGACCCAGCACTGAGTAGAAAAAATACAAAAAATAGAAGGTTTTGAGATAAAAAATGTGGCTAACCTCAGATAACGGGACAAAGTGTGAGATGTCAGCATGGCCTTATGGCATCACAGGGCAGAGGTGAACTATCTGTTTGGTGATAAGGATCCCCTAACCCCACCAACTTCAAGCAACAAAGAGGCTAATGGCTCTTACCCTGGCCTTAAAAAAAGCATTCAGTCCAGGAGGCTCTGGTCACATGCTTGCCAAGAAATCGAACTGGCCTGGATAATTGAGAACTAAGATTTGCATACATGTGAAGATTTCCCAGTGGTTTAAATGGACTATCATACCTAATGATTTTCTCTGCAACAATAAGTCACAGTGTGTTCATTCATATGTCATTTGAAAGCTAAAAACAAGCTAGTTATTCTGATGGAAATCATGTTATCACCTCAATTCTGTTTCAGGCTGCCCCAAAAATGTCCAGAATTTAAGAATTGGCAAGTTGATGGAGTGTAAAATGAGGTATCTGGAGAGTAAATTGCATGTTCATAACTATTATACTTTTTGTATATAGAGCGAAAAATTGCCATGCACCTGTGTAACATGGTGCGAACACGGCTGTCATTTTATCAAATTCCCCATGATTGCTGAAGTGGAATATATATACATATCATGGCATTGTAAAAATATAAAGAATTAAAATACAAATAAAAAAAAATATCATGGTATTTATTAGTACATTACAAACCTTTGCCATATAGGTACTTTTTGGGCCAACATTTCAAATGGGAGTTGCAATATTTCTGTTCTAGACTCCTGAACCAATCCTTAGAGAGAGGCTGGACTTGGGGGTGGAGAGAAATGTAACTGTCCAATCCTGGTTGCGAGTTATTAAGTTAGCACCTCCTTAGATGATTACGTTTGTGGGGGTGATGAGTGGTATATAAAGTGGATGCACTATGAGAGAAGGGGAGAGCTGTTGAACAATTACCAACAGAAAGCTGCCAAAATTCACCAACAGAGATCTGCTGAAATTGCATCTGGGTGAAACTTGAAAGAGGGCTGGAGCTGTCTTTGCTGCAGAGACTAGAAAATGGTGGCTGTCAGGCTTCCCTGGAACCATAGAGGGAGAATTGCTGTGGAATTCCATTGATTGAAGTGCTGGCCAGAATCCTGTGGTTCCCTAAGAGTGAAGTCCTGCTCGGTTTCCATGAGTGCAGAGCCCAGAGATTTCCAAATGTAAGTAGATTGTCCAACAAAATGTCAGCATGGGGATCTATTTAATTCACCTATTCCCTTTCATAGTGGTTTCTCTTCGATTAGTGGGTGGATGGGGGGTAAATTCTGTAGACCCTTAGCATATTTGACGGTATATTAATTTAATTAACTCCTAAAAAGATTGACGCAGGGGGAAGCTTGGGAGGATTCGAAACATTCACCCCCACTCCTAGTGGGAAGATACAAGATAGTCATTTAAAGTCATTGGGGTGCGTTGATTTTCCTGTTCACCCCTGACTTCTCTAATGATAAGAGATGTCCCTTCTTAAAATGAAAATTCCCAACTGAACACCTTACCAAAACTTTTTTTAAGCAAAAGATCTACCTGCCACCAAAACGATATTGATAATTGTCACCATCCCCAAACTCTGCCTTTCAAACCAAAAGATATACTGGTCCATTAAAAGAAAATTCCCAACTGAAACCCATTTCCAAAACTTGCTTTTAAATAAAAGGTATTCTTGTCTTAAAAACAAAATTCCCAACTGTCACCACTCTTTCAACATTGCAATTAACCACGGGGTGCCCTTGGCCCTACAAAAGAAACTTTGAAACTGCCCAACATCGCCAAAAAAGGCCTTTAAGTGAAGGGGCTCTGAAAAACCAAAATTCATGATGATCCCCATTTTAAGGTCCAACATCCCCAACACAGGCCTTGAAGCGAGGGAGGGGCCTGAAAAATGAAATTCCTGAACTGCCCCGACTATCTATACCTGCTCTTTGAACAAAATGGTGCTGCATATCATTTGATGCTTTGGTTATTGGTGCTGGAGTAGAAGTGCTTTGCTAAAGTGAGACCTCATGTATCCAACAGTGAACGTATGATCTATGTCTTGTTTTTAAATTATCCCTGTTTCTATTCCTAAACTAAATTCTGGTGAAGTACTATTTGCCACATGCATTTTTACAAATCTGTGATTTTTTTTTTCTTCGTTCCAGATTACATTTTTATTTACAAGTTTTAGAGAAAACGTACAATATCTTACATGGGTTACTTGTGCAAAGGTATGCTTTTTTAAATATTCATACCTATACCGTGAACAAAAACAGACACTGCAACGTCAGACAATATAAATAGGTATCATCCCACATCTGTACTGAACGTAATGCATCCAAAAAATAAATCAACCCTAAAAAAAACTTTTCTGGGTTTAGGAATACTGAAAAATTAATCATGCAGGTTTTTTATAGATATGATAAAATCGAGAAGAGCAAGAAATGTGTGCAGATTTAGGAGTGAATCCTACACCCTAGTCTCAGACTTTGAAAAGCCAAAAATGACTGTCATTGCATTTTCACATTAAATCTGTGATTTAAACTGCTAGCATTTGAGTACACCGGGAACTCCATATATCAAGCCTTGAAGGTGCACTTGTTTCCACAAAACGAAAATGATTCTTATGTTTTGGTACTGAACCTCTCACCCAGTAGTGTTAAAGATTATATTCTAGAATTGTGCCATATTATTATTATTGAAATTCGACTTACAAGAAGATTCATGGGGAAAGATTTTGGACAGTTTATTTAGTCTGTGTTCCATGTTTGTGAGATAAAAGTACATTTAAAAGTGTGTTTTATAATTGAAGCTGTGTTTTCTGCCACAAAGAAGGTGGCAGCTTTTTATACCCCGGCCTGGTTCTTCGATCGCCATGGGCACAGGAGGGGAGATTGATGTGCCTCTATATGAGTCTTGAATAAGGCCAATGCTAAAAAGAAAACTTAAGCAAAATATTGTCGAGTTCCTTGATTGGAGGGCAGGGGTAAGCAACTCCCCGGGTTAAGGGTGGTCTCAATATAACTCCACAAACTGGGGGCTCGTGCGCCAGCATCTGGTCTATTATTGTTGACTCATGACAAGTGCATTGGTGACAGGACATTCATTATGGTGTAACTTCATTGAGGTAGACTTAAGGTCTGCTTGCATTGTTAAAAGGCCCCTGTAACGCTTGACCCCTGAGTTCCAGGGAGGTGTATAGGTGTAGAAAAATAACACTGTGTAGAGTACTAAGGCAGAAAGGAGATTGAGTAAGAATTGATTTTTTTCTCATTGTGTGTGGAAATCGAGCAGGAACATGACGATTGTTGCCCCTGTGGAAAGAAAGTCTTAAAAAAGTTGCAAAAAGCCGTTTTTTAATGAATACTATAGAAGTGTGTGAGGTCAGGAAACATCTCCTGGGTAAGCTTTTCATTCGAGGAAAATGGAGTGAGGGCGAGACCGGCAGCTGGCAGCTGGCAAACCAAAATGGTGCAATAGGTCACCTCAGTGAGCACTCACATTTGGTGTGAAGATGGGATATTGCACAAAGCATTTTATATGACCCAAAATGCTTGTGTAGTACTGATACGAATGGATCAACTCACATCTCACTTATATTTTAATGTGCAATTACTTGAAGAAAGGCTGCAGAATAAAAAGGCTGATGGGATGAAGCAGGCCTAGAAAAAAGCTCAGAAAGAACTCACACAGCTTGGAAATAGAGTGTAGCAGAGCAAACGTTTTGAAGTACAACAAGAAAGGCTCATTGAGCAACTGCAGGATGAGCTGAAAACACTTCAAAAAAAGGTAGCATGCGCTCCTCTCCAGAAGGAACATGGCATGATAATGAGCTGAAAGCACAACAGCAAGTCAGTGCAGAGATAGAGATGTAGAGTTTGCTGCACTGCATAGTGCATGCACTGAGGGTGCAGACACTGTAAATTGCCTGCATTTCCAATTGAATGACCAGACTGGTCATAATAGAGGATTGTTAGATGACATTGTGGCCCTCAAGCAACAAATAAAGACATTGGAAAGGGAAAATAGCCTGTTCATCATTAAAGAGATGGACTCACAAAAGGAGTTTGATGAAATGCGGCACAATGTAAATATTCTGAAACAGAATTTAAAACTGGACAAAGACCAAGATGCATTCAGGTCGAAAGGGTATGCAGAAAAGGAACAGTCAGGTTCTCAGGAACTGACCAGGTTTAGAGAAGAAAGGAATGGGCTAGTGGAGCGTGTGAGAGAAATATAAGCTGAACTATCAGAGGCAGCGAATTGTAGGGATGCGCAACAGAGAAAGAGATTAGTCTCCTGAAAGGAAAAGCACCATGAATATGCACACAGCATACAAGGCTCAAAGAGGGAGAATGAATCACTACAGCATCATGCAGCAAACAAAAGATTGCTTGGTTGCTCAAAGCTTGGGGCTTGAGACTAATCAGGCCTTACTGTCAGAATTGAAAGGCCAGCTCTCTGAATACCAACAGGAAATAAGGAAAGAGAGACACAAGTGTGAGGTTTCACAAAGGAAATTGAAAATTATAAACATGCTCTGAGGCACCCTGACAATCAGGATATGAGACATGGCCAACTGATCAAGGTGAGATGCTCCTCCCATCAGGGCCTCAGGCCAGTCTTTTGCAACTTCCCACATACAAATGGGAACTGACCTCATGTATGCCACCTATCAAGAACAGGGTGACATGAAGCAGTTAGACTTACCCAGGGCTAGCCCAACTGATCCAGAAGGCCAGTCCCTGTCTGTTATTGATGAGTATTCATCTCTACCACACAGAAGGTAAGATGCCTGCCTCCCTGAAACTTGAGGAGAACCATCTCCGGTTCTGGAAGCACCTCAAAACCTTCCTCTTTGCTTCTGCTTTCTCCTCTCCTCTCCCCAGCCAAACTCCTGGCTGAAACTGCACTGGTTACCTGGCCACCCTCTGATCTCGTGCCCAGGTCCCCTCCCCCACCAGTTGCACACCTGCACTGCCTCCCTGGCAACGCCCGCACCTGGGGACTGTTTTCTGTATCCCTACAGTCCCCCATCAGCACTTGGCACCTGATGTCATGAACCGTCGAACGCGCCCCTTTTGGACTTCCTGGTCCCTGACACATCGGGGCTTACACTCTGCTGTACTTCCAACATGGCCTTTAAACACAGAATGCTGTATACCAGCTTTTACGTCAGATGTAGCACGTTCTATAAAGAGGCCAAGCCCCCGTGGCCCTGCGCGTCTCACCGCTACTGATTGCTGTGGCTAGACGTGTGTTCCGTAGTTCGCCTTCGCTGAACTCTGTTGCTTCCTGGTTCCCGGACCCTCGCTTCCTCCTCCTATCTTCCCTTCCTCCTTATCCTGTATCCCGGAATCCGTGTACCCGCCTACGAGTACTCCTCCTTTGTTCTTGGACTTCCTGGAGTTTCCTATCGGCCCTGGACGAAGAACGCTGAACGAACGCTGGAACCCAAAGGCCCGCGTACGGGGTTGTACAAAACCCGAACCGTACGCAAGAAGACTCCTTCCAAGAAATCCAGCAAGCATCAAACACAGGTGAGAAAGGGGGAAACGTGTGACAGATTGAGACGCCACCTAACTGAAGTCAACATGGACATGGAGGCGGCCGTTCAAGATCTTATGCGCGGCATGCAAGAACTAACGACCAAAGTACAAAATCTAAAGGCAGAGAAGGCCGCAATAAAACAATTAGGGCCTCATTACAAATCAGGCTGTCCGGAAATAACGGTGGCGGTAAACCCGCCGCCACCGTTGTTTCCGGACCGCCTGATCCCGCCTCCTGCAGGCGGGAGGTGATGTTCCTGCCAGGTTTGACCTGGCGGGTTTAACACAGCCTGCCTGCAGGCGGACGAGGAAACACCGGCAGCATTACGAGATGCTGCCAGTGTTTCCATGTGCCCCATTCCCATTGAGTCAGTAGGACTCAATGGGAATGGGATTAACACCATTCCGCCTCCATGATTCCCGGAAAACCGGGGTTGTAATGCCCCGGTAATTCGGGGAATCATGGAGGCGGAATGATAATACGAGTCCGGCGGTAACCAGGCGGTTTTATACCTCGGTTACCGCCGGACTCGTAATGAGGCCCAATTAGTCTTGTCCCATGACTCTGCTACGAAAGAAAGCGTACTATTGGGCGGCATTGTTGACAAATACGATGGGTCTGCAAAATACCTTCGTGGGTTCCTTGACTCCTGTTTAGTCCACTTTACTTTCAAGACTTATTATTTCTCTACTCCCAGGGCTGAGGTGGGCTTTATTATTTCGCACCTCTATGGGAATGCATTAACCTGGTCCACACCTTTAGTTAATGCTGGAGATGCCCTCCTGGATGACTATGACGGATTCATTAGGCTCTTAAGACCATGTTTGACCGCCCAGAACAGGTCTATAGTGCTCAGGAACGTCTCCTCGATTTCCAACAAGGCTCTCAGGACATGCTTATGTATGTAACTCGCTTTAAACAATTGGCTAAAGAAGTGGATTGGTCCTCAGAAGCCTGCTTCAGTCTTTTTCGAAGAGGGCTAAATGAAGGCATACAGGATAAACTAGCCAGAGTGGCTCGACCAAGTTAATTCCAAGCCCTTATGGATCTCGCTCTGCAGATCGACTTCCGCATTCAGGAAAGGAAGGCAGAGAAAAGGAAGACCAAGATGCCCATCCAGAAAATCCCTGTAGAGCCCTCCTCGAAACCTGATTCTATTCCTGCCCCTAGTAACAAACCTGAACCCATGCAACTAGGGGCTTTTCGTGGACCCATATCTCCGAAAGAAACGATGCGAAGGATCCATACGGGGTTATGTATGTATTGTGCCTCGGACAAACATTTAGTGAGAGAGTGTCCCTTAGCCCCTCCACAGCGTTAGGGAAACGCCAGCTCCCGATCCTAGATGGAGCACAGTTTCGGGAGAGAGATGTTTTCTCCACATCTATTCCATCCTTGAACTCTCCTGGACAAAACAATCTGGTAATATTACAGGCCTTTCTATCGCCATCCAAAAAGGAAACCTACCCCATTTTGGCATTGGTGGATTGTGGAGCCATGGGGATATTCATAGATCAAGATTGGGTCTTTCAACACCACATTCCATATGAAACCCGAGATATCATGCAACCCGTAGAAGCAATCGATGGAAGACCCCTTTCTTCAAGACCCATAACCCTTCAAACCAAGGAAATTGAGCTCGCAATAAACCACCATCGAGAAAAGATAAAGTTTGACATCATAAAGTCCGCCCATTACCCAATGGTTTTGGGTAAGCCCTGGCTACAAAAACACAACCCATACATCAATTGGGCAGCAGGTTTCTTGTTCCTGGTTTCCGAACATTGCATGTCTCATTGCTTACTGCTGGATTCCACCCCGACACCCTCGGAAGGAACCTCGGCAGACCATCAATGCCCGCTCACAGTCTCAAATATCATCCAGGTTCCTAAAGTCTATCAGGAATACGTCGATGTGTTCTCTTCTGCATAGTTCAAGCCTTACCTCCTCATAGACCCGAAGACTGTGCTATTGATACTGAACCTTCAGCTGTGATTCCCTTTGGAAGGATGTTCATTTTATCCGAACCTGAGAAAAGGGCCCTCTGTGAAAACGTAGATACTAACCTTGAAAATGGCACCATACGACCATCCAAATCTCCAGCCGGAGCCTCACTGTTTTTTGTTCCAAAAAAGGATACCAATGAGCTCAGATCTTGTCTTGATTATCGTGTCTTAAATCAGTGCACCCTGAAAGATTGCTATCCATTGCCCTTGATCTCAGACATCCTGGAAGCAGTAAGAGGAGCCGTAATCTTCACTAAATTGGATCTCAGAGGTGCCTACCATATGATCCATATTAGAGAAGGAGACGAATGGAAGACAGCCTTTAGAACACCCTTTGGTCACTTTGAGTACTTGGTCATGCCCTTCGGACTTGCAAATGCCCCAGCCGTCTTCCAACGCTTCATGGATCGGGTGTTTTCAGATATGTTGTTCCTCTTCGTCATAGTGTATCTGGACGATATCTTAATATTCTCTAAGGACCATCTTAAGCACGAGGAGCATGTTAAGGCAGTGTTACAATGGCTATGTGAACACAAGCTCCTGGCTAAACCCAAGAAGTGTCTTTTCCATGTCTCTACTGTTCACTACCGTGAAACAAATCCAATCCTTCCTGGGGCTTGCTAACCTTTACCAGAAATTCCTACCTTCCTTTTCCGAGATAGTGCAACCGATCATTGCCTTGTTGAAAAGAGATAATCCCTTTCTTTGGACAACAGCCCAAGAGGAGGCATTCCAACGGTTGAAGACAGAGTTTACACAAGCTCCCATCCTGGCTCAACCTGACATCAATTGACCTTTCCTAGTGGAAACAGACACCTCTAACTACGGCATTGGAGCAGTTCTAAAAAAGGAGTTTGAGGACAGCCTGGAACATCCCATTGTGTATCTTTCACGGACACTGACTCCCAGTGAAACCCATTATTCTGTTTTGGAAAAGGAACTGTTAGCCATCCGTCAAGCCTTCACAGAGTGGCGTCATCTACTTCTAGGAGCAAAACATCCTGTCCAAGTCTGCACGGGCCATCGGAATCTTCAAGTTTTACAGGCTCTGGAATGTAGAAATAGCCGTCAAGCCTGTTGGGCCTTCTTCTTTGCCCAGTTCCAGATCCATCATGTCCCTGGAACACAGAATATAATTGCTGACGCCTTATCCCGACGTCCCGACTATGAAACTCTTGAAGACCGGTCATTCCCTAAGATGTTTCCCCATACGATATTTGTAGCTCAAGCAATCAGCCTCCTGGACGATGTTCGGATACAAACCCAGTCCTCTGAGCTATGGAAGGAATATTCAGGAAAGAATCGATGGAATCTGAGAACAAAGGACAGATATTTCTTCAAAGACAAGAGTCTAGTCATCCCCACGCAGAAACGACAGCAAAGGATAATAACCCTCTGCCACGATACCCTTCACTCCGGACATCGTGGCATCACAAACACCCTCTGTCTAATACAAAGACAATTTTTGTGGCAGAGAATAAAGACTGACGTACGATTGTACATCCAAGCTTGTGCAGTCTGCAGTCAAAACAAACATGATAACAAAAGACCGGCGGGTCTCCTGCTTCAGCCCACACTACCAACAAGGCCCTGGGAGATTATTGCCACAGACTTCATTGTGGAATTACCACCTTCCAGGGGGTACACGACTATCATGGTCACCATAGATTTATTCACTCATATGGCTCATTTTACACCATCATATAAACTACCATCTTCCTCAGAACTTGCTGGAATCTTCCTGGAACACATATTCCGACTTCATGGACTCCCTTCCAAGATCTTATCAGACAGAGGGCCTCAATACATCTCTCAATTTTGGAAACATCTTTGCTGGATACTGGGAATCCAACGTGCCCTCTCTTCAGGGTATCATCCACAGACTAATGGAGCTACTGAACGTGAGATTCAAACCCTGGAAAAATATCTTTGTTGCTTCACTACCAAGGTCCAGGACGATTGGTCACTTCTAATACCTGTGGCAGAATTCGCCTACAACAATTCGGATCACTCGGCTGTCAAGACCAGCCCCTTTTTTTGCAGCCAAGGATTTCACCCTTTGGTGCTACCTTCTGCCCTCCCACATCCTACACCTGTTCCTACAGTTGATTCCTGGATCGAATCTCTCTTCAATATACAGAAGGAAGCCAAAGAGCACTTAGAAAGGGCCCGAACTCATGCCAAGCATTATGCGTATTCCAAAAGAAGACCAGGTCCCTCCTACGCAGTAGGAGATAAGGTCTGGCTGACCACGAAACTACTGCCCCGACATCTACGACCGAATAAACTGGCTCCCTAATCCTGTACTTGTCAATGACCAACTGCAATATGAAGTTTCCAGAATATGTGACTCCAGATACAAACATGGTCAGCTTCAGTACCTGGTTGAATTGAAAGGATACCCTCCCAGTGAACGCACTTGGGAACCAATCTCAAACCTGAACACCCCCAGATTACTCAGAAGGTACCATCTCATTCACCCGGGCAAACCCGGTGCTACAGGTTTTCAGAGGAGGCATGCTGTCATAAACCGTCGGACGCGCCCATTTTGGACTTCCTGGTCCCTGACACATTAGGCTTACACTCTGCTGTACTTCCAACATGGCCTTTAAACACAGAATGCTGTATACCAGCTTTTACGTCAGATGTAGCACCTTCTATAAAGAGGCCACGTCCCCGCGGCCCCACGCATCTCAACGCTACTGATTGCTGTGGCTAGACGTGTGCTCTGTAGTTCGCCTTCGCTGAACTCTGTTGCTTCCTGGTTCCCGGACCCTCACTTCCTCCTCCTATCTTCCCTTCCTCCTTATCCTGTATCCCGGAATCCGTGTACCCGGCTACGAGTACTCTTCCTTCGTTCCTGGACTACCTGGAGTTTCCTATCGGCCCTGGACGAAGAACGCTGAATGAACACTGGAACCCGAAGATGCACGTACGGGGTTGTACAAAACCCAAACCGTACGCAAGAAGACTCCTTCCAAGAAATCCAGCAACATCAAACACAGGTGAGAAAGGGGGAAACCTGTGACACCTGATGTCTGCACTTACCCTTGCACTTGCCACCAGCTGGTCATATTGTTTTATTTATTCTATTGGACCGTGTACTGCACTGTCCCCAACCCCCTCCCACCTTGCACTTTGGCCCTTCGCGTCCCCTGAACTTGCACGATTTAATGACACTTGTCCTAGTAGAATCATTGTCTCTGTCTTCCCTCTGCCCCCCTTGCCACTTTGCGCCTTGAAACACTTGTGTATAGGCGTGTTATAAATGCCATATCATATGATATCATGGGCAGACCAGTGTGTCCTGGGAGACTAAAAAGAATACTTTAAGTTCTTGAGACCATGAAAACTCCTATGATGAGAAAGTCAGGGAGTTAGATTGGCTGAAGATGAGACTTCAAAGAGACCACCTTGCCCGCTCCACTGAGGGAGAAAAGCCAGACCTTCAGTCTAGGAAGGGCATTCTAAAAACATCTGTACATTCAGGGAAAGGTGGGAAATTCCCCAGACTCTTTGGAAGGAGGGATGATGAAACTGTGTTTTAAATTAACAAGGGAGGTCCTGGGAGTCCCTCTGTCAGACATTAGTCCTGATTACAAGACCCTTACCCAGATTCTTTAGCTCATTATCTTTCACAGAGGAGAAATATCCAAAACATATCAGTCTTGTCCTGCCTTAGGCAGTCCAGCACCAAAATGCTAGGCAATTCTCCACTGAACAAGAGTACCGACAGCAACCTCAGACACATGTTTCGGTCGGTCTGGTTGGACCTCATCAGTAGGGTGGAGCTGTGCCTCTCTAAGAATAGTGAGCAAGGAGTCCACATCTGGATTTCCCTAGTAACTTTAGACCCAAAGTTATTTAAATTATGCAAATTGACATCCTTTGTTTTATCCTGTGTTTTATCCTAGGTTTTAAGGTAACTACAGGGAGAGTGAGCCTGAGAGTTGACTGCGGTCTAGGCGAGACGAGTCCAGACCCTATGACTCTGGGAGATATTCCCGATCTCACAGAGATGGGGAGTGCCTGGAGGACAGGGAATGGAGTACAAATAGTAGCTCAGAGACAGAAAATGAATGGACTCAGGTGCAGAGGAAGGGTTTCGTGAAAGACCCAATAAAACAAATCAATGCCATAAAGATATTCCTGACCCCATGCCACAAGACTGCCAAGTATTCGGTATGGGAGCACCTGAAATTTTATGAGCAGATGGTGGCATCATTACAGATCAGAAATGATGTAAATTGCATCGCATTTGAGAAATGGACTTTCTCACAGGAGTACTCCAGTTTCTTTGGAGGACTGGAAGACCAGCATCATCATAAATGGTCCACCTATAAGGTGGCCAGTTTAAAACATGAATCCTCCCACAGAAACCCACAAGAGGCCCGTAAGGCTGCATATAATTTGAAATGTGGGGAGGATCAGGCGCCTAGGGAGTTTGTGCAGGAATTAAAGTGTGCATTTGCGCAGACTTCCCTTAGGGTAGTAGGGAGTTTGTGACCACCTATTTCCATGCACTCCCAAATACGTAATAACTCAGCTGGTGCACAATTTTCATAAGCATATGACCCTTTATTGGGTAATTGAACACGCCGCCAGGCTCTATGTGGTCTAGAAGCCCACTGAGAATAAAAACACCCCTAAGACATCCAACACACCTACTGCTGCAAAGATGGTGGAGGTGAGAACTACCCCTTGCTTGGACTGGAGACGGGGGGCCTAAAAGTAACCTTCCTGCCAACAAGCAAAATGGAAGGCAGAAGGGACCCCCACACCCTGGCCCAATCGAATGGTAGTCCGGCAGGGGCCCAGAACAAAGATCCCTCTGATCCTGCCACCTATGTAAGCCCTAGGTACAAGAGTACCAAGCTCATCCTGGGGTATGTTTACACTCCACTGGCTCAGTGGGTGGGGGGGACCAATTGGGTAAGTACTGCCTGGGGAAACTTCCCTCCAAACTTCCCTCAGGAGAGAAGTATCACTCCACCTCCCACCCTGATCTTTTTCCCCAGAGATCCCCCGAACCAGAACTTCCAAAATAATCCTCCTCTCTCTCTCCGATTTCAGGACAATAGATCCCTGAACCCAGGAGAAGAGAGATTTAGGATGGCCATCACCACCAGTCTGGTTTCAGAGCAGCCAGAAGCACGGAAACTGCTCTCCTGAACATCTGTGAAGATCTGCTCTCCAACCTTGACTCTAACATTCCCTCTGTCCTCATCCTACTCGATCTCTCTTCTGCACAGTCAACCATACCATCCTGTTCAACCGTCTCTGTGAGAACCTGGGTATCACTGATCATTCTCTGGCCAGGCTGACCTCTTTCCTGTCTGATCGACCCTCCCAGGTCCAATTGGGGTCCCTCCTATCCTCTATCTTCCTCTTTACCTGTGGTGTTCCCCAGGGGTCTAACCTCTCGCCCTGGCTTTTCAAACAATGCCTGGCAACTCTCGCCCACTGCATTGCCATTCTATGCTCAAATTTCCAGTACTACGCTGACGACACTCGACTCATTTTCAAGTTGCCCTTGGCCAGCTCCTCTCCCTCCCTCATCTCTGATTGCCTAACTGCCATTCAAGATTGGTGTGCTGCCAATGATCTTTGTCTGAATGCCAGCAAGACAGAGATCCTCCTCATCGGCATCCCTTCTCCATCCTTCCCCCTCTCTCTCTGGCTGGCCTCGCTTGGCCCTCCTCCTATGCCCACCTGTGAGGCTAAGAACCTCAGGGTCATCTTTGACTCCACACTTTCCTTCGCCCACATCTCTGAGGTCTCTAAAAAGTCAAACTTCCTACTGCACCTCCTGAGAGGTACTCTTCCTTTCCTCTCCTTCCCCCAGAAGCTCACTGTCTCCCAAGCTCTGGTTCTCTCTAGGTTGGACTATTGTAACAGCCTCTTTCTAAATCTACCTGCCTCTGCTCTTTTCCCTCTGCAACTAAACCAGAACAAGACTGCGAGACTTGTCCTTGGCCTCAAGCCTGGGATCGTATCTCTCCAGCTCTGAAATCTCTCCATTGGCTCTCAGCGGATGCAAGGATTACATTAAAAACCCACTGCATTGTCCACAAAGCTTTCTGGGACCTGGGTCCAAAATACCTCCAGCTATCCCTCCGCAAATACCTCCCCTCTCGAGCTCTTCGCTCCTCTAACTCCCTCAGGGTCAGTCGTTTCTCAAAGAAACGAGCTGGGGGTAGATCTCTATCTTCGGCCGGGGCCTCCCTCTGGAACAGCCTCCCTGCCACTCTAAAACTTGAGGAGAACCATCTCCGGTTCCGGATGCACCTCAAGACCTTCCTCTTTGCATCTGACTTTGCTCCCCCTCTCCCTTGCTGATCTGCTCTCTCTTGGCACTGTGCACCTGGCCACCCTCGGTCCCCTTGGCCCAGGTACCTACTCACCCTGCCACCCTTTTGCACTGCCTCCTGGCCACCCCTTGCATTGGGGACTGTATCTGTACCCATACAGCCCCCCCTTTTCTTCTTTTTATGCACTTATCAGACTTACCCAGTTCTGCGGCCGTAAATACAGCACTTGCCACTTGCTGGCTGAACTACCCCCGTTTATTGCTCCATTATCTATTTTATTTGTATTTATTATCATTTATCTGTTTATCCTCTGCTCCGCACTTTCCACTCTCCCCCTTCCATGCACGTTTCCCATTTCCCTTTCCCATGGACTTGCACGTTCTCAATCTCACTGGGCCTAGTAAGATCGTTGTTTTGTTCTCCCCTGTTCCCCTCCCTTGCCTTGTTGCGCTCTGCAACACTTGTTAACGATCGCGTTACAAATAAAATATCTTATCATATCATATCATGGAAAATGATGGGGAAAATGTCCACTACCCAAGATATTCGGGGAGAAGGGACAGTTACAGTTTTTGGGAGCAGCAGAGGTATGACTCGAGACCTCCCTACAACCCAGAAAAAGTCTTGCAGCTGGAGTGACAAATCCAGCAATTGACCGACGACCTGGGGTGCATGCTGAGAGCTCAAGCCAACCCTCAACCTAACCTTGCTTGCCAGAATTCCCTAAAACCCAGGGGCAGGAGGGGTGATGGTAGGAAGCGTCTGACAAACCGGAGGTTCCTGTGGAGGGGGACTGGGTGTGGGGGAGATGCCAAGCCCTAGGAAAAGCTTCCTTTCTCACCCAGGCAGAACCCCTAGAAACATCTTAGCCTAAAAGTGACTCTTCTACCCCCGAATAGTTAGAACCTAAAGGGCATCAGGTAAGTATTTTGTGGAGAGGAGCATAAGATTATCCCCTTTGAATGTGAAGAGTCCCTGGAGTATTCAGGTAAGCAGACCTTCTCTTTCAGAAACGGGGGGCGGGGGAGGTGCCTCCCAAAGAAAAACAGGTCCCAAAAGACCCTGACAGGGTTAGTATGGAGATGGACCCAGATCAAGAAAGTCTTCAAACCCAAAGATGCGAGTTAAACAAGGCAGGAACTGATTTGTCCTCCCCCAAAACAGGTTCTGAGAACTGACTCCAGGAAAAGGGAAACAGCAAAGAATCAAGGGGAAAAGGATTACCCAAATCCGGCCATTGTTAGTTGTAAAATGTTCCATACAGATTCCTTAGAGATTCCTGAACTCTGACACGTAGAATTGCCCAATTGGTGTCAGGGTTCAATGTTAAGTAAATGACCACCGGGCTGGCAAATAACTCAGACGTTCTTTGCACCCTGGAGGAGAAAGAAGGCTGATTCTATGCACCGGTCAAGGTGCAGGGTAAGTGTGAATTATTAGCTCTGGTGGACACTGGATCCCAAGCCACCCCCTGTCCAAAAAGGCCTTTGACCAACTAAACTCAGGACGGGGGAGGGTCACCAAATTCCTCTCACACCACGTCCTGGACAACTCAACAGGAATGACATCTCCGTCTGCAGATCTGGAAATAAAAATTGGGCAACATTGATTAAAACATCTGGTGATAGTCACGACTTCAGAGGGCAAACCATGTTTACTGGGGAACAATCTCCTTAGGAGGTTATCTCCTCTGATCGACAGTGTAAACAAGGTCCTCTGGACCCAGACTGACTGGCCTATAAAATAAAAAATGAGCACCAATTATGTAAGCATTAATGATACCTGCCATTTAATTGATCGATGGTCTGAGAAAGTAGAATTCCATTTCGAGAGTAACCAAGTCCCAGACATCACTGTCATCTCTCTCTCTGTAGGAGAACAAACCGGTAATGGGAAATCTTCTCCATTTTTACAAATCAACCTTCCCCCCAGTTTTAAGTGGCAATTCACACTAGAAGGGAACACCCTAAAATGTTACACCTGTCCAAAAGCAGAAGAAACCTTGTGTCCCGTGAAACCAGACAATGAAGAACCCGCTCAAAGTCTGACAGACATTTGAAAAAAGGGCAAACAGTTGTTTTTCCCCATTCAGATAAATGCTGGCTAGAGTATGCCTCAATAATGGAAGGAGATGTATCAATGAAGGATTATTCAGGAACCTCCCTAAACATCAGACCAGTCCCATATTTAAACTGATTGACAAATGGGAAGTAGATCTGGAAACTCCAAACATCTCCAGCCTAGCAGGTGCATGACTAAAACTGTCCATTGGCAACCAAAGCTGTCATGAAGCGTCGGACGCACCCCTTTTGGACTTCCTGGTTCCTGACACATCGGGGCTTACACTCTGCTGTACTTCCAACATGGCCATTAAACACAGAACGCTGTCTACCAGCTTTTACGTCAGACGTAGCACCTTCTATAAAGAGGCTGCGGCCCCGCGCGTCTCAATGCTACTGATTGCTGTGGCTAGACATGTGCTCCTTAGTTTGTCTTCGCTGAACTCTTTTGCTTCCTGGTTCCCGGACCCTCGCTTCCGCCTCCTATCTTCCCTTCCTCCTTATCCTGTATCCCGGAATCCGTGTACCCGCCTCTGAGTACTCCTCCTTCGTTCCTGGACTTCCTGGAGTTTCCTATCGGCCCTGGACGAAGAACGCTGGAACCCGAAGACGCACATACGGGGTTGTACAAAACCCGAACCATACGCAAGAAGACTCCTTCCAAGAAATCCAGCAAGCATCAAACACAGGTGAGAAAGGGGGAAACCTGTGACAAAAGGATAGAGCATAATTGTTGGGTCATGTGAGATGTCCCTTGTGCCTTTTATTCAGCCAGTGACCTTCTCAAGCGACCCCATGGGCTTTGACAACACTGAAAAAGCATTCTGTCAGCTCAATTGCTGCATAAGGTGGTTGAAGTTCAAGTACAAGAAGAGGTTACCATCCCAGGACAGGTGTGACAAAATTAAGCGAGGACAAAACCTCAAACATCAGAACACCTATTTAAATTTATATTCCCACCTCCAACAACGAGGTTTGTATTTAAATCCGAGACCACCAGTAGACCTAGAACACAACGCCATTAAAAAGTGGTGGATAACAGTAACTCTCGAAGCATCACTTCGGGTCCAGACACCTTTATTGGAATGGCAGTTGATGCCCAACATTATTCTATTCAATTAGGTAATGAAATCATGGGACCAATCCTAAATGACTGTATTGACATCAGCAAGGGAATTCCTCCAGAAAAGATTTTCACTAGGCATGGGGGGAATTTCTTGGTGTACTCTGCATGGCCCTACGGAGTGAAAGAGGTGACCTGTGACATCAGGATGGAGGATGTACTGTACAGAGTAAAGGACCACTAGCTCGGATACCGCTGAAATTGCCAATCCAGAGGTCTTTCCATGTTTCAAGCAGATGGTCTAGGAAATGTTCAATCCTGCTGATGCCTATGAGACCTAGGAGCAAAGACAAAAGCTAGAACAGGTCTTCCTGGAATTCCAATATAACTTTTCAGTGGACTCATTCGACTGTGGACACACATCTATTCATTCAATCACCATACCCATGGACTCTGAGATGGCTCCGGTATTTGTGAAACAGTACCAGTTACCTCTTGCATCCATGGAGTAACACATGCAGATTATGAAGAACTTAGTATCCCATGGGATA
This sequence comes from Ambystoma mexicanum, assembly GCF_040938575.1. Taxonomy (NCBI): domain Eukaryota; kingdom Metazoa; phylum Chordata; class Amphibia; order Caudata; family Ambystomatidae; genus Ambystoma; species Ambystoma mexicanum. Next base: position 1,342,398,037 of record NC_090921.1, read on the forward strand.
CATCACCCAATCCACAGTGCCTTCAACAACCGGTACTGGGGATACTCAAACCAATCGGCCAATGGAGACTATTTGCTGACCTGAGAGAGTTGAACAAACAGGTCCACATGTCAAGATGGCCACTTCCCTACATCGATCAGGGGCTGGCACGGATCCAAGGGTCAAAGGTGTACACCGCCATTGACCTGACCAATGGCTACTGGACAGTACCTGTGAGTAGGGAAGACCAGTATAAGCTTGCTTTTACCTTCAGGGGACATCAGTATATGTGGACCCGAACCCCTTTTGGATACATAAACTCAGGCAATGAAGTCAACATCTTTCTACATAACACCATGCCCGCCTTTGGCGAAAGGGGAAACCTGGCCTAGGTAGATGATGTTCTGATCAAGAGCTCAACTGTGGAGGAACATATAGCATAGATCTGCTATGTTCTGACCCAGTTGCAGAAAGCCAGAGCAAAACTGTCATTTCTGAAGGCACAATGGTCTAAGACCCGAGTTAACTTCTTAGGGCACGAGATCACCCCTGAGGTTCTGAATCCGCAGGTGAAGACGGTGGAAGCCTTAATGAAATTGAAAGACCTTACTACTCTGAGATCATTAAGAAGCCTTCTTAGACTCATTAATTATAGTCGAAAGTTCATTGAAGACTACGCAGAGGTCACTCGATGTTTGGTCCATTTATGAAAGGCGGGATGCCAAGTAGGTGTGGGGTTCAGAACAAGCCGAGGCAGTTAAACAACTGAAAAGAAGCCTTTCCCAGGCTCCTTGTTTAGCGTACCCCATGAAGAACAAGTAGTTCTTTTTGGAGACGGGGTTCACAGATACTTGCCTAACAGCAGTGTTGTATCAAAAGCATGATACGGTCTACAAAGTCATCTCATACATGAGCAAGACTTTGTCTTCTGTGGAGGAAAAATTCAATGACTGCGAGAAGGCACTCCTGGCAGTGGTGTGGGATTTGAGAAATTACCGCCTAGTGATCCAGGCTGAGCACATAATTGTCGAGACTCCTCACCAACCCTTGCAATATCTACAAAGTGACAGAATCCGGGTGGGGAACGTTAGTAATTCCAGAATTACTTCCTTGATTCTGTCCATGCAAGGCTTTCCTCTGGAGGTCAGATATGGCCAAAAAGAGAAGCGTCCCCTAGCACAAGGGTTGGTGGACTTGCATGTTTGTGAAAACTGTCTTGACAATAAAAATCTAATGACCAACAACAATATGGACACATACTTAACTTCCCAGCACAAGGTCTATGAAGAAGACATTTCAGGGGATACCCACAGTTTGTGGGTTCTCCTATCATGTTGAAAACAACAGGGAAAAAGAACTGCTGGTTACAAAATAGGGCCCTGAAGCAGTCAGGTGGCAGAGTTGATGGCCGTTCATCAAGCCATCCTCACTGTAGTGCACCACCAACTTAAAGAGCTGGTCATAATCACTGGCTCTGATTATGTCAGGAATGGGTTCGTGGAACATCTGATTAACTGGAAAAATCGAGGCATGCTTTATACCAACAATAAACCCTTAAAGCATGCCAAACTGATCAGTCAATTGATAATCTGGTGACCTCCAATGAGATGACCATCTATTGAAAGAAGATAAGAGGTCATTCCAAAACAGAGCTGGATAAAACCGGAGCACTGCAAGGGGGATTTCATAGAATCGGAATCCTTGCTGGGTTTAATCCAAGTGGCCACTTTCACCAGGTCACAGACTCGTGCGAATAGTGATCTCTCGACTGCACAGTGGAGTAAATATGCCCCAGATGCAGATTTGATCACTGCACAGAAAGAGGACCAGATTATTGGTAATTCTATCGACACATTGAACCCGTGAGTTTTCCTCTAACAGAATCGGATCTGCGCCAACCTTCGATTTCAACTGCTTTGCGTGTTGCATAAGTCACTATGTGAGGACCCGTGAAACGTTGATCCTTCCACTTTCTGGCATGATTCTTTACATAGATTTTATCTGCCGGATAGGGAAGTGCTGGTTGTGGAAAGTATCGACTTTGTTCACTTGCTTGCTGCGTCTGAACTCTTGGTCTTGTCTGTTGAAATATATATGCATGCGGTTTTGTACGTTCTGTGAGATACGTATAGAATTCTGGCCCCCAGACTGTTAGTTAGTGTCAGAGATTGTATGTGACAGAGTTATAGGTGAATGCATTCTCCAGCCTGTAACAATCTCATGTGGAGTGAGATTTATTTTTTTATTTTTATTTATTTATTGGTCACTTATTAGGTGCTTATACATTTAGCAGAAAACTGTTTCAAACATGGTGGAGACAGGGGACGGTAGACAATGAATTCCGTCAAGGATAAATAATTGCATTAATAGTTCAACAAATAATGAGAATAAAGTGAGGGGGAGATAAACCTACTATGCCTTGTGAGTATTCAGAACGTGCAAGTGCAGAGGGAGGAGGGGTGAAGGATAAGGTGCTATGATGCTCATGGAGAATGCTAAGGGTAAGTTCTAAGAGAAGAAGAAAGTAAGTGCAAACACCCGTGGGTAGTGTAAGCCCAATTAAGTGCAGCAGAAAGACAGCGGCTGGGATGAGAGATGTCGGGGGGTCAAGGCCCAGAGGACACATAAGGTCCCTATACATCAGTCACGCTGCTGTAAGATTAGCAGGGAAGAGAGGAGGAGAAGGAAAAGGCAAATAGAAAGGTCTTGAGGCATTTCCGGAACTTAAGGAGGTCTTGCTCAAGATGCAGAGGAAGAGAGAGGCTGTTCCACAGGAGGGAGCCAGCCGAGGAAAGTGATTTCCCACCAGCTCTCTGTTTAGCAAAGCACTTAACATGCAGGGAGTTGGTGCCAGACGAACAGAGGAGTCTAGAAAGGGAGTATTTGGTCAGGAAGCATTGAAGATAGAGCGGTCTATGGCCCCAGATAGCCTTGTGTATGATACAGAGGGATAATTAATGATCTCCAAGCAAATTAGATGATGTTTTCCAGGCAAATTGCGCAAAGCAAAGAGTGCAAGAGGTAAGCAATACAACCAAGACTTACCCAGCGTTTGTGTTAGTTTTGCTAAGCGCTGAAAGCTTTCATCTTCTCAACCAAACGGTTGGCTTGTGGTTGACAAACCATGCACAGTTTGTGCTTGATCCCCAGGAGTGCAGTCACTTCTTTACTCAAATCACTTGCCAAATGCTGACCATTGTCAGAGCGAATTTCATCTGGGATCCCCCACCTTGGGAATACCACCCTCACCAAGAATTACACCGCTGAGCCTACATAAAAATAGACACACCACATTAAGCATGTATCTGTAAGAGGTACATCTCTCTTGCATGTGGATATCGTCTATATGCAAGTGCCGGAAGGGCCCCTCCGGTCGCGGTAACATTCTTCATACTACTCTCAAAGTATGACCTGGAATAACTTTTGACAAATCGTGCTATTTTTCACACATTCAGAAACATTTTCGTATATGTTTGGCACAAACCAGTCCTCACTTATCCCCGCATCCACATGCTCTTTCGATACGTGGGGGGCGTAGTGAAGCTACTCCAGTGATACTTTCAACAACATTTTTAGCATTTCCACCTTGCCTGTGCTATCATCTGCCAAATTAAATCTATTGGTGACAAAGAATGCCCTGTTTTCTTCCACAGCTCTTTTTCATCCTTTGGTGCCTCTCCCTGCAATTCTATTATTTGTACTATCAGGGTTTCATTAAAGCTCTCTGGCAATGCATCTTGTTCCTAATGCTACAAGAGGTATATTTTCTTTTTTACCATGGAACTGCAAATGTGTCCCTTCTGGCAGATATGCTGCTTCTTTTGCTGCTTTGTCTGCTTTTCGTTACTCAATTAAATGAACACTTGCCCTCCTGTGTGGGCCTTGTACTTTATTAGTGCCAATTCTACTGGTAGGGGCAGCATTTCTAATAATTGTCTCAAAAGGGCTCCATGCTGTACTGGTGTGCTATCACTTTTCTTGAATCCTCCCCTTTCTCACCTTACTAGACCTGAATGTACAGTGGATGTTACATACGTAGAGTCTGAAAAAATATGAACTGCTTGCCCGTTTGACATGTTTAGTGCCTCAATCAATGCCAATAATTCTGCTGCTTGTGCAGAGTAGTGCGTTGGAAATCATGTGTGCAAATACACTATCAACTCCCCCTCCTTGTGTATTCCATGTTTGTGCCCCACTACTAATGAACCAGAACACCTCTGTTCTGAATGTGGGTCGATACCTGAGCTTCCATCACTAAAGATCATGCCCCCCTTCAATTATTTCTTCTTTTACTAGGGGGTTCCCTTCATTCCTGCCCATAGACGCCACACATCGTGTGTGTAGTCTCCTTTCTCGAGTGGTTCTGCAATTAATTCTGCTGAGTTTACTGGCCTGCACCTTACCCCTTCTATTGCAGGGTTCGTTAGTATTATTTGTCAATGTTGTCAATGTTGATTTGGATCTTTCTAGTACTTTTTAATACTGCGAACAATGCATGTTCCATGTACAAAATTACTGGCATCCCATCATAATTGTTGATGCTTTCTCAACTGCAAATCCAGCAGCCCTTCTCACAAGGAAAGTGTCCATGCATCACTGGATCAAGTGATCTACTATAATAGGCCAGTGGCTTGTGTCCCTGTCCCTTCTTATAGAGCTGTCATTAGGTCTGGGTGTTTTATATACTGCCTCAGTTCTCTCAGGGGTTATTTTTTGCCCATCTGTTGACACAATCTGTCCCAAGTAAACTACTTATCTTTGACAATACTGCAATTTTTGTTTGTCCACTTTGTACCCTTTGTCAGTTAGTAATGTCAGTAGTGTCACCAAGTCCTTTCTGCACTCATCTTCTGTTGTGCTACATACCAAAAGGCCATCCACATATCGTATCACTGTATGTTGTCAAATGACTCCAATCAAGCACTCCCACTAAGTCAGTGCCTTGTTTGGGATTGCTCAAGGGAAGCCCTTATTTATATATTTTTATAGCAAGTTATACCCTGGATGATAAACCCTTGTATAACACCCCTCTCTTTGAATCCCCCTGACCTCACTGAGCCAAGAAGTAGGTTTCTTTTGCAATTTAAAAGATTTATTGGAAAAATTAAACAATATATATATATATATCACACTTTTATAATAAATTAATATTTGATATCACACTTAGGCATATGAATATAATGTTGATCGACAATAGATAATCTGACACTAGCACACTTCTTTACAATCAATGAGGAGTTAGTATAGGAAGGATAGGGTAGCAGAAAATACTTTTATGGTTTCAAGGAAAGGCGATGAGGGAAAAATGCAGCACAGAAATAAACTTGATATGATTTCAATAAAAGATAATATGATCACTTTTTCTTTGACTATTCCCTCCCCCCCTATTCAAGATAAGGAGATGGAAGGAGAGCACACAATTCTCAGGAATACAAAATGCAATACAAATTTCCAGTTCCCCCCCAGCGAGCTTAGAGGAAAAAAGATATGATTTTAAAGCAGGCAAGATCCTTTTAAATGTGGTGGCAATGAAGTGAAAAATATGCTGAAAATGCTTTTAATTCCCTCTAGAGGTTCAGGGTGAGTGAGAGATACTTTAAATCAGTTCAGGTCAGCCATACCAATGATTCAGGGATGGTTATTAGGTTGAAAACGGGATGCAGTAATGGAAGCAAAAGACGTATTTTTACACGTGGTTGAAATGAAGCAAACTATCAATTCGCTGCACTTTTTTCCGAGTGCGTCGATCGCAATTACGGCGGAACTATAAGGAGTAGCAAATCGGTTTTAGGCTTGTAGGAAAGCTTAGAATTGTAGCTTTAAGATGAAAGTTAAACCACGTTCCTAGAACCAAAGATACAGACGATTTTAGGAAGGTAGTTTTCCAGAAATGAAATAATGATTCAAAATGGCAAAATTTTACAGGTTTAAAATCGGAGAAGGGACACACGATTCCTATGATGCAGTTCTGGATAGGTTCAAATGGTTTGAATCAGATTATTTTAAGATAAGAGATTGGTTTTGCACAGTTCTGGCTGAGTACTCACACTCTAAAGTTGAAATAGGCCGTCAAGGTCTGATCAGGTTTAGACTGGACTCCTGGCGGGTGGTTCTGAAGTCACCGCTCTCTGGGTCAGCTCTGCTCTGCATTTTCCAGCGGTTTGGTCTGGGTTCTGCTGGTCTGGATCAAGTGGATTCTGGATACAGCACTGCTTTCTGGGTCTGCTACCGGTTCTGGCAAATGTTCTTGGCAAAGAATCCAACAGCTCGCCCGGCTGTAGAATAGTTGATTGGATTGCTGGATTCTGAAGGCCTGCTGAGAAGAGTTCTCAGCTTGTGGGTTAGGCCTTTGCTTTAAGTTCTGTAGTCTATCTGGAGTCTAAGTTCTGGATGTTCCTTCTAGATGTTGTGTGGTCCGGCAAAATGCTCCGCAAGAAAATGGAGAATGAATCTCTTGCCTGTCCAAGCAGTCTCTTTTTATGTGTTTTGAAAGTGGGTGGGTCGGCTCATTCTGCATGCCCAACCCTCTCATAATTTGATAGGTCAAGGATTCTCTGTGACCTGATTTGTGAAGGGATAGTGTGTCAGAGTGAGTCAGAGTCTTACAGTCTATTGAAGAAACGCCCCTTTGCTTTTACTTAGAAAATTAATTTTTCATAACTGACAGGTTTCCCAGATACACACGTCGTTGAAAATACATACACATTTCACAGATTAATTTAAGATACGCTCTCGCCCAACTCTGATCCCCCCCAGAGCATGGGTTCACAAATGGTAACATTTTGTGTTTTTTAGTGACTTTCGCCATATTGGTTTTTCCTCAAAATTTACACAGACCTGCACCCCTTCCCTGAGCATATTACTGGAAATTACTATGTCTCTATCCTAAACACAGTGTCTGCAATATTAATAAATAGCGGGGTTCGGTCCCAGAACACTGTACAAAGTGGAATTTGGGCTCAAATCGTGAGGGCATTTTTCATTTTCATGATCCCCAAATTGTACATTTCTGTGAGCTTAATACCAGATTTTAGAAGCATTTAACTTAAACATATATTTTCTGCAATATGAATCCACAGGCCTGTCTGGCCCGCCCCTGGGAACTAGGGGAGTCAGGGATCACATGTCTCTACTTCCAGGCAGAGCTCTGTTTACAGTCCACACCCAAAATCAGCATACCCCATTCATATGCAAGGGTCTATTGTGTTGGGTCCAGCAGGCTGCAGGGAAGTCCCCTCCCTCTCAATCAACAGGGCCATGTGATATCCTGCCTCCTGGTGTCGGTCTCTGGGGTGTTAAGAGTTCTCAGGAAAGGCCAGTCTTTTGAACTTGTAATTACATAAGACCCCCTTCTGTTCACTGCCCAGTTCTGCAAGACAGCTCTCCTGTCAGGATTTATAGAGCGCCAGCGCCGGTCAGTGTCCAATGCCAGTACTGTACCTATTTTTGACAGCTGTCTTGAATTAATACATTTCAAAAAGAAAGGATTTTACTTGATAGTATATGATCCTTGCTTGACATGGCATTGATGTGGATCTGTAGTAGAGTAAAATAAAACACTCAACCATAGTTGGATTTTTGTTTGGTGGTTCCGGGCCCATGATCTCAGCAATTTTTTACATTAATAAAAACGGGTTTTGAACAGAACCATCTTTCTTTGCACTGGTGGGTGGCAGGTCAGGGGACCATTTTGGTGTGCGCAAAACTGCACGGTTCTCCTGGATTCTGGCGCAAATGTGGGCTTTTCCGCCATCTTGGATTTCCTAAGCCCACAGCACCAAATGTCACAGCATAATAGTCCAAACGTGGGTCAGGACACCCAACAAACCCCCTCGCCCGACTGCGCTTTGATTTCGAGTCGATGGGGAGTCGGGTGCAAAGGGTGGTTTGATACACGCTGGGATGTCCGCATCATCTTCTTCCGATTCCGCAGATGACAAAGTTCAGCATCTTTTCCTCCATCAGGGTGGATCGATCGGTTCTCCTTGCCGGTCCTGATGGGAGTATTGGGCGGTACCTAGGCCCCTCGGATCTTTGCTCCTGGTCCCCAGGTTGTCTTCTGTGGTCAGTCTCCAGGTTTTCTTTCTCCTAGGATGACAAAGCAAAGCGGCAATACCTATTCATAGACATTTCTCCCCCACTATTGATATAGTGGGGCGGCATATACATTTTATAAATCAATAGACATTTACATTCTTATTTTTAAAAAAAACAAGATATAATTAGAAGACATTTTCATTCAAGAATCATAATATTTTAGAGACTATATGTGGGATATTTTAGGGTTGGAACTGAATTACTCTGGAGTGGCTCCCTCTGGTATTGCAGAGGACTCCTCCAGTTGCTGCAGAGTGTGCCTGGGATGGCAACACTTTAACTGATTTATATGGACCCACTTGTCTTCCCCTTCTGCCAAACTGCCTTTGGGGATGTGGATCTTGTAGGCAACTGGGGAGATCTTGTCTATAATTTCAAATGGTCCCTTCCATGTAGGCAAACATTTTCGCTGTTTGGCCTGGTTTCTTTGGAAATTGTATAGATAGACCCTGTCTCCCACATTATGTACTTTCCTGGAAGTTTTCAAATCGTAATGGGTCTTCATGCTATCAGCTGATCTTTCTAGATTTCGCTGAGCATAGGCAAAAGCATGTTGAAGGTGTTTCCTTAAATTCTCCACATACTCATGAGTTGTGGAGGCATTTATCAATGTCTGCTCTTGGGTCCTGTAGAGCAAATGCTGGGGAAGCACCATCTTGCATCCAGTCATCAGCTCAAATGGTAACATTTTAGTTGCAGAGGAAGGGGTAGATCTGATGGCCATTAGGACCAGAGGTAATCGGATATCCCAACTTGGCCCAGAATCTGCCACAAACTTTTTTAATATGCTCACAATGGTCCGGTTGTAGCGTTCTACTGCCCCAGAAGAAGCTGGCCGGTAAGCAATATCTAGCTTCCTTTTGACCCCAAATATCTCCCACATCTTTGTCATTACTTCACTGGTGAAATGGCTACCTCTGTCTGACTCAATCCTTTGAGATAGACAGAAACGGGAAAAGATGCAGTTAATCATCAGGGCAGCTGCTGTTTTGCAGGGAGACATTCCACCCACTTGGTAAACAAGCATGTGACCGTCAACATGTACTTGTTTCCCCTAGCGGAGCGAATTACGGGGCCTATGAAGTTGATTTGCAAATCTGACCATGGCAGTGTCATCCCCCTCTTTTGGAGAGGCGCACGGTGTGTGAGGGATGCAGGCTGAAATTGTGCACACACAAGACACCCCTTCAAGTATTGGTTGAGGTCCAGCCCCATGTGTGGCCAGTATGCAACCTCTCTTAAGGTTTCAAGTGTTGTATGAAACCCCCTCTGACCGGCGGTGGCCGCATCATGGGCGTGACTTAACATCAGGCTTCGGAATGTGGTAGGAACCACCCACTGATCATGGCCAGCTTGGGATTTCCTTACCAACAAACCTTCTTGGATTCGGAACATCTTTGAACATTTCATCAACCCTCTAAGGTCCTCTTTACCAATGTAATCGGTATCCGTCAGGGGAAAATTCTCAGGGTCCTCAATGTGTTGGTAAAACTTACCAATTATTGGATCCCCCTTTTGAGCCATTATCAAATCAGCATCTGGGGTCTCCTTACTCCATTGTGCTGTTGAAAGATCATTGTGAGCATTTGTCTGGGACCTAGTGATAGCAGTGACCTGGATTTCCCCCAACAGGGACTCAATCTCTATTAGATTCCCTTGGATGGCCCCGGTTTTGGCCAGCTGATCAGCTAAATCATTTCCAGTTTTGTCTGGTCCCTCTACTTTGGAATGACCCTTGATCTTTTTCCAGTAGATGGTCATCCCATTCGAGGTGACCAGATCATCAATGTTTTGGATTAACTTCCCATGTTTCAAGGGTTTGTTATTAGCACATAACATGCCTCTGGTTTTCCAATTAACCAGGTGCTCCACGAACCCCTTCCGTTCATAATCTGAATCTGTGATTATGACCAGTTCGTGGAGTTGATGTTGGACAGCAGTGAGGATGGCTTGATGCACAGCCATCAATTCAGCCACCTGACTACTTCGGGGACCAATTTTGTACCCAGCGGAGGGTTCTGGGGACTCCTTCACACATGCATTCCCTACGCCGGCCACCAGTTCTTTTTCCCTGTTGTTGTCAACATGGTAAGAGCATCCATCCACATAGACAGTGGGCATTCCCTCACACTTGTCTTCTTCAAAGACTTTGTGTGGGGAATTAAGGTATGCCTCCATGTTGTCCTTGATTTTCAGACTTTCGTCCTCGAGACAGTTTTCTCTGGCACAATCATGCAAGTCAGCCAGACCTTGCGCGAGGCGACTCTTCTTGTTTTGGCCATATCTGACCTCCACAGGAAAGCCTTGCATTGACAGGATCCAGGAAGTGATTCGGGAATTACTGACATTTCCGGCCCGGATTCAGTCACTTTGGAGATATTGCAGAGGCTGGTGTGGAGTCTCCACTATGATGCGTTCCCCCTGGATGAACGGGCGGTAATTCTTCAATGCCCACACCGTTGCCAGGAGTGCCTTCTCACAATCGTTGAATTTTTCCTCCAAAGAGGATAAAGCTTTGCTCGCATAAGAGATTTCTTTATTGACCTTGTAATGCTTTTGGTATAATACTGCCGTCAAGCACATATTAGAGAACCCTGTCTCCAGGAAAAACTCCTTGTTTCTGACAGGGTAAGCTAGGCAGGGCGCTTGTGAGAGGCTTCTTTTGAGCTGTCTTACTGCCTTGGCTTGTTCTGGACCCCATTCCCACTTGACCCCCCCCTTCAAGAGATGAATAAGGGGTCTAGAGATCTCTGCCTAGCCCTCAATGAACATTCTGCTGTAATTAGTCAGTCCACGGAGGCTCCTTAGTTCCCGCAGAGTTGTGGGAACCTTCAATATTTGGAGGGCTTCCACTTTCTTTTCCTGGGGGGAGAGACCCTGAGGAGTAATCTCATGCCCCAAGAAATGAACACGGGTTCTACACCACTGTGCTTTCTGAAAGGAAAGTTTTGCCCCGGCGGCCCTCAACTGGGTCAGAACATAACGGATCTCCGCTATGTGTTCTTCCACAGATGAACTTTTGATGAGGACATCATCTAAATAAGCCAGGTTACCCCTCGCACCCAGGTCGGGCATGGCCTAATGTAGGAAAATTTTGAACTCATTGCCGGAGTTGAGGTATCCGAAGGGAGTCCGGGTCCATGTGTACTGCTGGCCCCCAAAGGTAAAAGCCACCTTATATTGGTCCTCCCTACTGACAGACACGGTCCAGTATCCATTGGTCAGGTCTATTGCGGTGAATACCTGTGACCCCTGAATCTGGGCCAGACCTTGATCAATGTAGGGCAGAGGCCATCAGAAAGTATGGACCCGTTTGTTGAGCTCCCTAAGGTCGGCGCAGAGTCTCCACTAGCTGTTTGGCTTCAATATTCCCAGCACCGGATTATTGAAGGTGCTGTGTACTGGACGGATTATCCCCCGGGACTCAAGGTTCTTAATTATTTCAGTAAGGGACTCCATGGATGCGAGAGGCAAACGATATTGCTTCACAAACACTGGAGTCATGCCAGGGTCCGTGGGAATTGTTGTTGTGTGGATGTCGGTGCGACCACAGTCATATGAGTCTACCTCAAAGAGATCTTGGAAATCCAAGAAAACTTGTTTCAACTTTTGCTTCTGTTCCAGAGTCACACAGGCATCAGCTAGGTTGACTCTCTCTTCCACCATCTGCCTGAAGCCTGGAAAGACTTCTGGTTTTGCTATCTCAGCGGCCTCCTCCAGCTGGGTGGAGAAGTCCCTGGTCAGAGTGCTGATTTGGACTGGAGGCTTCAGGTGGGAAAGGCAGTCCTCATGGATCTGGAAAATCACCTCATCCCTCCTGAAGTCCCAAGTCACATCTTCCTTACCATAAGGGCAGGAAGTGTACACCAGGAAGTTCCCCCCATGCCAGGTAACGATCCTGTCTGGTGTTGTATTGTCCTCACTGTCAGTGACAAAACAGTCCTTGGGGATTGGTCCTAACAGTTAATTTCCTAGATCAATGGAAAAATGGTGGTCATCAACCGCCATTCCAATAATGGTGCCTGCGGCTAGAGTAATACTCTTTAAGTCGCTGTATCCATCTCTATTGGAATGGTGCCATGTTCTATGTTGACTAATGGTGTTGGGTTTACCCCCAACCCTTGCTGTTGGAGAGAAGCATTTAGATGAATATAAGCATCAGGGTTTTTCAATTTTTGTCCTCTTTTAACTTTCACTTCCAGGGAGAATTGTCGGGTCCTTTCTGGGATGGTGACTTCCTCTTCAACCTGAATTTCAACTGCATAAGGTAGCAATTGAGCTGACCTAAATGCTTTTTCTAGATCATCAAAGCCCATGGGATTATCCGCTAATCGGGACCAAGCTTTGAAGTTTATTAGGTCCAAACTAATGGCAAAGCGATTGAGAATATCACTGCCTAAGTAAAAGGCGGCGGTGACGTCTCACACGACCCAACAATTATCGACTATGCTCTTGTTGCCAATGGAGATTTTGAGCATACACCTGCTTGGCAGGAGATGTTTGGAATTGGGTGCTTCCAGGTCCATTTCCCATTTGTCTATCAGTTTGGATGTGGGAATGGCTGGATCTTTTGGGAGTTGGTGGAACATGGCTTTGCTAATGAAGCTCTTAACATTGTTCACACACACTCGAGCGAGAACAGAGTCCTTCCCATCATTTAACTGAACAGGGATGAACAACTGCTCTCCAATGTGCTGAATATCAGCCAGGCTCTGAGCTGATTTCACATCTTTCTGGACTATCGGAGTGGGAATGTCTGATTGTGGATTAGTAAAGAATTTCAGAGTGTTTCCTTCCAGTGTGGAATACCACCTTAAACTGGAGGGAAGGTTGATTTTCAGAAATAGAGAGGACCCCCCATCACCAGTCTGTTGTCCTACAGCTATTACTGACACATCTGGAATTTGGTTGTTCTGGAAGTGAAATTCTACTTGGTCAGATTTTTGTTCACCCATGTGGCACGTGCCGTTTAAACTAACATGGTTGACACTCTGCTTTAATTTTATTGGTCGGCTCGTCTGGGTCCAGAGGACCTTGTTTACGCAATCTATTAGGGGTGACAACCTTCTCAGGAGGTCATTCCCTAGTAAACAAGGGTTGCCCTCTGGAGTCACTACTATGACCGGGTGTTTCACCTTGTGTCGCCCAATTTTAATGTCCCAATCTGCAGTCCCCTCGACGGGAATTTCCTTCCCGTCAAAGTTCTGCAGTTGTCCAGGAAGAGAGGTGAGAGGAGTCTGGTATTCCTCCCCCCTTCCTGAATTTATTTCATCAAAGGCCTTTTTGGACAGAAGGGTAGCTTGGGATACAGTGTCCACCAGTGCCAAAATTGTACCCTGCCCCTGTACTTGTACCGGGGCATAGTATCTTCGCTCCTTCTCCTCAAGGGGGCACAGATAATGCACATTTCTGGACAACTGGTGGGCTAAATTTCTGGTTTTGGACATTGTGAGAGAAGAGATTTGGGCAGAATTCTGTGGAGAGTCATGGGAATCTGCAAGAAAAAGTTGGCAACTTGAAAGAGGATATTCGAGTTCCCATGGGTCTGGTCCTGGGCCGCCCTCCCCTTTTTGGAGGCAGTCACCAGAATGAGTTTGAACCCGGGGATTTTGATGCTGTTGGTTCTGGGATAGGATGATGGGCGGCGACAGCTCAATCCCCACATCTACCCAGTCTATTGATGCGGTTTTGGGTTCCCCTGGTTCCGGTTCTCGGCCGCCCCCCCCCCCTTTTTGGAGGCAGTCACCAGGATAGGTTTGAACCAGGGGTTTTCAGTATTGTTGGTTCTGGGATAGAATGATGGGCGGCAACAGCTCAATCCCCACATCTACCCAGTCTGGGTTGGAATCCCTTGGGACCCATTTTTCCTTGGGAGGAGTTCCCCCATCTCTGAAGGAGAAGATCCTTTTCCCAGGATCCTCTGAGGATCCCTCTCCCTCAAATTGGAAGACCTGTACCTCCTCCACAAAATGGGTCTGTTTGGGTCCTTTGTTTCTCCTACCTCCTCTCTGCTCCTTGGGTGGCAGACTTTCAGGGGTAGGAGGTTTTGTTTCCGGTTTCTAGGTTTCCAGGGGCTGTTCACAAGTGGGGAAGGAAGCTTCCTCCAAGGCTTTACACCCCCCTTCCCCTTGTGCCTCCTCCCTGGGAACCGGTGGGTTATCGGGGTGCTGCCCCCGTCATTGTTCTGGAGCACCAGGCCCAGAGTTTGGGGCATTCTGCTGTGGAATGCTCATCTGAGGGTTCAGTATGTGACCCAGATCCCGTGCCATATTTTGGACCTGGCGCTCTAACTGTGAAACCTGCTCAGGCTATACGGGGTTCTATTTTCTCCCCTGGGCTGATCCCGGGAAGGGTAGCTATCCCTTCTCTGGTAGTACCCTGGGTTGGGAAGATTTGGGCACCCCTCCACCCTTGGCCTCCCCTCTCCCGGATTCGGTTGTCTAGGCTCAGGGAATTGGGGAAAGAATGATGGATGATTTTGGGGCTGGAAGTTGGGTGGATACCTGGGGAACCAGTTCTGCCCAGGATTTGGTGATTTTCTGCCCTCCTGGGGGAAGTGTGGAGGGAAGTTCCCTGGGTTGGGTGCTTGGTTGGATCCCCCCCTTTGGGCTGGAGGAGTCCACACATAACCCAGGATTGGACTGTTTCCCTTATAGCGGGGACTTACATAGTCAGGGGAGCGAAGGACCCCATTTGTGGGACTACCTCCTTGACTCCCTGTCTGTGACTGGCCCGAGGGCCTTCTGGGCTTAGAATTATTCGGTGCAGGCAGGTTTTTAGGCCACCCCATGTCCAAATCTAAAACGGGGGCAACCTTTACCTCTGCCACCTTGGCAGCAGCAGGGGTGCTGTTGCTTTTGGGGTTTTTGGGCTGATTCTTATTTTCCACTGGTTTCTGCACCTCATAGATGCGGGTGGCTTGTTCAATGACCCAGTCTAAAGATCATTTCTCATGAAAATCTCTCACGAGCTGGGTCATTATGTATTTGGGTAAGGCATGGAAAAACGTATTAACAAATTCTTTACTGTCCGTGCGTACCCTTTTTGTAGTCTGCGCAAAAGCACGCTTTAACTCCTGCACAAATTCTTGTGGGGCCTGATCCTCCCCACATCGCAAATTGTAGGCTGCCTTGCGAGCCTCTTTGGGATTTCTGTGAACAGAAAAATGTTTCAAGATGGCCGCCCTGCAGGTGGACCATCTTGAATGATTTTGGTCCTCCAGCCCCGCAAAGAAACTGGAGTATTCTGGGGAGAATGTCCATTTTACATACTGAATGCAGCTACTGCTTTCTTTCAAATGGAAAATCTCCATCATTTGCTCATAAAGCTCCAAGTGTTCCCAAACAGAATACTTGGCGTTCTTGTGATAAGGGGTGATGACACTCCTTATTGCCTTGATCTGCTTTAAGGGGTCCTTAAGCAAGGCCCTTTTTTGCCTTATTGGCCTTTTTGGTTATGGTAACCCTGGTCCATTCATCCTCTGACTCAGAAGCACTGCTCCCAGCGGTGCCCGTCTGACCTTCCAGGCTCTCCCGGATTCTGCGAGCCTGGGAATGGCTGGCAGAATGTGGGGACCTGGTCTCCTGTGTCCTGGGCTGCTCAGAGGAGTCTTCAGATCCCTCCTTGCTGCCAGGATGTGATGGGTACCCTCCCCCCACTGACCTAACTGGGCATAGGTTTTTAGGATGCCCTTAGTGGGTCTACTTTCCTGGGGTTCCCCACTAAATTGCACTGTGCTTGGGTGCCCATACCCGGATGCCCGCCCATCCATTCCTGGGAGGTACTGGCCTATGAACCCCATACTTTTGGCTGGATAGTAATCTGCCATCCTGTGGCCCTGTGCTCACGTGCGCCAGGGGACATGGGGGTGGCAGAGTCCAAGGACTGAGAGAGATGAAGGCCTCTGGTATTAGGGCTCCTGAGGTTATGCTCAGGTGTTTCCCTTTCCCAGCGAACTTCATCTCTATCAGCCCCTGCTCCCTGTTGCAATGCAAGAGCCTGCGCTTTCAGTTCCTCAGTTAAGGCCTTACTAGACTCTATCAGTCTCTCCGGCATGGCTATCTGTTGCTGGAGCCAATCATTGTGCTGACAGAGAGCCTCATTTTCTCTCTGCGCCTCCTGATTGCTCCTGGAATACTGGGCCAGTCTTTGCTGCAGGAGGGTTACCTCCTGAGTCCCATGCCTACTGGCCTGTTCCTTTCTTGCCAGAGCATCTTCCACCCTCCTGGTGTGCTTTAACAAGTTCTGGTGCTCTTTTTGGAGGTCACCCAGCCCCTGGAGGGCCAGGTGATTTTCTTCAATTTTTTCTTTTGATTGGCAGACTTCCTGGCCTAAGGTGTCCCTTTCCTGACTAAGAGCCTGCATCTGTGCTGCCAGGTCTTCCCTTTGCCTATGAAAGGCACCAGATTTCTGGCGTTCTTGATCAAACTCTGCCTGGGTATCCAGGTCTTTCAAAATCCATTTATTGCTTTCCTCTTTCTCTCTGTTTAGTCGGATTTGCAGGGTGGCTACCTGCTCTGCTAGTCTAGTTGTTGCTCCAGCTTTTTCTGGTTCTGCAGTAGGGAGTCCAAACCTTCTTGGTACTCCTTCTGCAAGGCCAGAAATCTGGTATCCTGGTCAGCCTTTTCCTCTTGCAGGAGATCCATATCCGCCTTTATTTTAATGATGTACTGTCTACGCTCATTTTCTGACTCCTGGCTCCTCTGCAGCCTCTGCTCAGAAGAGACCAGGTCAGATTGGGCCTTCTCTAATGCCAAAAATTGCCTACTTGCCAGATCTTGGCCTTCAGCACATTTGTCCTGTATGGCTCCCATATATAAATATAAATATGCCGCTACCCTGGCAATCTTGTTGTGCTCATCCTTGGCATTAGGGGCCATATATAGTTCACTCAGGGCCACATGTAAGGGACCCTGATCTCTCCATATATCTGGCCCTGTTTCAGTGATCTGGGGTGCGATTGCCTGCAACCAGACCGCCTGGTCCTGATGAGCCCACTCACCTCTCACAAATAGCTTATGTAAGAGGTGTTCTCTGGCTATTTTGATATCTACCAAGGTCGTCATTCTTGAAATTGATTTCCTTCCTGACTTACTGAAGTTTGTATTTTATTTTGCAAAACAGACCGTTTCCTTAGAGCGTTCCTTTGAGGGGTGTTTTTACAGTGTAACACGGCGTGGTGATCCAACACAATTTATTTCTCCTGTCAGTTAGCACACTGTATTAATCTGCACAAGTGATAGATCTAATCCAGAATCTCCGACTTGAGCCCCCAATTCTGTCAAATGACTCCAATCAAGCACTCCCACTAAGTCAGTGCCTTGTCTGGGATTGCTCAAGGGAAGCCCTTATTTATATATTTTTATAGCAGGTTATACCCTGGATGATAAACCCTTGCATAACACCCCTCTCTTTGAATCCCCCTGACCTCACTGAGCCAAGAAGTAGGTTTGTTTTGCAATTTAAAAGATTTATTGAAACAATATATATATATCACACTTTTATGATAAATTAATATTTGATATCGCACTTAGGCATATGAATATAATGTTGATCGACAATAGATAATCTGACACTAGCACACTTCTTTACAATCAATGAGGAGTTAGTATAGGAAGGATAGGGTAGCAGAAAATACTTGTATGGTTTCAAGGAAAGGCGATGAGGGAAAAATGCAGCACAGAAATAAACTTGATATGATTTCAACAAAAGATAATATGATCACTTTTTCTTTGACTATTCCCCCCCCCCTATGCAAGATAAGGAGATGGAAGGAGAGCACACAATTCTCAGGAATACAAAATGCAATACAAATTTCCAGTTCCCCCCAGCGAGCTGAGAGGAAAACAGGTATAATTTTAAAGCAGGCAAGATCCTTTTAAATGTGGTGGCAATGAAGTGAAAAATATGCTGAAAATGCTTTTAATTCCCTCTAGAGGTTCAGGGTGAGTGAGAGATACTTTAAATCAGTTCAGGTCAGCCCTACCAATGATTCAGGGATGGTTATCAGGTTGAAAACGGGATTCAGTAATGGACGCAAAAGACAGATATTTTTACACGTGGTTGAAATGAAGCAAACTATCAATTCGTGGCACTTTTTTCCGAGTGTGTCGATCGCGTTTGCGGCGGAACTATAAGGAGTAGCAAGTCAATTGCAGGCCTGTAGGAAAGCTTAGAATCTTAGCTTTAAGATGAAAGTTAAACCACGTTCCTAGCACCTACGATTCCAAAGATTCCAAAGATACGGACGATTTTAGGAAGGTAGTTTTTCAGAAATAATGATTCAAAATGGCAAAATTACACTTTTACAGGTTTAAAATCCGAGAAGGGACACACGATTCCTATGATGCAATTCTGGATAGGTTCAAATGGTTTGAATCAGATTATTTTAAGATAAGAGATTGGTTTTGCACAGTTCTGGCTGAGTACTCACACTCTAAAGTTGAAATAGGCCGTCAAGGTCTGATCAGGTTTAGACTGGACTCCTGGCGGGTGGTTCTGAGGTCACCGCTCTCTGGGTCAGCTCTGCTCTGCACTTCACAGCGGTCTGGTCTGGGTTCTGCTGGTCTGGATCAAGTGGATTCTGGATAAAGCACTGCATTCTGGGTCTGCTACCGTTTCGGGCAAAGTTCTTGGCAAAGAATCCAACAGCTCGCCCGGCTGTAGAATAGTTGGTTGGATTGCTGGATTCTGAAGGCCTGCTGAGAAGAGTTCTCAGCTTGTGGGTTAGGCCTTTGCTTTAAGTTCTGTAGTCTATCTGGAGTCTAAGTTCTGGATGTTCCTTCTAGATGTTGTGTGGTCTGGCAAAATGCTCCACAAGAAAATGGAGAATGAATCTCTTGCCTGTCCAAGCAGTCTCTTTTTATGTGTTTTGAAAGTGGGTGGGTCCTCACTCTGCATGCCCAACCCTCTCATGATTTGATAGGTCAAGGATTCTCTGTGACCTGATTTGTGAAGGGATAGTGTGTCAGAGTGAGTCAGAGTCTTACAGTCTATTGAAGAAACGCCCCTTTGCTTTTACTTAGAAAATGAATTTTTCATAACTGACAGGTTTCCCAGATACACACGTCGTTGAAATTACATACACATTTCACAGATTAATTTAAGATTCACTCTCGCCCAACTCTGATCCCCCTCAGAGCCTGGGTTCACAAATGGCAACATTTTGTGCTTTTTAGTGACTTTCGCCATATTGGTTTTTCCTCAAAATTTACACAGACCTGCACCCCTTCCCTGAGCATATTACTGGACATTACTATGTCTCTATCCTAAACACAGTGTCTGCAATATTAATAAATAGCGGGGTTCGGTCCCAGAACACCGTACAAAGTGGAATTTGGGCTCAAATCGTGAGGGCATTTTTCATTTTCATGATCCCCAAATTGTACATTTCTGTGAGCTTAATACAAGATTTTAGAAGCATTTAACTTAAACATATATTTGCTGCAATATGAATCCACAGTCCTGTCTGGCCCACCCCTAGGAACTGGGTGAGTCAGGGATTACATGTCTCTATTTCCAGGCAGAGCTCTGTTTACAGTCCACACCCAAAATCAGCATACCCTATTCAATTGCAAGGGTCTATTGTGTTGGGTCCAGCAGGCTGCAGGGAAGTCCCCTCCCTCTCCATCAACAGGGCCATATGATATCCTGCCTCCTGGTGTGGGTCTCTGGGGTGTTAAGAGTTCTCAGGAAAGGCCTGTCTTTTGAACTTTTAATTACATAAGACCCCCTTCTGTTCACTGCCCAGTTCTGCAAGATAGCTCTCCTGTCAGGATTTATAGAGCGCCAGTGCCGGTCAGTGTCCAATGCCGGTACTGCACCTATTTTTGACAGCTGTCTTGAATTAATACATTTGAAAAAGAAAGGATTTTACTTGATAGTATATGATCCTTGCTTGACATGGCATTGATGTGGATCTGTAGTAGAGTAAAATAAAACACTCAACCATAGTTGGATTTTTGTTTGGTGGTTCCGGGCCCATGATCTTAGCAATTTTTGACATAAATAAAAACGGGTTTTGAACAGAACCATCTTTCTTTGCACTGGTGGGTGGCAGGTCAGGGGACCATTTTGGTGTGCGTAAAACTGCACGGTTCTCCTGGATTCTGGTGCAAATGTGGGCTTCTCCGCCATCTTGGATTTCCTAAGCCCACAGCACCAAATGTTACAGCATAATAGTCCAAACGTGGGTCAGGACACCCAACAATGTGTAACCTGAAGATTGCTCAAATCCATTTGTATTACCCTGTTAAATATGCTGGGTCCCTCACAGTACCCTTGGGCATTCTCGTGTGTTCAAATCTGCTCCTGTGATATGTAAACGCGGTCAGATACCCAGAGTCCGGATGCAGGGCAATAGAGAAGAATGCACTCTTCAGATCCACTACTGTGAAGTAGCATGCGTCTGTTGGGACGCAGTAAATAATTTTTGCAGGGTTTGGAACTAGTGGGTACTCTGCTTCGATAATGTTATTAAGAGGGTGTAAATCCTGTTTGAAATGCCACGCCCCTCCCTTTGATTTTTTTAATCGGATAAATCGCTGTATCACACAGTAATGTAGAATCCTGTATTATACCTTGCTGCCATAAGGCATGCAATGTCTCGTATATGCCGTTGTCTGTTTCCCGGGAACGAGGGTATTGCTTTACTCATGGTAGCAGTGCTCCTTCCTTTATTTTAATGTGTACTGCCCCTGCCCGTTTCAGTATGCCCACATCACATCATGGGGTCCTTTGGTCCATACAATCTTTGGAACATTTTCTAAATCCTCCTCCAAATATCTTGTTTCCTTTTTCACCAATTGTGTCATCTGTGGCAATGCTCTTTCTTTTATCTGTACTGTGTAGTGAACAACTCTGTGTCTGTTACTCGTGTCAGTGTGGGAGCGATGCACAATATTGATCGCCACTCCATGTTACCGTCATCTGTAGCAACTAGTATAATCATGTCTTTTCTCACTACTACTTACTCTAGGTATAGTGTGTGTGCCTGGAGTGATGGTAGAGGAGCACCGTGGTCTGAACAGGAATTCACTGGACAATCGAAACACCTTCCCCTCTATTCCTGGGACCCATCGTAATGGTACCTGTACCCCGTACAAAAACACCTCTGTGTGTGTGGGCATCCCTCTCAATGTGCTATGTGCCTAGTATGCCTGTATCAATACTGCCACCTTGGCTGGGTACGTCTCTGTGACACCCTGGAATTCACTGGTCAGGTTCTGGCATGCTTAACCTCCTTCCTGTCTGACCGCCCATCCCAGGTGGAACTTGGGTCCTTTCCACTATCACTCTTTCAACCTGTGGCATCCCGCAGGGCTCTAACCTTTCCCCTTGGTTATTCAATATCTACATGGCCACCCTGAAATGTGAGATTGCCAGTTTCACCTCTAATTTCCAGTATTATGCGGATGATGCACAACTCTCCTTCAGGCTACCCTCAGCCACCTCCTCTACCTCGCTCATATCTGACTGTCTGGCTGCAATTCAGTCATGGTGTGCTGCAAATGACCTCTCCCTCAACGCCAGTAATACTGAGATCATTTGTATTGGAACTCCAGCTCCCGCTTTCCAACTCTCACTCTGGCCGGCCTCCCTTGGCCCTGCGCCCACACCCACATGCAGGGCAAAAAACCTTGGGGTCATCTACGACTCCACTCACATTTCGGACAGCTATAAAAATTCCAACTACCAGCTCCACCTCCTCCGAGGTACTCTTCCTTTTCTCACCTTCCCTCGGAGTCTCACTGTCTCCAGAGTCCTGGTTCTCTCAAGGCTTGACTACTGCAACAGCCTCTTACTCAACCTCCCTGCCTCTGCTCTGCACCCTCATCCAGAACAGAACCGCAGACTTTTCCTTGGCCTTAAGCCCACGGACCACATCTCTCCAGCACTGAGATCCCTCCACTTGCTCCACGTAGCTGCAAGGATCAAGTTCAAGACACTCTGCATTGTCCATAAGGATTTCTGAGGCCTGGGACCCACCTATTTTCACTGATGAATTCCTAAATGCTGTCCCTCCTGAGCCCTCCGCTCATCTACCTCCAACCTTCTGCGAGTGAGCCGGTTCTCTAAACAGAAATTTGGAGGGAGAACATCATCCGAGCAGGGGCCTCCCTCTGGTATAGCCTCCTTACCGCCCTCCGTCTTGAGCCTGATCTCCTTAAGTTCCAGAAACTCCTTAAACATTCCTCTTCTCCTCTTCCTTCTCTCTCTCTCTACCCTGATAACCTCTATCTCCACTCTATCCCTCCTTTTCCACAGAGCATGCCGACTGGTTGCCGGGAGTACCTCAGAGTCTCACAGGTCCCCGGCACCCTCGCCAGTCCTCCAGCGCTTGCCTCAGGGCCTGTAGTTGCCTCATTGTACTGTACTTGGTCAATTACCCATTGAGAATGGCCTCTCTCAGCACCTATCCAGTTTCTGACCAACTGGGCACATCTGGATTCCCACCTGCACTGTCCTCCCCTGTCCCCTCTCATGTACCGTCTGTGCACGGTGTGAACATACCATGCCTTGAAGATCGGCTATCTTTTCCTCCATGTTTCCCCTCCTGCATGGTGTCACCTTTATGCTCTTAGAAAAACTGCAGAATCATTGTCAGACCTATTTGTTGTTATCTACACTGTTAATTGTTTTACATGCACTTCTCTGCCTTGGCAGACTGGTTATCATTCAGAAACTCAAGGGCAATGAATGACCATTGTTTTTCTCCCCTGTTCCCTCCCTCCTTGAGCGCTTTGAAACACTTGCTTGTGTATAGGTGCTTTACAAATAAACATTACCATACCATACCATGCCAAGCATCCTAGTATGTTGATAAGTGTGTCCTTTTCAATAGTGGTGCAACAATATGCTGTGTCCCTATTGTCAATGGTACATTTTTCGTCAGAGGAACCTCGAAAATTGTCCCTGAAAAGCCCTGCGTGCCCAATTATTTGTTGGATATTGGGAATCCCTTTTCTTTCATACATGATGTGGTTGCCCCAGTATCTATGAGAAGAGAAAAACCTCTCTGTCCTATTTGAACTGCTACCTCTGGCTCCTCTTCGAGGTCTTCAATTACTGCTAGAACAGGACACTCATACTTTCCGTGGGCACCCCTACTGGGAAAATGTGTTTGTGGAGGACGTGAACGGATTACCGCCCACCATTGTAACCCCCGTGTATTGGGGCACTTCTTTCTGAACCAATCTTGTCACCTTCTCTTGTGTGTGTGTCTGTTCTGGTGCTTGATGTATACTCACTGTATCCTGCGTTCCAGACATCACTCCTCCTTGCACTGGTACTTGTCCCTGTGTTGATACAATCTGTGTCTGTGTGGGCTGCAATTGTATTTGCTGCTGTGGTATCATTTGCATCTGTTGAGGTTGCATGGGCATCTGGATATATGACTGTTGTTGTTGCACTCCTTCTTGCTGCCCTGTTTGTCGAATGAGTGGGCATGTTCAGGCAAAGTGATCAAAGTTGCCTCTTACAAAACACTGACCTCCAAACCGTGGTCCCATGCACCTGTATCCAAAACCCCTTGATGTCTGGTATTTCCCCGTGTACTGGTTTACTCTGAGAGCCCTCCAAACATCTGATCTACAATTGTTAAACACTGCTCTATCATGCGCTGTGTTTTGTGCTGTCACACTTGAATGCCCGGCTCTCCTCCATATTTCATCAGCCCTTTCTCCAAGAATAGCTGTCAGGAGACCCTTTATGTCCTATATGGCCAAAGTGTTTCATATTTTTATTTTTTTCTAACTCATATATCGATTTGGCGTCCTATCTTTAGGTTAT
The DNA here is from genome assembly GCF_040938575.1 of Ambystoma mexicanum. NCBI lineage: Eukaryota > Metazoa > Chordata > Amphibia > Caudata > Ambystomatidae > Ambystoma > Ambystoma mexicanum. The sequence goes on from NC_090921.1 coordinate 1,342,421,902, forward strand.
TCCAGATCTGACCATTTTACTTCTTTAATTGCAGGCTTCCTTCAGGGGCACACGCGCTCCCTCATCCTACCTCGAGGATGGAGTCTCATTCCTCGTCTGACATGTCTTGTTCCCAACTAGTGTGACTATCATCCCCTTCATCTTTGTCTAGGCTCAGCCTGCTTAAGGGCAATGCTCTATGTTCGTGACTGAAGGGAATGTCTTCTTCGCTTCATAACTGAATTGCTAGGGATTGATCCCTCTTCCTTCGACTTCCATAGTTGCTACCTTCCTTTAATTCTTGGTAGGCCTTATAAATCCTATCTCTGATGCTTCTCGCATCAAAGTTTTCATGTTCCAATACTACTCTAGATGCCCCTGATGTTGCATCCTTTATCGGAAGAAACTATTCTTATGTGTCCCATCATATTGCTGGGCTTGGCCCTACTGGTTCCTTATGAATTAGACAGGCATCAAGACCCTGCTGTCTCCTTCCTCGTTCTATTTATTCATCTAGCTCTCTTAGTTTTATCGCCTCCCTTCTAATTCTGTCATCCTCCTGCCTTCGTTCTTCCCTCCTTACTTTTTCCCTTCTCTCCTCTCCTTCACTTTGTCTCTGTATTCTTTTGCCCCTTAATGTCTGCGCTTCCTCCTATTCTCTCTTCCTTTCTCTTCTATCCCTGTCTTCCATCGCTCTCTGTCTATTGTCATACTGCCTTTGCTCTTCTGCCCTTTCTTCTTTTTTCTATTGCTCCTCTTAATACATCTGCTCTCGTCTGTTCCGGTTCTTCCTTTTCTGCTCATCTTCTTTCAATCTCTTCTCTCGTTCTTTGTCCCTTTTTTCTTGTTCATCCTTATCTTCTCTTTGCCTAACTTCCTCTATGCTTTTCCCTTCGATTTTAAGTAATATCTGTCCTCTCATCCATTCGTTGTGCACGAGCACTACCTCGTCAGCTTTATCCTTCTTTTGTTTCCATCTTTTGATCTCTCCTTCTATTTATGTCGATATATACGACAGCTCACTCTTTTCTTCTTTTTGTCTAGCATGATCTTATAGATCTCTTCTTTTCTCTTATCCTCCTCAGGTCTATCATCGCTGCTATAAGCAGGAGGTTTGTATGTTGGATTACTATACCCAGTCACCGCTTTCAACTCCTTTAAAGGATACAACCCTATTTCTTCTGTACTAGCGCCTTTTCTTTCTGGCGAGGTGAGGGGAGCTGAGGGCTCAACACTTTCCTCCTTTCTCTGACTAAGCATCCACCCCCGAGGTGGCAGATATTCCCTCTCTTCCTGGTACATTTTCCAGAGCTCTAAAATTGCTAACCTTTTCTCTAATTTCTTCCCTGTTTACGCAGCGTGCAGGTTTTTGGTCATGTGTTGCAATACCGCTTTTGACAGCGACCCCCCCTTGTGACCACGGCATAAACATTTTATCTGCCGTGCCTTTCACCCATTCTGCACTATACTGTTTGAGCTCAGGCATGTGCTTTGGCAGTGTCTTGCATAGGTGCATGAGAGGAGTGGCTCCCATAATGACAAGTCTCAATTGACTGTCAATACTTACCAGACTTATAAAACAACCTGTATACCTTTTGTGTAAATCACCACTTTTACAACTCTTTAAAACAACAAATATGAGTGCGCACCATCAATCGCTGCTCAAGCTTCTAATTTCTTAATCAGCTATGTCTACCTTTGAATCACATCTGGCCCATTTATAGCCATGATTTACCCCCGCCTTGTCCAGGGACACTGATTTTCTATGGTAGCATTCCCTGCATGACGCCCTTGGTTTACCCCAGATATATATATTTGGCGGTATTAGCAGGACAATAGTAGATTATTCTATTTTGAATCCAAGCTCTGCTAAGTCATGCATTTGCACTTCCCTTCCGCTTCTTCCTTCTTCCATTGTTCCTTCATTCATACAGGGAACTTATGGTTTTCTGCTTGTTTTGTTTGTAGAAAACTATTTGTAATCTCCTGATGAAGACATAACGCAACGTTAATACATCAAAACCGGTAGAGAAACTCAGGATAAGGCCGCTTGTGAAGATCTCTCCCCTCCTTTTTTGGCCTATCCCAATTGCTGACCACCTATAAAATCTATTGTGGCCATGCACTTAGTTTTGTTTTGCACAAAAACTTTTTGTACAATAACTGAATTGTTGATGAACTGTTATATTTGTTATATGTTTTTATCTTGTACTTATTGATGGTTCGCATGAGTGGATTGATGTATGTTCTACGGATGTGGATGAATGCATGAATGATTTCATAGTATGGAATTATGATGTTTTTAAATGTATTCCTGCTATGTTAAATAAATAATTGCTTGAGTGCAGATTAAATTGTGATTAAACTCACACAGTATTAAATGTATTAGGTATAATAAAACCCTTAATACGTCTTTTCCAAATTGTATCCACTGCATATTCTTTCTGAGATGAACTGTTACGCTAATACCCTAATCTAGAGAGTGGGGTTCCCTGTGCCTTTCAGATACACATACCTTTGAATTGGTACCAAACACTTTGCTAGGTAGCCACTATGCTTCTCAAGTTTTCTTAATGACTTCGCAATTTCTATCACTCTTCTTCGATATTTTTATTCAACAAACAGCATGCAGATTAGTCTACTTTACACATTTAAAAACATTTAAAAAACACTGTGATCACCTTTTTTTCCTTTCTCTCGCTTTTACCTAATACCCTATACAGGGTTTGAGATGTCACCTTACGCAAACTTGTTTGTGCGTTATATATTTCTGTTCTATCCCCATTGTTATTTGAGATGTCTCCTTCTGAGCTCCCTTGAGCTATGACTCTAGGCGCTATTATTCTCTTCTCACAATATTTCCTGTTACTCAAAAATTATCATAACTCCATCCCCTTAATTTGCCATTCCCCTTAGTCTTCTCACCATTCGTTCGTTAATCGACTCAAGACCTTCTGTATTGACTCCTCCTCGAATCGACCACTTCGCCTTCCGTCCGCCGAGCGCCCATGGAAACCGGGCAGGTTTATTTCTATTTGTCCGCTCTCCACAGGAAACCTCACAACCTTCTGGCAAATGACAGAGGATGCCCGATCGTCTGAATTTCTGGAGACAAACCAGTTTGGATCTTGAGCCATCCTCTGCTACCATGTGAACTCAGAGCCCTTTGGGTAGCGTGCATGCAATGGATGGAATGCAGAATAACTCGGACACCAAATAATCGAACCAACTCAGGAAGATGTCAAAGTTTTACTGTTTTATTATCAATTGTCGAAAACAGGGAGCTACAACAGACATTTACGGATGTTCGCTCGAGTCTTGCGCTTAATTTCAGATAAAAACACATTTATATACTAAAAATGTGTTATAAGGGACATCATACTATGTGGCAAATGAGAAAAACCTATGAGGGGTTGTGATAGGCTCAAGGGGAACATCTAAATATACTTTCTATACGGGGTGGGCCTATGATTGGGTATCTACTGTCAGATGGACAATTTATGCCTACCTCTAAAGCTAGTAATCTTCAACACTATTAAGTAGACAGTATATCATTGGCTCTCAAACTATAAGGCCCTTCGTTATATGGCCCTCTACAATTAATTGGCACGCTTGTACCATGTCTGGAACATTCGTTTCACTTAGCAGCACGTAAGCTCATACCCAGGTGCCAGGAGATGGACTTGACTTTACCTCCCCACCCAATTAGCCCAACGTCTCTCATCACCCATGCTTTCTGCCATGAATATTGTCTTTGAACTTGGCCTTGCAGAGTATTCTTGTCTGTGAGAACATAAGGGAGTGCGAGCACACACTATCACTGTTTAAGAACTCCAAGCTCAACTCTCTTTCCATCATTGGCTCATGTGACGGAAGACCACAATTAGGTCCATTTTGCAGTAATTAAATGTCTTGAATGAATACAACTTGGCACTCTTGGTGTTCTTTCTTTGCACCTTAACAAGGGATGATTCAGCTTCTCTTGTTTGCCTCCTTCAAGAATAGATAACCAGTCTTGGCTGCCTTTTGCCTTGACACCAGACCAGACAGCTCCACTATGCGGCAGGTATATGACCGTGTGAGAATATGGCGTACTTCATTGGATCGGTACTGGGGGAAGCATCAAAGTTCTGACAAACTTGACTAGACTACTAGTGAAAAGGGGCATACTACTAACAAAGTGCTCTAGAAGCAACTGGTGGGTGCAGAATTCTATGCACTTTAAACCAATGTATTCTTGTTGTTAGTAGATGGTATGGACTCCTGATCCCTCTGAGTAGTGGTTGAGCTAGTGAAGGTATGAGGTTAGATGCTGGAAGCTGTGCAGAGTTGTTATAGTGAATAATACCTGATGCATCTCCTCTGAAGGAGACTGCTGCCTTATGTTATATTTTGGTGATGAGCTGGGTACCTTGTCCTTTTAACCGAATGAACCTGCAGTGTCATGGGACCTTTGCCCACTTAAAATCGTAGAGCACATCTATCACTGCCACACTAGGGGCAGAATCCTTGTGTGAGGATTGTGTGAAATTAATGAAGCTTATACTGGAGTGATTGATCTATGCTGGTGGAGCTCTGAAGGACACTAAAAGGAGGTGAGAAGTGCTCCGAGCGACTCACCTTTGTGTTATCTCAAAGGTGGACGACTGTGATGCTGGAAATGTCTTATGGAGGGACGGGGCCTTTTGTCCTTGTCCTAACACTTCTCTGTGTGTGCTTTCTCTGTTTTCTGCCACTGAGGCCCTGCCTGGACCTATGGCAGTGCAGATCTTCATTCTTATCTTTTGGTGAACATCATCTATGGGATACCCTTATGGCACGCAGGGATGGGAGTACACCCTTGTACCAATTATGTGTGTTTTTGGGCACGTGTGTGTTGCCCACAGAGCAGGGTATGGACTGGTGGGAGCTACATGCTGACTTGGCAGTGGCTCTGAGTGTCCTCCATTTTTGGGACACCCAGGCTCTGACATAGGAATCGATGAATTCCTATTAGGGGAAGAAGGCCCTTGTGGCCTCTTCGTTTCTATTGCCTTTTACCTTCTTTCCCAAAGTCCTGGGAAGCCCTGACTCTGTCCCTTTCTCCTGAATGGCTGGTGGGTGGGAACACCATATATGGCTTTGTTCCTCCCTTTTCCCTGACTGGCTGTTGGGTGGAAATTCAATACATGGCTCTGGGGTGGTATCTAGTCAATTCATCTAAACCCATTCCATCTAACACCATTCCATCAAAATTTTTCCATCTAAAAGAATTCCATCTAATGCATGTTTTTTGGGGGTAAAGGGTTTATTTTTGTTCAGGTGCATTTTAAAGGATAAAAAACAGGGGTAGGGGGGACACACGCAAAAAAAAGAAAGAAATGCGTTAGATGGACATGTTTTAGATGGAAACATTTAGATGGAATGACATTAGAGGCAATGGTTTTAGATGAAATGACCATAAACCCTCTGGGGCTGCCTCCTGTCACACTGACTGGAGCCTTCCCCAGTGTTGTGTGTTGTGAGTACACCTTAGGGGTGGGACCTGTGTGAATGAAGTCTGAAGTGAACTCACATTCTCTGTTGTGGGTGTCTGGTTTCTGTGTGTGTAACACAATGAATAAGACAGCCCTGCCTTAAACTGACATAAATGAAGTGTAGTGTGCTGAAAGGCTGGGTACTTGCCCCAATCCACATCTTTGTTATCAGTGATTGGGTGGCATGGATGGCCTGAATGCCATTGAGCCTTCATGAATGCCCTACTGTGTGATTGTCTGACTGAGCCTGGCCCAGGTCCAGTGAATGAGGGACCGATGTGTATATCTGGGCACCTCTCACTTACCAATTTGTTCAGTAGCTGGAGTCAAAGCTTAGCAAGAAGTAGCTGCTCTTTGAAGCCCAGCTGAAAGAGAAGTCGGCTGCTGCACTTCAACAATCTGAAAGCTGTAGTGTCTCACAATGACTGATCCAGAGTGGACCTGCAAAGGAGACTCCTCCCCGAGCTTCGAGGGGCCATCATGCAAAACTACTACTCTTCATCAAAGTATCCTAGAAGCCAGTCCTTTGTGCCCGCAGTTCAGAGAAGAAGTCTTTGAAGTCCAGAAGAGGAGTGCCAGACATTGCAAGCCAGAGAAGTCCATTGTTGTCACCCAGGGTCGCAGGTGCATTTCGTGACTGCTGGAAGCCGTTGCTGTCTACTGCCGAGAAGAGGGGATACCCTGGCATAGTGCTGCTGGAGACCCTTAGCTGCAAAAGTTCCAAACTGCCTAAGAACATTTGAAAGGACATCTTTGCAGTTACCACTGACCACTTTCTCCCACCGGAGAGAGCCCAGAGTCGTGGGCTGCTGTGGAAGGTCTGCAGGTGGATTTCCCACCACCAGAAGCTCTCAAAGTTGTACCAAGGGTCGAGACTTGGTGAGGGTCCAAGTTCCACTGCAGTGGTCAAGTCCATGTCCCTAGAAGCCATCCAGAGGTCCATGCTGCGGCTGAAGCACCGAAGAACCGAAAGTCGGAAAACCACAATATTCCAAAACCTGACACCAAAAGTGACCTATGCACCCGTTGCCGCCAGAAGTCATTGCAGGGTCCAAGGCATCTTATCTTCATCCACCAAGCCTGAAAGGAGATCACAGCAAGTTTCTTCTTCACAGGACTTCTACAGTCGGAGAGATCGTCGACCAAAGGAGTGCACTGCGAAGAGCCAAACTGCTGCCATTCCGAAAGAGTTTGGTTCCTTTTTATTCTTGGACTCATCATAACAGTGGCTCCTTCTTGCAAAAGGGGGGGGGGTCCATCCTCAGAGGGAATCATCGAGTAAAACTGAGAAACTCTGCCACTTCGCCTGCCAAGGCACCAAAAGGTACTATGACGGGGAATAGCATCTTCTAGCCTCAGGAGTCATCCAGGGGTCCCCGATTTGTCTTGGATCCTGTTCTCCTGTGGTCTCTCAGGTACTTTGGGGGTGGTAGAACCTTTTAAAAGAACGCATAACCTTATTGAAAACTATTGGACTGGGCTGTTAAAGACAACATAAGTTACTCTCTAACTTTTCTATTACAGCTGTCCCAGGTGGGGGGAATCCCAACTCAGAATTACTTTTCTAGTCCAAAGAAAGCATTCTGCCGCTGTTCATAACTAACCTGCCTTCTTTGTTTGCTATTCTATGCTGGTTACACATTATTTAAGAATTCACCTGCCATTTACAACTGTCTGCAGTTAGTGCAGTTCTTACTGAATTTAAATAGTGTGTGGTACCACCTAGAGTGTATATATATTTACCATTCTCTGAATAAGAATTCCATGTACAAAGTGTTATTATTTAAATGTATATTTGATATGGGTAGCAAACCTTATTTTATATAAAGAAGCTGTGTTATCACCTAACATAGTGTGTGGACATTCCTTTCTGGGGGCTTTGGCGAAACACTGTAATTAACAACCTGCCTGCATCACCTCCTGAAAGCTTAAGCCTGGCTGCTCGTCCAGCGTTACCAAATTGAGAGCATTGCTGGGGTTGTTCTGTGCCTTTACCCTAATATATAGGGGGCACAAGTACAGATACCGCCTGCAGTCTTTACAACGACTTTCCCTGATATTTGGGCCACAGTCAGTTAGTTGCACCCACTAACATGGGACTTGTTGACGATTGGATTCTGCCTCGCTCTGCTCCATTCTCACATGCACCCACAGCGGCACTCCAAAGTATGCGAAGAGAAACATAAGAGCTTTGAGGCAAACGTGTAAACTACTGGAGCCAAATGTGTGTACCTTGCAAGTGCCATGCCATTCACCAGCACATCGTTTAAAACAGAGCCTTACGCAAACACTGCAGTAGGGTTACCACATGTGCTTGATGAGAAAACAGGACCAGAAGCACCGCCCACAAATAAAATGGCCTCACTCCTTCAATGACCTCTTTCCCACGTAATGATAGGTAATGTCTAGAAATGTCAGGTCGGTTTGGTTTATTAGGTTGTAATATCTGTTTATTCAGTTGTCATGTCATGAAAATACGTTTTTGGTTTAAACATAGAGGAGCTCATGTTCTAATGAGCCGTAACGTAAATTGAAGGAGTTAAAACCTTGAGGAAGTCTTTAACACCTTCCATTCACGCCATGGCTCATTTTCAATCATTCCTATGGTGGAGAGGAGGGGCGGAACGCAACTTGTGTTTCCACCACCTCCCTTCCTCTCTCTCATACAAATTCTCTAGCGTTTGTGCCGGCATGCATTTTCATGCTAGCACAAATGCTGGAGGTCCCTGTGAGGTCCACCAGCTTTAGGCATCAACATAAAGCAGGCGGATCCCATAGGTATCTATTGTACACGCTGCCTGCCATGATCACATGGCAGGCAGCATGTACAATTACAATTAAACCCTGCACGACATGCTCCCATATCAGGCAGGGGTTAATTTCATATGGGAACACGGCTTACCATGCACTGCTTTTTGCCCTGCACTTTTGCAAACTGCCGTGCAAATGACGAAAATTTGGCAGCAGGGAGCCGTTTACGTTGCAGTGCAAACTCAGCTGCTCCCCACCTCCAAATTAGACTTTTTTTTAATACAGTGAGCTCCAGAATGATTTGGTCAGACTGTTCCAATTTCTAGGCCAATTCTGGGAGCACTCAAAGAGACCCATTTCAGGTTAGTGTAACCCATTCAATCTTTACAAAGTGGTACCTGTAGTTTTGCATTTTATTCTAAATAAAGGACTTCAACCCCCAGATTAAAAATAAAAAAACAGAAGAGGATGGGCTGCCTACTTCTGTCATGGTCCTATCTCTCAAGCCTGTGCATGCTGTAGCCTGCCATTGGATCAGATTGACTACTTAAATCAGGCATAAAAACAATTTAGTTGAAGCAAAATCAAATGTGTACTTAAATTGTCGCGTAGCTGCTCTGAGGTGATCTCACTAAATCTAGACCTTAAAACCATTGTGGGACTGTGGAGCATGTGTCCTGGGCCACCAAAGAGGCTGCCCAGGAAATGCTGCACGTAGGGTCCTGCCAGCAAGGAGGAGGCTGCAGGGCCTGGAAGGAGGTAACGGAGGGCAGCAGTGCTGCAGGGCCAAGCAGCAAGTGTTGGGTCTGGGGTGGGCAGAGTGCCGCGAGGCGATTAAGAAGGGCCTAGCAGGCTAGAAGGGTCAGGGGCGCAGGTCTGAATAGTGCGTGGGCACAGGGCAGTGGGGTGGAGGTCGGGGTTTCGGGGGTGAAACTCCCCAATGAAAATAAAAATTGTGCACTGGTGGATCGTTTGAGACTTCTATGGTGTGGCCAAAAAAGCAGCCTTTTTTCAGAGCAGCCCCGATCTGGGCAACCTTTACAGTAGAACCCTTAAAACAACACGTGATGCAGTCATATTAAGAGAAAGAAACGGCATATGGTTATGTGCTGGTTATTTAGCTGCCTGCTCAACCTTCATAGCACCATCATGCTTTGCACGTGTTTCATGTACTTTATAAACACACTACACATGCAAATATGTATGCCTAGCTCTCAAGATTCCCCATGCCATGTGTGAATAGGTCATCCAGCTTGCTTTACATTCTTTGACTTGTAGTTTCAAATGGGAACGGCAAAACTACATGTCCCATAATGCAAAGAAATACGGGGCTGCATGATATGCAGGGCTTTAAGTGTGCCAGGGCTAGCTCAGAAATATGGTTCTGAGGTGGGGCCCTGCTGAAGGCCTCTTGCTGTCACCTGGCAGCTCGTCCAGTAGAGGGCAAGGCTTTTTTCTAAAGCCTGAGGCTCTCACTCATGCATGAGAGCTTCAGGCTTCAGAAATTTTTTAAAATTATTTTATCTATAACTAGCAAAAGTACCCATTCTCCGAACAGGTTCCGTAGACAGACATGATAACACTCTCATCAATTGTTAAAAATGAATGCTCCTGTAGTTCGCTGTTCTGCCTCTGGCATGGTGCAGTTCATTGCAGTGGAAATATCTCAGAAATTGTGCATCCTATGAAACGTGGTTTTCTGGGACCTCAAGGTTTCTTCCTCTTGTCGGACAGGTTGGGAAACAAAAATGTTTCTATCATCAGTGCAAACTGTTTGCAATTGGCACTGATGATACACATTATATAGTCGTGCATGCAGTGCAATTTCTAGAGGTGGGGCTGGGGGGCAGTTGCCCAGGGCGCAGAAAGGGGAAGGGGCACAAAAGAGGTAGGTGTCAATCTGTCCCCCTTGTGCCACAGAGAAAGGTGCCCCATAAACACATGCACCATTGATGTGCAGTAATTATGCCAATTGGACGACATTATGGAATTGTATAAGGAACAATGCTTCACGCCACAAACCCACACACAACGTTTGACTTTTATATATATAGATGGTGGCGCCGGCACGTGCGAGGCATCTCTTTAATCAAGAGATGCCCGTGGGCCGGTGCCACCATTATAGAAGAGGGACTTTATCATTAATATTTTCGTGTTTGAGTGCTTTCTGTTTACAAAAACACTGCTTACTAATAAAATCCTTCCAACAACTAGCATTGCGCTCTGAACCGAGTTTACTGACGGCCTTAGCAGATCCAGCTCAGCTCAACTGTCAGTGATGCATCAGGAGTGCATTACTAGAGAACATTCAGTTAAACAAAACAAAAATACTAATAACACTTAAGCCTTTACTAAAGGACAGAAATAAAGCACATGCATCACATTTAACACAAAACATGCACAATCATCAAATAAAAAAAGGGGAGCTAAACAAACCCCTTTCTGCCATGTCTTGGGCACCTAGCACTCTTCACTCGACTGCCAACACAGGCAACCAATAGCAACTAATGTACACACAGACTTTCCATTTCTTCAGTAGATCAAAAAGCCCGAAACATACAAAAGGAGACAAAAATGGCACATGCCATTTAAGTGTTAAGTGTTGAGCCGCAAACAAATGAGGGGGGTGCAATATTTGTCATTTGTCCTGGGCACCACATTGTCTAGAAACTGCCCTGCGTGCATGGCCAGGGGAATCTTGAGAGGACGGTATGGGAATGTTTGATTGATGCTTTTAAAGTCACAATAAGGGTACTTTAATGCTCTGCCTAGCCCTATAGTTTAGACCAGTGGTCTTCAAACTTTTTTGGCCTCACCGCCCCCTCTACCCCGATTAAAAGGTGGGCAGGCCGGGCCCCCCAAAAATGCAAAATGGACAGTAAGTCCAAATGGCTATGAACTATTGGGCGCCGTCACTGCATCCTATTCCCATGATAGTGACTGGGCTCCCCCGTCCCCCCGCTCCAATCATAGTCTCTGTGCTCCCTCATCCCACTCCAAAGCCAGACCCTGCCTCTCCCCACCCTGCTGCCACCAATGTCCCTGGGCTCTCCCCACCCCGCTCCCAGCACTATGCCAAGGCTCCCCCAGAGTCCCTGGGCCTGCCCCACCCCGCTCCCAGCACTATGCCAAGGCTCCCCCAGAGTCCCTGGGCCTGCCCCACCCCGCTCCCAGCACTATGCCAAGGCTCCCCCAGAGTCCCTGGGCCTGCCCCACCCCGCTCCCAGCACAGTCCCAGGGACAGTGGCGGCAGGTGACATTTTTAAGTCGAGGAGCAGCATAAATATTTCTACCAGATATACCACAACAACCGAGTGTAGCAAGAGAGCCCGAGCCGATCAATAGGCCTTTAAGGAGGTTCTCCCCGTGGAACTTTTTAAAATAATGGGTTAAAATGTTGCTTTTTAGAGCATACTTAAAAAAAAAAAAACATTAGGTAAAAAGCCAAGCTTTTTGCAATTGGCGCTGGCGGGCCGAGAGGGCAGGCATGATATTTACTAAGGCCATCTATGATAGATGTCCAGTAAAAATATATCATCCCTGTCCCCTAGGCCTCACAGTGCCTTAACACACACGCACAATCAAAGTGATTATGTGTGTCTGCAAGACTCTGGGGGAAAGCATGGTATTTTTTACTGGACTTTTATAATACATGTCCAGTAATAAAATACCATCCATGTCCCCTGAACTCCACAGCGCATCAGAAGGAGAGCTGATTTTCAGAGGTGCGTAGGGGGGATTGTGCAGCCAGTGCGTTTTTAAAATGCCTTTGTTGTACAACTCGCCCCACCACTTGCCTAAATTAGCTCCACAGACCTACACAAACACACACATTTACACAGCATTCACACAGAAAGCACTCTATCATTCACACAAGCACCATCATCATACACTCAATCATAACACAACCATACACGCATCCATACACATAAATAAATAAATGAACATAAACTTACCTTCTGCCTTGGTCCTGAAGTTTCCTCCCTGCGCTCTAGCTCCTGCATCATGAACAGGCATCAGGAAGAAAACGTTTCCAGGTGCCGGTGCATGCTTGCAGGGACCTGGGTGTGGGTGCTGAAATGCCCTGCTCTAACCTGACCTGTCTGTATGTGCAAGGAGGCGCAGGAGCTCCCCCTCACACATACAGACATGAAGTTCCCCAGCCAGCATTTCCAATGAGCTATGCAAGGCTGGCAAATCAAAGCACCCAAGCCTTGCATGGCTCATTGAGCATGTGCGGCTGGGGAACTGAACTGTCATCGGAAAACAGTGTTTCCTTTGACAGTTCAGCCAGCCCAGGAGCACTCCCTCAGCTGGAAAAAGCAGCAGAGGGAGCGCTCAGTGTTTTATTGTGCTGGCTCCTCCATAATGGCTCCTCCATAATGGATGAAGGGGGGGTCACATCTGATCAGGGCTGCCCCAACTGATTTTTCTTTTCTCCCTAAAAATAAAAAAAAATATTTTTATGTTTTTATTTTCAACTTTTCAGGATAGGGTCTCGCACCCCCCGGGAATGTGGCCGCACCCCACCAGGGGGTTGCGCCTCACAGTTTGAAAACCTCTGGTGTAGACTCAGACAAATGCCCAAATATAACCCTGCGCCTTTTAGGTGGGGCACTATCAGTTTTACTAGTATACCCTTAAAAAGAGGGCCTTCGATAGCAAGAAATACTTATCCAAGTTGGAAACTCATGGCACACCTCTACTGCATAAATAAACAAGCGCTGGCAATGCCAACAGTTTTGGCTTTTGTGTAGGCATTTGCCAAGAACTACTGTAGTGGTATGATCTGGCCATCGATGGTAGCAGCTGCAAAATGGTGCAAGTACCTGGACATATAATAGCAGTGCCTGGCAAATACCTAATACTTATAAAGAAGCCAAAATGGGTGGCTTTGCCAATGCTTGTTTTAACAAGACTTCAGTGAAGGACATGCCTAGCGCTTATAAATTGAGTGGCTGAAGGCAGACCTAACCAAGACATTTGTATTACACCAGTATTACACAATCGTGCCATCTACTGTAGGAAGTCCTTCTGCATGTACTGTACACATTGTTGTTGAATACTATATATGTTAGTTGATTTATGTGTGACAATCGACTCTATGGGCACTGGCATTGACACTGCGGAGCCCACTTAACTGCCAGGCAGTGCAGTAGACTGGCATGGTCTCGGGAGGGATTCCCTCCTACTTTGTGGCAGAAGCCATCACTAAAGCACATTCCTCATCTCACTGTATTTAGACAATCCTTAACGTGACGGCACAACAAACACAGTGGCAGAGGACAAAAGCCTGCAGAGGCAATATCAGTAGACCCCAGTGGTCTTCAAACTGTAGCCTTCGCTCCCCTGCCCCCCCCACCACTACCCCTTCCATACCTTTACTGGGGGAGGGCGTGTGTCCCTCACCGTGAAGCACCATCACAACTATTTAGCCTTGTCTGCATTTAATCTGAGCCTGAGGCTCCCCGCAGGGTTACCATACGCGCAGCATGAAAGAAAGTTTCAGGCTGTGTTTATTTCTCGGCTACTGAAGACGGCCACAGAGTGCCCTGAAAGAGGGGCACGCTGTGGCAACTGTGGCTGTTACACAGGGGGGCTGGGAGGAGGTGCAAGGGGTGAAGGAGGTGGGAGAGCGAGAGAGAGAGAGAGCGGGGGAAACAAGCGGGAAACAGGATAAGAGAGAGGAGGCAGAGGGAGAAATGAAACTGAACAGGTGGGAAATGATAAAGGCGATATGAGTGGGAGCAAACACAAGGCAACAGAATGTGAGGGAAACAGATTGAGTGAGTGGTGGAGGAGCTAAAGGGAGAGAGAGAAAGTGGTATATAGAAAGGCAGGTAGTTAGAAAAGGACAAAGGGATGCAGAAAGAGAAATCGGGAGAGAGAATCCGACGGTATCCACCAAAAAGATCGTAAACAAAAAACCGAATGGTTGAAATGTTTGGATTTCGGCTGTACCAAAATTACGTACATTCAAAAATGCCGAACATTTCAACCATTCGGTTTCATTATAGTGAACAAGGGAAGCAGGGGTTGCAGCAGTGTCCCCCTCACCCTTGTTTGCTATAGTGGAATCGGGGGGTCGTAGAGGTGTCCCCCGCTTCCCAAATAAAGGTTTTGTGAAAAAAAGAAGCAAAAGGACCCTGCAGCACCGGTTCCCATCCATGGAAGTGAAGGGAACTGATGCTGCAGGGACAGTGATGTGTGCCGCCAAAAGGTAAGTAAGGGGATGGGGGGAGCGGGAGGTAGAAAGGGCATTTAGTAGTGGGATGCTTATTTCGAATACAAACATTTAGAATGTGCTATTTTCGTCTTTGAAAGGTTCGTATTCAAAATAATCGCGCACATCCGAATCTGACACACCAGAGAGACACAGAGCTATAGAGTTTGCACATGTGGTACATAACTAGGTCATCAAGTCCAGGCTTTATTCTTTGCGTACTGGGACGTTTAATCTTGCTGCGAAGGAAACACCAGGACTAGATGGCACACTAATGGGTGGAATGTGGTGATTTCAGTGCTCTAGAGAAGAGGAGCAAGAGAGACAAAATACAAAACAAGAGGTGAACATATAGCAGACCAAAAGGAGGAGAAAGGCGGCGAGGCAGAATGGGTGGGAGACAAGAGAGAGAACAAAAGGAATAACTAGCAAACAATGGTATTAATATTGTGGGTTGAAAAGATCAAGCAGCATTGGACAGGAAACTTGATCCTAGCAGTGACAAATATATGATGAGCATAATCCCTAGTAAGTAGAACGAATAAACAAAATATCTCAAAGCACTTTGGAAAAAAATTGGGAAACTGAAGAAGGTGCAGCACCAATACATCACAAGGGCACAGGTAGTAATACACAGGGAATTATAAAGTCTGCCATTATTGAGCCAACTGAATCGGCAGAATGGATAAGCCCCATTATAGTGCAACAAAGTAATAGTAAAATTGGGGTAAGTGTGGACGTAAGAGATTTAATTAATAACATAATAATAGATGCATTTCCGATGATCAACATTTCTTTAAGGATGATCATCGGAAATGCATCTACATGAACTGAGTGGATTTATTTAAAAAAACTCTGATAAAAGGGATGTATACGAATTACTCTAATCACAATTGATCGCGGGAGAATTGCTCGTGGGAAAACTGATCTAATTTATTAGGTCAATTAGGACATATATGCGGGGGAAACCCCCTGCAAACCCCCACCCCATCCAAAACCCCTGCACCCTTTACCCAATCCCCTTATATTATTTATTATCCCAAACCCACCCCACACATATATAAAGAACTAAGATAAAGGTAAAGGTCAACTGTGCAGAAGGTCAATTAGGACACCTATTATTAGGTCAATTAGGACAAAAGATCAATTTGAAAATGTCAATTTGGGTAATACCGATAAAAGAGCAGAACCTGGGAGCTATTGGTTCTTAAAGTACCGGGACAGGAGGGAGAATACATGAGTGTTCATATGGTTGATATAATTACATCTCGTTTTTCAAAGAGTATTTACTGTAACCAAAAAAAATCCATAGTTATTTACAGATTACAAACCATTCAAATTAACAAAGAAATGATTCCCACAACACATGTATGTACATTTCTCCTGCCTGTTTCATTTCAATCCATTAGCTCATGCTTGAGCCCCAAAATAGAAAATTTCAAATGCTGAATCAAGGAAACTTCCTCTGCTGATTATTTTTTGTTTCTGATCCTGTGACTCATGCCCCACTATAAATATAGACCTGTTTCTTTCCTAATCAATGTTAGTGGAACTTCTTCAGGACCATATGGGCAAGCAACAGTGAGACAGTGCAATAATCTACAAACTCAATGAAACAATTCTATAATATTAATTTTCTTTTGGGTATCTAAAGATGTAGTGTCTCCATTACTTTGAAGGGATTGTGAAAGGGAAGGATGGGGAAAATATCCTTATCCCTACCCGAGTTGCCTTAATCAGACTTCCATCGACTTTATACCTAGGGCATCCCAAATATGGCACTTAATGTTGGCAGTGCCACAGTACGCCCGCATGTGGAGGTTTAATAAATACACATATATTTATACTTGTGTGTGACTATTGATAGTGCTCAGAAATCAGTGATCTTCTATGATGGAAAAATCAATTTTCTAGAACATACAGATTTGAGTAAAATAACTGTAACCTGTGGCAAGGAAGACCCCAGGAACCAGGAATTCAAATGTTGGCTTGTTAAATCTGCTAATACTGATAATAATTTCCTGAAGATTCCAAATGTTCTTTAGAATGCAATGCGAATACGGTGAATAGTTCTATGGGAAGGAAATTGATATCGATTGTCTAGCTGGCCTTACTGAATATTCTCCTCACTTACTATTTAAAACTGTTCTGCAATATCCCTTAACTATTTTCGGGGAGCGTGGCAGGCATCCTGGTCTCTATGTGGCAACTACTCGTATTTAGAGTTCATGGGTATTTTTCACCGTTTGAAACCAGCATGTGACGTCATCACCTGCATATGCATCACATTATCATGGCGATTTGCTTTCAGTTTCTTTTGTAAACAAACTTTCATGATATCCCAGAAGAAGGCATTAATACTAATTCCAATCTCGTCATAGATAATATGTGTATGTTTGTTAAAAAAAAAAGAACCCACTTCTGTGTTTCAAGGTAAAAAATAAATAAGGCCCCTTCTAAACAGCCATTGTAATAATAGCAGATTGCATTGATAGCGAAAACCTTTATATTATTCTTGCCAAAACCCTTTAGCACTGGGGACATAGAAACATTAGAGATCAGGGACCCAATGCGTGACGTCATCACACACATGTGTCCAAAGGACAAATGGCAGTTTCAGGTACCGCTATGCCCACCCTCATCAACACAGGGGCGCCCGGGAGTGTGATAGGTCACAGCCTATTTTCAACCTGACCCAGAGGAATCACATGCGGCACTGATAAATCTTTGTGACAAATGTTTTCAGCAAAGTAGAAGAAAGGGTGTCCTGTATTGGTTGTTATCTGCAGATACTTCCCTGACGAAGAATCCTGGACTTTAAATGCTTTGGATTGTATTTGCCCTCATGGAAAGCATATGCATTGGGCTTTTGACTAATTAAAGTCTTTTCTGTTTTGGCACCAAACTTTCTTTTTTTTAACACCACTTATGTGTAAAGAAAACCACTTTATTGTACTTTGCCGTGCCATTTCTTACAGGAATTTGCCAATACATCCGAAAGTGTTAGTAACATCTATACATGTATTTGTATCATAATAATTTATTTATAAATGTATGCGGTGCTCGTTTTCTATATTATTTTCACACCAAATTTTTATCACTACAGCTACAACCCCAGCTAGAGTGCACCCATGTGAACATTTGTACCTACTGTGGACAGTAGCCCATGCCTCTACTAGGCATGTGTCATGGAACAATCAACCAGAGACCCTTTGGGTGGATTGGTGAAGGTCTTTAATAGCAGTCAGCAGAACAGCAAACATAGGACAACAGCAACCCAACACACGAACGAGACTCGGGTGGCAACCGCCCTCCCTAGTGCACAGCCCTTTTATACAGAAGAACATACATGCATTTCAATAGAAGGGGTGGTCCAGGCATTGCATGATGGTGGCAAGCAACAATGTTCCTGCATGATGTTCACAGGTTCTCAGCATATGAGTCTTAGGGATACACAACATTCCCACGCCTGGGAGAGTACAATCTTGATACCAGAGGAAGGCATTCTAGGATACATTTGAACAGCTTCTGCCATGCATGCCACTTCCACGGTTCTTGCCGGTGCTGCCATGGATCGGAGTGAGGTGGTCCATCTAATGTTGCCAATTCTACCTGCTGAAGCGGCTCTGCCTGGTCAGGTGGTTCTTTAGGACATGTTTTGATATGCCAAATGGAAAATACATCAGAGGCAGAACTATGGAAGAAGGGAACCTTATCCATTAGAATGTGAAGCGTATCTGTGGTTAAGACACGCACACTAGAGCATAGGAGAAACGCAGTAATGGCAATGAGGCATTGTTAAACACGGGAGTTAGTGAGTGATTTTACCTATTTAGTAGAGCAACTGGAGGGGTACGTGAAGAGGCTGACAAATCAAAAAATTCTCATCCGTCCCCACCCTCCCCTCCTATGAGACCTTCACTTCGGTCTCATCAATCACATCCTTAGGAGAGCAAACATCACAATTTGGTAAAACATAACAGCCTACCTCTTTGGTATTATCCAAATACAGTGTTTGAGTCGTTCGGAAGCTTTGGGACACTAGGCTTGGGCGCATGGGTAGAGCAATCTCCAGATCACCATAAGACAGTACAAAGTCAGGAACAGGATCAATACAATGAATGCTACCAAGATCCCAAAATGTTTGTGACCCAAGGCCAGAAGGTCCATGTTGACTCTGAGCTTACACGAAGGACACTTACAGTGTGGCTTATGCGGGCAGCAAGATCAGTAATTCTATTGGCATAGCTTGGTATGAACATGCAGCATGTACTCTTTACTATTACAGCCACATGGCTTTGGGATGCTAGAAGGATGTCCAGTATCATACGGTTGTGGAGGACCATGGTCTTGATGGCCACTTGTTCACAAGTTGGTAAGTTCAAGGTTGCTGCAGTAGCATTCACGATATCCTCAATCACGACAACTGGGTCAATCTGTATTGGTTTAGTCTAACCCAAGGGCTGGTGTGAGGCCCATCCTTGTAATAAACCCATCCCACCCCGAGTTTATCTTTGGTCGGGCATGCACCGGAAAGGTGCGTGTGTGCAAAGTGGCAGACAGAACATAACACATTTAGCAACTTCCTCCCAGTTGATGGGCAGCCAGGATATGCTTTATCCTCACAAATGAAATAGGTTGCATAGTATGTTGCATGCCCAGATTGGGAAAAAGAGAAATCAGGGGCAAAAGCAAACGTGACATTATTGATGACTACATTGGAATTGTTTGAAAGGTAACTAGCACTTGCTGTCTACCATGAATCGTGCACCCTGGTTGGTGTAACATATCAGGCCCGTAGCCTGAGAGCAAAGGTGAAGTGCTGCTGGTCTCCTTGATAACTGGCATGGGGTGGAAAATGTTTGAGGACCAGTAAACCCCATCTGGGAATAACAACCCCTATAGGATCAGGAGCCTCAGTGATCAATTTGAGATTCAGGAAGACATGGCTCCCAGTTTAAAGGAATGGATGCTACAGCAAACCTAGACGACAAGTCGTGTGGAAGATGTGCACAAGGCCAACAATCCGACACACTGAAAAAACACAAATACTACCAGGCCAGGTGTAGGCATGTATTCTCACTGTGACCCCAAGAGTGAGCAGAGGGACCACCATATTCATGACAAGAGGTTCTAAAAGCAGCAATCACAGTGTGTTGGAGACAAATCAGGGAGCCAACCACAATAATAACAGTGGTCAGGAAAGCGGACATGTTGTGTGTGTCCAGGTCCAGAGCCTGCTTTTCAGATCCCTCTGTAGTACTGTTCTCTTTGCAGTACCAAATGTATTGGTGGAGACACAAGTTCAGTTCATATGGGGAAGAAATGTTCACGTGGAGCAACCTGAAAAGTCTTTTCAGTACAGTGCACACATGTCTGTGCTTCAAGACTGGGGTGAAAGTTTCAAGGTTCCAAGAGTGGGTGTGCTTCGGACTGTAATGTATGAATGTTCAAGTTCTTCAAAATGTTTGTGGTTATGTCGGGGCAGTCAACAATAAATTCTCAGCTAGAGATATCCATAGGCCCAGAGCTACAAACACACAGTGTTCATTAGGGTCAAGAGAATGACCAAGTGCTCATACCAACATGGTCCACACCCCATGGGTATTGGCATATTGACATTTGGGAGGTGCATCGTTGTCCAGTGGACAGGTTTAGAGGCGTGTGTGTGTGTGCATGCAGGCACTCCTCTCTCAATCACTGGCCCTGTGGATACCCTATGCCAGACTGCAGTGTGTGCCTTCTCACTGCTGGGTGGTGAGATCCAGTGGATTGAATCACTGGAGCTGGCACGCAAGAAGGGGCACCTGGATCGGGGTGGTACCCGCCAGAGCCTCGGTTGCCTGATGAAAGTTTGAACAGTAGATCCTGCAGAGACCCCACCACTGTGAATGGACTGTGCAGCTGGGGATCCTGGCTCAGCACCTGTGCATTCAGGTGCAGCAGGAGTGGTGTAGTCTGCATCCATCTTTCCTCAATGATGGTGTGTAGTATCGGGTTGAGCAGCGCTGGCAGTGCTGGGGCAGTGGCTGGAACACCGGGGGGAGAGTCGTCTGATGCAGCTGGGTGGTTCACAGTAGCCAGGCGTAAGATGAGCTGGATGTGGGGTCATTGGCTGGGGCTAGGATCTTCCAGCAGTGGGCAGCATGCGTCCAGCACGTCAGGGCAGAGCATTTCACAGCTGCCTGGGTTGCCAGCAGGATTTGATGCAGGCCTTGACACTGGGGCTGAAGAGCAGACTTCCGCTGGTACAAACGAATCTACACCCAGAGTCTGGGCTGGAGCAAGTGGCAATGAGTTGTGGTCGGTTTCGGGAGAGCAGCTCGGACCTGGGCATGGAGAGAAGGAATGGTCCTGACTAAGGACAATTATTAAGAACAATTTCATCCTCCAGGTAGACGGTGTGGGGCTGCCGGCAGAGCGGTTCCGATGTGCGTTGGGCATTCTGTAAGAATCTCATGAGCAGACAGTCCATGCTTATGTTACAGTTTATTGCACATACGGAGCAATGCTGGGAGCAGTCCTGTTTCCTGACACATATTTGAGAGCCTGAGCTTCAGGTCACCATTTCAGCCTTCCACCATGCCTCTCGACTGGAGTAGTGAGCGCAGTGGAACTGCTGGGAGATTCCCAACACTTTGCACATTTCTCTGACAGCCTGGCAAGTGAAATGTATACCTCGGTCACCATCTATGATGAGCGGGAGTCCAAACTGGGGTATGAATTCAGGAAATAGCAAGTACTTGAGAAAATGTCTAGAGCTACAAGACAGAACTGAAGTTCTGTCACCTGGGGAGCTTTATGAAGTCTGTCTGCACGTTCAAGAACAGTCCTTCCAGTAACGGGCTTGCAGACAGCTTCGTCTTCGCCGCTCGTGCCACATTATGGACCAGACACACTGTACAGTTCACACAATATACCCGTGCAATCATCACAAAGGTGGGAGCAAACCAGTCTCGGTTCACACAGAGAATCATAGCATTTTTACCTGAATGGGCATTGCGTGGGATGCTTGGGCCGGGTAAGATAGGAGTGCTTTGGTTGCCACTAGGCAACTGTCTGGGAAATACCAAAGTGAATGTTTGTCCAACTTGCAGAGTCGCTAAATCCAGGTCACCGTTTCTACCTCTGGGGCTTGATCTTGTAATACGTCCATCCTGGAAAGGGAGGCAATCAGTGACTGTTGGGCTGAAATACAAACAAGAGTTTCATTTACGAAACTATGGCGAGAGCAGCGAGGAGTAGCAAGGCATGTAGAAGAGCAGACACATAATTTCTATTTGAGATGAGGGCACCTGTGGACGTTAGATAACCCTGTTGTTGCCAGAGGAGACCGACATTTTGCATCACTCCATGAGCGTAGCAGAAGTCCGTGTAAATGGTAACCGACTTGTCTTTTGCTAGGATGCACTCTCAAGTGAGAGCCATGAGTTCAGCTACCTGGGCTGTTTAAGCACATGGTAAATGTAGGGCTTCGAGGACAGCATCGAGGGTTGCATACTAATCACCCGGGGACAAGTTCTCCTTCTCCGTGACTGCAGAGACCGGACCTGTCCACAAAGAGTATAATTTCTGGGTTATGTAACAGGGTGTATCATAAATCTGTTTGGGTGTCATGAAGGTTTCAACAACCAAAAGACAATCGTGTGGTTACCCGCCCTGCAAGTGGGCAACAAGGATACAGGGCTTAGAACAGAACAGCGACTGAGAGTAACATTAGCAGACAAATGTACAATTCCTCATATTTTGATCATCTAAAGTTGTACCCGTGTTGTGTCTTTCCTTTGAGCAATGGGGCTAACACTTAGAGGGGCACAGAAACTGTAACAAGGTATCCTTGGACTAAATTAGTCTTTTGTAACAGCAGTGCAGCTGCTGCAATACAGGGAATCCTGCAGCCTCAGGGTGTAAAGCAACACTGTGATACGACATAGGCCGATGCTTATCACAGTGCAGTTGTGTCAATACTCCTAGGGCAAAACCGTCAGATTTATCACTAAATAACACACATGGTTTGTTATAATACAGACACAATGTTCAACCCAGTGGGTCAGCAAACATAGCAGAAACAATCTCCAAATGACACCAAAGTGTCTGAAGAAAAGAGTGCTATTCAGCCAGGAGGGCGAGGGGAGATGAGAGACTGACGTAGCCAACAGTTAAATGTTAAATGTTAAAGATATTTGTACCGCGCACCATCACCAATCGAGTTGGTTCCCAGGCACTCTGGCGGATCTGCAAACGAAAAGGTGGGATGAGTTAGTAGGGTGAAGAGGGAGTAGTGAAGTAACTACTCCCTCTCAAATATGTGTCAGGAAATAGAACACTATTTCTGGTGTTCTATTGGCAGCTTCAACTTTGTATACACCATGTGCTGAGCTTTTGGTGCGAGTATCTGAGCGATGTCAGTCCTGGTGTGCTGTTGGAGTGTTTATGTATTGTAGCGTTGTGGTGAAATGCATGCGGCTTGCGGTGTGAGAGGTGGTTGTGTTTGTTTTTGAGCTAGATAAGTATGTAGAAAGTTTTGAGCTTTTTTTGGTTAGTGGGTTATATGCTTTGCAGCTAATCACAGTAATCGATATTTCCCATCTGTGAAAGGTACAGTGAGCAAAAAGCGTGTGCTGCAAACTCTAAAAGATATTTCCCATCTGTGAAAGGTACAGTGAGCAAAAAGCGTGTGCTGCAAACTCTAAAAGATATTTCCCATCTGTGAAAGGTACAGTGAGCAAAAAGCGTGTGCTGCAAACTCTAAAAACATCTCAGAACAGGTTATCTTGCCATGTTCTTTCTGGAGAGGAGCGCCTGCTAACTTCTTTGAAACAGTATGCCTGAATGCCTGGATTTCGGGAATCCTGCCTGGTGTGAAAATGGCTAGACTTGAGAGTCCTGTATAATGGGGGAGAGGCCCACGCCCAACATAGCAATTGACTTTAGTATCTCACTTCGCTGGATTTGAGAAACCATTGAATAATCATTACAGTCCTAAAACACAGCTAGAATCGAGAGTCCCGCAAAGGGAGGATCGGGGGTTTTCCCCCCGCAATTATATTTTGTAAATAATGGGTTAAAATGTTGCATTGTAGAGCATACTTTAAAAAAGAAATGGGTAAATAGCCAAACAGTTTGCAATTGGTGCTGGGGGGCCAAGGGGGCAGGCATGACATTTTTTACTGGACATCTATCATAAATGTCCAGTAAAAAAATACCATCCCTGTCTCCTGGGCCCCACTGGGCCTAACACAATCAACATGATTATGTGTGTATGCAAGGCATTGGGGTAACAAGGGGGAAAGCATCATATTTTGGACTGGACATCTATGATAGAAATCCAGTAAAATAAAATACCATCCCTGTTCCCTGGGCTCCAGAGCACCTCAGAAGGAGAGCTGATTTCGGCAGGTGGGTAGGGGGATTGTGCAACAAAGGCATTTAGGCATTTTAAAAATGCCTTTGTTGTACAACCCTCCTTCCTCCTCTATCCATCAGTTGCCAAAATCAGCTCAACGGACCAAAACAAAGTAACACACACACACATACACACACACACATTCATACAGCAATCACTCTATCATTCACACGAGCATCCATTGCATACACTCACTCATAACACAAGCATACACGCATCCAAACACATGTTTAAATTTTAAAAAAATGAACATAAACATACATTCTGCATTGGCCTGCATGTGGGTGCAGAAATGCCCTGTTCCAGGCTGCTCTGTCCATATGTGCAAAGAGGTGCAGGAGCTCCCCCTCACATATACAGACATTCAGTGCACCAGCCAGCATTTCCAATGAGCTATGTAATGCTGGCGAAGCAAAATGCCCCAGCCTTGCATGGCTCAGTGAGCATGTGCGGCTGGGGCACTGAACTGAACTGTCAAAGGGAAATAGTGTTTCCCTTTGACAGTTCAGCCAGTCCATGAGCACTCCCACAGCTGGAAAAACCAGCTGTGGGAGTGCTCATTGTTTCACTGGGCTGGCTCCTTAGCTCCTCCATAATCGGTGAGTGGGCCATTGGGTGGGCGCTCCCTCGCCATTATGGATGAGCCGCCAGGCTCGGACTGGCCTATAGGGCAATAGGGCAATGCATGTATCAAAAATGCAAAATCCTAGTGTGGGCCATTTAAAATGGCCCACCTTTTTGGCCAATGTGGGCCAGTTTGATGAGTTACTTCACTATGCAGTTAGATTTTGACCATTGAGCAGTTAGTAATTTTGACCATTGTTGCTGAATAAATATTCTTTAAATATCACAATTTACAATTTAACACAAAGCACCCCCTTGGGTACTATTCAAACAGTCTGACTCAAGGAATGAATATCCATTTACAACTGTGGGCCACTTTTTCATTGGGGCCTGAGACAGTTTCATGCTTCTGCCCACCATGTGAGCCGGCCCTGCCATTTCTTCAAATCTAAAAAGAAAATAATAATAATAATTGTTTTTGTTTTTTTAATTAATTTTTTTAGATTTCATGCTGGCCTCTCATGGCCCCCTAGGGATGCGTCGTGGCCCCCTTCGGGGCCGCGCCCTACAGTTTGAATACCGCTGCTTTAGGGGAGGTTGTTGTCCATCAGGACCCCTAGGTTTTTTACAATCGACAATGGCGTTGGGGTTGTGCTGAGTTCTCTTGGCCAGGGGATGTAGTTGATGTTTCCCCCATTTTTTGGGACAATCATTATCTCTGTTTTACCTGGCGTTAATTTTGAGGTGGTTCATGTTCATCCAATTGAATATCTCACGAAGGCAAATCTCTAATATTGTGTTTCCTTCTCGGGTGTCTTGTATTTTGAAGATTATTTGTGTGTCGTCGGCATAGTTGTAGCAGGTGAGGCCATGTCTTTTGATGATTTTGATTAACAGATATAGGTAGATGTTGAATAGGAGCGGGGAGAAAGATGATCCTTGTGGTACTCCGCATGTGGAGTCTCTTGGGTTGGATTTAAAAAGTCGAATCCATACGGTTTCCATTCTGTTTGTTAGGAAGGATTTGATCCGTAGTAGGGCAGTGTCTGTTATTCCCAATCCTTCTAATCTCGTTATGAGGATGTTGTGGTTGACCATGTCAAATGCTGCGGATAGGTTAAGAAGCATCAAGGCAGTACTGTTGTCTGAGTCTGCGTATGTTTTTAGGTTGTCCCAAAATTGAGAGGAGAGCTGATTCTGTTGCTCTGATTGGTCTGAATCCAACTTGTGCCTGGTCTAGTAGGCAGTTCTCTTCTATGAATTCTTGGGTTGTTTTGTAAACGTAATTTTCTAGCAGTTTGGCTCTGTAGTGGGATAAGTCTTCTACGTTTCCTGCTGTTTCTTTGAGTAGCGGCCTGATGTACGCCGATTTGAAAGCCTGTGGTACTTTACCTGTTGAGATTGAAAGGTTGAGGACATTCTTATGTTATTCCATGGGAGTTCCTTGTTTAAGAATTGATTTGTATATGTGTTACGCTCACCTGGCTCCCACAGAGGCGTTGATCTGGACTGGACTGCTGCGATCTCCATCAATGTGACGCGTAGGGCCGAGATGACAGACTGGACTGGCCCACCTAGCTTCGTTTGCTTGGCCCGTAGGAATATTCTTCTGCAAGTGGAGAAAGGGAATTAACCACCCGTGGAGTTGAGCGTAAATCCCCCCTCCCCGTTGTTCTCCCCACTGATCATCTTGGATGTCCCCTCTTATAGTCTCAGCTGATGATTTGAAAAGATGAGCTCTCCATCCTGCATTGAGCGCAGGGGCACGTAGATAACCAGTTGCTTCACTGGCTCGAAGGAACTGGTGAGTTCCGGACAATATTGACTCCGATATTCCCGGCAAGACACCGTAAGTATGTAGTTCGTAAGAGTTCAAATGCCTGACTTTCACTCTTGTCCGATTCCTTGCAGGTTGCAGCTTGACCTTACTGAAGAGTTGCTCGTGGCAACCGGTAATGTTCTGGTAAGGATTTGTATTATCCAACACAGTTCGATAAAATAATGTCCATATGTAACCTGTTGCTTTCTCCCTTATTCAGGCGCTGAGAGAAAATATGAAGTCTCGGGGAATAATGCCTCCGGCGGTAAAATCAGGTAAGTCTTTTGTGGTGAGGAGGGTTCCCCTTGTTAGTCCCTTGTTTCACCTTGCTGTCCTTTTGTTTCCCCTTAGGGGCCGGGGTTCGGCTAGGATGCAGTGGAAGCTGCGCCGACCCGTGAAGAAGAATAGTACCCCCGGTGGTAAAATCAGGTAAGTCTATGGGGGTATTCCTCTGTGTATTTCCTTGGCTCACCTTGCTGTTCTTGTCTTCTCCTTAGGTGCCGGAGTGCAGTGGGAACATGCAGGAGGATGCAGTGAAATGTGAAGATGCTGCGAAGGCCGGTGAGTTCAGCGCAGCGCTGCAGCAGGCGAGGCGATGCGCATAAAATAACTTCTTTCTTCCAGCTCGAAGGTGGGATGAATCGGGAATTCAGGTAAGGATCAAAGGTATTGCTCTTGTTCTAACCTCTTCTCCTTTTTTCTCCCTTTTTCTAGGAGCTCCAAACTCGAGGCAGGCGTGGCAGAAGACTGGATGCAGACTTGCAGGCACAGTGAGCGTTACGCTGCTGGATGCAGAATAACGCGTAGCATGTGCTGCTCTTCGGGTGTGGTTAAAATAGCCTCCAAAGTAGTCCCAGGCAAGTATTCCTCCCAAGCCCCGCCCGAGTGAAAAAATAGTCCCTAGGTAAAATACTCCCGCCCAAGCCTCTTTTGGCTTGGAGCTTTTGCAGCATGGTCTGCATCAGGTAAGTTTGCAGCATGGTCTGCATCAGGTAAGTTTTAATCTATGAGCCTGGCGCCTATGGAGCCAGGACTGCACCCAAATAGCCCCTAGCAGGGGTTGTTGGGCTTGCTTGGGATAACTTGATGCCTGCTTCCGGGGTTGCTGGACTTGGTCTGGGTCCCCGGGGGTATGTATCATGACACCATGTCTTCGGGGGCAAGGGTCTTCCGGAGAGCCTGATGTGTTAATTTGATTTACCAGTTTGATGAAAGTCTACACTGGTATTTCAGGAAAGTTTCATAGTTTGTTCGGATGTTCCTCGCGAGGTTATGGGGGGGTCTATGGTGTGATCGCGTGGTCTGCTTTGTATGGTCGTGATTTTATTTTTGAAGTGGTCTCCTAGGTCATCGCATAGTT
This sequence comes from Ambystoma mexicanum, assembly GCF_040938575.1. NCBI lineage: Eukaryota > Metazoa > Chordata > Amphibia > Caudata > Ambystomatidae > Ambystoma > Ambystoma mexicanum. The sequence continues at coordinate 1,342,449,520 of NC_090921.1, forward strand.
TCATCGATGGGATTGGCGTGTTGTTGCATCCCGGTCGTTTTTTAAATTTCATTTATGATTTTGAAGAGTTCTTTTTGGGTGTTTGGTGCTTTGAAGATTCGGCTGTCGTAGTGTTTCCTCTTTGCTTTTTGTATTTCCTTTTGCTATGAGGGGATCTGTTGCTGAAATGTCTGTTTGTTTGCAGTATTTTTGTTGATCTTCCATTCTTTTTCTAGTTTTCAGTGTTTTCTTTTCATGGCGCTGAGTAGCAGGGTGAACCATTTTGCCATGTATTTTTTTTGTGAGGGAGTGAAAGGTTTTTCTTTGGCAATGTCGTCTAAAGTTGTTACGGTCCAAGTGTGGAGTAAAGCTACTTTTTTGTCCAGGTCTGCTTCTTCCATAATTGTTGCTTGTGGTTTGCTGAGTTCCAGGAGTTCAGGTAGGTTGGAATTTTTTATGGTTCTCCAATTTCTTTTCATGGTGACCGGTGGTTTGTCTTGTTGCTTGTTTATTGGAATGGCCATTGTGATTATGAATGTGATGATGAGGTGGTCACTCCAGAGTATTTGAATTGGGGGTGCCGTGGTAACAAGTTTATTGTTGGCGAAGATTGCATCAAGCGTATGGCCTGCTGAGTGTGTTGCTCCTTTGACTAGTTGTTGTAGATTCATTGCTCCTAGTTGGTCGGTTAAGGATTTTTGTGTGGTTGTGGTTTCTTCATCGAACCTCGTAGATTTCAACATCTGGATGATCTGATGGTTGTGCTTGATTGCTAGGATGGTGATTGCTTCCGTGAAGCCGTCTACGAATGTTGCATCGCAGGTTGGTGGTCTGTATATCAGTATGAATTTCAGGTTTGTTTTGGGGTTTACTGGTAGACGCAATATTAAGGATTCACATTTATCGATGTTTAATGGATCTTCCATTTTGATAACCAGTTGTTCCTTGTTGATGATTGCCAGCCCCCCACCCCCTTTTTTGATTTTCTGTTTTCTTGGATGCATTTGAAGTTTTCAGGCCGGCAGTTTGTTGAGGGTGATCTTGTAATTGTCATATAGCCATATTTCAGTTACAAATAGGATGTCGATGCCTCCATCTGATAGGGGGTTGTATATTTCAGTTGAATGTTTGGACATTGACCTTGCGCTTATTAAATTACAGTCGATTCTCTTGGTGTGATTTTGTTTGATGGTTGTTCCATGTTCCGGTTTGTAGTTGTCCGGTCGTGGTGTTTCTGCATTGATGTTGATTGGATGAAGAACAGCGACGGCTGCTTCTTCATTGAAGCGATCCACTAGGTTGATAGCATGGCTGTTCAATCGTGGTGCTTGTCCAGTGATGGCATTTGGTTGAAGATCAGTGATGGCTTCTTCTTCATTGAATCGGTCTGTTAAGTTAATGGTAGGGTTGTTGGTTACCAAGGCTTCATTGTCCTGTCTGCTATATTGTGGGTATCGATGGTGCCCCTCTGTTCTTATAATGTATGAGGTGAGGGGGTTGGTATCATCCCACTCTCTTTTAGGTGGGTCCCGTCTTTTTTCCGAGTGTTTTGGGGGAATCTTTGTGTCTGTCAAGAGTCCGGTGTTGTTAGGGTATCGAGGCTCCACGGTCGTCGCGAGGTAGGGTGTAAGATATAAGGAATTTTCTCTTACATAGTTTGTTCTGGTGATAACCGTGTGTGGTGGGGTGTTTCCTACATTTGAGGCTGCTTCTGCTTGGTGCTGCTGGTATTGTGTGTCCGGGGCCATTGTTGCTCAATCTTTCTCTGTGTCCCTTTCTGTGTCGGGGCATTTTGGTTCATGATGCAGAGGTAGCAGGGTAAATGGTCCTCTGTGATGTATTGTGCAAGCACAGTATTGATGTTTCTTTTAGTCTTAATATGCTTGGATGCTGTCAGGCTCAGTCTGTCCTTTCTGTCGAAGGGTCGGGATTTTTTCCTATGGGTGTACTGTTGGTGGTATTAGGTATTGGGCGTTCGGTCGACAGGTGGTTTGGGACTCAATTGAGGCAGGTAGTGATAGATCTAAGGTATTGGCGGGATGTAGGGTTTGGTTTCACCGGTGTGGATGATCAATAGTGACAGGCAGTGCTTAACGCTTCAATTGGAAGCCGGACAGGCGGGGGCCCTGTTTAAACGATCTCGGGTGGAGGATCAAGTAGCTGGTTATGGGCCTGCTTAGAAGCTGGGGGAGGTCTGGGTTTTTGGGGTGATAATACAGCGCCCAGATCTGAGGTGATTGGACAGCGGGAGATGCCTGGCTTCAGGTGATGACTGAGCACGGCTGGATATGGGTTCTGTATAGTGGGTGAAAGGTCTACTCCTAGCCGAACAATTGAGTATAATACCAAACCCAGCTAGAGTTGAGAGGTGAGCAATTGAATACAGTACTAGGCACAGTTAGATTTGGGAGTCAATTGAAGCAGTTGTGTACTATACTAAACACAGCTAGATTTGAGATTCCTGTATAGTGAGAGAGAGGCCTACGCCTAACAGATCAATTGAGTACAATACTGAACACAGCTATATTTGAGGGTCAATTTGAAGCAGTTGTGTACAATACTAAACACAGCTAGATTTCAGATTCCTGTATAGTGGGAGAGAGGCGTACGCCTCTCTCCTAACAGTCAAAGAGTAAAGCTGCACACTGAGCTGACGAGGAGTTATCGGAGTTACCTTATCAAGAGCCCCGTACGGTAGAAGAGAACTGTGTGTGGAGTACTTCATATTGGAACACGAGTCCTGAAAACATTCATGATTTCAAATGTCATGTCTTTTGTCTTGAGATTTTTGGTTTTCTACAATAAGATAGGTATTTGTGGTAGTGTGTTTGGGTTTTAAAATTTTGGATTTAAGTTTGGTTAGGTTTAGTCAATTGGTATTAAAAGTATTCTACAAATTGAATGCATATCTCTCGTGTAATGGATATGTACATGTAACTTTTCTCTTGTATGTTTTATTCTCAAAATGATAAATGTTGTCCAGAATGCTGCATGCTGGTGATGTGAATCTTGGGAGTAATAGTGAGCTGAATAAACACTTTGCCAACATGTTGAATACTAAGAAAGACAGTCTTAATGTAGCCAGGGTCAGCTCCAAGGGAACTTTTATTTGATACAAAAGTGATGCATGCTGGGAAACACAATATTAACGTTCAGAGTGAATGAATGACCAGCTGTTTAATCCCTAGCTACTAAGGGGGGTAGTTGTAATGTACCACATCTTCATTAGTGCTGCTGCATTTCAGGCTGAAACACAGATTTCTAGAACCCACAGCGGACATTGATACAAAGCACTGCAGGCTGTAGACAGAATGTTTTAAGCCCAGAGCTGCCATTGACAAAAAGTGATGCATGCTGGGAACAAGAGCATTGGGCAGCGCTGTGATTGATCGGAAGCACTGCATGCTTGGTCTAAGACTCTTGAATACCTGAACTGTGCCTCATTACAAGTTTGGCAGTGCAGGAAAAAGTCGTAGTAATTCCATTACCGCCACTTTTCCTGCACTGCCAAATTATAATTGTTGGTGGTTGTAACCCTGGTGCAAGTACAGCATGGTAAATCTGTCGAAGTTTGGAAGGAAAGTGGTGGATTCACCTCTAGCGTGTTGACCACAAAAGTGATGGGTGGAAGGTTTCGAATGAATCTAAACCACTGGCAATTGCTCTGGGCAACCTTCCACACCACGGTTTTTTAGCCCGTCTGCGCCATTGCAAAAGGGGACCAGCCATGTGCAAATCAGTCAGCAGCTGCCGCCACCGAAGGTAGCAGCCCAGCCCGAACTGCTAGGCCAGGTCCTCTCTGCACAGAAAACCAAGCAACCCCAGACATGTTTCGGCCTTGTTGGACCTCCTCAGTGAGGTGCAGCCTGGTTCCTTGTGGCGCAGCGAGCAAGGGACCCACGTCTGGGCATACCCTCTCTCACAAGGAGAAACAAACTGACCACAAAAGTGATGGGTGGAAGGTTTCGAATGAATCTAAACCACTGGCAATTGTTCTGGGCAACCTTCCACACCACCATTTTTTAGCCCGTCTGCGCCATTGCAAAAGGGGACCAGCCATGTGCAAATCAGTCAGCAGCTGCCGCCACCGAAGGTAGCAGCCCAGCCCGAACTGCTAGGCCAGGTCCCCTCCGCACAGAAAACCAAGCAACCCCAGACATGTTTCGGCCGTGTTGGACCTCCTCAGTGAGGTGCAGCCTGGTTCCCTGTGGTGCAGTGAGCAAGGGACCCACGTCTGGGCATACCCTCTCTCACACGGAGAAACAAACTGACCACAAACGTGATGGGTGGAAGGTTTCGAATGAATCTAAACCACTGGCAATTGCTCTGGGCAACCTTCCACACCACCGTTTTCTAGCCCGTCTGCGCCATTGCAAAAGGGGACCAGCCATGTGCAAATCAGTCAGCAGCTGCCACCACCGAAGGTAGCAGCCCAGCCCGAACTGCTAGGCCCAGAGCAATGCCAGTGTTTAAGATTCATTCTAAACCTTCCAGCCATCACCTCTTTGTTTTTGCTTTGTCACCCCGAGTGGGACGAGTATGCCCAGACATGGGTCCCGTGTCTGCTGGGCCTAGAGACCCAAGCTACTCCTCACTGATGAGCCCCAACAAGGGCGAAACATGTTTGGGGATGCTTGTGGTCTCGTGCAGAAGGGATGTGACCTAGCAGTTCGGGCTGGACTGCCCCTTTTGGGGTGGGGCCAAGCCTGATTTGCTTATGGTCTTTCCCCTTCTGTAATGGCTTGGCAGACGAAGAACGGTGGTCTGGAGGGTTGCCCAGAGCAATGCCAGTGGTTAAGATTCATACTAAACCTTCCAGCCATCACCTCTTTGTTTTTGCTTTGTCACCCCGAGTGGGACGGGTATGCCTAGACGTGGGTCCCGTGCCTGCTGGGCCTAGAGACCCAAGATACTCCTCACTGATGAGCCCCAACAAGGGCGAAACATGTTTGGGGATGCTTGTGGTCTCGTGCAGAAGGGATGTGACCTAGCAGTTCGGGCTGGACTGCCCCTTTTGGGGTGGGGCCAAGCCTGATTTGTTTATGGTCTTTACCCTTCTGTAATGGCTTGGCAGGCGAAGAACGGTGGTCTGGAGGGTTGTCCAGAGCAATGCCAGTGGTTAAGATTCATTCTAAACCTTCCAGCCATCACCTCTTTGTTTTTGCTTTGTCACCCCGAGTGGGACGGGTATGCCCAGACGTGGGTCCCGTGCCTGCTGGGCCTAGAGACCCAAGCTACTCCTCACTGATGAGCCCCAACAAGGGTGAAACATGTTTGGGGATGCTTGTGGTCTCATGCAGAAGGGATGCGACCTAGCAGTTCGGGCTGGACTGCCCCTTTTGGGGTGGGGCCAAGCCTGATTTGCTTATGGTCTTTCCCCTTCTGTAATGGCTTGGCAGGCGAAGAACGGTGGTCTGGAGGGTTGCTTAGAGCAATGCCAGTGGTTAAGATTCATTCTAAACCTTCCAGCCATCACCCCTTTGTTTTTGCTTTGTCACCCCGCGTGGGACGGTATGCCCAGACGTGGGTCCCGTGCCTGCTGGGCCTAGAGACCCACGCTACTCCTCACTGATGAGCCCCAACAAGGGCGAAACATGTTTGGGGATGCTTGTGGTCTCGTGCAGAAGGGATGTTACCTAGCAGTTGGGGCTGGACTGCCCCTTTTGGGGTGGGGCCAAGCCTGGCTTGCTTTTGGTCTTTCCCCTTCTGTAATGGCTTGGCAGGCGAAGAACAGTGGTCTTGAGGGTTTCCCAGAGCAATGCCAGTGGTTAAGATTCATTCTAAACCTTCCAGCCATCACCTCTTTGTTTTTGCTGTGGCTACATCCTCCATTTTACCTCCAAAAAATGCCATATTGACCACACAATAATTCCACTGGCGGTAAATACACCAAAAATCCCCATGGAGTCCTATGGACTCTAAAAATTGACAATTACCACCACTTGTAAAATCCACGGGCCCAAGTGGCCATAACAGTAATTAAGTTTGCCTGTAATTCGCAGATTTACCACCAGAATACTGGCAAACTCGTAATGAGGCCCATTGTCTGCTGGGAAAGAGAGGGTGTTTTATGGCAGACTGGATGTCCAGAATTGATATAGAGTGACTTGAATTTACAGGTAAGGTTTTTGGCAGACGGTATAACATTACAGGTAGGTTAGACACCACTGGTTGAATAGACAGAACACCAGGCCTCCCATATGCTTAGACCACAGATCTAACTTTTCCAGATGGCACACACAGATCATAGACAACCCCACTTCAGTACAGCCTTCGCTCTCATATCTTACATTCACACAGCGACTAGCAGGACACAACAAAGAGCACTGGAATGTTATGTGCCCGCAACACTGCATGCTACAAGAGTCCATCTTGATTCCCAGACAGGAATTGCACTGCTGTATGACCAAACCATTGGACCCTGGGAAAGGGATTCTAAACCACAATGCCTGAGAGCTTGCCTGACTGCAGACTAGGGTAAAAGACTACAGACAACCCTGATGCTGAAAATACACTTGCAATCACGTCTTGTTGGAACTTTCATCTGCGTTATCCGTCTGTGAGGACTGAGTCAGTCACCTTTGAGTTACCCCACCTGTGACGCTTCTTGCATGCATGAAGCCTATGTGGCCAAGGATTTTGTGTACACTGTCCACATGTTTTAATGTGATTGTTTAGTGTGCGTTTTCCGATTATATATTGCACTTCAGTAAACTAGCATAGGGTCTAGTGCCATTGTTTGCCGGTAAATTGTGATTTTTTTGGCGGGCAATTGTCCGAAAAGTTAAAATCAGGCAAGCATTGAATGATCTACATTTCACAGTTTCTTTATTATTGACCACCTCCATCTTTCATGGTTATATTTGCTTTTCATTTCCGACGTTTCCTCCCTGTTGCCCTGTGGGCACTTTGAGACACAATTTGCTTGATGTATGAGCGCCTTACAAATGCATGACAAATAAATAAATAAATACATTATTGCAGGGTTTTCTGAGAGCGGGCCTGCAGTTTTTCTGATGGCTTTACACTCAACCTCACACCTGTTGCTTTGTGTCTTGTGGCAGTGATCCGCAAATTGAAGGATCGCCGTCCCCATGGTGACCATGTGTTCACCCTTTGGCCAGGAGCAAGCACATGACCCACGACCTTTGTCACAATGATGATTCCCTTCACCTTGTTCCATCCTTCTGTTACGTCACCAGATGGATGTCAGCCAAGCTTCCCCTGGGACGCAGCCTGCCACTGAGCATGCGTAATCACCACGAGGTGGAATAGGCTAGTGTGAGCCATACCGGGCAGGCATGGGCTGGCTCCACTGGCTCTTTCTCTGTGGGGTCTTGCCTCCAGGAGCCCTTTGCCTGTTTCGCTGCGACCCTGCATTCCAAGAGGAGTTACATACGGCTGTGTATCAACTGCTTACTTTTGGTGGTGCGACAAGAGAAGCCTTGACAGAGAGAATCAAGAATATGTTCCTAGACATTTACCCAAGGTTTTTTAGCAGGACTTTTCTGAGGATTCTGGGTGAGTAAAAGCAAGGAATTTCAAGCCTAAGCTAGAATAGTTAAACCATTCCATCAGCTTCTACCCGACTCCAGGGTAGTGTCATCCTGTGTGGGTAAGGTGAAATTGTTGGTATTTAGTTTGTGGGCGGCCAACGATTGGAAGCCAGCAGAAATGCCAGTCCATTAATCTAAGAGCAGCAATTGACACATACAAAAACCATGTGTTGAGGGAACTTTGTGTAGCTATAAATTAACATATTTTGAGTATTTGATGCGTTTATACAGTGTGAGCCTAGCCACAGTGGCAGCTGGGCACTTGCAATACCAGGAAAGAAGATACTAGCTAGCATGGCTGACAGTATGGTATAAAGAAAGAGAGCAAATATGTACCATCAGGAATGATGATTGAGTCTGACAAACAGGAAGGCCCCTCATACTTCCCCCTAGCCACCAAACTCTGGAAATCGTCGTATTCACTACAACCGGCAGGCCCATACTATGTCGGCCATGAAGGGCCCTTACACATATGACTGTCTCCCCCCGAACTAATGCACAACCCTATATAATCTCATTCTTCAACCTTACACCAGACTCGAAGTTCCCCCGCCATGGCCATCACAGTCCTATAGCCAATACCATAGGAGCATTAATGAGATATGACTAATGCTCCTCCCTTCAGCTCTATGACTTCCTCACTTTAACAAGCGAAGCTGTTCTACGCTCCCCTCCTCTACCCTGTTCAATTCTTTGGATCGCCCCAATGAATAAAATACTCCCAAACGAGAATAGCGATCCCATAAAACCTGTACCCATAAAGACCACAGGTTTCAAATCTCCACCCCCCACTATCCCACTAACAACACCCTCTTCTCTGACAGAGCCACACAGAGCAAGGTCATCACAAATGGCAGAAAGATACAACACAAGACCAAACCTAATTATTGTTAGAGCGCATTGGGTTACTGCAGTGCAACAGATTTTGAATTGCTGTTATGCGCCCTGCAACGAGGTTGTGCACAGTGGGAAACTGAAGTGTCAAAGATTAATCCTACGCCTACACTGCTCTATTGCTATCGTCTTGAAGTATAAGGGCAGATGCAACATGCACTGAAAGTTGTGGTCCTAGCAGGCATACAACTATTGAAACACGGGTGTCGTAATGTGTATTACGTGCTGGAGTGATGTGCACGTGAATGTGTTGCTGGGCTTGTGGAATGAGAACGTGCAGTGTGCGATTGCGTGTGAGGATTCTACATTTAGTCAGTTGAGGATGACTGTTACTGCCGGGTGGGGTGTTACCAGTGTCGTTGCCCACAATCTCTCGTAATGAGGTAAGGCATTGTAACAAGGAATAAAGTTACGGCATAACACGTACCTGCGTGTCCAGCATTTGTCCTGGCGAGGTTACATCAACGGCCTATACAGGGGGTAACTGGCCCAGCAGCCGGAGTTAACGGCCCGAGCGAAGCAAGGGCGGTTAACAAGGGCATTGGGATGTTTACCCCCAGTATAGTCTGTGTTTCAATAGAGGAACACATGGAACACGTTACTTCCAAGATGCCCTCATCCACTCAATCTCAGACAACCTGAAAAAAACCTCTAAGGTAATACTGCTTGGTGACATGAACATGGGGCTCAACGACTCCAAGGACCTCAGCGCCCAATCCCTACAAAAGGCGTTAGCTAACTTAGGCTTTGACCAAGCTATCACCAAACCTACACACATCAAAGCACGTACCCTAGACTGGGTGACACAACATAACTACCCATTCTCCTCCACGCCATATCTCCCATCCCCTGGTCTGACCATTTCTGCATCAACTTTCACATCGACACCTCACCAGGACCCGCAAGACCCTGCATCCTTCTTCCTGCAGGGCTCTCAAGGAGCTCCAAAAAACTAACAAAGGACTCTCTCCTCCCGCACCTGCTCATCCCGGCATTGCAACCCCCATTCTCTAATGATCCCACCGTCCTAGCTAACACATTCAGCCAAGTGTTAACCACAGCGGTAGATGCCATCGCACCCCTCACCGCAAAAAAAGCAAAAAAAACTAAGCATTCCAATGCCTGGTTTTCACAAGAACTTGCTGATCTCTGCACTAAGAAAAGAGCGTTACTGGCCACTTGGAAAAAGGACCCTTCTGAGTCTAACAAAACTGCCTTCAAATCTCTATCCAAAGACTACAAAATAGCCACCGCAAAGGCTAAGGCAAACTCTTACAACACTAGGATCAGCAACGCCAACTCTGACTCTAAGGAAATCTTCGCCATATTCAGGGAACTTGAATCACCGTCCATTCCACCTTCCACCATCACCAAGGATGAGACCTGGTGCAACCAAATTCAAGCAGCCATGCTGCATAAACTAGATACCCTACATTCTAAAATGCTAGCCCACCAAATAGCACTATCCGCTCTCCTTGAGCGCACATCGGCTCCTCCAGCCCCACCGCCAAACGATCCCAGTCATATTCCGAAATTCGCATTCTCTAACATGACTGAATCTGAGGTCATTGATCTCATGAAATCCATTAAGCCATCCAATTGCAAGGGAGATACCTGCCCCTCCCACATTATCAGAGACTGTGCGCCTGCCTTGGCTCCCATTATTACAGCCTTCATCAACGCATCATTTCAAACGTCTCATGTACCAACATCCCTAAAAGAAGCCTGGGTTAAACCTCTCCTAAAAAAGCCCTCTCTCGACCCATCTATCCCAGGGAACTACCGCCCCATTACAACCATCCCTTTTCAGTTAAAGATTCTGGACAAAGCAGCCTACCTGCAGGTACAAAAATGTATTGAAGACAACCACCTCCTTGGGCTTCGCCAGTCTGGCTTCCGCCCTCAACATGGCACCGAGACGGCACTACTTGACCTAAAAAATCAAATAGATGACCTGAGAGACGCGGGCAAACCAGCTCTCCTCCTGCTCCTAGACCTCTCGGTGGCCTTCGATCTGGGCGAGCACAAAACGCTATGCCACCATCTTACAACCTCAGCACAATTCTCAACCAAAGCGTGTGAATGGATCTCCTTGTTCCTTCAAGAGAGGGTAATGAAGGTCTTCTCAGACTCCGCCAACGCAACACCAAGTCCCATCAAATGCAGAGTCCCACAGGGCTCCTGCATAGCCCCCACCCTCTACAACCTCTTCACGAGACCTCTTTTCAGGATACTTGACTCCATGGGCATCTCATATACAAACTAGGCAGATGACACACAGGTTCTCATCCCCCTGTCAGGTGACTACACCAAGGACCTGGACACACTCAACAGCATCTACGCCACCATTCAATCATGGATGGCTGAGAACTGGCTCTGTTTAAACAGCGATAAGACTGAGCTCCTGCTGGTCGGCTCCCCATCCACTTTGGGCAAACTTGATACTAAATACCAAGCCTTCACAGTGGTGGACAATATCCCCATCAGAGTCTCTCAAACAATCAAAACACTAGGGGTGTACCTCGAGCCCAGCCTCACCATGGACAGACAGGTAAATGCCATCCCTCATCCGCAGCATATCACTCCAAACTCATTAATGCCATCAGGCCCTTCTTGTCACGGCAAAACTGCATCTCAATAGCCAGAGCCATCATCGGCTCCAGACTCGACTACTGCAATGCCCTGTTCATTGGAACCTCCCAAAAAAACCTTGACAAACTCCAGATTGCCCAAAATAATGCCTTAAGGGCTGCCACAGGCACCTCGCGCAAGGAACACATTTCGGGGATCAGGAGGGAAGTACACTGGCTCCCCATCAAGGAAAGGGTCATTTTCAAAACTCTGGCCCTTGCACACAAGTGCCTTCACGATCAAGCACCTCCCTATCTGACACACAGGATAACTAGACAAACTATCTCCAGACACTCAAGGGCAGCCTATGCCAACCGCATCACTGTTCCACACACAAGGAGAGTGCGTGCAGGAGGCACCAGCTTCCCCACTATGGCGGCTACCCTATGGAACAACCTCCCAGCTCAGGTGAGGTCAATCGACTCACACACGGCCTTCCGCGAGGCCTTAAAAACCAAGCTCTTCATCTAAAGAGCCTGCCACTCTAGGTCTGCATTAGTACTGTACTCACCATGTATAGGAGACTATTTACCTAGACAAGATTAGTAACCAACTGTAACAACCAATCTGTATAATATGTAACCATGCAAATGTGCATAAGCGAATGTATTTAAAATGACCTTTGGGGCCGCTTACTGTAACCCTCAAGCAAGCCTTCATAAAAACTCCTTATAGCGCCTCGTTGCCTGTTGGGCTGTAGTGCGCTCTACAAATGCTAAAATAAAAATAAATAAATAAAACAACGCCATTAGCCGCCCAGATTACCAAAGCGGTAGCTCGGGTTGTTAAAAAAAAGCATTTACAGTCATTAAAGGGGATGCTGTGTGCGCCCTGTTCAATGAATGAAAATATTTTTCTAAAATGGCCGCCATGATTGTAGAAGGCGGGGCTCCGTGTATAAGTGGGGTTGGAATTTTAAAAAAAATAAAGGGAATGCGGCCATCAGGCGGCCTGGAACGTGGGTAAGGCCGGGTGCAATAAAGATTGTATGCTTCGCCATATGAGGTGACAAGAAGCCTTTATCCAATCACATGTTTTTTATGCAACATCACAGCGCCAGGCCTTTCACACAGGCCTGTACTTACAAGGCCAGATAAGCTGTGTCACAGCACTTCGGGGCCATCTCAACATGATGTTTGGGGGCCCCCTTACCCTGGAGCTCAGAAAAGAAGTATGCGGCACCGATGTGGTGCATAAATTATAATGAAAACAAAGAAATACAGCCAGGGGGTTAATAGTTGAGCTGCATATTATCGGGGAGCTGAAACACTAAGCTTCCACTGAAAAGCTATAAATCCTTCCTTATCAGCACAGGGCTATTGTAGAGCCATCAGATTGAGGTGAAAAGAATCCTTCTAGATACCACAGAAGCCAAAGGAAAGGTGACAGCCTCAAGGGCTCCAGCAAATGTATCTTGTAACGTGTGCGCTGCAATGTGCACTTTTAAAGTACAGAATAAAAGGAGTATATTGATGTGTCATAAGACTCTTGGCAAGCCAACTGAAAAGTTGAAAGGCCCTGACGCTGCTCCCAGCTCTTAGAATTCCATCCATCTATCTATCTGGAAACATGTACAGCAAAAGCTTTCACCAAAGGCATCATGGCGCTAAGAGAAGAACCAGCAGAACAGCTTACAAGTTTATCCAAACAGAAATGTTTTCAGGCGAACTTTAAAAAGGTTCAAATCTTGAATAGCCCGAAAGGGAGGGCAGGGGCAGATTCCAAAGTTTCGGGGCAGCAACTGAAAAAGCACGGCTACCGCAGTGTCCTAACCGATGACGAGGAACAGAGAGCAAGTTTAGAGAAGCCGACATGGGGCAGTTGTTGGGCCCGCCCTGAGTCTCAGGGCCTAATTTCACTGAAATAGTTGAAAGGCCCTGACGACGGAACAGAGAGCAAGGTTAGGGAAGCAGAGGAGCACAGGGTGCGCCCAGGGCGATAGGGAAGAATGTTCTCTTGCGAAGATGAGCAACTTTTCCCATGACAAGCCCGATGAATCATGCATAGTGACTTACGGGAATCCAATGCAGCTCCTGACCAGCCAGAGGCACTGGTTGACCACAAGGTCAGCTTTAGGCCAAACGGACTGCGGCATTCTGCACCACTTGCAAATGATTTAAGAAGCAGGCAGGTTGAGCCAGAGAAGTAGCATTACAATCGTCAAGGCTGCCAGCAATAGTGGCAGCAATGCCCGGAGCATGGAACATATCAGGACGATGGATGGACCATCATCGCTAGGCTTTGCCACTCAGAGTCCCTGTGGCAGGGCCAATGGTGGTCTCCTCCTGCGTGTTAAATATCCAATGCAAGTAATTGAAATTAGTAGTAACTCCAACAAGCTCCTGGTGGCCAGAGGTATCGTAGCTGAGAAGGATGTACGGGGGAAACATGGAATGGGGTTTATGGTCCTTAGTCTATGATCCCCCCTCTGCACTGGAGCACAGTAGGATCCTGAAGGGAATAGAATCTATATTGTCTAACAGTGGAGGCCATCCCCATACTACTCACTGGTGACCTAAATGCAAAGAGTCCCAGCAACTGTTTGGAGCACGGTGGTGATCTAGAACAGAGGTATGCACCGTGCCTTAATGCAGGGCCGTTGCTAGGGGGGAGGGGGTACGGGGGCTATAGCCCCTGATCTTTTGGTTGTAGCCCCGGATAGAATCTCAGGAGCTACAGCCAAAGGACTAGCTAGCCCCCAGTCCCAACAGTTCCGACATCAGCGTAGCCCTGGGTCTTTTCCAGACCTAGCAACTCCCCTGCCTTAATGGCAGCCTAAACATCATTGTAAACAAGGCTTGAGAGCTGGGCTAGCTTGCAGAACCCTTTCGGGTTAACTGTGATAAACAGCAGCCCTCCCCTGCAGTATAACCGGTCTTCCCGGGGGAGTTCTAGCATCATTGACTGAGTATTTATCTCGCAATTGACCTCACTGGTTTCTGGCTTGTATGTCGCACACAGGCATGAGAGTTGAGCATCTGACTCTCATTGTGAATCTTGAGTTAGATTGTAACACCACCTTTCATGGAGAACAAGGTATGCTCATTGTCAACAATCGACTGAACTGCATTTCATGGACCGCTAATGATCTTAAACTGACGGGTAAAGTGACCTATGACATGCTTACGAAATTCACTTCTAAATGCGACTCACTCACAGCAGTTCTGGCGACTGTTGCAATGGCTAATGTGGGGACTTCCAGGTATGAGAATTGTGTGAAGCCTGTTGGCTCCAGCATTAAGCCACAGTACAGTAGGCTAATTAATAAGGGGGCGAATACAATCGGGCATGCACATCGCCATGAGTACGACAAGGTGCTGAGTGATAGGAAGAGACTGCTTAGATCAGAGCTGTGTAAGGCCGCCCGTGAGTGTCATTCGCCTGTATCTCATGCCCAAATAGTAAGGAAGATCCGAAGCGATTATCGCTCATGGATTAAAGCACAAATATATCCGTGAATGTGACAAATGGCGGCAATTCGTACACTGCCCCTCGGTCAATGACACCAGAACCTTTGGGAGGATTATTAACGCCACTAAAGACAGTGGCATGGTTCTTTGTGATGTACTAGAGGCCGACCGGGTTGCACATATCGAGGCTACGCTGGGCGCATCCTCCACTTTAAACACTCTTGATCTGAACCCATCAGGAGCACATATCGAGGCTTTGCAGGCCGTATCTTCTACATCAAAAGCTCCTCATCTGAACCGACCAGGTGCCCAATGGGAGTACCCTTTAGAATACTCTGACCTATATAGAATCATTGGGTTGTGTAAATCCCTCAGAGCTCCAGGCCCCGATTGGCCTGTGTAATCACCCTATCAGCCTATCAAGAAGGACCGGATAGTGTGGGCAGGCGCATTACACTGCCTTTTAGGAGTGATTAGCATGGCTCAGCAACTTCTCTCAACCTGGAGGCAAAGCACTGTAGTACTGGTCATTTAAAAAGGTTGTAGGCATGATCCATGCAGATATAGATTTTTAGCTATGCTGGATGCCCAGGCTAAAATCTTCACTGGAGTTCCATTGATGGAGCTTAATAGTTGGTTCTCGGCCAACAACATCATTTAATCAAACAGTCTTCAGAAGGGGCTCTTGCACCGCCCTTAACGGGCTCCCACCCATCACCATCCATGAGCAGGCCTGGTTAATACGGAAATAAACTATATATGTGGCCTTTGTGACTATAGTGCAGCCTTTGATAGGTTGACAGGAATAGGCTGCAGTTGATGCTATTAAACTGGAACATACCACGGGGTCTGCTAAGTATGATTTTTGCCCTACATGAAGACACAGAAATAAGAGTATGCATGAACCACACCAGCGCGGTGACTAGGTGGATTAATACCAATACAGGCCTCAGACAAGGCTGCATACTTGCCTCTACACTTTTTTATCTCTACTTTGCAGACCTTGGTGAGGGAATCACGAATCCAGTCTCCATACCACCAAAACTGGGCAAGATCGGCACCCAGTGGCTGGCCTTTGCCGATGAGTTGGCCCTCTTAGATCTGACACTCAGGGGATTGCACGCTGCGTTGGACTGTCTACAGGAGTATGCTGCTATTCTTAATTCGCTGATAATTAACACTGATAAGACCAAGATCATAGTGTTTTTCTCCCAATAGAAGCATTGCCAAGGCTTGTGCGGCTTGAAAGCTGAATGGTGACCGCATAGCGAGGGTGGGTACCTATGAATACCTTGGAGTTACACTGGGCACTAAACTGGATGGAAAAGCTCATTTACAACAGGTCCAGTTAAAGCTCGTCCAGGTTACTGGAGCAATACATTCCTTTCCCTATAATGCTGGTGGATACACCATTGAAGTAATTATCAGGCTGCATCTGATGAAAATCCTGTATGGGGTGGAGCTGTGGGGCCTAAAGTTAATTTTGCTCTTGGCATTATTGGAGAGGGTCACACTGAGGAGGCTGCGACGCTGGAATGCAAACACACCGGCTGAGTTTATAGTGCTAGAATTTGACATCATGCTCATCTCTGCCAAGATATACTTTGGATGCTTACTCTTGTTCTGGAAAATCAAGAATACCACACCGGGAACTTGGCAGTGCCACTTAAAGGATGCACAGGCAGACAAGAAAGAGTATATTAAAAATAGCCTTTATCTTAAGATCGAAGAGCTGTCATGGCTGAAGCTTGCTAGGACCTCTGAAGACTGCATGGGGTCATCCTACACGGGCTACAGGCGCAGTTTGCCTAACATTCTACATATTCACAGCAGGGAACACAATCTTGTAGATCTTTCAAGTAAAACTGCAGAATTGTATGTGCTGCATTACATGCAACGTACAGGGTTACATATGTACGTGAATCATTTTCTTGGTAGCTGTGCTCTCTGGCCCTATTTAAGAATCACATTCAATGGGGTACCTACTCTGGAACAGACTGGAGTATTTTTTTATTTATTTATTTGCATTTTTTAAAGCGCTCACACAGCCCGGGGCATCGAAGCACTGTTACAGGAATATGTCTTAGTTGCATATTTGTAACGCGCTTAATACCCAGAGGTTTCTAAGCGCGGACCCGTGGACCGATCCTGTGTTGCTTCGTGTCGTCTTGTTTCCAAGGCGAGCACGTTGCTGCGTGAGCTATCCTCCCGAGACACGGTATCCCAAAGGAAGAACGATTTTGTCGTCTATGTGGGGTTAGCACCATCAAATCCTCCAAACACTTGCTGTTGGGCTGCACTGCTCTATCTGGTAAAAGGGACAAGCAATTGGTGGCTATGGGGTTTCATGAAGAATGGACTGCTTCTTAAATATGGGATATGTTGGGAGATCCACCAGGGGGCGCTGAGATGTGTTGATGCATCTCCGCTCGTCTCCCCAATAGGGCGCTGATCGAGGGACCTGAGCCCCCCCCGACCCCCCCGGAACGAGACACCGACACCCCCCCCCCCCGTAAGAAGGTGCCGGGCACCCCCAGCCCAAATTTGGAACCTGAGGGTGAAACGGAGCCAGAGTTCTGTCCTAGCGAACTCCGAGGGCGCGAGGCCCCTCCTCCCTGCGGCTCGGCGGCTCCGCGGAAAGTAGCAGAGAGCCCGGGGCTTGCTAAGGGACTCCGGCCTTGACCGAAGGCGGCTCGCGGCGACGAAACGGTCCGTGAGGTGGACCACGGAGCGGGAGAAGGAGGCGCTGCAGCAGGTCAAGGGAACCCCCCAGCCGGGAGTCTGCAGCGGATCGGCGCCAGGAGTGCGCAGAGTCTGGTGAGCCCGCGTGGGGCGAACACGAGTGGCTTGGGTGAGGCCCCCCCGAGGTAAGGAGACCCACCCCGGGGCTGGGCACCCTCCGGGGGTAATAACAACCCAAAAGGGGGTAGGAGGAGAGAAGCCAGGGATAGCCCACACTAGCCCCGGAGGCACCCCGAGCCCTAGAGGTGCACGGGGCTCAACCGAGGGCACCTACCCCCGCAAACGCCGCAGAAGGACAGACCGCTGACACACATCAGGTCACGGCCCCCAACTACGGGGGAAATAAAATAAAAAAAACATAAATAAAAAAAAATTATATAAAACAAGGAAAATCTGGGAAAGGAAGACCCCCGCCCACGACGGAGGAATTGCCTGGGGCTCCAGCCCCCCCACAACCGTGACCCCGGCCGCAGAGCTGCCAGGGGCCCCCGCTCCCTCCAGGAAGCTGAGGAGACAAGCAGGCCCCGTAGGCCACAACCACACAGTGGCAGACACCGGGGAGCGGGAGTGCCCAGGGAGGGCCTATGACCTGGAGGGAAACACTGCAGAGGTTTCGGCGCCCGTCCCTCGAGCCCCCTTCTGCCCCTGAAATGGCCGCCCAAACGCAACAAGAAGCGACAGAGGCAAACTCAGTCTCCAGGGGTATGGCGGCCCTGCTTGATGAAATTAGAGGATTCCGCGCAGATATCACCCTTAGGCTGGACACCCTAGACAAAAAGGTGGACAATATAGAAGACAGGGTGCAGGCACTGGAGAACAATACGTCTTCGAGTGACATTTTCGAGACCCAATTTGACATGCGCCTGTCGGAGCTTGAAAGAAGAGAAGAGAAATGCTCACTAAAAATGGACGACCTGGAAAACAGGGAAAGGCGCTGCAACTTACGTTTCCTAGGCTTCCCGGAACATGATGGTGAAACCCAGGCAGACATTGTCAAGGCAGTCAACGCGGTGGTGGGGGTACTTTTTGACGGAGCTAATACTAACGAACCCACTATAGACAGGGCCCATAGAGCTGGGGCAGCCTCCAGAGGCCCCAGATCCGTCTTGGTCCGCTTCCACTACTTTTCAGAAAAAAGTAGGATCCTTGAACTGGCTCGTAAGAAGGGCCCGGTGGAATGGGAGGGGGCCCAGATCTCGGTATACCAGGACTTGTCGGCCTTCACTCTGGCGAGACGCCGCCTCTGTTCCCCCCTGACGAAAATGCTCCAAGCCAAGGGAGTCCGATACAGGTGGGGGTATCCTTTTTCCCTATCTTTTGAGTTGGAGGGATATAAGTATACCCTGATCACCGAGGATGACATCCAAAGAGTGACGGGCGAACTCCTAGATAGTTCGGGTTTGGAACGGGGAGACCGCGACCGGGAGCGTGCCCCGATGGGCCCAAAAAAGAACAACGCTCCGAAGGAGAGGCGTAGAGTGCGAGGCCAAAGGAAATTTAGGAGAGTGGCTCCGGCGTCGCCGGATCCTCATAATGGCTGAAACAAAACACTGGAATCCGATGAAAATTTTATCCACTTGACGTCGCAAAGGGGGGAAGTTGTTAACTTTTACGTTTTTGCATTAATCCCGGAGAGGGGGGGGGCTCGAATGGGTGTTTATAAAGAGGTACCGAGCCCGGAGGGGGGAGACATGGTTGGCCGGTTGTGTGACCTTGGGACGATGCCTCAACACAACCAGGCGATCTGGGGGGAGGGGGGTGGGGGGAGAGATGAGGGGAAGTTGGGACGGTTGGGGTTTTGTTATAGTACGCCAAAGTTTGGGGACTTGATCGCACCCTGGGGACAATTACCAGCCCTCTGTAGGGTGCGGAAACATTTAGGGAGTAACGACGCTTGCATCCTTGAATTCGGAGTTATGTGTTTCAAAACGTGTCCTAATGGATGAGTCACTTCAATCCTTGTCAGTGGGGTCTTTAAATGTTCGGGGGCTCAACTCTCCCACCAAGAGGTCGCTGCTCATGCGGGAATTCACGAGGTCGAAACTACAGTTCCTCTTTGTGCAAGAGACCCACTGGGTTCGGGGGAGGGAGCCCAAGCTCAAAGCTAAAAACATAGATCAGGTATTCTCGGCCTCGACCCAGTCCAAGAAGAGGGGAGTAGCTTTGCTGGTGTCCCCCGAGGCTCACTTTGGGTTTAAGGTTGCACAGACCGACCCCGAGGGTCGGTATCTCATGGTTAAAGGGGATGTGCGGGGACGATTGTTCACCTTGGTCTGCTTATACGCCCCAAATGAGTCGCAGGACGTCTTCTGGGAATGCATGAAGGGGACAATAATGGCATTCGCGGAGGGCACCCTCCTGGTGGGAGGGGACTTTAACATGGTGCTGTGTCCCAAAAGGGATAGAAAATCTGTGAACCCTTGCCCCAACATCCGGCTCCACAAAAAATTGGCATCTGCCTTCCAGGAAGTGAATGGGGAATTGGGGTTGTGTGACACGAGTGTACCCAAGCAAGGTCTGAACCCCGATTACACTTTCTACTCCAAGCCTCATGATTTTTTTTCGCGCATAGACTATATTCTGGTAGATGCATCTATGCGGGGAGAGATCACCAGCGCTGGTGTGGAAACCGTCCCCTGGACGGACCATGACATGGTCAAGATTAGGATTGGCCTCCCCCCTGCCCCTGCAGCCAGCTCCCGGTGGAGTTGTAACGACCTCCTTCTTCACGACAAGGAGACGCGCCAAACCCTCCTGACAGCCATAGAAGATTATTTCTCCCTGAACGACAACGGGGAGGTAGGCACTATGGGAGTATGGGAGGCATTTAAGGCAACTATCAGAGGTACCCTGATTGGCATCGGGACGGGGAAGAAAAGGGAGAGGGACCGGGAAGAGAGAGACCTGAAAACCAAGATAGAGGCCATACAACCAGGTGGTAAACTGAAAACACAGATGTTTCCTGGGCAGTGGGAGGAATTACAGAAGCTGCGCACTAGATTGGCTCACCTTCAAGTAGGGCAAATGGAAAGGAAGCTCTCTTTTCTGAAACAAAAATATATGGAGAAAGGGGAAAAGGCCGACAAGATACTCGCCTGGAGACTCCGCGATCTTAGGAATAGCAGGAGAGTGAATTCAATCCGCTCTGCGGACGGTAACTCGACTGCAAGGGACTCCAAAATAGCTGAACAATTTAGGCTATATTATGAAAATTTATACTGCTCAGAATACAAGGGGGATGGGATTGACGTTGATAGGTTCCTGGATTCCCTCCCTGTCCCGGGCCTGCTGCCAGACAAAGCCGACACCTTGGAAATCCCCATTTCATCGGAGGAAGTAATCGACACTATCTCCTCCTTGAAAAGTGGTACGGCCCCGGGGGACGACGGCTTCTCAGTTAAATTCTATAAGACCTATAGATCCACACTCGCCCCCTTTCTGGCCAAACTGTTCAACAGCACACTTAGCCAGGGGTCCCTCCCACCCGCAATGAGGTCAGCCTTAATAGTGGTCTTACCTAAAGAGGGCAAGGACCCAGCCTTATGCCAGTCTTATCGGCCCATATCGCTCCTGAGCACTGACGTCAAAATATTGGCGAAACTTCTGGCGAACAGATTGGCAAAATTCCTTCCAACCCTGGTGCATGGAGATCAAGTGGGCTTTATCCCGGGGCGCCAGGGGTCAGACAACATCAGAAAAACCCTCGGCCTTATGCACGAGGCAACCGAGCAGGGTGTGGAGGGGTACCTCCTTTCACTCGACTCAGAAAAAGCCTTCGACCGGGTCGAGTGGGCTTACATGATCAAGGTCCTTAGGAAAATGGGATTGGGAGATAATTTTTGTAGGTGGGTCGCAGCACTATACAACTCGCCCACGGCGAGAGTGTTGGTTAATGGGGGTACGTCCGAGCCCTTTTCCCTTTCCCGAGGCACCCGGCAAGGCTGTCCCCTGTCACCTCTCCTATATGCCTTGGCCATGGAACCCCTGGCTATAGCGGTTAGGAACGACCCGGAAATTGTGGGTATACGGTGTGGTGAGTGCGAGTTTAAGCTCTCCCTATTCGCAGACGACATACTAGGCTACCTGACCAGCATCCAAAAATCCCTACCGAGGCTGTTTGAGCTTATGCGCTTATTTGGCTCCTTTTCGGGACTGAGAATAAACACATCCAAATCAAGCATCATGCCAATGGGCCCAGGGGAACAAGAAATTGAGAATAAAACTGACATTCAGGGGGTTAGAATCGAGCGAGAATCCACTAGATATCTGGGCACCATCATCCCCAGGGATCTGTCACAGCTATACCAACGGAATTTCCCTGAAATCCTTGCCCGGGTCACTAGCGATCTCAAAAGATGGGCCCCCTCACACTCTCCTGGTTGGGACGTATGGTTTCGGTTAAAATGAACATTCTGCCACGCCTTCTCTATCTCTTCTCCGCTCTCCCTGTCGTGATTCCCGAAGCCTTTTTCGAGCTGCTCCAGTCCCGTGTCCTCCACTTCATTTGGAATGGCAAAAGACCCAGGGTTAAAACCTCCACTCTGACCCTCCCAAAATCCCGTGGTGGCTTTGGACTCCCCGATTTTAGGCTTTACTATAAAGCAGCCCAGCTCAGGGTGATGTTGGAACACATGCGGGACGATATGCGTACATTTTGGACGTATATCGAAGACATCCACGCACATCCGAGGAAGGTCAGGGACTATCTCTGGGCCCCTCCCAGGTCAATCCCCCCACAACTCAAGACACATCCTACCTTAGCAGTCCTTTGGACGCTGTGGAAACCCAACAAAGCCAATAATTTGATATCTACATGGCCTTCTCCTCTGGCATCACTCTGGGGCCCCCCCATCGATCTGGACATGAGGGGCTTTCGGGACACCCAGGCATGGTCTGACATGGGACTGGAAAGAGTCTCTCAGCTTACACGAGAAGAGGGCTTCATCGAATATGACAGTTTGACGGAGGCTCTGGTGGATAGGCCCCCTACCGTTTTTGAATTTCTGCGGATGAAGGGGATACTTACCCAATCAAGGTGGTCCGAACAGCTTAGTCGCCCCCTCACCCCATTCGAACTTATTCTGGCCAAAAGTAGATCTCGCAAAGGTTCGCTATCTAAGTTCTATAGTGTGCTGATTACAGCGGACCTAGAAGGCAGACAACCCTTCAAGCGCATATGGGAAGAGAGGATGGGCATGTTAATAGATGATCACACCTGGAGTGCGGTTTTTAAGTGCATTTTCATGGGCTCCCTATACACAGCAGCTATGGAACACAACTTTAAAATCCTCCATTCATGGCATCGCCCCCCGGCTCTGTTGTCTAGAATGTACCGGGATGTTTCCCCCCTCTGCCCCAGAGGATGCCACCAACGGGGAACCTGGTTTCATATGTGGTGGAGTTGCCCGTCCATACAGATATACTGGGCGGAGCTTCTTAGCTGGATCAAAGATATCGAGGGTTATGGACCAGCTTTGCACCCGCTGGAAATCCTACTGGGCTCCCCCACGCCTGAATCGGAGGGGAATGCCTTCCCCAAGGTCATCAGCGCTATGTTGCGGGCAGGGAGACTGGCGCTTGCGCAAAAATGGAAGAGTGTCCTGGCCCCCTCCAAGGAGGAATGGCTCTGCAAGCTTAGGGTGATTTTCAGTTACGAAAAACTCTCGGCAATAGCAAACGATACCATGTCTGATTTTGTCCAAGAATGGACAGCAGTGCTGCTGCACGATGACTGTATTACTATGCGATTGTAGAGGGGTGATCGAACGAATGTTTAAGCCAAAGGTTAAATTGCGCGAATCCCCACGCTCCTTGGGGGGTTGGACTTGCCCCGGCCTACCCGCTTCATAGTATTACCCCACTGTTTCAAGGTTCACGTTTTTCTGTCAAATGCTAAGCAAGTGTTCTTCCCTATGCTCAAGGTATATGCATTATCCCTAAAGTTGGCGCGACAAATGTTTGGGGGGAGGGATGGGGAGGGGAGAATAGGGGTTGGGAGTTAATCAGAAAATGTTCCTGACAATGTGATTACTTCTGCATTTATTGCGGGTGGGATAGGCCAGTTGGCCCACCCTGTTGTGTATGTTGTCAATAAAAACAAAATTTTAAAAAAAAATATGGGATATGTTGATGAGTGGAAGTAACAGCGTGCATTTTTCCCACGATGAGGCTCTGGAGAGCAATTGAGGACATTTTAAAGATGCTTATGTTTTAGTATTTAAACTGCATTGTTTTTATTTTACTTATGATTGTAGAAATGTAATAATGGGTGTGAAATGTATTGAAAGTTGACTTTTGTTAACTCTACAATACTAATTAAAAGAAAACACACTTTGACAGTCAAACACTTTTATGTTCAAACTCAGAACAGATGAATAATCAAACCAGTTCAGATTTGGTAGAGATGGAAACGTTTGCAGGAAGCATTTGCACTTGGCACATGTGAGAATAAAGGAAACACACTAATAAGCACTTTGCACTGGTTTAGCGTAGCAATTCAAAAGTATGTGATATTCGCTCTAGCTTGAGGCATCCTAACTGGCGCTCTTTGATGATGAAAGCCATGCAATGTGAATACAATGTCAGCTCTTAGTTATTCTCTTACCCTTCGCCTAACATTGGATTGCTAGCAAGATTATGAGTTTATGAGATTATGGGGTTATGACCCCTCTGCGTGAATGAAGATACGCCAACTAATACTTTGGATTATGGCTACTTTTTAAAAAACCTGTTGGCACTATAAGGATTAAAAAAGTTCTGTCTGACACT
This sequence comes from Ambystoma mexicanum, assembly GCF_040938575.1. NCBI lineage: Eukaryota > Metazoa > Chordata > Amphibia > Caudata > Ambystomatidae > Ambystoma > Ambystoma mexicanum. Next base: position 1,342,473,500 of record NC_090921.1, read on the forward strand.
TGCTAATTAAAATATCCTGCAGAAGGGGTCCTAATTGATTGTCAACCCATTTATACTCTACCTACGCTCTTAGAATGATTGCCTTACTCTTGACACAACAAGCCCTTCTTGCAGCCAAGTACAGCTCGCCCTGTTTCTGCCAGGAGACTGCCCCAGATTCGGATTATGGAATTTAAGGAACACCCTCTGCGTTTACACCGTACTCCAGCCCACCCAAGAAACCTCACCAGAGATCACTCCACAGCATGGACCTCTCCCTCCAGCCACCGAGAGGCAGCACCTCTCTCTCACCAGGAAGCTAGAAGACCCCTCCTTCCTCCTTTCTCCCTCTTTTAAACCACTCAGTGAAATTGGCCTCTTATTTTATTCTGCTGTACATTTTCTTTATAATTTATTTAAGATTTCTCCTCCATGCTTCCATGGTATATCTGTCATCTGTCATACCACATGCTAGAACCTTCTAGCACCCATCTTGCCCCTCTGATTCCACTGGTGTAATTTACCAGCTCCTACCTTGAATGACCTTTGGACAGTATTCTGCATAGCACAACCTCCCAATAATGTTGCCTTTTATTCTTCCTTCCTGTTTCCTGTTCCACACAATGAACTTGTATTTCTAAAGACCATCACAATGTCACAATGCATGCTCTGAAATCTCGACCTGCAAGGCACTGCAGAATCCTTCTCAATTTTTCATTTTTTTCTGAACGCAGCAATGTCAGTGCACCTGCTGCTACCAGCATTTCTGTGGCCTGTGCCCTAACAAATCTAGCCCACTCTACTCACCCCAATATAAGTGTTAGTAACCACTATCACCCTCTTGTTTTCCCCAATACTAAGTGTTAATATCAATATATTAAATTACACACAAAAAATCACAAATCCGAGCCACTTGACTTCTTTTATCTGCGCAGGGAATCCCTGCAATGCCAATGTCCACAGTGTAATTCTTGATTGGGCTATATATTCTGATTTGATCCTTTTACTTTGCAAAAATTGCAGGGGTTGATGAGCAGTTTCAACAATCACCCACTCTCCTCGAATACTGGGATGGAAATGTTGCAATGCCCAAACAGTTGTCAATAGTGCTTTTTCACATTCATTAAATTTGGTTTCCACTTGCGACAAAGCTTTGCTGGAACGTGCGATTCTCTAGTTGCTCAAATCATGCTTTTGAAACAAGACCGCGGACATGCATAGGTCTGTGAACCATATTTCTAGGAATAGATCCTGATTCTTCTTTGGATACGCAAAACATGGAGCCCCCTTACTAAACAATCCTTCAACTTGGCTACCGCCTCACGCTGTTCCTGTCCCCATTTCCAGGGCACGACCTGTTTCAGTAATTTAGTCAATGGTGGTATGATTTCCGCATAGACTTCAATGCATTTTCTATTGTAACTTGCCATCCATAGCATGCTCTTCAAAACCTTCAAATCTGTGTGATCCTCCAACATTTGAATGGCTTCTACCTTTTTCTTTTGTGGGTTTAATCCCTGATCCATGACTTCATGTCCCAAGAAATCTACCCTTTTTCTGCACCATTGCCCCTCTGCAGTGATACTTTTCCCCAGCCTTTTGCAATTGGCTGAGCACATGTCTTATTTCATTGAAATTGATTTTTATGTCCTCATTCTTAATCAGGATATCAACCACATAAACCACAGTTCCGTGCTCTGCTGCATCCTGAAGTGCCTTATTCAGAAATATTCCAAACTTGCTCTCACTATTGATAAAGCCAAAGGGGGTTCTTTCCCATGCTTAGTTTTTACCTTGGAAGGTAAACGTAAATAGGTTTTGTATGTCCTTCACTAATGACACATGCCAATACCCAGCCGTCAGATCTAAAGTGGTAAAAACCTTTGACCATTGGACTTGTACCAATCCTTGGTCAATGAAGACGCCATCTTGACACTGGCACCCTCTTGTTAAGTTCTCTCATGTTTGTACATAACCACCACTGACCATTGGGCTTCAGCCATGTTTGAGGTACTGTTAATGGGTCTAATGATTCCTCTGGACTCTGTTGTTTTTGATTGCTTCTGCCAACATCTCTAAACAGGCCAAAGGTAGCCTATATTGTCACACAAAGACAGGTTCCCTACCATAACTTTCTGGCAGTGTAGCAACATGCAGGTCAGTATGCCCACAATCATACGCATCTTTGGAAAATACATCCTTAAATTTTCGAAATATTTTCCTCAATTGGTCCTTCTCTAACTCAGTTGTACGTGCATCTGCAGCATGGACTTCTTCCTCTACCATTTTAGAACGTTCTGGAAAACCCTCCAGAGGAGGAATCTCTGTGTGTTCTTCTAATTGTGTGGCAGTATCTTTTTGGATAGACGCCATTCTTAAGTACTGTTGCACCTTAGCCTCCACCTCAATTTGCTGCTTTTCATCTGTCTCATTGTCATCCAACTGGAATAGAATGCAATCATCCTGCTGATGACAAATCACATCTTTTGGTTCATAAGGATAAACTGACTGAACTCTAAAGATCCCTCTTGGTTTTGAGTCTAAAGAGTCAGGCAGTTCACCTCATGAAGTGGCATAGCTTTCAGGAATATTTCCAATAACTAGGTTGTTCAAATCTGCAGTTTATTATGATTTTTGCATTGCCATCCCTAATGGTGAACCTTCCTTCAAATAAATCCACTTGCATCATTTGTCATCCACTAATATCTGGATGGGACCATCCCCAACTTCTATCAATGGTGTGTATTGTGATGAGTCCAAGGGAGTCATCACAGATTCTACGGCTGTGACCTCCTCCCATGTAGCCGGGGGAGGCAGCCGCTATGTGATCCTGGCCGTGGGGGTGGCTATATGATGGAGGATCACATGGGAGGAGATGTCATGACTTAATTGGACAAGACGCAGTCTCTCCCCCTTTCCCATGAGGAAAACCCTTAAATACCCAAAGCCTTTTTCCATGAGGAAGACCCTCTAATAACCAAGGCCATAATAGCAATTTGTCAGGTATTGGTTCCCCCTTGTATAGGGAGCAAAGAATTATCTTCTCGATATCCCTTTGGTCAAACCCCCACCTATGACGTCAGCACACAAAGCTCAAACACAACACTTTTTGCTTCTGACGTGCATTTATGTAAAATCACTGCAAAGAACTGTTTAAGCGCTGTGTGTCCAATGACACCCATGGACTCCAATTCCCAGAATCACCCAAGTACTGAGACGGCAAGGATGAAGAAATGTGTACAAGGTATCAAGACCTCCAAGCACAACATGCAGTCTAGTTGTCTAGTTGTCTTTCCAAAATACCTGTGTGCAGGACATTTAAAGGTGGCAACCGCACTACCAAGGCAGAAGATGCAAGAGAAGACGTTGGTTCATATTAATATGTAGAGGCTTGTCAGCATGAGAAAAACATACCAGTGTGGCGGAGCAGAGAAGACCGCCAAGTTCGAAGGATAAACGCAGTGCGCATGCAGGAAGTGCTGTGGAGATGCTGGGAACCGCGAGAGAGTTCCTGGATGCTCGGCAGCATTCTCCATACCGGGACCTGAGGGGAAGCAGGCGTGTGATTGCGCAGCCACAAGGAAAGCCAGAAGGACGTCTGCACACTCCAAAGTGGGAAGCAAGTGCAAGAGCCCCACCACAGAAGCGCATAATGGACCTGAGATGCTGGAGAGAATGGGTTTGCACAAAAAGGCAGAAAAAAAGACTGAATGCACAATTAGTGCGCATTTGGCCTGGTTGAAAAGACTGAATCCCAAAATACTGAACAAGGGGAGTGGAGGTTGCAGGGGTGTCTCCCAATCCTCTAGTTCAGTATTATGGGATTTGGGGGTCACAATTGAAACACATAAGAAGTACTGACAAAGGAAAGGTATCACACAATTGAAATTCTTAAGAAGTCCTGGCAGGGGAGTATACCAGGGAGTGAAGTCACAAGAGAAGTCCTGGCAGGAGAGTACACCAGGCAGTTGGAATTGAATGAGGAATCATGGTAGGAGAGTACACCGGGAAGTTGGAATTGCATAAAGATTCCTGGCCGGCGAGTATACAAGGCGATTTGTAAAGCTACCAGAAATAATAAAGAAGGACAGTGCTTTTGTAAACAGAGGAGTAACCTGTGTTAAAGAAAGACTGTTACAGAACGTGTTGCCAAACAGGAATCTTGTGAATTAAGGAGATACCCAAAGGAACTGTTGGTAAACGAGAAAATTGCCTTCCTAATTAAGAACCCAAGGAAAGTGGAACATCTTCCGGATGCATGGTCTTTCACCTTGGAGAAAATGTGTGTTGAACTGTTAGTAAAAAAGACAATTGCCATCTCACTTAAGAATACACGGGAAGGGGAACATCGTCTGGATCCAAGGTCTTTTCACCTTGGAGAACATTTTGATGGGGCTATTCTTATTTTCAGTTGTGAACACTTTATTCGCCAATATCAGTTTGAAGACATTTCATTCCACCCTTTAGTGTTTTGTTTATAGTGGGAGGGTCAGGATACAACATTTTGGACACAAGGGCTGGTTTTCAGTTATTGACACCCTGAACAGACAGATCCTTAGTTGTGCGCTTTAGGTAGGGAAACTCCTCTTTAGAATGGGGTCAGAGAGGTATTTTCCCAACCCATTTCCATTCAATAAAAGTCTTTAGCCACAAAATGACAACCTTGTGTCCGACTCTCATTGCGGACTCCTCACAGTATTCACATTCTAGCCCCTATTGTCTCATGATTTAGTTGATGCACACAAATGCATCAGTGTCAGGACTTGATGGTCGTGTAGGCGATGATACCTCTGTCCCCAAGTTCCACTCGAGCAAACAGTCAATATACTGCCCGAGCAGCCCTTGAGGCCACAGGTGGTGAATGTCGTCAGCCGAAACCAGGAATGCCGGAAGATGTTTTCCCCTGACCACTGTAAGGCAAACACGCGGGTTAGATAACCATTACACCCTGTGCACAATCCTAAATGTTTACCTATAAGGAGCTTACCCTGAGTGGTTGTCTGGAATGTGATGTAGGGTGTCTGAGGGGCCAGCAGGGTTGACGACAAGGTTGCAGCCTGGCAAAGCACTTGAAGGATGGAATCACCACCTGATACGGAACCTGGTACTGTGAGCCAAACTAGATGGCACGTGATGCAGAGAGCTGAATTCAAACCAAAGGATAATCCAATTGCAGTCCAGAAGAAAAGCCAAGGTCGTGACCAGGGGGAGCGGTTCAAGACAAGGTGCCAAACAAGGGAAATCCAAGAAGCAGTCCGTGGGAGTAGCCGAGGTCTAAACCAGGAAGAAGCAGGTCCAGGCGAGGTACAAAAGATGAAGCGGTTCGGAAAAATCCAAGATCAAGGATAGCAGCGTCCGTAGTCCAACCAAGATCAGCTGTGAAGCGTGGATGGGAGTTCGCGCGTCACTTTTGAACGCTCGCCTCAGTGGTCACGTGACTCACACACGTAATTGGCGCACACGCGATTGGACGCGTGGAGGAAGAACGTCCAAGCGTCGGCAGCGGAGACGCGGAATGCTCATGGCGCGTCTCCACGGCAACCGCCAATGCAGGAATGGAGAGCGAGGCATAAACCAGCGTCGCAGAGTTCGGCCAGCACCTTGTCGGCAAACCTGAAGGCAAGAATGTGCAATGGTGCGTGTGGTGTCTTGTTGTGTACTATGATTCTGCCGTATATTGATGGAATCACGGGATGCAATAGGAGGGCTCGTGGATGTGGATGGGGGCGTGACAGAGCCCCCCCTCAAAGGCCCACGACCCCGTGGGCTTTAAGGGTACTCCCTGTGGAACCGAGCCACCAACAATGGAGCATGGACGTCAGGAGACGGAACCCAGGACCGTTCCTCAGGACCATAGCCCAACCAATCAACCAGGTACTGAAACTGCCCTCTAACAATCCGGGACCCCAAAACAGCGCTAACCTCATAATCCTCCTGGGAGGCCAGTGGAACAGGACCGGGAGCGGACGTCATGCGAGTGGTATCAGGGCAGGGTTTGAGAAGGGACGTGTGAAAAACAGGGTGCAGTCTCCACGAAGTGGGAACAGCAAGACGGTAAGCAACCGGATTCAGGACCTTGGAGACCCTATATGGGCCGACGAAACGGGGCAGTAGTTTACGTGAACCTGGTATGCGCAGGTGACGCGTAGACAACCACACCCGATCGCCCGGTGAGTATGAAGGGGCCTCCTTTCTCCTTTTGTTAGCGGCTGTCCGCATCGACTCCTGTGCTTCCCGGAGATGGACAAGGGTTTGTGCATGTATGGAAGCGAGATCCCGGGCACAGTCATTTGCCGCCGGATTCCCGGTCCGTAGTACGGGGGTATTGGAAAAGTCAGAATCAGAAAAAGGAAGAGTACGTGGATGCTGGCCATAGAGCGAGTAAAAAGGGGAGAACCTAGTGGATGAATGCATGGTGTTGTTGTAGGCAAATTCTGCGTAATGTAGTGAATCAAGCCAGGTGTATTGAAATTGCAAGGCTAAACAACGTAGGTACTGTTCCAGGGCCTGATTTACTCTCTCGGTCTGACCATCGCTTTCGGGATGGTAGGCCGACGAGAAGCGTGCGTCGATACCCAGTAGTTTGGTAAGGGCCACCCAGAAGCGTGACGTGAACTGTGTTCCACGATCCGACACAATGACACATGGCAGACCGAACAGACAGAAAACAGACCTGAAGAACATTTGAGCCAAGGAAGGAGCGGTAGGGATGCCTTTACATGGTATAAAGTGGGCCATTTTTGTGTATGAGTCCACTACTACCCAAACTGTGTCATAACCCCGAATACGTGGTAATTCTGTTATCAAATCCATGGACACCGTATGCCAAGGTTTTGGGGGTATGGGCAGGGGCTGTAGTAATCCCAACGGACGGCCTCTCTGTGTTTTGCACTGTGCGCATATAGAGCAGGTGTTGACATAAGTGTCCACGTCTCGTCGCATCGATGGCCACCAGCACCAGCGTTTCAACAATTCCAGAGTTCGTCGTTGACCTGGGTGACCATTGATGAGAGCACTATGGGACCACTCCAAAGCCTGGTTACGTATATCGTTGGTGGGTAGGAATAGTTTCCCTTGAACAAAAGGCAAGCCGTCTTGAATGTCAGGATCCCAATCAGCTAGTATTTGGGGACATTGTGCAACCCATTGTCGAATAGCAGTCAACATAGGTGGGGGTGGTGTGCAAGCACAAACTACATGGCCTTCGCCTAGAAGCATCTCAGGATACGAAGGAAGGGGCACCCCCCCTGGTGAACGAGACAGGGCGTCAGCTTTTCCATGGATCGTCCCAGGTCTATGCTTAACGATGAAATCATAGGCAGAAAAGAATAGATGCCAACAAACTTGTCTACTGTTAACACATTTCAATGACGCTAGGTCCTGTAGGTTTTTGTGGTCAGTGTAGACTGTGGTCTGGTGCTTTGCTCCCAGGAGATGATGTCTCCAAACCAGCAAAGCATCCCTGATTGCTAGGAGCTCTTTTTCGGTGACCGTATAGTGTGTCTCGGTCGGTGTGAATTTCCTGGAATGGTAGGCCACCGGGTGTAGTGCTCCGGTGGAGGGACATGGTTGGGACAGGATGGCCCCCAAAGCGAATGAAGAGGCATCTGCTTCCACAACATACGGGAGTTCTGGGTCCGGATGTTGCAAGACAGGTGCCGTGGTGAACGAGGTTTTGAGGGTATCAAAGGCTACCTGATGCGTAGAGGTCCATTCAAACAACACCGCGGGACTGGTCAATGCGGTTAGGGGTGCCACAATGGAAGAGAAATTCACGATGAATCTCCGATAAAAGTTAGCGAACCCCAAGAAAGATTGCAGTTGTTTCACAGTGACAGGAATCGGCCAGTCTATGATAGCTTGGACCTTAGACTGGTTCATAGTCAGCCCCCCAGGGGATATATGAAACCCCAAGAATTCGACTTCGGCTGTGTGAAATAGGCATTTCTCAGGTTTGGCATATAAGGAATGTTTTCTGAGTCGTGTGAGTACTTCTCTAACATGAAGGACATGCTCGGCCATGGTTTGGGAGAAGACTAGTATGTCATCTAGATATACTACGACATATAGGTCCAGAATATCATTGAATATGTCGTTTACGAACCGTTGAAAAGTGGCAGGGGCATTGCAAAGGCCAAAAGGCATCACCATATACTCATACAACCCCTGACGGGAGCAGAATGCCGTTTTCCACTCGTCACCAGAGCGCATACGGACCAGATTGTATGCTCCCCGTAGATCCAACTTGGTATATACAGAAGCATTGGTCAATTTGTCTAGCAAGGTTGATATGAGCGGGAGAGGGTAGCGGTTTTTTATGGTGACCGCATTCAGGCGTCTGTAATCTACACATGGACGGAGGTCTCCCTCCTTCTTCGGAACGAAGAATATGGGACTAGCCACAGGGGATGAAGAAGGCCTGATGTGGCCTAATTGAAGAGCATGACCTATGTATTCCTTCAGGGCCATTTCTTCTGATGGTGATAGCGAATATATGCGCCCCTTGGGAAGCGTTGCCCCATCGATCAGATCAATGGGACAATCATACGGTCTGTGGGGTGGTAGTACTTCGGCAGAGACTTTATCAAAAACCGAATGGAAATCGTGGTATTCCGGGGGTACCCCTGACATAGTGGCTCCCACTGTGTGTGCCCCTTCAGGAGGACTCTCAACCACTATGCGTAGCCCCCCGAGTGCCCTTGCGGGACTGTTGAGAACATCGTCGCCGAGTAGGCAAAAATGTTGGCATACCTCAGATTCAAACGAAACCTGACCAGTACCCCAATCGATGAGAGGGTTATGTTTTTTCAACCAGGGAAGACCCAAGATTATCCCGAACTGAGGGGTGGATATCAGATCAAAGGACATTTGTTCCTTATGGTTGCCCTGGATGGTCACGTCCATTTGGGCGGTTTGTTGCTTGATCGGACCGGATACAAGGGAGGACCCGTCCACTATCTGGACTAGTTCGGGATGTATCTTGGTCACTAGAGGAAGGTTCAGTGACTTGGCCAATGATATGTCGATAAAGCAACCAGTAGCTCCTGAATCAATGACGATGTGGACTTCATGTGAACTCTCTCTGGCCGGTTGAAGAACCGCTTGAACAGCTACTGGCCTTATTGGACCGAATGAAGGAACCCCGGGGTTATAAACCGAGCTCGCCTTGTCCCCGGTATTCAAGGGCGAGCTTTCTGAAAACCCGAAGCCTTGTTCTTTGGACGTCGAGGGCACTCCTTGACAAAATGTCCACTGAGGCCACAATAGAAGCATGCATTGTCGGTTCTTCGACGCTCTCTCTCGGTTTGGGTAATAGGGCTTCGTAGACCCCCTATTTGCATGGGTTCCCCAGCACCATCTGGGGTAGAGGGGAAGGATTTTACAGAAAGGCCTAACTCCATCCGGCGTTCAGACTTCTGAGCTTCTACTTGTAGGGCTAGATCTATCAGATCAGAATATGTGTCAGGAAGGGAAGGTACAACAGAAAGAGCGTCCTTCATAGCGTTACATAAACCTTTGTAGAACACCACGGCTTTCTTGTTTTCTGGCCATGAGGTTTCAGCTGACAACTGGTTGAAATGTGTGATTTATTCTATCAAAGACTGTCTGCCTTGGGATAGCTCTAGCAGCTCCAGGTCCCGGGACTGGGCTTTATACCTGTGTCAAATATCTTTTCCAACTCACTCACCAGGAGGTCGAAATCATAAAGGGCCGGGTGATTGTTTTCAAGGAAAGGATTAGCCCAAGTAGCGGCAACCCCGGACAGATGGGAAAGCAGAAAAGCGGCTTTTGTGGTGGAATCATGAAAGACTAAGGGCCGACAAAGGAAATGAAGCTTACATTGATTGATAAAGATATGGTATTTTCTGGGGTCCCCCTGGAACTTCTCAGGGGGTGCCAAAGGAAACTGAGAGGGCAATACCACAGGAGTAGGTGGCGTGAGTGGTGCAGAGGGCCCCGGGGTAGGAGGTACCGGATCCCCAAATTCGGCATCTGGCGGTAAAGGGTTGCGGTTGCTCTGAATGGTGTCTAAGCAATGATGAATCGCGGTTGTGGCAGCCGCCACTTCCGTTCTAAGAGATGCAACCGCTTGCATTAGAGCGGCCACGGGATCCCCGGCAGCGGATTCCATCGCCTGAACGACCAGAAGAGGCTTCACAGTCTGTCAGAACTTGATGGTCGTGTAGGCGATGATACCTCTGTCCCCAAGTTCCACTCGAGCAAACAGTCAATATACTGCCCGAGCAGCCCTTGAGGCCACAGGTGGTGAATGTCGTCAGCCGAAACCAGGAATGCCGGAAGATGTTTTCCCCTGACCACTGTAAGGCAAACACGCGGGTTAGATAACCATTACACCCTGTGCACAATCCTAAATGTTTACCTATAAGGAGCTTACCCTGAGTGGTTGTCTGGAATGTGATGTAGGGTGTCTGAGGGGCCAGCAGGGTTGACGACAAGGTTGCAGCCTGGCAAAGCACTTGAAGGATGGAATCACCACCTGATACGGAACCTGGTACTGTGAGCCAAACTAGATGGCACGTGATGCAGAGAGCTGAATTCAAACCAAAGGATAATCCAATTGCAGTCCAGAAGAAAAGCCAAGGTCGTGTCCAGGGGGAGCGGTTCAAGACAAGGTGCCAAACAAGGGAAATCCAAGAAGCAGTCCGTGGGAGTAGCCGAGGTCTAAAACAGGAAGAAGCAGGTCCAGGCGAGGTACAAAAGAGGAAGCGGTTCGGAAAAATCCAAGATCAAGGATAGCAGCGTCCGTAGTCCAACCAAGATCAGCTGTGAAGCGTGGATGGGAGTTCGCGCGTCACTTTTGAACGCTCGCCTCAGTGGTCACGTGACTCACACACGTGATTGGCGCACACGCGATTGGACGCGTGGAGGAAGAACGTCCAAGCGTCGGCAGCGGAGACACGGAATGCTCATGGCGCGTCTCCACGGCAACCGCCAATGCAGGAATGGAGAGCGAGGCATAAACCAGCGTCGCAGAGTTCGGCCAGCCCCTTGTCGGCAAACCTGAAGGCGAGAATGTGCAATGGTGCGTGTGGTGTCTTGTCGTGTACTATGATTCTGCCGTATATTGATGGAATCACGGGATGCAATAGGAGGGCTCGTGGATGTGGATGGGGGCGTGACAATCAGGCTCCATAATCTTTTGTCTCTTTCTGGATTTCAACGATACTGCAAACTGTCTTGTGAAGGCAGGTATGGTAACATCCTTTTTCACTTGGAGTTCAATGGCGTGTGGCATCATTTGTGCAAAATAGTATGCTTACCTTCTAGTCACAAATTCCACTTGTGCCCCACCTAGTCTGGACCAAACCTTTTCATTTGAAAAATCTAAAGCCATATTCATTTTGTGCATGATATCACTTCCCAGATAGGATTCAGCCTTAGTTCCATTTAGAATCCATACATTGTGATGGATGCTTTGGATCCTTTTTTTATTTTCAACATGCATCTCCCCACAATTCAATGTCCCAAATCAGGACTGTCTAATCCAAATATTTGTTGATTTTTTTTTATTGTAAAATGTGGTCTTTCTCTTCTCTCAAGCATTTGTTTGAACACTTTCTCATTGATGAAACTCTGGTCCTGTTTTAGGGCCAATACGGCCTTAATCATTTCCGGATGTCCATTTATGTGCACTGGTATCCATGCCTGACCTTCATTCATGAGTATTTCTGCAATGGTTGAAATATATTTTTCCTGATCTGACACCGAAGCATCACATTGTTTAAAATCTTCATCGCTTAGATAGAACTATAATGTGTCTTCATCCACTTGTGTTTGCCAGATGTTCTTGGGATCTAGATAAATATCGAATGACTGCGTTTCTTTTTCTCACTGCATTTCATCCTGGCATATGAGAATGATACTGACACTAGTTACACAGCCATTTTGAAGATATACCTCCACCACTCTCTGTGACCTGGTAATGGTGTGGCATACCTTTGCACTTCTAACTTGGCACACCACTTTTTGAGACTTCAGGGGCTTCTTGGCCAAAGGCAACTGAACACCATTACTTCATCAATTAGCAGTGAAAGTTGCTTCAGACAAATTGTGCCTAATAGGAATGGTGTCTCCTCAATCAACGTGACCACCACTTTTTGTCTCAGTCTACGTTTCCCCACTTTGATGTTAACTTCAGTAGCACCTTCCACAGGTATCTCCTCACCATTACAATCATGCACAGGGTCCTCAATCTGTCTTAATGTTCTGTTGTGGTCTTCCCTCATTTATGCTATCCTGCATTTTCCTTGACATTACAGTAGCCTGTGCTCCTGTATCCACCATTGCAAACACACTGCATTGTTCTTCCACCTTGATAGGGGCATCAAATCTATCTTCACATTCCTCAAGTATACATAGGAAGTGTGAGTTGTTGCTGATCTCAGGGCTGGTTTGTCTTAATATTGCTTGTCTTCTTCTCTTCTTGCTATACACAGGGGAATTTGGAATGATGTTTTAGCCCCCTTTTTGACTATTTCATGTTCTACTTTCCTGTGTTCTTTGTTCTGTGTTTTCCATTTGAAGATACGCTATTGACTGACCTCCCTGCATAATGGCCCTGCTAAGTTCTCACCCAATTCCTTATCTGCTTTTGCTACATTTTTTTCAGTACCATCACTTACCTTCTCTATGGCACACAATTCCTCAGGGATTACATTTTCTTCTTGTACATGTGGTATAACCTGAACATGTTGTGTTTGGAACTTACCTTGCACTTCTACTCTACCTCTTAAATGCACCTCATTGACCATCTGTGGCACTAAAAATCCTCTGCGGACACACCTGCCTGTGTCCATTGAGGAATTGTGACCTCTGTGGAGATATGAACAATATTAGATTCATTGGATAATGAAGCCCAATCACTTGTTTTTGTAAACATTCTACCCTCATTGGTCATTTCATCTACTTTTGTTTCATTTATTTCTGCCATGTTCTATGCTCTCAATGGTGCTTTATGAGCTCAACGATCCAAGGAACTAAACATGTGATGGCCATTTTCCTCATCACACATTTGCACACTTTCTCAGTCACCCCCTTGTCATGAGTGCCCGCATCCTGCACCCTTAACACTGAGGAGTAGTTCATTCGTACTTCCCTCATCCTTTCAATTTGCAATATACCTTTTTCTAGTTTGTTTTCTTTCCCGCTGTTCTTTGGGTTCACCACTAAAAAAGGCGTAAACATGTATATTTTCCTTTTGCCTTTCACTGTCTTCACACACCTGAATGGAGTCAGTACTTTGATTCAACTCTAGGTTGAACCACACGCTTTTCTTGTGTGTGTTTTTATTTCCTATGTCATCACCACTTTGTTTTCCCAAATCTAAGTTGCTGTGCAGTCCTGTATGTTCATCTAATGATGTGGTATTGTGTGTCAGTTCTCCAGTGTGGGGTGTCTGACTGATTAGTCATTTACTGATTCCTTGGGCAATGTCACTAGTGTGCTCTTCATCCTGATTTGCGATTTGTTGGTGATATCTTTGGCTAGCGCACAGTCTCCCGATTTGGTCAGCCAGAATTTTCATTTGTGCTTCCAGGCTCTGAAAACTTTCTTGATCCCTATAATTATCTCTCTGCATTCTGGGCCTATACTGACCGGATTTAAATTACCCTGCCCTGTTTTGGTTACCTTCAGGTGACTGGATTCGGCTAGGATTGACCCTGAATTCCTGTGTTATGGGAAAGGGAGATTGGGGGGTTGTCCTCTGTCCATAACCCCCTTGCGCTGTAGTTTGAGAATAGGAGCGTGGGCTATATGTCACATTATGTCTTTCATTAGGTTGATGCTGTTGCCCACATTGAGTGCCTGCTTCAATAAATGTATCTACATATTTGGTTTCACTTGATTGCTGTTCCCATATGTCATTGTCACAGGGTTAAATCTACTCTGTACTCTCAGCGCCTGGTATGGCCCAGGAGGTGATTGATTTGTGGCGCTATTTGACTCTGGCAAACTGTACCAAACCCCTACCTGTGGTCAATTGCCATGGTGCCGGGGACTGATGTAGGTATCCCTTTGACTGTGATCTGTCAATTGGAATACTTGTATTTGTGATGTTGCCCATCCTTGTGTCGCTATACTTTTCTGATTCTGTATTGTGTCACTTTTTATTTGGCCTGTCTCCAGTGCCATATTACTCACATAAAGCACATTGTTTCATCTTAAAAACCACTTCATGCACAGCATTATTGACAAACACGATTCACTGTGTGCCCTGCACGGCACACTATCAACAAATAAGATGTTGCCATGCCTGACTAATGCACTTAGTTAGGTTTTCCCGGCCAATGCACCACATATGTAGGACTAAGGGAATCCTGACCCCTCTCCTCTTTTTATCACCTTTTTACATCACAGGATCTTAGGTAGGCATTTACAGACTTTGTACTGTGCCACCCATTCTTAATGCCCATTTATCTCCAGAAGCAAGAAATAGAACAGGCTCTAGACACAATTTTCAGAACAGAAAAAGAAAAATGATTAAAAAAAAGCCATCGGGAAGGGAAAACGGAGACCATTTTCCCTTTTCATGACGGCCATTCAAAATGAATGGAAAAAGGTAAACAAACAAAATGGCCGCCATGGAAAGGGAGAAGGGACTACAAGTAGCCCCTTTTCCCTTTCCATGACGGCCATTCACAAAATAGGGAAAATGTAAACAAAGAAAATGGCCAGCATGGAAAGGAAGAAGGGACTATGTGCCTGTCGCGGATCAAGCGTGGACGCACTGGGGACAGAAGTGTTCCCAGCACGTCTGCTCCCAAAATGGACCAAAAAGAAGGTAAGTGGGTTGGGAGGGTGGGGATGGGATTGTTTGGATTGGGGAGGGTGCGGGGGGAGTGAAAACACTTACCTCGATCCCCAGCGGGGGAAAATGCACTTGATTGTGTTGAAAATGGAAGAGTGGTCCATCAGAAACAGTAGGCATGTGACTTCAGACCCCAGACCTGAATAGTGGTAATTGGATTGTACAGGTTTTGTGATGAATCCCAGAGTATTGTCAATGCTCCCATGGGAGGAGCCTCTTCCCATGAGGCCAAGGATGTGAGGCTGCTACCCGATAGTCCCCTTGGGGGTGGTACTCAGTGGGTGGATCTCATGGGTAGGGAAGCCCTCCATGGGACCAGTGATGACTATTCTGGTAGAGCACGGCATGCACCTCCTCCTTCTCTGTCCCCTCACTCCTCTCACCCCACCCCATCTCTATAATTCCCCACAAGTCTATGTATTGCTACAGGATAGGAGATCCCAACTATTTGGATCAAACTGTAATGGGGAAGAATAAGAACTAGCCAGGTGGAGTCCCTCTTACTATTGACACAAAGTAGATTGGGCAAGGAGGAAAAAGCCTTCTGCGGAATCGGCATAGGTGGTACAGTCAATCAAACTCAATCTTAATGATAAAAAGGGTAGAAAGACTGTACACGAGGGAAGGTCTTTACTGGTTGAAACAAGAACTGGTGAACGGCTTACTGCAGGGAGCAGTGGACGCTGGCAGAGCTTTACTGAAAACAGATGGTGTTCAGATCTATCCTGGCTGGAGAATCAGAGGTCTGGAAGCAACCAGGAGTTGGACCAGGCAACTGAGGCAAGAAACACGAGCCGAGAGAGACCAGACCTGGAAGCAGGCGAGGAGACGCTGAGAGAACCGGAAGGTGTGCAGAAGCCCACCGCAAGCAGAGGCAATCCAGTGAAGTCACCCAATGCAGAAGTTACTGCCACGACAGGTACCTGGGTTACTGTATCGGGTGGCAAAGATTACAAAGAGCAAAGGAGGCAGTTGGGGAAAGTTGGGGAACCCCTTCTCCCTCATCCCAGTCCCTGGGAAGAAATTCAAAGCGGACATATGAGAAACAGTGCCTGGCAGGTTAGTAAACCAGGCCTGGCAAAAGTGACAGCAAACTCGAGAGAGGGGTCTGGGACACATATGATACTGGGAAAGCCACACCAGAAGAATACAGAAGGGTCAAGAACCCATTGAGGTCTAAGGAAGCACGCAAACCAGGTGCTAAGATCCAAGATAAACCTAAGAGAGGGGAATGTGAAGGTTAATATGTGCTATATTCAGATGAAATCGTGAATGAAAGCATGTGCCACACTTAGATGGAATCGTGAACATTAGCCTGAGTCACATTTAGATAGAAATGTAAAGATCAGCATGCGCTACACTTAGATGAAATTGTGAATCATAGCAGGTGCCACACTTAGATGAAATTTTGATTGTTAGCATGTGCCACAGTTAGATGGAACTTTGAATGTTAGCATATGCTGCACTTAGATAGAACTGTGAATGTTAGCATGTGCCACATTTGGATGGAATTTTCGGTTGTTAGCATGTGCCACACTTGGATGGAATTTTGAATGCTGGCATGTGCCACACTTAGATGGAATCGTGAACATTAGCCTGAGTCACATCTAGATAGAACTGTGAATGATAGCATGTGCCACACTTAGATGGAATTTTGATTGTTAGCATGTGCCACACTTAGATAGAATTTTGATTGTTAGCATGTGCCACACTTAGATGGAATTTTGATTGTTAGCATGTGCCACACTTAGATGGAATTTTGATTGTTAGCATGTGCCACACTTAGATAGAATTTTGATTGTTAGCATGTGCCACACTTAGATGGAATTTTGATTGTTAGCATGTGCCACACTTAGATGGAATTTTGATTGTTGGCATCGGCCACACTTAGATGGAATTTTGAATGTTAGCATATGCTGCACTTAGATAGAACTGTGATTGATAGCATGTGCCACACTTGGATGGAATCGTGAACATTAGCCGGAGTCACATCTAGATAGAAATGTGAAATCTAGCACATCACTTCTAAGCAACAATGCCAATAACCAACCCACTAACAATTTCACCCCTCTGCATTCACCTCTCAAACTCCAAACAAACACAACCACAACCCTATAGCACAACAAAGCACACAAACGTAACTACACCGCAACAACGAAAAAAACCACACATAGACTCACACAACAGCACACGACGGCTACCGAACGGAAAGCACCCAAGCCCAGTGATCGGTGTTAACCGGGTTGAGGCCGCCAAAAGCACATCACTGCTCTCTTGCACTTTTCCTGCTCGTTCCCACTAACTCACCCCCTGTTCCCTTTTCAGATCCGGCAGAGTGCCAGGGGACCACTCTGGTGGTGATAGTGCGCGGTACAAATATCCTTTAACATTAACATAACATTAACATGCACCGAGTTTTAAAAATCCCAGGCTAACCTACGGATTTGACCCTCCTTATTTGCTTTCTATTTTCACACTTCCTCCCTCATGCTGTCTGTCTCCCTCTCCACCTCTACATTTCTTTACTTTACTGGTGATTTGTTTTCCTTG
The DNA here is from genome assembly GCF_040938575.1 of Ambystoma mexicanum. Taxonomy (NCBI): domain Eukaryota; kingdom Metazoa; phylum Chordata; class Amphibia; order Caudata; family Ambystomatidae; genus Ambystoma; species Ambystoma mexicanum. The sequence goes on from NC_090921.1 coordinate 1,342,490,859, forward strand.
CTGAATGCTGAGTTTTATTTTTACTGGGTGGTCTCCCAAGGCCTGCTGCTGCTCGGTGTGCTGCATGACCTTTCGTAGCGATTCAACGAGGGCTCCTGTGATCCCTACGTGCTACCTCGGCTGTTCTATGTCAGAGTGTAGCCTACAGAGCGACAGCCAGAGTGATCATGTAAGCAGTCACTTCATCCCCAATCCCAGTTTGGCTTCCTGTTGCCGAATATACCGGGGAAGGGGTAAACTAGATGCATTTACTCTGCAGTTTTGTGCAAGTTATATTACTGACATAAATAAAGCATAGTGTCCACTCAATGCACTCTTGCATCACAGCCGTTTTGGAGAAAAGAGAGGATTGCATATTAGCCTCTCCTGCGCAGAGGGGCTGGAAGCTGGCATCTCCCACGTGGTTGGTAGAGTGAGGAATGCTCAGAGTGCCCATCCACACCCAAATCAGTCAAGTTGTTGTGCAGCCAATAACAGGTAGCTGTTTAGAAAGGATTGGGTTGGGGCAGAGATAATCCAACTGTTTGGGCATACGAGCAGTGGATGGGCCCAAATCGTCAAATTTCTATTAAATTGTAGTTTAAATGGGTGTGGTCTGGTGAATTTGAACAGTCACCAAACCGAAATAAAAGTAGGTGGACTCAGTGGACCCAATTAGTCCATAGTTCATCATGGCAACATTCCCGGAAAGAAGTGCTGTTGCTCAAATCCCTTTCCAAAAGCAGTTCAGTGGCTGGGCACCGGCAACTACCAGCACAAATTAAGCACTGACATATCAGTGTAGACTCTTGAATCCAGAACCACTAATAAGAAAGCTGGGACAAATGACCAATAAGAAGCAAGTGGCAAATATCACCAGACCATCAAACACCCTACAGGGTGTTTCCCAGTTGTGGAAACCATCAAGCCTAAGAGAAGCAACAAAGCCATCATCTATTGTGGTCAGAAAAGCAATGTTCAAATACTCTGCATGTTGAAAACCTGGCCATTTAGCTTGTTCCTTCCTGCGCAACCGTTTCCCAGCCATAACCCTCTGGACACAATCTATTGAGTACCAGATAAAACAGCATAGTCCATCCAGGTCTGATGGCTTGAGTCCGAGTGCCAAGATTTCGAGTCCATGGATGAAGAGAAGATACTACCCCAAGGGAAGCCAGGCAAAAGATGTTACCTCCCGATGAAGCTGGCTTTTCTCAAATACGCACGCCACCAGATCACCAATAATTAATCCTTAATATGCACTTAATATTTCAAGACAAACGTGTTGCCCCAGAGCTATTCACCCGGCCATGCATTAAGATCAAGTGTTCCTGGATTGAGTAAATACAGATAAATGTGTTTACTTGACTTTCGTAAATTGGAACAGAGAAGTATATCATTAGACCCAACTGCATTCTCCATTCAAAATAAACCACACAAAGCCGAGATGGGGGTTCTCCCAGAATTTCCAGTGGAGGTGACCCTAGGGACAGAGGCGAATCAGAAGAAGGAGTCGGTCTCGTTAAGGACATTAAACTTTGTTTATTTAAATTACATTGAAAGGCCTAACTTTCCCTATTGCTAAAGTGATCACCCACACTATTTAAAGAAACTAAGGGTGCTCGTTTGTCATCAGGAAGTCCCAAACTAAAAATATCCTCCGTCCAAACCTAACTCTACCTGACCCTACCACTAGTTTGATCAACTTTAACTCAGCCAACAAAAGGTCTTATTCCCTTGGGCGTCTTGTAGTAAGTGATAGTGTCTGTATAACATGTCTCTCTCTTATACTTGAGTTTCTATATACAATAATCTTTGGTAAACTCTGGATATCTCATCCATGAGATCTTGTAGCTCTTGTAAAACACTTCCGGGTTTGGTGCTCTCTTTAAGCTTATGTTGCTTACAGTTGGTTTTGAGATAGTTTCTCACACTCTTGTCTTGGCTTAGGGCTCTTTCACAGTCTCTCAATGTATCCCTAGTTCGTATGGGACTTGATCCCCTTTTAAATTCCCCTATTCCTGGGTTATTTCTTTTATAGCCTTTCTTCTGTCACCTGGTTCACTTGACAGTCTTATTTCATATTCCTTGAAAGCTGTACTGGGGCTTTGCTTTAAGCAGTCTTGGTCTCTTTGCTCACAAGACATTTATGAGCCTTTCACATTGGTAATCGGAGAACTGTATTTCTCGTAACTTGTCTTTATGACTGGGAAGAGTTACACTATTTATGTACTCTTGTATTCCTTGTATCTCCTCTTTAGAACTGGGGCGAGCTATACTCCTCATATACTCTTGCCCCAGAGTCCTCCCGTTTTTCCTGCTCTCCCATTACTTTCATCTAAATCTGGGAACGTTGCAGGGCTCAGTCCGCGATTGGAAATTCTTCTCCATTGTTGGTTCTCTTCTTCTGGCTTTTCAGCAGCTTCTCATTCTCGGCTTCCCCTCCGGCTGAAGCTGTCTACGGATGCTAGTAACAGAGAGCTTCTCGTGCTCTCAGCAGTAATGGTCTTGGCGTTGTTCAGGGTGATGTCTCACCCACCATGAAGCGATCACAGTCACGCCACCACCAGTTCTTTTCTTCTCGCCGCAGAGGTTTCCCCGTTGTCCTTCTCGCAAGCCTCCTGGCATCTCACTATGACGTTCCACGCCGATTTGAAAGTTTTGGGCTCCGCGACTTAGCTCTACCCCTCTCCATACTCTCTCCTGTGCCTTCCTCTACTCGTTTCAGTTAAATATATGTCTCATCTTAAAGAGACATCTCCTTTTCCTCTTTCTGATAGATTTACTTCAGCATTGCCTGCAGCCAAATATAAAGATGTTACATGTTCCTTCTCAGCAGGCAGTCCCATATACGCGGCTATGGTAGATGATCTAAGGAGTTCCTGACAGGAACGGGAGCCCTTGTCCCCAAAAGGGGAGTCTCTCCAAGGGTCTTGTGGAGGGGATTGACCACCCTAGCCTCAAAGGGTGAGGCTCCCTGTAGGGGACAAGGGACGAATACTTGCAATTTGTCACAGCACCCAATTACCGAACTTTGAAACCTGGCTTAGGGAAGACCAAATGGAAGAATGGATAAGCTGGAGCAATGATCTGGTTGGCTGGTGGAAACATCCTCAACAGACTGCAAATCTGCCACATCAGTGCCACTGGAACACCACGTGACACTGATTGTGCACTAGTTGGAACTCAAAGTCCCCCATCATAGTACCCCCTGGACAATACCTATTCATATTTCAGTCTTTACTTTTCCTTTGCAAGAATTTGGTCATTCCCTATTGAATTTCACAAACTACATATCCCATAATGCACCTTTTGCAGTTCTCATTACCTGGCTATTCCTATGCAGAAGTCTTAGTACTAAAATCCACAGAAGACACATAGAACAGTGCTGGATTCACTTTCCCAGGTCCAGAGAGGGAAGAGGCAGATTACCTTCAGCTGTGGTTCTCCGGGTGCTGATAATGAGCCTGCCACAGCACATGGTGAGTCGGTATTTAAGCAGCTGCCTGGAGGACCACAGGACTTGTGCACTGAGTTCATTGCCAGCCTCTTGTGCTTTGAACCTTGGATTTCTGCTGTGCCCTGTTGCTGCTGTTTCCAGCGCCTTGTCCTGTTCCAGTGCCCTGTGCTCCCTGCCCTGCTTCTCTGACTGCACTCACCTGCCATCTGCCCTGCGCTCCTGTGCTTCCTGCCCTGCAGCCCTGTTCCCCTGTTTGCAGTCCTCTGTTCCCTGTCTGCAGTGTCTTGCTCTCTAATTCTCTTGTGCCCAGCCCTCAGTTCCTTGCTTTGTGCCCATAGTCTGTGTTACCTGGCTTTAGCTTCTCAGATTCCATTCCTGAGTTTCCTTGTTATCTGTCTGGAGTCCTGCCCTTGTTATTTCAGTACAGAGTTACAGTTCCTTGGATTCCTTGTTACCAGTCTGCAGTTCCGTCCTTGCTATCCTAGTCCAGAGTTTCAATCATGAGTTTCTTGTTCGTCCTCCATAGTTCAGTCCACTTTTCATTGAATCCAGACCTTTGTTTACAGTAAGAGTTTGTCTCGTGTACCTTTGTGCTTAGATTTTTGTCTCCTTGCTTATGCTTTTTCTTCCTGTTCTCTGTCCTGAACCTTCCTCACTTTGACTTCCTGTTCTTTCTCTGGATATTTCTGTTAATGTTTTTGTCCTTGCTTGTGTTTCTGTAATTTCTTCATACAGAGTTTGTCTGCCGGGTTTTCCGGCAGACACTCTCTGCCCCTTTCCTTTCTAGCATCTCAGTCTTGTCCATTGTGCCATATTTGTAAACAGTGTGCTGGTTCCTGTTTCATGGGGCAGTCACTGTTGCATTTTTACTGGACCCTTACAGGCTTCAGCCTTGTGAGTATTGTTTCATTGTTTGTGCCTTAGGGTCCAGACACCCACTCCTGCTGCTCCTTTCCATGAGCATTCAGAGTGGGGCCCTGCAATAACAACCAGCTCAGGAAACTACCGCTATTCTGCGTACACCCCAAGTGGGAACCTAATGTGTTTGTCTTGGTTATATTCCCTACCCCTTTTTGTTGACTGCATGTGTAGTTATTGTCTATCCTTCCTTGTCTGCACTGCTCTTTACAATCTTGTCACTTGTGCACTGTTCTCCCCTGGGCTTTGGGGGCACGTCCCTGCCCTCAACCCTCTGACAGAATCACCTAGGGTTCTTCTTAACAGTAAAGATCTCAAGCCTTTCAGAAATGTCCAGCACTCATACCTCATCTGTCCAGAGATAGACAATCTTAGATGAACCTAGGGCAGGGAAGTTTAGGTTTGAGTTCTGGCCAAGTTACAGATGTATCCAAATTGTTAATAATACGAATAAAGCTCATTAACTCCCTACACCACGCTAGGACTTGTCTCTTCATTTATGTCCATGATATGACACCTTCCAGAGTCACCTCTTTAACACTGCTTCTTAGATTTAAGTTCCCTAATACTTTTGTCTCTTCAATCTGTTCAGTCAGTCAAAAGGTGCTTCTGGAGTTATAGTCGATTTTTTTCTTTCCTGTTTATTTATAGAGGTTTAACAGAGATCAATGCCCCTTTCCACCTTTTATATAGCTGTCATGGTTTTTTATTGATCTGAAGCAGCACTGCTGCAACAACTAATGTTGATGGAGGGAGTAAAATGTGGTTTTGTTCATTTGCATGGGGCTAGCCTTTGATGCTTGTCTCATACTGCGCTTAGTGGATACAGTTTCTTCGAGTGCATAGTTTACGTCTTTAGTTTGCGGCACTACCTCAATGTCATGATGCCTACCTCCAAGGAGCCAGGTCCGACCCAGCAACCCCAGAGGCAGGCATCATTTCCCCCAGGGGAGTGCCAGCGGGCCCAAGCTGGGGCCCTTTGGACGCAGTCCTGGCGCCTTAGGCGCCAGGCTCATGTTGGACCCCTGTCCTGGCACCTTAGGCGCCAGGCTCATAAAGCTAGACATGTGTTCAAGTGTTTTAATGTGCACTTACCTGATGCAGACCATGCTGCCACATCCAGGCCCTCTTGAGGCCTGAATGGAACTACTTTACCTGTGGGATTACTTTCCACCCGGGTGTGGTCGAGGAAGGATACATACCTGATCGGAGGAAGGATACACTTTTGGAACTTCTTCCAAAGCTATTTAAACCACACCCGATCAGCAACTCACGCTTCGCGTTGTTCTGCTCCTCGCAGCTGGACGCTCACCGTGTCAGCTCCTGCATCTGGACTTCAGCCACGCCAGCCAGCATCCTGGGTCACCTGCAAAGGGAGACAAGAGACCTTACCAGCTAAATCGGCACCACGGAGACATCACCGACGATCCTGAAAGGGAAGACATTATTTTTAAAAGCATTTCGTTACGATCGCTGCAGCGCTGCATTTCACTCACCTTTCCTGGGTTCCTCCATTTTCAGCAGCGATCATCCGGATACACAGCCACTTCCCAGAGCCTAGAGAAAAAGACAAGAATAAGAGGTGAGAGAAGGAAGGGAATAAGACTTACCTCATTTCATTTTGGGTCTTGCCGCTTCCAGGCATTTTCCGGACCCCGGCCCCTATGGGGAAAAAAGACAAAGACATTGAATGAGCATATGCAAAGACAGTTCCCGAGCGCTCATCCAGAACTAACCTGCCATTTACTGGAACTGGAACTGCACGTTTCACTTCGGGTCAGCGCCATATCTCCGGCATTCCGAACCCCGGCCCCTAAGGGGAAAAAAGACATAAGCATTAGCGCTTGCTGCAAAAAGACAATGAACATTATTATTAAGCTTGGACTTTTGAACTTGCAACTGAACTTTTACAGAGTCTTACCTGAATAGTCAAGCTTACCTGAACTCCCATCAATCCTCAATCCAGTGAAGAAACTGGGTTTCAACGCGCCCCTGCATCAGAAGCAGGATGGAGAGCTCATCCTTCCTGACCCTAAGCTGAGACTTCACGGGGAATCGTGGAAGGGTATCGTGGAGGGTTGGAAGAGAGTGGGAGGCTTGAGCATAACTCAGTCAGTAGGTAATACTCCCTTTTCACGCACAGGGGTATATTCCTGCAAGCCGGAGAAGCCAGAGTAGAGGGCCCTTCCTGTCCATCTTCAGAGTCCTGCGCTTCACCATTGAAGAAGCATCAGCACTCGAAGCCAGACCTGCGCCTCCGTGGGAATCAGGTGAGCGTTACACTCAACACTGACATCTACTCCCTTTCTGTCTTTGGTGCCTTCCATGTCTTCCTATCTTTCAACCTTCACACTTAGATACAGTATTACAAGCAAAGATTAGGTCACCACCCGTTCACTGCAAAACAGGAGCATAGATGCTTTTGGATCTGACATTTCATCCTCATGAAACAACCCTTCATATGCCAACAAGTTGAACATGTAAATCAGCAGTTTTTCTCGTTTGCTGGTATTTTTTGATATAGCCCCTTCTGCTACTTGCTGACTTTCTGTCCCCTTGCTTTCTCATGTGATATAGTAGTATCTTGGTCCCAGCCAGCACAGTGCCTATGATGTAAAGTAGGGAATGTTGAGTAGTGAGGAATGAAGATTGGAAGGATGACTGATAGAGACCCTACAGTAAGGAGGGACGCTGTGCTGCTGGTTGGACTTCAGATAATACTTGAAGAATAAACTAAAGTTTGTGAAAACTGCCTTGCTCCTGTATACTTCAATTTTGCCGATGAGGAGCCCACCAGCCACCCAGGTGCGAGAAAAGCATCAAGAATCCTGCGGATTCATCCAAAAATGAAAAAAGGTAAGAGCACAGCATTCCCTTCAAATAAATAATGCACGTTACAGCTGCGGGGCCCAAGTGCTTTAAAATTCTACAAAACAACAGCTCAATTAGAAAACAGAAATCCTTACAGCACTAATCTCTGCCTGTGTGCGCTAGTGAAGCCGTTAGCACTAAGAGTGTCTCCAGGGCTCATAAAACAACAAAATGTGCTCCACATTCCAGGCCTATTCTGCCCAGCAACTGATTATGCTCAGGCTGCTCTGCATTCCACCCTGCAATTGTGACCTGCAATAAAGTAAACAGAGTGCTCAGCATTGACTATTCTGCCCAGCAACTGATTATGCTAAGGCCTCTCTACATTCCACCCAGAAACTGTGACATAGGAAACAGAGTGCTCAGTATTTCATCCTCTATACAGAGAAAGGGAATCCATTTGTTTGCTGTGTGTTTAATGAGAAAAAATAAGGAATTAGTGAGATAGCTGCAAAAACCTTCATACTGTGGACGCACATATACACATTTCTATGAATATCAGTTAAAGCAGAGGAAAGTAAAACTGGATTAAACTCTATAGAGAAACACAGTAACTTGTACACTTAATTCTACTACCCAAGTGAGAAGGAAACTGCTTTGGGTGACGTGCACTCCAGAATTCTGCACCACCAATTACTTTTCCGCCTACACCACGTGACCCGTCAGTACTGTGGAAACGCTGGAAAAAAACATTCAAACATTAGGCATCAGCTTTGTGTGGGAACAGCTTTGGCGCCGAACAAAATAAATCTTTACTTATGTATTGCTTAGGCACCCTGGGACAGGAAAAATGTGATGATCTGCCTGACCTGCCACCTGATGAAGCATATAATCTCAATAAATATGAAAGGTGCATAGCGAAACTTGACAAGCATTATGAGTGTAAAGTGAGCATTATATTAGAATGGTATAAATTCGGTAAGAGATCTCAAATTGAAGGGGAAACAGTGGAAGCATTCATCACAACGCTGAGATGATTGGCGAGAACATGCAATTTCGGACTCACGGCGGAAGAACCTTTGCTAGACCGAGTGTAATGATGGCAAAATAAGAGAACAGCTATGGTGCAAGAGTGACCCACCACTTGAGGTTTTACGTGTATTGAAAGAAGTAGAGCATGCACATAAATGCGTAAAAGACACTTGAAGCCAAAGTTCACCAGATCAAATTACCTGAAGAAAAGAGCCAGAGTAATAGTGCTGAGACAACGGCTGCCATCTCTGGAAGTAAGATAACACTTTTAACCAAACCCAAGCCTAGTCAAATGAACAAAAGGCATTTAAATACCAAGATGAATATGAAATTCCAGAAATAATGTTTAGGATACAGAGCTACCGGTTATCTTGCCAATAGTACCAAATGCCCGGCTCTCGATGCAAGATGCCAGAAATGCAAAAGGAAAGGGCACCTCATAAAATGATGCATTCTGGTGACATCAATACTGTTGATGACTGGTAATATGGTACTGAAGAAGCAGTATTAGCCATTGGTGATGAAGAGGAGGACTTGGATGGTCCGAGAGATTGGTTAACGATCGACGGTGAGAAGATAGAGATGATGATAGACTCTGGGGAAAAATACAAGCTACTACCAAGAAGAATATTATATTTGAAAATAAATTCCATTTGAAAGAAGTTGCGGAGGTTTGACATCAGTCCACGAGCCTAAGGGGGTGCAAGAATAGATTTGATTGGCTGGTTCGAGGTCTTGATAGAATTTAAAGGAAGAACGGCCACAGGGTAGGTTTATGTCACAGAAAGGGGGTCAATGCCTATACTTAGCTGGTTACAGCAGAAAAGATTAAAAATCTAACTTAATCCTAATGAGGAAGAGTTGACAAAGAAGAGTTACAGAATCAAATATTCAATGGTAAACTAGGTTGCCTGAAGGGATTTGTTCACAAGATACGTCTTGTGCCAGATGCTGAACCAATTGTTTAAAAAGTAAGGACAATACCTTTGGCTCTATGAGAAGAAGTGAAACATTTATTAAAGAAGTAAGAAGAAAACAGCATTATAGAAATAATTGTGTCATCAAGATGGGTTTCACCTTTTGTTGTTGTTACCAAACACAATGGAAAAATTGCGATTATCTGTTTACCTTCGTGCACTCAATAAGTGTGTAATACTGGACTGCCACCCTTTTCCCAACATCTTGGAAACCTTAGCAACCATGAATGGCACACAAATATTTTCGTCATTGGTTCTAATGGTGGCCTACCTTCAACTCCAGTTACACCATGAATCAAAACAACTTACGGTGTGACACCAGAAAGATTATTTCAATTTGTGAGAATGCCCTTTGGCCTTGTCTCAGCCGCCTCTTTGTTTCAAAGGTTCATGTATGATATCTTTAAGGATGTAGAGGGGGTAATATGTTTTCAAGATGACATCTTGATATTTGGACCAGACCAACAAACACACAAGCAGACAAGGTGATGTAAATGCCGATCAAAAGAGGCCTAACACTCAGTAAGGAAAAATGCAAAATTAATCAAACAAAGTTTGGGTATTTAGGGCACACTGTGTCGGCCAATGGAGTTAATGTAAAGAAGAAACTTGCCAACAACATAAAGAATGCTGTGGAACTGAAGAATAAAGATTCAGTGTGTACATTTTTAGCCATGACAGAGTACTATTTGAGAGTTATTCCCAACTTTGGTAGCATGACGGTAAATATGAGGATGCTTCTTAAAAATAATTCTCAATTCATATGGAGCTCAAAGTGTGGCCAAGCATTAATTGATGTCAAAGCTGCATTAGAATGCACACCTTCTCTTAAAGACTTCAAACTAACTAGAAAATCGATAATTACAACAGATGACAGCAACACGGGACTAGGTGCACTGTTCTGTTAGAGGTCTTTGGGGCTATATTTATTATCTCGTGTTATTTTGTGGTATTTTGGTATGGTGGTATTTTCTTAGCTTTTGGCAATGTATTGTGGTAAACCTATTGGGGTATTTTTTATGGTGGTGAGACTGATTTCAGAACACTACCTAATAATGATTTCACCAGGGTCACTAATGGTAAACAAATTCTGGACTTAGTACACTCTGTACACTCTTAAAATAGCATCGTGGAGCAAGGTGATTATTTTCTAGCACGTGTTCTGTGCATTGGCATCTATTTAGATTCAGCCTGAGTCTTTTACCCTTGAGTCACATATGAGTCTCACACCCTTGGCCCTAGTTCAAATTCAAACCTTCACTAAAATGTGCATGGTGAAATGTGGAGCCTACATTCCTATACCCCCTCCTTTTTTTCTGCTGGGACATCACTGAAATCACTGCAGGAAAAAACAAACATGCAATAATCCCAGCTTCAGCACATTTTACCTTGATCTTAATAGTCAAGAAGCAAATAACATGCAATTGGTAATATTCATACATGATAAACATTATGTATATATCTTTAGTATTGAGCAAGAGAAAATAAATCTTTTTTTTTAATCTTAATCTTTTGATCACCTTTATCTTTTATCTTCTTTTAATTTGTAATCTCCTATTGGTATCTTTTTTTAAAATAACATATTAAAGAAAAATATTGTCACTTTCAAAAAACATAAGTCCATACAACTGTGCCATCGGCCTCAGTCTGATGTAAAAATCTGTTCGTAAAAATAATTAAAAAAATAGTCTTTAACAGTCAGTCAGGAAACCATTCTTGCTGAAGTGAGCCTCCATTCTCTGTACATGGGACTTCTTTTGGGGTCATCATCTTCACATCTTTCGGGTCATTATCTTCACCCCCTTCTCCGGTCCACGGGGCTTTCCAGAGAACTCCATTCCAGTGTCATCCTTCAGGGATCCGGCACTTTCAGTGATCCGGCGCTCTGATGGGGAAAACAATTATTTTTCTAGAGTAAAAAGAAAAGACAATGTAAGAATCAAGCACACAATCCCTTTACTTTTCACTTCTCACTGGAATATCAATTTATATATACACACAAATGTACATTGTACCAAATAACATATCATGCAGCCAAGAAATCTTTTTAGGAGCATCATGAAAATAACATAAATTAAGCAAACTAATACCACATGGTATTTTACAGGCACTTTCTCAAACACAACACTCATTTCTCTTGTTCACTAATTTGATAGGTTTTCCCTTTTTATCTTTTCAACACTCATTTTGATAGCTTCACACTATTTACACGTATTCACCTGCTATGGAGATTCTATTTAATAGGTAAGCACTTTAGCTTTTCACTCCTTTAGTCTCAATTCGCTCTAGTCGTTTCACTTCATGTTTCGGTTGGAAGTGCTTAATTTGATTAACATGGGCAAACAGTTCCACTGTTAACTCTCCCTTCTTTTTAGCACTTCTGTACACCACAGGTGAAACCTTATCTACAATTCTATATGGGTCTTGATGTGTTGCAAGAAATTTAGAGTTTTTATGCTTATTTTTCCCAAAGTTAAATTTGTACACCTGGTCTCTTATTTCATATTCTCTCACAGATGTCTTCCTATCGTTATATGTTTTTGCACCTTCAGCGGCCTTTTCCAAATTTCGCTGCACAAATGCAAACGCATATTGTGAGTGCTTTCTCAGTTCTTTCACATATTCATGAATTGTGGACGCATTCACAAGAACCTGTTAATTTGTTCTGTAAAATAAGTGTTGTGGCAAAACCATTTTTCTCCCTGTAAAGATTTCATGGGGACTGAGATTTGTTGATTTAGAGGGCGTCGACCTGAGAGCCACTAACTAGTACAAATGCAAGCCGTAAATCCCAACTAGATCCTGCTTCAGCTACAAACTTTTTCAACATAACAACTATCGATCTGTTACACTGTTCCACTCCCCCGATGAGGAGGGCCGGTAAGAAATCAGTAGCTTCCTCTTCACACCCAAGATTTGCCACATTTTTGTCATTCATGCACTAATGAAATGACTTCCACGGTCTGATTCTATTTTTTGAGGTAAACCAAATCAAGAAAAAATATGATATACAAGTAAAGTGGATGCCGTTTGCGCATTGCAGTCTAGAGCTGGAATGCACTCTGCCCATTTAGACATTAGACAAACGACTGTCAGCATGTACCTGTTTCCCCTTGCTGATCTCCTCATGGGCCTTACATAATCGACTTGCAAATTGGCCCATGGGAGTGTTAAACCCTTTTTCATTAATGGTGCTCTATTGGCTGGTGGTGCAGGCTGAAACTGTGCACATACTAGTGTAGAGCTCAACATCCTGGAACATGGGGACAACAGGCATAATCTTTTAAAATGTCCAAAGTCTTCTGTGAACCTCTGTGTCCTGCAGTTGTGGCATTGTGTGCATGATATAACATCAATCCCGAAATTACAAAGGCACTACCCATTGGATTTGACCTGTCACAGATTCCCTAATCATCAGTCCATCTTGTAACCTAATTCTCTTTTTGTTTTTTAATAGCACTCTCAATTCCTCTTTCCCTATGTAATCCTCTTCAGTCAGTGGATTGTGTTCTGCATGTAGCAAATGGTTGGAAAATGGGCCTAGAATAAGATCTTCCTTTTGTGCCTTAATCAAGTCTTGATCTGGGGTATCAAAACTGCATTCTGTTCAACTGTTTTCGGAGTCTTGGAGCATGTTATCGCATCTACCTGTATTTCACCAAGCAGGTGTTCAATAGAATATAACTCCCCCATTAAAGCTTCAATATTGGCTAATTGATCTGCTTTATCATTTCCTTCCTTATCCTCACCTGGTGTTTTCAAATGACCACGTATTTTCCTCCAATGAATTATCAGGTCATTTTCTGACACAAGTTTGTCTATAGCTTGAATCATCTTGCCATGTTTAAGTGACTTCTTGTTATAAGTGAGCATCCCTTTCACCTTCCAGCCAGGTAAATACTCGACAAAACTATTTTGTGCATGATCAGAATCAGTGACTAGAACTATTCCTTTGGGTCTATTTTCCACTGCTGTAGATATTGCCTTATAAATAGGGGCCAATTCTGCCAATTGACTGCTTTTGGGGCCTATCCTCCTGCTTACTCTTGGAATGCTGTCACATTTAAACCATACATTTCCTAGTTCTTTCTCTGTATCACTTTCTATATGGTATGCACATCCATCTACATATACAGTTGGTAAGTTCTTACATGTTTCTTCGTTGAAGGCCTTGTGTGGGGATTGCCCTAATTCATTCAAACTGGTCTCTAGCTATGTGTCATCGGGCGCACATGCAGCTGCACACTCATGCAACTCTGCTAGCTCTTGAGCAACTGGGCTCTTTTTATTTTGTCCATATCTCACTTCTACTGGAAATCCCTGAAGTGCTAACTTCCATGAGGTGATTCTTGACTAGGCCAAATTCCCTGATCTGATTCTCTTACTTTGCAAAAATTGCAGAGGCTGGTGATTGGTTTCAACACTCACCCGCTCCCCTTGAATTTAGGGAGGTAAATGTTGCAATGGTCAGACAGTGGTCAGAATAGCTTTTTCACATTCACTAAATTTGGTCTCTACCTGTGACAAAGCTTTGCTAGCATATGCAATGGTTTTGTTATTTACGTCGTGTTTTTGATATACCACTGCTGACATGCATTGATCTGTGAATCCTATTTCTACAAAGAAATCCTGTTTTTTCATGGGATATTTTAAACATGGTGCTTTCATTATACACCCTTTTAGCATGGCTACTGCCTCATTTTGTTCCTTTTCCCATTTCCAGGGTACACTCTGCTTCAGTAATCTTGTCAAAGGTTGTGTAATCTCTGCATAATTTTCAATACATTTTCTGTTGTAACTTGTCATTCCTAACAAGCTATTTAAACTTTTCAAGTTAGTGGGATCCTTTAGTTTCTGAATCACTTCCACTTTTTTCTTTTGTGGGTTTAATCGATGCTCTGTCACTTCATGACCTAGGAGGTTTACCCTTTTTCTGCACCACTGTGCTTTCTGTAAAGATACTTTTGCCCCAGACTTCAGTAGCTGACTGAGTACATGTCTAATCTCATTGAAGTGGCTTTTCAGATCTTCCTTTTTGATTAGCAAATCATCCACATAGACTATTGTCCCTCTTTTAGCTGAATCTGGGAGTACTTTGCTCAGGAATACCCCAAACTCACTCCCACTATTGGAATACCCAAAAGGGTACCGGGACCATGCATATTGTGATTTGTCAAATGAAAATGCAAATACATTTTGAATATCTTCAGCTAGTGTCACACTCCAGTATCCAGCTGTAAGATATAATGGGGTAAATACTTTTGACCTGTGAACCTGTGCAAGACCCTGATCAATAAATGGAAGAGGCCACCATGAAACAGGTACCTTTCTGTTTAATTCTCGTAGATCTGCACACAAACGCCTCAGGTTTTAGCACAAATAATATAGGTGTATTTGATGTACTATGAATAGGCCTAATGATTCCGCTAAATATGTCAGAGGTAACCTATATTGTCACACAAATATTGGCTCCCTATCATGTCCTTCTGGTAGTGTGGTCACATGCAAATCGGTCAGCCCACAGTCATATGCATCTTTGGCAAAAACCTGTTTGAACTCCATGAATATTTTTCTCAATTGGTCTTTTTCTTCTTCATTTGTGCCAGCATCCGCAGCTTGAATCTGCTCCTCTACCATTTTAGATTACTCTAGGAAAACCTCCAAAGGAGAAACTCTGTACTTTTTTCTAACCGTGTGGCAGTGTCTCTTTGGAGAGTCGCTATGGTCAATTATTTTGGAATATTGACATTTATTTGAATATGCAGTTTTTCTCTTTTAGATTCACCTAATTCGAATAGGATACAATCATCCTGATGGCAGCATACCATTTCACGTGGCTCATAAGGGTACACAGACTGAACTGTAAAGATTCCTTTAGAGTTAGACTTCAGTGATTCTGGTAATTCGCCCTGTGCAGTCATATAGCTTTCAGGGAAATTCCTGATCACTGGGTTACTGAAATCAGCAGTGTAGTAAGATTTTTGCATTGCCATTCCAAATGCTGAATTCTCTTCCAAGGGAATGTCTTGACATTCTTTATTGTCCACCAGGACTTCAATGGGCCCACCCCCAATCTCTATCAGTGGCCTATATTCACATTCTAACCCTTGCTGCTTTATGGATTAATTTAGGCACACACATGCATCAGAATCTTTTATCTGCTGTCCCTTCCTGTATTTTAATGCTACTGTAAATTGTTTGGTAAATGCAGGAATAGTAACATCCGTTTTCACCTGAAGCTCAATTGCATGTGGCATAATTTGGGCACAATGATAAGCTTGTCTTTTGTCTTCAAATTCAGGTGTGCCTCCACCCAACCTGGAACAGACATATTGATTTAGAAAGTCTAATACCATACACATTCTATGCATGATGTCATTTCCCAAATATTTTGTTTTGTGTTCCGCTCATGATCCACACATTGAGATGAATGTTCTTAGATCATTTGTAATCTTGAACATGCATCTTCCTACAATTCTTTGTCCCAACTCGGGGTCGTCTAGGCCAAAGATGTGATGGTTGTTTATTTTAAACTCCTCTCTGTGAAGTATTTGGTGGAGTATCTTTTCATTAATGAAACTCCTTTCATTCCCAATCACCAAAGTGGCTTCAATCATCTCAGCATGCCCATTCCCAATGATAGGGATCCATGGTTGCCCTTCTCCCGTGTGTATTTCTGAGATTGTTGAAATGTATTTTTCTTGATTTAACTCTGGAGTAATACTTGGTTTGCATTTTTCTTCATTTAGATAAAAACGCAACGTGTTTTCATCTATTTCTGTTTGCCAGTTTTTCTTAGGGTCCAAATAAATCTCCAAAAGCTGCTTCTCTTTTTCTCCTCGCATTTCATACTGACCCATGAGAATGACAGTGACGCTGGGCACACAGTCATTCTGAGGATATACTTTCACTGCACTTTCTGATTTAGCAACAGTGTGGCGTTCTTTTACACTGTTGTTTTGGGTCATTATTTTCTTAGGTCTCAATGGCTTTTTGGCTAAGGACCACAATACTCTGTTTAACCCATCAATGAGGGGTGATAATCTCTTCAGGAAATTCGTCCTTATTACAAAGGGTATTTCATTAATGGGTGTGACCAACACTTTCTGTCTCATCTGATGCTTCCCTATCTTTATGTCAACCTCAGTGACACCTTCGATAGGTATTTCTTCCCCATTAAAACTGTGCACGGGGCTTTCATTTTGCCTCACCTTTACATGATTCTGTAGGAATCTCCCTTCATTGATACTTTTCACCAGTTCTTTTGACATTATTGTTGCCTGGGAACCTGTGTCAATCATTGCAAATGCATGCAATTTTTCTTCAATAGTGATATGAGCATATTACCTATCTTCAACCTCTTCTAGTATGCATACAAAATGTGAATTTCTACTAACTTCAGGACTTACTTTTCTTAGATCTTTTTTTACTTTTTGCTAGGCAAATGGGCACATGAATTGACATTTTACGCTCCTTTTTGCCCACTTCATTTTGACTTTCTTTGTCTATTCTCCTGGGCTTAGTACCCATTTGGAGTGTAGCTACTGACTGCCCCTCTGACTTAGGACCACTAGTGTTCACACCCCAATTTCTCATTGTGCCTTTCCCATTGTCTGCGTCCTCTCTACTTACATTCACATTGCAACCTATTGGTTGGGTATTTTTGCAAGGGTCACGTGATAACATGTCAGCTTCTGGAATGCAACACTTATCTGTGTTTTGTACAGAGTCTGCCATTTCTGTCCCTTGGAATAACCATGGCTCAAAATACTCCTCAGGTGACTGACTTGCACCTGTCTTTTGGGTAATTGTTTCCTCTGTGTGGGTATCAACAGTATTTTGATTATCAATTAAAGATAATCTATCTATATTTTTGTAGTGGTGAGACTGATTTCAAAACATTACCTAATAATTATTTCACCAGGGTCACTAACGGTAAACAAATACTGGAATTAGTACACTCTGAATAATTAGTTTATTTTTATTTATTTTATTTTTATTTTTATTTTGTTGTTTATATAGCGCACAAAACCCAAGGGCATATAGGTGCTTATAGCTTATGAGTTTGGTTACAGTAGTTGCTTATGGTTACATATGTTACAGACGTTACATAGATAGGTAGCAAAATGTAGTTTACAACCTTATCACAGTTGGTTACAAATCAAATATAGCGCAATGCTCTAAGTGTCACATTAGGTAGTTGCAGGTAGGTAAAAATCATGTACAGCGCAGGCTGCAAGGGTCACATTAGGTAGTTGCAGGTAGGTAGAAATCATGACGCTTGCAGGCTGCAAGCGTCATATTAGGTAGTTACAGGTAGGTAGAAACCATATACAGCACAGGCTGCAAGTGTCACATTAGGTAGTTGCAGGTAGGTGGAAATCATGTACAGCGCAGGCTGCAAGGGTCACATTAGGTAGTTGCAGGCAGGTAGAAATCATGTCCTGCTCAGGATGCAAGTGTCACATTAAGTAGTTGCAGGTAGGTGGAAATCATGTACAGCGCAGACTGCAAGTGTCACATTAGGTAGTTGCAGGTAGGTAAACATTCTGTACAGGGCAGGCTGCAAGTGTCACATTAGATAGTTGCAGGTAGGTGGAAATCATGTACAGCACAGGCTGCAAGTGTCACATAATTACAGGTAGGAAAAAATCATGTACAGTACAGGCTGCAAGTGTAACATTAGATAGTTGCAGGTAGGTGGAAATCATATACAGTGCAGGCTGGAAATGTCACATTAGGTAGTTGCAGGTAGGTAGAAATCATGTACAGCTCAGGCTGCAAGCATCATATTAGGTAGTTACAGGTAGGTAGAAACCATATACAGCACAGGCTGCAAGTGTCACATTAGGTAGTTGCAGGTAGGTGGAAATCATGTGCAGCAGAGGCTGCAAGGTTCACATTAGGTAGTTGCAGGTACGTAGAAATCATGTCCTGCTCAGGATGCAAGTGTCACATTAGGTAGTTGCAGGTAGGTGGAAATCATGTACAGCACAGGCTGCAAGTGACATATTAGGTAGTTGCAGGTAGGTAAAAATCCTGTACAGGGCAGGCTGCAAGTGTCACATTAGATAGTTGCAGATAGGTGGAAATCATGTACAGCGCAGGCTGCAAGTGTCACCTTAGGTAGTTGCAGGTAGGTGGAAATCATGTACAGCACAGACTGCAAGTGTCACATTAGGTAGTTGCAGGTAGGTAAAATTCCTGTACAGGGCAGGCTGCAAGTGTCACATTAGATAGTTGCAGGTAGGTGGAAATCATGTACAGCACAGGCTGCAAGTGTCACATAATTACAGGTAGGACAAAATCATGTACAGTACAGGCTGCAAGTGTCACATTAGGTAGTTGCAGGTAGGTGGAAATCATATACAGTGCAGGCTGGAAATGTCACATTAGGTAGTTGCAGGTAGGTAGAAATCATGTACAGCTCAAGCGGCAAGCATCATATTAGGTAGTCACAGGTAGGTAGAAACCATATACAGCACAGGCTGCAAGTGTCACATTAGGTAGTTGCAGGTAGGTGGAAATCATGTACAGCAGAGGCTGCAAGGTTCACATTAGGTAGTTGCAGGTACGTAGAAATCATGTCCTGCTCAGGATGCAAGTGTCACATTAGGTAGTTGCAGGTAGGTGGAAATCATGTACAGCACAGGCTGCAAGTGACATATTGGGTAGTTGCAGGTAGGTAAAAATCCTGTACAGGGCAGGCTGCAAGTGTCACATTAAATAGTTGCAGATAGGTGGAAATCATGTACAGCGCAGGCTGCAAGTGTCACCTTAGGTAGTTGCAGGTAGGTGGAAATCATGTACAGCACAGGCTGCAAGTGTCACATAATTACAGGTAGGAAAAAAATCATGTACAGTACAGGCTGCAAGTGTCACATTAGGTAGTTGCAGGTAGGTGGAAATCATATACAGTGCAGGCTGGAAGTGTCACATTAGGTAGTTGCAGGTAGGTGGAAATCATGTACAGCTCAGGCTGCAAGCGTCATATTAGGTTGTTACAGGTAGGTAGAAACCATATACAGCACAGGCTGCAAGTGTCACCTTAGGTAGTTGCAGGTAGGTGGAAATCATGTACAGCAGAGGCTGCAAGGGTCACATTAGGTAGGTGCAGGTACGTAGAAATCATGTCCTGCTCAAGATGCAAGTGTCACATTAGGTAGTTGCAGGTAGGTGGAAATTATGTACAGCGCAGGCTGCAAGTGTCATATTAGGTAGTTGCAGGTGGGTAAAAATCCTGTACAGGGCAGGCTGCAAGTGCCACATTAGGTAGTTGCAGATAGGTGGAAATCATGTACAGCGCAGGCTGCAAGTGTCACCTTAGGTAGTTGCAGGTAGGTGGAAATCATGTACAGCACATGCTGCAAGTGTCACATTAGTTAGTTACAGTTAGGAAAAAATCATGTACAGCACAGGCTGCAAGTGTCACATTAGGTAGTTGCAGGTAGGTGAAAATCATGTACAGTGCAGGCTGGAAGTGCCACATTAGGTAATTGCAGGTAGGTGGAAATCATATACAGCGTAGGCTGCAAGTGTCACCTTAGGTAGTTGCAGGTAGGTGGAAATCATGTACAGCAGAGGCTGCAAGGGTCACATTAGGTAGGTGCAGGTACGTAGAAATCATGTCCTGCTCAAGATGCAAGTGTCACATTAGGTAGTTGCAGGTAGGTGGAAATTATGTACAGCGCAGGCTGCAAGTGTCATATTAGGTAGTTGCAGGTGGGTAAAAATCCTGTACAGGGCAGGCTGCAAGTGCCACATTAGGTAGTTGCAGATAGGTGGAAATCATGTACAGCGCAGGATGCAAGTGTCACAATAAGTAGTTGCAGGTAGGTGGAAATCATGTACAGCACAGGCTGCAAGTGTCACATTGGTTAGTTACAGCTAGGAAAAAATCAAGTACAACACAGGCTGCAAGTGTCAAATTAGGTAGTTGCAGGTAGGTGAAAATCATGTACAGTGCAGGCTGGAAGTGTCACATTAGGTAATTGCAGGTAGGTGGAAATCATATACAGTGCAGGCTGCAAGTGTCACATTAGGTAGTTGCAGGTGGGTAAAAATCATGTACAGCGCAGACTGTAAGTGTAACAGGTAGTTGCAGGTAGGTGGAAATCATGTACAGCGCAGGCTGGAAGTGTCACATTAGGTAGGTGGAAATCATGTACAGCGCAGGCTGCAAGGGTCACATTAGGTAGTTCCAGGTAGGTAGAAATCATGTCCTGCTCAGGATGCAAGTGTCACATTAAGTAGTTGCAGGTAGGTGGAAATCATGTACAGCGCAGGCTGCAAGTGTCACATTAGGTAGTTGCAGGTAGGTAAAAATCCTGTACAGGGCAGGCTGCAAGTGTCACATTAGATAGTTGCAGATAGGTGGAAATCATGTAAAGCGCAGGCTGCAAGTGTCACCTTAGGCAGTTGCAGGTAGGAGGAAATCATGTACAGCACAGGCTGCAAGTGTCACATTAGATAGTTGCAGGTAGGTGGAAATCATATACAGTGCAGGCTGGAAATGTCACATTAGGTAGTTGCAGGTAGGTAGAAATCATGTACAGCTCAGGCTGCAAGCATCATATTAGGTAGTTACAGGTAGGTAGAAACCATATACAGCACAGGCTGCAAGTGTCACATTAGGTAGTTGCAGGTAGGTAGAAATCATGTACAGCAGAGGCTGCAAGGTTCACATTAGGTAGTTGCAGGTACGTAGAAATCATGTCCTGCTCAGGATGCAAGTGTCACATTAGGTAGTTGCAGGTAGGTGGACATCATGTACAGCACAGGCTGCAAGTGACATATTAGGTAGTTGCAGGTAGGTAAAAATCCTGTACAGGGCAGGCTGCAAGTGTCACATTAGATAGTTGCAGATAGGTGGAAATCATGTACAGCGCAGGCTGCAAGTGTCACATAATTACAGGTAGGAAACAATCATGTACAGTACAGGCTGCAAGTGTCACATTAGGTAGTTGCAGGTAGGTGGAAATCATATACAGTGCAGGCTGGAAGTGTCACATTAGGTAGTTGCAGGTAGGTGGAAATCATGTACAGCTCAGGCTGCAAGCGTCATATTAGGTAGTTACAGGTAGGTAGAAACCATATACAGCACAGGCTGCAAGTGTCACATTAGGTAGTTGCAGGTAGGTGGAAATCATGTACAGCAGAGGCTGCAAGGGTCACATTAGGTAGGTGCAGGTACGTAGAAATCATGTCCTGCTCAAGATGCAAGTGTCACATTAGGTAGTTGCAGGTAGGTGGAAATCATGTACAGCGCAGGCTGCAAGTGTCATATTAGGTAGTTGCAGGTGGGTAAAAATCCTGTACAGGGCAGGCTGCAAGTGCCACATTAGGTAGTTGCAGATAGGTGGAAATCATGTACAGCGCAGTCTGCAAGTGTCACCTTAGGTAGTTGCAGGTAGGTGGAAATCATATACAGCACATGCTGCAAGTGTCACATTAGTTAGTTACAGTTAGGAAAAAATCATGTACACCACAGGCTGCAAGTGTCACATTAGGTAGTTGCATTTAGGTGAAAATCATGTACAGTGCAGGCTGGAAGTGCCACATTAGGTAATTGCAGGTAGGTGGAAATCATATACAGCGCAGGCTGCAAGTTTTCACCTTAGGTAGTTGCAGGTAGGTGGAAATCATGGAAATCATGTACAGCACAGGCTGCAAGTGTCACATTAGTTAGTTACAGTTAGGAAAAAATCATGTACAGCACAGGCTGCAAGTGTCACATTAGGTAGTTGCAGGTAGGTGGAAATCATGTACAGCACAGGCTGCAAGTGTCACATTAGGTAGTTGCAGGTAGGTGAAAATCATGTATAGTGCAGGCTAGAAGTGTCACATTAGGTAATTGCAGGTAGGTGGAAATCATGTACAGCACAGGCTGCAAGTGTCACATAATTACAGGTAGGACAAAATCATGTACAGTACAGGCTGCAAGTGTCACATTAGGTAGTTGCAGGTAGGTGGAAATCATATACAGTGCAGGCTGGAAATGTCACATTAGGTAGTTGCAGGTAGGTAGAAATCATGTACAGCTCAGGCTGCAAGCATCATATTAGGTAGTCACAGGTAGGTAGAAACCATATACAGCACAGGCTGCAAGTGTCACATTAGGTAGTTGCAGGTAGGTGGAAATCATGTACAGCAGAGGCTGCAAGGTTCACATTAGGTAGTTGCAGGTACGTAGAAATCATGTCCTGCTCAGGATGCAAGTGTCACATTAGGTAGTTGCAGGTAGGTGGAAATCATGTACAGCACAGGCTGCAAGTGACATATTGGGTAGTTGCAGGTAGGTAAAAATCCTGTACAGGGCAGGCTGCAAGTGTCACATTAAATAGTTGCAGATAGGTGGAAATCATGTACAGCGCAGGCTGCAAGTGTCACCTTAGGTAGTTGCAGGTAGGTGGAAATCATGTACAGCACATGCTGCAAGTGTCACATAATTACAGGTAGGAAAAAATCATGTACAGTACTGGCTGCAAGTGTCACATTAGGTAGTTGCAGGTAGGTGGAAATCATATACAGTGCAGGCTGGAAGTGTCACATTAGGTAGTTGCAGGTAGGTGGAAATCATGTACAGCTCAGGCTGCAAGCGTCATATTAGGTAGTTACAGGTAGGTAGAAACCATATACAGCACAGGCTGCAAGTGTCACATTAGGTAGTTGCAGGTAGGTGGAAATCATGTACAGCAGAGGCTGCAAGGGTCACATTAGGTAGGTGCAGGTACGTAGAAATCATGTCCTGCTCAAGATGCAAGTGTCACATTAGGTAGTTGCAGGTAGGTGGAAATCATGTACAGCGCAGGCTGCAAGTGTCATATTAGGTAGTTGCAGGTGGGTAAAAATCCTGTACAGGGCAGGCTGCAAGTGCCACATTAGGTAGTTGCAGATAGGTGGAAATCATGTACAGCGCAGGCTGCAAGTGTCACCTTAGGTAGTTGCAGGTAGGTGGAAATCATGTACAGCACATGCTGCAAGTGTCACATTAGTTAGTTACAGTTAGGAAAAAATCATGTACAGCACAGGCTGCAAGTGTCACATTAGTTAGTTGCAGGTAGGTGAAAATCATGTACAGTGCAGGCTGGAAGTGCCACATTAGGTAATTGCAGGTAGGTGGAAATCATATACAGCGCAGGCTGCAAGTGTCACCTTAGGTAGTTGCAGGTAGGTGGAAATCATGTACAGCACAGGCTGCAAGTGTCACATTAGTTAGTTACAGTTAGGAAAAAATCATGTACAGCACAGGCTGCAAGTGTCACATTAGGTAGTTGTAGGTAGGTGGAAATCATGTACAGCACAGGCTGCAAGTGTCACATTAAGTAGTTGCAGGTAGGTGAAAATCATGTATAGTGCAGGCTAGAAGTGTCACATTAGGTAATTGCAGGTAGGTGGAAATCATATACAGCGTAGGCTGCAAGTGTCACATTAAGTAGTTGCAGGTAGGTAGAAATCATGTCCTGCTCAGGATGCAAGTGTCACAATAAGTAGTTGCAGGTAGGTGGAAATCATGTACAGCACAGGCTGCAAGTGTCACATTAGTTAGTTACAGCTAGGAAAAAATCATGTACAGCACAGGCTGCAAGTGTCAAATTAGGTAGTTGCAGGTAGGTGAAAATCATGTACAGTGCAGGCTGGAAGTGTCACATTAGGTAATTGCAGGTAGGTGGAAATCATATACAGTGCAGGCTGCAAGTGTCACATTAGGTAGTTGCAGGTGGGTAAAAATCATGTACAGCGCAGACTGTAAGTGTAATAGGTAGTTGCAGGTAGGTGGAAATCATGTACAGCGCAGGCTGGAAGTGTCACATTAGGTAGGTGCAGGTAGGTGGAAATCATGTACAGCGCAGGCTGCAAGGGTCACATTAGGTAGTTCCAGGTAGGTAGAAATCATGTCCTGCTCAGGATGCAAGTGTCACATTAAGTAGTTGCAGGTAGGTGGAAATCATGTACAGCACAGGCTGCAAGTGTCACATTAGGTAGTTGCAGGTAGGTAAAAATCATGTACAGGGCAGGCTGCAAGTGTCACATTAGATAGTTGCAGATAGGTGGAAATCATGTAAAGCGCAGGCTGCAAGTGTCACCTTAGGCAGTTGCAGGTAGGTGGAAATCATGTACAGCACAGGCTGCAAGTGTCACATAATTACAGGTAGGAAAAAATAATGTACAATACAGGCTGCAAGTGTCACATTAGGTAGTTGCAGGTAGGTGGAAATCATATACAGTGCAGGCTGGAAGTGTCACATTAGGTAGTTGCAGGTAGGTGGAAATCATGTACAGCGCAGGCAGCAAGAGTCATATTAGGTAGTTACAGGTAGGTAGAAACCATATACAGCACAGGCTGCAAGTGTCACATTAGGTAGTTGCAGATAGGTGGAAATCATGTACAGCACAAGCTGCAAGTGTCACATTAGGTAGTTGCAGGTACGTAGAAATCATGTCCTGCTCAGAATGCAAGTGTCACATTAGGTAGTTGCAGGTAGGTGGAAATCATGTACAGCGCAGGCTGCAAGTGTCATATTAGGTAGTTGCAGGTAGGCAAAAATCCTGTACAGGGCAGGCTGCAAGTGTCACATTAGGTAGTTGCAGATAGGTGGAAATCATGTACAGTGCAGGCTGCAAGTGTCACCTTAGGTAGTTGCAGGTAGGTGGAAATCATGTACAGCACGGGCTGCAAGTGTCACATTAGTTAGTTACAGTTAGGAAAAAATCATGTACAGCACAGGCTGCAAGTGTCACATTAGGTAGTTGCAGGTAGGTGAAAATCATGTACAGTGCAGGCTGGAAGTGTCACATTAGGTAATTGCAGGTAGGTGGAAATCATAAACAGCGCAGGCTGCAAGTGTCACATTAGGTAGTTGCAGGTGGGTAAAAATCATGTACAGCGCAGACTAAGTGTAACAGGTAGTTGCAGGTAGGTGGAAATCATGTACAGCGCAGGCTGGAAGTGTCACATTAGGTAGTTGCAGGTAGGTGGAAATCATGTTCAGCGCAGGCTGCAAGTGTCACATTAGGTAGTTGCAGGTGGGTAAGATATCTAAATATAATGCAGTGGAGCAAATGTCATAATAAGTGTAGTACAAGAGTGTACATGATCACAGTAATGGAGCAGGTAGGGATAGGTCAGATGTCCGGTAGTTGGATAGGAAGGAACCACGAATATAGTAGCGTACGCTAGCTTACAGAGAAGGAAAGAGATGGATGCCGCATTGGGATGTGGTTTTTAAAATTAGTTTCCCCCTCTCTGCCCCGGCCAGGCAGCAGACAGGGAGCAGACAGGGCCTTGAGGTGTGTTCATGGTCTCCTGTGAAATTTTATCTACCATATCACTCTTATGCCCTTTTGGCTATGTTTCAAAATACAATAAACATGCAAATGAAATACAAAACATTCATTCAGCCTCTCAGAGTAAAACAATTTACTGTGATTAACTTTGCTTTGGTATTTTTTACTGCACGTTTACATCTCTATGCATGACAACTCAATGAGTGCAGATTAAATACACTGAGACTAAATTACCTTTTCGAATTATTATTCTTTATCATAAACTAGAAATATGCAAGAGACACAGAATGACACGTGCACCCACGTTGTAATTCAAACATCAACACTCTATCTGCAATAATGTGCAGCACTTTGCCTGTTGTCAGTCTTGAATTCACAACAAAACTTGGAGAAATATAATCACAGTTTTACATGCACGTTTAAATTATTATTATTAATGCAGTGCCTAAAAAGGAACTAAATTATTTAACCTATGCTACATAGTATCAACATCCACTTCATCACTCTCCTCAATTACAATATAATTACCTAAATCTGTTGGCGATATTCCTTGACTCTGCTTGGCAGTAATCCACAAAGTCTTTCCCCAGCCTCTCTGCTTGCCTCGCACAATGTAATTCACAGACAAGGTTGCTTGAGACTGCAGCTCTTCTAAGGACTGACAACCCAGGAGAGAGACAGACAGCCTGCAGCAGTGAAGACAGTCAGCAAGTACACAGAAGACTCAGCCTTTCAAGAACCAGCCTTCTGCTCCCTTCCTCAATGAGTGAGAGAATGACCCAGCCCTCTCTGCCTCAAACCTTTTTCTAAAACCCATGTGTCACTCTAAAAGCACCTCCCCTTGACATCTCATCCCATTAAAATAGCACATGATTTCCTATATGGCTTTGCTCGAGATACAGATTGCATCATTGAAGAGAAATTGCCACATCCCTCCAGAGCTTCTAGCCCTGAGACAATGCAATGTCTTTAGAAGAATGGATCTCACATTCCACACTTTAAAACACAGCAAATCTTAAAACCTGCATGCTTAAATTAATTTTTCTTTTCTATTTATTTCCAGAGCATCATGCATTTCCATCAATCTGCATCCAGTTCGTATCATGGACTGATTTGCACTGCATTTTAATATGAGAGTTATATGTTAAATGGATATGGTAAATTAGTATGTTGGTGTGATAAAGTGATTATTTTCTAGCATGTGTTCTGTGCATTGGCATCTATTTAGATTCAGCCTGAGTCTCATACCCTTGAGTGAGACCCATACCCTTGGCTCTAGTTAAAATTCAAACCTTTGCTAAAATGTGGATGATGAAATGCAGAGCCTACATTCCTACAGTTCACGCAGATCGAAGACAACAAGGAGTTTGTCATTGCATTTGTCTCACATTTGTTAAGAGGAGCAAAAGTAAATCACTCTACCATTGAAAAAGAACTTATCGCTGTTAAGTAGGCAATTGAGAAATTTAGAAGATTTCTATGGAGAACTGAATTAGTCACACGTACTGATCACAAGCCTTTGGGAGAGACATTATGGAAGAAGGGGCTGGATGGTGTATCCTCGCGTACAAGGAGATAGGTTATTGCACTGCAAGAATATCGATATGATGTATAATATGTGCCAGGAAATAAGAATATACCAGTAGACTGTTTGTCTCACATTGGAGTGGACGGAGAAGATGAAAATGAGTTCATGGAAGAAGATGAATGTGTGTTGTATGTTGAGCCCGAGATGCTAATGAGTGACAAGTGCGAAAGGAGTTTGGAAAGTCGGAAGGAGATAGCGTTCTTTGGGAGAGAGGTGAAGAAGTGAAGAAAGAGATAGTTGGTAGAATCAACTTAGAAGGACTTTGTAAAGTGAGTGAGGACCTGCATGTGGAAAGAGGTTATGTCATGAGCGGAAATAGAGTAATCCCACCCACTGACATGAGGAAAAGGATAATTGAAACAGCTCATGTGGAACACCAGGCTGTCACGAAAACCAAACAAGCATTGAGAACTGAATTCTGGTGGCTGGGTTGTGATTTAGAAGTAGAAATGACAGTAAGTGACTGTGTACCATGCTGTTTAAGACAAAAAAAATGGTGCCAAGAGAAAGTCCCATGTCACTTGTTAGAGTTCCCTGCATGCCATGGGAAAGAGTAGGCATGGATATTGCTGTAGCCATTCATGGCAAAGGTGTGGACAAATATTGCATTGTGTTGATTGACATATTATCCAAATGGGTAGAGGTGAAGGTCACAACGTCTAGTACGACTAGAGATGTTATCACTTTCATGGAAGATGTGTTTGGGAGAGAAGGATTTGAGTTGTTTGACCCTGGTTGAATTCTTTGTGGTGGAATTGACCGTAGTCAATTTAGCTGTGAATACAATTTTACCACGGCCAAACACATCAAACCCATGTCCCCCAAATTCCCCAGTACATCCCCCCGACCCACTACTTACCTTTTCTCTGTCTGCTGCTTCTCCTGACGCTGCAGCCTCAGTTCCTTCCCTCTAACACGGGTCGAATCCGATGCCACGGGGTCCGCTTTTCTTTTTTTTTTTACCCCCCGCCTCCAATATTCAGGAAGCAGGGGACACCCCCACAACCCTGCAAGGCCTAAAATACTGAACATAGGGAGCAGGGGACACCACCGCAAACCCTGCTCCACATGTTCAGTATATTTTATAATCAATCGAATGGTACTGGCCAAATTCAGTCAAATGTACCATTCGATCGATTATATTCGATCATGTTGGGTAAGTCCAGAGTGGAGGGTACACGATGGAACTGTTGACTGACAATGGTGTTCAATTTAAATCTAAAGAAATTTGTGATTATTTAATGAGAAATGGTATGCAATATAAGGTGACCGCAATGTATCATCTTCAAACAAATGGGGATGCGCAACGCTTCAATAAAGTGATCAAAGACTGCATAAGTTGGGCATGGATGAATGGTGAAGATTGGGAGGTTGTTGTGATGAGTAGGATGGTGGCGCACAGATTCTATCCCCACACCACGAATGGAGTATCGCCATTTGAGTTGTGTAGAGGAAGAAAACCCAACTACAAATTGAGTCCTCAGTGGATGGGGCAAGCAAGATGGATGTGGGAGAGTGTGCATCAGGTGAGGGAGAGAATGAGAGAAATGCAAATGAACAACAAATGGATGTACGATGAGAGGAAGTCGGCAAAAGAAAAGGAGATAACAAAAGGAGACCATGTCAGGATTAAACTACCTGGTCCATTGAGGCAAGGTCTTATGAAGTGGTCCTCGCAAGGTGAGGTGGTGAAGGTTTTGCATAATTCTGTGAGAACAGATGGTGGTAGATTTTGGAACATGAACAGAGTTGTGAAAAAGTGACAAAAAAGAGAATGGTAACTAGGAATGAGCAAGTGGATGAGAAAAAAGGATTTCACAAGTAGCAATGGTCTGAAATGTGCACCGATAGGCCACATAGGTCGATCAGCAGGCCTGAGAGATTCAAACACTCGTATTAATGTTGTTTTAATAGGAGGGAGGTGTGAACCCAGCCAGCACAGTGCCTATGATGTAATGTAGAGAATCTTGAGTAGTGAGGGATCTAGATTTTAAGGATGACTGATAGAGGGCCTACTGAAAGGAGGGATGCTGTGTTGCTGGTGGGACTTCAGATGATACTTGAAGAATAAACAAAAGTTTGTGAAACCTGCTTGGCTCCTGTATACTTCAAATATAAAGAGAAGAGTATCTTTTTCTAGATAATACAAACCTCAAAGATCCAGTTGTAGTACAAAACATGTGTACATCTTTGCATTTGATTCTGAAATAAATTCATATGCCTCATCTTTATGTGACACTGGTGCATAGTTGCCAACATGACCCGTTTCAATCCGTAGGTGCATAATGTGAAAAGAGGAACTACACATTCCAGAATGCAGAAAAAAAACTGGACTGGATAAGCACCAACAGGTTGGAATGGGTCATGTTGGCAAGTATGTTGGTGAGTAATCTTTAAGGTCTGATATCACAATGTTTTCCGCTCCATCACAACAGTCCTCTTTCTCTGTTAGTTGGAGATCTGATGTGGGGCCTGATCGAATAGGTCAATTATTTGAATTCATCCTTCCTTCCATCATTTCAGTCCATGGGCCTGCCTCCGGACTCATAGTGAATTACCGCATCCGGGATTGCAGGAATCACGGGGGACATTACAACCCAGAGGCAGAATCCTGTTAATCCCCATTCCCATGGAGTCCTTTAGGACTCCATGGGAATGGGGACAGTGGAAACACCGGCACCGTAGTTAACAGTGCCAGTGTTTCCATTTCCATCAGCAGGCGGGTGGAGTTACTCCTGCCAGGTCAGACTTGGCGGGAGTATCACCACCCGCCTGCAGAACTCGGAGTTAGCCGGTTCAGAAACTACGGTGGCGGCGGGTTTACCGCCACCGTTGTTTGCGGACGGGCTAACTCATAATGAGGCCAAACTCCTAATTTGTACAAGCTACATCCCATAACAATATGCTGTTCTCGTATTTTTACTGCAAGCTCATTTAAAGAGATTGAAAGTTGTTAGTATTTTTGGATGTCTAATGATGTATATGACAATGACTGAGGTAGATCATCAGAGAGCAAAAACGTGTGAAGTAGAAGTATTTATTGTCCTCTTTAAATTGGGTTGGAGTACATTTAACCATCTCAGGAAACCCAAAATAAACAAAGATGTTGAATATTTATGAGGTTGTTCCTCATAATGAGCTGCTTTCTATTCAGCGTTCCTCGTTTGTTTATAGTACTGGCTGGTCACTGCAGTCTATTTTCCTTATTCATTGATCATATGGCCAGATTGCGAATTGTCTTCCATCTGGGGTGTTCTAACCTAGATCTGGCTTCTTTGCTGTAGTATAGAGGTGTTACTGGACCGGTCTGGTCCCTTTTAAGTGGTCACAATGGTGGTCTATTTCTTTGGGTCTTCCTTGACAAACGTGGCTCCTGCAAAATGGCAGACGTCAGGCCTGGCCTAGTAGGATCGTTTGTCTGTTTTCCCCTTGTTTCCCTCCCTCCCTGCCTCGTCGCGCCTTGAAACACTTGTGTATAGGCGCGTTACAAATACCATATCATATCATATACCATACGACAGGCCTTCCTTCATTTGTATGTGCACCGAAGGCCTGGTTCATTTAGTACGTCACCCACAATCTCTGGTTCCTTAGTATGCCATAATGTATGGGGTAGTTCATTTATTAAGTCACACAACAGGTCTAGTTTGGATAGTGTATTTCAAGGCAAATCTAGGTCTTGAAAGATGCCATTTAACATAGCACTGCCTAAGTCTAATTCATGTATTGTGTCACAGGGCAAGTCTAGTCACGCCTGATCCCTTTAGCCTGCTTTTGTTAGTCTGTCAGATGGCATTCATGGTTCCTTAGTTTGTCACCTGGTTGGTCTGATCCCTTTTGTGTGTCACAAGTCTTATCTGGGGAGGAAGGATAGCTCAGGGGGAACGCAGCACAACACAGGTTTGAATCCCGATCCCGTGCTTAGATGAGCGTGCTATAAAAGAACCATTTTAATAGTCTAGCTCCTTTTAGATGTGTATAATGCAGAGCTAGTTCCTTTAATATGACAGGATACAATAACAGGTCTCGTGGTATGATACTAGACATATCGTTTAGGCTGTCACATGGTTCCTTTGGCGTCTCACAGTACAGTTAAGGTCTTGCGATACTAGAACAAGACATGTTCTTTCGTGTGCTCCAAGATGGTTCGTGTTCCTTCACTGAGCTCCAGTTGGATTTTTCAACTTGAAATTGCACCCCATGATTTCTTTGGTATGTTGTCAGGGAACATCAGTTTTATGCCTTCAAGTACACAAGCATTATATCTTATATTTATAAGGCTTGTTTTTTGGTGGCATGAGAGCTTGTGCGAACTTTGATGAGAGTTAGATGTTCAGAACGTGAGAGTGGACACAGGGTGAGAGAACAAGGAAAGAAAGACATTCTGGAAGGCTAGCGGTTAACATTCTGGTGAGAGCTGGAGATGACAGTGTGGGGAAAAGAGAAAGTGATGACAGTGTGTAGGGTCGTTGGTGGAGCGTTTCAATATTAGGGCCTCATCACGAGTATCCCGACTGGGCTCCAGCCCAATTGAATTTGCGTTACCGTCCACCCTTCAGGCGGTATTATCGCCAGATAACTGGTTGAGCGGTAACCGTAATTCCCCATTGGGTCCAGAAATCTGGGTGATAATTGCACCGAAAATCTGCATTTTTCCGGCGCATTTACCCCCAAGCTTAATGCTGGGGGTAAATGCTGCCAACTCATGTTTGGGGCGGACCCTTGAATGCCGCAGTAATAGTGTTGCTACCGAATTTAAGGGCTACCACCCAACTCGTGATGAGGCCCTTAGACTTTTAACCAATAAAGATCTGAAGATGACCTATGCCTGCAGAATGAGCTTTATAAGACTCGCTTTCTTTCTGACTCACTGGGGACCATTTCATCTTGGGGTTACAGGGCGGGGAGGACTCCATCCCCACTTTCTATGCTGCTGCTGAGGCTACCCCGCGTCTTCCCAGCCCTGAATAGATGCAGGGAAGATGGGCTAGAGCACGGGAGAACTGCAGGCCCCTCTTCCCCTTTGTACTTACTTTTCAGGTGCATCCGCCTGCTCGGGATATTGCAATATCCTTGCCTGCAAGTGTACTCCAATTGGCAAACGCTTGTTCTTAACATCCCAGCGCGCCATTTTAGAATGCCAGATTCTCTTGCCCAGTCTCACCTGACCGCAGCTTCTCTTCTTAGTTTAGATGTCCACAAAGTTAATGAGATGAAGAAAGAACTGATTGATGAGCTGCTTGCCGGCCAAACCAAATATCAAAAATTTAAAGGTGAGTGAGACGATACACGAGGGGAAGATGGGGCGATTGGGAATGATTGTAAGAAGTGACGTCAATTCTAAAATGTGGGGTAAGTTACATCATACAATCTTCGACAATGACTCGTTAGGTCGCGTGCCCTTCAGACTCCCTGATGAAGTCAAAGGAAGTGACATTACTGTAGTAAACTGCACTGCTATAAGTGCAGGAGTAATAAAATACAAATATTACTAAAGCAGAAACAAAGCTATGTGACTTGCCAATTAGCTATTACATTGGTTCTGCCTTGGTATGCAGCCATAATATGCCACTGTATGCCAGGACAGCCTTATATAGCCACTTACTGTGATTGTATGCCAGTTATAGTTCATTTGTTGGGTTTTGCAATGATATGCTAAATGAAGCCTCATATATCATGTGTCGACTTATACACCCAGGTTCTGCCATCCGATGCCAGTTGTAGACTCACATTCAAGGTACAGTTATAATGTGCAAGTTGCAGCTTTACATGGCCACCTTCTGCAGACATTTAGCACATGCAGCCTTATATATAAAGGTAGTGACTTCTTATTGCTGGTGCGATCTCACATGCCAGGTCTAGTCGTCATATGTAAGGTGCAGCCTCACATGCAAAGGTTTGGCCATTATATGTGAGATGATAGTTCATTTATAAGGCACCTGTACACAAGTGTTTCAAGGTGCGACAAGACAAGGGAGGGAAGACGGAGGGAGGAAAAGACAAACTATCTCACTAGGCCTTGTGTCATTCAGTTTGTGCAAGTGGGACAACGCAAAGTGCAGGGGGAAGGGAGAAGGGGGAAGTGCAGGGCAGAGGGAAGGGGGAAGTGCAATCAGGGCAGCATTGCTCTGAGTAAGTGCAGCCAGTGCAGCGCGGCTCTGGGTTAAGTGCAAAGAGGCAGGGGACTGTAGGGGTTACAGTTACATCCCCTAAGTGTCCAGGGCACAGGAGACTGATCTTGGAGGAGCCTGATACCCAGTGAAACTCTGAGGGTAGCCAAGCAACCAGTCGGCGCAGCAGACAGGTAGGTCAGCAGGGGATAGAGAGAGAGCAAGCAGAGGCAAAAAGGAAGGTCTTGAGCTGCTTCTGGAACTTCAGGGGGTCCGTTCACTTCACCGGGAGTAAACTTGCAAGAGTAATATGCAATGGGGTGTTCTACCGATATCTGAGGATCAGGCTGTATTAGCACTGCTCCAATGGCTCTATCGGAAGCGTCGGCTTCAATGAAGAGGGGAGCAGAATCATCAGGATGACGGAGAATGGGTGCAGACATGAAGGCACTTTTTAACTTCTGAAAAGCCAGTTCGGCTGGTGGATCCCACCAAAAGGGTTGGTTGACACGTAACACCTGGGTGAAATCCAAGTATAAGTGGGCAGTGATGTAATTCCATATAAGCTCTGGTGCTGTTATTTTATACTCGAAAAAGCCCCATCTAACAGTTACACTCGTCACAAGCAAGGAGCTGCCACCACATGCCAAGTTCTGAATCAAAGGTCCAGATACTTCCATTGCATGCAATGTATATCCTCAACTGGCAGGGATAGGTCGCGTATGCTAAATGCAGTATCACATGCCTGGACCTGCCATCACGGGCCAAACACAATCAAAATGGGCAAGAACATTCATCATATCAACCAAATGATGCCCTCTTTGAACATACAATTTTAGTTTCTGGTGTAATGATAATATTGTAACTATTCAAACAAGGCTGTGATGGACACAAAAGGCATCCAGTGTAAGGTGTCCAGCACAGGCTCTGGTGACTAGGTGCTGTCATCCTATGACAGACATAGTTATTTTATGCAAGGTACAACCTGAAATGTCCAGGTAGCAGCACAATGAACCACGTGCAGCCCATATATCCCGGCATGAGTACCACCTGCTTAGACAGGCATAAGATGTTGATTTCTCAGCATTTAATAATTGTACCTGGGTGTATGAGATTGCACTGGACACCCAAGGTTGTGCCTGGGCATGTGAGGCCTGTACCTTACTGCTCCCAGGGCTCTGTCCACATACCCCCCCATCCTTTAAATACCTCCTGACTTGGCTGAACTGATGTTGAGCAGATTTTGGCAGCCATAGCCTGCTAGCGGTATTTGTACCCGCCCGCCCCATCCCCAGCACTGTTCCATTCTATCTCATCCTGCTCTGGTGCACAAGGCACAAGAAACGCAGACAGCCACCTGGTGCCAACCGCACAGAGTGGGAAGTGGGAAAGCAGGGGCCTGACTGTGCCAGGGAGAGGAGTTCCAAGAAATAGGGGTCTGTTTGCCTAGGTGTGGCTATGGCCCCCACCAACCAGTGGAGAAAAATGTAGAAATGAAAATTGTATGCACTCCCTGTGCCTGGCACTACAGTATTATAGTGACTAGGCCTTGTAACCAGCCATGTTTAAATAGCGTTTCTTGCTTATACAAGGTGAACACAGTAGGACATACTGTGCATGTCTTTGCAATGAAAGCCTTTTGCCTAGTTTGTTGGAATGCTCACTTTTGCATCTCTTGGTTTCTGACGTGTTTCCCTTTCAGCATATGCAAGCGGGATCTAGGCTCTCGCTGTCTTAAGAATAGTTACACAGGGGAGTGGGAGTCATCACATCGCTAACGCTCTTGCTTGTCTCAAAGCATATGGGAATCTTTAAGAACTGTAGGCATGTTGACTGAGTTACGACAGGGTGACCTCACTGACTGGAGTATATTAAAGAGAGCAGCTGGTGTCAAGGGCTGATATAATGAGACTTTGTTCTTTGTTAGCATGATGATTTTAGTGTGCAACCTTGACCTGTTGGGATCACCCCTTATATTGGAATGTATTTGCCCTGGTGGGTATAAAGGCATGGGGGCTCGGAGGGAAGGGACCCTCACAACTTTGTGTCTCGTGTTGCTATTGGGTTCATGATGTCACTTCTTTCTACAAAAAAGTGTTCACTAATCCACCAGAGTCATAAGATTGGTGCCATTAGACGTTGAATTCCCGCTGCTCTGCAGCCAGGTCCGGAGGGTAGGGGGGTGGGTGCACTTCCCGGTGATCCCTGTGAGCTCAAGAGAGATGATTTTGTCAGAGGGGCGAACTGACTGGAGTGCCCAGAGGCCCAAGGAGGGCAGCCAGAGCTGGCAAAGAGCTGACCGGAAAATCATGGTTTTGGTGAACACAGGTAATCGTGTCAATGTGCTGGGTTATGATTCGCGAGGTCTCGTCACTTCTCCCCAGGGGGATGCTCTTTCCTATGAGGGTAGGCAGGAGAGGCCGCAACCCAATAATCCCCCTACGGGTGGTAATATGGAGGAGGACCTCACAGGGAGGAACCCCCCTCCTGGGGATAATAAGGACATCCACCTGACGATAAGCCTCCCTAAAAACCTGTCACATAACCTTCTACCCTCATGGTCACCCTTTTTGCCCAGCATTGAGAGTGGAACCACATGCATGAGAAGCATATGTAGAAACCACATGCAAAACAAGCCAAGTACTGTGACGAGGTGGCCCTAAAGGAAATATGATTGCTCTTTGGAATTAGTGGAAGCATTGCACTGTTCTGCGGGGGAGGACCCAAAAAAGCAAGACAACTGGAGAAGAGGGACTAAGAGAAAGGAAGCAGGAAGCAGAAGAAGCAGAACGAGAGCCAGGTGTGCAGCCTGGGGAGCCCGGTAGTTTCAAACCTGGAGAAGTAGAAGCTCGTGGCACACTGTGGCAGCAGTGTGAGGGACCCCAGCGAAGAGTCAAGAGAGTCTCATCACGGAAGCCTGCAGTACGCAAACCAAACCCGGGAAGTTTAAACTTGGAAGACCAAAGGTGAAGCAGAAAAAGAAGCATCTCACCAAAACGACAGGACACTGCTGCCCGTCCTAGGAGCTGGCAAGGAGCTGACTAGCTTGGTGGTGGCTTGACCACAAAGAGGCGGCCACTGAGTCTGGAAACAACGCCAAGCCCACCAGCCTGTGGCAGAGCTGCGCAGGAAGAAGGAGGAGGGATGAGAGGTGTCTGTGACCCGCGGAGAACAAGAGCCATATCCTAAGAATACTGCAGGTAACGGAAATGGCAGGAAGATCGGGTGGGGTCGGGAAGTGGCCCAAATAGAACAGATTGCAGAGGGGGTCATCTCCCTTGTGGCAGTGGTTGTCAAGAGCTTGATCACTTGGTCATTGCTTACAGAGTCCTTGCAGTGGTGGCTTCTTTCTTTCTTCTTGGGGGCACCGGTTCGTATGTCATCCAGGATGACTCGGGGTCAGTGCAGGCAGGAGACTCAGCCCCCTTCCGTTCCAAGTGGATTTATAGACTTGGGCAAAGTCGGGGACTGGTTCCCCCACATCATGGGCTAGACTCACCTTCCAGTATTTAACGTAGTGCAAGGCAGCAGAACCACAAGAGTACCACTGAGCCAGGAGGTGGATGTTGGGTGGCAGATGGACTGTCAAAGAAGCCACCCTCTGACAGCAGGATTAAAGAAACTAGAAAGGACTGGAGGGAAGGCGATAAACAGGAGCAGAGCAAAGGAAAAGAAGGCCGCAAGGCAGAGAAAGTGCAGATGGTAAAATAGCTGGGAGGAATACCAGCAAGGAAGCTGTAAAGGCCTGTGAAGAACCCAGAATGACCATGTACAAGCATGTCAGAGCCAGGGCTCCACCTGCCATTTATAGGGAACATGGTGTGTTTCCGGTGTCAGCGGTTTCCCAGGAAACCAAACGCTGTTGCTGGGAACAAAGTCACATGACTCCAACCTAGAAGGCCGCGCCGTGACGTAAGCACGTCGTGGTCCAAACCACTGAAGCATCCTGTGTGACCACGGCACCTCCAGCTGACTCTCCACTGCTGCTCCCGCAGACATCCCAGGGACAGCAGATGCAGGTGCGCCTGCCTGCACCACTAAGGGTATAGTTCCCAGGAACGAGCAGGTACGTGGAGCGGGTGGTGTGATCCATGATGACAGCCGTGCGTGACACTCTGCCCCCTCCCAGAGGGCAACCAAACAGTGGCCTTCCAGGAGTACCGAAGATGAAACATGCAAATCAATCGCAGGGCATGAACCTGAGAGGCCGGTTCCCATGTGCGATCTGCAGGAGCATACACTTCTCAGTCAATCAGACAGTACAGACACCCCCTGCATAAACAAGAGTCACAAAAGCAATGGACCACATACTCATGTCCACCGGGGCAGGCCGGGTAGGCAGGCGACCATAGGGATCAGGCACAAAATGTTTCAACAAAGAAACATGAAACACAGGGTGTATCTGCCATTTTACCGGCAACAGAGTTTGTAGGCAAATAATGAGAACAAAAAAAAGGGACCAGATATCTGGAGGCCACCTTAGCAGGCAGATTACGTAGGGGAAGATTCTTGGACGATAACCTACTTGGTTCCCATTCTGGTATGTGGGTTCCAAGTGGCGATGTTTGTCTGCTTGCTGTTTTACACAGACCTTAGTGTCCTGTCGAATGGAATCCCTAAGCGAGTGGATCTGCTGGACATGATGCACCATGGCATCTGCCGCGGGAACAGGGCTGTCCGCAATATACTCCATAGAAGATAGACAGGGATGCTGGCTGTAGGTGACAAGAAAGGGTGGCTTTTGGATAGAAGAATGCCAAGAGTTGTTACAGGCAAATTCTGCCATATCCAAACAAGAAGACCAGTTATCCTGTGTAGCGGTAGCATAGCACCGCAGATATTGCTCTAGTGTCTGGTTAGTCCTCTTGGTCTGGCCGTTGGTTTGGGGGTGGTAACCAGAACTAAGTCCCCTCTGTATCTTCAGGTGTCAACAAAGCTGAGTCCAGAAAGGGGCAATGAAATGAGAACCACGATCAGGTATGATCTTTGAGGGCAAACCATGTAAGCAATAGACCTCGTGGAGAAAAACTATGGTCATTTGCGTTGCTGTACAAAGTGGGCTAATTTTGAAAAACAATCAACCACCACCATTATGCAGGTGTTATTATCAGACTTTGGGAGATCCACAATGATCTACGGTGATGGTATGCCTATGGCCTGGGTGGTATCTCAATGGGTTGTAGCAGCCCGGCAGCTCTCTGTCGAGGTGTCTTGGACAGGGAACACACTGGGCAGGATTTCACTATGACACAATGTTTTCTCAGTCCAGGCCACCAAAAGGTAGGGGAGACCAATTCCAGAGTGGTCTTTAATCCTCTGTGTCCAGCCTGAGGTGCACTGTGACAACCAAAAAGGATCTGCTTGCGTAGTTCAAGAGTGAGTATGTACAATCGCTTGGAGAAGAACACCAAACCGTCCTTAGTGTGCACCTCCTGCAGGTTCAACAGACCGAGCACAGTGGGGTCCACTGAAGTAGCAGAACGGACATGGTTGAAGAAGGATGGAACGATGCCCATGAAATGCTTATGATGCAAAATGGTTGCTGGATACTGCTTCCGGAATGGCATTCTGATCCAAAGACCTGGACAATCCACCAGCACCTATGTTGGCAGAACCTTAGATGTGCGAATGGACTAAGTCATATTGGGGAAAAAAAGAAATCCTGTTGGGCCTGTCAACTGTTGCGACAAGGCAGAGATTGCAGATGTTGGAGATTTCAATGATTAGTACTGACGGTTATGGTACGTTGTGCTGCTTGGATTTGATGTCTCCATTGTTCGAAGGCTCCCTGGATAGCCAAAAGTTCCTCTTCGAACACTGAATAGTTCACTTTAACTTGGAGAGTAATATGCAATGGGGTGTTCTACCAATGTCTTGAGGATCAGTCTGCAGTAGCACTACACCAATGGCTCTATCAGAAGCATCGGCTTCAATGAAGAGGGGAGCGGAATCATCAGGATGACAGAGAATGGGTGCAGACATGAAGGTTCCTTTTTAACTTCCTTTTTAAGGCCAGTTCGGCTGGTGGATCCACCGAAAGGGTGAGTTGGCATGTAACACCTGTGTGATAACCAAGGATAATTGGGCAAAGTCGGTGATGAAGTCTCGGTAATAGTTTGCAAAACTCAAGAAGCGTTGTGCCGCTTTCCTGTTGTTTGGGATCTGCCGGTCCTTTATGGCTTGGACCTTGCAGTCATCCATCTGAATACCCAGGTTGCTGATACTATGACCTAGGAAGCCGATCTTCCTTTGATGGAACACGCACTTGGTGGGTTTGGCGTACAGATGGTTTGACTCTAGGCGATATAATACCTGGGATACGTGCTCATGATGTTCTTCGAGAGTGGGAGAAAAGATCAAGATGTCATCAAGGTATGCCCACATGGTCAACTCAATGAGATCCGAAAAAAATGGCATCCATGAATCTCTAGAAAAAACGACAGTGCATTACAGAGCCTGAAGGGCATCAACCTGTATTCAAAGTGGCCCTAAGGAGTTTCTGAGGAAACCGAACGCTGTTGCTGGGAACAAAGTCACATGACCCCAACCTAGAAGGCTGCGCCATGACATAAGCACGTTGTGGCCCAAACCACAGAAGCATCCCGAGTGACCATGACACCTCCACATGACTCTCCACCAATACCCCCTTCTCCCTCAGACATCCCAGGGTCCACAGATGCAGGCACGCCCTACCGCACCACCAAGGGTATAGTCTACAGGAACCAGCAGGCACGTGGTTCGGGCATTGTGATTGTCGATGATGCCCGTGTGTGACAGTGGTTCAAATACCACAGATAAAGGAGGGTGCATTGGGAGTGATATCCCTCAGCGCAGTGGTTTGTCAAATACCACTAATAAAGAAGAGTGCAATAGGAGTCATCTCCATTGGCGCAGTGGCCGGACAAATACCACCGACAAAATAGAGTGCATCAAGTCATCTCCCTCAGTGCAGTGGCCCAAAAAATACCACTGATAAAGCAGAGTGCATCGGGGGTCATCACCCTCGTCTCAGTGGTCTACCCAATACCACAGTTGCAACAGAGTGCCTCAGGAGTCATCTCCCACGTTGTAATGGTCCATCTAAGACCACTAATAAGACTGAGTGTAATGGGAGCGCTCTCTCTCATGGTACTGGTACATCAAATATAGTTGGAAAACCAGAGTGCTTTGGGAGATATCGCTCTCATCAAGATACAACTTTTAGAGACAACCGTAAGGAGAAATCTGGAAAAAATACAGTTAACCCTGGGAATAGTATCTCTCACCAGAAGGTTAATTGCAAGCCAAAAAAGGCTGTGAACTTCTACTTCCTGAAAGGAATTAAAGAGACTAGCTGAAGTTTTCAACTTAAGTGCTTAAAGAACACTGTGTGGAGCTATTACAGAAATACCAGGAGAAGGGGGGCATTTCCCTGGTACATTGTAGGTGAACATTGAAGGAAATACTCCTACATTGCTATAAGACTGAAGTGTTAACCAGGAGAAGGGAGTCATTCTCCTGGTGGAGGAAACACAAACTTTCCTTCAGTTAAGATCGTATGTTTTAGTTAGATTAGATGGTTTTCTGACTTAGGACGGGAAGAATTTATTTTTATGGACATCCTGATGGACCAGTACGTTTTCTTAGTTTGATGCAGGGGATGCCCCTTAGATATAGGGAGAGATAGGTTTTTTTTTTTAATTTTCCTTGTCAGTTTCCTTCTTCTACACCCTCACAACTGTCATGCCTTGTATGGTGGGGTCTGAAACAGGGGTTGATGTTTGTCTCTGGAATCTAGAAAAATTAAATTGAACAATCTGGAAATCGGGTGTGGTTATCCAAGGATACAGGAGAGAAAGTATCCTGCTTATAGGACTGGCTATCTGTATAAAGAAATGATAAAAGTGGTTACCACCTCAGTTTAAAAGCAGCGCATCCATGGAAATACTCTACTGACTTAAAGTGAATATGAGACCACTGTGCCGGTCAGAATTGTGTAGGACCGATCAGCGTTTAGTGTGAATGTGTTCTGGATGAGTGTGAAGAAAATATTTTGGATGAGAACTCCATGATTGCCTGGTCTGAAACACCCTGACCATTGAAACCGGACGACCTGACCCCCGTGACCATGGGGGCTCCCATGTCCACTTAGATATCCCTGTTAATCAGGAGGGATACATAACAAAATCAGTTTTCACTATAGAACTCACATTACGTGAGCATTTGATGCCATCCCAATAATATGGGTATTTTTTAGATTTTGTAACCACAACT
This sequence comes from Ambystoma mexicanum, assembly GCF_040938575.1. Classification (NCBI taxonomy): domain Eukaryota; kingdom Metazoa; phylum Chordata; class Amphibia; order Caudata; family Ambystomatidae; genus Ambystoma; species Ambystoma mexicanum. The sequence goes on from NC_090921.1 coordinate 1,342,532,274, forward strand.
TCAGTATGTGGCCAATCAGATGCCCTAGGGTGAATAAAACTTAAATCCCATGGCTATCCGTAAGCCCATACAAGCTACCTAGCTGTTCTGACAATAATCTTATAGCCAGTCTTGTCATTTTCAGCAGCTTAGGAGTTATGTGTTTTTTACTGTTGGTTGCTCCTTTTGATGATCTAATCCATCCTCAAATTTAGGGCTCCCCCATAAATTGGTGAGATCAGGGACAGTTCCCTCTTATCGATCCCTATTAGATAGGCGTTGGACCACACGCTATCTAGGGCTAGGCACCCCCATTAGGGATAGGGTGTTCCTCCTATAGGGTTAGATAGCACATTTGTTGTTTCTATCCATTTGTCAATATATTTGTTTGCCATATTGTCTCTCCTAGAGAAATGTCTTTGATGTGATACGGGTTAACCCATACCTCATCAGTGAAAACCCTAATTGTGCAACTCAGGTTGTGATCCCACTTTTATTTCACACTCCTCTATCTAGTATGGGAGCTGGAATAGGCTGTATTTTTATCGATTATGTCTCTTACCCATTCTTGTCTCTGAAAAGCTGAATGTCGCTATGCATTGTATGTAGCTCAATGAGGGATATATGCTGCAAACCATCAGTTATCTGAATCTGATCAACACTTATGAGTGTTTCTGAAATGTTGTATGGGGAAGAACTGAGGCTTGGTGCAATCATGAGCCACTGAATAGACGCGGCAGAGAGGTTAAGCTGATCAGCCGTACCCATGCCGCCAGTCACGGGACTCAATAGTGTCCCGATGCAGACAAAGTTAGGAACAGGCCTTGATCCGTAATAAGACATGGCTTGTCTTAACCTGAGAAAATGGGTTCAGGGCAGTCTAGAAAAGTGCCACTTCCTCCTAAATGAGGTCCAGCACACTTCATTTTTACTCACTATTCGCCAAAAGCATGCAAGTACGAATATACGCAGCCTGAGTCATCTAGACTCTTTCCTCAGGAAGGCAGATTTGATTTAGATAGGATGACGAATTTGCAGAAGTTGCTAGAGAAGAAAGGTGCACATGTACACCAACAGCAATGGGACAGTTATCTCAACTGGTATATTAAAGCCATGAAGAGGCAGGCTGGGTCTAACACCCAGGCATTAAAAGACACTCAAGAGAAGCTGCAGGAGCAGGAAAAGTTTTGAAAACCGAGCAATCAAACCTCGAGGTACAGGCCCATAAGGCTGGGTACAAATGATTATATCCCCTACTTCCAGAGGAGCCTCCATTAAAAGAAAGTCCTGAATATATTTTGGGCATGGATAAGCCAGCTAGTCTTAAGGAAATACTCGATAGGTGAGTGGTTGGTCCAGACTCCTTCCAACTGCCAACCCATCTCCAGTTCACTCCAGTACATTTTATGGATGGCCCGTTCAACTCCTAAACCACGGGCTCAGATCTCTAATCTGTTTTTACCATCCTCAGGCATGTTTGAAGAGTTTCCGAACACAACGCTTAATACCATTGCTAGTTAATTCCTGCTCAGACAGCTTCCTAGAGGGGAGACACTATAGTGACTGTAGCTGCCACATGGAGTGTTACATTTTTCAAAGGTTTTCAGAGATACGAGAAGACCCTGTTAAGTTTCAGGAGGAATTGCAGGACTTGTTATCATCCCACTTGTGTTGATTTGAATCAGTTGCTACAAGCAGTACTGCCCCTCGATGTATCGCTCCAAAAGCTCGTAAATAAAAAGCTGAATGCCCTTGTAGTGTGCATTTGGATTGGTAAAAAAAAAACATAGCAGATAAGGCTGAACAAGGGGAGCATGGTTTGCAGGGTGTCCCCCTCTACCCTAGTTCAGCATTATGGGCTGCGAGGGTTGCAGGGGTGTCCCCCGCACACATGGATTGTAAAGCGGGGTACGAAAAGGCACATTCGGAAAAGCTTGCGTTACAAAACGCAAGCAAGGTCGGCTCCATTATTTTGTAACTGGAGCTTTTCCAATACGGTCTTTTAACGTAGATCTGCCCACTGATACCTTTGCATTGCTTAAGGTATGTGAAAATTTACCAGCTGTAGAACCGGCTACTGCTACAGATTTGAAAGAATTTACTGATAAACTGGTGCAAAGTAGTTTTCAAATTTGTCCTCGAAAGACGGATTGGCCAAAGATCAAAAGTGAAGGGAGAACATCCAGCAGAATATCTTGACTGTTTAAACAGATGTTCTGAACAGTATTCTGGGATTGTGAATGCAACGCTATTTGCACCGCAAGCTATGCTGGCCCAGTTTGTAATTGGATTACAACCGAAAGTGTCCAGAGGAATTAAGGCAGTGTTGAGAGGCTGGGAAGGAAAGGCTTTAGTGGAAGTTTTGTTGGCCGCACAGAATTTTTCATGAGAGAGTTGACTACTGAGGCCAAGTTAATGGCATTGCAGATACAGAGTTTGCAACCTCCCCAGGGAAGGGCAAACTTCTGAAAGGTATAACACCAACTATTGTAAACAGTTTGAACACTTTGAAGCTGAGTGTCCACATCGGCCTCAGTATGACGTTGAGTCGGCAGCCAACCGCACCAAGGGAGATGGCAAGGTTCCCACCTCCACCACCAGTGCTATCGACAGATGATTAGAATTTCCAACGGGTCCCTGAACCTGTTGCATCACTTATTTTGATTGATCCTACTGCCCCGTATGTTGACTGTATTGTTGCCGGTCACAAAATGTAATGTCTGGTTGACATGGGAGCGTCACACTCCACTTTAAAAGCTGCAGAGTTTTTACTAATGATGTATTCTGCTGAGGTAATTAATACGGCGGGCATCGGAAAGGCTCCCAAACCTCATCCTGTGCCCACTACGCTTAAGGTTTACGATAGGTCCCATTTCCGACCAACATGCTTTCTTGTTGAGCCCTTGTTCCCCTGTGAATTTGTTTGGATTATACTGGTTAGGTAAACTGAGCTGCTCATTTTACTGTTCTCCAGATGGTGGCTGTCATGATGCCTGCCCCCGGAGCACCAGGCCAGGCCCAGCACCCCCGGAAGCAGGCATCATGCCCTCGGGTAAAAGCCCAGCGGCCCCTTATAGGGGCTCTTTGGACTCAGTCCTGGCGCCTTTGGTGCCAGGCTCATGTTGGACATCAGTCCTGGCGCCATAGGCGCCAGGCTCATAAAGGGAGGTGTTTGGTGCACTTACCTGATGCAGACCATGACGCACGCTTCAGGCCTCCCTGAGACCTGAAAGGGGCTATTTTTTCATAGGGACTATTTTTTCACTCGGGCGTCGCCAGGGAAGGATACATACCTGGGACTTCTTTGGAGGCTATTTAAGCCACGCCCAGACAGCAGCTCATGCTTCGCGTTGTTCTGCATTACAGCAGCTGAACGCTCACCGTGTCTGCTCCTGCTCCTGGACTCCAGCCACGCCCGCCTCGAACCTGGAACTCCTGTTAGGAAAGAAGAGAAGAGAAAGGTGAAAACCACGAACTATTTCAAACTTCTTACCTGCATCCGGAATCTTCACTCCAGCATCCCTGAAGAAGGACTTCCATTTAAAAGCATTGCGTTGCTCGCTGCAGCGCGCTCTTCACTCACCTGTCCTCGAGACATCTCCCGGCTCCATCGCGGCTGTCAGCACATGTCGCCACATCTCTGCGCCTAGGGGAGAGAAGAAGAGACAAAAGGTGAGCAAAGGGAACACCGGAGGAAAGCCTAATTTACAGCCATAATACTTACCAGCTTTTCTTGGTGTCATCCCATATTTCGGGTCGGCGCCGCTCCGTTGGCAGGTACCGTACCCCAGCCCTATGGGGAAAGGACAAAAGACATTGTTGGGAAATGATAAAGACATTTAGAGGAATCGCCCTCACTAACTCACCTGAGTTTACCATCGGCAATTAACCCCTTCAACGCATTGTCTTCATTCTGCATCTGAAATAAAGGACAGATCACAAGTTAGGAAGACAACATAAAAGGGGGCTCACTCTTGAACTTTTGAATCTTCATACTTACGGCGTTTCGCTCAGAAAAGTCAAGAGGATTTTGCCAGTGCCATTCTGAAAACCAGTGAAGTAACTGGACTAACGTGCACCCCTGCACCAGACGCAGGATGGAGAGTTCATCCTTCTAAACCATAAGAAGGATATTCCTACGGGCCAGTCAAGCAAGATTTGGGGAACCAGTTCAATCGGTGTTCCGGGCTCTGCGCATCACGCTTGAAGAGGCCACAGCAATCCAGACTAGACCTGCCTCCGTGGGAACCTGGTGAGCGTTACAGTGTATTTCTTAACATTCCATCTCACAAGGAGCACGAGGTGCTGGCAGTATTACAGGAGATCACCCATTTGGACTCGGAGGACAAGCCTGCCACCTCCTGTCCATTGCAGGGACTGCTAGACGTTAACCAATCAAATTATGGTCAACCCATACCAATGATACCAGATATATGGTCAACGCTGAACCAGTCAAAATTATTATGAATTCTGCCAAGCCCTTGCCCTGTGTACCACAGTATCACATTTCTCAAAAGTATGGGGAGGGTACTCGTCCTATAATACAATCCCTTCTCCAGCAAGGTATTATTGTCCCAACCTGCAGCCCCTGTAATACTCCTATTTTGCCTACTAAGAAACCAGGTAGAAACAACGCAGTTGTGTTGGAAAACTCTGCGGTTTTTCTTTCCGAGTTTCTCAGGCTCCTCCGAGGAGGAGCCTGAGAAACTCGGAAAGAAAAACCGCAGCGTTTTCCAACACAATAACGTTGTATTTATGTTTGCGGTCGCTTCAAAAGCGACCACAAACATAAATACAACGTTTTTAAAGCTGCAGTTTTATTTCTAGGTTTTCCGGGCTGCTCCAGCCCGGAAAACTTAGAAAAAAAACCGCAGCTAGTGCTTATTTTTTAAAAAAAAATAAATAGCACTTACCGAGATTCAGCTGCAGCTTTCCTGCTCTGGTCTCCGGTCCCCGTCCTCCGCCTACAGCACTAATGAAGGGAAAGCCACCCAGCGGTAGCTTTTGTTTACTACAGCTGGCTGGCTTTTCCTTCATTAGTGCCGCAAAAGCAAAAAACAGCACAGGAGGGCCTCCATTTCACAAAATTGATGCGCCCATGTGCTTGCTTTTGCGAATTTTGAGCTTGAATAGCTCAAAATTTTACATAGGAAGTTTTAAAACGGAGAATGCTAGTATTTTTTTTTATCTTGCCTATCTATTTTTTAAATAAAAATTTTTACTAGACCATCCCTTTAATGCAGCAGTGCTGCCCGCTTTCCCTATTTTTCCCAATACACCTACGATTTTGTCATGTATTCCGTAAACAGCCAAATAGTTTACTGTTGTGGATTTGTGTTCAGCATTGTTATATATACCTATACATCCTGACAGTCGGTGGGCCTCATTACAAGTCCGGCGGTAACCCTGCTGGTGCTACCGGAGGGTTGCCGCCGGACTTGCAAGATTTACTTGCGCCTGGCTTGCCGGTAACACCGGGGTATTACAACCCTGTTGTTCTGGGAAGTCAGGCACCGGTAATTGTAAAACCCCATTCCCATTTGAGTCCAATAGAACTCAAATGGGAATGGGGACCACAGAAGCACCGGCACCGTTAATAACAGTGACAGTGCTTCTGTGAAACTCTGCGGGCGGGTGCCGCTCCGCCCGCCAAGTCTGACCCTGTCTGGCGGGACGGCACCCGCCCGCAGAGTCGTACTGTACTGGTCCGGTAACAACGGTGCCGGTAGGCTTACCGCCACCGTTGTTACCGGACCGGCATGATCATAATGAGGACCATTATCTTTTCGTATTAACTCATAAATCAACATTACATGTTCACGAAGATTCCGATGGGGTACATGGAAAGCCCTACCTTGTTCTCCCAAATTGTGAAGAAAGATTTTGATTCTGTACAGTTTCCGGGAGGGTCAACGATGGTGCAATATGTAGATGATTTGCTCCTAGCATCCCCCCTCCTTGGAAGCATGTGAGGAAGACACACTGGTTCTATTGACAGCGCTCATTGAAAAGGGTCACAAGGTATCTAAGGACACATTACAGTTATGTCTGTCCCAGGTGCAGTATCTGTGCCATGAGATTTCTGTAGGGGAAAGACATGTGTCCCCAGATCAAAATGCAGTAATCCAGAAGGTCCCTAAACCACAAACCAAGAAGCAGGTGAGAGGGTTCCTTGGGATGGTAAGTTTCTCTAGGCAATGGGTCATGGCTTATGTGTCCATAGATAAGCCCCTTCAGAAGCTTACACATGATTCAATACATGATCCCCTGCCATGGCCTCAGGAAGCTGAAGATGCCTTTGTCACCATTAAGCAAGCACTCGCAATGGCTCCAGCTTTAGGTTTGTTGGATTATAGCAAGCAATTTGTCTTGTTTTGCAATGAACACAAGGGGTTTATTTGAGGTGTTTTGACTCAGTTACACGAGGACAAAGATTGGCCTGTATCTTATCATAGTGTAGCATTAGATCCAGTAGCCACAGAACTTCTAGCATGTCTGTGAGCTGTGGCCACTGCTACACTATTGGTGGAGAAAACAGACTCATTGGTGCACGGCCAACCTGTGACAGTTTCTGTTCCTCATGCAGTATTGTCACTGTTCATTAAATGAAAGACACATCCTGTGTTGAATTCCTGCCTTACACGCTATGAGAAGTTGCTCATATCTGCTTCCAATGTCACCCTGAATCATAGTTCAGTTCTAAACCCTGCTTCACTGTTACCTAACCAGGAGGATGTGGGGCCCAACGCTGTCAGGTTGTTGTAGAAACACTTTTATCTCCCTGTCTGATTTACCCTTGCTCAATCCTGAGCTGATTCTGTTTGTGGACAGCTCATGCAGTCTGGGGGATGGAAACAGGGGAATTGGTTTCAGGGTGTCCTGTATGTACCCCCCATGCTGTACTAAAAGCATACCGGTTACCTGTGGCTAAATCAACTCAAGTGGCAGTGATTATGGCCCTCCCTGCAGCAGCAGCCATCATGAAGTGTAAAGGGCATGATCCCTCACACTCATTTACGGCCCCTGGAAATGATTTGGCTGATGGTGCAGCTCATTCAGTGCCCTTGAGAGGGCCGCTGGCTCCTAATGAATGTCTTGTGTTGTAGTTCCACGGTCACCTATACCTTCCCTGGCCAGTCTGGCAATACTCCAAGATCAAGCTCCTGAAGCTGAAAAGGTGACTTGGACATGTAAGTGTGTACTGGAGGAGATTCCCTGTGGCGTTCACCTGATGGCTGCCCGGAGGCACCCAAGGTACTTCTCCCCTACTTAGTACGTGAAGCTCATGGTGTGGCCCATTCAGGTAAAAATGCCATTATTGCACAATTACAATGAGATTGGATGGCTCTTGCGTTAGCCACTATGGCTCCGAATAATTTAGAGAATTGTTTTATATGCTTAACCTACCATGTTGGGGGAGAGGTGCCTATCAAGATGTCTGCATGGACTGTACCAGAGGGTCAATTTTTACACGTGCAGACAGACTTCATACAGCTCCCCATGTTCATGTCACATCTGTGTTGTCTGGTCAAAGGGGATGTGTTTTCTGGGTGGGTGGAGGTCCTTGTAGGAAAGGAGACACAATCACTGTGGTAAAGAAATTGTTGGCTGAGTTTATACCCCGGTTTGGATTGCCCTTATGTATAGACAGTGACCGAGGTACCCACTTCATGGGTCAGGTCATCACTGAGGTGTGTAAAGCTTTAGGGATAAGACAGCAATTCCACTGTGCTTATCATCATCGTTTCAGCGCAAATGTAGAAGCCGAAATGGCGACTTTAAGTTAAGGATGTCTAAAGTGCTTAAGGAGACTGGGTTAAAATGGTCCCATGCTCTGCCCCTGGTTTTGCTTGCTATGAAAAACAAGGTTATCGGCCCACGAGATGCTTACTGGTCGACCTATGAAAATGGGAACTGCACCTCCAGGATGACACTGCAGTGAAATATTGTGGCATGTTAATTAAAACTGTTCAATCTCTTCATGCTCAGGCTTGCAAAGCTCTGCCTGAACCAGCTATGGGATCCTGCCACCCTCCTTCCCCAGGATACTGGGTCCTGGAGAAAATCCATCAGCGAAAGTCTGCACTTCAGCCGAGGTGGTGTGGTCCCTTTCATGTTTTGTTACCCACCAACTCAGCAGTGAAGTGCACCAGCATCTGGGCCTGGATTCACACTGCAGATTGCCACATAGTCACTACCCCAGCTGATGACTTCACCTCACCTGCCACCGATCTTCCACGGACTGGCTCCAGCTCCCCCACGACCACCTACACACCACTGCGAGTGACGCTGCCAAGTGTGTGTCAGTGTCAGATATTTCCAGGGTTCCTGGAACAGCACGAGCAGTATCAGAGAGCAAGGCCCTCGATCAGACAATATTCTTACGTACTGAACCAGTATCTGCAGTTGCTGTATCTGTCTTACACAATAAGGTCTCAGAAATAAGGGTTCTTTAGCAGGCTGTTGAGGCCCAGTAAGGCATGATGTCGATCCGTTTCCTCTGTTGGCATACCATCTCCAGCGGCCGCTTCCAGTGGACCTCACCACACAACCGTTCAGAGGTATGCACTGCAATCTCACGGGAGGATATCCGAGAGTCAGTAGCTCAGATCAAAGGGACAACTGGACAAGTCACTCATCTCTGGATTTATCTATCCAATAATGATGAGTCCCTCTGAGGAGGTGGTGCAACAGTTGAGAGTAAACACCACTGCTGCTAAGTCCCCAGTGTCTGTAGGTTATGGACCTTGCTGCCATCACGTATTGATCATACTCTTCATTACAATGAATCTGATATGTGTGTGGCTCTGGTACTATTAGTATCTGTAGTTTGGGCTGGTAGGTGGATTTGTCAACTTGACAAGCAAGGTGGAACTTTGGAAGATTGAAACCTGTGCTACAGAACCCAAGGATTTTTGGCTGGATGACTGGCCAGAGAACAGGCTCAGCCCATGTGTTGTATCATATCAACTTCAACGAATTAGTAAAGGAACTTTGTTTGCAACCAATTAACTATTGTCCCGAGGATGTGTATGAAAGCCTGAAGAGGACCATTGATGAATAGCACCAGGGGCTCAATGGTGTGCTATATCATTTCCAGTAACAATGTTGGAATGTCGATATATAGTACTGAGGCTTTTAGAACAACATGTCATGAGATGGAAGGGCTTGCAGCCCAACCCTAGGCACACAGTGAAAGCACATACTTGCACTTCTCCTAGCAGTATGCATATATCTTTAATGTAACCTACTGGTGGGTGTGTGCCCACTTGCCCCAGGATTTGACATCACAATTCCCTATTATACCAATACCCTTTCAGTGGGGGTATCTATGTTCAGATCTCCAGTTGGTCTCCCAGTCACAAGGCCCAAAATGCTGTAGGAATGCTCAGTCCCCGTTGGGATTCACAGGGCCTCCAAATTTCCCTGAGCCAAACCTAGTACACCGAAAACCCGTTGCCCACCACCTATCATCTCTGGCAGTGGGTCTTGTGTGTTATACTAACCAAGGGTCTGTGTTCATGGGAAACAGCAGATGCCAGTATTACCTGTCCACTAACACTAGTGTGGCAATTAATAATGTTACATTTGCCTTTGATCAGAATTTGACATTTTCCCAGGGTAAATGTGTCACTTATCCCGAAACGTATTTCATCTGTAGCGATAAGGCATATCCGTCATTACCCATACGTGTATTTTTATTTATTGATTATTTATAAGGCGCACTATACAGTAAAATGGTTTTTCCAGGCAAAAACATGGGGGGGGGGAGACAAACAACTAGACCTTGTGACATTCGGATCATGCAAGTTATGTTATGTTATGTTATGTTACTTGGCATTTATATAGCGCCTTATATATAACTGGTATGACATCAAAGTGCTGGTAGGATGAACGCCCTCGGGAACCGCAGTTCAAGTCAGTAGAGAGAGAGAGTGTCATATGGTGCATGGGTGCACCGGATATGTGTGCAGCTGGTGTGGTTGTTGCATGATAGCTGCTTCTTAACGGTAGGTGTGGTGCTGAGGAAGTCAGTTGAATGTGTTCAGTCTGGAGGGTGGACACCCAGACTGAGTTCTGGCTGTGTTAGGCTTGAGGAGACGCCTAAGCTAGCCGGAATGTGCTCAGCTAACTGTGTTTTATTAGGATGATTAGGTGTTCGTGGGGTCATGTTAGTATGAGAACAGCTAGACCGAACGTGTCATAGTATAGCTTTGTTCTAGTTGAATGATGGTGTATAGGAGAGAGTATGCGTAGAAGTGTGATATGGTGGTTATCAGTAAAGCGCTTGCAACCAGGCACGAGAGCAGGACAGGGGGCGTACAAAGCGGCATAGGTATATAAAGCGACAGGATGGGTAGGGATAAACATGTGATACAGATAACATGGGGATACAGGTACGTAGCATATATAAAACTTTAACACAGCAACACTATTAGGCACACTTTCTAAGTTCAAACTTTAACACAGTGACGCTATTAGGCACACTCAATGTTGTTGGGAACACTTTCTAAATTAAAACTTTAACATAGTGACGCTATTAGGCACACTCAATGATGTTGGCCGCACGTGCAGGGGTAAGGGGAGTGGTGGAGGGGGGAACAATGACGGTCAGGGAAGGGGCATAAAAATCAGGGGGGTAGGGGAAGAAGGAAGAAAGGGCCCAGGGGCTAGGTAAGTGCTGGGGGGATACTAAAAGGGAGGTGTCAGGGGATGCCGGGGGTGGACCCCCGTCTAAGTGTGAGGATGGGGGTTGGAACAAACTGGGGGGATGCCCATCCCACCAGGCTAGTCAAGGGTGGGGGCCTGGAAGAGCAGTGCTGGTTTGGTGGGGGTGCTGGTATTGACTGGTCATTGAGGGCCCAGTGCCCTGTAAGACTCATAAGGGACCAGGCCACCAGTCACAGCGGCAGAAGGGGCCATTCACAAGGAAGGGCGAGAGGGAAGGAAGTAAAGAAGAGCAGGGTCTTGAGAAGCTTCCAGAATTTAAGGAGGTCGGGCTTAAGTCTGAGAGGGGCAGGGAGGCCATTCTAGAGAGAGGTACCTGGCGAAGAGAAAGATCTACCCCCGCCTCACTCTCGGCTTGGAAAAATGTCTGCTCTGCAGAGAGTTGGAGCTAGAGGACAGAAGGGCTCTAACAGGGAGGTATTTAGGAAGAGGGTGTGGCGGGGTCCCAGGCCCCAGAAAGCCTTGTGGATGATGCAGAGGGTCTTGAATTTGATCTTTGCAGCCACCTGGAGCCAGTGGGGAGATTTTAGGGCTGGAGAGATGCGGTCCCTAGCCTAGAGGCCAAAGATCATTCTCGCAGTCCTATTCTGGATTAGTTGAAGGGGCAAAGAAAGGAAAGAGTCAGATTGAGGAGGAGGCTGTTGCAGTAGTCCAGCCTAGAGAGAACCAGAGCTCTGGAGGCATTGAATTTCTGGGGGAAGGTAAGAAAGGTGAGAATGCCTCTGAGAAGGTGAAGCTGAAAGTGGGCCTTTGTTGCAAGGTCTGTGATGTGAGGGGAGAAGGAAAGAGAGGAGTAACAGATGACACCAAGGTTTTTTTACCTCATAAAATGGTGAGGGGAGGGGACCCAAGGAGGGCAGCCAGAGAGTGGGAGGGACGCAGGGAGCAGGGGGTCCCATTGAAAAGGATCTCGGTCTTATTGGCATTAAGACAGAGATCATTAGCCGTTCATCATGCCTCATGACAGGGGCAAGAGCATCAAGAGTATCAGAAATTGAAGAGTAGAGCAGATACAGGGCTGTGTCAGGATGTGAGACAACCAGAGGCGGAGGGGGGGGGGCGTTGACACCCACATGCCTAGCAGCCATTCAACGAGAAAGACATCCAGGCCCCAAAATAGAATTACATGATTGTAATTCTTAAGAAGGCGATCCAATTCTCTAAACTATATTTAAATGAAGTACACCACTAACTGGTCCTTCACCCGATTCAAGACTCATCACTGCATTTTTCACCCAAGAAGGTCTTTTACGGTATAATAGGCTGAACTTCGGGATCTCGTCTGCAGCAGAAATATTTCAAGAGTCAATTACACACATCCTACTCCTGTTCACCTCCGCCTTTAACTACAGTGATGACATCCTGGTATTTGGCGCATCCCAGAAAGAACACAACCCGGCGCTGAAGGAAGTATGCAGAACCCTTCAAACAGCAGGACTGACTCTGAACCGAGACAAGTGTAACATAAACAGAACCACTCTAAAATTCCATGGACACATCTTTTCTGACCAGGGAATGACTCCATATCCTGAAAAGGTACTTGCCAAACCCACACTGGCCACACCCATGACAATTGCTGAAGTGAGATCCTTCCTGGGGTTGGACCGAGAGATGCAACGGCCCCGAAAGCATGGATAATCAGTATTTGCCCCTAAGGCTCCCTCTGCTGTAAGCATAGTATGAAAATATTTTTTATGGAGATGGGCTTTGCACATTGTGTGCATGCCGAAACTACTGCAGAAAATAGACAAAGTCTTCGAGAAGGAGACTGATATCAGAGGAGTGTTTGACAGGAGAGCGTGCATTCAGAGTAGCAAAGTGAAGGCAGGTTTTCCGAGAGGGTTACAGGGGTATGTACTCCCGTCGGTGGTGGTGGAGAGGTGAGAAGAGAGGAAAAGGGTTGAAGTTTATGAGAGAGGGCAGGCATCGATCGCGAAGGATGGGAGAGTAGTTTGAGAGCCCTGGGCCATGATAGTGCCATTGGGATAGACATTAATGACACACCTAGAGGATGAGAAGTATGCCAGGAGTACCTCCCACCTTGTGCCACCATGAATGGGTGAGGAGGAGAAAGGGGAGAGAGTGGAGACGTCCCTAGGTCAGGAGAGGGGACAGAGAAGAGGATGTCCATAATAGTCTGCCTGGAAGTGGCATTGACGTAGGTGTCAGCAATAGGTAGGGTTCAAGAGAGCATTTTTCAGCTTTTCTCCTCCAGACTTCATGAGAGGTAGGATAGGTGATAGAATAGCAGTTGGAATAGATAGGGGAGATATAGAGTGCCATGGGAGTAGCAGAGGAGAGAGAGAGACAAACAGGGGAGCTGCACAGTGTATGGGAATTTACCAAGTGGTTTAGCAGCCAATGCAAAGATTAAAAGCGCACCTAAATTCGAATTCCCAATACAGCACAAAATACAGCACAAAAAGAGTGCATAGATCTAAAAGCGCACCTAAATCCGAATTCCCAATAAGCACTAAAATACAGCACAAAATGGAGAGTGCACAGATTTAAAAGCCTATTCGAATTCCCAATAAGCACTAAAATACAGCAAAAAATGGAGAGTGAACAGATTTAGGGGCAAATCCTGAATTCGATTTTTGAGCAAGGCAATAAGAGGCAGTAGAAAGCGTTCAGTGAGAGGTTAAGGCACAGCAGATAAATGTAACAGGTGCTACAGAAAATCCCTTTCTGTAGTTAAGTTTGAGGGGTAGGAAGGCAAGAATCAGACAGGCACCCATGGCAGAGGGATGAGCAGAGGAAAGGTTAAAGTCCAGGGCAGGGCGATCCGGTGTCCTTACCAGTAGAGTGTAACAGCAGATATGTCACGATCCTTGACTGCAGGGGACACTGCCAAAAGGTTCATTAGGGAGCGTTGCTTTTAGGAATCCTAGGACTCGAACCCTCGTTCCTCCCACATGAATGAATGGGACATGTATGTTGCATTATTCCACAACTCACAAATCTCTCAAATTCCTTTTGAGGGAGGGGGAGGAACTAGAGGCCGTATGCAACGTCTATATTCTGTCACCAGTGGGCACCCTCTCTTGCTGCCCCTCCAGATGACTCTTGCATATGTCTTTCTCACTACTTTTCTTTCATGCAGGAATGAACAGTTTCATGTTGGACATGTATCAACTGCAGGACAAACTGAAAGCGTCAGTAGGAAGAAACCTAGAGGCATTTGCAGATTTGGGTAAGCTTCTGTGTGCTTAATTGTAAAATGTTTTCCTTTACTGTCCTCTGTACACTACAAACACACATATTATGGGCATATATCTCACAATTTCCAGACGTGCTGGTGTCTGCTGAAAAACCTGTGAAGCAGGCCAAGTGCAAGTGACGTAACATACCCAATGACACCACAAGAAGTAACGCATGCACTTTTATCATGATGACATCACAGGAAGTAACATGTGCTAGCACTGAAAACATCGTTTGAAAAACACTTTTTTCAAAAACATTAAACTGAATAAGCCTGACTGAAAAAATGCATTGGGCTCTGCGGGAAAGGTAAAAAAGTTGTTTTAAAAAATAGGTAAGGAGGGTAATTCCCCTCCCCTCATTAGAAGAGATGTTGAAAAATATAGTATGGCCAAAAATGGTCCATTTGGGATTTTCAGATATCCATTAAGCCAAATACATTACTGTATAGAGAAAATTAAAGGAAGCACACTAAACATTTGTAAAATAAAAAAAAATGTATATTATTAGCTTCTAATGCAGAAATAGGGCTATTTTAGTTACCACTCTTGCTGGTAACACCTTCCTATGCCAGACAATGCCTCCCATCACAGGTGTAATCATAACATATCTGCCACATCTTCACAAGCACAGCTGATGCCATCATTTGCCATAGATAGTAATTTTAAGGTAAAGCTTCAAACATCCTGAAATGGCCGACCAATGCCATTCATTGTCAATTATTGACTCAAATGCCTTGTATAGTCATCCCGCGTAGGGTACAGAACCAAATGTTCAGGCTGTGGAATGCACAAAGGGACATGGGGCCCCAGAAACCGCTGAAGTTGCTTCTCTGTCCACCCTTCCTCTACACTAAGGGGCCTGAAGGATGTCTGAGCGGGCACAAGACTCTTTAAAATGGGATAATGGGGCTGTTTTTGATAGAAAATATAATCAATAGGAAATAGTTATAGCTTGTGGAGGTTTCCCAGAAACAAAATGTTTACTCAGGGAGGGTGGGGGCTCAGTATAAAAAAAGTTTGAATACCATTGCTTTGGAATCATGTGCATACCAGTAGTGCTTGACACATGATGATTGTGACTGGCTATCCAGGGGGCATCAACCTGTTGGGAAACTTTTCAATACCATCTTCTTCAGCTGGTATAGTCTACAAGTAAGACCATCCCTTAGATACAGTGTAAATATTTTATGAAAAAATAAACTGTGCTGTAAATCTGTGATGTTTTCAGCCTGTGTTCCCATTTCATTTATTGAATGTATAAAGTGCCTTTCACCAAAATCTCTATTACACATTACAAAATACTAGAAAGCAGTACAATTTACATGATAATGCAACAAAAAAAACTAAAAACAGAATGAGGGGAAAGAAAGAGAGAGTCACTAAGTAAAAAGAAGGGAGAGAAGATGAGCTTTCACGTTAGATTGAAAAATACAAAGAGATGTAGAAGAGCGGATAGAGAGAGAATTCCAGTATTTAGGGGCTAAGAGGGCAAACGCCAGAAACAGGAAGAAGCATACAGGGGTTTGGGGACAGTGAGGAAAAGCAGATTCTCTGATAGGAGAGACCGAGAGGGAGAATAAAACGAGACTAGTAAAGAAAGATAAGGAGGAGCCAAGACGTGAATACATTTAAAAACAATTGAAAGAAAATTATAAGACGTGATTCAAAGGGAAGCAGTGGAATACACAGTAAAGAAGATGTTGCAGAAGAGCAAAAAGGTAAAGAAAAGTGATGACGAACCGAAGAATTATAAACTGATGGGAGAGGAAGAAGATGTGAGGCGGGTAGGCCAAGAAAAAGAGAACCACAGTAGTCGATATGAGAAAAGACCAGGCAGAAAAGAAGAGGTTTAGGAGAATGAAATTGAGCTTATGGCCCTTTAGTAACGTGCATGCAATGGATGGGATCGCAGAGTAATTCCGAGTCCAAATAATCAAACCAACACAGGAAGATGGCAAAGAGACTGTTTTATTAACAATGATCTAAAACATGGAGGTTACAATGGAGATCAACGGACATTCGCTCAGACTCTCGACAATTACCCCATAAAAACATCCTTATATGCAAATAATATGTCAGAAGTGATGTCATACTACGTGGCAAATAATAGAAAACCTATCATGGGGTGGGATTGGTTAAGGGAGACACCTTCATCTTGTATACTGGCTTGCAACATTATGTGTTACTACTGACGTTTGCAATTGTATTCACTCTCCCCTCTTGCTTCTCCACTCTTTTGACTGCTAACTCTCTGTTCTCTCCTCCTTTCCCTTCTCCCTTTTCCTTACTTTCTTCTATGCACTTAGTCTATCAGAATTGTATCTGGACCTAGTATGATAGCAACCTCGTCTGTCTCCTCCCCCACACCTTACTGTTTTTTTCCTCCCCACCGCCTCTCCAGCACTATCTGAAATGTCGTCAGGCCTAGTATGATAGTCACTTGTTTTGTTCCTCCCCTATCTTTCTGCACACCTCTCCCTCACCTCTTGTTTTTCTCTGGCTCTACCAGAAATGTCATCAGGCCTAGTACGGTAGTCGCCTGTCGGTTTCCATTTCCTTCCCACTCTCCCCCTCCCTTCCTTATCTATGTCTTAGCTCTTGCACTATCTGAAATGTCGTCAGGCCGAGTACGATAGTTAATTTCACATCCTTACTGTTCATGGCCTGTAAGAATGTCATTGTAGGGGGCGTGGCTTGGAGCGCCATCGATGTGGCTGCTCCCCTGAGGCCCGCCGTGCAAAGCCCGCCGCTTCTGGGCCCCTGATGCGGCTCCGCGCCCGTATACCGGAGCCCAGCTGATCCCAAGGACGTCGGGGGACCTGGGGCCCATCCGGGCTGAAGCGGGGACCATAACGATCGACGGAGACGAAGTTAGCCGCTCCGGTTCCCCGAGCCGGCCCCAGCGACAATCTCCCAAGATGGCGGCCGTGCTCGTCTCTCGGCCCTGGAGGGCGGTGAGAGCTTTCTGAGGCCGCATTCAGACGCGGCTCAGTTTCTCGAGCACCCGGGTCGCGGCGGAGCAACATCAGCCACACTACCAGCCCGAGCCTGCACTGCCCGACGAGGGACGGCACAGACGGTGCCCATCAGGTAGGAGCTGCTGGGGGTGAGGATCCGGGTGGAGGGCTGGCCCCCCGCCCCGACGAGGCCACACAGGGAAAACCCTCCACAGCACCTGAGGTGGGGGCCGCGCCAACACCGCCCCCCCCTCCTCCGCCCTCCAGCGGGCTCCTACCTCTCACTACCCAAGACCCAGAGATCCGGTCTCCATACGCCACACTCCTGGGGCGCCCCGGCCCACACCATCGTCTGGAGCCCCCGCTCAGACCCGGGACTTGGAGGTCCCCTCCCACTATCATCCCCACCAAGCCTGGGTCCTCGGAGGAGGAGCGGCCCTAGCCGGGCCACATCGAGGGACCCACAGCTGCAAGCCCCGAGAAGGGCCTGACCAATGCCGCCCACCTGGAGCCTCGACCTGGCCACACTCTCATCCCGGGCTGCCCCTGACGGGTAGGCCCCTTCGGCCTCGGAGGTGACCTGACTGCCCACTTCCTTGGGCGCCCCGGCCCATTGCATCACCCGCTCTGCTCTCTCTGGCCTAGTCCCAAGGGTGCGCACGTTATTCGATCCCCCCACCGGAACTTACGCCCCACATACCTGCCCACCATCAAGATTTGGAGAGTTCACCCCCTCACTCGAAGCCACTATACACCGGCCAAGCTTGGAACCAGCTTTCCCTCTTCTCAATCAAGAGCCTCGACGCTCATCTACAGGGTGGGCCGTATAAACCATCTCCCCACCCACGATTCACCAACATGTCGAGACAGTCGAAAGCTATTAAAAATGTGGACATTGCCACCATGCTCACCGCTCCTGATAAGGGAAAGAAACCGGACTCAGTTACTCCCACCCCAGGGCTCTCCCAGGAGGGGGGTGACTCCCCAGCCACCAGAGGTGATCTACTGGCGTTTATGGCAGACATCAAAGCCGAGTTTCGGTCCTGCATGTCGGAACTCACCTCCAAATTGGAACAAACAGACCATAGGGTGACCGAAGTGGAGCAGAGACTGAGTGAGATCGAGGATCGCTCCCAAGACCAAACAGCTGCCATGGGAGATATCCAGCAAACAGTAAGAGCCCTCCAAGCCAAGTGCGAAATCCTCGAATACAAACAAGAGGACCTGGAAAACAGAGCTCGTCGGAATAACCTCCGTATCAGGGGAGTTCCGTCCTCAGTCCCCGACCAAAATCTTGCAGGATACATAGGAGACCTCTTTCAAATTCTCCTCCCGCATCTAGATAAATCCCAACTGCTGCTGGATCGGACTCACAGACTCCGTCCGCGACGAGGAGTAGACTCCGACCAGCCCCCAGATGTCATAACGAGAGTACACTATTTCTCCACTAAAGAAGCTATCTCCGCCATCAGTCGGTCCGGAGATGAACTCTCCTTTCAAGGTCACCCTCTCCAAATTTATCAGGATCTCTCCCTCTCAACCCTACAGAAAAGAAGGGCTCTTCGACCTTTAACCCTCTTCCTCCAAGAGCGTAAAGTCAAATACAGATGGCTTTTTCCCACAGCCCTGCAATTTTCGTATAATGGCTCCCTCCGGAGAATATCCCACTTAGAAGATGCCGCTAAAATCATGCAGATATCCTCCCCCCCTGAAGGAACCACCTCCCCAGACTTGGAAGCCTCGGGAAGCCCTACGTCAGCCCTTCCTCCCCAACCCAGACGTCCTCCATGGTCCAAGGCCTCCCGAAACAGGAGAAGATAACCCGAGTCCGAGCGGCCCTGGATGTCCCCCGCACCTCCGGCGTCCCGGACGCCCAACGCCCTTTCAGCTAAATTCAGAAATAGTAACTCCGGCCCAACACAATCCCACGTTCGCCCAGCGCGGCGGGCTTCCTCCACGGCCTATGCCCCCCCTCCAAGATCCGCTCCATCTTAGAGCCCTTGGATGCAAACGTTATTTTGCCAGACACAATTGGCCCGGTTGGCCTGGGGTGGGGTTACACCCACAATGTTTCCCACCCCGCTAGTTAAAAAGTTGGCCTCCCGTTGGGGGCCTCGGTTAAAACTGCAAGTGCGGTACAGTTCACCTCTCCACCCTCTTCACGATGGCAGCCAATGAACAACCTGGAGTCCCCCCTCCATCCCCTACGCAAGGAACCCCTGGCTCCCCGATCCCGGAACACCAGACGCTGAGATGCCTTTCCTGGAACGTTAACGGTCTCAACTCCCCCCCCAAGCGCAAATCGATTCTCCAGAAGCTACAAGATGAGGAGGCCGATGTGGTGTTCCTCCAAGAGACTCATCTCCTCCCGGCGGACTTTGGCCGGCTTCGATCCAGCAGATATCCACACCAGTTCTTCGCCTCGGGGAACTCCAAAAAGGGGGGCACAGCGATTATGTTCCGGAAAGACCTGCGCCCCCAGATCTTGGACTCCATGATGTGCCCGGAGGGCCGCTTCGTGGCCATCAAGTGCCTCCTGCTGGGGGACCTCTACACCTTGGTATCGGCATACGCACCCAACTCGGGACAGGCAACCTTCTATGACTCCTTGGGCTCCTCCCTCTCAAGCTTTGTGGAAGGCCAGACAATAATCGGTGGGGACTTCAATGGGGTCCCAGACCCCACTAAGGACAAATCTAACCCCCCTGCCCTTGGCGAGTTCGGTCAGGCCCTCAGTCTGCTGCGGCTCTTCAGAACCTTGGAGGTGGTGGATACATGGCGGGTGCTTCACCCCACCGAGAAAGACTACTCCTTCTTTTCGGGCGTACACCGAACTTTCTCCAGAATCGACCTCCTTCTGGCTTCCCCTCAAACTCTCGCCCTCGCTAATGAGGTGTCGATAGGCCAGCGAATTCTATCGGACCATGCCCCAATAATAATGGAACTGAGCATTCAGAACACCCACGCCAAGGCAACACGCAGATGGGCGCTCTACGACCCAATCCTCAATGATATGTCAATCAGAGACAACATAACCACCACCATCAAGAACTTCTTTGAGGAGAACCTAGCCACGGACACCTCCCTGGCCAATAACTGGGATGCAATGAAAGCTGTAATTCGGGGAACCTTGATAGCCCAAGGCGTGGCATACCATCGAAACCGGAAACAAATCCGTCTATCCCTGGAGGAGGACCTGCGAGCAGCTGAGGAAGCCCAGAAGAAGAGTGGCTGGTCCCCCAGAACACAGAGAGCGCTCCGCTCGGCCAGGAAGAAACTAGAGGCCCACTATGCAGAACACACTGCGCAACTCCTGGCGAAGACCAGACAATTCTACTATGCCAAAAGCAACAAGGCCAACAAGCTGCTGGTGGCCAAGCTAGCTAAAACAAGACGGACCAACACTATTATAGGGCTCAAGGACTCACAAGGGGTGATACACCACTCTGAACAGACGAAACTACAACTAGCCTCAGACCACCTAATCCAGGTCATGACAGCGCCTCCCCGAGATCGGTCAAAGCAGGAGGCATACCTGCGGAACGCAACCTTGACGCGTCTCCCAGACTCCACACGGGAGCAGTTGGAAGCCCCAATAACAGCTGAAGAAGTTGACGAAGCCATCAAGGCCCTCAAATCACGGGCCCCGGGCCCAGACGGATTCCCCCCGAGGTTCTATAAGATTTTTAAGCTCCAGCTCATCCCTCACATAGTGGCCCTGTTCAACTCTTTCAAGGTCTCGGGATCCGTGACCGCCACAATGCAGGAGTCGGTGACGGTTCTCCTTCCTAAGCCGGGGAGAGACCCGAGAGATCCGGCGTCATACAGACCCATCGCCCTACTGAATATCGACGCCAACCTGTACTCGAAGATTTTAGCTAACCGCCTGGCACTTATCCTCCCGGATATAATCCACCCCGACCAAACAGGCTTCATTCTTCACCGAGCGGCAGGGGACAACATCCGGCGGACTCTGAACCTAGTGAACATCGCCCACCGCAACTCCCAAGGCCTTGCCCTAATGGCCCTGGACGCAACCAAAGCCTTCGACAGAGTCGATTGGTCCTATCTTGAATGCACTCTGGAAGCATTTGGGTTCGGCCCCACAGCCCGAGCCATGATCCTGGCGAACTATAAGCAGCCTCGAACCATCCTCAGGATCAATGGCGCCCACTCAGCCCCGATACCTCTGTCTTGTGGGACGAGACAGGGCTGCCCGCTGTCTCCCCTACTCTTCGCCCTCACAATGGAGCCCTTCGCCCAGAAGATCAGGCGCAATGAGTCCATTAAGGGTCTTCAGGTGGGCTCTTCCCACCACAAGATCGCTCTCTACGCGGACGATGTTCTATTGACACTCACTGAAGCCAACACCTCAGCGAAACACGCTCTGGCCGAAATAAAGGAATTGGGGGAGGTCACCGGCTTCACTGTCAACTTCACCAAATCAGTGGCTTTAGGAGTCGGCCTCCGCCCAGAGGACAAGGAGGCGTTAACGGCTCTGTGCCCGATCGAATGGCGGGACCACTCGATCCCCTACCTAGGAGTTCTCATCCCAGCAAACCCAAAGGAGACCTATCAGGCGAACTTTCCCAAACTGATCAAGGAGCTGGAGGGGGACTTGAAACGCTGGACCACGCAGGAGATTTCATTAATGGGCCGGATCACGGCCGTCAAGATGAACCTGCTTCCTAGGTTCCTCTATGCCTGCTCATCTCTATCGGTGCCCTTCCCAGCCCAGGCCCTCCACGACTTACAGAGGAAGATATCCAAATTCATATGGAAAGGCAAGAAGGCCAGGATCCCCCACAAAACCCTGATTGGCAACGCCAGGCTAGGAGGCCTAGGGGTCCCGGACCTGCAGGCCTATAGGACAGCGGCACAACTGTCACATCTACACGCCTGGCAGACGAGCACAGCCCGCCCCAGATGGGTGGAACTGGAGCAGGCCCAGCTTCCGCTTCCCCTCCGGTTCCTCCCTCACATCCAACCCTCCCTCAGGGCACGC
Organism: Ambystoma mexicanum; assembly: GCF_040938575.1. Lineage (NCBI taxonomy): Eukaryota > Metazoa > Chordata > Amphibia > Caudata > Ambystomatidae > Ambystoma > Ambystoma mexicanum. Next base: position 1,342,554,146 of record NC_090921.1, read on the forward strand.
TGGAAGGACATCCTACTAACAACGAAGCAGACCCTAAGCTCCTGGGATTGGGCTCTAAAGCAGAAGGGAATCCCGAGGGGCCGAAGCCCCCTTTCACCGATCTTTCACAACCCCGACTTCTCCCCGGGATCTCTCCCTCGCAACTTCCAGAATTGGATAGACGGAGGCCTGGAAACCCTGGGGCAGATGTACTCCGAAAACAGACCCCGGACCTTCAAGCGGTGCAAGGAGACTTTTCGGCTTCAAGAAAGGGACAGATTCACATACTGCCAGCTCCGCCACTGGTGTTCGCACCCTCAGACCCTCCAGGCGGCAACTCGCCCCCCGACCCCATTGGAGCTAACTCTTGCGGACCTGCCGGCCAGAGGAAGAATCTAAGCTATATATAGACGTTTCCTGGGGGACTTCTTGGCGACAAAAACTCGATCCATGGCTCAGTGGGAGGCGGACCTAGGCCATCCGATCGATGACCAAGCTTGGGTAGACATATGGTCCCGCACCCACTCTTCCTCCACCTGTGTCACTAACAAGGAATGTGCATATAAACTCACCCTACGCTGGTACTACCCCCCTCTCAGACTCCACCACATGAACCCACAAGTGGACCCCGCCTGCTGGAGAGGCTGCAGTCAACCAGGCTCCTACTTTCACATGTGGTGGACATGCCCCAAGATCCAGCAATTTTGGGCCAGGTGTCTCTCCACCATCGAACAAATCACCGGCTCCGCCCTCCCACTGGACCCTGAGACAATTCTGCTGGGGATCCCGGTCCCCGGAATCTACCCCCGCTCCGGCAACAGGGCTAAGCTCCTCACACAGTGCCTCCTGGCGGGCAAGACGGTTCTGGCCCGCTTCTGGAAGTCGCGGGACGGCCCCTGCCTGGCCCACTGGTGGGGAAAATTGTGGGACATCTTAATAGCGGAAAAGGTTACCGCTGCGAGAGCGGGGTCTCTGCACCGCTTCCAGAATGTGTGGGCCCCAGTGCTGGACTATGATCAGCGATATCCCGCAATGACGTTCAAGCCAATCAACGCCCGCTGGGCCCTGAGAGACAAGGAGAATACGCATCAAGCGGGGGAGATAAACTGAATCTCTGGCCCGGGAAAACCGGAATGAGGGGGGGAAAGGGACTCAAAACTAGAATCTTTTCTTTGCAATGTTATACTGACACTCGATACTGTTTGTAACCTTTACTGCCTTGCTATAAATAAACATATTTAAAAAAAGAATGTCATTGTATTTTCCCTTGTTCCCTCCCTTGCCTTGAAGCGCTTTGAAAAACATTGTGTATAGGCGCTATATAAATAAATTATCATATCATATCATTTCATATCTAAATATACTTTCTATAGGGATTAGGATTGTGATTGGCTTCCCACTGTCAGATGGACAATTTATGCCTACCTCTTAAAACATGTCATCTTCAACACTATTAAGTACACAGTTTATCATTGGTCTTCACACTAGAAGGCCCTTCGTTATACAGCCCTCTACAATTGGTTGGTATGCACGTGCCATGTCTGGAACATTCGGTTCACTTAGCAGCATGTAAACTCAGACCAAGGTGCCAGGAGGTGGACTTGACTTTACCTCTCCACCAAATTAGCCCAACCTCTCTCTTCACCCAGCCTTCTGCCATGAAGATTGTCTTTGAACTTGTCCTTGCAAAGTATTCTTGTATGGGGGAATATATGGGAGTGCAGGCTCTCACTATCATTGTTCTAGGACTCCAAGCTCAACTCTATTTCCATCCTTAGCTCATGTGACAGGAGACCACTATTTGGTCCATTTTGCAGCATTTAAATGTCTTAAACAAATAAAACTTGGCACTTTTGGTGTTCTCTCTTTGCACCTTGACAAGGATGATTCATCCTTCGCACATTCACTGCTTTCAAGAATTGATAACCAACCTTGGCTGCTTCAGTTTTGATACCAGGCCAGACATCCTTGCCAGGCGTTTTCACAATCTCAGCTTATTCATGCTGCGAAACAATCCTCAGCCTTTCCTCTCCATGGGTACTGGCTTACTAAATGTATGACACTGATGTCGAGCTTCTATATAATGGTGGCTTCGCCTGCAGTCTATTCACTACATATAGCCAGCTTCTATGATGACTTACTCTACTTGCATTTCAGCATCTGTACAATTATTGAACAGTTGATTTTCTGTCTTCTTTTCGCACATGAAAGTTTACTCGATTCTTAACTTCGTCATCAGTTTCTGTAAAATCCATGCATTCTCTTCAGCCAGTATTCTCGGGGCATCACACATGTTTCTTGTGACATCACTAGCTTCACTCTTCACCTCTTTTCATATTCCTCACAGAGTTCCTCCCTCAGATTGTCTTCCCTTCGGGGATACATTTGATAGGGTTTTCTCAGTGAGTACCTTCTTTCGAATATCTGCTGCGGTATTGGCACAACTGCTGGTGTCAAACATGGGACGATGTCAGGCTTCCAACATATAGGAGGTAGGGGGCGGGATTTCCTACAGAGGCATGTAACTGCTCCTCTACATTCCCCCCTCTGGCCGAGTCCTCGACCACCTCCTCAATTGTCTCCACATCTCGAGATTCTCTCTTGACAAAGTGCTTGTTCGGAGTCCAAATCTTCATACCCCCCTCAGGGTGCTGGCTGATTTAACATTCTCATCTACACACCAGGTCATGTAGTTGCTGTCAGGCTGAGAGGTCCTGTGTTCGCGGAAGCTGCTGAACCCCCGACAATCCCCCTGAAATGTAATTCCCAGAACAAAATGTCAATTCAGCTCTGCAAACTACACCCCAAAGGGAAAGGGGGAAGTGGATAACAAAACAACACCAGGCTGACTGCGTCAAGGCTAACCAAAGCTGAACCTGCAGGGGATATAAGAAAAGCAGATACAAATACTTTTATTACTTACTTAACCTTAGGAGTGGGAAAGACTTTAAATCCTTAACTAATAATTAAGAATCATACCTGGTTCTTCTCTTGAAATTTCTTAGAGAAGCTTGTAAAAAAGCTGAAAATCTCTCTTACTTGAGACTCTTGAAATTCACAGCAACTTCTTAATTTGGGAAAATCTGGAAAGTTTTGTTCTTTGCCTTTTTTCCAAAATTCACTAGTTGTCCAGTTAAATTGTCTTTATTTTTTCTTTCTTTTTCTTTCAAACTTTTCTTTTGTTTTCAAACTTTTTACAATTCAATAAAGTTTGTGAATTCTTGAAGAAACACGTGCTAAACTCACACGCGGATTATTTCAATACAGATGAATTGCACGTTGAAAACTTCCTGCGTTGAAGAACATGCGCACTGTAAGCAAAGTCCACGCGCAGAAAACTCACGCGCTTGCCAAAACACGCCAAGCAGAATTCACGCGCAAACGAGATCACGCGTAGAAAACACATGCGCTAGTAAATTCCTGCGCTGATGAATTTCCGCGCCTATTCACACGCTCCTTATAACCCACGCGCAAAGAGTTCATACGCAATCGAGTACACGCGTTAAAAAGGACACAAGCAAGTAACCACACGCGCAGTTGAGTTCTCGCGCTGAAGCACACGCGCTTGAAAACACACGCGCTATAGAGTTCTCACGCGTCAAACAGATTATTGCGCCAGGAAGCACACGCGCTGGAAACACACACGCTTTAGAGTTCTCACGCGACGAACGATTCTCGCGCTAAGAAGCACCCGCACTGGAAAACACACGCGCTATAGAGATCTCGCGCGGCGAGCCGATTCTCGCGCTAGGACTCACACGCGCTGGAAAACACACGCGCTATAGAGTTCTCAAGCGACGAACAGATACTCGCGCTAAAAAGCACACGCGCTGGAAAACACACGTGCAGTTGAATACTCTCGCACGCGCAAAGGTTCAACGATAGTTTCAGATTACACGTAGTACGCTTTTTACAAATAGCGTTCAAGCGCACTCAGAGAGTTCAATAATATAAATTCAAAGGTAACATTTTACGATTTCTCAAGTACATGTCAGTAAGATAAACAGAGCTGCAGTTAAAACAAAGTCACTTATCTCCAGAACGATTTCTTAAGGATCTTCAGAGTTTCCTGTCTTCAAAACGAACTCCTGACAGCTGATAGCTTCTCCTGAAACCCCCAAGAAAGTAGCCGCTCAACTGCTAACGCCTGAAGGATAAAATCCACCAGGCCCAAGTCAAAAGCAGGAGCAGCCACTAAACACGTCCTCTCAGCTGGGGTTTAGATGATGAAAGGCAAAGAGTGACAGTTTAGAATGTTCATTGTTGTTCAGCAGTGTTTTCTAACCAATCAGAGCTGTCACTGTGAGACTCCATTTTGCCTTGGGTCAGAACCAGGATTCTGAATCAGCAAGTTAAGGCCAAACCAACTACAATAGAAAACTTCCCACCCACACAAGGCTAATCTAAAAAGGATAATAAAAGAGAAATAATGGGAAAGAAACTTGAATAAGGGAAAATAGCCTGAATAGGGGAAGGAAACCTGACAGTACCCTCCTCCTAATGCCCAGTCTCTGGGCCTACCTTATGTGGATTTTTAGCATGAAACTTAGCAACTAAACGGGGGGCATGTACATCAACTGAATCTTCCCATGATCGTTCTTCAGGTCCATATCAATTAAATACTGCAACCTTCCCCTCACTTTCCTGGAATACAAAATTTGTTTAACCACAAATTCCTCAGATAAATCCTCCAAAATCACAGGGGAAGGTGATGTTCTAAATCTAGTTCCTGAACAAACTGTTTTAAAAGGCTAACATGGAAAGTAGGATGTACCTTCAAATGCTTGAGTAATTTCAATCGTACTGCCACAGGGTTGATGATTCTCTCTACCTCGAATGGGCTTACAAATCGTGGACTGAATTTATTCTTCCCCTTAATTTTTAGGTACCGGGTAGAAAGCCAAACTAAGTCTCCCACCTTATATTCAGGACCAGCCTTCCTTCTCAAATCAGCACACCTTTTATATTTCAACTTGTTTTCTCCCAGCAACTTTTTTGCTCTATCCAAGTTATTCTTCATTACCAACAAACGATCTTCCACTCTAGGATTCCCGGAATCCTCCAACACCTCAAAACTCAGAAAGCGAGGATGAAACCCACGACCCAAAAAGAAAGGGGACATAGAAGTAGCATCTTTACCACAATTGTTGTAAGAGAATTCTGCCAACCATACCAAATCCACCCATTCCTCTCCAGCTTGTAAATAACACCTTAAAAACTTCTCCAATTCCTGATTTACTCTCTCCACTTGTCCATTACTCTCTGGATGATACCCAGAAGTCAAACTAACGTCCACCCCAAGTTTCCTACAGAAGGCCCTCCAAAAGTTTGAAATAAATTGAGATCCCCTATCAGAGATAACTTGACTTGGGAGTCCATGTAGTTGAACTACACCTTGCAAAAAACTATGAGCCAGTTTTTCCGCGGTAACCTCTCCCTCCATTGGTAAAAAATGCGCTTCTTTAGTAAGAAGATCCACCACAACAAGAATGGTAGTACAACCCTTATCTTGAGGGAGCTCAACAATGAAATCCATAGAAATAGTGTGCCAAGGACGAGGAGGAACAGGTAACGGCTCCAATAAACCATGCGGCTTCCCAACTTGACTTTTTGCTTGTGCACAGACTACACAAGTTTTAACAAAGTCCAATGTGTCTTGGCGAATTTTTTCCCACCAAAAATTCCTTCGAACCAATTCCAGAGTTTTTCTGAAACCAGGATGTCCTGATAAAAATGGATTCATGACAATTTCTCAAAACCTTTTCTCTTAACTCTTCAGTAGGTACATAAAGCTTGTTATCAAAAAAAGGAAGATCGTCTTTCAAACTTCTAGCTGGATCCAGTCTCACCCACTCCTCCATCTTCTGCAAGGACATATTCTGGCGAACTTCATTCAAAAAATCCATTTCTTCAATGGCTCCGGCTAACAAAAAACATTCTGGAGCAATTAGAGGTTCTGGCTCCAGAATCTCTCTCTCCTCACTACCAGGAAATTGGCGGGATAAGGCATCAGCTTTTTTGTTCTGACTTCCGGGTTTAAAAGTCACAATGAAATCATAATCGGCAAAGAATAAGGACCAACGAAGTTGTCGTGGAGACAAGGTTCTTGCAGATTTTAAAAACAATAAATTTCGATGATCAGTAAGAACCGTTACCGTATGTCTTGCCCCTTTCAGAAAATGTCTCCATTCTTCAAAAGCGGACTTTATTGCTAATAGTTCACGATCTGCAATTGTATAGTTCACTTCAGCAGCAGAAAACTTCCTAGAAAAGAATGCAACTGGATGTAGTTGACCAGTAGTTTCATTCCTTTGAGAAAGCACCGCCCCCAACGCCAAATTTGAAGCGTCCGCCTCCACAAAAAAAGGTTTAGAGAGATCAGGATGAATTAGAATCGGACTAGAAGTACATTTTTGTTTTAACTCTTGAAAAGCTTTTTCTGCTTCAAGGTCCCAGTCAAATTTCACTCCTTTTTTAAAAAGTCTCGTTATAGGAGCAACCAGCCGAGAAAAACCTTCGATAAATCTCCTATAAAAATTGGCAAACCCTAAGAAACTTTGTATTTCCTTAACCTTAGTAGGAGAGGGCCATTCAAGAACTGCTTGAACCTTTTTAGGATTCATTTCTAAACCCTTAGGTGCAATTATAAAACCTAAAAACTCCACAGAATCTGTATGGAATTGACTTTTTTCCAATTTGGCAAACAAATGGTTTTCTCGCAGCTTTTGTAAGACTAAGCGCACATGTTTCTGATGTTGATCCAGGTCAGAAGAGAAAATCAAAATATCATCGATATACACGACAACAAAAATATCCAGGTATTCTCTAAAAACCTCATCAATAAAAAATTGGAAAGCCGCTGGAGCATTACATAAACCGAATGGCATAACTTGGTATTCAAACAGCCCAAACCTGGCCTTAAAAGCTGTCTTCCATTCGTCCCCTTCCTGCACACGCACAAGATGGTAAGCTCCTCTCAAATCTAATTTAAAGAAAATATTTGCTCCTTGTATTTGATTAAGCATTTCCGAGATGAGAGGAAGAGGATACCGGTTCTTAACAGTGACTTTGTTAACTGCTTGATAATCTATGCAAGTTCGAAGCGTTCCATCCGGTTTTGGTACAAAAAATAAAGGAGAGGCCGCCGGTGACTTAGAATGACGAATAAACCCTTTGGCCAAGTTTTCCGACAAATATTCTTTTAAATAATCATTCTGTTTCTCTGTAAGAGCATATACTCTACTACTAGGCAAAATTGTTCCTGGCTCCAGCTCAATTTTACAATCAAAGGGCCTATGGGGTGGTAATTCTCCTGCCACTTTCTCATCAAATATGTCCCAAAAATCGTTGTAACACTGGGGAAGTTGTCCCACTACAGCTCCCACATCATGACATACAATTCCAGTCTCAGCCAGAAAACTAGACACTGAATTACTTTGTTTGACATCTTCCTCAAAGAGACTTCCTGAAAAGCAATTCTCTTTACAAAAATCTGACTGCATGTCAATTGTCCTAGCACTCCAATCAATCAGAGGATTATGGAGAGTAAGCCAAGGCATACCCAAAATAATCTTTAACAAAGGAGCATCAATTAACTCGAACGAAATTATCTCTCTGTGACCTCCTGATAACTCCAAAGTTAAAGAACCAGTCCTGTGAGTAATAGGACCAGAAGATAGAGACGTACCATCAACAGCCCTAGCCTGCTCTACAACCTCCTTCTGAAGAATTGGAATTCCCAAAGATTTTGCCAGACCCCAATCCATGAAATTCCCGGTGGCACCAGAGTCAAGAATAACGGGACCATTTCCCTTACACTCCAACTCAAAGAACAAGGATACATTTACGGTTATATGGGGAACTGCTGTCTGCACAGTATTGGCGATCTGTTGTACCTTGACCGCTGAAGTAGAAGTCTTCTTGGGAGTGTACGGACAGTTCCCTAAAAAGTGCCCACCTCTTCCACAATATAAACACAGATTGTTATCTCTCCTCCTAGCCTTTTCTTCCACGGTTAAATGACCTCGGACCCTGGGAGGTGGATTATTCCCTTTGGATCTATTCTCTACTTTAGATCTATCCACTCTAACTAGAGACTTTACGTCACTCTGACAATGACGCCTCTCTGCCTTCCTTTCACTCAAACGAAAGTCCAATTGAATAACCAAATCAATCAGACCTTCACAAGTAGAAGGGCGTTCAGCCACTCCAGACAATGCATCCTTTAACTCATCTCTAAGGCCCCGATAAAACAACGAGGCCTGGTTATCCTCGGGCCACTTGCTTTCTAACACAAGGGACTTAAATTGTGTTATATAAGCAATCAAGTCTCTATTACCTTGTTTGAGTTCTAAAAGTTCACCATCCACTTCCAGAGATAACTGTCTTCTATCAAACATCTTTTGGAATATCTCTAAAAAACTGGTGTAATTTCCTAAAACCATACTCTTTTGACTCACCAACAACCCAGCCCAAGCAGATGCCTCCCCAGAAAGATAGGACAACATAAATGTTATCTTAGATGCATCTGAGGGAAATAATTCTGGTCTACTCATAAAATGTAATTCACATTGCGTCAAAAACACCCTAAACCTCTTGGGATCCCCATGATAACGTTCTGGAGGCGCCAAAGGAACTGGCATAATTAAACTCCTTACCCCTTCTGCCACTGGAGGTGCCCGTTGTATTTGTGTAATTGATCTCCACCTTCCCTTTCTAACTCAGGTGGAGAACCAGCGCCCCCTGAAACCTCGTCCTCTCTCCTTTCTCCCCTCTGTTGAATTTGTGTTACTTTAACACTCAAGTCATCCACCTTTTGACTAAGTAAGGCATTTTCATCCCGAGATATTTTCAACTCCTCCCGTAACTCCCTGATCAAAGATCCTAACGCCTCCATGGATTCGTTGGGGTTCATGACAGCTCGGGCGGACAAAATTATTGGCCTTTCATTCTGTCAGGCTGAGAGGTCCTGTGTCCGCGGAAGCTGCTGAACCCCCGACAATCCCCCTGAAATGTAATTCCCAGAACTAGATTTCAATTCAGCTCTGCAAACTACACCCCAAAGGGAAAGGGGGAAGTGGATAACAAAACAACACCAGGCTGACTGCGTCAAGGCTAACCAAAGCTGAACCTGCAGAGGATATAAGAAAAGCAGATACATATCCTTTTATTACTTACTTAACCTTAGGAGTGGGAAAGACTTTAAATCCTTAACTAATAATTAAGAATCATACCTGGTTCTTCTCTTGAAATTTCTTAGAGAAGCTTGTAAAGAAGCTGAAAATCTCTCTTACTTGAGACTTGAAATTCACAGCAACTTCTTAATTTGGGAAAATCTGGAAAGTTTTGTTCTTTTCCTTTTTTCCAAAATTCACTAGTTGTCCAGTTAAATTGTCTTTATTTTTTCTTTCTTTTTCTTTCAAACTTTTCTTTTGTTTTCAAACTTTTTACAATTCAATAAAGTTTGTGAATTCTTGAAGAAACACGTGCTAAACTCACACGCGGATTATTTCAATACAGATGAATTGCACGTTGAAAACTTCCTGCGTTGAAGAACACGCGCACTGTAAGCAAAGTCCACGCGCAGAAAACACACGCACTTGCCAAAACACGCCAAGCAGAATTCACGCGCAAACGAGAATAGCGCAGAAAACACATGCGCTAGTAAATTCCCGCGCTGATGAATTTCCGCGCCTATTCACACGCGCCTTATAACCCACGCGCAAAGAGTTCACACGCGATCGAGTACATGCGTTAAAAAGGACACGCGCAAGTAACCACACGCGCAGTTGAGTTCTCGCGCTGAAGCACACGCGCTTGAAAACACACGCGCTATAGAGTTCTCACGTGGCAAACAGATTATCGCTCCAGGAAGCACACGCACTGGAAACACACACGCTTTAGAGTTCTCACGCGACGAACGATTCTCGCGCTAAGAAGCACCCGCACTGGAAAACACACGCGCTATAGAGTTCTCGCGCGGTGAGCCGATTCTCGCGCTAGGAATCACACGCGCTGGAAAACACACACTCTATAGAGTTCTCACGCGACGAACAGACACTCGCGCTAGGAAGCACATGCGCTGGAAAACACGCGCAGTTGAATACTCTCGCACGCGCAAAGGTTCGACGATAGTTTCAGATTACACGTAGTACACTTTTTACAAATAGCGTTCAAGCGCACTCAGAGAGTTCAATAATATAAATTCAAAGGTAACATTTTACGATTTCTCAAGTACATGTCAGTAAGATAAACAGAGCTGCAGTTAAAACAAAGTCACTTATCTCCAGAACGATTTCTTAAGGATCTTCAGAGTTTCCTGTCTTCAAAACGAATTCCTGACAGCTGATAGCTTCTCCTGAAACCCCCAAGAAAGTAGCCGCTCAACTGTTAACGCCTGAAGGATAAAATCCACCAGGCCCAAGTCAAAAGCAGGAGCAGCCACTAAACACGTCCTCTCAGCTGGGGTTTAGATGATGAAAGGCAAAGAGTGACAGTTTAGAATGTTCATTGTTGTTCAGCAGTGTTTTCTAACCAATCAAAGCTGTCACTGTGAGACTCCATTTTGCCTTGGGTCAGAACCAGGATTCTGAATCAGCAAGTTAAGGCCAAACCAACTACAATAGAAAACTTCCCACCCACACAAGGCTAATATAAAAAGGATAATAAAAGAGAAATAACTTTGTTCCTTCAGGTGTGATGATGCTGGCCTCTATATGTTCTCTGTCATCTTTATCTGTCAATTCCTTGGACCCGAATCCAGATTTGACATCAATCATGATCTTCATTCCTACTGCCTTCTTTGCTGGTTTCTTGCATTGGGCAATCATTAACCTGATCACACAGAATCCAAACATCAGCATCCCCAATATTGCTCCAAGAATCTTGAATATGTCTGCCAACCACTGCAGAAACCATGAGAATATGGAGGCAAACCAACTGTCATCCTCAATGTCCTCTGTCTCGTCGTTCATCTTATTATGCCGGTTCGATAACAATGTTATGGCCTCTGCCAAGGTCCCATTCTCGTTATCATGAGAAGGTATGAACGTGCAACATGAAGGCCTGAGTTTGGCCCAAACTCCTCCTTCCATCGCTGTGAGCATGTCAAAAACATATCTGTTCTGTAGGGTCATTAGTCATATGGCCCTCAGCACTTCCTTGATATCATTGAATCCCTTTATAGTGGTATTGATTGTCTGCGTAAACTCCCATCTCATAATCTGCATTCACTTGGCATTGGTCATCGTTTGTATTCCTGGCATGAATATAGTCATATATTTTGAGACAGTCTTGCTGAACAACCTGTGTTCATAAGGAATAGAGTCATATGCTTCCATTGATTTGGCTGAGAAGTTATTCTCTCTTCTGGTCCGATTGAGAAATGTAAGCGATCTTTTTCTCAAATGGGCAACTGCTTTTGGAAATTCTCCAATGTTCAGGCCACTCTTAGGAATTACTAATGCTCGAACATGGATAAGCACCAAGGAGCATACTCCACCGCAATCCTTGGGCAACTTCATGTAGGCTCTAGACCCACAAGCCCAATATCGATCCATGAGGATGGCTGTCCCTTCTCCCATCCTAGAAATGTCAACTGCAGTTTTGCACTACTTGTTATCTCCCACATGGTTCTTTCCATGTCTTCGGAAGCACAATATCGCATTAGCCAATGGGATGACAAGCAGTGGCCCTGGTTCATCTTCTACCCATGTCAGTAGTTTGGCATGTTTAGCCCATGAATTCAAACATCCATTGTTCTCCCTTTGCACCTCTTGTATATATTCTGGCTTCAGTAGATGAGCTGCACAGGACATTGTTCCTTCTTCCCATCCCTTCTTGGACTTCACTCATCCATAGACTAAGAATTGAGTTTGTTCCCAACATCCAGGCGATCCAGCTGTTTCTGTCACAGCAGGGCAGTTCATTTTCTTCATATCTTCAATCATCACCTCATCCTGTCCTGCTGCAGGATACACAAGCATTGTATTCTTCCATCCAGGTTCCTTTTCCATCTGGGTAGTCTTGATATAACCATCCTGGTATGGAAATTACCATTTCAATCTCTATCCTAAAGTGGCCCAACTTCCCTGAAATTGTCCTCTAATTATACATGCTCCAAGATGACTGAGGCAACTTGCATCGTGTTCTGGGACTTCTCTAGTGATGAAGATTTGCACTGTATTCATGGCATAAGGGCTGAGAGAGCAGACTTAGCAACTCTTCTTAGATGTTCTACCCCCACTTTTCCCATGTGCTGGTACCACATGTTATTCCCCAAGTGTGCTGCGTTATCTAGCTAGGCATTTATCCCCTCATTATCTTCCTCTGCATCTCTCTTGTTTCTTTTAGAAGCAATGTTCCATTCATGAAGTATATCAAAAGAAGTTCCCATAGTAGGAAGAGCCATAGGGACCTCTTCCACCAGTGGAACTGCTAACATGATGAAAGATGAGGAACAGCAAGACAAAGAGAACAATCATGCAAGCATATATTAGGCATAGGAACATAGGCATCCATCTCTCGCGCCATCCTACTACTCTTTGCACTTGCTCTTTACCTCGAAGCATGCCATTTTCTTCTTTAATCATTTTTAATATGATCATCCCATTTCTTTATACTTGTAACTTTAAAATCTGCTCAATCATTGCATTAAGAAGCCTTTTTATCACTGGGCCATTTTTATGATCCTGTAAGAAAGTGCAAATATCAACGTCGCTTCTCACAAGAGCAAGGAAAACATGAAGTATAAACACAATGACAGCAAGCACAAGTCGGTGAACGTCACTATCAGTAAGTACCATATGTTTAACTGCTTATAACAGGTATTCTCCAAGAAATTAATCTGCATACTGATCTTGTTTCCAATTCCTAATCAAGAACTGATGTTTAGGTGTAACTCTAATGCTTCAATGCGTTTCTAAAAGTTTATTTCCAAATTCCTGGAATTCTCTATAAGTCTTTGCACTCTCTGCTAAAATATCTATAAGGAGTGTCCCTTGAATTCCAGTCCAATACAAAATCTGTATTAACCACTCGCTGCTTTATTGCCCTTCTTCTTCGTCATTGATAGAGTCTGCACATGCTGAAATTCTTCTTCTTGTCTTGCTTCTGGATCAGCAATGGTGGGAGAGTGGGTTCTCACCTTTATAGGCCTTTACATCACTCAGGTGAAGCCAAGCTCGTCGCCCTTGGACCTTCACAGCTGAAGGGGTTATATTCGCAACACAAAAGGGACCATTGAAACGTGGCTCATGCGACCTAGTAAAATTCTTAATGAGTACTAGGTCTCCAACGTATAACATAGGTGCTGATAATAGTTGAATTTGGTTTTTTGTTGAATTGTCTTCTTCTGTGTCCTGAGACCAACCCCCCTTGCACTTGATTTAATCTGAAATGAAAGAAATGCTAGAGGTCATACATGTCAAATAGTCATGCATTTCATCACCTAAAGTTTTAGCTACACTCTGGGCATCACTTCTACTCTTAGATGGAGGTCTAAGGGGCGTTTTCATTCAATGCCCCAACACTAGCTCATGCGGGGTGAGTTGGTGGTCCGATCCTGGCTGATTCTGAAGGGCATATAAGGCTAGGGGTAGGCAATATAGCCATCCCTTCTTCAGAGTCAATCTAATTTTGGCCATCCTTTCTTTAAGGAGGCCATTGAGTCTCTGACATATGCTGTTCGCTTGTGGGTGATAAGCAGAAGAAAGCGTATGCTTAATACTCAATAGAAGCCCTATCTGTTCAAATAGCTCATTAACAACATGGGGCCCATTATCGGATCTCAGCACCTCACACACACTTCCCACCGAGGGAAATCTTTGCTGCGTAAGTGGTGTCAGGGTGTGTACACAGACCTACCTCGATCCATCTAGGGACGGGGCACACCACAACTAAAAGATACCTATATCCATTACATACTTGCAGCATATCGACGTAGTTGTAAATGCTGAAACTGACCATTCGGTCATGGTATTACCCCTCTAATCATCCTCAGTGTATGCCCAGCAGTAAACCTTTGACACACAATGAAGTTTACCATAAATAGTGCAATGTGCAACAAATTAGGAATGAACCAGTCTTCTGCAATTGTAGCAGCAATATTCTCCCTAGTTACATGCGCGGGGTAATGCAGCCGTTAAAGTGCAACCTTTAATAATGCTACTGGCATCACCAGCTTTCCAGTGCTGTCTTGTTGCCATAATGCTTCTGTGGGGGATACAGAACACCCCCTCATTTTAACAATCCCCTCTCTTCCTGTGGTGCACTCCCTTAAATCTCCATTAGTTGGGTTATCAACAATTTATTAAACCCTTCTTGCACTAACATGGTTGTGACTACTTTTTCTTTAATATGTTTTGCTCTGCCATGTAACTACCGATTATGTACAAGTTCTTTCTTCATTGGGCGGCTTCTCTGTAACTCTTAAGTAAGCCTCCTTAAGTTTTGATTAGTGCCTCGATGCCTGCGGACTGTACGGTGCTCTATAAATACAAATAAATAAGTAAATAAATAAATACATAAATGTAATACTCTCAGTATGAAAACTCAAAAATGTCTGGGGAATATGCAACCCTTTTGGCTTCTTCGTCTGTGCCTTCGTTCCCGCAAGAGATAAAATCTGTTTGCTTAATATCAGCTGCACATTTAACGACCGCTATGGCCACTGGGAGTTGTAGTGCCTTAATAAGCCTATCCAGTAAGGATGCATGTTGCAGTGGTGTAAATCTAGCAAACGACCCTAACCAAGTATAGAAGGTATGTTATGTTGGCCGTAAACCAATCGCATCACATAACCAGCATCGTGAACACAGATTCGTCAGTAAAACCATAGGGCATCCATCTTGTGTAATATTTGCCATTTTGCTTTTTTCTTTTCTGTCAAAAGCTTTTGCAAAACGTATAATGCTCTGAAAGCTCATACATGATACGAGGCCACAGCTTGCATGTTGAAAGATCAACCCAGACAGGAATGCCAAACAGTACAGAAATACATTGTTTTCCTCCCTTACAAAGTCCTTGGAGGCAAACAGAAATGACATTTAATCAACGGCCCAGGTGCCGGCCTGTCTCACTAAAGCTGTAGCAAAAGGCAGTTAAAGCCTGAATTATACTCTTCTAGCGGTCTTCCTTCACAGAGCTTCCTTAGAACAGGCTGACCCCTAGTTCACGAATAGAAACTGGTAGATAACGTGCCCTGGAATGTGTCTCTCTCGCGAACGCAATATCCTTGATGAACAAGTGCTTTGTGTTCTTAATAACAAAGAACTATGTCTGCAACTGTTGCTAAGTGTAAGAAACTTGTCATAATGTGTCATATTTGTAATAACTGTCAATCACCGAACCCTAGCTCAAAAAGATACATTATGGGCAGTTCTGATCTACCTGGAAGGCTGTTATTGTGTATATATGTCACTATTAGTATGATGTTCGCTCTCTTGCATTTCACAAGGTCTGGCTGACACACGTTGCGAGAAGTTAGACCCAGTCGGCTGACTGAGCGTATTTTTGCAATAAACCATAGTACTTGGGAAATCGAACCTTGTGTCTGTCGTATCACTGGTATATGGTGATTGTTCCTTAGTCTCCATATGCGAAGGGTCCTAAGGGCCTAGCAAAAAATAGCGCCCGGATACGTATACGTTAAGTTTGAAGAAGGCAAAAACGAATCGAGGACGAGGCTGTCGAGCCGGGATCGAAAGGTGTTCGGGGTGCCCCTGTGAGAGTTATGAGAGACTCCTTTGCTGATCTGTACACAACTGATCCCTGATCGACGAGCGGCGTCCAGAGAACTTCGAGGCGAAGGTCCCGAAACGAGGCAGATTGAGCCAGATACACAGTCACGACGATTCTTGGTTGCATCTGTATATGGACGATTTGCGTCTTGAGTGACGAACTGATTGATCAGGTGAGTCGTGACCCGATTCTTAATTGCCCTGATATTGATTGAGTGTTGTTCTTGCAAGATCAAACGGCCACGGTAAGGTACGAGTTAAGATCAATTATACCTGGGAAATTGTCTTCCTGTCTAGTGGGATTTTTCCACTGCGGTAGACAATCTTTGGAAACTGGCCAAGTTGCGCCACCCGTAGGGTCGCCAGCATTTGAAATGTATGTGAAGTATGGAATAGGAGCAATAATGTTTAATGCGATTTGGCATAGACATACCAGACATGTAGAAGACTTACAGTGGCCTAGTGGTGGGGGTTTTTAATTGACACGTATAGACCACTTAGAATCGGTACTGCTACACAAGAAAGCACACCCAGCGGCATTCAGTGTTGTGAGGGATTGGAGGAAGGAAGCTAATCTCCATCTGAAAAGTAGGGAGAAACATGCACGCAGACACAAATCAAACACAGAGAAAGCGCTAGAACTTGATGAGCTTAAAGTAACAGAAGATCTAAGAAGAATGGACAGGGCATTTCAAATAGGTGTACAAAAAATATATCCACAACAAGATTTGCATACATCAGATGAACTAATAAATAAAATTCTGAATGAACGAAGAAATGAACAACCTCAAGGTATGATGCTATTGCACCTCTACCCGGTGCTCCTCCACCTATGTTGCCAACCCCATTCCTGTTGTTCCGTCTACAGAGGCTCCCCCTGTACACGTGACACAATTTCCTCCACTGCCGACAGAGCGTGAGTTAGCAGCCGCCGCAGGAGGCAGTCCTACAGAGGTGGGGCCCACGCTGAAAGGAAGCACCAGAGTAACACGTAGTACAGTTAGTAGAGAGAGGAAAGAGCAGCTGAAGAAAGAGTGGGTAGAAATGTATATTGAAGGCAACGATGAGGGATCTGTGCAGAGTTCCATGTATGATTATAAGAGGCTCAGTCAACAACAGGTATTGTTAGAATACATGGGGGAGTATCTTGTAGAGGAATGGAAAAAATTGACTGGTAAATTGGCACTGCAGGTTGCGGGATCTAAATGCTTTTTCTCGCTTGCCGGATAGTGCGTCGGAAATACAAGAACATGTAGGCCGGCTATTTGTGTTTAAAAGTGAGCTTGATTTATTGACTGAAGAGATGAAGAGAGGGAAACAACAGTTAGTGCCATATGTTTAGCAACAATTTTTGCCGCCATTAAAACCTGTTAGTGAAGAGATGAAAATTTGTACACGAGTGGCACTTAGATGGATTACAGATGTCACCATTACCCCAATAGAAGTGCATGATACATTTAGTGAATATACACTAGAGATGCAAAGGAAGGTATTGCAGGTAATGGTTGAGTATTTGCAAGATGAGTGTTTGAAAAAAAATGCATGTTGCCCCCCTGATTTAATGACAATATACAAAAGAGCATTTTTGCCTGAAGCTGGGAAGGCTGCTCTTTCTCTCGATTTAGCTTTATTGCTTGGCAAGCAAATAGCTGAAGAAACCACTAGTTTGCATTTGCCGATGAGAGAAGTGCCCCCTACGTTTGTCCGGAAAGTAGAGGTTGCTGCTACTACTACAATTTCCGAGCACACGAAAGATGCCCATTATACTGTACAGTTCGTGCATGTCCCTTTTGTCAAGGCAGGAGGTAAATAATATAAAGCAAAAAATCCCTAATCTTAGGAAAATCCTACGGGATTTTGTAAGGACATTGAGTCTGTTTTGAATTCGTCTGTTTTTACAATGAGTGATATTGACCTTTTATTTCCCGTGATTCTTCCCGTTGACATATGGAAACAGATGGGTGATACATGGCAAAATTTGATTACAAGCGATGCGGACAAAAAAGCTGGCGAAAAACCGCCACCGTTCATGTTGGCCTTACCAGCTCGAATAGTACAGAAATTGAAAATTTGAGTATCTAAGAGAAGGATTGTGTGGGACAAATTAACGGCTTGTGTGCAGGGTAAAGATGAATTTGCGACAGATTATTTGAATAGATTTGAAGAAGTATTTGCAGATTTTAGTGGCCAAGATTTGAGTACTGAACCAGGGAAGAGGTTGTTTGTTGATAAGTATGTACGAGGGTTATTACCGAAAATTCAAAATTTAATAATGACATCTTAGAGTGCATGGCAGGCAAAATCACAGAGTGAAGTGTTACTCATGGCCCAATATTAGGAGAATAGAGTAAATGCAGAGAAAAAGAAGGAAATAAGGGACAAAGTGAATTTGAAAACAAGGGTATTGATGCAACAAGTAGCAAGCAATAACTTCTCTAACATGCACGGGGCCCAATTGGACTTAATCAATGTGCCTATTATAAACAAGAAGGCCATTGGTGAGCACAGTGCCCGCAGATACAGAATCGGAATGGGAATTTACAGAGAAGACAGAATAGAGGTCGCCTGGGAACACAAGGACAGAATAGAAACATGAGAGCGCCACAAAGCCAGAATAACCAGGGGAATCACAACCAGAATCAGAACCAGAACCAGCAGCAGCAGCAGAATAGTACGAAAGATGGAAATGTTTTTGATAACCAGGCCAACGCATACTATTCTGGTGATCTCACATCTGATGATGTATTATTTTAATAGGACAGCCCAAGACAGGGGTTGGAACCAGTATCTATTCCCATAGACCAGATAGGGTCCTACGTAGAAATGAAGGTTGGGAATAGGGAGCACACTTTTATAGTGGACAGAGGTGCACAGAAATGTTCAATTGACCATCACCTGGTTCCAGATATACCACTGTCAGGGCAAAATAATGTCTCAGTAGGGTTTGCAGGTACACCGGTAATTAGTCCAGTGTCACAGTTAGTACCCATAACACTAGGTCCATTCACTGAATCCTGCCCATTTCTTTTGACACAGAATTGTGGTGAAAATGTATTGGGTTTAAATGTGTTGAAAAAATTGAGTGCGGTTATTCATTGTTCTCCTGATGGAATGTATTTAACTATATCACCACAAAAAGCTCCAGTATCACAATTTTTGTCCAAACCATTACCGACTGAATTGATTAGAGTACCAACATGTATATGGGCAATGAATGATAATGATGTTGGCTGTTTAAAAATAGAGCCAGTGAAAATTGAGTTGAAACAAGGAATTGCATTACCACTCATTCCACAATATAAGATCTCGGTGGAAGGGGAGAAAGCATTGAAATGCATTGTTTCAGATTTGATTAAACAAAACGTAATTGAAGACATTTCAGGTAGTATGTGCAATAGTCCAATTCTTCCAGTTTATAAGAAAGGAGGTAATGAGAGACCGTATTGTTTCATAATTGATTTGCGCAGAGTGAATAAAGTAGTTGATCCCCAATTTCCGTTAGTCCCAGATGTGGCTACCATTCTAACTATGATTCCCTCATCTGCAACATACTTTAGTGTTGTAGACTTGAAGAATGCATTTTTCAGCATTCCGGTACATCAAGACAGCAGATATGTATTTGCTTTCACTAAGGGAGGACGTTCATTTACATTCACACAAATTCCAAAGTTACACTGAAAGCCCGAGTGTTTACAGTAGGGCATTAAAAGAACAACTAGACATGCTCGAGCTACCAACAGGCTGTGCATTATTACAGTACATTAATGACTTACTAATTGCCGCAGACACAGAAGACATTTGCAAAGCTTGTCTTTTACCGTTATATTGTTGACACATTTGGCAGCACACGGGCAGAAAGCTTCATTGAAAACATTCCAGTATTGTTGAAAGGAGGTGGCCTATTTGGGCTACCTACTTTCGAAAGGAGCGAAGAAGACTGACACCAGAAAGAATAGACAGCATCTGTGGTATGCCTATTCCAAAAACGCAGAAGGAAGTCAGAGCTATAATAGCCATTGCTTCATATTGTAGGCAGTGGATTGCAAATTTTGCCATGACTGTGAAACCAATGGCGGCATTGACAAAGAATGTTGCTTTGACCTTGCCATGGAACATGGAATGTCAAGAAGCATTTGACATGCTCAAATCTGCATTGTGCTGAGCTCCAGTTTTGGGCACACCAAATTATGAAAAGAATTTCAAGTTATTTGTGCATGAGAACAATGGTTGTGCGTTGGCAGTTTTGACCCAGGAACAAGGAGGGAGAAACAGACCATGCAATTATTTTTCTTCCACGCTGGATTCTGTTGCATGCGCTTTGCCGCGCTACTTGTGAGCTGTCACTGTGGCTGTCGCGTCAGTAAAGCAAACTGAGGGGATGGTTTTGGGTCATGATTTAACCATAATGGTGCCTCACACAGTAGACGTTCTTTTAAATAGGACGCAGACGCAACACCTCACATCAGCCAGGCTGACGAGATATGAAATAGTTCTATTTGCACCGCATATTCAAATTATGAGGTGTTGCGCTTTGAATCCAGCTGAGTTAATGCCTCCTCCCAATGAAAAGATGGGTGAAAATGAACCCCGCCATGATTGTATAATGGTTACTAAACAAGAAACAAAAGGAAGAATTGATCTAACAGATACCCCACAGAAAGAGCCAGATGGACAACTGTTTTGTGATGGTTCTTGTTTCAAATTACCCAATGGTACATCAACTGCTGCATATGCCATCACGACACTAAAGAGTATTGTTGAGAGCAAAAGAATTCAATACAATTCAGTACAGGCTGCAGAGATAATAGCGTTAACCAGAGCATGTGAAATTTCTGAAAACCTGAATGTAAACATATACACTGACAGTAAGTATGCATTTGGGGTGGTACACAATTTTGGTCGATTATGGGCTGAGAGGGGGTTCTTAACATCACATGGAACCAAGATCCAACATGGCACTTTGATAGTAAGATTGTTGTCTGCTCTTGCACTTCCCAAAAGATTAGCAATAATGAAATGTGAAGTACATAAAGAAAGTAACATGTAACGTTGGAAAAGGAAACGCATTTACAGACAAAATTGCGAAACAAACCACCACTGATCTACATACAAAAATGTATATTGAGAGGTCAAAAGAGGTACCCTGCATGGTAGAAAATGGATTTGCCACAGTTATAGAGATGCAAACAGAAGCAACTGCAGACGAAATAAAAGCTTGGTCACAGTGTACAGCAGAACTGGACATAGAGGGTTGTTGAGTGGACAAACCGAGTAAAAAATGGATGTTGCCCAATGCCTATGTAACAGCGATGGTCACTATGGCCCATAGCCCTACACACATATGTGCTAAGAAAATGATCGAGCATCTAGACACAGTATGGCAGAACCTGCACATTAGAAAGGATGCTGAGAGACTAGTCCAAAACTGCATGACTTGTTTGCAACATAACATTGGAAAAGGAACCACGACTCCTGTAGGAAGTTTTGGCCTTCCCTCTATGCCATTTGAAGTATTCCATTTTGATTTAATAGAAATGGAAAGGTGTCAAAATCTTAAGTACGTCCTTGTGGTGGTCTGTGCATTTAGTAATAGGTGGAGGCCTATCCACTCAAAGATTGCACAGGGATGAGCACAGCGCAGGTGATGCTAAAAGAGTACTTTTCCCGATTCGGACTGCCACGTGTCATATGGTCAGATAACGGCCCGCATTTTGTTGCCGCCGTAATACTACAGATTTGTGCAGGCCTTAAGATTGACAAAAGATTCCACTCGGCCAGACACCCGATGAGTGCCAGTCTTGTGGAATGCCAGAACGGTATTTTGAAGAATAAACTTAGCAAAATATGCTCAGGGAGTCAGTTAAAGTGGCCTGATGCATTACCACTAGCTTTGCTCTGCATGAGAACGTCTGTACAGGCAAGGATTGGACTCTCCCCCATATGAGATTATAATGGTGGGACCAGCAAATGTTTGGAGTGCACCGCAGCTTAAATGTCTGAGTGAGATTGAATACCCGTTGCTCAGCACTTATTGTAAACTGTTAACTCAGAGATTGCGTTTGATTCATCAGCAGGTGCAAGAGGCTCTTCTGGCCAGATATACAGGGCCGTGCCATTGTCTGCAGCCAGGAAACTGGGTGCTGACGAAGAATTTCAAGGGAAAATCTTCACTTGCCCCGAAGTGGAAGGGCCCATATGAGGTCCTCCTGGCAACACAGACTGCAGTTCCAGTGGATGGTCGAAAGACATGGGTTCATGCCACTCATACAAAGAGAATTCCATTCCCTCTGAAAGAACCGCCTGACCCGGACGCCAAGAAAGAGACAGCTGCACTTGATCGCAAAGACACCATCACCATCTCTATGCCAGAAGTGTTTCCTAAGCCCAAGAGAGGGCCAGGGGAGATTGCAGCAAGGATCAAAGGACAGGAGGTGCCTCTGGAAGTAAAAACGCATTATTCATTGATCACACAGTACCTGGAGCAATAAGGTACAACCTATGTTCTCAAAAATCGGAAGTGATCTGATATGTGTGTTTGTTTTGCCTCTGTTCCCAACACGGATGAAGTGGGAATCGGAGGCCTAGGGAAGTGGATCGTAGGAGCTGTATCAATCTGCATCTAATTGAAAGCTCTGGAATGCGTCTTCCCGGTGCTACCTTTGGAAAGTGAATGACCAATGTGATCACCCCGTGGGAACAATCGGGGCGCATATGGTACCAACACAATTGATGCTTGCTCCAACGTTTTGGAGAACTGTGCACAATCACATAAGCTTGCTGCTCATTTATCAAGCAGGCTAACCAGAACTGGCCTGAACACTTTGCTGCTATTTGAACGCTTTGCTGTCCAACGAGTGCTGCTGTGAAGGAATTCTTCATGACGAACATTGCCGCGACAGACATTGCAGACAATGCCTATACTAAAACCTGCTCCCTCCTGCACCAATGCTGGTGATATTATAGAAATAGAGATTAAAAGAATGCCTAGAATGATTTGCTGTAGGAAATATATGTTAATAATTATAACACTACTTTGCATCTTGGTTACACTTGTCCCAATATTATGGTATCTGGAAACTGTGCCTCCGTTAAGCTCTCTTTTGCCTGCTACTAATGCTCCTGCCACAGACAGTCCGGTCCATGTGCTCTCTTACACTCTCCCTCCTTTAGAAGAGAGACACAGAAGAGGGTATGATAATAACACATTGCTTTTGATTATAAATATGACTCAAACTATCCTGAATAGAACAAATTGTTGGGTCTGCTCCCATTTACCCTAGCATGGTGGAAAAGGAATGGGTTGGTACATACAGCCATTACCTCTTAATACGGCATGTTATGCATCATTAAGTGCACTGTTTTATGGGAAATGGAATAAAAGTGATACGGGTCAATCGGATGGAACAAACATAGACGAGTTCGAAAGAATTGTAATGAAACCAGTAGGTTGTACCATATTTAACCGGGCAAAAATAATAAAACCAGTGGTAAGACCAGTAGATAGACTCTTTGTGCCCTATAAATCATCTGTAATCACTTTCCACATGAAGCCAGTAGGGAACAAGGATGTTGTGCCCCCTCCTATACTATCAATTACAGTCCAAGTACTGTCCCATTTTGCTTACGAAAAAGGGGTTCTTAATTAGCAGGAACTTTCACTAGATGCATGAATGTAGCAGTACTTGAGAAAGAAGAAGAACCGATCTATGTAGGTGTAAGAGCCCTCCCCATCTTACCACGTGCAATAAGAATAAATGAGACACACCCCAGACGGGGAATGAGGCTAAGAGGACATGTTGCGAGAGTTCAAAATCTTTTATATAGAATTGGCATCCAGAGAACTCTGCTGCCCGAGAGCGCTTTGGCAAACATTGCATTTACATGACATAAAGTAGAAAATCATCATAGATGACGCAACTAACATAGGGTACTAAATCAGTGCAGGATTGGGTAGGCAGTATAGAACTATAGGTTCGTGGAGGCACTGTCTCGTCCGGATTGGTTGCTCCTTTGGTGGGAGGGTGAACATCACGTGGTCCTGCTGTCAGCGTCCAGGAGGGGTGAAGGTCAGGTCGCTGTGAAGTGGGGTGGCTACTAACTAAGCTAACATAACACTATCTAATAAAACATGCACTAAATAATGGTCATTGCAACTCCTTTGAACAAATCATTGTAAACCTATAAACTTCATTTATGTATTTACATCGTTATTTAGTGAGGATTATATGGGGCATCAGGTTAAGGGTCTTGACCAATATGATAACATTGATTGAAGTGAGGGTCTGGACTCGTAAAGAATCGGGGCAGGTTGGCGTTTGTTGGTAGTGAGAGACAATATACTGCGGCAAAGATCTGATGTTAGCTGGGGGCAGGCTTGGTGGGCACTATGGCGAGGTTACATATCTGGTACATCAAGAGAATACCTTGCATGGGCACAGGGTTTCACTGGCATTCATTTTCCAATAGCGAGGGTGAGGGGGCATGAGCAGGTTTGTGGAGATGGTTGAGCGACAGGGCCTGGCTCAAGCCGGTTCACACACGGGGCAGTGATCTCAGAGGAAGAGAGAGAGATGTTACATTTGTTTTTGTTGCAATTACCTCCGGCTTGAACGTGAGAATGGGGCCGCAAAGTTTTCCAGACAGTGAGAGAAAAGGTGGGGCCATGTGTGCAGTGTGCGCGGCGCTGCTAAGGGGAGAGAAGCTTTTTCGTATTATCGCAGTGAGGCCTAGTTACCAAGATGGAGTCAAGGGGGCACAACATGGATGCCACATGTCATGCACAACAGCCCCATCTACGCAAATGCCAACCGGATGCTGGTATTAAATAAGGGCGATGGGGGCATTCCCCACCATTGGAGGCACATGGTCCAAGTTGTACTAAAGGAAGGGAGGGATGGGGGCCTACTGGCCCCTCACTCCCACACATTCCCCCCTTTCGTTACATCTAAAGTAACAAACTATTAGCTCTTTTGTTCTCGCTTCGATAATACTCAGCCTCTGCTACTGCTTCATCCAAGGCAGGTGTACCTTTTATGGGAATCCATGCCCTACTTACACTTTTCAAGCTGTGCCCTCTCCTTGCGTATTCATCAGGGGTGCATGTCATGTATATTCCTCCATCCCCATCCAGGTCCACCCACACTTCCTTGTACCATTACAGCTCCCTTGGTTCTTTTATGGTGGTGTGATATAGGTTACCCACCCTGTCCCCATTTTGGCAGTGTTCTGCTGTGATGCGATATTTTGGTGGGTTGGGTTCCTCAGTTTGTATTTGCACATCTATCATAGTGTTACCATTGCCTGTTGGCCCATCGTTACCATCATCATAGCTGAGCTAGGCATAGACTTTGCACAACATTGGATACCTAATTGGCACGCACAGAAAAATAGCATGATGAAGACGATGACAGGGACGAAAATTTTCATCACGGTGTTGAGCCAAGATGGTATCCAGCTGAACATGTTGTCGAACCAGTTGCTCGGTTCTATTCCTCCTTCTTTCGACATCCTCTCTCCCAGGCTGTGTAATGGTGAGATCACATGGGAAAGGGTTCCGTTATCTGCATCTTCTGAGGGCACGAATGTACAGCATGCGCTCCCGTTTTTTCGGCAAACACCGCCGTCCATTGCTGTGAGGAGATCTAGGACGTACCGGTTCTGCATTGTCATTAGGCGCAAGGCACAGAGTTCCACCTTGATCACATTGAACCCTTCTTCAGTGTAGTTGGCCAGTTGGATCAGCTCCCAACAGATGATTTGTAACCACTTGGTGTTAGTTCGAGCCTGGAGCCCTGGCATTAGGAGGGAAGCAAAGAATGTCTCTGCGGAGTTAAAGAGCTTGTACTTTGCCGGGATCTCGGCAAGAAGGGCAGATGATTCAGAGGAGATGTAATTGGACGATCTCCTTTTGCGAGAGAGTCTGTCTTTTTAGTCATTTTCTGATAACAGTTCATATGCTGGAGGCTCTGTAACTACTTCTTGGGACGCTGCCGATGTGTCAGCTGACTGCCCTGCTGCCGTTATGCCAGCCGATCTTCCTTCACCTCCTAGGATATGGCTTTCCGGGATTTCCATCAGTGCCGAATGTAGAGTTTCTAGGGCGCAAGTGCCCTTCCATGACGCCGGGAGGTGCAGGTATGCTTGTTTGCTGCAGACCCAATACATATCCATGAGTGCCGCTGTGCCTTTCATCATGTCTGGGATTATTATTGTCTTGTTGCACTGCTTGTTGGCACCCATGGGCACTTTTCCTTCTCCGTGGAAGCATAGTTCATGTGGTATTTCTTTTTGTGTCTTGATTGGCTTTTCTAGCGCAGTGACCCACGTGAGTTTGGCAATGTGCTGGGAACAGACGGGGCACATGTTTCTTTTACCCATTGAAAGTTCTCTTCACTGAGTCCTCCGAGTGCCTCAGCTTTGCATTCAATTGTTTCATCATGCCATTTGTTTTCCGTGAATCTTATGCCTTTTATGACGAAGAATGGTTCTTTGATGCAAATTACTCCTTGGCACCTGCTTGTGCACGTTCTCTCATTCTGCAGCAGCTCTATTGTAACTGTGGGTGCCTGGGAGGTGCTCTGAATTCTACACAATACGAGATGAATTAAACACTAGGCGTCTGACAAGGGTACCTCTTGTGGCACCAGTATTTTTGGGTGTCCCTGATGCGTGCGGTATGAGTGAGCAGACATAGCAGCTCTCATTTGTAGCTTGTTTTGCTGTGGCACTCATGTCTCAGTGCCATTTATTTGACTGGTCAGGGTGGCGGGGGTCTTCTATTTCATCTAATCCCAGGCTGTGGTAGATATCATATCTTTTCCCACCCGCCCCCCTTTTTCCTCTCCTCTTCCCCCTTTCCGGTAACTCCTAACCTTTCAGTAGTGTATAGGGAATACCCCTGCCCATGCTGTGTTATTGGCATCATTTGCAGTGTGGTTAACTGGCAGGTCTGGCGATTCATGAGTAGGAGCAACATAATGTGAGGTAGGGTCTCTGGTTGTCTGTGCATTAATATGCATTTGGTTTGGCTCATTCACCATCATACTCGTTTGTTTCATTATCATTACTTGTGCTTATAGCATTGCAGCAAGTGGAAGGAAGGGGGCTGTTGTTTTATTAAAGTGCATCATAGAGAGATTTTTATTAACAGTATAATCATCAGCAGGATAATTGTCCTTCCACATTGTTTTACCCCTGTTCATATAAGCACTGACCATTCTCTTATTAGCTGAGCCCCGCCCCCCCCCTTTTCATATCCTGAACAAGACACAGCACAGTGTAGTACCAGGCCATAAAGAATAACATTACAGAAAACAATATAGCAGAATATTTCAGGTCACACTCGATGTTATTGTATCTATTTGTTCTAATAACAACCCTATCGCTAACTAACATTACGCCATTATCTGTGAGCGTGCTTCTTTCGGCCATTGTGTTACCTGGAGGGGCGATATATTGTTAAGTGACAAGCATTCATTCATTCATTTCATTTCACAGTTCATTACCTTTTGTTATATTATCCTTATTAGTTTCTTATTTGTTGCTATGCATGTCTTAATATAGCTACTCCCTACTCACTCTACATTTTACTTACAATAAGCAATTAACATCATTTCTGTACACACACAATTTCTTTTACTTTTCATTGGAGTTAATGGAGAGGGCAGGAAGATGCTATAAAGAAAGTTATTGAGGGAACATGAGAGATAGAGAAAAAGAGAGAGAGAGAGGGAGAGAGAGGGAGAGAGGGAGAGAGAGAGATAGATAGATAGATAGATAGATAGATAGATAGATAGATAGATAGAGGCAGCGAGATATAGAGGGCGCTATATAAAAATATTCATAGTCATTGCTATTTTATGCCCTTGTTGCAATTACTTTTTCATTCCCTCAGCAATTTCAGTGTTGTTTGTTTGCTCACATTGAGGGAGTACACTATTGCGTGCTCTTCTCACGTCTGAGAGATGCACCCAATATTTCAGTCCCTTTACTTTCACAGCTGTGGGTATACAGTAAACAACCTCATAGGGTCCATGGAACCTCGGCGAGTTCCATCGCCGAACAAAACGTCGCACATACACATTTTCATCTGGCATTAATGGCCCCTCTGGACTGTCTTCGGCCGGCATTGCAGTATCTGTCGCAGCGTTCTCATTAAAGGGTGGTACAATTTGTCACGCTGTGATGCGTACTGCGCGCGTC
Organism: Ambystoma mexicanum; assembly: GCF_040938575.1. Taxonomy (NCBI): domain Eukaryota; kingdom Metazoa; phylum Chordata; class Amphibia; order Caudata; family Ambystomatidae; genus Ambystoma; species Ambystoma mexicanum. The sequence goes on from NC_090921.1 coordinate 1,342,582,063, forward strand.
AACTGTGTAAGGTATTCCTTAAATTCTTCCCCCAGCACTGTGGCAGCCCTGTGCGCAACCAATACTTTTCTTATCGGGGAGAGTGGCATATGAATACGCCTGCCCGTCACTATTTCATGTGGGCTCAAGTGATGGTCTTTGATTGGCTGCGTCCTGAGTTGGAACAATGCTAGGGGCAGGCAATACACCCAGTTTTTCTTGAGTGTGTTGCATAACTTTGACAGCTTACTTTTGAGTAGGCCGATGATCTTCTCCACCATTCCGTTAGCCATTGGATGATAAATAGAACACAATTTGTGCTTAACTCCTAGGAGCGATTTTACTTCCTTGAAGAGGTCATTCACAAAGTGTGTGCCATTGTCACAAATTCCCCACCTTGAGAACACCTCCCGCACCAAAAACTTTGCAGCAGACTTTGCGTTTGGGTGGGGACATGGTCCTGCTTCCACCCACCTTGAGAATGGGCATACCACCAGAATCAAATACCTTGCCCCAATACATCTCTCCCCCATGTCCGCATAGTCAATGTGGAGCTCTCTAAAGGGCCCCACTGGACGCGGCAGAGTTCCTCGCAATGTTCTTAGTGTCATCCCTGAACTGTATGTTTGACATGTGATGCATTCTATGGTGAATTTTGACAAATGTTCCTGCAGGTTGGGAACGAACCAATGTTCTTGTATGTCTGCCGCGATATGCTGTTTCTTTACGTGGGTTGGAAAATGTATTTGTTGAAATGCTATTTCTAACAATTCCACTGGCATTACTACCTTCCCAGTTAATTCCTGTCTCCATATCAGATCTGTTGGTGACTGCTTGCACCCTCGTTTGGCCCATAACTCTTGCTCTTCTATCGGTGCTCTTCTTTGCAGCTCTATTATTTGCGTTAATGTTGTGTTGCTGTACCCTTCCTGTAATGTTTCTGTAGTGGGCGTTTTGACAACACATTCAATTGTTGGGGGCATATTGAAATACGCAGTGTCTTTCGCTGCTGTGTCTGCTGCTGTGTTTCCCAATGAGATTGCGTCTGTGTCGTTAGTATGGGCCTGACATTTCACCACTGCCACTACTGATGGTTCTGCAAATGATTCTATTAGTTCATTTAGTAAGGTAGCGTGTTGTAATGGTGACACATCCGCCATTCAGAACCCTCTCCGTCGCCATTGTGATAATCCTGAGTGTACCATTGTTGTGCAATATGCTGAATTTGAATATATTGTTACTGCGCTTCCTTTTGCTGCATGCAGCGCCTCAATCAGTGCCACTAATTGCACTGCTTGTGCGGAGCAATGAGAAGGGAGGCATTTTTGGATAATTATTTCGTAGTTCTCTTCTTCCATTCTTACCACTGCCATCCCCACGTGTGATTCCCCTGTTTCAGTATCTATGGATGCTGACCCGTCTATGAAGTATATTTGTCCTCCTCGTAATGCATTCTCACTTGCTTAGGGGATATCATCTTCCTCTCCCTTGTATGTAGCACAGTCATGTTCCTGCATGTCTTCTACAGTGCATGGTTCAGTAATGAACGTGGCTGGGTTTACTGTTTTACATCTGACCACATGTACATTTGGGCGGGAGATTATTATTTTTTAGGCTGTCGCCTTCTGGGTTGTCAAGGTGGATTTGGACCGTTCTAGAATGGTAAAGAGTGAGTTCGCTGCATACAGTGTCACTGAACATCCCATCACGATTGTAGCGCTTTTTTCAATGGCGAAGGCCGCTGCAGCGAGGGCTTGTTCGCATGTGAAGTGGCCTTGCATTACCGCGTCCAGCGTTCTGCTGTAATAGGCCAATGGCTTGTGGCCTAGCGATGTTTTCTGTGCCAGTACTGCAGTCATTAGTGTGCCATTGCAATGTGAAAATAAATAAAATTCCTTGTCATAATATGGGTTTGCGAGAACTGGTGCGGTTGCAATCAAGTCTTGTAACTTGAATACTGGGTCATTATCTCATTTGTCCATTTTATTGGGGAATTATTCTTTTGGGACTCTTTTAGTGCTTGCAGCAGTGGGCATGTGTATGCCGCGTAATCAAGTATCCATGCGCGGCAGTAATTACAGATGCCGAGAAACTTTTGCATGTCTTTTACTGTTTTTGGTACTATCATGTGGCGTATAGCAGCTGCTTTCTCAGGAAGTATTCTTTTGCCATCTATGGAGATTAGTTGCCCTAGGTAGAGTACTTCTGCTAGGCAGTATTGCAACTTTCCTTTATCTACTTTATATCTTTTGTGGCTAACAAATTCAACAATGTTACAGAATCTGCTCTACACTGCTCTTCACTTTTGCTGCAAATGAGCAAATCATCTACGTACTGTATTATTGTGTTTTCAACATCAATATTTCCAAGATCTTCGTGTAAGATCCTATTGAAAATGGTGGGGTTCTTATCCCTGCGGTAACCGGCAGTGTTCGTATCTGTTCCCCCCTAGCGTGAACGCCGTGTGGTTGAGTCTAGAGCTTGAGTCTAGTGGGATCGAAAAAAAGCGTTCTTCAGATCCACTACTGTAAAACATGTGGCATCTTTGGGTATGCTGCACAATATTGATGCTGGCTTGGGCACTAATGGGAATTATTTCTGGATGATGTCATTGAGTGGGCTTAAATCTTGTACCATTCTCCACGCCCCACCTTTTGCTTTCTTGATTGGAAAAATCGCTGTATTACATGGAGAGTTGGACAGCACTATTATCCCTTGTTTTAGTAGTGCGTTTACTGTCTCACTAATTCCTTCCTCTGCTTCCTTTGATAGTGGGTACTGCTTTACTCTTGGGAGTAGGGCACCTACCTTCAATTTTATTTTTATTGGTGTTATGTCGTGCAACAATCCAACATCATGCGGGCCTGAAGTCCAAATCTCTGGTAGGACCCTTTGCATGTCTTTCTCAAATATTGTGGGTGGTACTTTGACACTAGCCATGAGTGGGTTGTGTATCTCCCTGTACTGGATCATTATGTCACATGGTATGCTTATTTCCATTATTATTTCCCCATCACTCTCATTGTCAGTGAACAATTCTTCATCAGTTAAATCGCGCAACATTATGTTTGGGTCTATTCATAGTACCGTTCTCCACTCGCATCCATGTTTGTCCAGTCCTATCACTGCGATACATTTGCCCCAGACCTGAACTCCTTTTAGATCAATAGACAAAATGGTTCAAGTCACAAGGACTTTATTTAAAATTGGGTGAAAAGATAAAATCTAAGGTTATCTTCCATTCCTTCCTTGTTATCTCCAGCACCACTCGAGCTAACACTCTAATGCCGTAAATGAACATGTCCATGTCAATGGGCACCCCTCTTACCGCAACTTCGTTTGTCATGGTACTAATCATCAGCATTGCTCGTACGGGGAACACTCCTGGGGTCGAGCACACTATCCTCCATTCAGTAAAGGAGATCGTCATATTTAATGTACTCAACAGGTCTCTGCCCAGCAAATTTATTGGCGCGTCTTCGTGGTACATTAAGAGTGTGCGCACTGTTTTTCCCCCCACTGTTATATCAAGATCTTTTGTGTAAGGAACTTTTAAAATAGCCCCAAAGAACCCCTGCATTTCCAAATTTCTTCCCAAGAGCGGAAACCACCCTTCCTTGAGACATGATTTTTCCGCCCCTGGGTCTACCATAAAGATAAACTGCTTGTTTCCTATCTCTGCTCCCACTGGTGGTTCCTCTTCTGCATGTAAGATAGTGGATAGTGGATAGGACTGGACACGCAAGTGCTCTCTGTGGGCTGTCCTAATTGGCGTATGTCTCAGTTCCTGGAACTGAGAAAATATAATCTCCTACCACTGCTGCACTGCGAAAGGGTGCATGCGCGCCATTAGCAGATGTCGTAAAAATGTTATTGTTCGCATTCCCTACTGTTTTTTGTCTGGCCATGGGTTGTTGCACCTCCCTCTGTTGTTGCTGCTGCTGTTGCTGGGGTGGGTGTCTTTGTGGCATTTGGGGTTCATTGGGGTTCATTGTAATATTGCTAATTTTGTCCACTCCCTCCCATAGGTAACCCATAGGGACTACCCGGTTGTGGATGTCGGTACTGCTGTTCATTTCCCATAGGGGGCTGCCCTTGGAAGTAACCCACAGGTTGCATTCTACAGTCTCTTGAATAGTGTCCCCACCTTCCACAGTTCCAACAAGACCCTTGCGGTCCTCCACTCATCCCAGGCCCACCAAATCCTCTGTTTCCCATTCCTCTGAATACCCCTCGGTGTCCCCTGTACCCACCTCATCCTCTTATTGGTCTTCCTTGCCACTGGGGCCCTCTGCATTGTTCTAATCCGTCCCACTGTTCTTGTCCTTCTGCTGCCCATGTTGCCGCCATTCTGGCTGGTGCGTTTCCTGCTCCGTCATCCCCTTCACTGCTCCTTTCAGTTGATGTTGCTGTGTTCAGCGCTGTGACCTTCACTAACTTCGCTTCATCTGCAACCTTTTCTGTGCTATCTCCTTTTCTCTTTCTTTGATCCTCCTACAATAGTGTACAATTATGCTTTGAATCTCAGGCCAGCCCTTGGCTTCTATCCCAGCTATTTTATCCAAGGCCTTCTGTACCTCTTTCGGGAGCCCTTTTTTAATTATGAAATAGAACAAGACAGTGGATTGATCCCACGCCGTACTCGTTTCACTTCTTCACTGGTCTTGCACCCGGAGGATGAATTGCGTAGGCTCCTCCTCCTCTCCCATTGTGCACTGCATCACTAAGTGTAAATCTGGAATGTCTGCAAACGTTCTCTGCAATGCATCCCATACCTGTGCTCTAACGTTATTGAATGGCGATCCATCATGGCGGTCACAACTCATTGTCACTCCCGGGAACCCCACCATCACCCACACTGCGTCTGCTTGATCACCAACAGCGGACACCAACAAACATTTTAATCCCCTATTGCCAATGGGACTTCTGCTGTATTTTTTTCGAATGCGTGTATCCATTTCCCCGCCCCGCCCGAAAGTGGGGGGAGAAGTTTCAACAAATTGTTTTTTGTCCATTTGGGCCCACGGAATGTAGTGCAGCCTTCCGGCTCCCTTATGTATCAACACATTTGCAGCTTGTGTTTTCTTCCTGTCTTACTTACCGTTCCCTTCTTTGTTTTACTCACCAGCATGTTTCCTACTCGTTGTCTTAACCTCCCTTGCCACCTTGGTGGCGCCCTTTCATCTAGTTCGTTGAAATGGAATGGCAGCTGGGATCCCACCGCCGCTACCCCTTCTTCATATTCGTCTAAATCACTCCATACCTCATCTACTTCTTCTTCTTGCTCCCTTTCATCTTGTCCTTCCCGCGCTGGCTATCTGGGGTTGTTGGTTGTATTATTCTCACAGGTTTACCATTTAAATGGAACAAAAATCTCCCGATTGCCACTCCTGCTCTTTCCCTCTTGGTGCTGACGCCGGCTGTGACGGTGCTGGCGTTGCTGGAACCGATTCTCCTGCGACACTTGGTGGGGGCGTGATGTCTGCCGCCGCCAGTGGTGGCACCTCCCCTCCCCCTGCCAACATCTGGCCTCTATCACATAACGCTCTTAATCGTGTTATTTCTATCTGTGCATGTGCAAGCTGTCTGTCTAAGTCTCCAGTTAGTCATGATAGATTCAATGGTGGGGCGCTGGTTGGGCCGTAAAGGCCCCCTCTGTCATATGGAGGTGGTGCAGTGGCTGCTGCTGCTGTCGGCGTAGTTGGGGTAGGGCACATGGGCACATACTGAGGCTCGCTATATCCTACTGCAGGCCTCGTCATCAGTGGTATATTTTAGTTGTGTCACTTTCTGTTGTAGTTGTTGTGCATTCTCCCCCTGCGGTCCCACCTCCTTCTTCCAGCCCTTTCTCTTTCTCCACTGTCTTATCTGTACTTACCTCACCTATGGGTGTTATTTCCTCAAACATCCACCACAAATCTAACACTTCCCTTCTGTTCTGCAACTGCTTCCCCTTGTATCTTGCCAGCAGGTGTGTGGACACTAGATCCAATACTCTCTTATGAAAAGACCCTCCTTCTGGCCATATGGGTGTTGTGCTGGTTCCCTTCATCTCTGTTATCGACTGACCGTGGTACGTCTGTATCTTTTCGCTATACAGTGGGAGATGTTGGCAAATATGTGCTAATGGCGTTGTCCCCTCCATGATAGTATAGTTTTCTGTGAGTGGACGCACAGACCCTTGGTCGACACTCTTCTCATTTCAATGTTTTATGCAACCTTATTGTTATCTTTTGGTACCAGCACCTTTTTCACCAACCTTTCCTCTTTCACCATTTACCGAGACCGTAGATTACTTCATCTATGAATATCCATCATTTACCATTATTCAAAACATTTTCATTTACGTATACATTGCATTTTTCAATTTTCTTAATCAACCTTAGTTTGTTTTTCAACTTATAGGCACATAAACAGTTACTAACAGATCAACATGTAAAGCCTTGACACACTTGAAAATATAAGATGTGAAAACATATAACATGAAACATATACTGGTTTATAGTGACATTTTTGAATGTCACAATTTCGAATGCATTTTTCTCGAATGAAAAATGCAGAAAAAAAAATGTTGAATTTTTTTTTTAATTGTTTTTTTAATGGGGGTTCACCCCAAACCCCCATTTTTTTATTGACCCTTTTTTTTTACTAACTAAACCCAAAAAAATATAAAATAACAAAACAATTCAACATCTTTTTTTTCGACATTTTTTTTCAGAGAAAAATGCTTTCGAAATTGTTCATTCGAAATTTTAACTGGATACCACATATACTACCTGCGCGCTTTCCTCCCTCTTTCAATTACTTTAGTTCAGTACCCCTTCTCTATCTTTCTTATGCACTCCCCACCTCTTATTCCCCTCTCGCTACCTTGCCAAGAATTCTGCTCACACGGAAAAAGAATATTCTAAATGACTACTCCGAGTCTACTACATATACGAGACTCCTACTATTTTTCTATTTATCTTCACTGATTTACCTGCACTGGACGAGACAATGCTACGTGGTGCCACCTTCTACCCCGTTCGGGCTAGGATTCCGTACTCTTCTCTTACCTCTTTATCTCCACAAATCCTAATGGCCATATAAAGGATAGATCAGAAAAAGCATCTGTATCATTCACGCAGACCCTAACTTTCCCCTTGCCGACTCTATTACCTGTTCTCTTTTTCCTTAACCCCTCCCTTACCTCTTGGGAACTTTCGCAACCGGTACTCACGTGTTCAGTCGGGTGGTCCGAGAGTTCACGGTCTATCCACAATCTGTTCCGCACCCCAACCAAGCCGTGGCCTGCCTCGGCGAGCAGCTTTTTCAGTTGGGTATTCATTAACTGGGAACCCTTGGACCCTTCTCGTTGTGCGCACAGGCTGGTCGACCGTGGAGGCGATGGTTTTGCTGGGAGGTGTCCTGGATTTTGCCGCACTGCATGGGCCTCGAGGCACCTGTCCCAAATCACGTCGCGGGGGGTCACCAAATGTAAGAGCCCTCCCCGTTTTACCACATGTAATAAGAATAAATGGGACACACCCAAGACGGGGAATGAGGCTAAGAGGACAGGTTGCAAGAGTTCAAAATCTTTTATATAGAATTAGCATCCAGAGAACTCTGCTGCCCGAGAGCGCTCTGGCAAACATTGCATTTACATGACATTATAAAGTGGAAAATCGTCATAGATGACGCAACCAACATAGGGTACTAAATCAGTGCAGGATTGGGTAGGCATTATAGAACTATAGGTTCATGGAGGCACTACCTCGTCTGGATTGGTTGCTCCTTTGGCGGGAGGGTGAACGTCACGTAGTCCGGCTGTCATAGTCCAGGAGGGGTGAAGGTCAGGTCGCTGTGAAGCAGGGTGGCCACTAACTAAGCTAACATAACACTATCTAATAAAACATGCACTAAATAATGGTCATTGCAACGTCTTTGAACAAATCATTGTAAACCTATAAACTTCATTCATGTATTTACATCGTTATTTAGTGAGGCTTATATGGGGCATCAGGTTAAGGGTCTTGACCAATATGATAACATTGATTGAAGGGAGGGTCTGGACTCATAAAGAATCGGGGCAGGTTGGCATTTGTTAGTAGTGAGAAACAATATACTGCAGCAAAGGTCTGATGTTAGCTGGGGCAGGCTTGGTGGGCACCATGGTGAGTTCACATATCTGGTACATCAAGAGAATACCTTGCAGGGGCACAGGGTTTCACTGGCATTCATTTTCCAATAGCGAGGGTGAGGGGGCATGAGCAGGTTTGTGGAGCTGGATGAGCTACAGGGCCTGGCTCAAGCCAGTTTGCACGCGGGGCAGTGATCTCAGAGGAAGGGAGAGATGTTATATTTGTTTTTGTTGCAATTACCTCCGGCTTGAGCGTGAGAATGGGGCCGGAAAGTTTTCCAGACATTGAGAGAAAAGGTGGGGGCCATGTGTGCGGTGTGTGTGGCGCTGCTAAGCGGAGAGAAGCTTTTTCATATTATTGCAGTGAGGCCTAGTTACCAAGATGGAGTCAAGAGGGCACAACATGGATGCCACATGTCCTGCACAGCAGCGCCATCTACGCAAATGCCAACCAGATGCTGGTATTACATAAGGGCGATGGGGGCATTCCCCACCATTTGAGGCGCATGGTCTAAGTTGTACTAAAGGAAGGGAGGCAACGGGGGGCCTACTGGCCCCTCACTTCCATACATAGGTGATCCCGTCTATTTTATATGTGGAGAAAAGGCTTATCCCTGGTTGCCTAGAAATTGGGGAGTGACCTGTTACTTAGGGATCCTTTTTCCTGGTGTGTTCCTTTCCAAAACGTCAGACATATCCGAATTATCCAGATCCAGGCCACGGCGGGATGATACAGGATTAATTGCAGAGGATATAGCCAAATCATTTATAGCAATAAATTCATGGAATATAAGAAAACTGTCCGGAGTGTTAGAAAAAACGATAAATGGAACAACTGATATATTATATAATATGACATTAGAAGATAAGGCAGTTAGATTAATGACACTTCAGAATAGAATGGCTCTTGATATAATTTTGGCCAACCGTGGAGGTGTTTGCAAAATAGTGGGGTCAGTGTGCTGTGTATTTGTAAGTGACTCCTCCCCTACGATTTTTGAAGCAATCAAGAAATTGCACATTCTGAGTTCTGACATTCATACCCCATCAGGTGGTTGGGAGCTGAATATAAGTTCATGGTTTTGGGAACTGATGCGTTCATGGGGATGGAAACTAATTGCAATCTTGACAAAATTACTGGGGATCCTCATGTGCTGCTGTTGCTGCATACACTGTCTGCCAATCTTTTGCTCTGAAATAACAAATGAATGTGTACATGTGATAACAGAAAAGCAAATTCCCAGGTTGAATAAGGATATAAATACCGAAATGGAAACTATGAAGGAATTCATAGCAATTAATATTGAAGATGATGATTACAGTAGCATGTGTAGTTCAGAATTAGATACATGGTCAGATGAAGATGAAATATATGGATGATGCTCTTGGCTTACTGGCAAAAGGAGGGTTTGTAAATCTAGAAAATGACCCTAACCAAGTATAGAAGGTACATTATGTTGGCCTTAAACCAATCACATCACATAACCAGCACCGTGAACACAGATTCGCCAGTATAACCATAGGGCGTCCATCTTGTGTAATATTCGCCATTTTCCTTTTTTCTTTTCTTCCAAACGCTTTTGCAAAACGTATAATGCTCTGAAAGCTCATAAACGGTACGAGGCCACAGTTTGCATGTTGATAGATCAACCCAGACAGGAATGCCAAGGAGTGCAGAAATACATTGTTTTCCTCCCTCACTAAGTCCTTGGAAGTAAGCAGAAACAGCGGCCTGTCTCACTACAGTTGCAGCAATAGGCAGTTAATGCATGAATTATACTTTTCTAGTGGTCCTCTTTCAGAGAGCTTCCTTAGAACAGGCTGACCCCTAGTTCACGAATTGAAACTGGTAGATAACGTGCTTTGGGATGTGTGTCTCTTGCGAACGCGATATCCTTGATGAACAAGTGCTTTGTGTTCTTGATAACAAAGAACTATGTCTGCAACTGTTGCTAAGTATAAGAAACTTGTCATAATGTGTCATATTTCTCATAATTGTCAATCAGCAAACCCTAGCTCAAAAAGATACATTATGGGCGGTTCTGATGTGCCTTGAAGGCTGTTATTTTGTATATATGTAACTGTTAGTATGATGTTCGCTCTCTTGCGTCTCATGAGGTCTAGGTGACACACGTTGCAAGACGTTAGACCCAGTCGGCCGACTGAGCATATTTCTGCAGTAAACCGCAGTACTTGGGAAATCGAACATTGTGTCTGTCGTATCACCGGTATATGGTGATTGTGCCTTAGTCTCCATATGCGAAGGGTCCTCAGGGCCTAGCACTGGAGTGCAATCTGCACGAAGGTAGTCCATCCTCTTCCAACGTGCTAACCCTGCAAGTATGGTTGATGTCATGTAGGCGGAGTCACTGTACACTGTCACTTCCTGTCCTTCGTGTTTCTCAAGTGCTACAAGGAGAACTACTAATTCTGCCACTTGCACTGAAAAGTGAGACTGTTGCCTTGCACTTGTTACAACTTCAAATTCTCCACTTAATCTATGCCTAAGTACTGCAGCACCTGAATGCCTTTCCCCACTAGTCTGATACATTTTTGAAGAACCATCAATAAAGAGAATTTCCCTACCTGCTAATGTATTTTCCTTCACACAGGGTAGAGCATCATAAAATTCAACATAATTAGCACAGTCATGCACATGATCACCTTCTTCTATTGGCTCAGCTATAAAATGTGGCAGGATTCATTATTTTGCATTTTACAATCTTAATCGTTGGGTAAGAAATCATTTCCTCAAAAACTGAAGCTCATTGGGATGTTAATGTGCCCTTGGGTTTCTTTAAAATAGCAAATAGAGCAAGCTCCACGGTGAGAGTCATGGAGCAGCCCATGATAATACTTGTAGACTTCTCAAGTGCAAACGCGGTAGCAGCCAAAGATTGTTCGCAATGGAAGTGTCCTCTCATAATTGGGTCTAAAATCCCACTGTAATACGCTAAAGGTTTGTACCCCAATGTAGTTCTCTGTGTAAGCACTGCTGCCATGACTGCTCCATTTGTATGTGAAAACAAATAAAATTCCTCAGCATAATTGGGAATTCCTAAAACAGGTGCTGTGCAAATTGCTTTTTTTCAGCTCCTCAAACCCTTCCTCCATTTCTTCATTCCATTCTATGTTCATTTTCCCCACTTGTGCTTTCTTTAAAGCTTGCACAAGTGGCCTTTTATACATACTGTAAACAACACCCAGGCTCTAACATATTTGCATAACTTCAGAAACTGTTGAATATGTTTCACTGCATTTGGTTTTGAAGTTTTCATAATCGCCTCAGCTCTTTCACGTGTCACTTTCTTTCCTTCATGTGAAATCAACTGACCTATGTAGAACACCTCTTCTTGACAATATTGTAACTTCTCCGTATCTACCTTATATCCCTTGTCTGCTAGAATGGTCATCAACTGAACAGAATCTTGTCTGCACTAATCTTCTGTGGTGCAGCAAATTAAAATGTAATCTACAAATTGTATCACCATACTCTTGAGATCAATATTGCCTAAATCCATCTGTAAAACTCCATTAAGGATCGACGGGCACTCACAGTACCCTTGGGGCATCCTACTATGTTTTAGTCGAGTTTGGTGGAACGTAAAAGAAGTCAAGTCTTGTGAGTCCTTGTGCAGCGGGATTGAGAAAAATGAATTCTTCAAATTATCACAGTGAAATATCGAATTTCCACCAGGATACTCCACAGTATCGTCACCGGATTAGGAACTAAAGGAAACTCTGCAACTACAATCTTGTTAATCGGTCTCATATCTTGTATACATCTTCATGACCCTCCTTTAGATTTTTTAATAGGATACACTGCAGTATTGCACAATGATTCTGATGGCACCATAATTCCTTGTTTCATTAGTGCTGAAATGGTCTGAAATATACCTTCCTCAGCTGCTCGAGACATGGGGTACTGTTTTGTTCGAGGAAAAATCGCTCCTGGCTTAAGCTTTATTTGTACTTCACCTATTCCCTTCAATGATTCTACGTCATAAGGGCTTGTGGTCAAAACAACGCTTGGCACCTTTTCCAAGTCTTCATGAAAAAATGCTGAATGTTGCCACATTATCGCCATTTGCTGTGGGACTTCCCGCTTTTCTATGCTTATCCAGTATGTGATGCTCATGAAGAACACCACTTCATCATCTGTTCGGTCTTCCCTCAACATGTCGTCATCAGTTATGTCAGTCAATCTGTACACTTTCTTGAGAGCTATTACTGTTCTCCATGGTCTACCCTCATCATCTACTCTGAGCATTGCCATTTCCCTTTGTACTATGGCTGTTTCCAATTTTATAGGTATAGTCTGTCCCCCCTCTTCGTCCATAGGTATTCGCGGTCTAAACAAAAACGCATCAGGTATCCTCAACATTTTTTCCCACCAAGCCAGGTAGCCATGTCAGTAAAATGCTCACTCCATTTAGAAAAATCTCTGGATCTACTAGAATGCCTCGCAGAGCCACTTGCCCTGTGAACACCAGTATACATACTCCCACGTTTAAATTGTGTATTCCTGGAGTGGAGCACACTATTCCTTGATCAGTAAATGAAATTGTTAAAAAGTGACTCTCATACCTTCTTGAATGTACTTGTAAGGTTTATTCCAGCTTCTTGTGACACCTCGACAAGCAGTTACAATAGTTCATAGTAAGTTACATAAAGGACATTAACACTGGCAGCCCATCACCCAGGCAGGGGGTTCACCAACTGACCAGGGCTGGAACCTTCACTCACACATTCCAACACTCAGACATCAACACTCCACATGACAATATGCGCTGTCCCACAGGGTGATGAAAGGGACACGGCTCCGGTGTAATGTTGATGGAGCATTATGAGCTGCGGATGGGAGAAGCTGCAACATGATCATCACATGATAGCGCAGCGTTAATCAGGATTGTGCTCAAAGCGTTGTGCAATTGTGCAGGTTTGAAGTGGGGACTGGTACTACCTCAGGAATGGTGGCGTGTGGCTAGGCAGCTGTGCGACCGTTGGAGGTAGGAGATGTGCTTCGCTCCTATGCCAAGGTGCTACTGGTGAAGTCAGGGACAATGGAGCTGGTGATGGCGATGGATGGAACGCCGGGGGAAGTGCTAGCGTGAGTGGCCGTTTCGGCCACAGCATTGTTTCCGAATACACCCTTGGGAAGGGACGTAATCAACCCGTCTTGGACTACAGGAACTTTAGAGCAAAGGACCCGAAAGCGTGCTTTATACATGCTCAGAAAGTTCAGAGGGAACGGCAGGAACGATCCGATGCAACGAAGCTTCCCTTGTTGGCTTATCGCTGCGATGGAAGAAACCAAGTTTTCTTAATGTCTGGCGAAGGGAATCAGAGTGCTGTATGTGTTATGTCTGGAGGAGCCCTGGGGAAAGTAAAACGTGTGGCACAGCACATATGCAACGAAAATCCGGTGGACAATGGAAGTCGAGTAAGGTGATTGGAACCTCTTTTGGTACGGTGACCTGGGAAAGCGGCTTTGTCCGTAGTGAGGCCATGCACAATAGGTATCAAAGCGGATCAATCCTGGAATGGTGTGGCAAGTGGAATGCGTATCGCATGGTGTTTTTATTCTACAGTCTGCAGTGGATTGACTTAATCGCAAGTATGCTGTTATCTGTAGCAGAGACACATTGTTTTTTTTGTGCTGTGTTGGAGATACAGATAATATCTTCAATTTGTAATTGAAAAGCAAGGATTAGTTTAATGCAGTTTGGGATAACTCAGAGCGGGCATGGTAACTTGTTGGTTGTGTTCACTGTCACTCTTGTGCATAACAGTGTATGTAGTCGGGCGATGATGTTAAATGTGCATTAGCTTATCAACAATGATTTTGAGGATTTGTAAGTTCTTAGGGGTGTGGATTCCACCCATGGACTTTTAGTTGGGCGATATTGCTAAAGGTGCGTGGTCATTAAAGAAGCTATTGTATTCCAACAATTCCAGCACTAACATAATTGAGGAGTTTCAGGTTTTTGGGTTGCTCCGTGCAACATGGACTCTTAGGTTTTTGCAGTCATTTATGCTTGACAATTGCAATATGGTTTTGGAATGGGTCTCATAACATATGGATGCAGTGCCTAGAATTACCAGTTTGAGGAATTTTAGTGGTTAAGTCACATATTTGTGACATGATCGTTGTATATGTCTTGCCTTTCACCTTATGTGCGTAGTAGCTTCACTACTGTGCTCAGCATATTGCCCTTCACCTTATGGGCGCAGCTTCACTCCTGTGCTCAGCTTCTTCAGCCCCAGGATGTAGCACTCTAAGGCCCTATAGTGCAGCCAGTCACTCTTTCTAGGCTTGCTTTCCCCACCTTAGGGCCCTGAGGGTAGTCCATACGCAGGGGGCTGTGACTTTCTGCTACCCCCTTCCCTCCCTGGGTGATGGGCCTTACTTGGTGTGGGGGCAGTGTTGTCCTTCTCTGTTCTCCTGCACCCCCCGCAGCAGGTTCACCAGCTTTCCTTGCGCAGATTCTTTGGAAGACCGCCTCGTCGCCATTGTTAAAAAGTGACTCTCATACCTTCTTGAATGTACTTGTAAGGTTTATTCCAGCTTCTTGTGACACCTCGACAAGCAGTTAAAATAGTTCATAGTAAGTTACATAAAGGACATTAACACTGGCAGCCCATCACCCAGGCAAGGGGTTCACCAACTGACCAGGGCTGGAACCTTCACTCACACATTCCAACACTCAGACATCAACACTCCACATGACATCACAACATTCCTGCTCACCCAGGCAAGACATATACAACAGAAATTGTCTTGTTTAGCTTCTTCATTAAATCTTTTCTCAAAATGTTTGTTTGTTTATTTATAGTGCACAACAAACCCGGAAGTGCCTGGGCACATTACAAGGTTATGCAGTTACTAACAGATAGTCAAAATATACAGTGGCCAGTACACAGATATGCAGTGCATAAAAATACAATTTAAATTATTTACAGATACAGGATTATAGAACTAGACAGGCAATGTCAGAAATATGCACTTAAATAGTGCAGGTAGTTTACATTATACAGGTATATTATGCGGAGGTTCAAGTTGACAAGGACTAGTACGGTGTATCGTTAGAGATTATCCAACTTTTCATATCTTTTCTGAATGTAAAGAAGGACTGGTTGGATCCTAAAGTTGTAGGTAGGGAATTCCAGAGTTGGGCAGCCATAACTGGGAATCTACTGCTGCCATCTTTTTTGAGTTTATACCTGGGCACTTATAGGCAGACAGAGTTGGACGACCTAGTAAGTCGGACCGGTTAATTTTGGTACATTTTTCAACAAGGTAATGAGGGGCTAGATTGTTAAAACATTTATAGGTCAGGGATGTTGTTTTAAGTTGTATTCTCTCTTTGAAAGAGAGCCAATTGATGTCACGTCTCGTGGCAGAGATGTGTTGTGTGTGAGGTAGGCTCAAGGCAGTTCGGATCGCATTATTCTGCAAGATCTGGAGTTTCGTAATGATCTATTTTCTGGCACCTAGGTACAGAGCATTGCAGTAGTCAATTTTGGATAATACTAGACCTCTGGCCAGGGTGGTGCACCTATTTATAGATAGAAAGGGCATGCAAGCATGGATAAGTTTACAGGTATATGCAATTGTTGAGGCTAAGGCACTGGTCTGTTTGGGCATATTCAAGGAGGAATCTAGATAGGAACCCTGTGTTTTTGTCTCTTTGGCGCCCTTAATGTTATTTCCATCAATGTGGAATGCCTGGTATTGATCGCTCAATTTTTTTAGTGTTGCTAGGATTGGCTAAGAGGAGTAGCTCAGTCTTCTCATCATTCAGGCATAGACCAAGTGTGGCCATCCAGGCCTGAATGATGAGGTACATTTTGTTTAAAAGAGCTAAGTCTTCATCGTAGTTGCCTGTCAGAGGAATAAGGAACTGGGTGTCATCTACGTAATTCGTTTAGGTGACACCCAGATGTTCCATATCATCAAACAATGGTTTGGTGAACACATTATACATGGTAGGCGATACACTCGATCCTTGGGGAACTCCACAAGATATTGGGATGGGGTCGGCTGCAGCTGACGCAGAAAAGACTCTCATGGACCTATTGTTTAAGAAGGATGGTATCCTTGCTGTTGGTTCTGTTGAGAAATGTGCCGCCATGGAGAGGTGCTTGCACAGAACCTTGTGATCAACCAAATCAAAGGCGGCGGACAAATCCAACAGAAGCAAGAGGGCTGATTTCCCTTTATCTTTCAAGTCGTCAATCTGGATCTTTAGGTCAATCGAGGCTGTTTCGGTACCGTGTTCGGGTCTGAAGCCGGATTGACGAAATCCAAGTAGTTTGTTGGTCTCCAGGTATTTTTGTATTTGGTTATAAGCTACTTTGTCGATAATCTTTAATAAGAAAGGAACTGTCGTGATAGGCCTAAAATTAGTGAGTATATTAGGGTCCAGTGAAGGTTTTTTTAGAAGTGGGAGTACCTATGTGTTCTTCATGTTAGTGGGGACGGTATATGTGCTGAAGGAGCCATTGATTAGTGAAGTAATAATCGGAGCAAGTACACTTGCCGCTTCCTTTATGACAGTTGCTGGGCTGGAGTCGCCTTGGAAAATGGAGGGTTTAAGAGAGGCTATGATTGTTTGTACATCATGGGGAGATACTGAGCTAAATTTGAAGCTTTAAGGTGGTTTAGGGAGTGTGAGGTTTTGTTTCTGGGTATTCCCTTGTGGAGGCAGGGTATTCCCTTGTGGAGTCAGGTTGAGTTTTTTGGCGGCTATTTTCTTTTGGATCAGGGTGATTCTATTGGCTAGGGGGTACACCAATTCTGGTCCTTGAGGCAGCTCTCTGTACGGGGGGTGGGAGATTCGAGTTCTCTTAGAATAGTAAAGAGTTCACTGGTACTAAAGCTGGCTTATCAATCCTGTCGTTATAGATATCTCGTTTGGCAGATAAAATGTCATTTTTATGGTTAGCTGAGACCTTGAGAAAGGCATCTTTGTTAGCTATAGAGGGGTTCTTTTTCCAGATAGTTTCACATTTCCTTTTTTCATTACTTAGGTTTTTTAGTTTAGGAATGAACCAAGTGTTCAAGTGTGCTATTGCTTTACTTTTATCTATTTTTAGTGGTGCAATAGTGTCTAGTGCTGTTGTGATGGTTTTGTTGTAGAGGTCCACTAATTCTGAAGGATTGGAAGAGGCAGGTAGAGGTTTAAGCAGGGGTAGGAGGAAAGGTTTATCTACTGTTTTTTTAAAAAACATTTATATTTGCATTTCCAACACAAAACATAACAAATAAAAACTTAAACAACAACACGCACCATATACTGGTACAATCAAGTTGGAGTTCACATTTTTCTTGTTTGTTCAATTCACGGTGAAGCCCCCTTTTTCCTCTGTCCATGATGTTGGTGCGCTAATCTGTGTATTTCTCCCGGGTGCGGCTGGGCCAGCCATCTCCCCCTTGTCTCGTTTCATCTCTGAACCCCTGAGCCTCCTCCGTCATCTGGTCAGTCCTCGTCCAGGCCTCCTGGCTCATCTGTGAGTATATTAGGGTCCAGTGAAGGTTTTTCTTTCACTGCCTCTGAACAGGTCCTGCACAAGGGTGTTCCATGCCAATACATTAGCCCCACTATCGCCTTCTCCCCTTTGCGTCGCCCTTGTCCATACTGATGGCTCGGCTATCGCCCATTTTTGTAGAACCACCCACCACCCCTTTATCGAAGGCCCTGTGCTTGTATTCCATGCCATTGCTATGCAGCGTTTCGCCAGTATTGTCATCAAGTCTTTAATTTTTGCCAAATGGATTCTCTGCTTGTCCCCTCTCGGGAACAGGCCCAGTAGGTAAAAAGCTGGTGACCATGCTTGCATTTGGATTCCCCCCATCAACGCTCTTTCCTTGATAGTGTCCCAAACGTGCGTTATTCTCGGGCATGACCAGAACATCTGCAACATATCCGCCAGCTCCACCACACAACGCGGGCAGCTCCGGGTCTGTTTGCTCCCCATGCTGGACATTCTTTTCGGTGTTAGGTATGCTCTGTGTATGAGGTAGAGCTGCATCTGTCTGAACCTAGCGTTCCTGGAGACTTTCTTTGTGTATCGAAGGGCCCTGCTCCATTCCTCATTCGTGAAGGGTTTCTGAAGCTCTTTCTCCCATTTGGCTTGTGCTTGTAATTCTCTCGTGTTGTTGGCTCCTAGTAGTTATTTGTAAAGTCTGGACACTGTGTGTCGCCCCTCTGAAACATCGTACCATGCATCTAGTGCCCCTCCTGCGTCATCCACCGTCGGTAGGGTCTCACATCTCTTCCTTTTAAACTTCAATTTTGTATTCAGGTTTACAAAACAGTGTTTAAACATTCCCCAAACCCCCTCCTCCCCCCCACCCCCTCACCCCACCACCCCAACTTGTACCTACCCCCCCCCGACCCCATGTCCAAACCAAGTCTGTTGTTCCGGGAGACTTTTATCATCCTCTCCCTCTCTTCGGGTGTGATCCAGCTAGTGCCCATGACTCCGACAGACCTGAAGCCGCCTTGCCCCGGGTACCGGGTCTCCCTGTCTTATTTTGCACAGCTCTCAGTCTGGTTTGCCCCATTGGGACCGAGCTCCCCGCCCAGGATTCAATGGACCTCCCATCCCCAGGATTGTTGTACTCCGTATCAGTTCATGAGGAATGAGCCTATGTCATCGTTCACCATGGCAGTCAGTTTGTCCATCACAAACATGTTTTTTACTTTTTTCATCCAATCTTCCTTGGAAGGGGGCTCCAGGCTTTTCCATTTTTGTGCGAGGGCTACTCTACCCGCCCGCAGCATTGTCTCCCATATCCTTGGGTATCGGTGTACTTCCGTTTCCTCCGGGGGGAGGCCCAGTTGCATTGTCAGAGGATTTAGAGGTAAGTGTTCCTCTATCACTTCCGCCATCCAGTCCCTCACTGACCCCTAGTACACTTGAGCCTTTGGACAGTGCACCCACATATGGCTCCTGGAGCCTGCTTGACCACATCCCCTCGGGCACAACGGGGACACCGCCGGGAACATCTTAGATAATTTCACTGGGTCCCTATGCCAACCCTGCAGTACCTTAAAGTTGTGTTCCATATCGGCGGTAAATAGATTCCCATGGAAGGCAATTTTGAATATTCTGGATCAGGAGTCTTCTGAAATCTCCTCTCCCGCCAGGTCATTCCAGAACTTGCGAAAGTTTCTCCTTCCCTGGAGGTCGTGCGTATTGAGGATTTTATACATGGAAGATACCACCCCCTTCCTCGAGGTCGCCGTATCTATGAACTTCTCAAAGGGGGTTAGCTGTCTACTCAGATTGGGGTCCCACGACTGATCACATAGAATGCCCTTTAGGCGGAGGTACTCAAAGATGGTTAGGGATCCCTGGCCGAGCGCGTCGCTTAGTTCCTCATAAGGCAGGAATTCACCCTCCCTGAACATCTGCCCTGCCCACTCCAATCCCTTGTCCGACCAGGTTTGGGATGACCTAAACCCCTTATTACCCAGGTTGAGGGGGTGGCCCCAGAGGGAGGTCATCGGGGACGGCCATGTAGTGAGGAACGCTGTCTGAGGCCCTTCCTTCCAAATGTCCCAGCGAACCCCCAAGGTCGGGTGGGTTTTCAAATTACTCGGGATGGTTCTTTGTGGAGCCCACACAAGGTCGCGGACCTTCAGGGGGTGAGTGTCCATATCCTCCAGGTATGACCAGTAGGTCCCCATTCCTTCCTTCATGTGTTCCAATAGCACTCGGAGCTGAGCGGCACGGAAGTACAAATGGAAGTCCGGCAACCCAACCCTCCCTCCTCCCTTGGTAACGTCAGTGTGGTCTTCCTGGTTCTCGGGGTTTTCCCCTGCCGTATAAAGTCCTGGATAGCATTCCTGAGAGCCCTGAAAGCCTGCTCTGGGACATTGTCTGGAAGGGCCGTAAAAAGGTATAGGAGCCGTGGCAGTACGTTCATTTTAACCACCGTCATCCTGCCATACCAGGAGAGGATCATCCCGCCCCACCTCCTCAGATCTGATGTGATCCCTGTTATTATGGGGTCGTAGTTCGCAGTAGCCAGTTTAGTTAGGTCCCGTGTGAGGAGAACCCCCAGATATTGTATCTCGGCTTCCCCATTTCGATCCCGTGAAGCCTGTCTAAGGGGTCTAGCACCGGGTCCCGGAGTCTCATAGGGAGCAAGGCCGATTTCGAGGCGTTGACTTTCAGGCCCAAGAAGCGTCCAAACTCGTTCACCAGGTTCAACAGAGGGGGGAGTTAGGAGCTAGGGTCTACCAGGTAAACCAGGATGTCATCTGCAAATAGGGAGAGTTTAAATTCCACCTCCACCCTGCTGATCCCCTTAATTCCTGGATGTGATCTGATCGCTATGGCCAGAGCTTCTATCGTGAGGACGTATATCAGGGGGGAGAGGGGACACCCCTGCCTTGTCCCTCGAGAGAGGAGGAAGGCATCGTTCAACTCCCCATTCACTTGGAACCTTGCTGTGGGAGCTCTGTAAAGTGCCGTTACCCAGCTCATGATGTGGGTCCCGAAACCCATCATCCTCAGGAGGAGATCCATGTACCGCCATTCGACCATGTCGAATGCTTTCTCTGAATCTAAGGAGAGGACACTTGCATTGAGCTCCGACCGTTGCGCGAAGTGGAATAGGTCTATGGTCTTACGGATGTTGTCCGAACCCTGCCTTCCCCTGATGAAGCCCACCTGATCCCCATGGACTAACTTTGGCAATATACCCTCTATCCGCCTCCCCACCACCTTGGCCAGAATCTTAACGTCAATGTTTAGCAGTGATATGGGGCGGTAAGATGCACACTCTGCAAGGTCCCTCCCCTCCTTGGGTAACACTGCCATGATAGCCCCATCATGGAATTGGGGAGAGTTTCCCCCTCTAGCACGGAGTTGATTACTCTCACTAGGTAGGGGATTTAAGAGGCTCGGAATCTTTTGTAAAAATAAACGGAGAACCCGTCATCCCGGGGGTGGTTCCCACTTTCATCCTGCTTATCGCCTTGTCTACCTCTTCCTCGGTCACTGGCCCTTCCAGACCCTCGGACATCTCCCTAGACAAAGCGGGGAGTTGGATTGAGTTCAAGAAATCTTCTATTGGAGCAGATCCCCCATCATATTCGGATGAGTACAGGGTCTCATAATATCGGCGAAAGGCTTCTCCAATGTGGGAAGACTCGCAACCCAGAGTTCCCTGAGCGTCCCTCACTTCCTTCATCATTTTGCTCCTCTGGACCTCTCTCAGCTTCCAGGCCAGGATCCTGTCCGCTTTGTCCCCTTTCTCATAGTACTTTTGACCATCTGAAGACTTCTCTCCGTTTTGTGGAGGAGTAAGTCCTTCAGCTGGAGCCTGTAATCCTCCAGGGCGGTCACACAGTCGCGTTCCGGCTCTCGGTCCGGGGATACCCCCGGCTGGAGTCGGGCAATTTTTTCCCGGAGGGTCTTCTCCTGAGCCTCTCTCACCCTTTTTGCCGATGCACCCTTTTGGATAAGAACACCCCGTAAAGTCGCCTTAAAGGCGTCCCAGAGCGTGTGTGGGCCCACTTCCCCATTGTCGTTTAGTTCAAAAAATTCTGTTACGGCGTCTGCAATCTCTTGGGCGTGAACCTCGTCCTTTAGTAGGGCATCGTTGCATTTCCAACGGCCTCTGCGTTCTTTCCGCCATCTCCCCGATATTGTAACCCCCACCATATCATGGTCCGACCAGGGTACGGGATCAACCCTGTAGCCTGCCACATACGGGCGAAGGGTTGCGTCCACCAAAATATAGTCTAACCTTGAAAACGAGGCATGGATGGACGAGTAGGATGGCCGAGTAGTATGAAAAAGAGGGGATTCCTGTTCTGGGGGTCGGAATTGAGTCTACCAGGCCCAGCTCTTCGTTCACCCTCCGGAAGGTGCGCGCCGCGGACTCATCCCTGGGTCTGGGGTTCTGGGGGCCCACCCGCTTCCTACTCAAAGATGGGTCCAGCACCATATTGAAATCTCCCCCTACTACCAACATGCCCCGTACAAATAGCTTGAGCTTCTCCTTTACTCCCTCCCAGAATTGGGCCTGGCCATCATTCGGACCGTACACCACAGCCAGGGTCAGAGGGGATCCTTGTAAGGCGCCCCTCACCAATAGAAAACGGCCCTCAGGGTCCTGTAGGGTGGCTTCGCTAGAGAAGCGGACATCCCTGGCAACCAGGATGGACACCCCTCTTTTCTTCCCCTTGTGGGATGCATGGAAAACCTCCCCTATGCCCCCCTCTCATTTTGGGTACCTTCCCCCGCGCCCAGTGTGTTTCTTGTAAAAACAACAGGTCCAGCTTAGCCCTCCTGAATTCTCAGCAATCCAGGGACCTCTTGGTGGGGGTGTTCAAGCCCCGCACATTCAGGGTGCCCACTCCCAGTGCCGGTTGTTAGTCAGCCATAATCTAAGTCGCCAGATCGGTTGGGCACCTGCCTAGCATCACTATTCCCTTTTCGCTCCCTTAGTCTCATTGTTAGGACATTATTTGAACCTTTCCCCAACTCCTCCCCGAGCCCCTTCCCCAACCAGAAACCCCCAACTAACTTTGTCACCCTCTCCCCCCTCCCCGGCGTCCAGCCAATTAGTTCTGCCATACCTGGCATTAGGCCGGACCACCAGACTGCCCTTCCCGACCGGGCACTCACTTCCAAGCTCTTTGTTATGAGCCCCCCCCTCTGTTTCTTCCCCACTGTCGCCCCATCTTACTCGCTTTCCTGGGGGAATCTTTGTTCATCCGGACCATCATTGTGTCGGGTCCCGTCCCTTTAGCGGACGGGTCGCCCCGATCCTCAGTCCTCTGAGTCATTGCGCACCCCCTCCCTCCTGGACGGTGGGGTGTTTAGCTTCCTGTATTTTCTCAAGCTGGTTTTCCTCCTCCTGGACCCAGGACGGTCCGAGGTCCCCTCCCCGATCGCTGCCGGGCCCACCGGGCCTCTTCTGGGGGTAGACTCTGTCACGTAATCCTGAATGGCCCCTTTTATATCCTCTTCTGTGATTAACGATGTCCGTTGGCCCATGTATTCAAAAGTCAGGGAGAATGGGTACCCCCATCTGTAGCGCACCCCTTTGTCCTTCAACAGTTGCGTGAGGGGGCGGCACATTCTCCGCTTCGCCAAGGTGTAGGCGGAAAGGTCTTGGAATATTGAGATCTCTGCATTGTTGTAGGAAATCACCCCCGCTTTCCTTACCTCCTCCAGGACCTTTGCCTTGTCTGTATAATAGTGAAATCGTGCAAGGATCGAGCGGGGGCCCCCTGCCCTGCCGCCCGCTCTGTGCACACGATCAAATGTCAGCTCCGTGGTCATCTCTTCAGCGAATAGGAGGGTGATTATGTCTCGCACCACACAGGTTAAATCTCTCTCCGTTTCCCCCCTCCACTTCGGGAACCCCAAAAAATCTGAGATTGTTCCTCCTTTCCCTATTTTCGTAGTCGTCCATTTGCCTGGCCCTTTCCTCGTCTCTCTTTTCCAGGGCCGCCAGCCTCATCTCCATTTGCACCTTCTGCGTAGCTGAGGACGACTGAAAGGTCTCCACTTGCAAGAGCCTGTCCTCCACCTTGTCCACCCTGTTGTGCATTTTTTCCAGTTTCTGCGCAATGTCTGATCGCATATCCCGGATCTCCTGGAGTATGGATGCGAATCCTCTCTCCATAGCTGCTGCGGAGTGCGTCGGGGATTCCGAATGGGCCATGCTCCCGTGGTTTGTGGGGCACTCGTTTTTGTCACCAGCCCCCTCGTAGTGAAAGGTTTGCAGGGTCTCCCGCCAGTTCATACGGGCATTTCCTGTTCCTGCTTCGCTGTCCCCCACTGGCTCTGGGACGAGGGGATTGCCCCCCAGGGCCTAGTGGATGGGTTCGCGCGGCGGGAGGAGACCTCTGGGCGGGCACACGCCCCACCAGAACCGTGTGGGGGCCTCACACCCGGGTCCTGTAAAGTCCTGGGGGACTGCAGGCGGGCACACGCCCTCCAGCCTAATGCAGGGACCTCCACCTACCAGAAATGAGCACCAGATATTTTCTTGGGTGGAGGGGTTGTGGGGTGGAGGCCCTCCGGGTCCTCTACCTCTATCGCTGTTGTCTGTCTCTTCCTCGGGCACGGGCTCATGGGCCTTTTGCAGGAGGAGGGAGGGGGCCACCCTCTCTTCCTCGGGCGTCGCCTCGTCTCTAGCCTGTGGAACACACACCCAGCCTCTACCGCTGCGGGAGCCCCGTCCGTGGCGCTTCTGTTCGTCCGCGTCCTCTTCCTGCTTCAGGACCGATGTCCCAGGTCTCCGTGTCTACCCACGGTGATGGGCGGAGTGCCCTCCGCGTGGGCCCAGCACTCTGATGGGAATCCCCCACCTTGCCGGGCAACGCCCACGCTGCGGGCCCACGGTCGAGGGATCACCCCTCCAGGCCCTCCCTTCGCTCTGTCGCTTTGGGCCATGAGGTCCGTTCTCCGGCTTCCCGATGCCCCCAGAGTCCGCTCTTTCGTTCAAAAGGGGCGCGGGGGGGTCCAGCAGCCGATCCAGCACTGTGTTGCTGCCGGAGGTGTCCGGGGCGGTTCAATCCCTTTCAACAGCCCGAGTACGGCGCGAGAGCAACGCTCAGGCTGCCATCACCTGCGCGCCCCCTGGTGGCCTCCCACATCTCTTCCTTATCGTTCGGACCATGTTGTTGTACAATATGAATTGGCTCTTGTGTATGCTCTTTTCCTCCTCCAGGGTCTGGAAGTCCATCCAATGTACATTTTGCCACAAATCTCCTATTTGGGATACCCCCTTGTCTTCCCACTGTGTTCTATACGTTGCCAAATTTGCAATGCAGGCATCAACGAAACCCGCGAGAGGGATTTGCCTGAAGCAGGGGTCCCTCATGCCTTGGATTTTCCATGCTCTTTGCCATAGGGCTCGGCCCAGCTTGACCATGGTGGGAAGAGTTTTAGCTGAGGCTGTGTCTCTCCACAGGAGCTCTCTCAGGTAATATCGCTGCACCGACGGTTGGAGTAGTATTGAGTCTATTGATGTATCCTCACCCAACGACTGTACCACAAATTGAAGTTGAGCCGCCAAGTAATATCGTTCGAAGTCCGGGATCCTGATGCCTCCCCATTGCAGCGTATTTACCTGTTTCTCCCTCCTCCCCACAGGAACTCCCTTGCGATAGCATGTAGTAGTTTAAAGAACGACCCAGGGATGTTGTAAGGAATGTTTGTAAAGTAATACAGGAGACGGAGTAGTACCGTCATCTTCAATAGGACTGCCCTCCCTATCATCCCCAAACGGTAACGTCCGTCCTGCATGGTTTTCCCTATTTTATCTAGGGCCACCTGTGTGTTAGCCTTGTGCGTCTCTTTGGTGTTGTGATATATATCCACTCTTAGATATCTGAAGGTGAGTGGGGTCCATGTGAGGCCTAGATCTGGCAACTGGTCTGGGGTCTCGCCTCTCAGGCCTACCAGGGGGAACAGTGAGGATTTTTCCTTATTGTTAGTAATCCCTGACAGCCCGACGAATGCTCCCAGGGCATCAAGCAGATCCTGCAAGTGTGTCCATGGGTTCTGGACATAGAGCAGAATCTCGTCTGCGTAGATTGATATTTGATGTACTTCCCCATCTATCACCATTGCAGTGTCCTTATACTCGGCCCTTAGAAACTCTGCAAATGGTTCTATGGCCAGGATATATAACATCAGGAACAGCGGGCATCCCTGCTTCGTACACCGTTCTATGCTCCACTCCTCGGAAACATGTCTGCCCATCTTCACCCTCGCCCTTGGATCATTGTATAAGAGCTTGATCCAACGTAGGAACCCTTCCCCTATCCCAAAGTGGGCTAGCACTTCCAGAAGCGAGTTCTAGTTCACCGAGTTAAATGCCTTTATAGCATCCAATGATGCCACTGCACTTTCACTCTTTTCCCGATTTGTGGTATCTATAACGTGGTGGAGTCTGCAGAGATTCCACGTTGTATTCCTTTCCGGTACGTACCCCGTTTGATCTGGTTGCACTAGCATGGGTATAACCCTTTTAAGCCGGTTTGCCAGGGCCGCTGTCAGGATTTTGGAGTCTTGGTTTATTAGGGAAATTGGTCTATAGGAATCGCACTCTAGGGTGGTTTCCCTGGTTTTAGGATTGGTACTATTATTGATTCTGACATACTGCTTGGGAGCCGTCCCCTCTCGTATGCCTCCTCTAATGTCTCCAATAATCTCGGGGCCAGGCTGTCCCTGTATTTCTTGTAGAATTCACCTGGTAGCCCGTCGAACCCCTGGGCTATGACCGCCGACAGTTCCTCCACTGTGAGGGGTGTATCCAGGGGAGTTGCTAGGTCTGGAAAAGACCTGGGGCTACGCTGATGTCGGAACTGTTGGGACTGGGGGCTAGCTAGTCTTTTGGCTGTAGCTCCTGAGATTCTATCCGGGGCTACAACCAAAAGATCAGGGGCTATAGCCCCCTTAGCCCACCCCTAGCAACGCCCCTGGGTGTATCTAACATTTGAGTTTGCTCCACTGTTAGTTGGGGAAGGGTGATTTCCGCCAGAGCATCCGTTATATCTCCCCCCTCTACCTGCTGGACCCAGGAGTATAGTTTCTTGTAGAATCGCGAGAAGACTGTATTAATGCCTTCCTGGGTCCTAATCACCTCTCCCTGCTCGTCTTTGAATAAGTTGATCAGTTCTCGTTTGCCCTCCTGTTTAGTTAGCCAGGCTAGGAGCCTGCTGGGCTCGTCTCCCTCTGTGTGTAGCCTCTGTATATACTTCCAAAAATCCAGCCTCCACATCCTCTCCCAAAGTGCCATACACTGTTGCCTCAAGGTGGTGAGATCTCCCAGTTCTTCTCCCATCTCGCCCGCTCTAGCTTCCGTCCTTTCAACCTCCTTTTCTACTCCCTCTAGGTCAGCCAAAATCTCTCCCCTGAAGCCCCCAGTCTTCCCTATTGTGGCCTCCCTAACCACCACTTTAAGGGCCTCCCAGACAGTTCCAATGCTATGCACGCTGCCCATGTTATGCTCGAAATAGTCGTCTATCGTGCTCTGGATGTGCTCCTGAAATTCCCCATCTAGCAGTGCTTCTGCTCTCATTCGCCATCTGGGTATTTATTTTATTTATTTATAATAATTTATATAGCGCGGCCACTGACCCGGGGGCTTAAGGGCACTGACATAAACAACCAACATGTCCAGGGTCGGAAAAACCAAGTAAGGGCACAAGAGAGCCAGGAGAGAGGAGGGGATTTAACTCAAGACAAGGTGTTGACAAAACACACTAGTTAAAAGTGAGTTTTTAAACCTTTTCTAAAAACTCTGCTAGAAGTTCTGTAAGTTTGTGCAGTTTGTGAGTAGAAGGCTCCAAATTTGACCTGTGAGAGTCTGCATGTGGGATTAGTTAACAAATGGCAGTTATTAGATCTAAGACTGTATTTGTTAGTTTTACTTATCAATTCATCCTTGAGATAGCCAGGTGCAGAATATTTTATGCAGTTAAAAGTTATCGACAGTAGTCGAAACAAAATTCTTTCTCTAACAGGAAGCCAATGTAGTTCCCTTCTGGCGTCTGAGATATGATCTCCTACGGTCTAGGACAACTCCGATTGCATTATTTTACAGCATTTGCAGTCTGTTAAGATCATAGTTAGGTATATTGATCAAAAGACTGCTACAGTAGTCTATTCTCGAACTTATCAAGGCCCTTGCTAGTGTTTCCCTACTACTTTGAGATAGGAAGGGGCCAGCCAGGGTGTGTGTGTCCTGAAGAACTCTGTTGCATTCTGGTTGGGGGCCTACATATTCACCAGGCACACCTCCTGATTCTCCAGCATTCCCTGTATGATCAGTACCCTTCCCACCGTGTCCCTTTCTTGTTTTATGAGTTGGAATGGGTTCCCTGGGGCGATCCATGGGGGCTCTCCTGTATGTATGTGCCCATGCCACACCTAGCGGGGCATGGTCGGATAGCGTTCGTGCATGGATGTGTGCTCTGGTGAATTCCCCCAGTCTCTCCTTACCCGTGAACATATAGTTTTTTTGTGTAAATGTTCCATGTGGGGTACTGTAGTGTGTGTATCCCCTACTCTCCGCGTGTACCTTCCTCCAGACCAGTAGCGGCTGGTGATTTTGAAAGCTGGTGGGGCTTAAATTTTCCAGGGCGAATTTAGTAGCAAGCGTGCACAGCGTGCGAGCCCATTCCCCCCCCCCCCCGCCATCCCCCCGGAGGGGATGCAGGGGGGTTCTCCTCCCGCGAAGAGTTTGGAAAAATGGCCTACAAAATGTGCAATTTACTGTCCAAAAAACCCACCGAAATATGAAAAAATCAATTGGTTTTACTTATTAATGGTGGTACACTATGCTTACGTGTGCAAGTGTGATGGTGTATTTTACAGCAGCTTGTATTGAGAATAGCTGGTACTATGGTGTATGCATAAATAAATTAATTATATAGTCAGTAATGATGGAAACATATGTTTGTCATGCTGTTACTGGCATTCACATGCCTTCATCCTCTTACTAAGGTGGGATTTTAGGCATTTTCTGAAAGGGGAAACTAAGCTAAAATATGACTTTAGTTTTTAACCACTTAATTAATGCAACATTTGTCCTACCTCTAATGGCTTTCTGCTTCGCTGAGTTGCCATTGCTTCAGTTGCTCAAAGTTGCAACACGTGGAATGCACAGGTCTCAGAAATAGCACATACATATTGCATGGAGAAAAATGCAACAGAAATAGTTTACTAAGTTTATTGAGTGTTTTATAATCTACCAACAACCATAACATCCAAACATACTTCACATGTCTCACTGTTCTGTTAAATAGATCACTGCAACCTTACACAAAACCCTAACATACATAAGGCCATTGAAACAAAGAATTCAAGGTAACCCACAAAATAACTGCAAATAGCTTGTTGGTAACAGAACATTCACTGGTCAATCATTTTGATAGTTTGTAAACAAATTGTGCACGTCTATTTTTCAGAGAGGCAAATTTATCAATAGTCTGTGTATTGAAGTCAGGGATCTCTTGAATAAGTTGTTTTTCCATGGACAGTATGGCCAAAGCATTCAGACGATCCTTAGTCATTGTGTTTCTCAAGAATGTTTTAATTTGCTTAAGGGTGGAGAAACAGCGCTCAGACTCAGCTGTTGTCATGGGTGTAGTAATCAGAATTTTTAATAACTGCATTGTCTCACTAAATGCTTCTTCGAGATTTTAATAAAGAAATTGCCCCACTTGAACTACAGAATTCTGGTCTCTCATAAACAATTGAAAGCTCAGTGCGCAGTCTTTCCTTGTTTAACATGGGGTACGCTTGGACAGTTGCATTCAGTGCATCATTGGGAAAAGACTGTCCATGTGTTTGAAATAGGTCACTCTGCAGCAATGTGGCCCCCTCCAAGTGGTTAGTAAATGCAAAGCGTTCTTGGGCTTGTGTAACTATAATATCACATACTTCTTTAGCCAAACGATTCAAAGTGTTCACATTTGAATTGCGACCTGAAAAAGTTGCCTCTGATGGAAGTTTAGCTTCCAGATTGTCAGTGCTTCCACGTACTCTGCCAATGCACTTGATAAAAGTTGAAGTAGCTTTCTGCACATACACAGAGTCAATGTCTTGCTTCTGAAGCTGGTTATATAGAATCTCGACATGGGGCATTATGTCATTGAACAAAAAAAGGAAGAAAAGGAACTCCTTCTCTTTCAGAGTTCAAATGAATCCATGGGCCTCATGCACAGGAACCCCTCAAAATCAGTCCGTCTTTCAATAATGAGCTCAAAGCATGTACGGAGGGCTTCCCTGTGGTGATATATGGCTTCCACTACCCGAATATGGTAGCTCCAGCGAGTGCGACATGGTTTTGGAAGTCTGTGATCTGATACCTCATCTAGAACTGCGTTCTTTTTGGAGAACGAGAAAAAAATGTACAGAAGCCAGAGATATCACAAAAGAAAACTCTAGTTTCTGAGATTTTTGAAACAGCCTGTTCAATGGTGAGGTTAAGCTGGTGTGCATAGCAATATACATAATGTGCATTTGGATACACTTGAGCTACTTTTTTTTGGACACCACCAGACACCCCCTCATTACACTCGCATCATCATATGTTTGCGCAATTACTTTTTTTTGTGGCAATCTTCAGGGAATACTTTGTCCAATTTTTCCATTATGGCAGTAGCAATGATCTGCGCACTAGAGTCTTTCAGATCAGAGAATCCATAAAACCTTTCAACAATTCTGTATCGTTCATCAATGTAGCGATAGACTAGCACAGACTGAGTCTTAGTGGAAACATCAGTTGTATCGTCTGCCTGAATAGCCACATAATCGGTGCATTTTAACTGCTCTACAATGATCTCTCTGGTGACCGTGAGCATGCTGTCCAGCAGTTCATTCTGAATTGTTTTTGAAGTGCCCTTGAATACTGTTGCATTTATTAAGTGTACTTCCATTGCACTGTCTATGCTGGATACAAAATCCACCAGGCCTCTAAATACACCAGGATTTAAAGCGTCTTCAGTTTCATCATGGCCACGTAAAGCCAATTCAAACGCACCACAAAAACGCACACAGTCTATTAACTTTGACAAGATGTATCGGTTTTTATCCACATCCTCATTATGCCTCATCACGCTCCGGCGATAGGCATCATCCAACTGTGTTGCAATGTTTACACTTCCCAACATGCACAGCTGTAATATATTCTCAATATGAGATTTGCACGATTCATGTCTCTTGCTTTTTTCTGACAAATGCTTTAAGTCAGTGATGCCTGTTTTTGTCCAGGCCGTTTCACCTCCAAACAGCAGGCAAGGGAAGCAGAACAAAGACCGCTTAGCAATGCTACCAGTGCGCCATGTCTTCTTTTCATACCACACCATGGAAAATCTGCGTGTGTAAGCCTTTCCCCTATCTTTTGCGGACTGTTCAATTTTTATATCTGGCCGATCAGGCCCTAGTATTTTCACCTCCAGTTTTTCACTGAGTGCAAGTCCGGAAAATGGTTTTGAGAGTAATTGGGCCACTGAATTAATTTTCGGCAACAGTGACACCTGTTAATAAGCAAAATGATTATGTACATGTATATGTAGATGGGATCATGTAGTCATTGTTAGGTGTGCTCTTCAATAACACATAAGTATAATTAGTCGGTTCTAGACACAGATAGCGTCTGCAATTATACACAACTCTGCTGTACTTATCATCGACCAGTACAGTTGATTATAATTGCCGATGTCATCTATGCATGCGTTAACACACATGCCCATTAGCAAATGTGACACCAGCCACACAGTACGTATTGCAGCTTGTTTGGCAAATTAGTACTTATGGAAGAAATGAGGCAAGTTTGTTCTGTTAATACTGTTCTAAAAAAACATTGTTTAGAATTTAGGGAGATTTTTCTGACTGCATGACACAACCCCAACCCCTCGCAAGCACTGTGGGAGCAATGGTGAAGATTAGAAAGAAGGTATTCTGATGTTTGAAAGACTGTGGGATTTTACAGCAGTAAAACATATTACTGTATACCATTCAACTGGAAGATTCCAGGACATCATGAGGTAAGTAGGAACCACCACCCAATCCTATCCTTCGAAAAAAACAGTTTCCAAATGGACAGGTTTGCTTCCGTTGAACCATAAGCAGGCCTTTTTGCATTATATGTATGACTTTCCATTTTCACATGCCACATTCTCAGCTAGTCATAGATGCCATTCTGTAGTCTGTACTGTTCATCAGATTTTCCCCCACCTCATTGATCCCCACAAACATGGGCTTCTTTTAAAAAAAAATGTAAACAAGATAGCTATGTTCTTTACTACAGATGAACACAAACAGAGTTGGAGTGCCCTGAGCACCAAACCCTACAAAAGACTCATGCTAGCTCACCTCGTTCTGGAGAATGGTCACTGCAATGAACTCCTTCGCCGGCTATGGGAAATCCAAATCCCGGAAGGTGTACTGTGGAGGTTGAAGTCCGATGTTTTTAGTTGCACAATTGCCCTGGGCTGGTTGGATTTGTTCATGTAAGGTGTTGCTGATGGTCTGTAAAGAGAAAGTGAGAGACTGAGCTGAGAAAGGGCAACATAGGCTTAGAGCAGTATTAAAATGGTTTTCACACATGAAGGAGAGAGAGTTAACTGCTTGTAACATTGAAGCTGCACCAGAATAATCATTAGTACAATGTGTAAAGAAAGTACCAGCAACTACCCCCATGTGCCAGTCATCAGTTGTATAACACTGCAATATATACATTTTTGTAATGTTTTCGTTCTGGGGCTTTAAAAGTGTGCTTTGCGGAGCTCACATTACAAAATGAATTTGCTGCAGCCCTTCAGGCACCCGATTTATAAGCACTCTGCGTGTCCTTCGCTGAAGTCCTGTTAAAAACAGCATTGGCAAAGCCACTGAGATCCTGTTCAAACACAAGCATTGACAAAGCCAACATTTTGGCCTTGTGCATATGGTGTAAGCTTCTGCCAGGCACTGCTATTAGATCATGATGCCCAGGAACTTGCACCATGTTTCTGCTTCTACAACAATGGGTAGTTAATTCTGCTACAGCTGTGCCTGGCAAGTGGCACTGTGCCTGGCAAGTGTAGCTGTGCTACAGCTGTGCCTGGCCACAACAAGGGATGAAGGGGCGAAGGTAGACAGATCAAGCACAACACAAGGCAGTGAGCCGAGGTCAAAGGGGAAGGTGGGTAAACAGCAAGAAGAAGAAGCACAGACTGACAGTTAAATACCAGGGGTGCAGATAAGCAAGAAGGAGAAACGGCAAGTCAGAGTACTGGTTGTAGATCAGAGTGAAGAGGGGCAAAGGGGTAACAAAGAACGTGGAGGACAGAAGGCAGAGAAGGGGGAAATCAAGGAAAGCGGCAAAGGGTTCTATGTGATTTCGCCGACCTATTTTTGGTCGTGGTACTTTTCATCGCCGGATTTTACATCGCCAGAAACCCTGTTTTTGTTTTTTTTATTCTGGAGGGGGGTTCCGCCCCCAAGACCCCCCCTTTACTATTATAATAATACCCCAACCCCAACAAAACACCCCCCAAAATAAAAATTAAAAAATGGGGTTTCTGGCGATGTAAAATCCGGCGATGTAAAATCCGGCGATGAAAAGTACCACGACCAAAAATAGGTCAGCGAAATGCGTGTATACCGAGGCAAAGTATCAACCAGATGGTAAACAGCAGAAGGGGCAGTCAGCTAAGTAGGGTGAAGGGGTAGTAAAGCGCAGGGTTGGGAAATCAGCGTTTTTTTTCATGACCTTTGAATGATGGCATCAGGCACCACTTAAGTAGATGGATACTTCTATCACTCCATTAACGCTACCTACGGTCCCACCTGCCGCACAACCACCTATTTTGGGGGAAGTGGACACGGACACACACAGGGACGCAATATAAACTCCCATTGTGGCTGCTTTTTTGGGAGACGGGTAAAGTCATACATACACTTGATTTGTGGCATCAACGAGGTTCAGTGGAAAGGGGTAGGATAGGCAGATTGGCCATTAAACGGAGCAGGCTGTGCCGTGCTGCATACACACTGCAAGGGCTGCCTCGATGCGTTGGATCGTTATTCCATCAGGTTCGGACAGACATTTGAGCAATGAGTGTTTCTTTTTCAGTGGCAGGGCTTCTAAGCAGAGAGGCATTCACAGTGATGTGTGTAAGAATGTATTTATAAATAAGCATACCGATTTATATTATTTATTTTTCCATTTACAGAGTGCACTAAACCCTGAGGCCTCAAGGCGCTGTCACAGAAACCAGTTACTCACAAAGCAGAGTGTATACATAAATCAAACGCCTGAACGACGAATGAGCTCTACTCTGGGCCTGCTCTTTGTTAAGTGAATAACATTTTAATGGGAAGCTGATGGTTCATTTGAGTAATCGTTGTTTACGGTCAGACCACAATAGGTTTTTCAATGTGTATGATGAGATAAGAACTGTCATTGGCGCACTTTTCTTGCGAAAGCCCACACAAAGTTCCATTTAGCTAGCCAAATAGGTTCCTTCTTTAAAAACCAGTTGCAATGGGTGACAGAAAAAATAGTGTTCAACTGTCTTTTTTACTTTCATGCGTGCTTATTGGATGCACCAAAAAGTATTTCATTCTTTGTGAACCAGGTGACCTTGCCACACACTGGGCCTGATTTACAAAGCCTTTTTAAATGGGGTTTTCCCATTAAAAAACGCATCTGTACATCAGGCCAACTACGTTTTGTCCTGTCACCGAGTTGGAATGTCTTGTTATGATCGTAACAGAGACAACAGCAGAAACATCCCTTTCCGAGTATGTATATTTTGCTTTTCACAAGTTGCAGTTATAGCATGAACATGCTATAACTGCAACTTGTGAAAAGCAAAATATACATACTCAGAAATGGATGTTTCTTCTACTCTAAATGCTTTTTGGAAGTTTTTATCTGCATTGTGAATTTGAGATGTTTAAGAACAGACTAAATTAGTGACTCACCCCCTGAAGGGCGCCTGAAATAAACCTTTAATGAGTCTAGCAATTATTGTATAGAATTCCAGAAAGACACATTTATCATTCCTATACTTTTTTTTATTTAGGGTCAGTGCGCAAACTTGTGGAACTCTTTGTTATTTTTTTAAAGAGCCCTGCTATAAGAGTCACGTGGTTCTGGCCACAGCCCAGGAACGTCCATTAAAAAAAAAATGGGGTAGCAAGGCAGACCACAGGGGTAGCAAGGGAGGCACTTGTGGAACTCTTTGTTATTTTTTTAAAGAGCCCTGCTATAAGAGTCACGTGGTGCTGGCCACAGCCCAGGAACGTCCATTAAAAAAAAAAAATGGGGTAGCAAGGCAGACCACAGGGGTAGCAAGGGAGGCTTCTGGGGTCGCAGCTGTAACACCTGGCGACCCCCAAATGATGTCCCTGTTCTTCCCCATCCTAGGTCAGGGTCAAAGTCCTCACACTACATAGAACGTACTCACTCTGGCGGTCAAACGCCATATATTCACTTTCTGGAGCAGATTCAATCTTGCAAATCCTACCACACAGGCTCCCACGACCCAGACCTCCAGACACCCGTGTTGCCTGCGCCCAATGAATACTATGCGCTGGGAGAACCTCAGGACACCTACCTCCTTCCCAGTGCAGGACTGTCTGGGCACAGTCTTCATAACAGAGGTATCCCAGTCCCCGCTTCACCCATGCACGAAAGCCTTCTACACACCAGCCTCTCCCTTTGTCAGCGTCAGCCCGTCCACTGCCCCTTTTCTCCCAGGGTCTTCTCGTGTCGTCTTGCGCTCCACAACGGCTCTAGCAAACCCTGTTTGGGTGCTGGTATCTTCATGCTGCCAAACGTCCAAAAAAAAATCCAATCTCAATTTGGGGGTCAAACACATTAAAGTTGCTTTCTGGAACAGGGCTTCTCCGGAGCTCAGCTTCGAGCACCCATCTTGGCCAGTGCCCTCATAGGTTTCCCTCACACTCTCTTTATCTCTCTGTGTAAGTCTGTATTTTTTTCTGAGCCTGGCCTTGAGAGCATATGATATGATATGGCATTTATAAAGCGCCTATACACAAGTGTTTCAAGGCACAGGTTATCTGTGTAACATATTGGGGAGTGGGATGGGTGTGTCACCAGTATGTGCGCATAGAAAGAAGAGTGGTGGCTCCAAGGCGCCTGGAGGCAGCACTTATTAGTAAAGGGTACACAGACGCATGTCCATGTGACCCATTGGCGACTAATACTCCGGGCATGGAGGCGCATCCTGGGAAGGATTGGGTCGGGGTGGACCAGTTGTATAACCGCGGCGCCGCACTTGTGGGGAATGCTGGGTGTTAAGCCCATGCTGGACGAGGCAGTGTGTGGCGCGTGGAAGCGCTGCGTGCTGGAACGACTGGGGGACCTGTTCAGGGGGGAAAGTTTTTGACAGCACAGGAATTTCAGGAGGAGATGGGAGGTGTCTCTCTGATGGTACTGCACTCTGCTCAGGCGAACAGGAGAATGTGCAGAACTAACCCTAATAGTGACTATGGAAGTCCCTGCTGTGGCCCCTCTTGGGAAGTTACGGTAAATGGGGGCAGTGATGAGGAGGTTTCTGCATTCGGCATTCCTGTTGGCCAGTGGGGCACCTCTCATGCTGGTGATTTGAACGGCGACGGTATCTTGGGAGAACACCAATGAAGGTGTACCTGCTCCACTTCAGCCGACTGGGAACACTGGTACATATTCAGCCACGGCCCGCGACCACGCATCATGCTAATTGTGCCGTTTTATATTTTGGGAATTTTTTTTGAAAAATGCTGAAAATATAAAACGGCACAATTAGCATGATGCGGGAGTTGTCGCGTGCCGTGGCTGCAGTATGGGCAGCAGCAGCGCACGCCTGCCTGCCCTGGCCCCCCTGGGCCTTGCGTACCAGACCGGTCCCGCGCGTGGCCCAAGGCAAGGCCCTTGGGCCACGGCACGGACCGGGGTTAAACAAAGTAGGCCCAGGCGGCCCCCGCCTTGGTGGTAGCGGGCCACCCGCCACCACCAAGGCGGGGGCCGCCAAGGCTCGCCCCAAGTTGATGGCAGTCAGCTCGGCAGCAACACAGGGCCTACACGTCGTTCAGTGTTGACTGGGCCGTGGTGGACCAGGACCACATAGTTTGGGCCCGGGGAGGGGAGTGTAAGTGTAACACTCCCGAGTCCCTGGGCCCAAACAGTGAAAAAAAGATAAACAAACATGGGTATGGGGGTACTTACCGTGGCGCCGCTGGGCTGGAGTCGTGTGTTGTTCACTCGGCGTCTCGTCCTGAAAGAAAGACGCACACACCCTGCGCCGCCAGTCATAGATACAGTAATGTCATTGGCTGTTTGCTAGCCAATGCCATTACTGTATCCATGACAGGGGAGGGGAGGGAATCGAATAAGTGCCCTGTTTGCGCACATTTTATACTGGCGTGGCCACCCCTGAAGCGCCCCGCCAGGCTTCTAATTAAAGGGGTTACGTAGAGTGCGTGGAGCTATAAGCTCCACGCACTCTACTATAGAAAATAAATATACTAAATTGGGACGCGCCCCGCTGGCCTATACACACTATTGTTGCCTTGCCATAGCGCCCCCGCGCTGTTGGCAAAGGAAATGCAGCACTAAAGCTAAAAGAGATTCAATCAGAGAAGTTCTCTGATTGAATCTCTTTTAGCTTCTCTCTTTTTTTTGGGGGGGACGGCGCCCGGCCACCCTATCATAGCACCGCCACTGCTCCAGACGTCTTCCAGCTCAAGCTGCTCCAGTATCTTCCTCAGTGCTCTCGCCGGCGGCGCTGGCTTCTTGTGCTTGGCGTCCGATCTATCCAGTCGAGGGTCTAATGTACAATTGAAGTCTCCGGCCCAGATGATCGATGCCTCTCTATATGTGGCCAGCTGGGGCGTGAGTGTCCTGAAGAACTCTGTTGGATCGTGGTTGGGGGCAAACGTATTCACCAGGCACACCTCCCGATTTGCCAGCATTCCCTGTATGATCAGTACACTTCCCTCTTTGTCCCTTTCTTGTTTGATGAGTTGGAATGGGGTCCATGGGGCGATCCACATCAACACTCCCCTTGCATAGTTGGAGTGCGTTGAACTGTGCATTTGACCTCCCCACTTCTTGGCTACCTTAGCTTGCTTGTCGGCCGTCAGGTGTGTCTCCAGCAGCATTGCAATGGGGACCTTCGCCCTATTCAGCCAGACGTAGACCCTCAGTCTCTTTACGTAGGCATTTTATCACTATTTCCTGGCCCTTGTGTTTGCTGAGTCCGGCGGCCCGCAGATTCCCATGGGCTCGTATGCTGTAGTTCTTCTAGTGTTTGGCGCTTCTGGGCCTGCCCTCACTTTCCCCAGCTCGTTGGGGTGGTGTTGGTCCTTCTGCACACTGGTAGCCCCCCCCTGCATCTGTTTTGCGTGTGCACACATCCCTGGAGTGCCACTCTGGTTCTCTGTGTTTGGACACAGCTCTATTCGCTCTCTGTTTTTGCCTCTGCCATGTACTTTTCGTTTTTTGCTCTGTCTTCCACTCGTGTCTTCACCTAACCAAACTAACCATGCAACTACTACAACTAATACTACAACTATAAATCAACGCCAGCCACCCTCTCCATGCTTGTGCTCCGCTGCTTTCCAGGTGCTCCCCTCCCTCCTGTGGGTGCGCTTGATGCAGCGTGGTGTCTTGAAACGGGCATTAGGGAACAGGAGGCACAACCAAAACATCAAGAGTTCTAATAATACGTGTAAACTAAGGAGACCTATAGGTAATGTATGTAAAAGATGTTTCAGGTGCAGCTGGGAAGATCACGAGGCCACTCGGGATCCAAAAAATGAAACACAAAATAAGTACCAGGCGTTTCCGACCAGTAACCCAGTATTGCACTCCCAATGGGAAATAATCCCAGATATAGTTTCACGACCTATTAGGGTTCAAAAACTCCAAACGTGAGTCAGATAGCCCAAAAATAGATGGCAGTATTTAGTTATATTCATAGAAGAGTATTCAAAGTAATTTTTCTTTTTTCTTCACCCAACAATAGTTCAAAAACACATTCTATGTTCACATGTTCCTGCCCCCCCTGCAAAAAATGCAGCTAAGAAACACCAAACTGACTCAAGGAAGGTGATCAATCATATTCTTGTATTGTTATATCACAAAAATCAATTTTCAACACACTGTTAGATACGCAGTGTGGGATACAAATTCAGACACAATATGGACAGTGGAATATTACAGAAAACAACAAAGTTGAGCTGAGAAAAGCGCTCAAATACACCTTGAAAAATCTCAAATACACCTTGAAAAATTATACAATAGTAACTATGTTGATATTCCATCATATCACATAACATTTCAGTTTGTTCCAAGCACTACAGTATATGCTGCTCAAATAGTCATCAACATTGAAAAACACCCCTTTGTGGTGGTGGGTGCCAACGCGTTTCGGATTAAATTAATCCATCTTCAGGGCAGGGCGTGTTTAACTTTCACTTTGTGTTCTAGATTATTTCCCTGGATAAGTCCTACAAGTAATCAGATTGTCCTAATTAGTTCACTTGGAATCAGGGGTAGTTGAAGTAGAGTAAGGAATTGTAGCACAAACTGACCTTAAAGGTAGAGTAAAGAACTCATTCGCTCTGGAGAACATCTCCTGGTCCCCAAACAGTGAAGTGGTAGTGGCGGGTAGAGATGGGTAAGAGACTCCCAAGAGGATATCTGTAGGTAGAGGGAACACGGGTCATGACCTGATACTTAGGTACACTCACGATTGTGGTGTCAGAAAACACGTACACACAGGCAGAAGCCTGTAATTAGATGCAGGTAGATATTGTTTCAAATAATCGGTTATTGAAGGTAACATGGAACTCATGCATACAAGGCAAAGGCCTGTAGTTAGATTCAAAATGATGCTATGCTTAAAAAATAGCAGTGCATAGCAAAAAGATGTTCGAGGTAATGTGAAAATTGTGTATACACGGCATAAGCCTATAGTAAGAAGCGGGATGATAATATGTCAAGATGATACCAGTACGTAGCAAGCGGCTGTTAGAGGTGAAATGTAAACATCTATCAATGTGTGCATCTATTGCCAGAGAGAGGGCAGGCCAACTAAGACCCCCTGCTTAACTTGCAGTTCAAACACGGAGCAGGAGCTGAGCAGCCCGTCACCAAGACGAGCTGCTCGCTACTTTTCCGTGTAAATGGTCGCCAAGGATGCCGCGTATGCGCGTCCCCCCAAGAGCGCCATCTTGGTGTGGGACTTCAGCGTCTGCACACTGCAGCTGCCTCTCAGATGATCTACATACTATTGGCAAGTAAAGATTCATAAGTAGATATCCACAGCAAGTTAGCTGTGATGAGGTGAACCATAAAATGCAAGCATCTAGTCCGTAAACACCCGTGGCAAGGCCATGGAGTAGCAACCACGGTTGCCATGGGAGTGACGCGCACGGGCGTCACAATTTCGTTCCCCGCACTAGAGCAGCGGGACAGAAGCCCGTATCAGTCATTGTGACAGGCAAAGTGATTTGTATATGTACGGTCTCATATGGACCAAAACTTAATTCAGAGCAGTTCCAAAATGTATAGAACAGCATTCGTTCATTCCTAACACATCGATAGTCCGGGACTCTGCAGAGGTACACCGACAGGGTTGGGGACGCTGTAATAGTGTGTAAAGAATGTAGTATTGAGATGAGTCAAGAATTCTATGTACACAGACTTAATATGCAACTAGGTAGCGAGAGGAGGGGCCCAACAGTTAAAGTAAACTGTGTGGTGCCCCCCCTCCTGCTTGGTAATAAGAGCCCAGCTGAGGCCGCTGAGAGAGTATCTCTCTAGCCTGTCCTGGGTCATAAGGTAGGTAGTGCATTGTTGTGCAAATATAGTGTCTCTTGCAATCAAAAGCGTGAGTGTGTGTGGAATAAGTACCATACTTTTAGAGCTGCATGCCCTAGAGTGTACATTGTAAGCACCATCATTATATGCATACATGACTGTCGGTTTGTAAACTGTTCACATTCTGGGTTGACAACCTCGCTGGGGGTATTCAAGCAAATGTCAGTGAGTAGTTCAATACATTGATTAAAGGTGTCAACAGAGTCTACAGTTACCACTCCAATTCAGCATTTTGAAATCAATCACATTATACGAAGCACATGAGATCAGACACGCAATTCATACCCCTCGGGCTTAGACAGTCCAACAAATCGATCCACATGATCTCCTTTTGTAGCAATTTCTTATGGACATCTCCTCGGTCCCACCTTCACTTGTTCCAAGATCATAGATTTGATTTGAGCAATAGTGTGCCTTGATTCAATAAAATGCGTTGCTACTGGTGATCTGAGATTTTTTGTCCGTATGTTGGATTTATGCTCGGTCCATCTCAATTTGGCCTTCCTTGTGGTAATCCCTACATAGTAAAATCCACAAGGACATTTTAATGCATAAACCACATTGGTAGAAGCACAGGTACATGTATATTTGAGTGTAATGGGTTTACCTGTATGTGGGTGTGAAATAGTGTTTCCTAGCAAGATGTTACTGCAATGTTGACAGTTGAAACACGGTTGAGTCCCTTTAAATTTTGTGGAAATTGCCTGATCCACAGGGGTTTCGGCTCTGATTAGGTTACTTCTCAAGGACCTACTATTTCTGTATGCGAAGATGGGAGGCTGTTAAAGAGTGGTTATGTTTGAGGGTCCATTTGTAGCATTGGCCAATTTCTTTGGATGATACTCCTAATTTTCTTGCTTTGAGCTGAATATGTGGTCACGTATACCATACAGTCATCTTTTGTACGATTTTGGGAATGAGCAGAGTGTCCCTCTTGATGGTGGACACTTTCTCTTCAATTCCAGAGATCACGGATGGATTATATCCTCTTTCCTTAAACCTTTGGCATAGCATGGCTGCTTGTCTCACATATTCAGGGTCTTCCAAGATGTTTCTCCGGTAACGTAAAAATTGGGCTCAGTGGTACACTGTCTATTGTCCTTTGAGGATGAAAGCTTGTGGCTAGTAGACGTAGTTCTTTACTCTACCTTTAAGGTCAGTGTGTGCTACAATTCCTCACTCTACTTGGACTACCCCTGATTCCAAGTGAACTAATTAGGACAATGTGATTACTTGTAGGACTTATCCAGAGAAATCATCTAGAACATAAAATGAAAGTTAAACACGCCTTGCCCTGAAGATGGATTAATTTAATCCGAAACGCGTTGACACCCACCACCACATAGGGGTGTTTTTCAATGTTGATGACCATTTGAGCAGCATATACTGTAGTGCTCGGAACAAAATGAAATGTTATGTGATATGATGGAATATCAACATAGTTTCTATTGTATAATTTTTCAAGGTGTATTTGAGCGCTTTTATCAGCTGAACCGTGTTGTTGTTTTCTGTAATATTCCACTTTACATATTGTTGTCTGAATTTGGTATCTAACAGTGTGTTGAAAATTGATTTTTGTGATACAACAATACAAGAATATGATTGTTCACCTGCCTTGAGTCAGTTTGGTGTTTCTTAGCCAAATGTTTGCAGGGGGGGGCGGAACATGTGAACATAGAATGTGTTTTTGAACTATTGTTGGGTGAAGAAAAAAGAGAAATGACTTTGAAAACTCTTCTATGAATATAACTAAATACTGCCATCTATTTTTGGGCTATCTGACTCACGTTTGGAGTTTTTGAACCCTAATAGGTCGTGAAACTATATCTGGGTTTATTTCCCATTGGGAGTGCAATACTGGGTTACCGGTCGGAAATGTCTTGTGCTTGTTTTTTGCCTTGAAACGGGCATCACAAGAACTGTTCTTCTGCGGGGTCGCATCTATGGGTCTTGGCGGCCCGCTCTTGGAGACTGCAGGCTCCCTTGTTTAACAACCTTCTGGTTCAAGTCTCTGTACTGTCACTCATCTGTACGGTGCACTCCTTCCTGGTTCATCGGGGGCCCCGCTTCCAATAGTGTGCTTACTGTGTGCTTACTGCATCTGTTGGGGTCAAGGCAGAGGCCCCCTTCCCTCTCCACCGGCCCTCTTCGTGGCCTCATATTTGCGGCTGTACTCTGCCTGTCCTCCTCAGCGCTGGGGGGGTCCCTCCGCTCGGTCATCTGTGGGTGATGTGGCCGTCGCACCTGGGGAGCCTCCTGTGAAGATCGCAGCTCACCTTGACGGGTCCACCTTCCGGGTCTGGGTCCTGGCTGGCTCGGCTCCAGGAGCAGCTCAGCCTAGCCTTGTGTCTTGCTTGGCGCTGATGCAGGGACTCTGGAGTGCCCAGTCGTCGCTCCTTTCCGATAGCCGCGTCCCGGTGATCGTGCAATCCGCCTCTCTATTCCCTCAGGATTTGAGATGCGGGCTTTGTGTTCGTAGATAGCAAAGTGTTAATTTGTTAATTTGTTAATTTGTTAAGTTATTGGTTAATATCAAGATAGCTAGGCTTAGTATCTTTTGTGGAGCCCACTGGTTGGTAATGGACATTGGAGGCATTGAGGAAGGTAGTGGTGAAGCTCCGGAGGGTCTAATGGTATACAATTGCTCCATTGGGGGTAGGAATGGCGTGGGCTTAATCCTGCCTGTGAGAATCAAAGGTGGGAGGAAGCTGGTAGGTTTGACACAGTAGTCGGGATGGGAGAACTTAGGCATGGTAGTGGGCTTTTGTGGCTTTTAGGAATCAGAACTGTTAGAAATGTTAACCGGTGTCTGTCATGAATATAACAAAGGAACAGACATGTCACATTCTCCTATATAGACTGGTAATTCATTGGTAAAAGGAAATCTTGAGCATTCATGGCAATTCCTCACATTGGATATTTTCCCTCCCGTATACACGAACAAGTTGCTCCAGCGTCTACAAGAAATGAAAAGGATTTGCCTCCTATTGTCACATTGATCCTTGGTTCCTCTTGGGGGACTGGTGTCACAGATAGGACTGAACATATCAAGTCACCCTGCGAGCAGTCCTTTTGTGGGTAAAGGCTCATCCCTCTCCCTGTGAAAGGATTTCCTCCTACCACAGTGACACCTCCTATTCTGGGTGTCAATACGTGTCTTGTGTTTGTAAACTGCTGTGGTGTCTGCATAGGGGCTTGTTGCAACTGCCGTTATGGTGGATTCATTTACACTAGTTCGTGTTGCTGTACCTGCTGTACTCGCGGCGCTTGTGTCTGATAAAATGTGTGATCCTGGGTAAAGCCCTCTCTAGTCTGTGTGCTATATGGTGGAGGATAATCTGTCCCCCCTCTGGAAAATTGACCATTTTGTACATTCACTTGGCTTCCACATATGCGTGCAATATGCTCTGTCATCCCACAAGTACAACATACTGGGGGTGCCCGTCTGACAAGCCCTCCTTGGTTATATCCTGCCCGAGTTCTCTGGTTCTCATTCTGCATACCTTGAAACTGACCTTGATTATTTTGGAATTCACCTCTTCTTCCTCTATAGCCTGTACCTCTGCCTTGTGGCACAAACCCATATCCACCTTGATCCATCAGGTGCAGAGTACTCACCTGAGATGCATCCATTGCTTCCTGCATTCCCAATCCTTCTCCCCTTGTCAATACCGCCCCTTCCATGGCAAATTTTGACAATTATTTCTGAACTCGCTTTGCTTCCTCGATTTTCCTATTTGCATCTTTCTTCTTATTTTTCTCTTGTAATAACCGACAATGGTGCACTATTGTCAATTGTATCTCAGCCCATGGCTTCACTTCCATCCATACTTGTTTTTTCATCTGCCTCTGTCGTTTCCGATGGCTCGCGAGTTTCAAGCTGCCATTTCTCCTGAATATCCTGAATGTAAGCAATAGGGTCTTCATCTTCCTTCATCTTTCGTGTCATAATTGCACCCATAGCTTATGTATCGGGGTACTGTACCCTGAGAGCCCTCCAAAACATCTGCTCTACAATTATTAAACAGCGCTCCATCATGCGCTGTATTCTGTGCTGTCACACTTGAATATCCTGCTCTTCTCCATATGTCACCAGCCCTCTCCCCAAGAATAGCTGCCAGGAGACCTTTTATGTCCCCTATGGCCAACGTGCTTCATCCGGTCAATTTTTTTCAAAATCCTATATCTATTTCCCAGCGCCCGAAGACAAACTTGGGAGCTTACACCTCAAAATATCCTTGTCCAACTGTGGTCTTGCTCCCCCTTTTTCCAATAATGGAAACTGAGTGAACTTGCTCCCAGAGTCAGATCCCATCATTGGTCGATCCCTGGCAGGGACAATCTTCCCTGTCTGTCTCCTCATGGGTAATGACCTTATCCTGCTCACA
Organism: Ambystoma mexicanum; assembly: GCF_040938575.1. Lineage (NCBI taxonomy): Eukaryota > Metazoa > Chordata > Amphibia > Caudata > Ambystomatidae > Ambystoma > Ambystoma mexicanum. The sequence goes on from NC_090921.1 coordinate 1,342,626,923, forward strand.
TAGGGCGGCGACTCCCCCTTCTCACTATACAATCGCCCTCAGGGATGCTCTGGACATGCTATGGGATCTAGAGTCCTATCTTTAGGCTGTTCCCGATCTGACATCTCACTTCTTTATACATTTGCAGACTTTCTTCAGGGGCACGCACGCTCTCTCCTTCTACCCCAAGACTGCACTCTCTTTCCTCGTCCAACATGTCTATTCCCCAACTAGTGTGACTATCATCCCCTTCACCCTTATTCAGATTCAATCTACTTAAAGACAATGCTCTACGTCCGTGACTGAACAGATGTTCTTCTTTGCTTTGTGATTGAAATGCTAGGGTTTGATAACTCTTCCCTTGAGTCCCATACTTGCTACCTTCCTTTAACTGTTGATAGACCTTGTTGATCCTTTCTCCAATGCTTGCTGCATCAAATCTTTCTTCTTCCAATACTGCTCTAGATGCCGCTGGCATTGCTTCTTTTATCGGAAGGAACTCTTCTATCCTATTCCATTGTATTTCTGGGCTTGGCCATACTGGCTTCTTACGAATGAGACTCGTATTAAGACCTTGTTGTCTCCTTTTTTGTTGCATGTCTTTGTCTATTTCTCTTTGTTTTCTCGCATCCATTCTTCCTCTTGCCTTTGTTCTTCTCCTCTCCTTATTCCTTCCCTTCTTTCCTCTTCTTCCCTTCGTCTCTCTAATCTGTTGTCCCTTAATCTTTGCGCTTCCTCCTCTTCTCTCTTCCTTTCCCTTCTATCCCTATCTTCTATTGCTCTTTGTCTATTGTCATACTTTCCTTGTTCTTCTGCCTGTTCTTCTTTTTTCTCTTGCTCCTCCTGATATATCTGTTCTCGTAGCTCCCTGCTCTTCCTTTTTTGCTCAACTTCTTTCAATCTCTTCTCTTGTTCATTGTTTTTTCTTTCTTGTCCATCCTTATCTTCTCTTTGCCTAACTTCCTTGATACTATTCCCATCTATTTTAAGTAATATCTGTCCTCCCATCCATTCCTTCTGCATGAGCGCTATCTCATCCGCGTTATCCTTCTCTCCTTCTCTCTATTTCTGTGAACAGATTTGGCCGCTAACTCATTTCTTCTTTGTCTTGAATGATCTTATAGATCTCTTCTTTCTCTCATTCTCCTCTGGGTTATCGTCACTACTGTAAGTGGGGGGGTTCGTATATCGGATTACTATAGCCCGCCGCCACTTTCAATTCCTTTAAAGCATATAACCCTAGCACCTTTTGCCTCGTGTGAGGTAAGAGGAGCTGAAGGCTAAACACCTTCCTCCTTACACTGACTACACATCCATTTTTCAGGTGACAGGTCTTCTCTTTCTTCTTGGTACATCTTCCAGAGCTCTAGGATTGATAATCTTTTCTCTAATTTCTTCTCCGTGAACGCAGCATGCAAGTATGTGGTCATGTGTTGCAATGCCGCTTTTGACAGTGATACCCATGTGGCCACTACATGAACATTTTATATGCTGTGCCTTTCACCCATTCTGCACTATACTGTTTGAGCTTGGGCTTGTGCTTTGGTAATATTTTGCATAAGTGCATAAGAGGAGTGTCTCACATAATGAAAATTCTTACTTGACTGTCAATACTTACCAGACCGTTAAATAACCTTTATACTTTTGCTTAAATCACCACTTGTTTTAAAACAACAACTATAAGCATGCACCATCAATCGCTGCTCAAGCCTCTAATTTCCACAGTTGATCTATTTTCTTATTCAATATATCTATTTCTTTAATTAACTATATCTATATTTTTGATTGGCGCCAATCACTTTGCTAAGCTCAATCACTGTTGCTCCTCAACCTTTTCAATTTTTTCACAACCTCTATCGCTCTTCGATATTTTTACTCAACAAACATTCAAACTAATTAACATTACACATTTACAAACACTGTGATCACCTTAACTCTCTTGCCTTTATTTTATACCCTATATAGGGTTTGAGAAATCACCTTACGTAATCCTAATTATGGGTTTTATGTTTCTGCTCTACCCCCATTGGGATTTGAGACAACTCCTTCTGAAAGTCCCTTAAGTCAGGACTCCTAGGTGCTACCTTTTCTCTTCACAATATTTCCTGTTACTCAAAAAATTATCACAATCCCATGCCCTTAATTTGCCATTCCCCTTAGTTTTCTCACCATTCGTTAATCGACTCGAGGCCTTCGGTATTGACTCCTCCTTCAATCTGACAACTTCGCCTTCCGTCCGCAGAGCGCCAGTGGATACCGGGTGTCACGATCTCATCCCCACCGAGGGCTTACGGGGCCCTAAGGACCTTATTCGGCCCTCCTCGGATTCCTTGGAGTCAGTCCTGGCGCTGTTGGCATCGGAGACACATGCAGGGATGGAGTTTAAATGGACAATGGACAAGTATGGCTGCCCCCATGCGGAATGCTGGGGAACTGCATTCAGCGATCTAGCATCCAGGGCGGGGCCAGGGTGGGGCCCACCCCAAAGGCACCTGGGATACCACCTGGCTATTTAAACCACGCCCGATCAGGAGCACGTGCTTCGCGTTATTCTGCTTTGCAGCGTGACGTTCACCGGGTCCTGCTCTGCATCCTGACCTCAAGTGCCATCGCCGTCCTTACCTGCTCTGGGAACCATTTCTCTTCGGATCTTCTCGACCTGTAGGACAAACAATAGCACAGGTTAGCCATTTGCAAGGACGCTATCAGCGCAGCTTGCCGTACCATCTTACCTTCTCGAACTCGGCTCCGGACCCCATCGCATCTCTTAGCACCTGTAAGAAGAAGCGAAAAGGTTACTAGTGCAATGCCAAACTAAGGCATTGTTTTCACCAAATAAGACTTACCTGAAAAGGAGTCGCAGCCGGTCTGGACTTCGGCCCTCGCCAGTGAAGAAACTCGGCGGTACAGAGCCATCAACGACACGCCCCTGCCCAGCGCGGCAGGACGGAGAGCACACCCTTATAAAACTCAAGGTGAGTCGTGAGGCGTCCCCGTGGAAGCAAGGTGAGCGTTACACCGGGCAGGGATTTCACCAAAGGGGGACCTGCCCACCGTCTCAGTTCTTCTTGCAAATTATTTCTATTGGCCGCTCTCCACAGGAAATCTTTGATCTTCCGGCTCACGGCAGAGGATGCCCGATCATCTGAAACTCTGGAGACAAACTAGTTTGGATCTTTTTCAACCATCCGCACTGCTACCACTTGTGCTTATGTCCCTTTAGTAACGTGTATGCAATGGATGGGATCACAGAGTAATTCTGAGTCCAAATAATCTAGCCAACTCAGGAAGATGGTAAAGAGACTGTTTTATTAACAATTATCTAAAACAGGGAGGTTACTATGGACCTCAATGGGCGTTCACTCAGGCTCTCGACTATTTTCTTATAAAAATATCCTTCTATGCAAAATATACGTCAGAAGTGACGCCATACTACGTGGCAAATAAAAGAAAACCTATCAAGGGGTGGGATTGGTTAAGGGAGACATCTAAATATGATATATGATATTTTATTTGTATCAGGCTCATAAGTGTTTCAGAGTGCGGCATGGCAGGGGGGGGCAAGGGAGAACAAAAACAATGATCTTACTAGGCTCAGTGACATTGAGAACACGCAAACGCATGGAAGAGGAAAAGGGGAACAGTGCATGGAAGGGAGAGAATTGGAAAGTGCGGAGCAAAGGAGAAAATAAAAATAATAAAAAATAAATAATAAAAGGCAACAAACAGTGGTAGCACAGCCAACAAGTGGCAAATGCTGGGTTTAAGGCAGCAGACAGGGTATGTCTGATGAATGCAGGAAAAAAGGGGGGACTGTATGGTTACAGATACAGACCCTACTGCAATGGATTGTCCGGAGGCAGTGCGGGTGGGTGGCAGGGTGAGTAGGTACCTGGACCCGGAAGACAGAGGGTAGTCCAGGTGCACGGTGCTGAGAGAGAGAAGGTCAGTAGAGGAGATGAGGGACGAAGGCAAAAGCAAAGAGGAAGGTCTTGAGGTGCGTCCGGAACCGGAGATGGTTCTCCTCAAGTTTCAAAGTGACAGGGAGGCTGTTCCAGAGGGAGGCCCCAGCCAAATATGGAGATCTACCCCCAGCTTGTTTCTTTGAAAAACAACTGAACCTGAGGGAGTTGGAGTTAGAGGAGAGAAAAGTTTGATAGGGGAGGTATTTACAGAGGGATAGCTGAAGGTATTTTGGACCCAGGCCCCAGAAAGCCTTGTGGACAATGCAGAGAGTTTTGAATTTAATCCTTGCGTCCACTGGGAGCCAGTGGAGAGATTTTAGGGCTGGAGAGGTACGATCCCAGGGTTTGAGGCCAAGGACAAGTCTTGCAGTCCTGTTCTGGATGAGTTGTAAAGCGTGGAGAGTAGAGGCAGGTAGATTTAGAAAGAGGCCGTTACAATAGTCCAACCTAGAGAGGACCAGGACTCCGGAGACATTGATTGATCTTCTGGGGGAAGGAGAGGAAAGGCAGAGTAATTCTGACAACGTGCAGTAGGAAGTTAGATTTTTTAGAGACATCGGAGATGTGGGCAGAGAAGGAAAGCGTGGAATCAAAGATGACCCTGAGGTTCTTAGCCTCACAGTTGGGGGTAGGAGGAGGACCAAGGGAGGCCGGCAAGAGAGTAGGGGGAAAGGAGTGTGAAGGTGGGCCAATGAGGAGGATCTCCGTCTTGCTGGCATTCAGGCAGAGATCGTTCACGGCACACCAACCCTGAATGGCAGTTAAACAATCAGAGATGAGAGAAGGAGAGGAGGTGGCAGAGGGAAGCCTGAAAATGTGTCGAGTATCGTCAGCATAGCAATGGAAATTGAAACAGAAAATGGCAATGCACTGGGCAAGAGTTGCCAAGTATTGATTGAACAGCCAGGGCGAGAGGTTAGACCCCTGGGGAACTCCACATGTAGAAAGGGAGATATTTGAAAGGAAGGACCCAAGTTGGACCTGGGAGGGTCAATCAGAGATGAAGGAGGTCAGCCAGGCCAGAGCCTGGTCGGTGATACCCAGATTGTCACAGAGACAGTGAGCAGGATGGTATGGTGGACCATATCGAAGGCAGAAGAGAGATCGAGTAGGACGAGGACAGAGGGAATGTTAGAGTCAAGGTTGGAGAGCAGATCTTCACAGATGTTCAAGAGAGCAGTTTCTGTGCTTCTAGTAGCTCTAAAGCCAGACATATGGTCGTGGAGACAGCCAACAGAATTAGATTGAAGGTTAAGCTGAGAGATGGCCAGCTTTTCCAGGAGTTTGCCCAGAAAAGGAGTAATGGAGATAGTTAGCCAGGCAAGAAGGATCAGCTGTGGGTTTCTTGAGAAGAGGATGCACAATAGAGTGCTTCAGGGGGAGGGGAATGGTCCTGAGGCAAAGGAGTGGTTGCAGAGATCGGCAAGGGCTGCAGTGAGTGTATCAATGTGGTCCGTGATGGTTTTAGAGGAACAGGGATGAACCTGTTTTGACAAGGCTTTCATAGATCAGACTTGTCTATTGACCTCGTCATGGGATAAAAAAGGAAAGGACGAGAAAGAGGTTGTGGGGGTGGCTGAATGAGGGTTAGCATTCACAGAAGACGAGAGAGTGGCGGAGAGAGTGGACAGGTTGTCCTGGGTTTTTTAGATGAAGTGAGAGGCAAGGTCATTGCAAAGAGCCTGTGAGGCGACAGGAAGGGTAGAGACTGCAGCAGGGTTGGCCAGCTCCTTGCAGATTTTAAAGAGTTTGGCTGAATTATTAGATGCTGCAGAGACATGGGCTTGGATGTGGGCTCTCTTCTTGGTGCGGACAGAGTTGGTATTGCCTTTGGAGCAGGTCACAGACCAGCTTGTCAGAGGATGAACAAGAAGCCCTCCATTTCCTCTCGGCCACCCTACACTTATGTTTAAGTGTAGCTAGGTCACAAAGTCAGACCAAGAATTGCACTTGGCTTTGGGCTTCAACAAGATCCTCATAAGAGGGACAATAGCATCAAGAGTATCAGAAATAGAAGAATAGAACAGAGACAGGGCTGTGTCAGGTGAGTAAGCCAGAGGTAGAGGGGAGGAGAGAAGGCGGCGGAGAAAGCCTCCAATAACACAGGCGTCATGGGACAGATGTCCGAGAATTTAGGTGGCAGTTTTGGGATAGGCTTGGCCTGGGGGGAAGAGAGGGAGAGATGAGAGGAGAGGAGGGAGTGATCGCTCCAGGAGAGAGAAGTGGTCAGAGGGATAGAGAAGGGGAGGTCAGAGGAGATCAAGATATCAAGTGTGTGCCCTACAGAGTGAGTCCGGCCAGAGGGGAGAATAGAAAGGGAGAGGGAGTAGCAGAGGTCACAGAAGAGTAGAGAGGATGAACAAGGAGAGACTTGATGGATATTGAGGTCACCAAGGAGGAGGAGTTGAGTGCTTGAGGTCAGGATGAAGGAGGAGAGGTCCGCCCAATCAGAGAGAAATGAGGTGATTTCACCAGGAGGCCGGTAGATAGTAGCTACAGAAAGAGAATTGCTAGGAAAGAGAGAGAGAACATTATGGATACCTCTAAAAACATGTCATCTTCAACACTATTAAGTACACAGTTTATTATTGGTCTTCAAACTATAAAGCCCTTCGTTGTATGGCCCTCTGCAATTGTTTGGCACACTCGTGCCATGTCTGATACATTCAGTTCACTTAGCAGCACCTAAGGCCAGACCCAGGTGCCAGGAGGTGGACTTGACTTTAACTCCCCACACAATTACCAATTAGCCCATCATCTCTCATCATCCATTCCTTCTGCCATGAAGATGGCCTTGCAAAGTATCCTTGTCTGTGGGAATATATGGGAGTGCAGGCTCTCACTATTGTTGTTCTAGGACTCCAAGCTCAACTCTATTTCCATCCTTGGCTCACGTGACAGGAGTCCACGATCTGGTCCATTTTGCAGCATTTAAATGTCTTAAACAAAACTTGGCATTCTTGGTGTTCTTTCTTTGCACCTTAACAAGGGATGATTCATCCGTCGCACATTCATTGCTTTCAAGAATTGATAACTGACATTGGCTGCTTCAGTTTTGATACCAGTCCAGACAGCCTCGCCAAGCGCTTCCACAATCTCAGCTTATTCTTGCTGTGACATATTCTTGGCCTTTCCTCTCGATGGGTCGTGGCTTACTAAATTCATGACACTGATGCCCAGCTCCTATATAATGGTGGCTTATCCTGTAGTCTGTTGACTACATATAGCCAACTTCTATGATAACTTAGTCTACTTGCGTTTCAGCATCTGTACAATTATTGAACGGTTGATTTTCTGCAGCACTTCTTTTCGTACATGAAAGTTTACTCGATTCTTAACTTCGTCATCAGTTTCTGTAAAATTTATGCATTCTCTTCAGCCAGTATTCTCGGGGAGTCACGCATGTTTCTTGTGACGTCACTAGCTTCTCTCTTCACTTCTTTTCATATTCCTTCAGGGAGTTCCTCCCTCAGATTGTGTTCTCTTCGGGGTTTCCTCAGTGGGTGCCATCTTTCGAATATCCACTGCGATATTGGCACAACTGCTGGTGTCAAACATGGTATGATCTCAGGCTTCCAACAAATTGGAGTTAGGGTGGCAGAATTTCCTGCAGAGGCATGTAACTGCTCCTCTACAAAATACCCACCAATACCCTTCATACCCACCAATTACAGACCCATAACCATGGTACCCTTCCACCTCAAAATAATTGACAACATCGCATATTCCCAAATCCAAGCTCACCTACAAAGTAACCACCTGCTAGGAGATAGACAATCTGGTTTTTGTCCCAGACATAGTGCCCGAGACAGCCCTACTAGATCTAAAAAATCAGATGGACTCCATTAGAGATGCAGGGAAATTAGGTATTCTCCTCCTACTCGACCTTTCTGCTGCGTTTGATTTGGTGGACCATGACAGACTATCTACAGCACTATCTAACAACTTCCACCTCTCTACCGAGGCAACCACCTGGGTCAAATCATTCCTATCTGAATGCACCTCAAGAGTAGCCATTGGCGAGGAGGCAGACCCTATACCGGTACCAATAGGAGTACCTCAAGGCTTGTGCCTCTCTCCCACTTTATACAATGCTTACACCAAACTCCTCTTTGCAGCACTAGATGCCATGGGAGTAATCTACACAAACACTGCGGACAATACTCAGATTCTCATCCCAATCACAGGTGACCTGGAACAAGACACGGCCATTATAAATAAAATCTACTCCCGCATCCAAAACTGGATGGCCACAAACAGCCTAAGCCTCAATGGAGAAAAAGCTGAGATCCTCAAAATAGGTTATCCAGCTCGACTAAAAAGGTTGAACCCTGATTACTCCTCTATTAACACAGACGGTACCTCCATTCCAATCTCTAAACAGGTTAATACATTAGAAGTGTACTTAGACTCAAAACTGAATATGAATAAACATATCAACGCGCTCGCATCCTCTACTGCCTATATGGCCAAACTTATCGCCCTTAGTAGACAATTCCTCACCCCCCAAAACTGTATTATCCTAGCAAGGGCCCTAATACTTTCAAAGTTAGAATAGTGCAACATTCTACTATTAGGTTCCACCAAGAGGAAAATAGATAAACTAGAACTTCTGCAAAACAAAGCCCTTAGAGCAGCTCTTAGGATAAAAAAGAAATGACAACATCTCGCAGACTAGGAGAGAAGTGCACTGGCTACCTATCCAAGAGAGAATTATTCATAAAGCCCTCAACATTACCCACAAATGTATTGCAGAAGAATCACCCACCTACTCAACCAATGTATTGCCCTTAAAATCCCTACTGGGTCACTAAGATCCAGCACTTTCTGTCAGCTACTCATCCCCCGATTCAAACAATCTAGAGCGGGGGCAGCCTGCTTTCCTGTTGCAGCATCCAAAATCTGGAATTCGCTCTCACAGTACATTAGCAGTGAACCATCCCATCCACGATTTAAGAAATTGATAAAAACCTGGCTGTTCAACAAGTTCTAAACAGCCACCACTCAAACATGTTCTCTGTCCAAGAATTATCACTGCTTGTTCCCCTTGTAACGCTTTGTTCTAATTCTACTCTAGTATGCTGAATGTTCTTTTTGAAGTAACCTGACTTTCGTGTTGCCATTGATTCTGGTAACCTGTTTTACCTATGTAACCAGATAAGTGACACTGTATTCCTGTAACCTAAGCTGTGATGCCCTTGGTTTTGGGCGTATAACAAATGCAATAAATAGATAAATAAATAAATAAATAAATAAATAAATAAAAATGAGAGATAGGCACGATGGATGTTAAAAAGGGCATAGCCGCAAGAGCGAGCAGTAAAAGAGATATGCAGTTTAAAGGAAAGTAAGGGATCAAAGATAAAACCTTGGGGTTGGGCTAGGGGACACCTTGGAGAAATGCAACAGACACAAACCAACCCATATTCAAACTAACATAAGGTAAGGCCGGCCAAGTGCCAAAGCCTTAAAGCTCTGATAAACCACATGTTTAATACTTTTTAAAAGAAATTCCCAGCAAGCAATAAGGGCAGTTTTAAAAATTGTGATGCTTCAAACAAGTTGCAGTTTTCTCAATTATGCCACAATATTTAAAGCTGATTGTACACAGGTTTTCATCAAAACAGTGTTAGACTAAGTATTTTTGCACTGCAAGAACAAACTCTGAAAGTTGTGAGATCTTCCAGCAGGGAATTTGAGGAACCAATGTTTTCTTAATATCTTTCACGATATCGATGTAGTTGGAGTGAAGGGGCCTTTAAAGTGATCAGTGGACATGTTCTAGTCTGAAGAATGTTTTGAATGGTACACTAAAGAATGGTTGCCTTATGTAAAAAAAGTAACATCAGTATTTTAATGAGGTTTCTCCGAATGATGAAATAAAACTCAGGAATGCATCTGTTCTGTTGTATACCTCTGTAAAGCACTCCGTGTGTGTCTGCATTTTTGCATACCTCTGTAAAGCACTCCATTTCTCCTCGAAGCTAGGACCGCATTCAATAAATACCATAATAATAATGATAAAATGTAATACTAAGCACAGGTCTCCTCTCCAACCCATCACATACAAAGAATAGGCAGTATTTGTATAACTGGAGAGACATTCTCAACTTGCTAAGTCAAAGCACAGCAATTGAATGGTAAATGGCAGGCAGGTCCATCTAAAAACATTTGGCGCTTCCAAGATGCCCACTCCTGTGGCTTTCTTACAGATAACTTGATGCCTGGGGTGGATGGGGGAAGTTTAAAAGGCACAGTGAAGGTTGATTGATTGATTGATTGATTTATTTATTTAGTTGATATAGAAGTTCAATTAAACACTGAAGGGTTGATCCATTTCTTTTAGGGACATACACCTATATCATATGTCAGTGTGTGGTATATGTGTACGTGGCTTGCCAGAAAGATTTTGTTCTGTGTCTCGACACACAGGGCCATTCCTAGGATTTGTGGGGCCAAGTGCAGCAATTCATGTGTGGGACCCATCTAATGTGTATATGATGACACCACAGGAAATGACATCATGGGAAATTACTTCACTAGAAAAATAGGTTACTTACCTGTAAACACAGTGTTTAACAAAATGTTTTGAATATTGCTTTTCCTCAATCTGGAAACATGTAGAAACTTAAAATAAACATGCACAGAAGTGAAACAGCAATGTAAAAATAACAAAAGTGTCTAGAAGTGATTTCATTAGTAATGCGAGCTATACAAGAACATGTATGTGTGAAACAAAGTAATGTGGTAGCTAATGGAAAATCCCTCCACTGGCATAGAAGGTGAAGCAGCAAAATACCTCCATGGAAGGTATCTGAAGACATTAAAGGCAATTAAGGAATTTTAGTGGGTAGAAGGGGAGGGAGCAAATACCCAGAGAAAAAGTAACAGTAGACAGAAAGGAAAGAAATCATGGCCATGAGAAGATGGGTGTGGAGATGTTAGGAACTGGGGCGATACAATGACAAAACAAAGAGAAGGAGATAAGGAGCAGAAAATGGAGAAACAGAGGAGGAAAAGGAGAATGCACAGACACTAAGCAAATATACAGAAAGGATGTCATGTGACCATTTGGGAAGGAAGGGGCCGGTGAGGGGTAGCAGGATGTGTGACAGAGAGAAAAAGCATGCAAGTGGTAGAGAAGGAGCTATGAATTCAAGCTAGAGCTGGGCTAAAACAAGGACAGACTGAATGAAAGTAGCGGCTGGTTTGGGCAGAACCGCAGTCTGTATAGTTTCAATGAATACATCTGGTAAAACCCCTTCTTCTTTAGCAGAGACATGGCTAAACAAGGTCATTCTACTTCACATATCCGCACCAGTGAGCTGGGGCAGAGATGGTCACTGATCGGTTGCATATACCAATCATGCATTAGAATGCAATTGTAACTCGATCCACCTCATAATAACATATATAATACATGGAACCCTGCAATATCTATGTAAAAGGCTGCAAATAATATTCTTAGTACAGTCATGTTGTGACAACTGATGTGTAATATGAAAATGACATCACAACTGCTCTCTAATCAGTTATTACGCTACAGTTGTGACTTCCCATCGCCTGCTGTTTGGGCCAGCTGTCCCTGCACCACTTAATTAAAGCATTGCCAACCTTTTTATATTCCATTCTTGTAAAATAGTTTTCTGTCATACCCTACGGCCATTAATTGGCAAGGAAACCGTTTGTGGTAAATTGATTAATTTGTGCACTGCTGGATTTTAACACATGCAAGCAAGAATCTGTATGACATTGTTAAACTTGAAAACGTTTTTAATGTATTTTTAAACTGCTTCATGTATTTTCTTGCAAAACATTACAAGCTGCATATTAGCTTGTTTAAATCCAAACGAAGTGTAAATGGATTATATGGAATAGCAATGGTTTAGCTTCTTATGTTATATTAAGCAAAAGGTTATGAATTGAAATGAATAACAGTGTACGGCCATGTATTATACGGCATAAAACACGCCTACTGTATGTAAAAATGATATTGAAAGTCACCTCGGAGTGCTGTGACCTTCTGCCCCTCTATTTGGTCACTCAACTCCTCAGGGACTTGCAATAGCCCACGAAAAAATAGTAAGGGGTACTTTATCCCATATATATAGCATAGGCATCTGAATCCTCTCTGCTTGTAATATCCTTGAGTCTCTGCTAAAAAATATAAAGGGCACATCAAGGGTGGTTACCATAACGAATCCTATGATAAAGAAGTCAATCATGGTTATAAAAAAGACACAGGGGAGGATATGCAACTCCATGTTTCTTCAGCTCAGTGTAAGGAGGTAGGATTGTTGCTGTCATGTGGGAATGGTCAAAGTAATATCAAAATTACTCATTACAATATTGCTAAAAATTGGAGTTGCACTTTTACCAAGAGCATTTAAGATGCTAATTTGATAATGCAGAATGTTTACATCCAATAGAAAATCATCTTTTTTTAAGGGCAATAATTAAGAGCCAGCAACATGTATAACTAAATGCAGTGCTGCACTGAATGGTATGAGACTGTGTCACTTGTATACAGACAACTTACTGCAATTTGCTTTCTGAAACAGGACATGCAGCATCATTGCTAAGCCCGCTAAGGCCATGATAGCTGCTTGAAGACATTTTTTGAGAAAACAATTCTATGTATGCTTGCTAAAATGTACCAGTATTGTTTTTGCCTTTCAGAGACTTGTGGCATGTTTTCGAACGTGCGTGGGTCTTAGGGAAACAAGAAAACAAGGGTGCTCAGTCCAGTATTGCACTGCAGTGTATCTGTGGCCATATAGCCTGCTGTGAGTTCCTCTCTGTCCAGTCTTTAAAGGCAGAGCAGCAATTACTGTTGCACTGACTGAATGAGGTTAAACTTGACAGCGAAAAAGCTATGAGGCTCACTTTATATATTTAAATGACAGTGACTCATCACTGCCCAGGAATGCCCAGGAAGGGATGATCTGAGGGAAGCAATGCTAGACATCAATGTGCAGGACCATTTAGGAGCAGTATTGTAAGGTACACTACGTTATTTCTCTCTGAGTCCTTCCTGTAGTGTGAGAGCCTAGCTGCTCTTCCATGCAAGGAAAGCCTCGGCCAGTCTGTGATAGATTGGCAGGCCAGTCTGCCCATCGAGCCAGATTTTCAGAATCTGCAGTGCTGGCTAAGGCCTCTCAGTCACGATCATTCCGGTGTATTAGCAAGGAGAACTGCAAATAAACATTTTACCTACCGGACTGGAGTAGCGGAAAAGGCCTAGTTCAGATAAGCGTCCTTGCAGCAGACATCAGTAGCAGGCAGGGGAGTTGCTAGGTCTGGAAAAGACCCGGGGCTATGCTGATGTCGGAACTGTTGGGACTGGGGGCTAGCTAGTCATTTGGCTGTAGCTCCTGAGATTCTATCCGGGGCTACAACCAAAAGATCAGGGGCTTTAGCGCCCTTAGCCCCCCCCTAGCTACGCCCCTGGTAGCAGGTGCAACACTTCAGATAGAAGTTTGTTCGAAGTCACATCACAGCTCGAAAACAATAACTCGGAGGAGAGTGTACGAGATGAGACCATCGGCTTTTACTGGTCTCAGTATGTCTGATATGATCTCTCTGTCTGAGCACTCACTTCACATGAGTCATGACGTTACCAAAAGAACAGTCCTGCTTACAAGTAGCACTGCAATGGAAGAAGTAAAATTGGGTGAAAATTTGCAGGAGTGGAAGGGTCAAGGGTCTTTTATTTAGAATCGGGAGAATAAGAGCGTGCTTAAAGGTAGCAGGAAAACATGAGTTAGCAAGAAAACAATTAATGAGTGAAGTAAGATAAGGAAGATATGGAAGATGTGTAAGACATGTGGAATAAGGGAAGAGGATCGGAAGTAGACGCTGCTGTATGAGAACGGGTAAGAAGGGCAGAAATGTCAGAATCGGTAAGAGGAGAGAATGAGGATAAAGAATATGTAAACTGGAAGAAGAAAGTTGGAGTGGGAGAAGAAGCAAAAGCAAACAAGATTACCAACTTTAGATGAGAAGTAACTCGCAGAGTTAGAGGAATAAAGATGAAAGGAGGGGCGGGTTAGGAGAATTAGGAGACAGGATGATGTGGAGAAGTTGGAAAAGACGACAAGGGTGGTGAGAAAGAGGAACAGTAAGATCCGAAAAGTACGATTTTTTTGCTGCAAGTAAGGCAGAGTCAAAAGAAGTGTGTAAAGATGAAAGTGCAGCAAGATCAGACAGTGGTGGACATTTTCTTGTTTGTTTGTTTGTTTGTTTTTATTACTTATATTGCGCACCAGACCCAAGGGTAACCGGGCGCATTTTATAAGACAGCTCAAAGCTGTTAAAAGATTACATGGTCAAATAGAGCAGCAAGAATAATATACAACAAAAAATACAGGAATATACGCAAAAATATACAGAAATATACAGCATGTAAAGAATGTAAAAGCATGTAAGATCTAAGGTGTGTCTGCGTTTTTGATCCACGTTATAAGGTTGTGTCTGAAGGTGGGGTAGGGTTGGTCAGTCTTTAAGGTGGATGGTAGGGCGTTCCAGAGTTGAGCTGCCTTAACCTGAAAGCTGCAGCCACTGACTTTAGTCAGTTTGACTCTAGGTATGGATAGGTTATTGGAGTTAGCATATCTAGTAAGTCTTGTTGGTTTTAGTTTGGTGAATCTGGCAGATAGGTACTGCGGTGCGGCGTTGTTAAGGCATTTGTGGACCAAAGAGGCAACTTTTAGTTGGATTTTCTCCTGCGTAGAGAGCCAGTTGTTAGCTCGTCTGAGTGCGGTGATGTGGGCTCTCCTAGGAATGCGAAGTGCTGCTCTGAGCGCGTTGTTCTGTCGAATTTGGATTCTTTTGATGACTTCCTTGTTAGCCCCAATGTAGAGCGAGTTGCAGTAGTCCAGTTTTGATAACACGAGCGCTCTTGCGAGTGTGATGCAGCTATCGTTTGATAGGAAGGGTTTGCCTGCTCTTATCAATTTGCAGGTGTAGGCGGTTGCTGAAGCCATCGCATTGACCTGCTTGTTGAAAGAAAGGGTGGAATCCAGGTAGAAACCCAGGGTTGTGATTTGTTTGTTGTCGATATTAAAGGAGGAGTAGTTGGGGCCCAGTTTCTTGAGGGTGGAGGGTGTACCCAGGATGATGATTTCAGTTTTGTCATCATTCAGGCATAGACCGTGTGTGGCCATCCATGCCTGGATGATGAGATACACTCTGTTCACCAAGGCCAAATCCTTGTCGTAATCACCGGTAAGTGGTAGGAGAATCTGGGTATCATCTGCATAATTAGTGTAGGTGATGCCAAGAAGGTCCAGATTATCGAAAAGGGGCTTAGTGAAGATGTTGTAGAGTGTAGGCGAAACACAGGATCCTTGGGGCACTCCACATGTGATGGGGATGGAGTCTGCTGCCGCAGTGGTGGAGAAGACTCTCATTGTCCTGTTATTGAGGAAGGATTGGATCCAATTTGTGGCTTCTTCTGAGAAGTGCGCGGCTATATCTAGGTGTCTGCAAAGGACCTTGTGGTCAACAAGGTCAAATGCGGCTGATAAGTCCAGGAGGAGGAGCAAGGCTAGTTTGCCTTGATCCCTTAGCTCATCAATTTGCGCTTTTAGGTCTAAGAGGGCAGTTTCGATTCCATGTTGGGGACGGAAGCCAGACTGTCGTACTCCTAGTAAATTGTTGTTTTCAAGGTGTTTCTGTATTTGTGAGTACGCCACTTTATCTATGATTTTTAAGAGGAATGGTACGGTGGTGATTGGGCGGTAGTTCGTGGGTATGGCAGGGTCTAGTGTCTGTTTTTTAAGCAATGGGAGTACCCAAGATTCTTTTAGGTTGCTCGGTATGGTCCCTGTAGAGAAAGAGGCGTTAATAAGTTTTGAGATAAAGGGAGCCAGATCTCTGGCTGCGTCCTTTATCAGTTGTGGTGGACATTGATCCCCCTGGCAATTGGAAGGTTTGAGTGACAGTATGATTTTTTCTGTCTCAATAGTCGATACTTTAGAGAATTTAAAGCGAGGGTAGTTGGTGTTATTTTTAGGAAGGGTGATAGCTGTTTTGGGCTTAGTGTCGAGACTGAGCGAGGATTTTTTCGTGGCAATTTTAGATTGGAGAGTTGTTACTTTATTGGCTAGGGCTTGTTGAATGTTGGTGCACCAAGGTTTATCTTTGACACAGTTGTCAGGCACTGGGATGGGGGATTCTATTTCCTTTAGGATGATGAAGAGTTCTTTCATGCTAGAGTTAGCTTGGGCTATTCTAGTGTTGTATGTTTCCCGTTTGGCCGCCAGTATTTCCTGTTTGTAGAGGGTGGATATATCTCTCAGGGTGCTTTTATTTTCTTCAGATGGTTGTAATATCCATGCGACCTCGCTTTGTCTTTTTTTGGAGCGAAGAGTTTTTAGGTGGGGGGTGTACCAGGAGTTGAGATGGGCTTTAGGTTTGCTGCGTCTCACTTTGAGTGGTGCAATTGTGTCCAAGGCAGAGGACATGACTTTGTTGTACATGTTCACTAGTGTTTCAGGGTCCAGATTGTCTGGTAGTGAGTTAAGTGTGGGGAGGATGAGCGGGAGTAGGTTGTCCGGGGTGATGTTTTTCTTGTTTCTGGTTGGGATGGATGGTGCTGGCTGGACTGGGGAGGTCGTAGGTCTGATTGTATCTAGAGCAAATGTTATAAGGCAGTGGTCTGTCCAAATTAGTGGGGAGATCGATAGGATGGAGACATTGCAGTTGTGGTCTGCCACCCAATCGAGTATTCTACCCTTGTTGTGGGTAGGGTGAAGTACTTTTTGTGAGAAGCCTAGTTCAGAGAGTAGGTTGGCTACTCTAGTTGCCTGTGGGTCATTTTGGTCATTGAAGCCTAGGTTAAGATCCCCTAGCAGGATGACTTGTGATGATTGTTTTAGGTTGTACGATAGGATGGTAGAGATGTCCTCCTCAAAGGTTCCAATAGGGCCTGGAGGTCTATAAATAAGGTGAATAGTAAGGGTTTGGGAGTTGTTAATGGCTAGTTTAGCTGTTAGGCTTTTACATGAATTAGTGTCGTTCGAGGGCACTAGCCTGATGGATAGGTTGGATTTAATGATAAGGGCTATGCCCCCTCCGTGGGCTTCACCTCTGTCTGCCCTTAGGATGGTGTAGCCGTTGGGGGTTGCTAGCATAATGGCTGGTCCTGCGGCGGCATGTAGCCAGGATTCCGTGATGGCCAGAAAGTCAAAATTTTCGGTCTGGATAAGATCAGCAATCTCAATGGCATGAGCAATCAAGGACCTAGCATTAACTAGTGTGCCTTTTAGAGCTGGGCTGGTGGATGGGGGAGTGCATGTCTTTTCCTGGGTTGTGGCAGAAGTGTGCATACGTGCATTCTGTGTCTTTGGGTGTGGGCTGTGTGGTTTTTCTATGCCCTTATTAGGTAAGGGTTTGCTACGGTTAGATGTGGTCAGTGTTCTGGCGCGTGGTTCATATAGTTTTGCAAGTCTGGCTCGGAGTCTAGCATTTCTAGATATGGTGTTGCATGGTTTAGATTCGAGGGTTCTGTGTAGTTGAGGATCTTCGGTTTGGCAGTTCCGACTCAATAATGGTTGAGGTGGAGTCTGTGTCATGGCCGGGGAGTGAGCTGAGCGTTTGGGGGTGGTGTATTCAGTGGTGGGAGTGAGTCTAGGTATGTGGACAAGGAGTATTGTTAGAGTGAGAAGAGCTAGTGTGGCTTGTAGGGTTTGCATCTTGTGACTTCACCGTGGCGGGTGGCAGATTGAACTAGAGTGAGGCTATGTAATCCGGCCTGATCAGGTTGGGGCCTGTGCAGATAAGGCAGATAGCTCAGGTATAGTAGATGGGGTCTAAGTTTGGGACGGTGGTAGTTGACTAGAGTACATTCGGCAGTACAGTTGATAAGTACATCTTTCAGTAGGCAGGCTAAATGTAGCTATCATAGGCGGGCTGAATGCAGCATAGAGTGCAGCATGTTATCATAGCTAGTACAGGTATAGGTAATGGCAAACTAGGCAAGTGCAGGTAGAGGCAGACTAGGCAGGTAAGGATGATCTAGCTATGGCAGTGTATCACCTAAATGCGAGAGTCATAGTGCAGCCAAAAAACACAGTGGGATACATGAGGTAGCTAGTTTCGCCTATTGACGACCGTAAGGCCTAGCACAAATCAGAGGCACAGCGCAAATCAATTGTGGTCTATTGGCGACCATAAGGCATAACACAAATCAGAGGCACAGAGCAAATCAATTGTGGTCTATTGGCGACCATAAGGCACAACACAAATCAGAGGCACAGCGCAAATCAATTGTGGTCTATTGGCGACCATAAGGCACAACACAAATCAGAGGCACAGCGCAAATCAATTGTGGTTATTGGCGACCATAAGGCACAACACAAATCAGAGGCACAGCGCAAATCAATTGTGGTCTATTGGCCACCATAAGGCACAGCATAGATAAGGTGTGGTATGTTGTAGACCCTAGGTGCATCACGTGATGCAATGAGGCAGCGTCTGAGTCCAGAATAGAACATAGGCTAGGTTGGGCAGCGCCTGGGTTCGGGTAGGACACTTAGGCCAAAATGCCATAGGGCAACAGTTGGGTTCCGAGTCGTGCCTGAGGCTGTTGAGCTAAAAGTGCCATGAGTGAAGACGGTAATAGTGTGCCAGAGCGCACATTTATCGGTACACGCTGGCAGGTTAGAATGCTAAGGTTCAATTATCTAAGGTAGGGAAAACAGACGTGTTGCCGAAATCTAAAGTGCAGCAGAGAGAGGCAGCTGGCCTACCTTGAATTTGGAATGGAACCCGGTCTCGATCCTATCGCCTGCTGCTTCTGTGGTGAGTGAAGAGAGCTCCTACTCCTCCTTGGTGCAGTCGGAGATGCTTCCGGGTGTGAGGGCTCCAACACAACAGAATGGTTCTGGTCGGGAATGTAGATTGGGTGTTGCGCTCACATGCGCTAAAAAGGGGCAAAACAGGGCCTTATACTGGCCTTCGACTGGCCGCCGGCTATTCCGCCTGCCGGCGGAAGTTCGTGTTTAAATGCACTCGTTGCTAGGCGACCAGGGGAAGCCGAGCCTCGACTTCATGCCGCATCGCGCCCGACATTTTGTTTCAGGAAGAAATGTCGGCGCGGTGCGGTGCGTGCACAGATGGGTCATCGGTGCTTGTCCTTGATGTGGGGGCAGTGTGGGCAGATGGGGGGGCCCTGGCAGGGCTGGTGGTTTCACCTCCAAGCCTGGGAGGGATGGCCCGTTGCGGTCACGGTCGTGGTACCGGTCGCTGCGCTGCCTCCAGGAGATGGAGCGCGTGGGTGGCTGCTGGTGGGGGCTCCTGCCCGCGCCTCTTCTGGATCTTGTGTAGCCCATACAGGGGCAAAACAGGGCCTTATACTGGCCTTCGACTGGCTGCCGGCTATTCCGCCTGCCGGCGGAAGTTCGTGTTTAAATGCACTCGTTGCTAGGCGACCGGGGGAAGCCGAGCCTCGACTTCATGCCGCATTGCGCCCGCCATTTTGTTTCAGGAAGAAATGTCGGCGCTGTGCGGTGCGTGCACAGATGGGTCACCGGTGCTTGTCCTTGATGTGGGGGCAGTCTTCCATTGTTGTTCAGCTTTATGCAGACAGCAGTAGAAGGAGAGAAAATCAGTAGTAAGCCAAAGCTGAGGATTTTACTAGTGAGAGTAAAAGAACAAAGAGGAGAGACAGAATCAATTACAGAGAGCAAAGTAGAATGGAAGGTACTAGCAGCCACATCAGGAAGCAAAGAAGAGAAAGTAGGAATAGATGGAAGAGAAGAGTGTAGAAAGGAGAGAAAAGATGCAGAGTCAAAGGAACAAGGATTATGACAAGTAAAAGTAGGGGAGGAAGAATTAGTAGAAAGGGTAAAGGGGAGATATAAAAGGAAAGCAAATAGTCATCAGAGACATAGAAGGGACAAGAAAACACAGGTTCAGCTGAAGGAAGTGAGTAAAAGATTAGGTCAAAAGAAGAGCCCAACTGATGGGAGCAAGGGGATGAGGACAGCTGAAGGGAATAGTCAATGAATTAGATCAAATGAGGGCAAGAAGGATTAGAAGAAGGGTGATTAAAGTCACCCAAAAGGAAAAAGGAGACAAAGAAGGAAGAAGAAAGGAGAGAAGGAGATCACGATGGTCCAGAAAATCACTGGCTGGGCCTGGGGGACGATACACAACAAGAAGCAAGACCGTAAAGGGGCCAGAGAAGGAAGTAAAATGATATTCAAAAGAATTAATGGTTGGAAGGCCAGTAGAAGATGGTACGAGAGTCAGGAGGAATTATAGAGCACCCCAATACCCACACCTCATCAGAGAGGCCGAGCACTATGAGAGAATATGGTAGAAGCAGTATGAAATGAAGCTGGTATAAAAGAGTCGTCAAGGGTAATCCGGGTTTTGGTAAGACAAAGAAAATGCAAATTAGAACGAAAAAACAGATCAAGAATTGAGTGAGACTTATTGCAGACCGAACAGACGTTGAAAAGACCGAAGTGAAAAACAGGCAAGCCATCTGTAGAAATTGGAGGGGAGAATAGATTGGAATGCTGGCGAGAACGAGCAGAGACTGCGTGAGGAAAGGAACTGTGGGTTATCCTGGATGGAATAGGGCAAGGCATGAAAAACAGAGTGTGAAAGATTAGCAGGAAAAGGAGTAAGTGGGCGGCAGGTTGGCACATGATCAGGTGCGAACAGGGGCAAACAGGGAAATATAATGCCCTTAGAGATTCACCCTTTCAATGGGACTCCCAGCGCTAATGACGCCCTAAGGCCCCTTCCTCAAGTAGCAGTCACATGATAGTCACATGACCGCTGCTACACATCTGGGGGGGCGGGAACACAGAGGGTATTCTGCAGCAGCTGAAGTGTTTACACTGCAGATGGAAAGTTCACAATCCAGGCGGCAGGGCAGGGGGCAGCATGAGATGAAGGCAGATAGGCGGACATCACACAATGCAGGTCAGAACGGTCTAGCACTGCCAGGAAGCTCCAGGCCACTTCTTGAAGTAGCAGTCAGGTGATACTCACGTGACTGTTCCTGCACGTCCACGGTGGCAGTGCCACAGAGTTGAGTCCGTGGCAGCGGCAGTGTTTACACTGCAGATGTAAAGTTCACAATCCAGGCGGCAGGGCAAGGGCCTGCAGCAGATGAAGTCAGGTAGGCGGGCAGCACACACTGTAGTGATTGCCTCCCACTCCTCCACCTGCAATGTATCCTGCCCAGCAGTCACACACTATAGAAATATTATCCATCATTTATGTATATTCAAACATACATGACATTTTTCCTAGATGAATCGGTCCGTAGAACATTGATTAGATTCAAGCTACGTCAGCTAGAGACCCTGAACAATTTAGGAGCTCGTAATCACATTGAAAGAAGTCTCCACTGTTGTCGCGTATGTGGCTTGTTGTCGAAGTTGAGACTTTAAAACACCTGCTCATTGACTGCCCTGGTATGGAAGAATCTAGACATAAAATAATTAGAGAATTTGTATATAGAGCTGAGAGTATATGATGGGAGGAATTCTGGGCAAGATGCATGGGGAGGGACACACAAATGAGCCTCACTGTAGCTAGTGCTGCATTTTGGAACGATTTCTCGAGGAAGCTTGCTTGACGTTAACATGCTGTTTCTAAAATATGGCAGTGCAGACTATGATACTAGATAATGATATTAGTACATTCTTGTCCTTTCTTTTATGTATATAATGAATTTTGCTTGATGAATTTTAAAATTAATGTTGTCAGATGAATTGTATCATGATGTATTTTTTTTCGCAAGTAAGGATTGTTAGTAAAGTTTCAATAACACTGTGATTTTGTAAAAGATGTAAAAATGTATTGTATAAAGTTTAATGTAAACCAAATATGCACTTTAGAAACATACTCACGATCACTTGGTTTAAATTTGCCTTGCTTCTGTATAGCATTTCTGAATGGTGACCTCACCTGTGCTTTCAGTATATATAGTATTTAGGTAGCGGGTGGGGTGTTATTCATCTGGCTGTATCTAATTACCAGAGTGTTCACTCTGTGATGGGAGCTCAATCTATCTCACTGCGGTTTCTTTTCTCTTGCAGCTTGTTCCAAGGACTGCAGTAAGTGGAAGCATGCCATCCTTTCCAGACTGTGTTATTCTTCATGTCTATACTTATGCCAGGCACCCCTTGTGCTGGGATTCCTGGGGCCTTTCTCTGGGACAAGGCATCCCTCAGGAAACTGACAGGTGTAACCACATAAGTGAAAGATGCCTGGAAGCTAGCCTGCCTTTTATGTAAATATATCAATCTAACCCTGTCTTCAACCTATTTTTCAACAGAAAGTACAAGTCCTGTTTGAAAAAGCTGCAGTCTTTCCCTGGCCACTTCCACTAGCCTCCTGATAGTTGATGCCATTGGCTGATGCATGAAAATGTATCAGGCTGTTGAAGGTGCTGGCGTCCCTTATGGAGTTTTTTTTTTTAACGTATGCGTGTAAAACTTGCCAATATATATATATATTATATAGCCTCAGAAATATATATACATATATATTTCTGAGGCTTGTGGAATCTGCTTAGATCACATGCTGTGCATAGGCCGACATCTAGTGGAAGTTGCAGACTATTACAGTTTGTTTTTCGAAACTCAGAAATAGGCGTCGACACAGGCGTGCCAGTAATACTATCCCTAGTGTGACGTCCACTGTACCCATGATCCCTCAGGCGTGTAGGACCCTCAGATTGTTTTTTCCCGCCATACTTGATGGAAGCATTCCGCAGAGTTCCCTGGCTTTCAGCCATATTTTGCTAAAAATCAATAATTATTCCCCGTTTCTTCCACTCCCACGTCGAATCATCGAGGTTCGAAGTTCGACGCCGGCCCGGAGAAGAAACAACCGTCGAGAGTTGCACGACGGACTTTGGGCCTAGGACGGCTGCTGGCCTCGGCCCGGGCCTTGGAAGGCCGCTGGCCTCGGCACAGGCCTTGGAAGGCCTCTGGCCTCGGCCCTGCAAGTAGGGAGAGTGGGGGGTGGTAACATACTCTACACTTGTATATATTTTCCTACACACACTTGCCCGCTGCCACAGGGTGCATATGGAAGGTACCCCCTTTCAAATTCTGCCCCAAGTGCAACCGCAAGTATCATTGGGTTGACATACAGGCCACCTGTAACCTCTGCTTGCCGAGGGACCACCCCGAGGCGAACTGCAGAGCGTGTAGCCGGTTCAAGGCTAAGACACTTAAGGACCGCTTGACCAAACGTTGGGCCCACCATGCCAGGCAACGCGAGGCCATGGAAGCGGAGGGCACCTTCAGTGATGGCGACGGTGTACTTTCGGACGGCGAGTGCAACGAGGCGTCGAAAGATGCCCAAGCGCAAGTCCCCGACCTCGGAAGGCTGTCCGGCAGGGCAGTTATGGGGAACACACCCGGTGACATGAGCGCTACCCACACCACTTCTACGCCTAAACACTCAAAGTCCAAACGAGACTCAACGCCGTGTCGAGTTCTCGGAAAGAGGCACGCAAAGAGCGGTCCACCGATTCGGTGTCCTCTGGGCGTTCTCGGTCAAGATCGCCGCAGGACACCAGGCAACCGTCCACAGTTGCCAAAGGTGCCTCACTCACCAAAATCATGGAGGTACGCTCATCAGAAGACGAATCCGACCTCCACCCCCAGCCTCCACACCAGAAGTCGGCTCCGGCAGCCCTTTCGGCATCTGCCTCCAAGTCCTGAAGTGCACACTCTAATGTAATAGACAGTACCCCTGAATCACAACACCAGGCGTCGGATACCTCAGAGAAGGTGAAAACACCAGGGAAACACTCTTCTACTCATTGGGAAGGGGGGTAAACAGCAGAAGAAGCCACCTCTCTCTTCTTCTGCACCACAAACACTTAAGGACAGCCAAAAGTCTTCAGATAAGCAAAAATCCAAGACCTCTATCCCTGCCCCTAAATCCAAACTGGTTCCTCCTACTCCTCACGATATGGGAATAGAAGGGGAACCCTCTCATCGAATTGTCATTCTCAGCTCCAGAAAATGGAGCAGTGAAGATATAGACAGGGTAATGACGAGAATGTCTTTCCTGGCTGACTTCTACTCCAAGAACCCAGAACACTTCCTTACCTATACCCCTGACGGTGCTACTCCCTCAGGATCTAGGGACCCGCAGCCCCCTGGTAAGAAACCTTGGTTTGAGACTCCAATGCAAGGTCTGTCTTCAGGCCCTTCTTACTTCCAGCCTTACACCCAGTATAGTGAGGATCCACTACAGGATGAGGATCCAGACTTGGTAACGTTGGACGACCAACCTGGGGTTGACTATTATGGGGACGACGAGGACCAAGATGAGGAGGAAGATGACCCATATGTCTACAGAATAGACTCCCCTGTAAGCAAAGAACCACAAATTACAGACTCTCATAAATGAGGTCTTCACTAGAGCGGCAGAGCACTTCCGCATAGACACTCAGGGAGCACAGGAGGAGAGGGACTTTGCTGAGGAACTAGTGGGAGAAAAGAAACCCATTGCCCAAGCCATTCCAATTCTCAAGTCCATCCAATGGAGAATTGACCCTTCCCTTCTCACTCCTAACCTCACCAGGGCAGTAAACCCCAGAGTCACGAAATTGTTCAGGGCAGCCCAATCAGACCTGCTTTACATAAGGGGGCAACTGAAGCCGGACTCCCTGGTAGTTACTAATACCCGGAAGAGGCAGGAATGCCTCTATCATCATCTGAGGCTCCCCCCGACAAGGAGAGCAAGAAAATCTACGGGTTGGGAAGGAAGGTGGCTTCCACTTCCGCTTACCAGGCAAGGATTGCCAACTCCACCACTCTGCTGGCTAGTTACAACTGCCACCAGTGGGAGCAAGTAGCTGCCCTCATCGGCTCCGCACTGGAACCCTTAAAGGGCCAGTTGGCCCACGTTGCGTCGGAGGGGAGAGCCGTGTCCGGTTGCATCCATAAGGCAACCTTTGATGCCGCAGATAACGCCGGCAGGCTAATAGCTGAGAGCACTGTCATTAAGAGGAATGCTTGGTTAAGACAGTCAGGGTTTAAACCCGAGACACAAGCATCCCTAATCGACATGTCGGTGGAGCCTAATCTACTGTTTGGCAAAGCAGTAGAGGACACATTAAAAAATGCCAAAGATGAGTATGAGACTCTGAAATCTCTGGGACAGTTGACCAACAAGCCCCCTAATCAAAGAGGCAATAGTAATTTTTGTCACCCACACGGCCAAAATTTACAAAGAGGCTCCAACTATTTACAGGGGCAAGGTACTTCATGGGGTAACAACCAGCAGTCTACCTAGAGTTACAGCAGAGGAAACAAGAGGGGCTGTGGTAAGGGTGGAGGCAGCCCCAGCAGAGGCGGCACGCTTCCCGCAAAACAGTGTCGCCGCGTTTAGGGTCCCTTCTCACGCATCCCCAGTAGGGGGACGCATTACCAACTTCACCCAAGCTTGGGAAGGGATCGCATCAGACAGATGGGTGCTGTCCACAGTGTCCACAGGATACTGCATAGAATTACTCGAACGTCCAAAAAACCACCCTCCACGTCAAAAGATCCATTCCTCAGACCACCAGAAGATCCTCCTCGAGGAGATCGTCAATCTTCTAGCAAAGGACACGATAGAACCCGTCCCGGGCAACCAGGTAAACAAGGGTATTTATTCAACTTACTTTCTTGTGCCAAAAAAAGATCTGACAATGCGCCCAGTATCAGACTTACGCCCTGCAAACAAGTATGTCAAGCCCCAAAAGTTTTGCATGACAACTCTCCAAGAGGTAATCCCCCCTCCTAAAAAAGGGGGATTACATCGCAACATTTGACATGAAAGATGCCTATTTTCATATTTACATGTTCCCAGCGCACAGAAGATTCTTGCGCTTCAAGGTGGACAGTCAGCACTACCAGTTCAAGGTGCTGCCCTTCGGTATAGACTCGGCTCCAAGGGTATTCCCCAAGGTACTGGCGGTGGTGGCGGCACACCTACGCAGGGAGGCAATCCCAGTGTACCCTTACCTGGACGACTGGCTCATCACGGGGGAGACCCCAGTAATTTGCAGAGCAAACATTCAAAGAACGATCGACCTCCTCTTCGAAATGGGTTTCTCCATAAACGAGAAAAAATCAAGACTGGTGCCAAGCACCTCCAAACAGTTCCTAGGAGCTGTCCTAAACACTCAAGAGGGATTGGCCTTTCCATCAGAGGAAACAATTCAGAATCTACTACTGCAAATTCCTCTATATAGCCTGGTCGCCAGATAAGGGTGCGCAAAGCGATGCGTTTGCTAGGCATGTTGGCGTCATGTATTTACCTGGTCCCCCACGCGCGCCTACGCATGCGACCCTTGCAAGAATGGTTGGCGAAACAGTGGTCTCAGGCAAGTGGTCAGTGGGACGATCTAGTGGTCGTTTTGCCAACACTTGTACAAAGTCTTCACTGCTGGACAAGAGAGAACCTGTCAAAGGGGAAACCCTTTTATGATCCAGAGGTACAGGCTGTAGTCACTATGGACGTATCCCTGTCAGGGTGGGGAGCACACCTCCTTCACCACACAGCTCAGGGTCTCTGGTCTCACACAGTGGCCAAGAATCATATCAACCTGCTAGAGCTTCTGGCAATATTCAGAGCGCTTCAAGTGTTCGAGCCCCACCCGTTGAACCTGTCAGCGCAGATCCTGACAGACAGCACAACAGCAATGTTTTAACTAAACAAACAGGGAGGGACTCGTTCACCAAATATGTCCAAGCATGCCCAGAAAATCTGGAAAAGGGCACTCAGACGTAACATTTACCTGTCATCTCAACATGTTCCAGGGGATCTCAATTCGCTAGCGGACGCTTTGAGCAGAGATCCCCTCCCAAGAGAACACAAATGGTGTCTACTCAGAGAAGTTGTAGAGGACATCTTCTCACAGTGGGGTTTCCCCACTACAGACCTATTCGCCACAAGCAAAAACAGGCAATGCCCAGGATTCGCATTCAGGTTCCCCCAGCCAGACTCCAAGGGGAACGCCATGTGGATGAACTGGTCAGGGATGTTACGCTTTTCCACCAACCCCTCTCATAAGGAAGGTGGTCAACAAGATGCACAGGGAATCGATGACGCTCATCCTAGTTGCTCCCATGTGGGCGAGGCAACCGTGGTTCCCACCCCTACGCAGACTAGCAGTGTGCGAACCCATCAGACTCCCGTGCTTGTACAACCTAATGTCCCAGCACCAAGGTCAAACAGTGCATCCTCAACCCAGCTCAATGAACCTGGCAGCATGGCTCCTGAAGTCATAGAGTTTGTACATCTCAACTTACCACAGATATGTATGGACTTCCTAAAGGATTCTAGGAAACCTAACACGAGGCACTGTTACTTTGATAAATGGAAAAGATTTTTTATCTGGTGCCAGAATAAGCAAATCAAACCAGTTGATTGCACTCCTTCCAATATTGTCACTTACATTCTCCACCTGCTGGACGCAGGCCTGGTATTTAACTCACTAAAGGTACATCTGGCAGCACTTTCAGCCTACACCACTTCCCACTACAAGGTTTCGTGGTTGAAAGTACCAGTGGTTAAATCCTTCATGGAAGGGTTAAAGAGACTCCACCCCCCCAACTTCAAACCCACCACCTGTTTGGGACCTGAATGTGGTACTTGCTAAACTCATGAGCCCACCATTTGAACCCGTGCATAATGCCAGTCTCAAACACCTGACCTATAAAACTGCCTTCTTAGTAGCCGTTACATCCATAAGAAGGGTCAGTGAAATTCAGGCTCTGTCAGTGCAGGATCCTTTCTTTACTGTTCATGAGGATAAACTGGTTCTACGAACACACCCTAGGTTCTCACCTGAGTTTATTTCTAAATTCCACATTAACCAGTCCATCGAGCTTCCGGCCTTCTTCCAAGAACCCAAAAGCTCTGCTGAGGTGAAACTACACACTCTAGATGTGCAAAGAGTGGTCCTCTACTATGTAGACAAGACCAGACCGCTAAGGAAAACAGACCAACTTTTTGTCTCCGTAGCTACAGGCAGAGAAGGAGATCGCGTCTCTAAAAGGTGCCATCTCCAAATGGATAGTCAATTGTATCCAACTATGTTACTCCCTTTCTGAAAAGACTCTGCCTTTTACGCCGAGAGCCCACTCTACAAGAGGCAAGGGGGCCACTCTGACTTTCATTGCAAGTGTACCCTTTGACATCATTTGCAAAGCAGCTACTTGGAGCTCTAGTCACACTTTTACTCAGCATTACTGCATTGACACTCATTCCGAGACAGATACTCAAGTGGGACAAGTGGTTCTAAGACATCTGTTTGCTCAGGACCCTTCTCACATTCAACCTCCTTCTTCTAACACTGCTTGCTAACCTATGCACAGCATGTGATCTAAGCAGATTCCACAAGCCTCAGAAGGGAGACATTACTCACCGTAATCGTATTTCTGATGCTTGTATCTGCTTAGATTCACATGCAACCCACCCTTTGTCCCCTCTGAGAGAAGGCGCATGGATGCTTGTAGTCTTATCTTCCTATCTATCTTCTTGGATAATCTGTACTCACGCTACTCCTCATGCTACCCCATGTCAGAAAAAATACAATCTGAGGGTCCTACACGCATGAGGGATCATGGGTACAGTGGATGTCACACTAGGGATAGTGTTACTGGCACGTCCTGTGTCGACGCCCATTTTCGAGTTTCGAAAAACAAACTGTAATACTCCGCAGCTTCCACTAGATGTCGGCCTATGCACAGCATGTGCATCTAAGCAGATACAAGCATCAGAAATAGGATTGCAGTGAGTAATGTATCATATATATATATATATATATATATATATATATATATATATATATATATATATATATATATACACACATTCAAGGAAAAAACTTTAGTTGCAGGCATGTTAAGGTGAGAACTTAATTTAACAAAACCCTGGAAATTCAGCTAAAGCCACCTTAACCTCGCGCCCCCTGTTGTGCAGTCTACTACCACAATGATGACATCACAGATCACATCTCTGATGACATCACTGGTGACAACACTAATTAAATTGAATATAACTGATTACAGAAATAATGGAATTAGACATAACATCATTTATAAGTTAGCTCATGAAAAGCTTGATTACCTTAATAACAATTTAGGTCATGACAAAGGCTGGGGTCACTGGCCAGTACCAAAAGACATAGCTAGTGGTCAGTTACTGTTAAAAAATACCAATGTGCATGGTTAAAAGCTGTGCCTAGTGGGCCATCACTGTTTTCAAATATACAGTGGGCAACATTAAAAGCTGTAGTGAGTGGCCATGGCTAAAGGCCGTAGCTAGTACCCATTAATATGTTGGAATATACCAACAACATAGCCTGTGGCCAGTAGTGTGTTGAAGGCCATAGCTAGTGGTTGGTTTGTATTGTATAATACATAGAGGGCACGGCCGAAGGCCATTGCTTATTGCATTTTATTATTGTAAAATATACAGTGGACATGGCCAAAAGTTGTGCAAACTGCTCAAGATCAAAGGCCATGGCTAGTGGCCCATTTATATATTAGAATATATAGTGGGCACAGCCAATGATAGTGGCCACTGGCCTGTATTGTGCTAATGTCCATGGTTAGTGCCTGACCAGTGTACATAATATACAGTGGACACAGTTGAAAGCTGTATCCACTGGTAAAGGGCAAAATCTATCCTTGGTAGCCTGTTAGTGTTTTAAATATTCAGTGCAAATGAGTGAAGGTTGTGACCAATGACCATAACTGAAGGCCATGACTAGTACGCATTCATGTGTTACAATATATTTGGCCATGCACACTGCCCATGGCTTAAGTCCCTGCTTAAGGCCAGTTACTGTTGTAATGCAATTAGTGATGTCATCAGTGATGTGATATGTGATGTCATAATTGTGATCCTAGGCTGCGCAACAGGGGGTGCAAAGTAAAGGTGGCTTTAGCTGAATTTCCAGGGTTTTGTTGCATTACGTTCTCACCTTAACGTCCCTGCAACTAAAGTTTTTCCTTGAATTTCAAGGGGTTTTGTATTGCATACATAATTAACATTAATGATACAGACAATTCACCTAATCAAAACACTGTATTATGTCTAGAAAGTAAAATAAAAGGCAATTGGACAACCACATTCCCCCCAGATAAACATGTTGTTACAAAAAATAAGTTTTCATATGTACTTAACTTGTTAAAGTATTTAGATGTATATGTACTGTTCATGAATAGGTGTTACAGTTTTACAGTAACTGTCAATATATTTTAAAATAAATATTTACAAGACTACTGCCCATATATATGTAGATATACTTATATATTTTAAAAAAAATGTTTTTAGCCGCGTCTACCAAGGAATGACTGGGGAGGAATGTAACCCGCATGTGCACAATGAGCCAATAGACTGTCCGCATTCTTCGACGCGGCTAAGCATCTTCACCCCTAATACGCCAGCCAGTGGTTTCACGTGCTGCGGTTCTGCGCCTACACGCGCCAAAAAATGAACCAATCACACAATGCGAAGTATGCCCATGCCATCTGATGTAACCCGCGCATATGAATAAGCCAAAGGGACGTAGAACTCCTGTAATGCGGCTACGCCCCTTCTCAGAAAATGCGCCAGCCCATCATGGCACGCGTTCCGGATCCACGCTTACACATGACTTTTATACGTGTCAACGAATCATCCAATTACATGTTGCGCTGCATTGACGCGGCTATGCCCACGCTGTTGGATGATATCCGCGCATACGAGACTGCCCAATCAGATGGCACAGCAGTTTGTAGCTGCGAATAATCACCACACCCACGAAAACATAACTTTACATTAATCATTGCTTTCTGTTCTTGCTAGTGAAAGGGTTTCTGAGTAACTGCAAGCACTTTTGGCACTTTACCCTTTAATCTCTTCATCCTTTTTACTCAGTTTTCCCAAAATCCAATTTTCCTTTGTCTTGTGATGTGTTTAGTTTGTCTATTTTTTGTTTTACTTTTTTTTTCAAAGTTTTTCATTTTTTGCAGCATTGTCATTTTCGTGTTGTTATTTGTATTCTTTTATATTTTCCTCCCTGGTGGGTCATTGCAACATGTCCGACCAAGACAGTCGGAGCAGTGAGGATGACATAATTTGGGTCGACAATCCTTCACCACCAAGGAACAAACACACAGGAATGAAAAGTTGGTACTTCTTTAAAGTGAAGGAACACCACTCCAGGAAAGAGGTGGAGGAGGTACTGTGCACCTTCTGCAATAAGACTCCACGCCGTGTGCCTTCCAATATTCCGGTTCAATGTCTAGGAACATCGATAATGATCAACCATTTGGTCAGAGTCCACTGGGATGATGTTGATGATGAATTTCATAAAGCCCATGAACAACCCAAGAAAAATGCATGGGACCCATTCATTGTATAGACGAAGATCAGCACCACCTGCAGAACCTCCATTCACCAGTACATCAACACCACCAAGTGGAAATGAAGCCTCTACATCAGCAGTGGTATTCACTACACTGACTCCTCTGTTACCGACACCCAATCTAAACATGATGAAAGTCATGTGTAAAAAATGCTGCGACTGGGTAGTCAAGGGAGATGCCACAATTGAGCAATGGCTGAAGTCAATCACTGAACATCAGATTACCTGTCATGCTTAGGTTTTTTTTTTTGGAGTGGCAATTTTTTGCCCCCTTTTTTCTAAAAAAAAAAAAGAAAGAAAAGAAAAAAATATGTTGGATTTTATTTTAATTCCCTTTGTTAAGTGTTTCATTCTTATGTTTCATTCTAAGTGATTCTTTTCATCCCCTATTCCACCCGCCTCTTCCCATCCTCCAAAATAGCCCTTTTAAGGGCCATCTTTTATGTTACAAAAATAGATAAAATTAAAGCCAGAGTGCAAAAATATATTACAATATCTATTGTAATTTATTTTATGCAGTTTCAGTACTCAAAAATCCCTGCTATTCATTGGCTAATACCGTAAACGCCACTAGGAATAATATTGTAAAAAAAAAAATTGTGTATATGCATATTGTCAGGAAGCGAAGGGGGATCAGGTGTTCTGCTAGACCCAGAGCTCAGTGTCCAGGAACGGCACCTATTCCTCTCTCCGTTCCCACACAAAGCCTTCCATTACCTCATGGAATACGGAAACGTTCCCACAGCAATCGTACCCATAATCATTCGGTACGCTATCATTCTTTCTGACAGGGCTGGGGGTTGCCCTGGAAACACGGATGCTCTGCATTTTTAAGATCACCTGTTTTCTCACGTTCAGCTCCGTTTTCCAGATCACGTGATCAGCGTCTTTCGTATTTATGCCCCGCTTGAATTTCGCACTTCACTTCTGAATTTGTATTCTACAGCCAAGTGATTCTTGTGACTTCTCTTGACCCTTACATTTCTGATCTGGCCTGTTTCCTGGAACTCTTGGTGTGTCCTTCTTGTCTACTTTGTATCTCAGATTCGTACGACCTCGGAAAGTGTTCTCGACCTGTCTCTGTCTAACATTTTGGTTCCTGTTTGCTCCTGCTGTTATGACATTTGGAATTGTCCCCGACCTGCTACTGCCCAAGTGATTTTGCCTCTGTCTTACCTTCATTGCTGCTGATCCGGACCTCTTCTACGACTCGCCTTGGATCTGTGATCTCCGCTGAGGGAGCTCGGAATACCTTCCTCCTGCAGACTCTCGTGCAGCCGTTTGCCCATTGCATGTAACTAGAGACACTTTGTGCTACTTCTTAGGCGTCCTTGTGCCGGCGGTTGGTAGGTGGATTCCTGAACTCATCTCATAAACGGTAACTGTACTTGGGACTTACTTAGGCGTCCTCGTGCCGGCGGTTGGTAGGTGGACTATTGGATTGACTTTTGGACTTTCTGGATTCATTTTTCTTCATGGACCTGAAAGATCTTTTACATATGGTAAGAGTGTTCTATGTTGAGTCTTATTTAGGAACTTAGTTCATTCCTTAGAGTCTAACTGATCTGGTGTTTTCTAGGTTAGATGTCTTCGAGTACAAGTATTTCATACTCAGCATTTTCCTGCTAGTCATCAGGTATTGCCTTCTATACTTGTTTCCGAATTGGCTATTATGGACAATTTCTGCTCATATTAATTTTGACTTCCTTTGCAGGCTGGCGGTTTCCTGTGGTGTCCATTCATTATTTGGTTAAAAGATCTGTCAGGGGGTATTCTTGACTCCTGTGACTGGTACATTGGCAGGAAGATTTAGTCAACTACATGACGGGTTCAACTGCCAAGAAAGAGCTTCAATTTTTGGCGAAGAATATTGAGCGTTGTGCTAACACATATATACATTACACATATATATTTATCCAAAGTCTTACCAAATACCTTTATTTGTCCTTGCCTTTTTCTTCCATATATGAACTCTGAAAAAAAATGTTTTAGTTAATATTAATCATTAAGGCCATTTATGCCATGCACTATTAACACTGCAGTGGTATTATGGTGTTTATCATAACAAAATAAATATTAAATTATTTGTTTGTTTTCTCATAATTACACTAAAGGAATACTGATTGTATTCCTAGCACACATCCATTATAAAGTTGTGTTAATTAATCATGCTATAGAGGAAAAAATCTTCTCAATGGAGAAAAAATCCTCTGTTCTGTTATTTTAAATAGTTAACATTTAAGTCATTATGAACTGCTTTTTGCATCAGCAAATTCGAAAATGAATTGCCTACAACATCCATACTTCGTACACCAATAAATGTATTTCACTACAACGCACAAACTTTACAATATTATACACAGATTATTTTATGCTACTTGATGAATTATTTACAGATTACTTTATGCAACCTTCGCCAGGAAACCAAGACATATAACATAACTATGTCTTCAGTTTTACAAAGAAATAAATGTAGACATGCCAACACTGTTACATTATTTTAAGTATTGATCTTTTTAAACTATAGTCATACCTATATTATAAATAAAATGTAGACAATAAAAAAATGTTGTGAATAAACATATTAACACTTATCAAAAACTACACTAATAACATAACAAATGTAATTTTCATACTTCTCATAAAATCTGTGTGCATCCCTTGTTTGGCCACTTACACACATGAGACGTTCATAATGACATTTCATACCATAGACTTCATATTTTCAAAAACCTTAAAACTATAAATTATTATCTAAACTTCTGTTATCACTGATACTGCTAAACAGTGTGGAATACCTTTTTTACTCTATCAAATATCTTCTAAATTATAAAAATTATATCTACATTGCCATTTCATAACTTCTCTCATAATCTGGTATGCATCCTCTTTCTGGCCACCTGCACATCTTAGAAACTGATCACAATTATCTTAAACCTACCATACAAAATGAAAGAACATGCACAGTTTAATGACCAAATAGATTGTCTGACTTTTCTAAAAACTCAACACTGCACATAAAACATATTTATACATGTAACAAAGTAACCTTTTCAGCCAGATATTTTGATTTTGTATTTTAATTGCACTATATGTTTTTGTATCTACAATCTATTGTTTACTTGTTTCATATGTAAACAGTCATCAGCTTTTACACTCCCTCACACTCAAAATAATGTACATGAACCATTTATGTAACCTCACACTCATGGGGAACATTTGTACATATTAAAATATGCAGTTTTTTACACGATAACACATATGTAGAAGATTGCAGAATGCTATTTTCTATTCTAAATTGTATAATTTTCTAAATACTACCTCTCCATTTATTTAGTACTGTTTTAAAAAACATCCTAGTAACAAACCATGTCCTACTTTACATAAAACGATTATCCTATTTTTCTAATTCAAATTTTTTATTTTGCATGTTTATATTCACAAAGAATATTACACATATATTTTAATTCTATAAACCCTTTGGCAATCTAGCTTAGTGTGTGACTATAAAGTTATTACAAACAAGCCACTCTACTTCTGTATGCACCCATGTTGTGAAATGTCCAGATTAATTGGATGCCCCCTAATGAAAAATAATTGCACATGTTTTCAAATATTTCTTATTAACAGAAACTTGACTATTTACAACATTCATTATTGACGTGTTAATTTGCTTACCATCTATATTGTATCTTTGAAACATAATCAATACACACTTATTAAAAACTAGATTTTGCAGTGTTGATTGTAAATTACTACCACCATCACTGCATTGCATGCCATTGAATTCTTGAGTTACAAGGTCAGAACATTTTACACTTTTCTGATCAGGCACATGCATATACACACATCCTTCACAAAGATCTGGAGGAGAATAACCTTTCTCACATTTTGGACACATATGATTCCATTTGTAACTAATTCCTACATACCTATCTACATTAACAGTTTCTTTCACTAATATCTCAAAGACTTTCATAAAAAAATTCTTGACTATCTTCCTGTGTAATTTGAGAAAATATTTGATTTCCACTTGCAACAGCTACTACATTTCTGATTGATATTGCCAAATGCAAACTGTGTGGATTTTCATCTACAGATATTTTAAGGAATGAAAGTTCAACACATAGCTGCTTCTCTGCTCTTGAAGCTATTTCTTGCATCAATGGAGTCATTTGAAACAACATACGCACATCTTAATTACAATAGCATTCAACCCCTGTTTCATTACTAAAGCTTCAATGAGTTTTTTTTTTATAGTTGAAGGACTCTCCAACTCCATTACATTCCGTTGTTTTTTTAGTCTTATAAGGACTGATTTCATTTGAATGTGCTTTCACTGACTCCTTACATCACCTGAATGAGAGCTTCACAGGTATAAGGTTCAGGTGAGGAGCATACAGTACACGAAACCTATTATATTATTCAATGCAAGAAATGTCAGCTGTCACTTTCCTTTCACCAAAGTTTATTAAAAATAGACCTATATTTTTCACACGTGACAAAGCTACATATGATATTCCTTCTTTAAACACTGTATGACCAATGTCAATAAGTGCTGCTTCTAAAGTTAACCCTTGTGATTTATGAATAGTTATTGCATAAGCAGAACACAATGGAAACTGTGCTCTTTTCACAAAGGTATCCTTAAAAAGCATGAAACATGCAGAGCTCTGAGAAATCAAATTAATTCCTTCTACATGATCAAACTTAACTTCAACATGTTCAATACTTGTACTATGAGGAAAAGTGTGAAATTGAAAGACCAAAGAAATATCGAGGCTTAGTACCACCAAAAATGAAATACGCCAGTAACGAGTTCAGAAGTACATGTACAATTTTTAATCAGATAGCTATCTGGCTCCCAAATGCCTTACAGTGTGTACCAGCAGACAGAGTGACGGGAGAGAGTGCTGGACATTACAAAGACACAGGTATTTATACAGTTGGCCACATTCCCGGTTACATCGTCCAGCCCTTCTTTGCATTACTTATTAATTAAGGGTTCATAGCCAGTTCACATACTCCAAAGGCCTCTTAAGGCCAGTCGAGTCTGTTTGCTCCTGTTTGCGCTCTGTGGCGGTAGTGTGGAAAATCAACCCTGGATCAGCACAAAAGGAGCCTGGGACCCGCACCTCTGCCCTCCCCGCTCCAGGTAAGCTGCCACTGCTACTGTGCCGCTTAATCGACTACTTAAAGTTGGAACGCTATACCTCCTTGCTCCCACACACAGCCCTTCCTCTAGCAAAGCACAATCCCCAATTTGCTATATAATGCAACTCCTCAGTATGCTAACTAATTCGACTCTAGGTCACCCATCCACCCCCTGTGCACTCTGCTAGTGACCCATTGCCTGTGCACCCTGTTATGTTTTATGCCTGAACTGCTAAAATCAAATCTAGGTGACCCACTGCCTGTGCACCCTGCTATGTTTTATGCCTGAACTGCTAAAATCAAATCTAGGTGACCCACTGCCTGTGCACCCTGCTATGTTGTATGCCTGAACTGCTAAAATCAAATTTAGGTGACCCATTGCCTGTGCACCCTGCTATGTTTTATGCCTGAACTGCTAAAATCAAATCTAGGTGACCCACTGCCTGTGCACCCTGCTATGTTTTATGCCTGAACTGCTAAAATCAAATTTAGGTGACCCATTGCCTGTGCACCCTGCTATGTTTTATGCCTGAACTGCTAAAATCAAATCTAGATGACCCATTGCCTGTGCACCCTGTTATGTTTTATGCCTTGAACTGCTAAAACCAAATCTAGGTGACCCACTGCCTGTGCACCCTGCTATGTTTTATGCCTGAACTGCTAAAATCAAATCTAGGTGACCCATTGCCTGTGCACCCTGTTATGTTTTATGCCTTGAACTGCTAAAACCAAATCTAGGTGACCCACTGCCTGTGCACCCTGTGATGTTTTGTGCCTTGAACTGCTATATTCGAACTTAGGCGCCCCATCGCCTGTGCATACTGCTAGTGACCTATGCTTCTCTGCCTGATTGCCAATATCAATTCCAGGTGACCCACTGCCCGTGCACCCTACTAGCTACCCAGGCTGATGCTGTGATTGCATTAGAGCACAGCCTGCCTGTACTGGATTACTGCTCCCAGTCCAGGTGCCCAGACAGCTCACTGAACTCTAGCTCTACCCACCCAGCACCCACCAATATAATGCTAGCACTCCTCACCATCATCATGTTCCCTTTTTGTATAGTCCCTAATATTACACCATGCACCAGAGGACACTTCATCAAGGTTGGCGATGGATTAGTTAGACTAGGTTGTCCACGCCACTTCCCCATCCCCTGCCCCACCCCTTTCCTCCCCACACTCCCCCCCTTCCCCATACCATCTCCTCAGGCACACAATACGCCCATCACCATCAAGAGGGTAACAACCTCAGACATCCCGTGCCTTAGTCCTAACCCGCCTACACACAATCATACCATACCCATCTGCATTAATGACACAACCTCACCCATCCTGGGCATTGAAAGACTCCATAGACTCATGTCTAGAACCAAAATGTCCCTACGAGCTACCTCACTCACCACTTCACCCAATACATTGACCAAACTAAACACCACACCTACTAATTTCCAACACAAAAGATTCCACAACGCACCACTCAAACACCAAACCAATAACAAAACCACTGACTCTTCCCCCATCGAAGGTAACACACCACCCCCGGCCCCCACCTCCACCCTCAAAACTACACTCATCAATGCCCGCTCACTAGGTGCCCATGCTATAGATATCCATGACCTCATAGAAGACCAACACCTTGATATGCTGGTGGTCACTGAAACCTGGCTTCACCCAGCAGCAGGACCACTTCTAGCCCTTGCTATTCCCCCAGGATTCAGCATCCTGAGAACTGACAGGACAAATACCCAAGGAGGCGGAGTTGCCATAATAGCCAAAACCTCCCTGGAAATCAGAGAATGCCCAATAGAACAGATACAAGGTTATGAACTCCTATTAGTCAAGTATACCTCCAACCCCAAAAGCACCACCAACCTACTAGTGGTGTACAGATCACCTAACAAAAACACACACCCTGACTTGGACATCCCACTACTCCTAACGCCCCTCATCAAGCCTAAAACCAAATGCATAGTCCTCGGTGACTTTAACCTAGGATACAATGACCCCCTCGACTCAGAAGCATCTACATTTTATACAGCCATGTCAGAGATGAACTTCATACAACTGGTAGATAAACCCACCCACTCAAAAGGAAGAACCTTAGACTGGCTTCTCACTCTTAACTCTCGAGTCACCATTGACTCCATCCTCCCAATCAACTGGTCAGACCACTATGCAATCAACTTCACCATAGACAACACCAGTACCGAACACATCACCCCTAAAAAACCAGAAACTTTTGAGACTAGAAATATCAAAAAGCTCTCTTCCGACAAACTCATTCCAGCCCTGAGTGCCTCCTTTGCCCATATGGTTCTAGGCACCAACAACCCCTCCTATCTAGCAGAACAATACCAACAATGCCTCACCCAAACCATCGACCTACTTGCACCCATCACCACTAAAACCCGTAGACCTGATAAACGCTCCTGCTTTTGGTTTAATGAAGAACTTATAGCCTTAAGACGCACAAAAAGATCACTTGAACACCTCCATAAGAAAAACAACACCCCAGAATCGGCATCAGCTTTCGCCGAAGCCAACAAAATTTACAAATCAGCAATAATCACTCAAAAAGCCAATGCCTTCAACCTCCGCATTGCTAACGCGTCCTCAGACAGCAAAGAACTCTTTACCATTCTTAGAGAGCTCGAAAACCCCTGTCAAATCTCAGCACCTTCAAACGCTAGCAAAGACTGGTGCACCACCATTCAAAACGCACTCTCATCCAAAATCCTCCTACTACAAAATAAAATCGATAGTAAAAAAATACTCCTAGCTGACAAAACTCCTCCCACCATATCAACGACCACCTCAAACGCCACTACTGGTCCCCCATTCCAATTCTCACCAGTGACTAACAAAGAAGTCTTTGACACTATAACGAAACTCAAAGCCTCCAACTGCAAGGAAGACCAATTCCCATCCCATCTAGTAAAACTATGCGCCCCCACTCTCACACCTATCATCACTGAATTCATCAACGCCTCCTTCCTCACAAACACAGTCCCCACCAGTATCAAAAAAGCTTGGGTGACACCACTTCTAAAAAAACCTTCCCTGGACCCAACAATACCCACTAACTACCGACCCATCACAACGGTCCCATTTCTCCTAAAAATAATCGACAAAATAGCCTACTGCCAAATTCAGAACCACTTGGAACAACATCACCTACTAGGAGATCGCCAGTCAGGTTTCCGCCCCAACCATAGCACAGAGACAGCCCTCCTTGATCTGAAGATCCAAATGGATGCCACCAGAGAAGCAGGTAAACTCTGCCTTCTGATGCTCTTGGACCTCTCAGCGGCCTTCGATCTGGTTGACCACGACAAACTCTGTAACACTCTAGCAAACAACTTCAACCTAGCTCAGAACGCTACCAACTGGATCAAATCCTTCTTGGCTGA
Organism: Ambystoma mexicanum; assembly: GCF_040938575.1. Lineage (NCBI taxonomy): Eukaryota > Metazoa > Chordata > Amphibia > Caudata > Ambystomatidae > Ambystoma > Ambystoma mexicanum. Next base: position 1,342,666,833 of record NC_090921.1, read on the forward strand.
CAGGACCTCCAGAGTATCCATCGGCAAAGAATCAGCAGACCCAGTGTCTGTCCCTGCAGGTGTGCCGCAAGGCTCCTGCCTATCCCCCACTTTGTACAATGCATACACCAAGCTATTATTTGCAGCCTTGGATACCCTGGGTGTCATCTATACTAATTTCGCCGATGACACCCAAATCCTCATTCCTCTCTCAGGCAACCATGAACAAGACTCCCTCCTGGTTAACCAAATCTACTCACTCATCCAAAACTGGATGGCTAACAACAGCCTCTGTCTCAACGACGACAAAACCGAGCTCCTCATACTAGGCTCCTCCAGCAAAATCAACACCCTTGAGCCCGCCTTTAAATCATTCACCATCGATGGAACCATTATCCCTGTTCTTAAACAAGTCAAGACCCTCGGCGTGTACTTAGATGCCACACTATCCATGTCTAAACAAGTAAACACATTAGCCTCATCCACTTCCTACACCTCTAAACTCATCTCCCTCAGCCGTAAATTCCTCTCTACCAGCAACTGTGTTACTCTAGCCAGAGCACTCATACTGTCTAAGCTAGACTATTGTAATATCCTATTCCTTGGCACCTCCAAAGCCAACATAGCTAAACTTCAACTCATGCAAAACAAAGCCCTCAGAGCAGCTCTAGGCATCAAAAAATCTGAACATATATCCAACACCAGAAGAGACCACCACTGGCTCCCCATACAAGCCAGAATACAATTTAAAACCCTGAGCATCACCCACAAATGCAGGGCTAACAAAGCGCCCAAATACCTCAACAACACAGTCATGTTGAAGCCCCAGACCAAACTCCTCAGGTCCAACAAAAACGCATTCCTTGAAACCCCCAGATACAAAAGAGAGAAAGCAGGGGGCAGCAGCTTCAAAATACTGGCCCCCAGATATTGGAATGCGCTACCTACCTACATTATGAATGAAACCTCATTCCCCAAATTCAAAAGCCTTCTGAAGACTTGGCTCTTCAACAAGTTCTAACTGAACCAGTGCACTAACCCCCTCCAATCAATTATTTCACCTGACCACTTTGTATATTAGTGTATATTGTTGATTCCTACTATTGTATATTTTTGATTGTTATACCTGTACTCCTCTATGCTCATTCTAAGATTGCATTATCCCATTGTCTGTAACTACGCCGTGATACCCCCGGGTCTGGGCGTATAACAAATGTAATAAAATAAAATAAAAATAAAAAATAATACATTGTTCAATGTTTTCCTCAAACAGTAGACATATTTTTCTGCACACATAGCACAATGGTAACAACCTTTGCTTTACTTGGTCATGTTGGTTTTTCGTTTGTTCTCAGTCTTAAGGTTAGTCCAGTTTCAAGGAACATACACATAGATATCTGCAAAAAGGCACACAGTTTCAGCTATTCAGCTTTCTGTTCCACTGTTTGAACAAGGATGACACTATTGACCGAAACACGTATCTGGGGATGCTGTTGGTACTCTTGTTCAGAGTAGAATTGCCTACCATTTCGGTGCTGGACTGCCCCAGGGCAGGACAAAGACTGATATGTTTGGGATATTTCTTCTCTGTGAAAGATAGTGAGCTAAAGACTCTGGGTAAGTCTCTCGTAACCAGGACTAATGTCTGGCAGAGGGACTCCCAGAACCCCCATTGGTAATTTGCATATTTAAGTAACTTTGGGTCTCACCCTAAGTTACTAGGGGAATCCAGACGTGGACCCCTTGCTCACTATTCTTAGAGAGGCACAGCTCCTCCCTACTGATGAGGTCCAACCAGACTGAAACACGTGTCTGGGGATGCTGTTGGTACTCTTGTTCAGAGGAGAATTGCCTAGCATTTCGGTGCTGGACTGCCCCAGGCCAGGACAAAGACTGATATGTTTGGGATATTTCTTCTCTGTGAAAGATAGTGAGCTAAAGACTCTGGGTAAGTCTCTCGTAACCAGGACTAATGTCTGGCAGAGGGACTCCCAGGACCCCCATTGGTAATTTGCATATTTAAGTAACTTTGGGTCTCACCCAAAGTTACTAGGGGAATTCAGACGTGGACCCCTTGCTCACTATTCTTAGAGAGGCACAGCTCCTCCCTACTGATGAGGTCTAACCAGACCGAAACACGTGTCTGGGGATGCTGTTGGTACTCTTGTTCAGAGGAGAATTGCCTAGCATTTCGGTGCTGGACTGCCCCAGGGCAGGACAAAGACTGATATGTTTGGGATATTTCTTCTCTGTGAAAGATAGTGAGCTAAAGACTCTGGGTAAGTCTCTCGTAACCAGGACTGATGTCTGGCAGAGGGACTCCCAGGACCCCCATTGGTAATTTGCATATTTAAGTAACTTTGGGTCTCACCCTAAGTTACATGGGGAATCCAGACGTGGACCCCTTGCTCAGTATTCTTAGAGAGGCACAGCTCCTCCCTACTGATGAGGTCCAACCAGACCGAAACACGTGTCTGGGGATGCTGTTGGTACTCTTGTTCAGAGGAGAATTGCCTAGCATTTCGGTGCTGGACTGCCCCAGGGCAGGACAAAGACTGATATGTTTGGGATATTTCTTCTCTGTGAAAGATAGTGAGCTAAAGACTCTGGGTAAGTCTCTCATAACCAGGACTAATGTCTGGCAGAGGGACTCCCAGGACCCCCATTGGTAATTTGCATATTGAAGTAACTTTGGGTCTCACCCTAAGTTACTAGGGGAATCCAGACGTGGACCCCTTGCTCACTATTCTTAGAGAGGCACAGCTCCTCCCTACTGATGAGGTCCAACCAGACCGAAAGACGTGTCTGGGGATGCTGTTGGTACTCTTGTTCAGAGGAGAATTGCCTAGCATTTCGGTGCTGGACTGCCCCAGGGCAGGACAAAGACTGATATGTTTGGGATATTTCTTCTCTGTGAAAGATAGTGAGCTAAAGACTCTGGGTAAGTCTCTCGTAACCAGGACTAATGTCTGGCAGAGTGACTCCCAGGACCCCCATTGGTAATTTGCATATTTAAGTAACTTTGGGTCTCACCCTAAGTTACTAGGGGAATCCAGACGTGGACCCCTTGCTCACTATTCCTAGAGAGGCACAGCTCCTCCCTACTGATGAGGTCCAACCAGACCGAAAGACATGTCTGTGGATGCTGTTGGTACTCTTGTTCAGAGGAGAATTGCCTAGCATTTCGGTGCTGGACTGCCCCAGGGCAGGACAAAGACTGATATGTTTGGGATATTTCTTCTCTGTGAAAGATAGTGAGCTAAAGACTCTGGGTAAGTCTCTCGTAACCAGGACTAATGTCTGGCAGAGGGACTCCCAGGACCCCCACTAGTAATTTGCATATTTAAGTAACTTTGGGTCTCACCCTAAGTTACATGGGGAATCGAGACGTGGACCCCTTGCTCACTATTCTTAGAGAGGCACAGCTCCTCCCTACTGATGAGGTCCAACCAGACCGAAACACGTGTCTGGGGATGCTGTTGGTACTCTTGTTCAGAGGAGAATTGCCTAGCATTTCGGTGCTGGACTGCCCCAGGGCAGGACAAAGACTGATATGTTTGGGATATTTCTTCTCTGTGAAAGATAGTGAGCTAAAGACTCTGGGTAAGTCTCTCGTAACCAGACTAATGTCTGGCAGAGGGACTCCCAGGACCCCCATTGGTAATTTGCATATTTAAGTAACTTTGGGTCTCACCCTAAGTTACTAGGGGAATCCAGATGTGGACCCCTTGCTCACTATTCTTAGAGAGGCACAGCTCCTCCCTACTGATGAGGTCCAACCAGACCGAAACACGTGTCTGGGGATGCTGTTGGTACTCTTGTTCAGAGGAGAATTGCCTAGCATTTCGGTGCTGGACTGCCCCAGGGCAGGACAAAGACTGATATGTTTGGGATATTTCTTCTCTGTGAAAGATAGTGAGCTAAAGACTCTGGGTAAGTCTCTCGTAACCAGGACTAATGTCTGGCAGAGGGACTCCCAGGACCCCCATTGGTAATTTGCATATTTAAGTAACTTTGGGTCTCACCCTAAGTTACTAGGGGAATCCAGACGTGGACCCCTTGCTCACTATTCTTAGGGAGGCACAGCTCCTCCCTACTGATGTGGTCCAACCAGACCGAAACACCTGTCTGGGGATGCTGTTGGTACTCTTGTTCAGAGGAGAATTGCCTAGCATTTCGGTGCTGGGCTGCCCCAGGGCAGGACAAAGACTGATATGTTTGGGATATTTCTTCTCTGTGAAAGATAGTGAGCTAAAGACTCTGGGTAAGTCTCTCGTAACCAGGACTAATGTCTGGCAGAGTGACTCCCAGGACTCCCATTGGTAATTTGACTATTGGTATAGACAACATCTAAATTACTGTTCAGTTCAACTCTAGTTTAGCTCCAAGGTTTCTTAGTGCAGGACAAACAATCCACTTTCAGCAGCCACAACATGTTTATTTACGTTGACACAGCACAAAGTCAATTTTTCTCTGCTGCAGCCGAAAACACAAACTTTAACATGAGACAGAAACAGAAGTTAATCAAAATGGCGGATGATTCTAAAATTGTGGCATAGTCAGCCTTCTTCAGTTTCATTCAAATGCGGTTTTCAGTGCAATGGGAATACGTGTAGGCGAATGTTCGTTATCAGGCGGTTTTATGTAAAATATACTTTAACAAAATGCAATCACTCTTCCCATTGCTCCATTGACTAGACCAATTTCTACATTTGAGTTCCTCTTCTACAATGCATTGATGCACAGTTTTAAAACTGCTTCCAGACCTGCTGTTTTAGAAATCAAATTCTCTAGTTGACCTAATCAAGCTTTTGCTCTCTTATCCAACTCTAAAGGCATAACATGACCATCTAAAACATCACATGATTTTATCTCTACAATATTTTGCTTCTCTAATAGTAGCATTGTAGAGTTAAACTTGTTACACCCTGCAGGTGTACACATCAAAGCAACACAAAAAATGTTTATTTCCTGAAGAGGCAACATAACATCAGACATACTGCAATCTACATGAAACATGTTAGAAATCAGTCTTCTCTTTAAGACTGGTTTCACATTTTCCTCAAACACACCTATACAAATCTTATTAGGCATTTCTGCATACTCTAAGGGCCTGATTGATGGAGCGTTTTCATATGGGATTGCGCCATTATAAAACACTTCCTAAATCTCCAGATTGCCACATATTAATGGTAAGTTCCTGGAATTCAAAACAATTCCAAAGGTTAAAATGACCAATACTTTCTATACCTTTTTGAGTATCCTTAGATTGCAGCATTCTAAAAACTGGTTGACCTTTCACAGGAGTTAATTTTAACAAGTCATGTTTACCTCCAAACAAAATGTTGTAGTCAGTCTTCAAAACCTCTTGCATTTGCAAGTGAATGAAAGCTAGAATCAAGTTAGACACCATCTACAATCAAGGTATTTCATTTTCTAAGAACTTTTTCTACTTCTTGTACTGCACTTGATAAAAGTTTCTGATATTGTAGTTTGTTGTCATGCTCTACTGTCAACATTAACAGGCGATGTAAAGTAACACCTCCTACATTAAATGCTGCTAAACCTGTTGGATTAGTTACAATACATTACATGACAAAGAGGAATGGATCATAGCTCTTATTGCATTCATTAAAAAAGATGTACCTGTTCCTGCTTGTCCACTAACATATAGCAATACAGGTTTGTATTGCACACAAAAGCATTCACACTTGTCATGCAATAAACCATGTAAGAACCTATCTTTAATTTTATTATAAACTTCTTTTTGCTCTATATTAAGTTTACTAACAAATTCATCACAATTCACATCTGCAACGTTACTTTGTTACTTTATTGCATTGCAATTGCTACTTCCTCCATAGCAAGCTCAATATCAGTTTGAATAATTGGCCACCAAGGACATCTTCATGCTGCAGAATCTTGCCTGCCCTCAGGAGTCTCTTTTGCCAATTCAGCTGCCAACGGTTCTTTCTCCAGTAACTCCAAATACTGCGCAAATTTTGGATATGTAATTAAGCTTTTTTTTAGCAAAAATTATTTTCCTAAAGTTTCAAAACTGCCATGTAAATCACTCTCTGCACGCCATGTGAAGAACAACTGCAAAATACAAAAATAAAATAATTATTTTTTCTCTGCACTTTTGCAAGACAGTTTCATGTGGCTAATGAGACTTGCCTTTTCATGTCTCACTAGACAACCACTACATCCATGTACTTTAAACCCCTCTGTCATTGTTTGCTTGAATATTTTGATATGAGTAGCGTTGTGCTACTTCATATAAACAAAGATCCTCCAACAATTCAGATCGCTTTGGACAATATGTATCAATCAAGTTGGTTTTCAAAATCTCTGTACTGTCAGGTGCTGCTTGAGCTAACTGCTCAATTTCAGTCAAAGGCTTCAATACCTGATTTCTAGTACTAGCTCGCCCAAGACTTAACCAAACTACACTAATGCTATGTCCATACAGAGGCAAACTAGTTAGCCGATCTACAGCTTCTTAGCTACCACACTCTCTTCTTATCTGATGATAAATCTGCCCATACTTCTGCTGCATTGCTCTTTTCTGCTTCTGTCATGCATGCTGTTACATAACGAGCAACAGCTGTTGAATTATCGGCAATAAACTCTACACCAGTTTTTGCATTCCATAGCTGAGCAATGACAGGATTGTAATAATTAATTAATTGGCATTCCTTATTTCTTTTTAAATGATAGGTATTTCTCTGTGACTTAACAGTAACATGGTGTCGAACAGATGACATTAAACTATTCACTTGAGCAACTGGTGTCACAAGTCTTGGAAAGCCAAATCTGCACTGAGTGTAGTACTTGTCTTTATGTGTCACAAAACCTACCCAGCTGGTTGGGTGGGGTGGCTGAGTACAGGGGACCCCGTCTTAAGGGGATTTACCCTAGGTTCCACTTATGGACGCTGAATTTTCTCCCGGCCTACATTTCCTTGGGTACTATTGTCCCCGATTTGCGCATGCGCAGACGGCTGTGTCTGGCCTTCTGCGCATGCGCTGTCCTTTCAGGTCTGAGAGGTGCAAGCTTGCATTCCGGGCCTCATTGTGGGGACGGTCCACGCAGGCTTGCATTCCAAGCCTCGTTCCCATGGCAGCCCCTTATCAGGTCGGTCAATTTGGAAACAAGTTGCAACAGAATGCGGTTTGGTTCCTGAATCTTCTGCTTCGCCTCCAGCTATTCCTGCCTGATTCCTGTTGCTGTCCTCAACTCCTGACCCTGTACCTGGGACCTTGCCTTCCTAGTTTTCGGGGTTCTTGGTCTTGGTTCTCTGGTTCCCTGGGGTCTCCCCCTTGGTTCCTTGGTCCCATTGGGTCCATATTTTCCTTGGTTCCCTGCTTCGTTGGGGTCTCTACCTTCCTGGTTCCATGGCCTCCCTGGGTCTTGCTTTTCTTGGTTCCCTGGCCTCCCTGGGTCCTTGCTTTCCTTGGTTCCCCAGTTTCTCTGAGTTTCCTGCTTCATAACCCAAGCCTCCTGGTTCCCACCTGTCAGCCGTCCCCAGCTTGGGGATTTGTTCTACCTTTTAGGACCCCCCCCTTGCCTGACCTCCTGTCGCTGCCTGGGTACTGAGCCTCTGAAGATGATCCTGTCATCGCTTCTCGCCTTCCGAATTTGGCATTCAACTACCAGTTCAGCGTACCACGACCAGTCAGAAGTCAGCCTTCCCTGCCAGTGCTTGCACTGTCCTGATGCCACGCTAATCAGGGAAGCGCCCATTCGTGGCATTGGGAGCCGGTCCCCCTCCGACCTCGTGTTTTTGCAGGTGGGAGTAGTACTGGTTCCTTGCGTTACTTCATATTCAAATCAATGACCTACTGGACAGACTGGATACCTCTCCACGTCCCTCTAAAGGAAGCTCAGGTATGCAGCGTTCACGGGACATCTTCCTCAACATTATGTTTGTATTTTCTTTGACAGTATTTTCCACATGAATGCTTTTGAAACCTTTCCACCTTGTTGAGTAGATCAGCATTCACATGCTGAGCTGGAATAGAACAAGTGACATATTTTTCAATGCACTCGATCATACAGCTATCACTTTCCTTACTAAACTGAGGAGCATATTTAATCCACAACAGCATATGTATATGTGGAGCCCCGTGTGAATGGTACTCTTTTCTCCAAAAGAAATGTTGTACAGGGCCTAGTGGACCATTTTCTTTATTACATATAAAGTGTAACATGGCTAAAAATCTGTGATGAAAAAATGTGATACACTTACAGTGTCCATAGAACACAATTCTCTGGTGCCATGTGTTCTATGTTGTCTTTCTCTGCATTAGTTTCCTGAATCCACTCTGCAAGATCATCCCAACCATACTCAGCGCAACTTCAAGTCACAAACAAGTTTGGAGATCCCAAGTTTCTGATCATGCATCTGACCTCAGAGTCTCTCCTATACCAATATTCTTTAGTTCCTCTCATTGTAGCAAGACTATTCATAAGTTTGCCCTCTAAAACTTTATTTTTTTCTTTCACCTGTTGCAGCATCTCACATGCAGAAAGATTTTGAAATCTAGTTCTGGTCTGAAGTGTATGAGCAACAGCATAACATAATGTTGAAAATTCACTACCATACAATAAGTGAAAAATATATTCAACATTGGTGCTGAATCGTGAATCTTTTGAATATATTCTTGTACAACGATATTCTGAAGCAGAGATTCACACATTTCTGATCATCCAATCTCCCTCCAGTACCTGTTGGAAAAAACAATGGGCTTCTAATGTCTTTTCCCAGATACTAATGTCAGGTCCCTGGGTAGATTACATGCACATTAAATCAATCTGTATTTAAAATCACCTTCACTCTTTTATACAAATCTTTCTATAAAATCTCTTTTGAGTTTGGTTTGGGCCTTGACCTTTGTTTCCAGATTTTTGGTGGGTTCCCTAGCCAAGATGGAGGAAAGGAACAGGCTTCTTGGAGGATGAAAAGACAAAGGGAAGAGATTAGCATTCTAAGCTGCCTTTCATTTGAGTTTTCTTGAGAGCAGGTTGTGTAAAAAGGTGTCCCTGTGTTTTGGGCCAAGATAATCTGTGAGCAAGAATTTCCACAGGAAGAAGTCAGGTTTTCCTTTGAAGTTAACCTTTTTGGGTAGGAGAAGAAGATTCAAGCAAAAGGAGAAAAGATAGAAAGAAAATAAAGGAGAAAAAACTTCATTTAAGTAGCTTTCAGTTTATGAACATTTTCATATTAAAGCAATTTAGTGAGCTTTTGGAACTAGAATATTAACTGGAATTGAGAGTGTTAAAGGCTTAGTAGTTCTGACTGTGTGTGCACGTTTTTTTCCTCTTGTCCTCTTGTTGTGCAGTGAAGTTTCATTCCAGCCAATCTGTAACATAATGTGTTTACTTTGTTACACTTTTAGGTGGTATCTACGTTGCCACTTATGAGGACCAGAGGAGGTTACTTTGCTTCGCAATCAGCTGGGAGTTCCAGGCTTCGCTTGAGAAGACCGGAGGAGGTGCCCACGTCGAGATCAGCAGGGAGTTCAGGGCTCCACGTGTGAAGACCGGAGGAGGTGTCTGCATCGTTATCACCCGTGAGTTCAAGGCTTCCAGGTCGGCTTTCCTTTTGCGCTACAGTGTTTCATTTGAAGTGAGCTTCTGCCTTCGTTTCTGGATTCCTGCAATCTACAGATCAAAAGGGAGCAGAGCGCATATTTTCTGTTGCACAGTGTTTTCAACTGTTTAATTGTTGTGTGGAAACTTGGGGGAGGGAAGTTTTCATTTCCTGACAGTATTTGTTTTTATTTAGAAGTGGGCGGTGTGCCCGGCGAAAGTTGGTATTGCAGGAAAGGTTCAAAACAGCTAAAACTTTATTGTTTCATTTTCTGAGTGAACATCACAAGAGTCCAGTCCTATATTAACACCTTAAAAACTAGAAGAATACCTTTTGGACTCACTATTGAACTGAACCAGACAAGTTATCAGCAATTGAGGCAGTTGCGTATAAATTCTCTGAAAAGACACCAGTGGCAAAACAAGTTTTAATCCTGCTTAGAAACTATTGTGTACACCTACACCATAAGGATTATTGGGAGTTTGAGCAGTATTAGTTCTTTAGTAGGAAATTAAGTGAGACTTTAAAGCATGGAGCAAGTTTTATTTTTTAACCTCTTTTGGAAAAGAAAAGTTCCAAGTGGAAGTTAAATACTTTCACAGACTGCAATTGACAAAAAGTATATTCAGTTTCTCAATTTTGGCAACTTAGGTCAAAAGAAGATGGTTATCCTCTAGGCAGTTGCAGAGGAGAGTTCAGGTATTTGAACCATAGATTGAGAGTAATAGTTTAAGGGAAAAAGGTAAAGAGCATTCATATATTTGTAAATGTCTTTCCCATGCATGTACCAGGACGAGTTAGAAGATCCAGTGTCTGAGTTCATTATTTTATCCACTTCCCCTTACCCCATGGGTTGTGTCGGACACAACTGGTAAATAAGTTAGTTGAGAGCACATCTTAGTGGGTCTGTGGGATTCAACAGCTCCTGCAATGTTTCGAATATTGGTCATGACAACTAATTGGTGTACCTTTCATTGCTTTCATTTGATACAATTCTAAACTGTCGCCCATGACTTTACTTGAGTGTAGAGGATGAATAATGTATTGTTTCTACAAATTATTTTTTCCTACAAAAGATAGATGCTGAAACTGACCTTCACTGCTTTTGTTTAATGACTCAACATCAAGCGTAGACAAGTCTGGTACAGTCAGACTGCCTTTCTATAAATCATTGTGCTCCAATAGAAACTCAAATGCATTTTTCACGTTTCCAATATCAATAAGCTGTTGTCAAATTCTCTCATCTTTAGTGGCAACACCATTTACTAAAACAAAGAATCTGCAATGTCATGCTTCAATCCTAGAGTATTAACATGTTCTTCCAAATTCAGGGGTAAATACACAACTTTGCCTCTCACACCTTGCACAAATGACTTCTTAGGCGATTTGACAACTTTGTTTGCAGTATAACAATAACTTGAAAAGGAGGAACGGTTTGCAATGAACTCACTTCAAACATGTTCAATTTTTGAAGCACAAGAGGGATATCAGCACTACCATCCCCTTTAAGACACTTGTTGGCGGAATATGTGTTTGATTATAAAACCCAACACAGTGTCTACAAACATAAAGTACCTCACTTGTAACAAATAATTCTTCTACAAACAAATATAGTTAAAGTTAACTACTGCTCTTGATTCCACCCATTCCACCATAATAACACAAAAGCCCAATCCACTATCCTGCCTTTCCCCTACAAACGAATAACTACTACTGCTAATCAACGAAGAGATACGTCCTCCCTTCAATGTCCATCCCCACTCTAATAAAGTTTCAATGGCCATATGCCCTAACCAGCCCTAGAAAAAGTTTCTTAATAAACCTCATCAATAATACTGTTTCCCTCAACCCCCATGCACCCCCATTCATTTCACATCTTATTCACCACGTTGCCCATTTGTTACATACCATAATAATTCGACATCCACACCACATCCAGGAAAAAAGGGTGTGATATGTTGAAACCCAATACATGCCATAACAGAGAAAACAGGATTTGGAAAAAAACAGATGTAGATAACCTGACACACCAGATGCTGGAAAATCAGCCATTTGGTCTAGCTGCAATGCCAAATATAGCCAATTAAACCACCAAAATAACCTCCAACACTAAGGAGGTGGGCTTCACTGCCACATGCTCTGAGGTGCATCCACGTGACCCGCTGTGGACATTACAAGCCTACCCGCACCTCAGAGAAGACTCAGCGTACCATACAACCTGGTGGAACCCTCCTGCTGTATCTTGTGGAGCTGACCCTACTGATTAAAGGCATAATAACATTCATGCAACAGATGGCCCTGCAAGTAAGGAGGAGAACATGATGGCCATACATACCCAGGGTCAGACTGTCCCCATAGGGACAAACAGAGTAATAAATCAGGAGACCGTATTAGCTGCACCAGCCCACAATCATCTACATACTCCACCTCGTTGAGGGAGACCTTGAATGCAAACAAAATATACACACTGCCATGTAACACCATTTGAAGTTGGTTGCTACACGCCATTGTTTTAAACAGACTCCTCCCAACACAATGCTGACATGGTTCATGGTTCAAACACCAATGGGTTCCTGAACTGCACACATGTGCAATATTCTATGTGTGTCACCCATTGGCCTGATACAGCCAACATTTCCACACATACTGACAAAGGTGGTAATAGCTCCCCTACACCATGCAGCAGCACATATGGCTACCCAGGATCCCAGGGGCAACAGATATAAAAAAGACGATTTTACACCATTGACCAGTTCCCAAACACCAATGGGTTCCTGAACTGCACACATGTGCAATATTCTATGTGTGTCACCCATTGGGAAGAAGCATGTCTTCCACAATTGTAAACAATAGCAAACCCTAAATGTACAGATTACATGTGATGCAGATCTCTGCACCCCGTTTCACCAGGATCCCTAGGTCCACACAGGACTTCATGGTACTGTAAACCAGTACCCTGGATGCATCCAGGGCCACACACATGGGACAACTGGCATGCCTCCTTGGTAAGTGAAACACAGAGAGTGACAAGGGATTGACTGAGAGGTTTAAGAGGGAGTGTCTGCTTAAGGTCGAGGGCTCAAGTGGGACTGCCTGTGAAGGTGGGGGTGATGGGATACGTCTGATTGGAGGTGGGCAGTTATGATATGACCTACAATTATCAAATATATCCCCAAGAACATCCCAAATTATATGATATCATAAGTCATTTATTACACACCTGTACACAGGCGTTTCTAGGTGCGACAAGGCAAGGGAGGGAAGACAGTGGGAAAACACGACAAACAATCTTACTAGGCCTTGTGTCATTCAGATCATGCAAGTGCAAGAATGAAAAGTGCAATGAGAAAAGGAGGGAGGAAGTGCAAGGGAGAGGAGAGGGGAAAACAGGGCGCAAATGCTCTGAGTAAGTGCAGCCAGGGCAGCGCCGCTCTGGGTAGTGCAAGGAGACCACTGACTGCTTATCCTCTTTCAACTAAGCTGGTATTATTCTCAGGAATGTTGTCACCTGTTCATAAAGGGAGGTGAAAATAATGTATTCAGTGCTTTATTCAAAGATGATGGTGATAAAATGTCTGTAGAAAATCAATCCAGTAAATACTGATACCCTATGCGGTAAAGAGTGATACTGGATGATTAGACGTTTGCCACCTCACATGCAGTAACAGTAATTACTGGATGTAAAAATACAACAAACTTGCATTTGAGAAAATGAATAATGTTTCCTTGCTTCCAGTAATGCTCGTACCAGAAGCAGAAACACCACATTTGCTGAAGTACACACCTCAGAGGGCAACCAGTATATGAGTTCAATCCATCAATAGTAGCAGCCAGAGAAAGGCATCAAGTTCTCAGGATGGTCTGCTTAGATGCCTGTGATTAACAATTGTACATTAATCAAGAACTCTTTAGAATGACATTTATGGTTAAAACCGCTATGCCCATTGTGCACACCCATGTTCCACATTGACAAATAAAGTATTAAGACATTTTTGTTTGTACAATATATTAGTAAAAACTATATGCAGTAAAACTTGCTTTAAAATTATATTTGTTACGCTCACTTGGTATCCACGGGGACGTCACCCAGCCCTGGTTGGATGATTTGCACTCTCGAACCCTCTCCCGGTCCCTTGGTAAGGCCCCTGGTTAAAGATGAGTCTGCAATATAGGAGAGCTGGATTCAATACCAGATTGTCTTTATGTTTTCCCACCTCCCTTGGCCTCAACTCCTTCCTCCCATTGGGCCTTCTCCTCACCTTAATATTGTAAAAGGTGGGTTCTCCATTCTGCTCCTCATGGCATGGGCGCGTAGATGTGGGGGGCGAGCAGCGACCAAGTTACTTCAATGGTGCAAGCCCCCTGTGGGAATCCAGGCCTGCTGCGACTCTGTAGGTTTGCTGCTTTTCTTAAGTTCCGCTTAGTTCGAATAATAATGTCTTGCTTCTTTCATTTTAGGTATGGAAAGGTATTTTGGTTTTGTCATGCAGTTTGAAGATGAGCATGGGCCCGTAAGTGAAAGCGCGGTGTGCGCGATTCTGTCCGGTGAGTAATGCGCGATGCGCTGCGCTGTTTCGCCTTTAATATTGCTAACCTGTGTCTTTTCTGTCCTTGGAGGTTGCGATGTTCCTCGCTGAGCGCCGTGATGTTCTAGCGATGATACTGACCAGGAGATGACTACCCAGGGAAGGATTGTGTGGCTTTCTTCGTTCGGGAGGAAACCTGAGTAAACGCTTACTAATGCTGTCTTTCTTTCTCCTCTTTCCAGGTTATGGTATTCCAGGATGCATGCAGTACTGGATGATGGAGTTCGTGCCTTCAGGTGAGTGGAACTGAAGTCGGCGATGGATTGAAGACAGGATACTATTCCAGGTATGTTTTGTAGTGTTCTTTCTCTCTCTACAGGTCCTTGGTTTCAGGTAAACTGAGATCAAAGAACTGGACACGGTGAGCGTTACGCTGCCCACAGCAGAATAACGTGAAGCGTGTTCTGCTGTTTGGGTGTGGTTTAAATAGTCTCAAGTACAGTAGTCCAGGTAAAATAGTTCCAAGCCTGCCACATACAAAGTAGTCCAGGTAAAGTAGTCCCAGGCCTGCCCCACCCAAAAGACTAGACTGCATAGCTCAGTTCTTTGTAACTGAGCTATGTGTGTGCCTCCATGTTGGCTGAACCCCCCAAGTTAAATAGTCCCAAGTAAATAGTCCCATTCTAATGTTGGTCTTCATGATGGTCATGAAAGGTGCCATGACTGACTCCAAGAGAGAGCCTTTGACCTGGCCCTAACTGGAAGGCTGACTTGCCAGTGAGGGCCCTCTCACGGTGGAACTTCTGCCTGGTCCTGGTTTGGCTGGATCATTCTGATGGAACCTTTTAATTAAGCAAGGTGCATGGATGTATTCACTAGGTTCCCATGATCTGTATTGAGGGCCGTATCCCTTCCAATCAACTAAGTAGTATAGTTTGGATCTGGTGTATTTTGAGTCTAGGATATCCTTTACTTCAAACTCTGGGTCTCCGTCAACTAATACTGGTTTTGGTGGTATTATAACCTGAGTATCAGGTTGGACCGGTTCCAGGAGTGATACATGAAACACAGGATGAATCTGCATAGTGGGTGGTAGGGCTAATTTAATTGCCACTGGATTTATTATGGATTCAATAGAATAAGGTCCCAGATATCAGGGACGAAAGGTCAGAGTCCCTTTTATGGGCACATATTTTGATGCTAACCAGACCTTGTCTCCAATTTGATAGTCGAGGGCTTTACTACGATGTTGGTCAGTGAATTTCTTTTGTCTGTTCTTGGTTTGGAGTAAATGTTCTGCTGCTTCTTTGAAGGCCTGGGAAATAGTTGTATGTAGGGTTTTAACCGCAGGCATTTCCAAAGGGGTTGGGAGATCCAATTCTGAAGTACGTGGATGTCTACCATATATAGTGAAGAAAGGGGTTTGTCCAGTGCTGGTGTGTAATGAATTATTATAGGCATATTCAGCTATCCATAACAAATCCTTCCAATTTCTTTCCACTTGATGTAACATGCAACGTAAGTATCGCTCGAGGGTTTGGTTTGTTCTTTCTGTTTCGCCATCTGTTTGAGGATGGTGACATGTGGATAGTCGAATGTCAATTTGGGCCATTGAACAGCATTTCCTCCAGAAGTTGGATATGAACTAACTACCTCGATCTGAGATCAAGACCGATGGAAAGCCATGTAGCCGTACAATTTCCTCCAGGAATACTTTTGCTAAACTGGATGCATTTGGAAGACCCTTAAAAGGAATAAAGTGTGCCATTTTAGAGAACAAGTCTACAATTACTAAGATGGTGTTGAATCCTTGACTGGGAGGTAGATCTGTAATGAAATCAAGGGACAGTGTGTGCCATGCTGCGGGAGGAATTTCCAATGGTTGGAGAAACCAGCTGGTTTCTGCTTTTGGGACTTGTTTTGTGCACACACACCACAAGATTGGATAAATTGGATGATATCTTTACACCATGTGGGCCCCCAATAGTTTTGTTTTACTTTAGCTAGAGTTTTGGCAATTCCAGGATGGCCTTCAATCAGGGAGTCGTGATAACCCGAAATAACCTGCTCTTGTAAATCTTTACTTGGCAGCTTTAGACGGTTCCTAAATACGGTTGCTGGTCTTTAATGGTGTAATGTTCTCCTTGAGTAGACCACTCTTGTGAGAGAATGGGATACATTAAGAGTTGGATCTTGTTTTGGAGTTCACCCTGTGTCAATGTTGTCATAAGACCCAGGAGTTTGTCTTCTGGAATGATGGCTACTGGATCTGGAGTTATGTATACCTTTTCATCAACACCCATGCGGGACAAGGCGTCTGCCTTTCTGTTTTGGACTCCTGGCCGGTAGGTGATCACATAGTCATATTCAGCGAAGAAAAGAGCCCACCGTAGTTGACGGGATGATTGAGCCTTTGCTGTTTTTAGGTATTGCAGGTTTCAATGATCAGTTATGCCCGTGACAGTATGTCTAGCACCAAGGAGATAGTGTTGCCATGCCTTGAAAGCTGATTTTATAGCCAAGGGTTCTTTGTCTGTGACAGCAGAGTTGAGTTCGGGAGGTGAGCATTTTCGTGACCAGAAGGCCACAGGGTGTAACTGGCCAGTTTCTGGGTCCCTTTGTGAGAGAATATCTCCCAAAGCCATGCTAGAGGCATCTGTTTCAACTATATAAGGGAGGTTTGGGCGAGGATGCCGTAGAACTGGAGCAGAAGTTAATTTTTTCTTAAGTTCTTGAAAGGTCTTCTCTGCTTCTTCGGTCCAATGGAACTTTTTATTGTTTTTTCACAATATTGATGTAATTGGATGCACTATTTGGGAAAAATATGGGATGAATCGGTGGTAAAGGTTTGCAAAGCCCAACATACTCTGGATTCCTTTAAATGAAGTTGGTGACAGCCAGTTTAGAATGGCATCTACCTTGTGCCTATCCATTCTGATACCATTTGGTGTGAGGATAAAACCGAGGAACTCCACTTCAGTGACATGAAAAGAACATTTTTCGAGTTTAGCATACAGTTTATGTTGGCAGAGTTTAGTAAGGATGGAGCAGACATGCCTGACATGGTCTTCTTTTGTAGCAGAATACACTAAGATGTCATCATTGTAAACCAGGGCGCAAACGTCGATTAACTCCCATAAAACATCATTCATAAAATACTGGAATGCAGCGGGAGCGTTGCAAAGTCCAAAAGTCATTACCTGGTATTCATACAAGCCGTATTTGGTACGAAAGGCGGTTTTCCATTTGTCTCCTTTCTTCATTCGAACAAGATGATACGCCCCCCTAAGGTCCAGTTTGGTATAGATTTGGGCGTCTTTGACTTGATCCAATAATTCGGGAATAAGGGGCAGTGGATAACGTTTTTTTACTGTGATCTGGTTTAAAGAGCGATAGTCGATGCAAGTCCTCAAATCTCCTTCCTTCTTTGGTACAAAGAATAAGGGACTGGCTGCCGGTGATTTAGACGGGCAGATAAATCCCTTTCCAGGTACAGATCAAGATAAGATTTCAAATGGAGATTTTCTGCTTCAGTAAGTGCATAGATACGGCCACAAGGAATTTGCGCACCAGGTATGAGGTCGATCTGACAATCGTAGGCCTGTGTGGTGGTAGAATATTGGCTTGTTCTTTCTGGAACACGTCTTGAAAATCTTGGTATTCATTTGGTAGAGTACTAGTCACACCTAGTACAATCGCCGCCGTAGCAGGAGTAGCAGATGCAAATAAGTCTGTTTTCCCCTTTTCTTGGTAATAACAGGTGCAAACACAATCATCGGAAAAGGCCAACTTCTTGGCATGCCAATCTATTAGAGGGTTGTGAGCTACCAACCATTGCATCCCTAAGATTAATCAAAACTGAGGAGCTTTGATGAGATCGAATGCAATAGATTCTCGGTGTCCATCCTGGCACAGTAGGGTTAGTGCTGCTGTACATTGGGTTACTGGTCCGGAAGCTATTTCTGTCCCATCAACAGTAGTAACTTTTTCAGTAGTCGACTTAGAGCATAAGGGAAGCCCAATCTCTGCTGCCAGATCTTGGTCTACATAATTCCCAACTGCTCCGCTGTCTATGTATGCTTCGACAGCATGCATCCAAGATGGTTGTTGGTGATTGATCAAAATTACTGGTAATGCAAAGTGGGAGGTATGTGGCTCATCCTTCTCGCTCAACAAGCGGACCTCTACGCTTGCCGGGTTTGGTAGTTTTCCGACTCCTTGTTATTATCTTCCTTCTCTGTGGCTCCAACAGTTCTCCTTGGTGGTTTCACTTGACATTCTTTGAGGAGGTGGCCTGATTTTCCGTAGTATAAGCATAATTGCTGTTGCCTTCTCTTGTCTCTTTCAGTTTTAGTTAAAGGGGGCCGTACACCTCCGATTTGCATGGGTTCTACCGTGTTTTCCATGTACGTGGAACATTATCCTTTGACCGGACGTACACAGCTCGAGTGTCTAACCTTATCCGGTCCGCTTTTTGGACTTGTAATCTGTGATCTAATTGCATCACAAGGTTGATGAATTCTGCACAGTCTTTAGGTGGGTTAACCACTTGAGCAAGGACATCCTTTAGTTTCCCTCGTAGACCCCGATGAAATAGTGTGGTCCTTTTTCCTCAGGCCACCCAGCATCAACGACTAGTCTGTTAAATGTTGCTATATATGTAAGAAAGTCTTGACTTCCTTGACGGAGTGACAAAAGTTTGTTGTCTAATGCTTGGCCTTGGGTATGACGAGCAAAGAGTTTTTCCATTTCCATCTGGAAACCCCCAAAGTCATGTAACAATGGGTTATCCTGACTTACCAATGGTACCGACCAATACGCAGCACTGGCACTCAAATATGACAAGACAAAAGCAACCCGCGCTTGGTCGTTAGGAAAAGCCCCAGGTCTGCAAAGGAAATGAAGACGACACTGGTTCATGAACGTTGCATACTTCTTAGGGTCCCCTGTAAATCGTTCAGGTGGAGCTAAAGGAACTGCACCAGGAGGGGTTATTTGTACTGGATTGGTGGAAGAAGTTGGTACAGGTGCTGGTGGAATGTTACCAGGCAATGGGGTTGGTCCTGCCTGTGATTGGAGCAATTGTCTACTTATTTCGTCGGTACGATCCTTAGTAACAATCAAATCCCTCCTAAGAGGGTTGGTTTCTTGCCTGGCTGAATATACTTCAGCGCGTAATTGTCCCAACAACTGAGCTATCTGGTCAATCTCTGAAGTCTCCATGACTCCCAGGTGGATAATATTATTGAGACTTCACGTTCTGTTACGCTCACCTGGTATCCACGGGGACGCCGCCCAGCCCTGGTTGGATGATTTGCACTCTCAAACCCTCTCCGGTCCCTTGGTAAGGCCTCTGGTTAAAGATGAGTCTGCAATATAGGAGAGCTGGATTCAATACCAGATTGTCGTTATGTTTTTGCACCTCCCTTGGCCTCAACTCCTTCCTCCCCCTTGGGCCTTCTCCTCACCTTAATATTGTAAAAGGTGGATTCTCCATCCTGATCCTCGTGGCAGGGGCACGTAGATGTGGGGGGTGAGCAGCAACCAAGTTACTTCACTGGTGCAAGCCCCCTGTGGGAATCCAGACCTGGTGCGACTCTGTAGGTTTGCTGCTTTACAGTCTTTATGTGCAGTTCTTATGTTCCTCTTAGTTTAAATAATAATGTCTTGCTTCTTCTTTCCTTTTAGGTATGGAAAGGTATTTTGGTGTTGTCATGCAGTTTGAAGATGAGCATGGGCCGGTAGGCGAAAGCGTGGTGTGTGCGATGCTATCCGGTGAGTATTTCGCAATGCGCGGTGTATTTTCGCCTTTTACATTGCTAACCTGTTTATTTTCTCTCCTTGCAGGTTACGATGTTCCTCGCCGAGCGCAGTGATGTTCCAGCGATGATACTGACCAGGAGATGACTACACAGGTAAGAATTGTGTGGCTTTCTTCGTTCGGGAGGAAACGTGAGTAAACAATTACTAATGCTGTCTTTCTTTCTCCTCTTTCCAGGTTATGGTATTCCAGGATGCATGCGGTGCCGGATAATTGAGTTTGTACCTTCAGGTGAGTGGAACTGCAGTCAGCGATGGATTGAAGACAGGATACTATTCCAGGTAAGTTTTGTAGTGTTCTTTCTCTCTCTGCAGGTCCTTGGTTTCAGGTAAGCTGGCATCAAAGAATTGGACACGGTGAGCGTTACGCTGCCCACAGCAGAATAACGCGAAGCGTGTTCTGCTGTTTGGGTGCCGTTTAAATAGTCTCAGGTAAAGTAGTCCAGGTAAAATAGTCCCAGGCCTGCCACGCCCAAAGTAGTCCAGGTAAAGTAGTCCCAGGCCCGCCTGGACACCCAAAACACTAGACCGCATAGCTCAGTTCCTTGTAACCGAGCTATGTGTGTGCCTCCATGTTGACTGAACCCCCAAGTTAAATAGTCCCAAGTAAATAGTCCCATTCTAATGTTGGTCTTCATGATGGTTATGAGCCTGGCGCCAAAGGTGCCAGGACTGACTCCAAGAGAGTCTTGGATGAGGTTTTAAGGCCTTTGACCTGGCCCTAACTGGAAGGCTGACTTGCCAGAGAGGGCTAGGAGTAAGGGTCATGACACTATTGTATCAAAAACCAAATAGTTTTGAGGATAGTTTTAAAAATGTTGAGGTTGAAATAAGAGACAAAGTTTTGTTGGAACCAATAATGTTTTTATTGAAAGTAAAAAAGAAATAAAAAAAACAAATGATGTTACCAGTTAGTAAAAAAAGAAAGACTTTTAGAAAAAAAGATAGTGAACGTGCTATCAATTTGAAACAGAGAAATAAGGAGACAAATAGAAAAATGTATCACTCCTGAGTTTTTACCAATCTTTGGAGAAGTGTGAAACCAAAATCTAGATATGTGGTAAATTGTTTTTTGCAAAAGAAAAAAGTAGAAGTAATCATTAAGAAAGTTTTTGATATCAAAAAGTGAAATGTTAATTGTCATATTAAATAAACTTAAGAAATTGCTTAAGGTGACTACACCATTCTATACAAATATATACACAGGTCATGTGCTTACACGTGACAACTTTTGTGACATCTTTGGTGGAGAGCGGAAACACACTTCTCATACTGAAAGTTTTTTAATGAGGAGAGTTACATTCAAGGAAAGAATGTTCCACTAGCTTTTGATGAGAATAGATGTAGCTATGAAGTCCGAAATACAGTGTAATATGGAAATAATAATATGGAAATGAAGACTGTATGTCAGTCAAAATTGAAACGAAAGAAGAATTGTGAGGTATGGACTAGCCGTTTTTTGTTCAATATCGATAGGTTTTCTTGTAAAGTTTTAAAGAGATTTTTGCAAGTATTGCACAAAAATGATAATGTTCAAAGACAGATCAAGATCCTACAAAGAATAGATGACTGTGACATTTGTGAAAAAACTGGACTTTTAGGTCACTCTGCAGCTTGTCTTGATAAAAGTAGATGTACGAGTCGGTTTCATCATATACAGATGCTGACTGCACATCATACTAAAATGAGATATATTCTACTTACACTGTATGAGTGCAAAACACCAAGTATGTCTCTTGCAGTTTTAAATCAAATACCTTTGACTGGAACTGTAGAAAGTTTAGTTTCTAAAATGCAAATGATAAATATGATGCATTTAAAGGAGTATGTGTACGTAGATGAAACACTTACATGAATTGGAAATGATGATACTATGCTTTCAAAGGATATGATTTTTCAACAGTATAAAAGTAGTATTGCAATGTTTGAGTTGTCGTCTACTGAAAGATCGGACATTATTGTGTATTTTGTCGACAGACTTTTTATAAGTCTCAAGTGCAACTAGTGTATGTTGAGAACAAAATTAAACACACTGTAGAAGATGTTTGGAAAGAACTTTATCTGTATTTGATTGTAGAAGAACGATTTGACGCAAGTCAGGTACTTTATGTTTGTAGACACTGTGTTGGATTTTATAATCAAACAAGTATTCCACCAAGAAGTGTCTTAAACGATATGGTAGTGCCTGATATCTCTCTTGTGCTTCAAAAATTGAACATGTTGGAAGTGATTGCATTGCCAACTGTTCTTTTCATGTTATTGTTAGACTGCAAAGATGTCAAATCTGCCGAAGAAGTCATTAGTGTAAGGTGTGAGAGGCAAAGTTGTGTATTTACCCCTGAATTTGGAAGGAAATGTTAATACTCTAGGAGTGAAGCGTGACATTGTGGATTCTTTGTTGTAGTAAACAGTTTAGGTGACAGTTTAGAATTGTATCAAATGAAAGCAATGAAAGGTGCACCAATTAGTAACTGGGAAAATACATTAGAAGCCCATTGTTTTCCTATGCTTTTTCCAACTTGTAATGGAGGGAGATTGGATGATTGGAAGCTGTGATTCTCTACTCCCGAATATCGTTGTACAAGAATGTATTCAGAAGAATCACGATACAGCACCAATGTTGAATATATTTTTCACTTATTGTATGAACGTGAATTTTGAACATTATGTTATGTTGTTGTTCATACACTTCAGAACGGAACTAGATTCCAAATATTTCTGCATGTGAGATGCTGCAACAGGCAAATGAAAAAAATGAAATTTTAGAGGGCAAACTTGCAAATATTCTTGCTACAATGAGAGGAACTAAAGAATATTGGTATAGGAGACACTCCGAGGTTAGAGGCATGATCAGAAATTTGGGTTGTGCAACCTGGTTTGTGACTTTGAGTTGCGCTGAGTATGGTTGGGATGATCTTGCAGAGTGGATTCAGGAAACTAATGCAGAGAAAGACAACATAGAACACATGACACCAAGAGAATTGTGTTCTATGGACCCTGCAAGTGTTTCATGGTTTTTTCATCGCAGATTTTTAGCCATGTTACACTTTATATGTAATAAAGAAAATGGTCCACTAGGCCCTGTAGAACATTTCTTTTGGAGGAAAGAGTACCAGGCACATGGGGCTCCACATATACATATGCTGTCTTGGATTAAAGCTGCTCCTGAGTTTGGTAAGGAAATTGATGACTGTGTGATGGAGTTAATTGAAAAATATGTTGCTTGTTCCATTCCAGCTCAGCACGTGAATGCTGATTTACACAACAAGTTGGAAAGGTTTCAAAAGCTTTCATGTGGAAAGTACTGTCAAAGAAAATACAAACGTAAAGACAAGTACTACGCTGAGTGCATATTTGGCTTTCCTATGCTCGTGACACCAGTTGCTTGAGTGAAGTTTAATGTCATGTGTTCGGCACCATGTTACTGATAAGTCACTGAGAAACTCCTATCATTTAAAAAGAAATAAGGAATGCCAATGTATTAATGATTACAATCATGTCATTGCTCAGCTATGGAATGTAAATGCTGATTTACAGTTTATTGCTGATAATTCAACAGCTGTTGCTCTGTTACAGCATACATGACAAAAGCAGAAAAGAGCAATGCAGCTGAAGTATGGGCAGATTTATCATCAGGTAAAAGTCTCAGTCATAAACTTGTAAGCTTTGGTTTGAAGGTGCTTTCAGATAGAGAGCGCGGTAGCTATGAAGCTGCTGATTGGCAAACTGGTTTGCCTCTTTATGGACATGGCGTTAATGAAGTTTGGCTAAGTCTTGGACCAGCTAGTACTAGAAATTGGGTATTGAAGCCTTTGACTGAAAATGAGCAGTTAGCTGAAGCAGCACCTGACAGTACAGAGATTTTGAAAACCAACTTGATTGATACATTTTATCCAAATTGATCTGAATTTTTGGAAGATATTTGTTTATTTGAAGTAGCACAATGCTATTCATATCGAAATATTGAAGCAAACAGTGACAGAGGATGGTTTAAAGTACATGGATGTAGTGGTTGTCTAATGAGACATGAAAAGGCAGGTCTCACTAACCAAATGAAACTGTCTTGCTAAAGGGCAGATAAAAAGTAATTTATTTTTGTATTTTGCAGTTGTTCTTCCCATGACGTGCAGAGAGTGATTTACTTGGAAGTTTTGAAAAATCATTTTTTGCTAATGCAATGCTTAATTACATACCCAATATTTTAGCAGTATTTGGAGTTACTGGAGAAAGAACTACATCAAGAACCTTTGGCAGCTGAATTGGCAAAAGAGACTCCTGAAGGCAGTCAAGATTCTGCAGCAGGAAGTTAAAATGTTCTTGGTGAGCCAGTTATTCAAACTGATGTTGTGCTCGCTATGGATGAAGTAGAAATTGCAATGCAACAAAGTAAAGTAGGAGATGTGAATTGTGATGAAATTGTTAGTAAACTTAATTTAGAGCAAAAAGAAGTGCATAATAAATTAAAGATAGGTTCTTACATGGTTTACTGCATGACAAGCGTGAATGCTCTTGTGTGCAATGCAAACCTGTATTGTTACCTATATTGTTGTATGTTAGTGGAGAAGCAGGAACAGGTAAATCTTTTTTAATTAATACAATAAGAGCTATGATCCAGAATGCAACAGATTCCTTTTTTTCATGCATTGTAACTGCTCCAACAGATTTAGCAGCATTTAATGTAGGAGGTGTTACTTTACATTGGCCCTCATTACAACACCGGCACAAACCATGGTGCTATTAGCACCATGGTTTGTGCCGGTGTTGTAACGGGTCCGCCATGGTTCAATGGGGAATTACCACCCCATTCCAAGGTTGGCGGGGTGGTAATTCCCCATTGAACCATGGCCCTTCCCCATTCCCATTCCCATTTTCGTCCCATAGGGCTCTGCGGGAATGGGGAAGGCGCTAAGTACGGTGCCGCAAATTGCGGTACCGTACTTAGCACCAAGGTCCCTTTGCGGGTCCCTACGTGTAGACCAGCCGTTAAAGTAGGGACCCGCAAAGGGACCTCGTAATCAGGCGCTAATGGGTTAACGGCGCCGCAGCCATTTACAGCGCTGTTAACCCATAAGCGCCAGGGTCGTAATGAGGCCCATTTCCTGTTAATGTTACCAGTGGAGCATGACAACAAACTAGAATATCGGAAACTTGTATAAAGTGCAGCACAAATAGTAGGAAACATTCTTAGACAATTAAATACCTTGATTGTAGATGAAGTAAGTAACTTGTTGCTAGCTTTCATTCACCTCCGAATGCAAGAGGTTTTGAAGACTGATTACAACATTTTGTTTGGAGTTAAACATGTACTTGTTTTTGGAGACTTGTTACAAGTAACTTCTGTGAAAGGTTAACCTGTTTTTAGAATGCTGCAATCTAAGGATGCTCACAAAAGTGTAGGAAGTATTGGTCATTTTAACCTTTGGAATTGTTTTGAATTCCAGGAACTTACCATTACTATAAGCCAATCTGGAGACTTAGAGTATGCAGAGATGCTTAATAAGATTTGTGTAGGTGTTCTTGAGGAAAATGTGAAAGCAGTCTTAAAGGGAAGACTGATTTCTAACATGTTTCATGTAGATTGCAGTCCATCGGATGTTTTGTTGACACTTGAGGAAAGAAACATTTTTGTTGTTGCTTTGATGTGCAGACTTGCAGAGTGTAACATGTTTAACTATACAATGCTACTGTCAGAGAAGCAACATATTGTAGAGATAAAATCATGTGATGTCATTTTAGATGGTCATGTTATGCCTTTAGAGATGGATAAGAGCAAAAGCTAGAGAATTCAATTACTAAAACAGCTGGTCTGGAAGCAGTTTTAGAAACTGTGTATCAATGCATGAGTAATGTTGAAGAGGAACTTGACTGTAGAAAGTGGTATGGTCAATGGAGCGATGGAAAGAGTGATTGGGTTTCACACTTTTCCTCACAGTACAATTATTGAACATGTTGAAGTTAAGTTTGATTGTGTAGAAGGAATTCACTTGATTTCTCGGAGCTCTCACGTTTCATGCTTTTTAAGGATACCTTTGTGAAAAGAGCACAGTTTCCATTGTGCTCTGGTTATGCAATAACTATTCATAAATCACAAGGGTTGACTTTAGAAGCAGCACTTATTGATATTGGTCATAGTGTTTAAAGAAGGAATGTCATATGTAGCTTTGTCATGTGTGAAAAATATAGAAGGTTTATATTTAATAAACTTTGATGAAAGGAAAGTGACAGCTGACATTTCGTGCACTGATGAATATAATAGGTTGCATGTACTGTATGCTCCTCACCTGAACCTTATACTTGTACCTGTGAAGCACTCATATATATATAAAGATAAGAGATTGATTACCCCTCTTTAGGCCAAAAGCAATTTGAGTGGTGATGCTTAGAGACTAAACGGGTATAGTTTCAATGATATATTCTACAGAAAAAATGTGTAATTGGACCCAACAAAACTTTCATTAAAACAACTGATTTATTAATTGTCAAAAGTAGATTAAAAAAGGTGTATTATAACAGACATTTCAATTTCATTGTTTGTCATGATTGACACGAGTACAAAACTTTTCTCAAACAGTGTACACAAATACATACAGAATACAAAATGTAGACATTAATAAAGGGGTGAACAAAACAGCACATGTAATTAGTGACCAGTTTGTGACAGGAAAACCCAAAATTATTGTTGTGGGTGTCTCAGATTGTCGACATGTTTCGGCCTTATTAAACATTAGACACTATGCCTAGTGTCTCTTTTCTTCTAAATTACTGGGCCATCTTCAGGACAAAATGTCTTCAATATAGTTGGTAATTCATCTATAACCCAAGATGATGTTCCTAACTGGTTTTCTAAAAATACACAGAAAACATATGAAACAGTTATATAAATTAAAGGTCCTTGTTTAACATTGATGCAAAGGTTTGAATCGTCTGAAAATGACTTTCACATAATGTACAGGCATGGGTTACAGTACATCTTAAGTAACTTGCTATACAAAACTAGCACAAGCAACAAGCATAACCACTCTTGATTAGCGTTTGCTGAAGGCGTAAGAAGTTTCTCTGTCTTCACAACAGATTCATATTTCTTTTTTTGTCCATTTTTAATTGGCACATAACTATTACTATTTTTGTTGTTTCTTTTACAATGATAGGGTTAAGTAATATTCCCTCATGGAGGTTTCTCACATTGGTCCTCTTGAGGCTTGAACTAACTTCAGGGGCTACATATAGCTAGACCACAGAATCACATATATCGCAGTCTATTGTTAACTGCATCCCCCAACTCACATCCTTACTGTTTGCACAGTGCATGGAGGAGAAAACTTACGTTGGAGATGTGGCATTTGAAATATCGATCCCTAATTGAGCCGTTTGCATTTGATGAATGCGTTGGCAGATGTATGATAGGAAGTGATTTTTTCACTTCTGAGCTTGGTTGCACTAAAAAGATGTAGGGTCTTACATAAGTAAACATTATGGTTTGTATTACTTCACTGTAACTGTCTGACACAATTCAAACAGGTAAGAATGGCAGAAAAACATACTTCTACAATTTCATGGATGGCGAAGAAAGTAGTTTAGAACAGAGTCACATCTATCCGCAGAGGGCGCGGGCTTCCTCCTTTCAAGACCCAGGACACAAGTCCTATGGACTGACAAGATTTATTTTATTGTTAAATGTATGGCCACTAGAATGAGCATGCAGAATGTCACTAGTGTTAGAGAGCACACTTACATTGTTATATTGCAGTTTTAAAAGCAAAGGCTGCTTATAGATGTGCTTTTTCTTCAAGCCGAGGAGGGAAGCTAGACCACCTCGGCTGTATGCCACAGTCGAAGATTAAGCTCTGCGGGTTACACAGAACATAATAGTTTATACCGGTGTATTTATTCCAAAAAGGCCTCACTCAAGTCAAGTATGATTTCACTAAGGAACACATCAGATTAATGGCAATTATGACACCTGATGTGTATCTGTGTTGGCAACTCCTTTCATAAACTCCCAGTTCTAACATATAACATATAAATAAGAAAATATGCTTGTCGGGCTTACACAAGATATTTGGGCAGCGTTTCACCCTAACAGATTCAGGACCAAAACTACACAGGGTGGCTATGTCTTCTATCATCATGCCAGAAACGTACCCGCAAAAAGCATGTTGTTGCCTGCATCTCTCTCCCTTGATGTCGCAGACGTTAGAAGACTGAGCTCAGCAGTGTTGCTTTTATTCGTGAGCACCAGCCATGTGTCACATGATTGGCTGATGCAAGCGTTTGTTTCCATGCCGCTGCGTGTGTTTACTTTTGAATTTAAAGCGATACACAAGCATATTACGGTATAATAGTGGCAGCATTTCTAACCGAAGTGTATTTTTTTTTCAGTCAAATGTGAAAGACTTCATGATCAACAAACCAATTATTGTTGAAAGAAGTTTCCAAAAAATGATTTCACATTTTTTTTATATATAAAGTGTCCCAAATCTTATGTAGTGTAAATGAGATGTTTACATGTGCGTTGAAATCGTTTAATGAAAGGCAGATTCATGTCTAATGCCTAATATGTTGTATCTGGCATAATACAGAGAATCACGGTTGTTATAAAAGGGTTTCATTGTCTCAAGGATATATATCCAGTGTTGTTCGCATCGAGACAACATATTTTCTCTATTGCCCCCTCTAGGTGTAGCTGGAATTCTTTGAATGACAAACCAAAATAGCTCAGTATGTTTGTGTTTTTTTTTAGCTCATAAAAAACTGAAGGTTTCTTTTCCACCTTGTTTTTAAACATGATCTGTGCTCACAGATGCGTTGTTTTATGGGCCTTTTTGTTTTGCCGATGTAGAGTAGATCACAAAGGAACTTAATGCCATACACAACCCAATCAGTTGAGCAGTTCGAGAAATTACGGAGTTGCCACTTAGGTCGATGGATGTCACATTTTTTGTCAATGGGCAGACAGAACATTGTCCGCATTTAAAATGGCCTATCACAGTGGGGCAACCCCCATAAGGTGGTCTGTTGGTCGATTTTCTGTTTGACTGAATATGTGTGCAGTAGCATATCCCTATATTTTTTTTGCCATTTAAAGGGAAATCTTGGGGTAGCTGCTTTTGGTGTAAAGAGGGGTAATCAGTCTCTTATCTTTATACATACTTTTGACTAAGTTCCCTTGTGAGTACTGATCCCCCGTTATCAAAAAAGTGGGAACTTACCTGATTGAGGTAAGACCTGTGAAGCACTCATCCAGGAAATGTAAGGAGTCAGTGAAAGCACATTCAAATGAAATCAGTCCTTATAATACTAAAAAAACAACAGAATTTATCGGAGTTGGAGAGTCGTTCAACTATAACATACTCTCACTGCAGCTTCAGTAATGAAACAGGAGTTGAATGCTATTGTAATGCAGCTTTGTGTATGTTGTTTCAAATGACTGCATTGATGCAGGAAATAGCTTCTATAGCAGAGAGGCAGCTATGTGTGAACTTTCATTTCTTAAAATATCTGTAGATGAAAATCCACACAGTTTACATTCGGCAATGTCAATCTGAAATGTAGTAGCTGTTGCAAGTGGAAATCAACCATTTTCTCAAATTACACAGGAAGATAGTCAAGAATGTATAACGAATGTCTTTGAGACATTAGTGAAAGAAACTGCTAATGTAGATAGGTATGTAGGAATTAGTTACGAGTGGAATCGTATGTGTCCAAAATGTAAGAAAGGTTATTCTACTCCAGATCTTTGTGAAAGATTTGTGTATCTGCATGTGCCTGATCAGAAAAGTGTAAAATGTTCTGGTCTTGTAACTAAAGCATTCCATGACATGCAATGCAGTGACTGTGGTTGTAATTTACATTCAAAACTGCAAAATCTAGTTTTTTTTTTAAATAAGTATGTATTGATTATGTTTCAAATATACAATGTAGATGGTAGGAAAATGAACACGTCAATAGTGAATTTTGTAAATGGTCGTTTATATTAGTAAGAAAACTTTTAAAATGTGTGCAATTATTTTTCATGATTGGGCATCCATTGAATCTGGACATTTCATGACATAGGCGCATACAGAAGTAGAGTGGCTTGTTTGTAATGACTCTATATTCACGTATGAAGCTAGATTCCCAAAGGGTTTAAAGAATGCTTATTTAATGTTGTTAGAAGCAAAGTTTTAAAATAAATGTGTAATATTCTTTGTGAATATAAACATGCAAAATACAAATTTTAAATAGAGAAATAGGCTTGCAGGTGTTTTCTGTAAAGTAGGACATAGTTTGTTACTGGGATGTTTATTTAAAAACAGTACTAAATAAATGTAGAGGTAGTGTTGTGAAGATTATATAATTTAGAAGAGAAAATAGCATTCTGCAATCTTCTACTTCTGTTTTATTGTGTACAACACTGTATATTTAAATATGTACAAGTGTTCCCTGTAAGTGCAAGCTTACATCAATGGTTCCATGTCCATTGGTTTGAGTGTGAGGGAGTGTAGAAGATGATGACTGTTTACATATGAAACAAGTAAACAATAGGTTGTAGATACAAAAAAATATAGTGCAATTAAAATACAAAATCAAAATAACTGACTGAAAAGGTTACTTTGTGAAATGTATAAATATGTTTTATGTGCAGTGTGGAGTTTTTATAAAAGTAAGACAATCTCTTCAGTCATTAAACTGTGCATATTCTTTCATTTTGTATGATATATTTAAGATATTTGTGATTAGCTTCTATGGTGAGCAGGTGGCCAGAAAAAGGATGAAAGAAATTATGAAATGGCAATGCAGATATCATTTTTTATAATTCAGAATACATTTGATATAGTAAACCAAGGTATTCCAGACTGTGTAGCAGTATCAGTGCTAACAGAAGTTTACATAATAATTTGTAGTTTTAACATTTTTAAAATATGATGTGTATGAAATGAAATGTCATTATGAAGTTCTCATGTGTGTAGGTGGTCAAACAAAGAACACACACATTTAATAAGTAGTATGGAAATTACATGTGTTATGTTAGTAGTGTAGACTTTGATAAGTATTAATATGTGTATTCACACAATGTTTTACTGTCTACATTTTATTTATAATATAGGTATGACTATAGTTTAAAAAGATCAATAGTCAAAATAAAGTTACAGTGTTGCCATGTCTTCATTTATTTCTTTGTAAAACTGAAGGGAAAAATAAAGGGTAGACCTGCACTTCAAACCCTGATCCTTCAGGTATAGTGAGTAAATGACACTCCTTAATACAAATTCATATTTTATTAGATACATTTATCGTATGAAAAAACATTTTCTCAATGACCCAAAAATCTGGTGTTAGATACACCACGGCACCTAATGTTAGGGACTGGGTCTATTGTTCAATATGTGAAATGAAGCTGTGTTCTTAAACCCAATGATAAATGAAACATCATGGGTGTTTGTGTTCTGTGCAAATGTATGAATGAGTTTTGTATGTGGCTATGAATGTTGATATGACATGTTTTTTATGAATTTTTTATTGAGAAAATGTTTTTTCATACGATAAATTTATCTAATAAAATATGAATTTGTATTAAGGAGTGCCATTCCATCCTACTGATCCAATCTTTGGATATTTACTTTGTAAAACTGAAGACATAGTTATGTTATATGTCTTGGTTTCCTGGTGAAGGTTGCATAAAGTAATCTGTAAATTAGTCATCATGTAGCATGAAGTAATCTTTGTATAGTATTGTAACATCTGTGCATTGTAGTGAAATGCATTTATTGATGTACGAACTATGGATGTTGTAGGCAATTCTTTTTCTAATTTGCTGATGCAAAAAGTAGTTTGTAATGACTTAAATGTTAAGTATTTAAAATAACAGAACATATGTTTTTTCTCCATTGAGATGTTTTTCCTCTATAGCATGATTAATGAACACAACTTGGTAATGGTTGTGTATTTGTAATACAATCAGTATTCTTTTAGCATCATTATGAGAAAAAAAACATAAATAATGTTGCATTTATATTGTTATGATGAACACCATAGTACCACTGCAGTGGTGATAGTGGATGGTATGAATGTCCTTTACCATTAATATTAAGTACATTTTTTTCAGTTTTCAGAGATCATATATGGAAGAAAGTGGCAAGGACATATAAAGGTATTTGGTAAGACTTTGGATAAATATATATGTCTAATGTATATATGCACGTACAAAGAATTGTTTATTTTTGTATAATATTATTTCTAGCTGTGGTTATTGTATTAGCCAATGAATAGCAGGATTTTTCTTGCACGGCTAAGGTGAGCAACAACTTGATTGTTTTTAATCATGGCTCTGATAACCACAGCTACAGGCAACAATTGAGGATTTTGAGTACGGAAACAGCATAAAATAAATTACAATACATATTGTAATATATTTTTTGCAGTCTGTGTTTAATTTGATCTATTTTTTGTAACATAAAAGGTGGCCCTTAAAAGGGCCGTTTTGGGGGATGGAAGGAGGCTTGTGGAATAGGGGATGAAAATATACAAGAACGAAACATTTAACAAAGGGAATTAAAATAAAATCCAACATATATTTTTTTTTTTAAAGGGGGGAAAAAATACTTGTGAATACTTCAGCCATTGCTCAATTGAGGCATCTCCCTTGACTACCCAGTCGCAGCATTTTGTACACATGACTTTCATCATGGTTAGATTGTGTGCTGGTAACAGAGGAGCCAGTGTAGTGGATACCACTGCTGATGTAGAGGTTTCATTTCCATTTGGCGTTGCTGATGTACTGGTGGATGGTGGCTCTGCAGGTGGTGCTAATCTTCGTCTATACAAGGAATGGGTCCCATGCATTTTTCTTTTGTAATGTTCATGGGCTTTACGATATTCATCATCGACATCATCCCAGTGGACTCTCACCAGATGCTTGATCATTATCGATGTTCCTATACTTTGAGACAGAATATTGGAAGGCCCACGGTGTACAGTCTTATTACAGAAGGTGCAAAGTACCTCCTCCACCTCTTTCCTGGAGTGGTGTTCTTTCACTTTAAAGTAGCGCCAACTGTCTGTAGTTTTTCATTCCTGTGTGCTTCTTCCTAGGTGGTGAAGGATTGTCGACCCAAATGATGACATCATCCTCACTGTTCCTACTGTCATGGTCAGAAAATATAAAAGAATAAAAATGACAACACGAAAAAGACAATGCTGCAAAAAAGGAACAACTTTAAAAAAAGTAAAACAAAGTTAAGCAAAAAATAGACAAACTAAACAAATCACACGACAAAGGAAAATTTGGATTTTGGGAAAATTGGGGAAAAGGATGAAGTGAGTAAGCAGTAAATTGCCAAAAGTGCTTGCAGTTACTCAGAAACCCTTTCACTAGAAAGTACAGAAAGCAATGATTAATGTAAAGTTATGTTTTTGTGGGTTTGGTGATTATTCGCGACAACAAACTGCTGTGCTGTCTGATTGGACAGTCTCGTATGCGCGGATGTCGTCAAATGGCGTGGGCGTAGCTGCGTCGATGCAGCGCAGCATGTGATTGGATCGTTCGTTGACGCATATAAAAGTCACGTGTAGGCGCAAAGCCGGAGCATGTGCCATGATTGGCTTGCACATTTTCCGAGAAGAGGCATAGCTGTGTTACATGAGTTCTATGTCCCATTGGCTTATTCGTATGCGCAAGTTACGTCAAATGGCATGGGCGTACTCGTGTTCATACTTTCCAATGTGTGATTGGTTAATTTGTTGGTGCGTATAACATGTAGGCACGGAACCGCAACGTGTGAAACCATTGGCTGCTGTATTAGGCGCGAAGATGCGTATCTGCGTCAAAGGATGCTGACATTCTATTGGCTCATTTTGCGCATTCCTGTACCCCCCCAGTCGTTGCGGTGCATAGCCGCACATGTATCATGGTAGACGCGGCTATAAATTAAAAAATATATTTATAAATATATACACACATATATGGGCAGTAGTCTTGTAAAGCATTTCACCGTTAGTAACTGCCTTCAAATGCATACTTTTTTAGGCAATTGAAATCGTGATGTGGGTTTAGTACTTTCATGCCAGAGGAGTGATTGGCAGGGTAGAGAGGGAACAGGAGACCTCTTGTTCTCACAGCAGTCCACAAGTGGGTGCTTTCAGACTAAAAGGAGAGCTTTAACTGCTTATAACATTGAAGCTACACTAGAATAGTCTCATTAGAATGCGTAAGAAGTTAGATGCCTCCACACAAATAGGTTTGCCCCTACGCACTGCCTGTGACGTTAGCGGATCTCCCAACATTCAAAAGGTTTGCCCCCTGAAATGTGGGTTTCGTTGCGCCCTGAAAACAAGCACACACACACCATTCACCATACACACGCACACCCAGTCACCCATACATTTAAGTGTGTACTCTTTCATCATACAGGCACACCCGGGAGCCACCCATACATTTAAGTGAACATACTTAAACCATACAGGTACACCCAGCCATACATACATCATGCACTCACTCATTCATGCTCATAACATTATATACATATATATACACACACACGTGCATTCACGCACACACATTTTCTTACCTTTAATCCATTGGTCCAGGGAACAAGGCCTTCAGCTCCCTGAAGCAGCCATGAATGCTTGTTCCTGTCATCTGGAGAGAATCTGGAGGCCTCCGTGCTGTGGGGTGGAGGGGAGCCCTATTACTTCAAAAAGAAATGGTTTCTTTTTGAAGTCACTCTGACTTCATAAACAAATTATTTCCGTTAAAGGCCCGCACCGTAACGGAAATAATGTCTTTATGGAGGCAGAGTGACTTCGAAAAGAAACTTTTTTTGTTGTTGTTTTTTATAAAGAAATTATTTATTTATGTTTTATTTATTTTTTGTCCAAGGGGGATCCTGCTATGCCAGTCGAGACTAACAGAGAAGTTTTCCAACCCGGAAGTGTATTACCACATGTAAACATAGAGGGCCTGATTCACACAGATTTGCACTGAAGCAAAAGAGAAGATGTCTGTGAGTGTCTCAGATTAACACCTGCACCCTTAGGGCAAATCTGGAGCTACCTGGAGCAACTTTGAGATAATGATGTGTAAATGCGAATCACATAGGCTTTCTCACAGCCATCTCAAAGATGGTCCTACCATCCCTAGATGTCTTGCAGTGTTAGGCTTTTGAATTTGAGATGCTAACAGGCATCTCTTACTTTTTTCCTGTCTAAATCCTTGAGACGGAGGCACATTTATAAAAAAGTGCAAGCAGATGTCAATGCAGTGGCACTCTCAGGGCTTGATTGGAAGTTCTCCAATGATAGGTTCACAAAATTATCTGGCCGGCTGAGCTGATATGTCAATTTTTCAAATAAACCTAGAATGGAAAAATGTATGGGGTGGGCTGTGCAAGGCACCCAGATGTTTGCAATTTGGTTGATCTGGGGGCAAGATAATGCAATGTATTATTTTAAACACAGCAGTTGGTGAACATGCTACATAGGACTGCACATGGGACTGAAACCGCCATGTTAGACCTGCAGTCTGAAATGTTAGAGATAGTTGATGACAGTAAAGCCAGCCTTTTTATGCTTTTAGATCTTTTGGCAGCGTTCGATCTTGTTGATCAGGCTAAACTCTTAAAATGTATACAGGTACATGGAAACTGCTCTCCCGACACTGTTAAGTGGTTCCAATCTTTTCTGAGCAACAGGAAAAGTAAAATAATTTGGCAAAATGCATCCTCTAGCCTAGAACAGATTATATGCAGAGTTCCGCAGGAAGCGTGCTTGTCTCCCGCTTTGTTTCATGTTCTTTGTACATTTTTTGTGCACTTTTGGAGTCCAGGGGTTCCTACTTCACGAATTACGCTGATGATACTCAGCTCGTGTTCAGGTTAGGTGGAAATTATGAAAAGGATGCTAGTATGATCACATACGTCTATGAAAGTATTCATATCTGGGTGATGAACAACGGACTCTTCTTAAATGGTCAGAAGACCAAACTCCTGATTTATGGTTCCAACAAAATAAGAGAAAAATTAGGAACAGCATATACACAATTATATATCGACCATCACGAAATTGCAGTAGTCGAAAAAGTAGAATCACTAGGGGTGACTATTGAAGCATCACTTAATGCACAGGTTGCTAGTGTGATTCGGAGTATTCATTATCATCTCAGGCTAATAGGCCTGTTGAAACCTTTTATTTCCACTGAAAATTGTGCCACACTGGTCAGGGCATTGGCTCTATCAAGACTAGATTATTGTAAACGCATTACTAGGTGGAGCTAGTAAAAGCTGTATTAAGAAGTTACAGATCTTACAGAACGACGCTGTCAGAGTTGTGAAAAATGAGCCAAAATATTAACATATTTTGCAGCACAGGAGAGACCTACACTGGCTACCTGTGCAAACAAGAATAGGATTTCAAATTAATGTTCTGACACACAGATGTCTGTTTGGCGATGCACCTGGCTATTTTAAAAAATGCATTAAGGTCCAAACTTCCATTCGAAGTACTAGATCTAGGGATACCATGCGTCTGCAATGCTCGAAATCTCACAGAGTCAGTGGGGAGGAAAGTTCGTTCCCTGTGAGAGCGGCTACTATCTGGAACAACATGCCCCTAGACCTACGATGTGAAAGAAATTTCCCTAGGTTTAAATTTTTTGGGGAAAACGACTCTTGTTTCATAATTTAGTTTGGTGACACTTGTTTGGTTACATCGTTTGCTATCCGTGATCTCTCTCCGCACCCTGATTCTCGTGTGCGTTGGAGCCTTAGAAACAGATAAATAAATAACACATTCAAATATAACATACAAGCACATAAGTAACATGTTCTCAAAAAGTGCAGCAAGTCAAAAAAGTGTAGAGGATTTGCTTCTTTTACTTTCCTCACTTTACGAAACGTGCCGGATCTCACGTATGCCATGCACAGGTCTTTGGGGGGACGTGCAGCAGTGTAAAAGATGAAATGGCCAGCTCCCTTGTGGAATTTAGTGTCAGGCTAATTTAGTGCCAGTCGCTAATGTATAACAGGCTCCTGAGTATTTTTCACAATCACGGGCCATTAGAGGGTCCATCATTTTGAGATGAAATAAAGAAAACATTCCTAACCCTTTTTGAGGGATAGAAATGCAGGTGGAACAGCTGCACTGATATTTCACCTAAAAAACAAAAGCAGTCCATGTCATGCATTTTGAATCTTCTTGCGAGTGAAATGATATCCTTTCCTGCACATTGTAAAGTGCACCCTCTTGTGAATACAGGATAGCTAAGAACGTTCGGAAATGACTCCTGATTTGCACAAATCCCCTTTGTGCATTGTTCACATCTTTTTTTGGCACAAGTGCACCTCATCACTTCTGCCAAATCCGAATTGTTCCGATAGCAGTTAGGGTTACTCAAGAGAGCGAGGACGGCTTGAAGGGAAGTACAGTTATTCCCAAAAGTCACCTCCATATAATACACTCCCCTGGTCCCGAAGAATATACACTTTTGTTATAAGGTCACATATAGAATCTCTAACAGTTCAAAATAGGTAATTAGGTCAAACATACCACACAGGAAAGCATGGTGCATGCATAAAAACTAGGGATGGACAAGCCTGCAAGTGCTTCACTCGAATGCCGGTTCAAACAGTGCCGAAAATGGTTAGATTTGGCTCACGCCATTGGAGACTCCACCCAGATGGCTGGCGAGTGAACTGAGCCGAGTCTGTAAATGTCTGATTCGATTCGGATGCAGCTTGCACTGGCTGAAAACAATTCGAGCCAAAAGGCCACTATGGTTTGAAATGGATTAAAGATTTTTTTTGAACCATGGACTTACATTGATTTGAATCAGCAGTCTTTTTTGAACCATAGGAATCCATTGATTCGAACTGTGTGTGTTTATTCGCCTCCAACTAGCAAGAGAAACTGCAATCATAAATCATGCCTTTCATGGAGAACATTCTGAGATGAAGATGGATGAAAGCAAAACGCAGCTTGCTGTCGCAGCACTGGCTTAAGGGGGCTCATTATAGGTTTGGCAGTGCAGTAAAAAATGTTGGTAATTCTGTAACCAGTATCGTTGGTGCCAATAGAATTACTGCCACATTTACCACACCACCAAATTCCCGGTTCGATGTTCAAGTGGAGGAAATGCCTGTGGTCAAGAGCTTAAGCTATGGCCTCCACTTCAATGCCAAATAGGGGAGGAATTCCCAGAGGTAGGATTACCAGCATGGTGTCCCTTGCAAAATACTCATGGAGTCCTATGGACTCTGAAAACGGACCAAGTGCTGTTAACAGTTGAACTCGTTTGGCAGTATTTCTTCCAGAAATACCCAAACTCGTAATGAGTTCCAATTAACCAGTCCACGATTTCTTTTTACTTTATGTTAAAACAAATGAAACCAAAACAAAATTAAAATACACAATTTTCCAAAAAGAAAATAATTTTAACTGTAAATAAAAAGTGCAGTTTTTTAGCTACAGTTGGATTGTGAAAAAGGATGGTCTTGGATGAGGCACACGAGGCCTAAAGGTCTGTGTCTCTGCTATCTATCTATCTAAAAAAATAAAACAGCGGATGAGGTTGCGCACGCTGCTCTGTCACGCGCGCGCACACAGTGCGGCATGCTGTGCTGAGCATGTCTAATCCCATTTAAAGTTTGATGCCATTATCGACGATGCTGATTTCTGCCCTTGAAAACCTTGGCCCTTGCTGATGTCATTCTCGTCACTGCTTTGCTGGAGCAGTGGGTGGCGGGAATCTGAGTTGATGCAGGCAACATAGTGCTGCTGAGCGATCAACGCTAACACCACAGATGGGAATATGTGAGGAAACCACCACCATCATGGTTGGGATTGACAGTGATGTAGAGTGTGATTGTGAACAGTGTACCAGTCATGGGGGTCTACACACTTGCATGTTATGGGGAAGGTGCACAATACATGGAGGTTTCTGTGCTTTAGTTTTTGTCTCTGTAGTTTTTGCAGCATAGTTTGGTCTGTTTAGTGCTGGTGTCCCATGGCAGCTCATGGTCACGGTGTAGATAGCAGTGAAACAATATTTACCTATGTCCCGAGAATCAGTTTATCCTGCACATTTAGGTGATCATCCCTGTAATGACAGCTTTCTTTTGTTTCACCATTGTGTACCATATTGTTGCACACCCTGATAGTCATATACTTGGTGAAGGCAAACAGAACTAAAGAAGCCTGCCACAAGACCACAGAATCTAATTTAAATTAGAAAAAAGCAATTTCAGATAAAATAGGCAAAGAAATTGCACTTATGGGGCTGCATGTGAAAGCAAATGAGTACACAACTTCTTTGGATAACAGCGCACTCCGCACCGAGAGAGTGCTGGGAAAAAATATTTCATACATTTCTAAAAGCAGCCCAGCTCCCTCAATCCTTTGCCCGGCAATTGGACTCGCTTCCAGGATCTTTTACTGAGAAGTGCGAGAGGTGGAAGTGTGTTGAAGTACGCAAAAGGGAGATTCCAAGCCACTGGTTGAGTCAACATGCTCCGGGCATCTTCGTTGTTAGCGACAATCCAGCTCAAGCAGGGACTTACTTTTGCACTGAAACCACCAAGCGAGTCCCATTGGCTAGGTCAACATTCTCCTGCACTTGTCCCTTCAAGATTAGCACAAGACCCCCAACAGGTCCAATACAGCCTTTCAGCCAATCAGCCAATCAGCATGGTGCGTGACTGTGATATGATACTCTTACACTTCGCTGGCCAGTCACCCCTCAATTCCCTCAGCGGGTGAATGTAAACTGCCAAGCCAAACTTGTGTGGTCTGTTAACTGAAAGGAGTGCAAAGGTAGGGGAGCACCGGCCAGAGCAAGGTAAGCAGATACTACTATGGTGGCCACTCACTCCAACCTAGAGAAGACTGTATCATAAAATTGAACACCCATTGGCTACGGGTAATTGACCTTTGGTGAGTAAGAAATGGTGTGCTATGTATATGTGTAGAGTTGATGTGGCAAATGACCTTTCCTGGCTGGCTAGTAGCTTTCAACTTGACATTTCTACCCCTGTATTAGACTTGGATGTGCTCAGAGTTTCTTTTTAATACGGTTACAGGATATTCTCTTTCTTTTGGCAGCCGTAATAGAGGGAGATGTTCTAGATGCCCAGACGTGCTCCATCTCACAAGCAAAGTGTTATAAAGGGAAAGCGTGTGGAGGTATGTGCTGCACCCCTCTCTCATAGCCCCATCATTTCTTTACTACACTTACTTTGCTCCTTATGAATACCAGATTACATGCACTCTGTTAAAAAGTGTATTTTAAAGCATATTTGCCGTATTCACTTGTCAAAACCTTTATTGGGAAAATAACACTTCCAGAATAGCACCCAGCACAAACAATTGATATAAGACACATTGGGCCTCATTACAAGCCTGCGGTCTGGAAATAAGGGTGCCGGTAGCAATGTACCAGCACTCTTTCCGGCAGGTCTGACCCGCCAGACGAAACAGTCCTGGAAGTCCATGGGAATGGGGACTAACATTTTCTGCCGCCTGATATGTGCATCCAGGACTTGTAATGTCCCGGTGGCACCGGGATCTCAGGCGGCAGAAAGGGTGTGAGAGTCCAGCGTGTTACCACCAGACTTGTAATGAGCCTCAATGAATAATATTTAAGTAATATGACTGGCCAACACAGTATCTGTGACATTCAGATAACGTAGATCATATGTAAAAGACTGAACCGTAAACATGGTCTACACAAGCAATTTATGTCTGCATGTTTCAACTCTTTCTGTATTTTCAACTAAGGCCTTCTTCAGGGCAAACACAACAAATGTATGTATAAACATACACTGCGAGTGCAGATTTGGTGTGCTCTATTTTCAGATCATAAAGAAAAACAGTGGGCCTCATTACGAGTTTGGAGGTAGCCATGCCCTTAATAAGGGCATGGCTACCCCCAAACCCGGGTCCGGGTTCCCTGAATGGGGAAATACCGGGCCATTCCGACCTTGAAGGTCCCGGTATTTCCACATTCAGGGAACCCGGACCCGGTCAATCCCCATTTCCATTTGAGCCCCCATAATGGCCCATTGTTAGCATGCTGGGCAGCTCGCGGGACCCGCTAAGGATGTCTGGTATCAACAAACAGATGCTCAAAAAACTCATAAAACATATCAGTGTGTCATCTA
Organism: Ambystoma mexicanum; assembly: GCF_040938575.1. NCBI lineage: Eukaryota > Metazoa > Chordata > Amphibia > Caudata > Ambystomatidae > Ambystoma > Ambystoma mexicanum. The sequence goes on from NC_090921.1 coordinate 1,342,707,881, forward strand.
CTGCATTCTGTAGCCTATTAATTTCTCAGTCAATTAGAGGAAGTTGATAAATCAAGTGGACTCCAACTCTTCCTTGAGGTGCCCTTTCTTATACGCAGGCTTATGTCTTCCAGGAACTCCTCAAGTTAGTTTGGTTACCCTTTCTATCTTTCTCTCCGATTGAGAGTCAGGCTTCAAAAACTAAAGCATGGGATGCGCATCATTTCGGTCTATATGCGACCAGAGTTTCATGAAATGTGGCCAGATTAACTCAATAATTGGTCTGCAGTTGAGCCTGCACAATAAACATTTATGCAGATTTGCACATTGCCACATATAAGGGCACACTACTACAGTGTTGCATCACATCTCAAAATCACATAGGGGGACTGGGACAAGAGTGCCCCACTGCCATGACATCTCTTAACTGCCCCAAAAGACGACCATGACTCTTAGCTAACGCTGACCACTTTTACTTCGACAAGCTCAGGCATGGATGAATAAATATCCATATTTGGATGGGAATACCTTGTCCGGAATATTAATGGAGAGGCTGGGACTGCACAGTTCCATCAGCGAATGTAAACACTAGAGTATCAGCCACAAGTGTTTCATTAGAGTTCTTTATTAGCATTCAATCTTTGTGTTAAACAAGCAGGTGCAGATTAGGTTTTGCAGCCCCGGATGTGATGCAAAAGCGTGCCCTCTGCGGAGGCCCTGTGTGGCGTTCATACGGTAATTTGGCCCGTGGTCAGTTAGACTTATTGGGGCAAATTCACTAAGGCCTGTGGGCATAGAGTTAGGAGGGAACCTTGCCCTTGCACATCCATGCTCACAAATCACACCTCACAAGTCCCAGATTCACAAAGAGGGCTTGCAAGTGTCAGTGGTGACTGGGTGAGGTGTGCATGCAAGGGACTTAACCAGCCCCGCTATGCATATTTAACAATCGGGTGTGTTCCCAGTACTTAAATATGAATTAGATAATTGACCCGTTATGTGACACACTGCAGGAGTACAGGGATGAGGAGTGGATAAAACTCCTGTTCATTCCTACACTACTACTAAAACAGCAGTGATCCTAATCATAAAAGGGAAACAGACACGACCCGACAGATCAGCAGCCCTAAGCCTCTTGTGGGAATGTGGGCTGAAGACAGACTATACTCTTCAGTAGGGTTATGGGTTATGGGTTAGCAAAGTAGCATCCAAACAACAAAAGTGTCATGGTACCAAAAGAATAGAAGGCCAACGCAAGGCTCTTACAATACACACAACTAATAAATACAATAATAAATGACCCCTGTAATAGAAATACACAGAATAGGCAGACTTTAAGATGAAAGAGGCACCCTGCGTCTTAATGCAGGGGGAGAAAGCCAATATTTTCAGCAGCAGTGTTCAAGCTCAATGAAGATGGCCCTCATTACGACCCTGGCGGAAAGGGGTTTACGCCGGCGTAAACCATGGCGCACCTTTCCGCCTGACTACGAGTTCCCGTAGCGCCATGGTGATTTTTACGCCTGCTTTTTGCAGGCGGAAAAATCCATGGCGCTAAGGGACCTTGTTGTTAATTACGCCACCGTAATTTACGGTGGCGTAATTAACGCCTTCCCCACTCCCATTATACCCTATGGGGCAAAAATGGGAATGGGGAAGGGTAAATGGGGATTGGGGACTTACCGCCCCGCCAAGGTCGGAATGGGGCGGTAAGTCCGCCAACCACCATGGCGGAGTTGGCAGCTTAGCGCCATGGACCATGGTGCAAATAGCACCATGGATCTCCGCCAGGGTCGTAATGAGGGCCGATGTCTTTTAAAAAGGTAAGGAGTCGGGTCTTAAATGCCACGTAAGGGCTCTGTAAGGCACACAATTGGGACTGAATCACTACAAACAGGATCAACAGCATTGAGACTGGCTTGTAGGAGCTTTACAATGGGGCGAGCCCGCATCAGGACAGTTGAGTCGGTTGTTCCCAATGCATTGTGTGCGTCGAGACAGTCAAGATGACTCAGCATGTTTCAGTGATCCGATGCAGTCCTGCAGCGGTGAACAACTCGAACTGGAAGAACAACAAACAGTTGTTGCTTGAGTCGGCATCTCAATGTAGTGGGGTCGGTCCAACGAGGTCCAACAATGTGATGCAGTTCTTTAATGACGATCAGCTCAAAAAGAGCTGCAGGCCACGCTGTTGGAGGCCAGGCTGTTGCCGGTCGAGTCAGCGGCTCACCAGTTCCATTCATTTTGAAATGTGGTGAGTGTCAAAGGCAGATCTGGGGGCCCACAGCAGCAACACATTATTCAAAAGAGATTGTGCCAGCTCGAAGAGCTGTTCTTTTACTACTGCATTGCTGGTGGATCTGCATTGGGTCTCAAGATAAAGGGAGTCCCTGTACTGCCCTTTCTATCCAAGAAGGTTGCTGGAGAGTAATAGGGGGGGATGGGGGCGGGGGGTCACCTCCAGTGAGCAGGATCCTGTTTCCAGTTATCAGGCAGGGCTTCAATATAGATGGATGTAGCCCGGGTTCATCGAATTCGATTTTCTAGCGGGTCCTTTTGACCACTACAACCATATATCATGGTTCCGCCCTGATCCTCCCCAATCCCTCCTAGCGAGGGACACACCCATAATGCCTGTAGGCCCCTCTCCTCCATCCCCTCCCAACTCCCTTCTCTTCTGTGTGGAGGACACCACCGCAATTCCCAAGGCCTACTCTCCTGCTAGTCTGCCACCTCCCTCTGCTCCTCCTTTACCCACCCCTGTGCACCCCCAATCCTCCCAGCCCACTCCCTACTTGACTCGGTTGCCGTGCCACTACCTGGGCCTCTACGCCACTCCATGGCCCTCTCATACATGCACTGTAAGCACATGTGATAATCCCGAACAGGCCTTTCTTGCAACTAAGGCAGCCTGTCGCGGAAAGTGCACATTTGCTTCAGGCAGCAGGTAGGCCTTGTCCACACAACATGTATCCCTGGGGTGGTTGATGGGAGTCTATCTTTACCTATATGGCAGAGGACTTTGGTCAGGCTGTACCCCGATAAAGATCAAGGTAAAAGCCTCCTTCTTGTCAAGGCCATAGATAACTCAATTAAAGGGGGACTGCCACCCACTGATATATTAAATCTGTCATAGTGGATTGGTCCAGTTCAAGCCTTCTGCTATGGTCCAATCTAGTTGCTGTGATCAATGTATTTTCCTGATAACGTCAGTCACAAAGCACTTTGTCTGCAGAATTGTGGGTAGGGGCACAGGAAATGGGGGACCTTTGGAGATTCCACGATGGTGGGGCCCTTCCCTGGACTGCAACTGCTCTCCAGGGCAACTGTAACACCACCCTCACACCTGTGTGCTTACTTCAAAGGGTCCCTAGTAATTACCACCCAGAGAACAGAGGCTTTGATACAGCTGAACCCAAATGGTCCGTTTTTGGTGGGATTCAGTTCAGGCGGCTGGATACACAGACTCTGGCAGAGGAAATGAATCACTGGAAACCAAACTGATAATAAGATGACACAAAAGGGTTTTGCCAGTATAATTGTAGATTCACAGAGGCCACCATCTCAAAACTAGATATGAATTATATTTAGTTCTTAATCTGCAAGAAGGCCATGGGAGCATACAGTTTTATCAGTTGGATCACGGCTGCCCATGGTTAAAGGCTGCCTCTGCTAATGGACCTTTGGGTTCATTCAGGCTGTTTGCAGGAGTGCACATGTTACTCTGGTCACCGCACTGCAAGGGTGTCAGTAGACCGGTTTGCACTGTACCTTTCAATATATAGCCTTATGAAAGTCAGTCTGATTCGTATAGCTCACTATAGTCAGAATTACTGTAGTCATTTTATAATAAAATAAGAAAATGTTTAGGCTCATCCGTGCTCTCAGGTGGCATTCTGTCACACCTTGTGGGTGGGGTGCTGGGGCAGTCCTCCATTCATGTGGGGTCGGCAAGCGCATTTGCAGCAAAAGGCATTAAAAGCATCTTTAAAAGCCCATCACTGCAAATGCATTATTTACATTTCCACCACTGTTCATCAGGGGAAAATTAAATAATATAAATCCTCAAAGAAAGTGTGAATGTTTCTATGATATATATGGCAATATACTGCTAATACTGCCAGAAACCTCAGAACACCCAGAAGACATTGCGGAGTCCCATGGGCCTGGTCTGTGACTGGGAAACCGGGTGAAGGGAAGTTCGAGTACCAGCTGTGGATTTAATATCAAGCTCTCGTGAATCAGGGATGGGTCTGCAATTGCGACGGTCCATTCCTTTCAACGCCCCACAGTCACAATCCGCGAGCGCACAGATTTGAAGCCGTGAAGGTGTGCACAGACAAGTGCACAAGCAGATTCACTTGAGAGCAGCAGCATAACAAAATACAGAAGGGATAATGATCTATCATGGACTGACAATGCATTCTCTGGCTTTGGTTGACATATTACACCACAGGGCTAAGGGTAGAGTGGTTGGTAAAGGTCACTAGAACCCAGAAATTGCATCATTGGACCATAATAAATATGTTGTCCATGATGTATTTGTTATATTACATGCTAAGAAATATGGTCTGTGTTGAGGTGTCCCTGTTGCATCACTTCAAACAAAACCTTCCATATTCTTCCTTGGATTTTATCATTATGGGAGAGGATCAGCAGCACCACTGCCCCCCTTAACCCCCTCAGCCTGTAAAAGCTCATGGGAGATCAAAAACAGGAGTTCCCGCTGCTTAGGTGGAGGGACGCTGGCGATCTGTTTGAAGGACATCCTGCAAGCCGAGAAAGAAGGCTGATGAGTAGTGCGGGCTGAGAGGTGAGGGTATCTGGCTGGAGCGGAAGCGGGACTCTGATCAGCAAGATTTGGGAAAATGAATCCTCAGAGAGTCGGGGTGGGGTACCGTCCGATGAGAATGACAAAGTCCTGGGGGGATTTGCAGCTGGATGCCTAACACTGAGAACCTAAGCAATGGTGGCAATGTAGAGCCTCCGAGAGAAGAAGCAAAGAGAGACTTGCCAGATGTACCCAATGAGAGAGTATAGCTGTGCATTGTCAGGTACTGTGGAGGAGCATAACCATATTGAGCATATACCCAGGAGGTGGACCATGTGCAAGGCACAAGGTTGTCACCATGAGGAAAGGGATGAAGAGCCCTAACTAAGAGGAGAAGGTGTCAGGTCACCTCAGTGTAGGCTTAGGACATTGAGAAACACTGAGGTCTTTGGCCATGAGAAGTGGTTGTTTGGAAAGCAGAATATGGGTCTCATTACGAGGTCATGAAATTGACAAAAAATATGTCTCGCAAGACAATAATTTAAATGATTAATTTTACCAAAGCTTGAACCGGATTTACGGATCAGTCAAAAACAGTTCTGCGAATATAACATATTTTATTGTTTTATTTTTAAAAAGTTTTTTGCAATCTATCAACATACATATAATGAACAAAGACAATATAAAATGTTCAAATCTTTCCAGTCTTAAGAAAATATATTGTGGAAAAATAGTGCATAGAAAGTGCAATTAAGTAAAAAGTGCAATTCCGCTTTCTCTGGTATGCGACTTCAAACTATTATTTTTATATTGCACATATCCCTGTCTAGAAATAAGTTATCAGAAAGGGGGTCATTCAATGCAGTCATTGTCAACTAAAGGGAGTTCAGAGGTGCACCTGGCTCCTCAATATTTTACATTGAACTTCCCTTATGTTAATTTCGACCAAATGGCATCTAGAGCTAAAAAAGCACTAATGCCAGTCTTCCTCAGGACCAGACTGTGATGAACATGCTGTATTTAAAATCTTCAAAACATCTTCACGCAGGGACTTTATCTAAAAAACATACATAAAAGTCAATTAAAATCTTCCTATTTTGCAAAACTGTCAGTCCCACATCCGTCAACAACTGTCAAATAGCTCCTATATATTACACGGCCCGCGGTATCGGGCGTGTAGTTATGGCTAAGTTGCTAAACTCATCGGAAGATCACTTTTTCAGCGGCTTATAACTTTGCTCCCCCTGGAGGAATCCTCACCAAACTTTGCAAAAAATGTATATGGCCGGCTCTGAATTGTTTCACCAAGTTGGACGAGGTTTCGTACAGGGGGTTGGGGGGTAAAGTTATAGGGGGGTCACAAAAAAATGTTTTTTTTCATAGACTGAATGGGGAAAAACTTTGGGCACGGCTGCAGCCCGAACGGCTGGATTTTCACCGAAATGGTGGCAGGAGCGGGGGCCTCAGTCAGAAAGCGTGCTTTTGTGTCTTTGGTGGATGCAGTACTTTTGTTGGAAAGGACTGAAATGTACGTCTCTAAAAATTAGTAATATCTGGGTCCGCTCTGCAGACCCATTTCCCTGTTCGCTCCGCGACCGAAGTGTCATTGGCTTGCGGTATGGCGTGCTGTTGGAGAACTTTGGACGTGGCCTGTGGTTGGCTGGTGGGAAGCGTGCTGTGCGTCAACAATGTTTGAGAAATGCCGCCATGTTGTCTCGGAGGACAGTGCGCTGGCGGAAGGGTCTTCGAAATATACTGTACGCCATATGTTGGCCTCAGCAAGGGAGGGAAAAGGTGGAGGAGTGACAAGTGGTTAATGTGACATATGTAAATAGGTGGAAGAAGACGGAGGAGTGGCTGCAGAATTGGTGCGTATAGCACGATTTTGCGGGTACCTAAAGAGCCAACATTTTCAGAAGGGCAGTGAAGTGCACATTGCATAGGGTGGGTGAGAGTGCGGGTGCCTGTACTATGCAGATGGATTGCGGTAGTTGGGGACATGGTGGCATGCAGGGTGCATGCAGTTGGGGTGGGTTTGGTCAAGGATTACACTATTGGGTGCATGGCCGTAGGCCGGAGGCCATGCTCTCAAGAGCCCAGGGCTTCAGCTCACCCACCGCAGCAATGCATGTTGACTCTGCATCCGGTAGAGGGGGTGCTTACATAGTGTGGTGTGTGTAGATTGGTTGGAGTAGAGGCAATGTTGCAAATAGTTTGTGGGTAGGTTTACAGTGACACATTACTTTGTGAATGGAAGTGGGTACATACGTACTATGTGAATGAAAGTGCATAGGGGTGCAGGAGACAGTGTTGTGTTTCTACATTGTGGTAAGTGTAGCAATTTTTCCTATATCGCTGTATGGCAGTGTGCAGGTTGGGTAGGAGTGCTGGTGGCAGTGCTGTGTATGTGGATTGTCGTAGTTGGTGAAATGGATGGTACCATTATGTAGCAGTGAGAGTGTTGAAGGGCTAGACTGTTGGGTGCATGGCCGAAGGCGGTAGGCCGTAGGCCATGCACTGAAGAGGCTAGGACTTTAGGACACACACGGCAGTAATGCATTTTGGATTCTGCAGCAGTTAGAGGGTGGTGACCTGTAAAGAATGGGTGTGGAGCACATTTCAGACGCAATAGACCAGGAGAAGAGAGATGCCATGCGTGTATGTTTGGTTTTGCAGGTAAGGACACTGTTACAACATGGTGACGTTTTTGATGTGTACTTGGCGATGGTGGTGTGACAAGTCATGCAGTGTGGGCACTGGGTTTGCATACTGTCAGTACGGAAGAGGATATGGTAGAAGTGCACCTTAAATGTGCTTGGTTACTATACTGTGTGTTGATTTGTTGAAGTACGGCCAATGTTGTTAAAAGGTTGTGGGTAGGTTGGTAGTGACAATACTTTGTGAATGGGTGTGGATAGGCTCTGGTATGTTTGTGGATTCTGCTGATAGCGACCAGTGTTCGTGAATGAGTGCAATGCAGAGGTTCAGTATGTGATTGGTGGATATGTGTGCAGGTTGGGTAGGAGTGCTGGTTGTAGGGCTGTGTATGTGGATTGGCATAGTTGGTGATATGGTCATATGCATGGTTGCATTATGTTGCGGTGCCTGTGTTCAAGGCCTAGCCTATTGGGTGCATGGCTGAAGGTCGGAGGCTGTAGGCCATGCATTGAAGAGTCTAGGACTTGAGGAAGCCCACGCCACTAATGCAATGTTGACTGTGCATCTGGTAGAGGGTGGCAACATGTAAAGAAGGGTTGTGGAGTATGTTTCAGACGCTATAGAGCAGTAGAAGTGAGCCGGCAGATGTGTATGTTTGGTTCCGCAGGTGAGGTCACTGGTAGAACATGGTAAAGTTTTGGATGTTTGATTGGAGATGGTGCAATGAGAGGTCACGCAGTGTGGGCACTGGGTGCAGTGTTTGCATACTGGCAGTATGGGAGAGGGTATGGTTGAAGTGCAGCTTCTATGGTTTTTTTACTATGATGTGTGCAGATTTATTGAAGTAGGATCAATGTTGTGAAAATGTTGTGGTTAGGCTGGTAGTGACACAATGCTTTTTGAATGGTAGTGGGTAGGGGTGATGGAGGCTGTGGTATGTTTGTGGATGCTGCTAATTGAGACCTGCTTTCGTGAATGGTTGCTTTATGGTGTGAAGGAGTTGGGCTGAAGTGCTGCTATGTATGTTACTTTTTTAAAAAAACTTTTGTTTATTGGCATAAAGGGTTAAGACAGGCACAGTACAACTTACAATGCAATGAGCCGATAACATAACCGCACCTTTGACAGCCCACCATGGTGAAGATGACTATCAGGAAATAACATCGAGTGGTGACGCAGAGAGATGTCCATAAGCACACAGAGGAAAGGGGAAACCAATGAGACAAGTTAGACTTCACTTGGTATATCGGGCTGACCTGGTGGGGGAGTTGGAGTCCATTCCACCTCATCTCTACTATTCAATAGCTACAAAATTCTGACCAGACATTCTTGGGTCGTGATCTCGAAGGCAGGGAACCAATGTATTCTTCCTCGAACGTTTGTGTCCAGGTTAGGGCCTTTAGCCACATCGAGAAGGTGGGAGGACTGCGGCGCTTCCAACATTGCAATATAAATCTTTTGGCCACAAGAGCGCTTACATGAAAAAATTTTGACATTTTCCTTACATTCTCACCCTCCCAAGCACCAAACAATAGGGCAAGTGGCTCCCTTTTCACCGGCGAACCAACTATTTCGGAGAGTGCCTCTGTTACGGCCGCCCAGAATGTGTTGAGTGCAGGGCAGGACCAGAACATGTTTATGTGATCTGCTTCGTGGGAGTTACATTTAGGACACACGGGAGTTGGGGTTCCTTTAAATGACGCAACTCTGTATGGAGTGTAGTATAGCCTATTAACGAGCTTAAATTGTATGCAGCGGAATCTAGCGCTAATGGAGACCCTACGTGTGTGTGCGCACATTGTGCCCCAGAGATCATCTGTAATTACCATTTTGAGTTCCCTGGCCCATGCGTCGCGTGGTTTGAGAGGGGTAACCGCAGGTTTACTCAGCTGCATTTTGTACAGATGGGATATTATTCCCTTGGCACCTCCGGAGTTTGCTATATATTGTATTTCAGGAGAGTCTGGGGGTTCAATAGGGCAAGAGGGCCACACCGCCCGCACCGCGGCCCTAAATCTATAATACTGCAGCATTTCGAGCGGAGAGCTGGAATGTTCAGGGCGCCATGTCTGAGGGGTGATAAAAGCTCCATCCGGGAAGAGGTCAGTAAGGGCATGGTAGCCCAGGTTTTCCCAGTGGTGTGCAAGATGTTGGTCATGCGTGGGGGGGAGACCGGGAAATTGCCACAGGGGAAGCCACTTATAGTAAGGGTGCTGTTCTTGGTCAGAGCCTAGGATACTCCCCCCCGCCTTGAGCGTGGTGGCCACCGGGTCTGCCTGGGCGTCAGTATGAAACGCGCGGTGCAGTAGTAGGGTCATGATATTAGTCCCCCCTCCCGCCAGTTTCTCAAGTTTTACATGTATGGGCGGATTCTGGAGCGTATACCAATGGGAGGCGTGCTGGGCCTGTGCCGCATTCCAGTACAGGCGAAGATCTGGGGCTGTGAACCCCCCTTTGTCATAGGGCAGCGTCATGTGTTGCCACTTTTTCCGGACCGAGCCCGGGTGCCAGAGGAATTGTGCACACTCCGAGTGGAGCCTTTTGAAGTATTGTATCCCAGGCCAGATCGGTACATTAACAAAAACATACAGGAGCTTGGGGACCACTATCATCTTTATTAGAGAGAGCCTGCCCGCGAGAGACAGGGTTAAGTTGCGCCATTTGGAAAACCTGGAGGTGACAAGTTGTGCCGCGGCTTCGTAATTGTCTTTCAATAGGGAGGATTTGTTTAGTGACACCTGCACTCCAAGATACTTAACCCCACCCGGGGACCATCGCAGAGGATACTCACAAGATGGTTGTTGAGTTGCCACAGTCAGAGGGAAGATATCGGACTTAGAGTAGTTGATTGTAAAGCCTGAGAACGTACCTATTTTAGTAATATCACGGATGATCGGGTCCAGGTTTGTGGCGGGATTTTTGACATATAGGAGCACATCATCTGCATATAGAGAGATGATCTCTGGTGCCTCCAGTAGTCAAATGCCTTTATTGCTGTGGCGTCCTCTAACGTGGTCAGCCATGGGTTCGATAGCGAGCGCAAAGAGGAGGGGAGAGAATGGGCATCCCTGACGAGTGCCCCTGTATAGTGTGAAGGAAGAGGAGGGAACAGAGTTAATAAGGACCCTAGCACGTGGGTCCGTGTATAAGAGTTTTATATACGAGGTCATATTTGGACCCACCACCATCTTCTCCAGCACGGCCCATAGATATTGCCATGAGACCATATCAAAAGCTTTTTGGGCATCCAGCGTAACCGCCACCGCATCGGCGCCTGGGTCAATTCTGGACACCGCATTAAACAGGCGGCGGATATTAAGCGCCGTGGAGCGACCAGGGATGAAACCGCACTGGTCCGCGTGGATCATGTGGGACATGAAAGGGAGAAACCTGTTTGCAATTATCTTAGCAAAGATTTTCATATCAGTATTAATGAGGGATAAGGGTCTGTAGGATCCACATTCATCCGGAGGTTTTCCAGGCTTGGGAAGGAGAGTTATCAAGGCTTCCCTAAGGGAGGGGGGGAGGCATTTCAAACGAAGTGACTCGGACCAGACCCCTTGTAAAACAGGCGCCAATATGGCCACATTTTCCTGGTAAAACTCGGACGTGAGCCCGTCGGGGCCAGGCGCTTTGTTTTTAGGAAGGTCCGATATTACTTGAACAATTTCCTCCAGAGTAAACGGGGCGTCTAATATTTCACGGGTGTCTTGGGAGATGAGGGTCATGGGGATGCTCTCTAGTAGGTCGTCTAGGTCTAGGGCCGAATGCTCCGGTTGGGGACCGTACAGATTGGCATAAAAGCTAGTGAAGGTGTCTAGTATGTTTTTATCTGACCAGTGTCTTACTCCGCCCTCGTCTATAATGTTATCAATGCGGGCCCTACTAGTCTCTGCCCGCACTAACCTGGCCAGGGTTCTGCCCGGTCTGTCCCCCTCTCCATATTTACGGGCAGCCGCAGGGCGTGTAAAGTATAGCACCTCACTCGTAGCCAGTGACTCAAACCTTTCCAGCTCTGCTCTGATCTCTGCTAGTGTCTGTGTGGACTGAGTGGTCAGGTATTCCTGTTCGAGTTCTTTAAGTTTGGATTCCGAAATGGTTAGGGCTTGCCTTATAGCTTTCAGGACTCCTGCCTCCCTAGAGATGCACATCCCTCTGATATAAACCTTAAAGGCTTCCCATCTGGTCCCTTCAGATGTGTCGGTTGTATTGTTCTTTTCGAAGAACGTGGTTATGTCTGCCAGTATCTCGGCTTTAAAGACAATGTCAGCCAGGGCGGTGGATTTGAAGCGCCAAGCGGGTCTCGGTGGCAATGTGTCGCCGAGTTGTAACCGCAAGAGCACGGGGGAATGGTCAGAGATTGTACGTAACAGGATCGCGACCCCAGAGACCCTCCCTACCAGTCTGCCAGATAAGAGGAATAAATCTATTCTCGAGGAACTGTCATGTACAGTTGAATAGAAAGTGTAGTCTCTGTCATGGGGATGGAGCGTTCTCCATACATCATGCAAATTGAGAGAGTCCATGTGCGAGAGGAGACGTTTGGTCGCTCGTAGTGTGGGCCTGCGAGTGGCCGTCATCCTGTCCAGCACACTGTCCAGTATCAGGTTCATGTCTCTGCCCCATATTATAGGGATGTCAATATATCTCATGAGTATGGCCACCACGGCGTCGAAATATTCGGGGGAGTCAGTATTGGTTGCGTACACATTGACCAATAAGCATTCTTCGTGGGCCAAGGTGCACTGTAGGATCACATATCTGCCTTCTGCATCAATGTAGGATGAGCGCAGAGTGAAATAGATTGACTTGTGGATGAGGGTCAGGACTCCTCTAGCTTGGGTGGAGTATTGGGTGTAATATCTATTAGGACCCCAAGTTAGCGCAATATTCGATGATAGGTGTTTAAGAGCATGTGTCTCTTGTAGCAGGAGTACCTTGACCCCGTGCCTCTGTGCGTAGGCCACAATCCTGCGAGACTTCGTGAAATTCATCAGACCGCGAACATTCCATGACATCATTGTGATCGCCATACATGCAACCTACGGGACATCCCAAACAAAAGACCTGCCTCTGCAAAACGCCATGAGTGCTGCCACATCGTGATTGTGCCGCCCTTTGTAACCCGTCTCAACCCCTGTGCCATTTTGAATGTAACCTACCTCAACTTTCCACCCTCACCGCCCTAACCCAACTAGCGGTGTGTGAATACCCACCCTTAGAGTGACCTAATGCGTGCCATCCCCAACTTGGCAATGCCTGGACCAGCGCCCAACAGGGGCAAAAACACAAACATTTACATTCTACAGGAATTGCAGCTGCATGGGGGCCGCCGCTGCCGTTACGCCCACCAGTAGTAATACAAATTACTATTAAACAACCTAATTTGAAGATCGGCTAATATAAGTGAGGTTACAAAGCAAGGATGCATGTATTGAAGGGCAACAGGACACAATCGTAGGGGGAGAGGAAGCGGCCGGTTCTAGTCGTTGTCCAACGGTGCCTCCGGGGAGTCCGCCAGCGGGATCTGCGCCTCTATGAATTTTACGGCCTCGTCCGGGACAGTGAAAAAGTAGAGCCTGTTTCGATGGGTGAATTTAAGGCGTGCGGGGAAGAGCATTGAATACTCGATCTTCCTCTCCCGTAGCATCTTTTTAACCCCGTCGAATCTGCGTCTCTCCAGCTGCACCCCAACTGAGAAATCGGGGAAGATCCTGATTATTTGTGAGTCCAGCCTCATTTCCCCCTTTTCCCTGGCCAGGCGGAGTATGTGGTCCCTGTCTTTATAGCTGAGCAGTTTAGCTATGATGGGCCTGGGGAAATCTCCCGGCCGCGGCCGAGGCGCCAAGGAGCGGTGGGCCCTTTCAACGGTGAAGAATGGAGAGAGGTCGGGGTCATCCAGGAGATCTTTGATGAGTTTTTCCACCGCAAGTTCCATACGCCCTTTGAGTGCAGATTCCGGGACCCCAATTATGCGAATATTATTCCTTCGAGACCGTGATTTGAGGTCGTGGCATTTAGATTTGACCTGTTTCATGTCACGGACCAGCTCAGACACTGTGTTTTGTAGGTTATGCACATTGTCCTCGGTGGTGCCAGTCCTCTGCTCCACCTCGGTAATTCTAGCTCTGTGTTGGTCAAGCTTGGCCCTTAATGACGCCACATTCGCATTGATGTCATCTAGCTTTTCATGAACAGCTGCAAAGTTTTTGGCCATAGATTCCATCATAGTGGCCCAGTCTGGTTGCGGAGGGTCCGGCGGGAGATCGACCCCCTCTGAGCTGATGCGGATGATGCTTGGTCTTCCTTGGGCGTCGCCTTGGCAAACTTGTCCATAGCGCCCATCTTGCCAGCGCCGCGCGATCTGTTGGACATTGTTCCAGGTGGGAATCGAGGCTGACACAGAGATATTGGTGTTGGTGGAGGAAGGGTTCCCACCGCCGGTAAAATAGATGAGCAGAGGCACCAAAGCCGTCACAGGGGGAATGGGCCAGAGGGAGAAGTCCAAGGGGACGTCGCAGGTAGTGGCCCCAGAGTATGGCTGGTTACAACAGACAGTGTGCCCCCAGCGAGGCCGGCGGATGCAGGTGACGCTGTCTCCCTCTGAATGTAATAGGGAAGAGGCTGCCCCTCCTTATCTTTAGTGTCTCAAGTTAAATGTGTGGATGTTCCAATAAGTGCAGGACGTCCAAGAGGTGATATGTGGGCCTGTCCCCGCACACACTGTCACAGGATATCAGGGGGAGGCAGGGCAGGTTGACCCACAAGCAGTGACACTGGGAGAAGGCAGGCAGAGGGGCAGGAGGGGGGCACATCCAAGAACACCCACCTCTTCGCTGTGTAGGGTGGCTAACTCCGTCCGTCTGAAAGTGAGGGGATCACCTCCGGAGTCCAGGCCTGCCAGTCCCAGGAGACGAGGCCGCTCGTGAGGGTCCTCCACAACAGCAGTGACCATGAACCGAGTGGAGCAGGTGGAATCCAGTGGGTCCCCGCAGGTCGGCGTGTGCAGATCGACACGCCCAGGCGGCCGCCGCAGGCCCGATGGCAAGTCCACAAGGCGAGGTGGGAAGGACCCGCACCACTAGCGGGGCACGGGCCGACGCAGATGGTTAGCGCGGCCCGGCGCTCCACCCCGGACTCTCCAGGCCACACGAGCGGGGGAGCACCTCGGGGCAGGCCGCACCCACGAACGGCCCGCCGGCCCCTGAGCAGCAGGCGGCAGGCAGACGACAGCGCCCGGGCCACCAGCGCCGCGCTCAGCGCCCGGGGGAGCAAGCGCGCCCAGAGCGATCCAGCAGGCCGAAGGCCGCAACGGGTCCAGGCGCCAAAACCTCTGGATGCGAGCCGCGTTTTCTCCCCAAATTCCGTCAAAGTCTCCAAAGAGCCCCGGCAACAATCTCGTGGCACCAGCTCGGCGGAATTTAGCGGATGAGCACCGATGTAGCGGATAAACTGGTGGGCGATAACGGAGCTCCCAAGCTAGGCGGCCATCTTCCTTGGCTGCTCAACAGCGCCCCCATGTATGTTACTTTTGAGCACAATGTTAGCTGACCACATGGTTGCATGCATGGATTCAGTGTTCTTCTGGGTTTGGTCAAGGGTGGACTGTTGTCAGGGTCGGACTGGGACAAGAAATAGGCCTGGTCACCAAATAAAAAGTTGCCTCTAAAAAGTTGCCCACCCCTCGCCTCACGAACCTTGACCTCTGATGACATCACCGGAAGTGATGTCATTTGACCCCACCCCAAAGTGACATCCCAGGAAGCGATGAAACGCAGCCTTTCACCCCTTGACAAAACAGGAAGTGGCGGTTATGATTTCACTAATGTGATATACATTTCATACAAGAATGGATCACCATATGTATCATCAATATCTCTGTGTATAGATCCATATTGTCAAATTACTGTGAATGCAAGTAGACGTCCAAGGCCCAATGTTATTGTTTAGCACTTACGCTTAAGCGCTTTTTTATATAAAAAATATACAAACAATATCACCCAGCCTGTGTTGGCACTCATTTATCGATCTAAGAAGGATGAAAGGCTTTTTGAAAAAAAAATAAAAGTGGAAAAAAATGTAAAGAAAATATTATTTCATTTTTTTTTTCAAACTGGCCCCCACTTCCCAGGGATGATTTCGGCCCGGCCATGGCCCGAAAAGCTGAGGGGCCAATCCGACCCTGACTGTTGTGTGCATGGCGAAAAGTGTGCTGGGTGCGCTGCAGGATCATTGTGGATGCTGAAATAGGGCATCCTTTAGGAAAAGTTTCTGGTGGAGGGGCTTTGGAAGCAAAGGGAACGTGTTCTCAGAGTGTTTAACAGGAAATATGGATTGTGTAGAGAAATGATAGTGTGCAATGTCGAGGTTCCATAAGTGATTGGTGCAGGCATTTTTGAAAATGTCATAATCGCCAATAGGCACCAGTAAGGGAGTGTTGGAAAAATTTGAGTGCAAAGGGAAGAAGTATTGTGTCTGCTTTACTGGGGTGTGGCCCAAGCTGTAGCTGGGAAAGTGCACATGCCACATCATGGCCTTCTGAGCATGGAGCCTTCGCAAATGGAACTGTGGGGATTCTCCAGTGAGGATTAGAGGGTGTGGTTCACCGGAAGGGGCAGTGACATATTTACCCAAAGTTCGATGCAGTGAGGTTGGCAGAGATGGACAGATGGTGAGTGCTTATAGTCAGTGATACCTTTGTGCACGATCTGCACAGGTATCCCGTGGAAAGAGACTTTGATACTGACTTTCAGTTGGAAGTAGTGTAGGCTTTTTGGGGCACGGTTTATGAGTGGGGTTTCGGGTGCATGGATCTCCTTTGCAAATGTGTGGCCTCTGTTTGTACTGCAGATGTGGTGGACGTGCATTTTGGAGCACTACATTTGGGGCACACGTCGTGCTCACGTTTGCTTGCTTACTTAAAGAAGTTGATGACAGCTGTGATGCAGATATTTCCTACTGTAAAGGTGATTTTCTCATCGATGATACCAAGAGGACAATGGGAGCATGCCAGTGTAATTTGTCCACAGCCGGAGGTTGGGAGATGTTGGATAAACAGAAGCATGTGCGACTTTATGTGCAGTGCTGGGATGTTCTGCACCGACTATGAAAGCATTAATAACCAGCAAGATTTCCAGTGGTTTCAAGGAAATGGCATTTTGTTGACTTCTATTGGCAATGCTATTGTGTTTGCCACTCTGCACAAAGCTGTCCAGAGAATACTGTAGCAATGTAAGATAACCATCTTCAATCGAGAAAAATGTGAGGAGGAGAAGCAAACAAACAGTGATCAAAAGAGAGAAAAACAAGAAAAAAAGTATGAATGCATATACATCACAAAAACACGACAAATAGAAGAAAAAAATATCAGTGATGTCATGAATGAGATTTGTGAAGGCATCTTTGATGTCATGGGTGTTAGCCCTTGCAGTGCGCACTGGTGGCACGAGTTATGGTTGCTTAGCTTACCGTAACTGTCAAATTTCAGGGGGTTTTCGGTTTTACCTGTAACCATAACGTCCCTGTAACAACGTTTTTCGATTGAATTTCATAGGTTTTTGCTAGTGCAACTTAACCATAACATCCCTCCTTTAACAACGTTTTTGTTAGTGAATATATATATATATATATATATATGTATATATATATATATACATATATATATGTATGTAACCAGAGAAAACCAATTACTGTAAGCTCCTCTTCAATTGCCAGATGGGAATAGTCTCCAACCTCAATTGGAATGGGTATAGCCAATTAAATCCTGCAATGACAAAGCCAAGAAAGAGGGAATCAAAATTCACCCTCTTTAACTTGGTGATAGTGGTACAGTGTGGCTCAGTGTTGGAAAAACAGACTACCTCTAGTTTCTATTCTCTTGTGACATATAAAAATGCCACAGCTCCTTCATGTAATGGTCTCTTCGCGGATCCAACCTTTTTTCATTACACATCATCTGTAATTCAAGTATATAATCATTGTGATTAGCACCTTCATGCCACATTGATTGTGCAATATACAGTTTCTAATCAACTACTCTCTACAGCCTTCTCTTAGATGTTTGTCATATTCATTCTCACGTAGATAACTTCTTAGGGCAATTTTTGGTGTCCAAATGCATTCTGCCTCGTGTTCTAAGTTCTAAACTTTCACAAATTAACGTTCATGAATGTTGGACAGTTTTTTGGTCATTTTGAATTATTATTTGCCATCTTTCTATGGCCTCATCACATGTCCATATGCTAATCTTTCAATGTCTCAACATTGAATCAGCTTGCATACTATCAAAGCCATTCTCATTAATGTTCGCTTCTACACCATCAGAAGGCGTTACTCTTTTTACGGGCTGACGCCGACCGTATAAGACTGTTTCCACCCCCTCATATCCCAGTGCCCAATGGTTATCACAAGTGGCGGCAGAACAGAATGTCAGGCGGTGGAAAAGATAAGTCCCCATTCCTGCAGAGTCCCTTAGGACTCCATGGGAATGGGGACACTGAAGCACCGGCACCGTTGTAAACGGTGCCGGTGCTTCAGTGAATACAGTGCCTGTAGGGGCCAGAACTCCCGGCAGTTCAGACCTGCTGGGAGTTCCGTGCCCCTATTGGCAGACTCATAGTTTGGCGGTCTGGAAAGGGTGCTGGTACGTTGCTACCGGCACCCTTAATTCTGGACCGCCATGCTCGTAATGAGGTCCTAGGCGTGTGATTTGGTATCTGGCTGAAATCTGGGTGGTTAGGTATACTCTCCTATGCTCCTTTCCTTAACTGTTATGCAGCCAGAGGACCTTCCCCAAGATGGCAGCCCCTGCATGCAGTGCATGGAACAACAAGCTAAGGTTAGGGTTCTTCCGTGCCAGGAAGATACTCTCTGGAACTTGTGCTGAATAGGAACTAAATAGAAATATGATTCATATTGCCCGTTCAGCTGTTTAACTGGAGCAGAAGGGCCGCTCTTGCGTCTCCGCTCCTCTTCTTGTAACTTTTTCAAATTTCTTAATAAGAATGTTCACAATTTTAAATTTGAAGCATGCATTCTGCATAAAAGCAAAGAGCATTTTAGGAACATAATTTTTTCTTATGCATAATGCCAGGTTTGGCCACCCTCCAGAGAAAGAGGGGGATCCCAGAGGTTTTGTTTGCGCCCAATTTCAACAAAAAGCTCTCCTCTTCAACACAGGAGTAGGGAGATTTTCACTTAAATAGGGTGCGCCAGCTTGGGGAAGTCTTTCAAAGGCAGGAGCTGGGACATTTTAATTTCAATAGGGCGCCTCAACCATGCCAGCTTGCGGAAGCCTTTCAAAGGCAACCCCGTGCTAGTGTGTCATTGGCTCCTTCTTAAAGTGAAAAGCTTCCCGCTCCAGCACAGGAGCGGGGCGCTTGTCGCATTAATAGGGTGCTGCCACCATGCCAGCGCAAGGAAGCTTTTCAAAGGCTGCCCCATGCTGGCATAGCAGCGGCGCCCTATTCAAATGAAAAGCTCCCCACTCCCATGATGGAGCACCTGGCACCAGCACGGGAGCAGGAAGGTTTTCATTTAGATAGGGCGCCTCCACCATGCCAGCTCGGGGGAGCCCTTTAAAGGTTCCCCTGAGCTGGCGTGGCAGCGGTATCCTTTGTAATAGAAAAGCTGCTCCCCCATGCTGGCGTGGCACAAGCTATGGCGCCCTATGTAAATCAGATTAGTCTGGTGCCCTGGGCGAACACCCAGACCACCCATGTCTAAGGTCGGCCCTAAATCCATGTCGCAAAGGACACCCTACTCGAGCCCTGGGCTTTGCTTTTACTATAGTTTTACTTAATCACATTTTGTACAGTTGAAGTGACCCAGCACTGCAACTCCCAGAAGCAATTAATGGAGAAATTTAAGCACAGAACAAGTACATGGTTTCCTTGGTGACATGGAGTCATCTGGTAAACCCATCATCCTGGTAAAGAGAGAAGAGTTTCTGATCTGCACTACCAAAAATTGTCACAGTGCCTGCTCAGACAGGAACGGTGGTAGTAGCAAGCAGAACAATAAGGAGGACGCAAGCTAGATATACATTGCAATGCGCAACTTTGAAAGAACTTAACTAAGGCTGTCAATTAGCGGTGACCATGGCGAGTAGTGTCTGGGAAAACCATGCAACTCAGGAAAGGAGTTGCCCACAGGAGATAATTTTTAATGAGTATTTAAAGAAGCTTGTTGCAAAGGGAATCTTTCAAAAGGGTTTTAAGCCCCGGCCACTAGTTCCGCAGGCACTCAACATGTAATGGCGGTGTATCGAGTCTCTGGTAGCCGTTCATTTCCTGGGGGGAACATGTCCCCAGTGTTGCTGACAAGTCTCTGTTCGGTCCCTGGTGGTTTAGCAGGGTTATGCGGGAGCCACCCGCCAGTGCAAACCAACCGGGGTCATTGCGCCTCTGTGATTGCCGCGCACGCTCGCAGCTTCTCCTTGCATCTCTTTATCTCTGCTTCTCCGGGTGGGTCTGTGCTTGTTCAGGTTGAAATGTGTTGCACGCAGTAGAACTCTCGGTTCTCCAGTGACTCCACAACAAGAAGAGAAAGACTGGAGAACAATTGGTTTACGAGGCATGGTAGGGGACATGGTTCTGTATGCACACATATGCTCCAAAGGAAAAATTGGGATATTTTTTTTACCGAACTTGTTCTTGAAAAATGTTTTGGTTCTGGATATACCTCATCCCCTCCCTCTGCCGACGCAGAGACGTTTTCCCCTCTTCCTGACAAAGCCAAGTTTTTGGCCTTGTCACAAATTCCTGCAAATTTGAAAACAGCTTTAATAATTGAAAGCTATTTTAAAACGTTTAACAGACGCACTAACAATTGAATCCCACAAATTGGGGATTCTGCAGTTTCCTCTACATGCAGAATGGCAAATGTGCATTATTTTGAAAGAATCACAATAATGCACATTGGTACAAAATACCAATTGACTCCACAAAATTCAGAGGGGCACAGGCAAAGTATAGGGCAGTGGTTCTTCAGCCTTTAGTTCTTCAGATGTTTTGGACTGCAACTTCCATAGGCTCTAGGCAGCACATTCAAAGGGGAGGGATCATGGGAGTCGGAGTTGAAATCATCTGCAGAGTTAACATGTTGCAGACCCTGGGATTAGATCATGGTAAGGTGCAGGGGAAGAGAAATATGAGAATGAATGAGTAACGGGGGGATAAGAAGGCACCCCATTTAAAGAAGTACATTTTCCAAAGTTGAGATTCTGTATGTCAAGATCTGCAGGTTTATAGCTGCTGTACTGTTTAACGTGATGACACAAATGTTGGTAGCAGTTGCATTGCTGGAAGTAACACTCAAGCCCGGATGTTTCAGCTACAACGGATGGAGACACTTAATGCAATGGGATTAGCACATGGCTGGAGCCTACAACTCTACGATATGAGTTGAGGGCATGTCGAATTGCTCATAGACTTTCAATGCTGATGCTGCCATCCAATGAAGACGTCATCCAATGAAGACGTCATCCAATGAAGAAAACATGTCTGTCATGTACAAGGAGTGGGAGAATTGTCCGATCGAATGTACAAATAAGATAATGGCTATGTTATTGAGACATTAATAGGTGGAACCCTCTAAAACGCTGAAAGAACTCTGAAAATTAAAACCTAACTTGGACACTATGCAAACCAACTTAGAGAAACCCGAAGACAATATAAGACATCATATGATGGACAAGGCTCTAAGAGATCTACACAGTTATCAATCAGGCAAAGTGTACACATTTGTGAAGACATGACAATCTACATGATGACGATCAGCTAGGTACCACATGCTTCCTTGGAAAAGTTGCAAAAGGCAGAGGAAGACCCTTAGGGCAGGTTATCACAAGAGCTACCAAAAAGAGAGACCTCACTCTGAAATTGTACATTGTCTCTTACTGAAACTCAAAGGGATCCTCTTTTTCCCCTAGCCACAAACTGAACAAGGATTTATTTTAATGGCCCGTTATCCTTCACCTACACAAGTCTGTTGTCATGAGAATGGAAGCCCCTTCAGTAACTCTAAATACCTGCCCTGTTGACTTCCTTATTCCTTACAACCTGGGATATGGAAAATATTGTTGGTTAAATGTAATTCGAGAAGGACCTATCGTGTGTGTGTGTGTGTGTGTGTGTGTGTGTGTGTGTGTGTGTGTGTGTGTGTGTGTGTGTGTGTGTGTGTGTGTGTGTGTGTGTGTGTGTGTGTGTGTGTGTGTGTGTGTGTGTGTGTGTGTGTGTGTGTGCGCGCGCGTTATAGATTTATGCATGTTCTCGTTTATTTATTACATGCCAACCCCAAAATGCATTACTTATTGATGCTGCAGCCGGATCCTGCATAGCGGGAGGGTATGCAGTATTACATCAGTTAGGGCTAAGCTTGCGCTATGCTGCACTGCAGGGGTTGCAGTTATTGGCTGCATTGCAGCTACATTGATGGGTTACATTGCTGGCCCTGTCTAAGTTGCCTGGTGCATGGAACCACAGCGGACAGGTTTGCGTACTTTACTCCCCGGCCCGTGGCTTAGATTGTAAACTTCCAAACCTCTCTGGCTCCAGCCTACAGGCCCGGGCTTAGGGGGGGGTGAGCCGGGCGACCGCCCGGGGCGCCGCGCCCCCCAGGGCGCCATCAGCCACCGCCACGCCAGCTTGGGTGAGTCTTTCAAGGGCTCCCCCAGGCTGGCGTAGCGGGAGAAGGCGCAACAGGCGGGCGCATTCAATGTCAATCAGGTGCTCAGCACCTGATTGACACCAAATGCACCCCTCTGCCGCAGGCGCCTTAACCAACAAAAGGCACCATTACCCCCATGCCAGCTCGGGGGAGTCTTTCAAAGACTCCCCCGAGCTGGCATAGTGGCAGCAGGCGCCTCATTGTTGGTCAATGCGCCCACGGCAGCGGAGCGCATTTAGGAACAATAGGGTGCTAATGCACCCAATTCATAGAATTAGCTCCTCACGGGAGCGAGGAGGTTTAAAAAAAATAAAAAATAAAAAGTACACTTTGTGGCCATGCGCACGGGGAAAGGGGGGGGCAATTCGCCCAGGGCGCTGCTGCCCCTAAGGCCGGCCCTGCCAGCGTATGATTGGCTCTCAAACCTGGACACAAAAGCAAGTATAGACGGTTAGAAGTTCTAGTCTGCTAACCCTGTGCTGACGAAAGATTCCGCTGGTGGTCCTGTTTCAATATTAAGGGCTTACAATTAATGAATTGTTTAGAGGTTTGAGAGGAATATTTTTATTTGGGATACCGGGGTATACGATGTTGGCAAAGTTCAGCATCAGTCTAATTACTAAATAAAATATGTCCGCTTTCTCTTTGAAGGGGATTAGAGGAAGGCAATAGAGTCTACATTTGTTCTTCAAGTTCTTCTAATATTTATTTAGGGTTTTAAGGGCAAGTTCTTGTCCTGCCATGACATACAAGGAGGTTCTTCACTTCCCATTTCAGAGGTTACCTAGATATGGGAGATGAAGGATTGATGATTCTTGGTGGTAGACTATGTTGGTAGGAAAAGGAGAGGAGATGGTGAAAGAGCACGGGATTCCGGGGTGCGAGAAAACTGCCTGCTGTTAGGGGGGAGTCACCACACGGTTGCAGTCCATGTGGAACTCCAGGAGCTTGCACCCTCTGGTTGAATGGGCGCGTTTCATTGGTGAACTTTCCCTTCACATGCAAGGCCATAGTTTGCTCCACACACAGTACCCCTGCAGAGGTGCCTTGAGAGGGGAAAGTTAAGCTAAGGTCAATGTAGATGGTATTGTAGTTTGGCAGCCATCATTCTCACTGTTTTCAATATTCAGGCACCTTGTCCCAGGAGGATAGCTCAGGGGAAACGCACAGGTTCTATCAACACAGGTTCGATCCCCGGTCCGCGCTTAGAAAACATTTGGGCATTAAGGGCATTATAAATAACCATTTACAATTACATCTTATCATTTGCAAATGTGGGCTCGCCTGACATTTTACATGCACCTACTTTACATAAGCTGAAGGTATGTGGGACCTGTAGTCTGTCCAGATGGGGTGCAGAATTTATCATGGCGCCTTGAACAGCTCCTTGTTTCGCATTTTCATCAACATTCTGCACGTGGGTACTTCTTCCTTCCCACGATGCACAGAGGCTCTACGGCTGGTCTCTCGATGGTGGTTACGGTGGTGACGCGTTTATTTTTCTCTAAAACCTCATGTTCAAGACTAAATAAACATATTTTAATAAAAGACTTCTATCACACTACACACACTTGCCAACACTTGTAGAACAGTAGCAGAGCCTTAGGGTTCTTAAGGACAGTTAAAACCTCTTTTCACATCTCTGCGGTTAAAGGACAGAGGAAGTACTAAGCAACCTCCTGAGCTGAGCTTTTTCTCAACCCAGAGTGTTTCCAAAAACAGTTCTAAAGTTTATTGTACCATAGTCTATCTATCTTCCACAGGTATCCAGCGATTTCATCGCTGAAAAAAACAGCGAGGGGCACTCGATCTTTTTATTCTAACCCACTATTTAAAACGTTCCCCAAATATTCTAGGACCAGGGTCGGACTGGGGCATAAAATTATCTCAGGCACCAATGAAAAAGTGGCCCATGACTGCAAATGGCAATTCATTCCTTTTGTGACAGACTGAATAGTACCCACGTGGGGAGTTTTTGATAAAATGTGATGTAAATTGTGCATTTTAATGATATTTATTCAGCAACACTATTCAAAACTACTAGCCACATAGTGAAGTAACTCATCAAACTGGCCCATAATGCCCAAATAAGTTGCCCACTTTGACCAAAAAACTGGCCCACACCAGCATTTCGCATTTTTGGTTCGGCCATGGACCTATTGCTCTATGGGCCAGTCCAAGCCTGCCTGGGACTGGAGTTTTTTTTATATAATTGCACCAGTCCTAAAATATGTTGGGAAGGGTGTATACTGGGTTAATAAAATATCCACTACCCCTCGATGTCTTTTTACCAGCGATGAAATCACATAGAACCTCTTCCACATGCCATCTCGCATCACGTCAGAACACACCAGTTTCTGCTGTGCCAGGCATACATGCATTACTACACCCCCATGACACCAGTAAAGCCCCCCCCATCAACGAATGTGACACATACTGAGGAAAATAATTGGTTTATTCCCAACTGAGCAGATCAGGACAATTATCTCTGGTCGAACCTGCATTCTGCTTCCTTCTCCCCTTTAAGCAGGGAGAGCTGAATCACATTCCAAGCAAACGATTGGCACATTTTATGAGGGGTGGGCCTGAGCCCAGCATGTAACATAGACCATAGCAAGAAACATTGTCAATGTGCCATGCTTGGCATTCCATCACTGTTGCCACAGGAGCATTTTTGAAAGAGAAGTTTCACTATATAATCTTGCTCTTCTTTCCCTTTTTCACAGACATTCCTCGCCACGAGAGAGCCGAGATCTACTTGTTCCTCTTCTTGGTTGTTGAAATAGTTGTGCTGTCGTCTGCCGTTATCCTGTGAGCTGACATCCTCTTTTGAAACTCAAGTGATGTTGTCTATGGAATACTATCACATGGTTGAATCCAGGATTACAATAGCGAAACTGTTGGGCACTGCTGTAATATCAAATTTCCACCCAGGGGGGAGAGTCGCTAACTAAACAGTAAGCCTGAAACGGGGGCGGAATCCGACATTAACCTGTCATATTTTCTTGCCCCCTTGAGACCCTACCTTGGGTGTCTACCATTTTTGTATGCGCCTCAGGACACCTAACCCTCGCCAAGCTCCCTATCACCGCCACCTCTCCTTGTGCCCATGCATTCCCCTAACCCACCTCCAACCTCACTTATCTGCTTTCTTCACCTGCATTGTCTCAGTTGCCCGCTCCTGCTGTGGAAATCAAAAAGGGACTTATTTCCTTGTTTCTATTTTCCATGGTGGTGGCTATCTTTGTTTTTTTCCACTTGAGATTGGGCATACATAATAAGTATGGAGCCTATCTCCCATGTTAAAAAATGTTTTAAACTATTAGTAGCCTGAAGGGAGTCCTCGGGTGCTAACAGCGATAGACCATGCTATGGAGGTCATTCATGGCTGGTAACTGCCCTGAGCCCTCATGAGTTCTTCAGTGCCCCCAGGCCTACCTAGTTCGGGCTGGTGGGCTGTTACAGGCCTAGCTGTCTGCTCCCATTTGCAGGGTTTATCGCTAAAGCATTTTTTAGCCAAAGCCATTATACACTGGTGTGGCATCACCGCAGTAAAAAAAAACTCGTACACTGCTGCTGGACACCCCCCCCCCTCACACACCACCCCCCCCTCTCGCCCTCCCCAGCTGCTTTTCCTGAAGGGTGTGACTCCTACAGCACCAGTTCCTAAAGACTTTTTACACGTCTCCATAACGTCTGCTCCTCAGTAGAAGCAAGTCAGCTGTTTGTATCATTAGCAATAGCTGCAGCGAAATTTACCTCAAAACAAGGGGCTGCTTTTTTGGGTTACAGCAGCAAAATCCCCAAACCCCAATGCAGCAGAACAGATGAATGTATATTAAAAAGGGGGTGCCTTCCACTTTGGGGTTCTGGCAAAATCACAGGTTTGCTCTTACTGTTCAGTGTTGTCCAACTCCAGGCCTCAAGGGCAGGAAACATATCTGACTTTCAGGATACCCCTCATTGATATACATGCGATACATTTGCATACAATGATTCTAAATATATTCCCCTTTTCCTCTCATGAGTATAAATGAGGGTGATCCAGAAAACGCGTCAGGATTCCGGCCTTCGAGGCCTGGAGTTGGACTACTCTAAATAATGAAGGGATTGTTGAATACTAGAGGTATTATGCCTCTGCAGGGAAACTGCAGGGACTAACTTAATTGTAAATGGGTTCCTGTCATGGAAGTGTGTACCTCATACGTGAGTACTGGGGTGCAGGAGAGTGGGACGTGGAGGTAATGAATATGTGTAATCATCAAATGACAAGAGTGATCCCAAGTCAGGTGTGACAGCTTGTCCCCCAAACATCTTTTCTTTGCATTCTGGTACCTGTAGTCGACCACTGGGTTTATAGTGCAAGAGCAAAACAAGCTCCAGAATGAATAGAATAGGAGAAAACAAGACTGGACCACCCATGAAACGCAGGATTGAAAAACAAAAACCTTCCGGTGACCCCCTCCCTGAAAATGGTTCAAATGCGATAAGCAAGCCAGAGCAGGCTGAGTGTTTAGTTCCTCTCAGTTAAATTGAGTGAACTTGCCAAAACATGATTTCCTCTTTTCACCATATAGAACTAATACACTGGGCACATCACAAACGATCTTGTCCCCAGTTGTTTGAGGAGCAAACTGACCTAACATCATGAGGCTCACCTGGATTGCATTTCTGGTATTTTTCCATTCTAGATATGAGCCTGCAATTCCTAGTACACTGAGGTTACAAGTTCCATTACCCTGGGGTTACAGGCTCCAGTATGATGGGCCTACAATTGCCAGCATGCTGTACTTACACAACCAAGGATGCTGGGCCTGCAAGTCACTCCGAGAACACCCGCGTGCCATGGAGATGGGCAACTTCTGCCTCTCCTCCTAGGTGGCGGCATATCATGAGCAGGTTTGAGTCTCCCAGCTGGGCCATTGACAAAGAGCTCTGCTGCATTGCTTAGATGCATGTGTACAGGTCAATAGCATGAACACTGAGTCCCGGATCATAGGTTTGACGCTAATGGTAAGAACAGATGGTCATTCGAAGTCTGACTGTTTTGACAACCTGCCTAATTTAAACACATGCAGTGTTTGCTGCATGCGGTATCACTCGCAACACAGCATGTCGTAAATACTCCATGATTCGGAGGTCAAATTTGACTTTTAAAAAATCGGCTAATTTTAACCTCACTATATGATATGATATGTTATGGCATTTGTAACGCGCCTATACACAAGTGTTTAAAGGTGCGACGAGGCAGGGAGGGGGGAGCAGAGGGAAGACAGACAACGATCCTACTAGGCCAGGTGTCATTCAGATCGCGCAAGTGCATGGGAAGGGGGAAAGGGAAAAGTGCAAGGGGAAAGGTAGGGGGGAAAGTGCAGTACAGGGTAGTGGAACAACAGAAAAATAATAGGGCCAAACTGGTGGCAAATGCAAGGTAAGTGCAGACAAGTGCTGGGAAAGGGGGGCTGTCGGGATATAGAGACAGTCCCGTAGTGCAGAGGTTGCCAGGGAGGCAGTGCAAGTGTAGAGTGGCCCAGTTGCAGGTAGAGTGCAGTTTCAGTCAAGAATTTAGCAGGGGAGAGGGGGGGAGAAGGCAGAAGCAAAGAGGAAGGTTTTGAGGTGCTTCCGGAACCGGAGATGGTTCTCCTCAAGTTTTAGGGAGGCAGTTTCAATAGCTGCAGGTACACATTATACAGTGCCCAGTAGCACTACAGATCATGTAAAGGTTTGAGGTGGTGTAGCCCTGCACATAGGAGAAAAGGGTATGTGGGCAGCTCTGGAGGGTGTGAACATGTGGACATCATGGATGCCCGCCTCCTCGTGTTCTTTGCAATGTAATGCACAGGAGGCGGATTGCCATTCTGGGCACCACTGTGCACGGTGCACTGGAGGTATATTGCATGCTACTGTACTTAATCAATTTCTATTGGAAATGGAGTTTCTATTTTGGGGGCACATTTTCAGGAATACTGCATGCAGTATTTATGGAAATCTGCATGTTTTACCGCCGGTAGGGTGGTAGCAGAATTGTGCGTAGACCCTAGTTCTTCGTGCATGGTAGCTGTCCTTAAATTCTTGTGTATAGGCGCATTCTAAATGCCATATCATATCATATCTTACTGCATACAGGGATAGGGTCATAAAATCTGCCAAACTCGTATTATAAATGCCATATCATATCATATTTTACCGATAGGGAGGGTATACCGTCCTTTGATCGCGGGACTTTTAATCGCTGGGTTTTTTACTGCAAATTTATTTTCGAAAAAAAACTTTTTTTTGGGGGGGGTTACAAAATTTTTAAAAATGGTGTAAGGGAATAACAGAAATAAAGAAAGTGAACGGGGGTTTTGGGGGGTACCCCCCCCCCAAAAAAAACATTTGGTGTTTTTTTTTTTAAAGAAAATTTGCGGTAAAAAACCCCGCGATGAAAAGTCCCGCGATTAAATAGCGTAGACCCATACAGAGATAGGGTCAGAAAATCTGGCAAACTCGTAATGATACCCAATCATATAAAAACATCAATTTTAAAGGTTAAGGGGGTTCTTCTCAGGTTATAACTGAAGACAGGAAAGCAAAGAAATGAGATAGGAAGATTGTGGTATTTGAGGATAGGGAGTCTGAAGCAATATGGCTCTTGTACGAAGAACCCAATCTAAAATGGCTGAAATAGTTCATCTGCTCACAGAGAATTCTCAAAAAGAAACATAGCATTTTTCCAGAGGTTCTTTACTTGAGATCATCGTTTGCTAGGAATTTTGAAGATGCTCTGGGATTGGTTATTGGCATAGGGGGAGGATGATACTTGGTTTCTTGCACATCTCCACGTGATCTCACCGCTCTCGCTCTGGCACCCTTTCGCACAGGTTTTATATCTGTGTCAATCACAGGAGGAGGACTGAGGCCATCCTGGTCAGAAGGAAAGCAATGTCCAAGGGATAGCAACAGCTGTAGACAGCAGAGGAGCAGACGAACGAGGGGCCAAAGTGAGCATCCAAAGTGATTGGATCGTAGGCCAGAAGCCAAAGGCCCTCCACCAAGAAACACTCCAGTTCCCTGTGTTCAACTTCCCCACATCCAAGCGACATTTACCAATTCCTAAACTGTGACCAAGTGATCAAAAAATGTAATAAACTGGCATACCATACTCTTGCTTGTTTTTTTCTGTCAGCAAAGCATTGTTCAGAAAAAGGTGCGTCAAACAGAAATATTTCTAGCATGCACTATTCATCACCATGGCTCTCCCATATGACTGGATTGTCTTCTTCCTAAAACGAGGGATGTAATTATATTAATAATAATAATGATAATAATGATTACGAATTCTGCTGTTTTAGATAGCACAGCTCTCACCAGGAATCAAGTTTCTGAGTGCTTGCTATCCGATGTTACTCATAACTATCATTGTTCCCTACACTATGCTGCTATTCTTAAGGGCCTGAAAGGCTGAGTCAACCTGACTAGGATATGGGTACCCTTCCCTTAAT
This sequence comes from Ambystoma mexicanum, assembly GCF_040938575.1. Lineage (NCBI taxonomy): Eukaryota > Metazoa > Chordata > Amphibia > Caudata > Ambystomatidae > Ambystoma > Ambystoma mexicanum. The sequence continues at coordinate 1,342,737,440 of NC_090921.1, forward strand.
TGCTTTTCCACCAATCAGATGCCCCCATTTCTCCACATGTCTTTTCTGCAGGTGCTGCTGACATGAAGGTGTAATTTGAAAAAATCCAAACTATGATAAGAGAGAAGGCTAGGCTCTAGATATGAGCACTCCCGTGCTGCGCTCGTTGTTTGATCTAATGTTCTAGATATTTCACTGCAAGTCCACAGGTGGGTAGAGGTAAATCAACACCTCTCGTAGGGAAAACGTGGACAGTCCTGGTTACCTTGCAATTATTGGTTATTATTGGTTCTCATATAAAGAGATTCTTACGCTAAGTGCGGTATTTCCAGTGAGTTCTTTTTATTTGTTATACTGTAGACACATGGTCTATTGGTGGTCAGCCGACACGTGTTTCGACCCTGAGGGGTCCTTATCAAGGCATGATTAAATGTAGATAGGGCGGGGGATGCTGCCCAATGATGTGTCTCATAAATTATGAATAGGGATATGTCTCTCCCAGACTTGGGTCCTGCGTTATATGTAGAAATTAGGCTTTTCCCTTGCTGCCCTCTATCTAGTTTCTTTCTTTCTGTCCATATAACTCGCTTCTATTTGTCGTGCTTTCTGCTGCTGCTTTCTGCTACATGCTGAAATCTAGGCCCTCTCCCTACTCACTTGGCTTGTTTGCGTCATTGCTCTGTGGTGTAGGGCGATTGTGCTCTGCAGTTTCCTTCCTCTCTCCCTCATTTCCCCCTTCCTTCTCTACACATTCTCCCTCATGGGTGCTCGCAATCTCATCTATCTTTTCTAATTGCTATTCTATCACCTATCCTATCCCTCTGTCGAAGTCTAAAATTAAAAAGTTCAAGAAGGATCTCCTGGTTTCCAACCAAGGCCTGCCCATCGCTGATACCTATGTCAACACCTCTTCCAGGCAGACTTTCACTGATATCCTCTTTGTCATTCCTTCTCTGGACTTTTGGACTCCCCATATGGTCTCTGCACTCTCCCCTTTCTCTTCCTCTCCCATTAATGGTGGCACCCATTGGGAGGTTCTCTTGGCATCCTCCCTGTCCTCTAAATGGCACGGTCATGGTCCAGGGCTCCAGCCCAACCACTTCCTTCTCAATAGGCATCTTCCATCTCTCATCAACTTCCTCCCATCTCCTTCCACTCGTCCTTCCGTCTTCTCTCTGCTCCCTCTGCCACCCTCTGATGGGTGTACCACACTCCTGTACCGCTCCTCATAAGACCTTGAAAAGTGGCAACCTGCTCCACTTAGCTACCCCAACTCTCGCTCTGCCGTCAAACATGCGTCTGACATCTGCCACCTCCTTGAATACCTTGACCTAGATGTGCTTGTTCTCACTGAGATGTGGTTCACTGCCAGCTCTGTCATGATTTTTGACACTCTCCTCCCTCAGGCTTACAATATCCTCCCTAAGTCTAGGCCTAAACGCCCGGTGGATGGAGTGGCCCTGATTTTCCCTCAGTGGGTCCCTACTACTATCAGACCCACTCAGGCCTACTCCTTTTTTAAATGCCTTGTCTCCTGGCCTCTGACTCTGGCCACAATCTACAGGCCCCTGGCCAGGTCTCCCACTTACTCTCAGAATGGGATGACCTCACTTCTTCTCTCCTGACCTCCTCCTCCAAGCTTCTCCTCCTCAGAGACTTCAATATTCACCTCGACTCCACTGAGACGACGTCTGGGCTCTTCCACAACTTCTGTGACTCTCTTTCCCTCTGCATTCTTCCCTTCGGTCCGACGAACTCAGCCAGACACACCTTAGATGTTCTCATATCTTCAGGCATCCAAATCTCAAACCCTTTCATCCCCCTTAACGCGTCGACAGCTTCCTTCTCCATCATTCAACCTATGAAGCGAGTGTCAGTTGCTGCTTTTGCCACCACCTTCACTCCCCCTCCTGCCACCGACTCTCACTCCGACACAGCCATTACTAACCTTCCACTCTCCAACTCCAAAACACTTTGGACATCCCTGCCCCTGTCATGTGGATCCACATGAAACCTGCCTCCAAGTGAAACTCCTGGTATAAGTCCGACCTGGCCACTCTGAAACGCAAGTGCAGAGCAGTTGAGCTGAAATGGCAGGCTTCGAGCACATCTTCTGACAAACTGGCCTGCCACCTGCTCCGAAGGCAATACAGACTCTCCATCTGCTCAAAGAAGATGGCCTATATCCAAATCACATCTCTACAGCCTCTAACCATCTGGCTGAGCTTTACAAAATCTGCAAGGAACTTGCCAACCCTACTGCAGTCTCCACCTCTCCTCTTCCCTCCCTGGCCCTCTGCACTTTTCTGACCTCTCAATTCATTTCTAAAGTGCAGGACATCCTGTCCTCATTCTCCTCTACTTCCCACTCCTCTCCCGCACATGCACTCAGGCCTTCCCTGGACAACTCTCTGCCCCCCCACTCTCCTCTTTTTCTTCCTTTACACCTGATGAGGTTTCTAGACAAGTCCATGCTATGAAAGTCTCATCTAAACAGGTGCTCCCCTGCTCCTCCAGAACTATCAAGGACAACATTGTGTTCCTTGCTCCAGCCTTGGCCGATTTCTGCAATCACTCCTTTGCCCAGCTTATCCACCACACTGAGTCTGTTGGTTGTCTCCACGACCACCAGTGTAGCTTCAGAGCTGCCAGAGGCACTGAAACTGCACTCCTGAACACCTGTGAAGATTTGCTCTCTAATCTCGATTCCAGCTCTCCTTCCATTCTCATACTTCTTGACCTTTCCTCTGCCTTTGATACGGTCAACCATGCTTAATGGCAGTAAGACGGAGATCCTTCTCATTGGGACACCTTCTCTCCCTTTCTCTCCCACAATCTGGCCACCCTCCTTGGGCCCCCTCCCGTCACCCTCCTGTGAGGTAAAAAACATTGGTGTCATCACCGACTCCCTTTTCTCCTCTCTTCACTTCATGGACCTGGCCAGGAAGGGCCACTTTCAGCTGCACCTCCTCAGAGGCATTCTCCCTTTGCTCACCTTCCCCCAGAAACTCATTGGCTCCAGAGCTCTGGTTCTCTCCAGGATGGACTACTGCAGCAGCATCTTCCCCAATCTGCCTAACTCCTCCCTTCGCCCCCTTCAACTAATCCAGAACAGGACTGCAAGACGTATCCTTGGCCTCAAGCCCAGTGGCTGCATCTCTCCAGCCATAAAATCTCTCCACCTGCTCCCGGTTGCTGCGAGGATCAAGTTAAAGACCCTCTGCATCATCTACATGGCTTTCACCTGAGATTCTGCTACATCCAACTCCCTCTCCCTAAATACCTCCCTGCTAGAGCCCTTTGGTTGTCTAGCTCTAACACTCTGCAGATGTAACGCTCACCTGAACTCCGCGGGAACCTTCTGGAACTCCAACTGACTTCTACCTTCCTGGGAACTAGACACGGAATTTCTGTGAAGAAAATAACAATTTTCCCTTCCTTAGTTTTATCTTGTTAAATAGGAGGAACAGACTGGTAACTATGGGACCAGCAATAGCTCACCTTGGTATTTAATTTGTTGAGCTCTCCATCCTGTTCTATACAGGGGCGCAAGTCCTGAAGATGGGACACAGGAGAATGGTTTCTTTTATAAGGGGCTAAATGGGCACTTATGGAGAGCAATTATCACTGGGAAAAAGGAAATGACAGAAACCCTATCCTAATTAGACCCTAAAAGGGGCAATATGCTGTGTGTAAAATTACAGAAAAAAGAGCTGTGAAGAACTTACAATGCGTGACGGAATAGTAAACCCTTGAAACAAGTAGAAGAGTCAAAGAACTACTCGGTCGGAAATATGGAAGCACCTTATGACTTTGCGCAATCTGAACATAAGTGTGACCAAAAATATCTGACTAGAAACAAACTTCCAAGGCAAACTCCACAGAAAGGGCATGAACCCGCTAATTACAACGTAATACCCTGAAATGCGTGAGGGATTCTAATAACATTTATACACAATTCAATGTATCTGATAAGGCAGCAAAAACGAAGCAATGCATTCGCACATCACTGGGAGTACTCGCGTGAGAGAAAACTGCCATGGACTGTGAGGTGAGGAGACCGCTATGACAGGACTCCGGACTATGGACTGTGACTGAGCCAGCACGACAGCAAACTGGAAAATACAGGAAGGGAACTGATATCTAGTAAATGTTACTCATGGAATGAACGGTAATTATCTGTGGACAAGGAATATTGAGCTGTGACAGGAAACGGAGGTACGCGGCGAGCGTTCCATCTGAACTCAGACAAACGACGCGAAGCGCGAGCCTCCTGATGGGTGGGGCTTAAATAGCCGGCACATGAAAACAACTAGACCCGCTAGCTAACTGACCCAGAGGCACCACCTAGCGGCCATTAACGAAACTCCAACCAACCATTAACATGGGGAATTGGAATCAATAACCAGCTAGGGCAAATGAATTCCTTATGAACCTGCATCTCTTAGGACTAGTATGGGAGAACTAACCTGTGGTCATGACAGCAGATCAGATGTTTCTCCGAGCAGAGAGTGGGGCAGGGGGCTAGGTCTCTCTCCTTTGCAGGTGCTTCTGTCTGGAATGGCCTCCCTGCCCCTCTCAAACTTGAGCCGTGCCTTTGTAAGTTCCGGAAGCTTCTCAAGACCTTCCTCTTTTCTTCTTCATTCCTTCTACCCCTCCCCTGCTAATTTCCCCGTCTGCCCTTGACTGACTGCCTGGTTCCTACACAGTCGTACAGGGCACCAGACCCTCCTAGTCCAGTCTACTCCTGCATTTGGTCCCTCCTATCTCCCTTTGAACTTGCCCTTCTGGCCCCCTCCCCATGCAATTACCTGGTTGGGCCTGCACCCTTGTAGCCCTTCCAGCCCCTTACCTTGCGCTTAGCTAGTGGACTATCCTTCCCATGCACTTCTCTGCTTTCCCCTGGCTCTGTCCACCGGGCCACCCCTGCACTCACCTTCTCAATGGCCTTCCCCCCTGACCTGCACTGCCCACCCCGTCTCCTCTGCACTTCACTTTAGTGCACTTTCACGATCTGAATGTCACAAGGCCTGGTAGGATCGTTACCTTTTGTCCTCTCTGTTCCCCCACTCTGTCTTGTTGCGCCTCAAAACACATGTGTATAGGCACATTATACATAACCAATAAATAAAACCAGGCTTTCCATCAAAATGTCACTTTATATGCAAATGAACAACCCCTACACCAGTCTCCCACTTATTAAAACCACTGGGGCCAATCCTACAAACAATCCTGTGCAGCGGCAGTGAATAATAATATGGGGCTGTTATTTTTAAACACACAATTTAACTGTCAGAGTACATTCCTTTACAGCACGTTGCACACTTGAAAGGGTTAACAATGTTTCAATATAGATTTAACAGATCCAACTCCAAGGAAACGTTCTAAACTATCCAAACTGTGCTCAGAACATCAAAACCATGGGTGTACAGAAATGCAATGGCAAAATGGAGCAACCTTTCGATCTGGTTACAGGGACTGTGCTTAAACTAGACCACAGAAATAAATCGCACAATGGAAGTCAATGAAAAAGTCGGTGCGGTGCCTCCTCTTAAAGATGGAGGGTACTGCACTAGGGTTGTGCCAAGCACACAAATCAGCAGCATCTGTCCACAGTGGTCGAAGTGAGCGGGGACGGTCGGGAGCAGTGTTTCACTACTTTTAATTTTTACTGTTACTTTTTGCAACCACTCACCATTCCAGACCTGTTCTTTGTGGAGTTAAAGCACACGTCTCCATTTTACAACCGGTTATCAGTTACATCAAAACTAGAATCCATTTCAACTCAATTGGGTGTTAACCACATGACAGCAACCCTTGAAAAACGTGTTGCACTTTTCTCCCTTCCTACTCTGTCCCCAGCTGGAGTCACAACTCCACTACTTTTTTGGTAGACTTCTAATTATTGCTGGTAGCGGGCAGCATCGCCCACATTGAGCAGGCTGCTCTGACATGACATCAGGTACCACAGCACCTGCAGATGTCCCAACAGTGACAGCTGAACAACATCAAAGTGGCACACAGGAGTGCTCTGGGCCTGGAGTAGGCCGGGAGTAGCTGGAGGCCAGGCCTCGCGATCATGTGCTAAAATAGCCAATGGCGCATACCTAGTGGATGCGGGGGAGGGTGCTGGGGTCATAGCAACAGTGCAACTACACATAAAGGGGCAGCAGTAGAAAATCTACACACAGTAAATTGCAAATGAAGTGCTAAGTGAATAATACACATTAAAACAGCACTCCTAATATTAAAGACACACAATAAAATGAAATGAAAAAAATAATTTTATTACACAATGTTTTCTGTGTCCGTAAATTGAATTAATAAGTGCAGGTTGCAGAATGTGTCTAACTGATTTCCTGCAGTTTCGCACAGGTGGGTTGTCTCTTCTTGCGGAGGAGGGAAGGAGGACTGGAACCGCCCCCCCCCTTATAGGGAAAGTGGACAAAAACCTTATGGAACATTTTTCAACCGTCACAGCTGATAAGCCTGGTAAACAGTATCTGGGGGATGGGCTGAGCAGCAAAGCTGGAGCACTAGAACATTCTGTGCCATTGAAATCAATGCAGTCCATTGAAGAGAGTGGGGATCCATGGAAGATAATGGCTCTCCATAGGAATCAATGTAAGTAAAAATGACATTTGACATAAAAGATTTCCTTTCAACCCAACTCCTTCATGGCGAAAACTCAGCCGCAAGCATCACTGGTGTCTGAGGGGGGCGGCGGGGCTGACTGGGCTGATAATGGCCTTAAGCCCTCGTTGAAAGCCCTGCTTCACCTGGGCCTTACATCCTGGACTTGCTGGCTGTTGCCAGCTGGGTCAGCCACCCCACAGTGACGACTTTATTTATTTATTTTATTTATTGTGAATTTCTAAGGCGTTTATACATCAAGACATCATGTTTTACAGTGCCCATTAACACCCCAGTGCAAATAAAAAAAAAGAATCAACAACAACTGCTTGAGACATGGGGAGCTTTGGGATTCTAGAAATGTCTAAATTGAGCTTTTTTCCTCTTTATGGAGAAAAGGTCTTTTTTTTTTTTAAGAAATATCTCGAGTTTAGTAGTATGTGCGGAAGCAGAAAGCGAGTGCCATTCAGACACAAATTTTTCTCATTTCTGTATGGAAGCTTCTTTTCAAGCATTGGACTGAAGTCTTCAGCCGAACCCTGATTATTCAAGGCTGGGCTTCACTACTATGAACATTTTAAAATGAAACATTTCATCTCATCTTCCTTTGGAACCTGGGAGCCAGCAGGACTCTGTACTCTGCTCGCCTAGCTGGACTTCGCGCTGACTTCATCTCCACCGAGGTGTCAACCACTTATCTGGGCCCTCTCTGAGCATTGTTGCGACTTTGCCACATTATTGAAGAAACTGAATGAAAAATATCTATTTGATCTGTGAGTTCATCCCACTTGGGCTGATAGCACTGTAGTGCCTCATTTTATGCCGCGTGTGGCATTTTTCTTTGTTCATGATTAGTGCCCAGTTGGGTCCTGATACCTTGTGGCCTCCTAGAGGCCCTCCAAGGATGGCCGCCCGATACTTCACCACCAGCCAGGCACCTCCCAGTGCCCAGTGACCCGCCACCTGATTGGTTGGGGCAGCACTCTTTTGGCCTATCGAGGGGGGCAGCAGGTGGTAGCGTCTCCCTTCCCTAGACCCCTCGGACTACCCTGTCTGGCGCTGTGAGGGCCCACCCCCTGCCTCACTACAGTGTACCGGGGCTCCTCACGCTGGCCTCCCACATACTGGGTAAGTACTGAAAGCCTCTTGATTCACAGCCTCACAGCCTCCTTTTTCCTTTCCCTGTGCCATCCAGGCTGCGCTCACCAACCTCAAACCGCGTTGACTTTCCTACGTATTCCTGCCTTCACTACTGGTCAATAACTTTTAAGTTTACTGCTGTTCCTTGTGACTTGGTGCCGCTCCTGACTGCACTCTGCCCGCATGCTTAATCTCTTCCTAGCTACCATGTTCCTGAACTTTTTCTCCTTATCTGGACCATGCAAATTACTCACTCTTGAACTTCTAACATTGCTGTATTCAAATGCTACCATGTTTTTCCTGATGGCCTAACAACCTGTTGCTGCATTCAAATGCTTGCCTTCTTAACTGGCTAGCATAAAATCGAATCTAGCTGTGTGAAATCTATTGTTGGCCTCACCTACATTGTGCATTCTGCATATCTGCTGGAATAACGAATTTAGCTGGTTCTGTTCTTTGCTAACCTTACTAAGATTTGGTGTATCTTTTGCATATCTATTGGAAATTCTTGCTACGCCAATATTGTAGTCATCCTTAACCCTCATCTGGGCTAATGATTTTTAAGTTTGGGCATTTTTCTGTGCAAAATGTCTGTGCTCTGACAGTCCTCATGTATGTCTGAATCCTCAATTATTGTTCCTCTAACTCTGCTGCCCTCATTGGGATCTTGTTTGGTTTGAGTGCTGTGTTTTCTGCTCTGTTTGGCTTTTAGGCTGCCTGGTGAGTTCTGTCCTGCACTGTGCAGTTCTGGCCCTCTTCCACTGCGCTCCCTCTCACCCCCCCTCGTCCCTATTGTGCTCTCCATCTCGCCTATCTACTCTAACTGCTTCTCCATCACCTATCCTTCGTCTCTCTTGAAGTCTGGAAGGAAGAAATTTAAGAAGGCTCTCCAACCTAAGTCTGCCCATAGCAGACACTTATGTTAATGTTTCCACCAGGCAGACTGTCACTGACCTCTCCCCTTTCTCTTTCTCACACCTTAATTGTGTTACCAGATGGGAAGTGCTCTTGGCTCACTTCTCACCATCCAGGTGTATCACCAATGCCTATAGTAATGGCACCATCATGGCCCAGGGCTCTCAGCCCAACCTCTTCCTCCTTGATAGGTGTTTACCGTCTTTTTTCAACTCCCAACCCCACTCCTGCCACCACACTGTCTTCTTTGCCCCCTCCTTCCCCCATTCGCTGGTGGCACCCTGCCCCTGTATCCCCCCGGAAAACATTTAAAGGGGGCAACGAGATTCACTTATCTACCCTCAACTCTCACTCCACTGTCAAACACTCCTCTGACAACTGTCTCCTCCTTAAAGATCTTGACCTTGATGTCCTTGCTCTTGCTTAGACGTGGTTCAAGGCCAGCTCTGTCACTGCTTTTGACACCCTTTTCCTATAGGGCTACAAGACCCTATCCAATCCCAGGCACATGTGTCATCTGCAGGCTGTCTGTCTCTCCTACCCTCTCCATCACTCTCACCACTATCTATAGGTCTTCCCCCATTTTCCTCTCAGAATGGGTGGACCTCTCCGACCACTCTCCTGGCAAACTCCCCCAAGCTTCTCTTCCTTGGGGATTTTAACATTCATCTTGATTCTCCGGATTTGGCCATGGTACTCTTTCGTGACCTCTGTGACTCTCTTTCCCTCACAATTCTTCCCTCTGGTCCAACCCACTCTGCTGGACACACCTTGGATGCTCCCATCTCATCAGATATCCCTCTCTCCAACTCTCTAACTACTCCTTTATCCTGGTCTGACCACTCTCTCCTCTCCTCCGATCTTGAGCTCCCTGGCATAGACGATGCCTCTACCCGCACAGCCAGTCTCCTTCTCCGTCATTCGACTGATGAAGCGTGTGTCAGTCGCTGCATTTGCCACCACCTTCATCCCTACTCCCGCACCTACCTTTGACTCTTCTACCAACTAACCTCTCCATCTCTCCATCTCTAACACTCTTAACATCCTCGCCCCTCCCATGAGGATCTGCATGAAGCCTGCCTCCAAATGCAACTCTTGGTATGACTCTAACTTGGTAGCTTTGCAACGCAAGTGCAAAGCTGCAGTGCGTAAGTGGCAGGCCTGAAGTACATATTCTGTCAAACTGGCTTTCTGCCTGCTCCAAAGGCAATATCGTCTCGCCATCCATTCCAAGAAGAGGGCTCATGTCCAAGCCCAAATTTCTGGGCAACTTATAACATGGGTGAACTTTTTCAAAATCTACAAGGAACTTGCCAATCCTACTGCAGTCTACTCCTGTTCCCTCCCAGGTCCTCTGCACTGCACTTGCCTCCCACATGTCCAGCAAAACTCCATGTCCAAAACTCCCCTTCTTCTCTTGCCTCCCTTGGCCCCCTTCTCCACACCTCCCATTATCTCCTCCTTCTCTCCCATTGCACTGGATGAGGACTCGAGAGTAGTCTGCTCTATGAAAGTCTCCTCCAATCAGGTGCTCCCTTGCTCTTCGAGAACTATTAAGAACAATATCTCCTCTTTCACCCCTTCCTTGGTTGACCTCTGCAACCACTCATTTGTCACTGGCTCTTTCCCAAAACCCCTGAAGCACTCTCTTGTGCACCATCTCCTAAAATAGCTGTCTGCAGTTCCTTTTTTTCCCAGCTAACTATCACCCTGTCTCTATCACCCCTTTCTTGGGCAAACCCATGGAAAAGTTGGTCATCCCCCAACTGACCCACCACACCGAATCAGCTGGCTGCCTCCATGACCACCAGTTTGGCTTCAGAGCATCCAGAGACATAGAAACTGCTCTCCTGAACACCCGTGAAGACCTGCTCTTAAGCCTGGACTCCAACTCTCCCTCTGTTCTGATCCTTCTCGATCTTTCTTCTGACTTTGACATGGTCAATCATGCCATCCTCATAAATCGTCTCCGTGATACCCTAGTCATCACTGACCGGGCACTCGCGTTGCTGACCTCTTTCCTTTCAAACCATCCCTCCCAAGTGCTATTGGGCCCTTTCCTCCACCTCACTCTCTACCTGGGACATCCCTGAGGGCTATATCCGATCGCCATGGCTCTTCAACATCTACCTTGCTCCCTGGCCCACTTGATCTCCACCTCCTCTCCTCACTTCCAGTGTTATGCAGGCGATACTGCGCTTTCCCTCAAGCTTTCATCCTCTACCCATGGGTGTAGGAAATGGGGGGACTTCGTGGGACAAATACCCTCACAATTCTAAGCAGGGGGGATATAATGTCAATTATCCCCCCCACACTCTTTCCACATTTAAAAGTGATGGTAAAGCAGGGGTTATATAATTGAATAATAAACATTCAACTAATGGCCTTGACCTGCCCAGCACACTTCCTCACTCTCTTCTTTAGCCTATTCAGGCCTGCACAAAAATGCTTGCCCTGGACAGGGTCTCGTTATTTCAGTACTTGTGCATTGCATTGGAGCAGTTGGCCGCACGTACCATGGCTGACTGTTCTAACAATGCTCAGGTGCTGCTCTTGGCCGATGAACTGCAGCCTTCTCGAGGCGAAACAAACGCAACAGGTAGCCGAGGCAGAGGACTGATGGAACAAGAGCTTTTCCCAGCGATGAAAGATTGAGGTGAGTCAGGTGACATATGGCTGGTCTGGTCATCTATTCTGTCCGTGTGTGAAGCAGCTCTAAATAAATGGTTGCTGCCTTATACTACATGTGAAGACAGAAGTAAAAGGCAGTACTTTAAACATTATGAGAAGTACAATGAAGGAGAAGACAACATGGGTAAAACAATCAAACTTTGAACGTTCGAACGTCTAAGCCATTTCGTTTTGGTTGACAAAGTGCTTATTTTTAATATAACATAGTAACTGGCCTGCAGTTCGAAAAAAGAAAATGTGTCATTCTGCTTTTGTCACCTGTGGTAGTTCAAGACCGGTGAGATAGTTGCAGGCAATGTGTGTGTAGCACTCTCCCACAAACACGGCCGGAAATTGCTGTCATCAGATGTCTGGTTATTATGAGGGGCCTGATTATGCAGGTCGAGTGTCCATGTAGAGCAAGGCTCCTGTGGAGTCGTTGGGAAGTTAAGATCTATAGCAGGTAGCATTCATATTTTCTTTCAGATCGTTAAACTTATTTGAAATATTTTGATGTTTACAGTGTTGCATGATTCATTTTAAAGAGTGCTACTGACGAGTAGAGGTGGGTGTGCGTCGCCCCACCAAATTAAATAGGTAGTAGGACAATATGGTAAACGGAAAGGGTGAATCATCTGAAAGTTAAAAAGTAAACGTTTGTGAAATGGTCACACGTTTAGTCCACTTAGCACCTTATTACTTGGTGGCATCCGATAACGAAATTTCAAGTAACACAGTCTGCATAGTTTAAAATGTGTATCTACGCTACAAACAAGTACCACATTTCAATTCTTCTAAAACCCGGATAAACTCCACATGCCACACGTGATGAACACAACATCATGTTTGCACTGTTTCTTGAACCCATTAGGTCTGCACACCAACTGAGCCCACGTTTACTGAATCAAATCAGCACCCTCACATTAAATAAAGTTACTTATGCTGCTGTTAACGGCTTATTCTTGCCTGGCTCTGTGCTCATTGTCAATTTACGGCTCCCACACGGCAATTGTAGTCAGCAGGCAGCAAACTCTGTAAGCCCTGGGTAGATGTGCCAGCCTTCAGACATGCAGGGCACTCAAAGTAGCCACAGCTGGGACCAGCACAAACAATACAAACAAAACATACTTTTGTAGGCTGGATAGTAAAATTGTATACATCTAAATTACTAGGAACTTTCAATCATGGTAAAATGTCATGTTCAAAATACAGTGGGTCCACAGAGTTCATGCAAATGACAGTGTAGCGCAGTCAGTGTAATTGTGTAACATTACAAAACATTTTATATCACAGCAAAACACCTCTGTCAGAAATGCTTTGTCCTGTTTTGCTTTGTCAGTGTGATGCAGCTGACATGCTTTAAAAGTAATGAAACTCAATTCATATGGCAGGTAAAACAAAATAAAAGACCCTGCCAGACACTTTCATAAGCGATGCAAAAGATGCATTCACTCGTAACAATCTTTTCACTCATGCAACTGTCTGCAGGCAGCCCTTTACTGGGGATCCCTCCACCCACCAGCAATAAAGAGCAAGCAGTGGCAATGACAACAGTTTTGGCGTATTTATGTGCATTGTATATGCATTTCCCAAGCACAGCCATACTGGTATTACCCATCAATAACACAGCAACATCTGGCAAATGGTGTCAGTGCCTGGACATATTATAGTGTCTGGCAAACGGCTAGTTAATGCCTATAAAAGAGCCAACGTTGGTGGCTTTTCCAGAGCTTGTTTTAACAGGGATTTAGTGCCTGGAACAGATGAAAGGATGTGCCCATTTGTTTATAAATCAAGTGACTGTAGGCACATTTGGTTAAGGCATTTGTATTACATTGAGATCCAATGTTAAGCTTCCATTATGCCAGTAACTCTCAGAGGACTGCCTGGATTAAACAATGGCAGCCCACTAAAAGCCCATAAATTGATTTTACTGAGCAATAGAGCTAGCTCAACGTGTTTTGCGCAGTGAGGGGAGTGTAGTCGGTGGGAATTTCCAGATTGATTAGCATTTGGCTGGTGTTCAATAGGTGGGTAAAGAGTCACACAAAACCTACTAGGTTTTTTGTCCTTCCACACATTCCGTTGCCCTCCTTTCTGATCTGGTATGCCAATAGTCTTGACTTTACACAGATAAACTGATAATATAATTATCCATGTGGCACAAACACTTTTTTTACAATTTGTAAAGTTCAGCATCCAATTCTCTGTATTAAGACAGTGTCAGGGTCTGGAACCTGTGAATCCACTGATGTAATGGCCTATAACTCCCATGATTCCTCACCATTGACTATTCTGGCTAGGCCTGATGAGAGATGTGGACTAAAACAACATGAGAGAGAAAGGCTGCAGACACCTGCTTTAAACATTACTTTGCCAGCTAAGGACAAGCATCTAAAATATATTCAGCATTCAAAGACATTTTACTCTGCCTGGAACTCAGTAGTGTGCTGGAGTTACCAGTGAGCAAGAAACCAAACCTTTATTGAAGATAACATCTAATTTCTCTCTAATCCAAAGGCAGTATTTATTCCCTGAGACTGCATAAAATCTGGTTCTGCCCCAACCAGACTCTACTTTCATTCACCATGCGCTTCCCATCTCTAGCTTGAACTCATAGCTCCTTCTCTACCACTTGCATGCTCTTTCTCCCTGTCAAGGATCCTGCTACCCATTACTACCCCCTTCCTTCCCAAATGGTCCTATGACATCCTTTCAGTATATTTTGCCCCTCCAGTCTATTCATTAGTGTCTCTGCATTCTCCTTTTCCTCCTATTTCTCCATTTTACGTTCCTTATCTCCTTTTCTTTGTTTTTTTCATTGTATCTCCCCAGTTCCTAACGTCTCCCCACCTATCTTCGCATGCCCGTGTTTTCTTGGCTTTCCTTCTACTGTTACTTTTTCTGTGGGTATTTGCTCCCTCCCCTTTTCCACACCAAAACTCCATGAGTGCCTTTAACGTCTTCAGATACCTCCCATTGAGGCTCTTTGCTGCTTCACCTTCTATGCAAGTGAAACGATCTTCCATTAGCTACCACATTACTTTGTTTCACACATACATGTTCTTGTATAGCTCACAATACTAATGAAATCACTTCTAGACACTTAAGTTATTTTTACATTGCTGTTTCACTTCTGTGCATGTTTATTTTAAGTTTCTACATGTTTCCAGATTGAGGAAAAGCAATATTCAAAACATGTTGTTAAACACTGTGTTTACAGGTAAGTAACCTATTTTTCTAGTGAAGTAATTTCCCATGATGTCATTTCCTGTGGTGTCATCATATACACATTAGATGGGTCCCACACATGAATTACTGCACTTGGCCCCACAAATCCTAGGAATGGCCCTATGTGCAGAGACATAGAAACCACATCTTTCTGGGAAGCCGCTCACACATACAACACACGCTGACATATACTATAGGTTTATGGCCCTAAAATAAATGGATCACCCCATCTGTGCTTATTGGCGAGTGGATGTTTTTATTTGTCGAACACTTTTTTGATGAAAACGTGTTTACAATCAGCTTCACATATTGTGGCATAGTTGAGAAATCTGCACCTTGTTAGAAGCGTGACCGTTTTTAAACTGCCCATATTGCTGGGGTTTTCTTTTAAAAAGTATGAAACATATGTGTTTATCAAAGCTGTAAGGCTTCGGCACTCGGCTGGCCTTGCCTTATATTAGTTTGAATATGGGTTGGTTTGTGTCTGTAGCAAAGTCCCCAGTGTGTCCCCTGACCCCCCCCCCCAGATTTTGTGTGTCTCCTACGCCCCTGCCTCTACCTCATCCCCTTTCTCTCTCATGCCTGACTGTTATTCAGGCGTGGTGCTCTGCAAATGATCTCTGCCTTAATGCCATTAAGACAGAGATCCTTCTCATTGGGACTCCTGCTCACCATTTCCCCCATACTCTCTGGCCACCATCCTCCGCTCACCTCTTATGAGGCTGAAAATATTGGGGTCATCTTTGACTCCTCTCTCTCCTTCTCCCTTTCATCATGGACCTTGCCAAGAAGATCAACTTACAGCTCCACCTCCTCAGAGGCATTCTCCCTTTCATCACCTTCCCCCCAGAAGCTCAATGTCTCTAAAGCTCTGGTTATGCCTAGGCTGGACTATTGCAACAGCCTCTTCCTCAATCTGTCTCTTTGTTCCCATCACCCTCTTCAACTAATGCAGAATAGGGCTGCAAGACCTGTCCTTGGCCTCAAGCCCAGGGACTGCATTTCTCCAGCCCTAAAATCTCTCCACTGGCTCCCAGTGACTGAAAGGATTAATTTGCCCTTTGCATCATCCACAAGGCTATCTAGGGTCTGGGACCTCTCTACATCCAGCTTTCTCACCCCAAATTTTAGAGTTCCTCAGTCCTCTAACGCCAACTCTCTGCAGGTTAGACGCTTCTCCAAGCAGAGAGTGGGAGGTAGATCCCTTTCCACGGTAGGAGCCTCCCTCCGGAATAGCCTCCCTGCCCCCCAGTCTTCAGCCGGATCTTCTTAATTTGCAGAAACGTCTAATGACTTTCCTTTCCCCCCCCACCCCTCCTGTGCTAATGTTCCTTCGCCGCTATGACTGGTGCCTGGTCCCTTATAAGTCTCACGGGGGCCAGGTCCTCCTTGACCAGTCCCCCTCCAGCATCCCTACCAGCACTTGCCCTCGGGTAACCTTCCCGCACTAGCTTGAGTCTGGTCCACCACACTTTCCCCTTTAACCCTTCCCCTGCACTTGCTCAGCCCCCTGGTCCCACCACTCCTGCACTTCACCGCCTCCCCCCACATCTGTCCCTTCCCCCACCCTGCCCCCTACTTGCACCCTGTTGCACTTGCTGTCTGCACTTGCACTGTAAGAATGTCACAAGGCCTAGTACGACCGTTACTGTTGGTTTTTCCCTTGGTCGCCCCTCCTTCCCCTTTTTTGTCTTGTGGCACCTGGAAACACTTGTGTATAGGTGCCATACAAATGTCCAATAAATACAAATAGAAGGGATTAGTATGGACCATAGTGTCACACGCTATAGGAACTAAAAAGATTAAACGACCATATACAATAATACAGCCTTTCAGTTGTTGGGCACAACAGGAGTCTAGCTGGCCACAAAGTTGAAGTCTGAAGTGAGGAAGTTGCGTGAAGACAGGTTTGTCATTTTTCCCTGAAGTATAGCAATCCTTTGAACCATTCATATGCAACTGAGAGGTTCCATCATGCGTTTTCAACTTAACTGCAAGAATGGGAGGAGCGTGCAATGCTTCCCTATGGGAATACAGGACAAATATACATGCCCTTAACACTTAAGGGGTTAAGAAGGATTTCAGCAAAATCGCTTAAGCCTGAAAAATCCTCTTGTTGTTCTGTGATCTCTGCCCGGGTGCATGGAAGGTAGAGTCTAAATCAGCATGCTGGAACAGGTTATTATTTGCTGCTGCTAATACTTAAGTAGCAGATCTGCACTGAGTAAAGTTGATGAACCAAGAGATATGCATCACGAGTTACAATGAGTGCATGCCAGATATATTATTATACGGCAAAGAATTGCTGTTTTTAGATAAACATCATTTAATTGTATTTCTGAGAGGTGCGGCAGCTTGCTTTTAATGGGATTAACGATAGACACCAGTTTTGTTTTAAAACGTGAATGTGAATGAGCAGGTTGTCTGGATGCATAAGGAGGCTTCCCTATGGAATAATCCAACTCTCCAGCTGCATAACAAAATACATGTTTGGAAAAGCTGGGCTGTAAAAGGTATACTCAGTATAGGTGACCTTTTTGAAGAGGCTCAGATGATTAGTTTTGATAGATCACTGGATAAATATGGAATATCTGGGAGGAACAGACAGAAATGTGTGAATGTAAGAACTTTGTTGTCTCAGAGGATGTGTATGATTGACGCCTAGGTGGCTGTTAGACCTGGACTCCCTATGACATTCCCCCTGGGATGATGTCAACTTTCATTATACTTATGCTCGGTGGGTTTGAGATCACGGATTGTTGGGATCGTTTGTGGTTACAGTGGTCTACTGAGTTGAATTGTGAGTTCAGGCAGAGTGAGTAGGAAAAGGCGACAAAGGTAAAATTGATGAAGTTAGATCTGAAGTTACGATCGGTACGACAACAAATTCTAGGTAGATTGTAATGGAGCCCAGACAAGATGTGTTTGTTAGGTCTCCAAGGCGACGATTGTTGTTGGGGATGTGGAGTTAGAGGGGAAGACATTGCTGCATATGCTATGGAGTTGTTCAAGAGTTTATGTATTTTGGAGAGAAGTCCTTGACCTTATTGAGCTAGTTGTGAATACTGTTGCTTCAAGTTGTCCCAAACATACATTACTGTGGTTGGGTGGGTGTAGCATGTGAGCAAACCTTTACGTTTGTTTACTAGTTGATGGTTAGACAGTTACTTTAGTTGAGTTCACTCTGTTTGCATGCTTTACATTTGGAATTAATTATAAACTTGAAGTTTGTTGATTAGTTGAAGCTGGAAATGTTGTAAGTTATTGTTTTTTTGATGATCCTCTGATATCTGATCGACTTAATTGACCTGTTGATTGCAATATATTTTATGCTACGATCTGAATTGTTTTGCCGATACCTATATTGTACTCAACTTCCTGTTTGTTCAATGTTACTATGCATTTCAAAAGGATAAATAAAGTTATTAAACAAATAGAGTTTCTTTTCCCCCAGGACTATAAAACATTGAACGTTTATTTAACTGAACTGCAAGATCATACCCTGTGTATCTGGGCTATCTATCATTTCATTTTGAACTGCAAACCTGTATTTGCATCACTGGCTGTACTTTTCTACGCATATTATGACTTCAAGGTCTTTGCAGTTCTCACAATAAAGACCAGCCGATGTTAACTTTTATACCATATTGAGTCTCCAGCTCTATAGTGATACACTATGAGATTAAAACACATGATTTCACTGCCATGCCTATGTGTCACATCCAGGAGCCTATGGTTGCTGGGTCCATCATTGCATCCAGGTCATTGAATCCAGCACTGTGCATGGGACTGTCACATCCAGCATGATGCCATGGTCATCATGACAGCCCATGGCTTTGGGGGCCTTATAGTGGCATGATACACCAAGACTATCTTGGCCATCTGGGGGTGCAGCTCAGCATCACATTGTCGGGCTTTTATATTCTTTCACCACTGATTAATATGGGACCTTGTCTGAGGAGGTTCTGAAAGCTATCCCACCCAAGATATATTCCATGTAATATTTTCTTTGCTTTAGGCTTTTTGCTGTGGATTCTTTCTGTTGCAAAATGTAAGTCTGTTGTCTCTCTATCCTCTTTCTGTCACTTGACTCAGTTGATAGTTTAAGCAGCAGGTAGCAGGATGGAGGTGTGTCACAACTCTTCTAGTCTACAAACACGATGCAAGACTTCCTACTCGGTTGTTCACTGGTCTCTGTACTTATAGTTGTATCCCACCTGCCATGTGATTTTTCTCCCAGTGTGTTTTCATCCTTGCAGACAATCTACACAGTCTACAGGGGAGCAGTGGGGCAGTGGCAGCAAAACTGGAACTTACAAAGGACTGCATAAGAATCGCAGAGACCCAGGAACATCCCACAAACCCTGTTTGAACAGTGACTGACTCACCAAGGACAGGGGAGACCACAGAGAAATAGACCACACTGACTGCATGGCTGGCATGAGAAAATGGAGACTTAAAAAGCGGGTGCGACTAGACGGCTGTATGAAAAAGAGAAAGTCCTAGCCCTCAAGGGGATAGGTCAGACAGAGAATGGTCCAGTGAAGTAGCTGGCTCTGGTAACCAATGGCAGCAGGGTGGCGCTCCCAGGCAGGAAGGCAGAGGGTAATAAAAAGACCCCACAGAGTCAGTTGAGAGCGAGAGGAGGGTGTTTGGATGAGGTCGGTGGATCTGGGAGGAGACCAAGAGACCAGAGAGAGGGTGCAGCAGGTGGAGCAGTACTTGGAAGATACATTTGGCGTGTTTGGAAAGAGCCAGGTTATGGTGTTGGGATTGAGAGAGTGGTACCAACATGGCAGTTTGTATCTAAGTGATTGAGAGAGTGATTGGAGGTAGTTTGGGTGAAGGGAGGGAGATTGAAAGTAGGTGTGGGAGAGGTTGTAAGAGAGGGAACTGAGAGGCAGGAGGGTAGAGAAGAGTGCAGACAGGCATAGGGATGGAATTAATCTTATTTGGGGAGGGCAATAAGACCAGGAGACAGAGTAGAGATTGGGGAGAGACCAGTTGAAGAGTGGAGACAGGAGAAGGATGAGCGAGCAGTAAGACCAGTAGATGAAGAATACAGAGAGGGGCGAGAGAAACAGAAAGGTGGAAAAGCGAGGAGCCAGATGAGTGAGTAACAGTTTTAGAGACAGCCATCTGGAGGAAAAGGGTGCCAAGACAATCAGAATACCCCACAAGGCATCATAGAAAGTCACTGAGGGAGACTGAGAGATGGATGGGGTCACAGGTTTTAGGCCCACCCTAGGACAGGGATAGACCAGGCACTAAGGATACCCTGATGATTCATGGGATCTCATCACTTCTCCCCAGAGGGGAGTGCTTTTATGTGAAGCTAGGGAGGTGAAACCGCTACACAACATTCTCCCTAGGGGTAGCGGTAAGCGGGACCTCACAGGGAGTGACTCGCCTCTTGAGGACAAGGACTCCTGCTCCGTCAAGGAACTCCCTAAATCCCTCTATGAAGAACCATTGAAACCATCACGGCGTCAGGAGAAACATCCTCCACAAGTCAATGTTTGTTATTGTAATGTCACATCAACTCACCATCAGACAAACATACTGAGAAGAAAAAGAGGATACCAGGAATAAAGAGTACCCAGTGGTTGGCAGCCAACCTTACTGGGACTAAGAAGATTGAGCAAGTAAGGAAGAGCATTCATGGGAAAGAGACAAAGGACTATGATTCTACACTGGGGAGGGACCACTACTTTGCCTTAAAACACCAGAGGACCATTGTATGTTGTTGGTGGAACCTGGGAGGTTCAACCCTGCTAAAGCGAGACACCATAGAGCCATGGGGGGTCCTTGGCCGAGGCTGCCCCCACTACAAGGCAGAAGAAGCACAGAGACTGGAGGGAGCCAAACTATGCATCACTAAAATCAAGAATCGAGTCAGTGGCGTGACCCTGAAGTGGTGGATCAACTGGTCCTCAAACAATGTCGAGTTCGCAACTGGAAAGGCTCAGCAGAGCTGCACCCTGGAGATGAACTGCAGAGGATATGCTAGACATGCACAAGATATGAGAGGCAGCCTGACCTTAGAGGAAGAACCAGTGATGCCAATCCATCAGAATAGAGGTAAAGGAATGACGGGGGATCCGGGAGGGGAACATGGCAGGAAGAGCCGCATAGGACTAATCATACTCATTCCAGTGTTTGTGAATACCCTAAAGAAAGTGAAGTCTACAAATGGACTCATCATACTCATCCCTGTGGTTGTGAATACCTTAAAGAAGGTGAATGACAGTTAATCAAAAGTGGTTGAACTGTGAACGAAAGATAGAAAGCTATCTAGAAATGCTACAAGAATCCAAAAAGGAAAAGGGTCAAAACACTATTGTGAGAAGCCAAGAAACTATATTGAAAACCTTAAAGGGGAAGCAGAAAAGGTGGGAAAATTCCCTCAAAGAATTAAAGGATTTACATCAATTCAAAGAGTTTATTCGGATGCAAATTATCCATAAACAGCAATTACAGGATAAACATGTGTAAAACAATAGATAAAATAACAATGACACAAGGATAAAAAACATTTCATACATGAGGTGAATAAAAAAGTGCATGAGTGCAGTGTGATTACAGTACAGGTAGTGTCCACCAATGAGGTTTTAAAGTGGTCACAGTTTTCAATGTTCACTCAGGTTTTGCAAAATAATTTTAGTTCTCCGATACCAAGCCTTTCTCAGGTAGTCCACTGAGCCCTAAGCCACTGGCAAAGTAGCAGCTGAAAGCAAATAACATAAGGCGGGCTTTGCCTGGGTCATGCCTGTAGGCCTAAGTAGTGGCAATAGTGTTTTCCTTCTCAGGTCCATATAAATTGAGCAGAACAACACACAATGTAAAAGGTCCTCCAGGGGCCACTGGCAGCATGGACAAGCTATACGGTGAACATTGTTGGACCAGCTTTTGGTTCGTGCCCCAAGCCAGAGGGAATCAAAATCGACTTGTGTCAAAGCCCAACGGTCAGAGAGTTTGTTGCTGTGAAGCAAATACTGCTGGCTGGCATCTACAGTTGTTAAGACAACATGTCTTCTGTTTGCAGCTATACCCAGAGCCAAAGATTCCCTGTTCGATACAAGAATAGCATCGAACAATTGCTTATACTTCCTTACGTCACATGGAGTCAGAAATGTCAGTGGACATGCGAGGTTGGGAGAATTCTACTGGCCAATGCATTTCTGGATATAGGAGAGCCACAGAATTGTCATTACAGCTGGGCTACTCACCAACGCTCTTATAATCTTGTTTGAAAGGATAGCCCTTGGGTTTGATCATAAAGCCAGCCAATGCGAGATGGCGCCCAATAACCACTCATCAGCAATGTGTGGGCACCCTAGTTCCAAGTGTGTACCACAGTTAGGCGAGGACTGCGGTAACCCAAGAAGTTTTTTGAGGAAAGCATTCTCAACCTCTTCACTGTTTGTGATCTTTTCCATGCCCCACAGTGCAGCCCCATAGTTAGTAGCTGTTTTGGTTTGAGCTCTATACACTTCAAGTATTAGTTGAATAGGGCGCCCTACACAGTTATTTTGAAAACGATTGAGGCCCCCAAGAGCCTGTCACATCCTCAAGCATTGTTTGTCGGAATGGCCAAAGCCCTGCAAGTTCTCGGTAAAACAGATTCCCAAGTATTCGAGTCTAGTGACCCTGGGTATAGGTTCTCCGCACTCCAGATCGAACGGGACTTAAGGCGTCTTCCACCCACACTCCTGCATGCCATGACAGCAGATTTTTGGGAATTCACTGTCAACTTGCGAGAGGCCATAAATTGGGTGTAGGCGTCCACCAGACGTTGTAACCCTATAGGTGTGCTGGCAATAATGACCATGTCATCAGCATAGCCTAGTACTGGTAGTGGAACTCCTCCTACCCTCATATAATCAGCATTGGAACTAACCAGTGCCTGATAAACACCATTTATGTACAGGGAAAATAATACTGGTGCCACAACACAGCCCTGCCGGACACCCAAAAAAGGCTGTGCACTGTCCCTGTTCTCTGAACCTGACACAGGCCGATGTGTGTTCACTATCACTTGAAGAACTTTGACCAGGTCCTCCGGGCAGCCCATGGACCTGAGCACTGCCCTGTCCACTTTATCAAACGCAGTGCTCAGGTCCATGAATGCTAAATACAATGGTTCACCCCGGACATGTATAGATCTTGCACCCACCAAATACAGGTTCAACGCCTGGTCCTTGGTCCCCAAACCACATCGAAAAACATATTGTGTCTCAATAAGTACCCCTGAGTCAGAAATCCACTGTTCAAGCCGTGCTAAGACTGCCCGGCCGAAAATTTTAAATGAGGTGTCCAGCAGGGAGATTGGTCTATAAGAAAATGGACTACCAGGATCACCCTTCTTAAAAATTGGGAAGATTATTGCCTGTCTCCAAGTTGCCCAGTAAGTGCCCAGTTCCAAAAATGCATTGAAACACTTGTTCAATATTGGGGCCCACACGTCCACCTCATTACAGAAAATATTGGCAGGAACGGCGTCCGGACCAGGAGCTCGATTATGAAGTTGCTTATTAGTGGCCACCTCTACCTCTTTTATAGTTAAACGCATAGAGGAACCAGGGGACCCGGCGTAACCAATGGGGGAATCTGCTTTATATAAATACCTAAAATGGTCAGACCATGCCTTCGCGCTTACATTATTCTCTTTATGAGACCTTTCTTTTTTGTGCGGGAGACCATTAGCCACAAAGTCCCAGAATATTTTGGAATCTGAGTTTTACGGCCTGAATAAGTTCCGCCCACGCATGTTCTTCCAAATGGCTTTTCCTTTTAGCCAGGGTGCCTTTATAATGTGTGTGCACACTAATTAGTTCCCATCTTGTGCTATCTTTTGCATGTAGGGTGCCTTTAAGATTCTTCTGTGCTGTCCAACATGCTACATCGAACCAAGACTGGGGATTCATTTTCCCAGTTTTAAAATCCTTTGAAAAATATCAGACACGGTATTCCAAATTTTTGGTGATGCCAAGATGATGGTGCCAGGGGAGGAACCATTTGAGAAGATGGTGGTGAATTCCTCTATATTCAATTTACAGACAGTAGATTGAGTATCCGTGGGGTCCAGCTTGGCCCATTTTCCTTTGCGTTTATACAGAGGATTAATTCCACAATGATCCAGTTGAGAGAAATTAACAATTGGAACTACTGACAGATCAGTTCCTAGGACCAGCCGCAGTGCATGGTGGTCACTAGATAAGTTCTTAACCACCTCAATCTCCTTTATTAAGTGCCAATCCTTTACATGGATAAAAAAGTAATCAATCGTGGATGACCCTTGTGTACCCACAAAAGTTGGCTTCCTCGGGCGGTCCTCTCCTGCGCAGCATTCAATGTGCAAATGCCCGACTCCAAAAACCACTCAGAAAATTGCAGTCTCCTTGCACACATTCTTTCATCTGTCATTTGAACAGGAGCGACCCCGAAAACAAGTTATTCTCCAGGATCTAAGCTCTCAATTGGTATCCCCAACCTCAATTTCGCATTAAAATCACCACCCAGGATTAGCAATGTGTCCTGGCTCCCATTGGCAATGCCATTTGTATCTTCTGGACCCTTTCTTTTCCTCAGATATTTAACTAGTGGTAGGTTTAGAATAAGATAGCTTTTGGGACCAGGACGGATAATTGCTTTGGACTGCCATACTGATGACAAGACCTATAGTCAGTTTGTGTTAGGTAGGTCAGACCTTTGTGATAGGGACAGATAGGCCTTCTCTTATTATTTTAATAAAAAGAATTATAAGAATAGTACAATTTGGTAGGCCTCCTTTTCCTGACCTACCACAGTACCCTGACTCTAGTGAATTGGCCCTGCAATACAACCCCTTGAGGGAAAGGTGCACACAAAGCCCCAGCTAGAGCAAGAGCCAAATTGCCCATATTTGAAAATAATAAAACCAAAATGTATTTGTTTTGTCTTGTGACTCATTGAGCACTTGGCCACATGTGTTACAAAGCTGAGCGATATTAAGTCAGACTCCAGGGAGTCTTAATATTTTATCTGCAAAAACAAAACAATACCCTTAGTCTTTGAACGACTGCCATCTGAAATTCCCAGATGCCTCTTTTGGGATTTTTCCTCAGTTCCTGGTCTAGGGTTAGAGGTGTGGGACCTGCTAGAGCAAGTTTTAATTTCTGGGCATGGGACTCCTTCCCACTCTCCTGGTTGATACCAACACAATATAGTTTGTCTTTGCCGGGACCAAATCCCTTAAAGTAACAAATGTTCTTATGAGGAATTCCAAAGTCTCTAGTTCCAGTTCCTCAAGTGGCAAACCTTCTAGTTTCAATAAAAGCCTCTGTTTCCAAAAGGAACACGGCTCTGATTTCACAAAACAGCAGTTACTTTGGTGTAGTATAAAAAAGCTCCCAAATCCGATTCCCTTGGGGATTCAGATACCAGTTCCCAGTCACTCACAGCTGGTGTTTATAGGTGGGCATAATTCCTCCTCCATGTCAGAATCAGTCAATTAGCTGATCCTGGACTCATAGGAGACCCATCCATCTGAGTCAAAAGCAACTCTCGATTGCTTCCCCTCTGAGGCTGCGAAAACTGGGGTGGCAGGGTTGCCACTAGACAGAGCCAAAAAAGCCGCCACGAGGGTCCTCAACAAGTAGGTCTGCTTGCTGGCTGGGTTTGAAGGAGAGGATAGGGAGGTAGGCCCCAGAATGTCTACACACAGATGTGACACCTAGCTCTCTCTATTTACTGGGCTGCTGTGTTCTAGAGTCTCTAGCTAAATCCCTGTGTTGTTCTCGTGCATAAGGGTATTTCTCCTTCTACACCTGCAATCCTTTGTCCCCTCTTTCTCCTAACCACCCCCTCAAAGTGCTGTATATCCACCCATCGCTCTAATACACCCCTTTGGTGTAAGGTATTTAAGCTTTTCTCTCTTATTCTTCTCTGACCCTGCTCGCCTCCTTCCCCCTGTTTTCTCCTTACCCCTGGCTACGTACCCTTTTGTTACTCTTCTTCTCTCTCAGTTAACTTTTCATCACTCCCTACTTTTTAGTGACTGGTATTTGTTTCCACCGCAACCTCTCCCTAGTCTGGTCTTCTCTTTTCCCCAACTTCACGTCCCCTTTCCATTCTCACTTCTCCTTCTCCTTTCACCTCCTCTCGTCAGCTACTTTCTCCAGCTTTTCCTCTTCTTCAACTGCTTCACCTCAGCCTCCTTCATCCTCCAACCTTCTTCTCTATGCTCTCACTCCCTCCAACAGCCCACACATTTCTGCCAGACCCCATCCTATAACTAGAGCCCTAACCCTGCCTCAAAGGTCCTATCCAGAACAAAGGGTTCCAAGTGTGTCTCATTCTCCTCTTACAAAGTGATTGTTTCATTGCAGGGTTGTCAAACTCGATCATACAGCGAGGCATTTAGTATTCCAAAGCACCTCTCCTCACAGGCCGCATCATTAGATCTATGAAAATTAAAAGCATAATACACAGTGGCTATTGCTGGATATTTAAAATAGTTAGTGAAAGTGAATGGTGCAACTCAGCAAGCAAAATAAGGTAGCCTGAACCTCCTCAGGAGAATTTACAGGGGATTTCACTTCCAAGTAATGGATCAAAATGGTACATTTTACAGCACAAATTTCAGCAGAATCGGATAAAATGTTATAGGAGTATGAAGCATTTCTGTAGGAGAACAGATGAAATATTAAAATACTTCAGATGCCAAATTACCAATGGCGCACAGGAATATTTTATTGCAGCAAACTGTGGATCTGGGCATCAGAAAATGGTATGACTCACAAACAACGGATGCACAGTAGACAAATCTATATTTCTGATACATCATCGGTGAAGCAGGCCTGATGCTGTGATACCCTAGCACACTGGGAAAAGCATCAGTAAAAAGGACACTGTCTTAAAATATGAAGGCATTAAATGCTGCATATTAAACTGCAACTTTATTTTGAAGTAAACATGCAAATGACGCTGCACCCGCAATGTTGCCTTGATTCCCAAAGAAACATGGTCATTTATTAATGATTGTAGGTGCATCTTTGTTCAGGTATTGGACGGGTCTTAGGCATGTTCCAGGTGACCGTGTGCTTTTTGTTTGTAAAGAAAAAATTATGGAAATAGAAAGCAACTCATTCAGAACGTGAAGTGCTTAAATGGACACTTGCTTCATTGTACTTCTTTTCCAACCATGAACAAAAACTGTGGTGCTTCACTGCACTGAAATATAATGCACTTGACTGAGCTCTACAAACAAGGAATATGGAGCCCTCGAACCACCTACAGATATTTCTTTACACAATCTGTTATTTTCTACAGGTGGCACAGATCCTACTACAAGCCTCCTGTATTCTTCTTGCTGATAGATTGTATCCATCAGCAGTGATTATCGATACTGAGCATTGAGCGTCATTATTCCATCTTCTCGGATTGAGCATGTAGTCGTGGGTTAGAATTCTTTGTGGTCTTTGTGGACTTGTCACAGGAGGGCTGGTTTCAAAGGGTCTTTGGCGTGCTGGGAAATTTTTCAGAGCAACACTTATGAATTCACTGATGATACAATGAAAAGAGAAATCCAACTGAGAAACTAGCACTAGTTTCTACATTCACCTGGAAAATGCTACCTTGTGTAGGGCAGCCTTAAATTTAAACATGAAGAAAATCAGAACCCTGACCTCTTTGATTCAAAGATGCATATTTGGAAAATTACATTGTTTTTAGGTTTATAGAGTGTATTTCATGTAGCATAGGGGCCACAATGTTAAATATAAACAGTATTTCTATTTCTCTGTACACCAAGAGAGCTACCTGATAGGTTATCATGTTTCAGAATACATGGGGAAGAAATCACTGTGATGCAACTGTGAATGAAGGAAAGCATACTTTGAATAGACAGAAAGTTAATAATTCCATATGAAACTGTTAGAAATCCGACTGGAATCATACTGTGGGATTCTCTGAATTGCAGATAGCATATGTCTAAGATTGTCTTTGCAGATACTTGGTAGTAAAACTCATGACACAAAGTAACTTCAATTCAATGTGGTACTCGAGTACAAGAAATAAGCGGGTCCAGGGTGGCCATAAATCAAGCAATCTGTTGAAAAACAGACAAATGAATATTTCATCAAAGCGATTCATTAGACCCAGCATACCAGAAGAACAACATGTTGAAGACAAAAAAGACATAAAATAGGGCTAAATACATTTTTTATATGGTCTCTCTGATACAATCTGGGAGTTGGTCATGTGGTGGAAATCCCTGCTTCCAGAAACAATACATCAAAACAGACCCACTTCCCTTATGCATTCACCTTTGACATTAGCTTGGCAATTAAGAACCATCTGCGCAGAGCCAATGGAAATATTGCACAAATGGGTCCTGCCAGCTGATCACGAGTCAGCTCTCTGCCAATTAATGATTCAACCTGTGAGTTCTGAGCACAAACATAACCTACAGCAAAAAAGGATAAATGTTTTAAAATTGTGATAGTCTGCTTCACAATACGAATCCAAACATCATATTGTTAATATGTATCCATTATTAATAAAATCATATAATTTAATAACTTTGTCAAATTCCATCTTACAAAGCTGTGTCGCCTATCCTGGAATTGAACATGATCGTTCATATCTGAAAATCCATTTTATTAATCTGTAACATTTCTGTCGAGAGTAAAATGGATTTGATTTTAGATTGTACATAACCACTCTTCTTTCATATGTTCAGAATATTTTGGACCTGGGGTGTATGCTGTGTCAGCATGTTAAGCAGGCCAATGGGAAGATTCCACCAACCAGAAACTGTGATATCATATGACACTGTGTGGAAAAATGTCAACCTATTTAAGTATTGTGATGTTTCACCAGGTATCGTCACTTCTCCCCAAGCGGGAGACCTTTCCAATCTGGCTGCTACCCAATGGTCCCCTTAGGGGTGGTTTAATGCGGGAGTATCTCATGGGGAGGGACTCCCCCTCTGGGGATAAGGATGATCACCTTTTATACAACCCATTGTACAACGTCACACCACCACATTCGTTAGCACCCCCTCCATTTGAAACCACTATATTGTGAAAAAAACAATGTATTTCTGTAGTGCATTGTCATGCCCGCGCCGCTGGCACACACATTGGCAATCATCATGGACTACTTAGTACTCATTTATCCTCCTAATACTCTTTGAACAACTCCTATTCACGCCTTGGTCTTTAATTTCCATTTGCTCGACTTTGGTTCTTTCTTATTTTATTCAACTAACTACATTTACCACAATGCACCTTGCTACAGTCCTCAATTCCTGGCTATTCTCATTCATTATTATTGGGACCACAATCCCCAGAAGCCCTAGCGGCCAGTGCTGCTTCCACCTGTTCAGGACCAGAGAGGGAGGAGGCAGATTGTCTTCAGGTGTGCTGCTCCAGGTGCTGTCAATTAGCCTGCCTCAGAACAGGGCAGGGCTGTATATAAGCAGCTGCCTGCAGGAGCACAGTGTCTTGCATCTTGAGATCTCCCCGCTCCTGTTTGCCTTGACCCTCTACTTTGTATGCTGTTCCTGTTGCTACATTATCCTGTTTTGATCCAGTGCCCTTTCCGGGCTCCCTGCCTTGCAGCCTGCCTCACTCCGGCTGCCTACAGTCCTTGTCATCTGGGCTCCTTGCCTTGCAGCCTGCCTCACTCCAGCTGCCTACAGTCCTTGCCTTGCAGCCTGCCTCACTCCAGCTGCCTACAGTCCTTGTCCTCTGGGCTCCCTGCTCTGCACCCTGCCTCACTCCGGCTGCCTACAGTCCTTGTCCTCTGGGCTCCCAGCCCTGCAGCTTGCCTCACTCTGGCTGCCTACAGTCCTTGTCCTCTGGGCTCCCTGCCCTGCAGCCTGCCTCACTCCGGCTGCCTACAGTCCTTGTCCTCAGGGCTCCCTGCCTACAGCCTGCTACACTCTGGCTGCCTACAGCCCTTGTCCTCTGGGCTCCCTACCTTGCAGCCTGCACCTCTTCACTGCCTACAGCCCTTGTCCTCTGGGCTCCTTCCTTGCAGCCTGCTCACTCCGCTGCCTACAGCCCGTGTCCTCTGGGCTCCCTGCCTTGCGGCTTGCTATACTCCTCTGCCTTACAGCCTGTTTTACACTTAGCTGCCTACGGCCCTGCTCCTCTGGGCTCCCTACCTCGCTGCCCTATTCTTTTGGGCTCTCTGTCTGTCGCCTACTACTTATCTCTCTCTGTCCTGTTCTTCTGGACTCCCTGCCTTGCAGCCTACTACAGTCCTCCGCAGTCCACTACAGTTTGCCTGCACCTAGTGCCACTCTTGACTGCAGACCTGCTTCCTACTTTGCAGTCCTTCTGTTTTCCTGATTGCTGCTCCCTTGTTGTCTTCCTTGAGTCCTCTGTACTCCACCTTTGGTTATCTACTTCAGTCTATCTGTCTTTCCTTCTGCTAGATTGCTCATTGACTTCCTTTTCGCTGGATATATCTGTTCTGGTCTTCTCATGTGTCTTATGTAATCCCTTTGTACAGAGCTTGCCTGTTGGTTTCTGGCAGGCAACCTCTGCCCCTTCCCTTGTCGCGTTTATCAGTGTTACAGACACCCACTGCTGTTGTTCCCAGCCATGAGCATACAGCGTGGGCCTCTGTTATAGCAATCTGTGCAGAAGGCTGGAGTTTTCCAAGGTTCGTGGAACACTCCTTCCCATTTCAGCATACACCCCAAGAGGGAATCCAGTTTGTTTGTACCTTGTATCTTTTGCCCCTTTTGGCTCACAGCTACAGTTTCCTGCTCTTCTTTCTTGTTGAACTTCCTACTGTGTGTGCTTATCTGCTACCTTACTACAGCACAGCCACCCAAAACCTACCGGGGTGCCCTGTGCCACTCTTGACAGAGTGCCATTCCTGACATGCATAGGGTACAACCAAGACAGAAAATACTAGGATGAAGAAGAGCACAGGAAACATGAGGCATATTGACTTTCTAGTTCTGAGACAAGGTGGCTCACAGGGGGCTTGAGGAGTACCAAGGAGCAATTTACAACAGCTGTTGACGTTATGCTTGGGCGGAGTAAGCCCTATACAGTGGAAAGAGAAGAAGGACTCAGAGTCTTCCTTCCCCGTCAGAGAGCCTGGGAGTTTCGAAGTCTGTACTTGACCTAAAGAGAGGGCTCTGCAGAAGATGCCTGCAAGTGACTGAGGGAGTCGGTGACGGGTCCTGCATCAGCAGGACTGAGCCCAGTGGAAAGCAGGTGAGGCAGTGGCACAACCTCCAGGAGGAGGTGGGCGGAGTGGTCCCTGGACAGTGTTGTGACTGGAAGAACCCACAACACGCAGAGCCACCACAGAAGCAGTAACGAAGCAGATGGCTGCAGGAAGCGGGACGGAGACCTACCCCAGTCCCTTGAGAGGCTGGCACAGTCCGAGCAAGTCCCAGAAGGTAACGCAAAGCACGAGTGGACCTGTAGGGACGTGGGGGAATAAAAAGGGCTGTGCTTCATGACAGGGCGCTTCATGACGGGGCAAGCATAAGGCCTATCAGAGGGCCATCAAAGGTTGGATACCCAAAACAAGGTTAAGAGTGAATCCAAGGAAATCGTCCTCACTCCAATGGCAGAGATAAGCTCACTGACCCCCATAGAAGGGTCTGGGACCCCAACAGGAGAGAGCCAAGCAACCGAGGAAATCTTCCTCATTCCAGTGGCAAAGATAATCCCGCTGACCACCAGAGAAGGGTATGCGATTCCAACAGAAGAGAGCCAAGCATCTGAGGAAATCTTACTCGTACCAATGGTAGAGATAAGACCACTGACCACCAGAGAAGGATCTGGGGCCCCAACAGGAGAGAGCCAAGCAACCGAGGAACTCTTCCTCATATCAGTGACACAGATAAGCCCACTGACCACCAGAGAAGTGTCTGGGACTCCAATATCGTGAAAGAGTGCCAAGATAATCCCCAACTTGAAAAATAACTCTCACACTCCAGGAGAAGGGAATCATTACCCCTTGCCTTTCTGTGAAATGTATTGGAGAAGTGCAGACAAGTACCAGGAGAAGGGAGGGATTCTCCTGGTCCAGAGAGTAGACTGTACAAGGTGCTGGAACTACAAGCCAGGGGAAGGTAGTCATTCCCCCTGGCATCCATTTACAAGAGGACATTGTGGGAACACCATCGGTTTTCCA
Organism: Ambystoma mexicanum; assembly: GCF_040938575.1. NCBI lineage: Eukaryota > Metazoa > Chordata > Amphibia > Caudata > Ambystomatidae > Ambystoma > Ambystoma mexicanum. Next base: position 1,342,769,162 of record NC_090921.1, read on the forward strand.
GGAGAAAGGAGTCATTCTCCTGAAGAAGGAACTTTCTATTTGATTGCTACAAGCCAGGGGAAGGAAGTCATTCCCCCTAGTACCACTTTGCAAGAGAATATTTTGGGAATGACTCCCATATACTAGGAGAAAGGAGTCATTCTCCTGGAGTAGGAACTTTCTGTTGGATTATATTATTCTTTAGTTGTAGTCTAAGGGATACAAGTAGGTTGTGACACGGGACTGTGGACTTTGATATCAATGGACATACCGACAGATCCTTTAGTATTAGTTTGAGGCAGGAAAACCCCTCTAAGAGATGGGAAAGGGATGTTTTTCTCACTACAATAAAAAGGTCTATAGCAACCAATATGCTACCTTTGTGTCAGATTCCTTCTTCGGCATCCTTACAGTAGAAACCCACATGAAGTAGGAAGGTAGCTCTGGGTTATTGATGGGCTGCAGAGAGGAACCTTTGAAAGGAGGAGTGTGGGGTGGGATAATACCTTGCTACTGGGCCTTTTCCAAGAGGAAGACCGAAAAATACTTTGCTTGAAGTGGATGCGTTTCCCTGACAGTTCTGTAGCAGAGACCAGAAGGGCATAGCTTGCTGTGAGAATTACTTGGATCCTATGAGTGACCAATCTGGTTCTGTGCCTTAAAACAATAATCTAAAAAGTGAGAATATGAAAGCCCCAATGCAATTAGATATATGTCATCTAGAATCCTCTCTGCTAAGTCCCTGTAAAAGATGGGTGGGGAGGGGGAGGGCACTGGGCGTCCCAATTCCACATAGACTGCTATAGCATCGGGTTGTGAAATGCATCTTGTTTTCTCACTATATTCAAAGCCACTGTGATTGATTTAAAATAGAGTTTAAATAGTATTTTCCTGCTCAGAGCATGCAGAATCTAATCAACTATTGACAATTGAATGATTCCAGTAAGAATGTTGTAGCTTTTTAGTGTGAAACGTACACTGTTTTCTGAGCATCCACAAAGGCAAGTGAGTATTGTTTCACACTGGAACTTTATAGCATTTCTGAGTCTGTGATTATTTCAAACATAGTCAAGTATATTTGGCCCCATGTATTCACAGCTGCAGTAAGAGACTAGGACTATCATCTAGTGTGAAACACTTAATAGCCTGAATGTGAATTAATAAACAAAGTCTGGTGAAGGCCATGGTCAGTTAAAAAGAGAAACATTGGGAAATCCCACTTCATGCTAAGGGGTGAAAGGGAGCTTACTTGGCCACTTCCATTCAATTGCAATTTTAAATGAAGAGCCAAATCTCACCAATGACATTGCATCGAAGTGTGAGGAGCCTGAATCGGAAAGAACCAAATCAGCCAAGGCAATTGGTGAAATAGTTGTTCTTCTAGTAAATCATAATTTTGGATTGATAGCAAGTGTAAATGAACTAATACTTACTGTGGTCTAAAATGAAAATACATCTTACCTAAACCCAAGCATGTAGATTGGGATGCAACCTACTATAGCTTGTATTTCACATGTATTCATATGCTAGAAGCCAATAGCACCACAGCTGCACATTCAATACCAAAGGGGAATGCATATCAAGTGCAATTACATTTTCTGTGTAATCTTTCTCTCATACCAATACTTGTCCTTGACATTGGAGAAAATAATAGTACTTTAAATAATTAGCCATTCAATACATAGTGCATTGTTTATAACTGAAAGGAAAGCCTTCACACATTGGCCGACAAGCAGCAATGTTATCATAGAATCGCATTGTGCTGTTTACAAGTTGTATTGTGCTATTCAGAAATAGATGTCTAGAAATATAGCATTGATTTTATCGATTGATTGTGCGTGTTTGCAGGCAGGCAGGTTTTTTTTCCTTTTGTAGTCCAGCTTCCTGCTACAGTAAGCTATACTGGTGATTTCCCCAGCATAAAGTTAGGGGACCATCTTTAATTCCAATTTTTCATTTAAATAAAAAAGCGTGTTGACTCCAAATACAGTCTGTTTCTTGTCCCAGGATTGTGGGCTGGTATTGTGTAATAGGGAGTGGTGTTCAATCAGGTGGTGTCCGTTAGCAGAATTAAAAATTGTATTCACAATAAAACCACCATGTTAAGCTCATAATGTTTGCTTTTTGCACTTTATAAATTGTGCCAAATGTTTTTAGTTAATATAGTACAGATCCAGAAACCAATTCCCATTTGGCTTTTGCTTAAAGCAAAGTAGCTGTTTATTGATAATGGGACTGGTTCTCTGTATTCATTTGGTTGGTTTCCTTTTCAATCGTCATTGCGTTGTCTACTTTGCTTTAATGTTTCATCCATATTGTCTGTTTTGCTTTTAGTCTTTGTCCCCCCGCTAGATGCTCTGCAGAGAATAAGCTTCTTCTGACGGCGTCTTTCTTTACCTATACAGAAACCTGATGCCTCTGCAACAGAGGAGAATTTTTGTTTGATTTCTCTTGTCAGAGTACATTGCTATGCAATGTGCGCCGCTCATGGGGGCGGCGGTGGTGGTGGTGATGGAGGTGCTTCAGGGGCCTGGTCCTGCCTGTGTTTGACACCCCTGCTTAATCATCTATATATTTGTAGGCACACAATTAGTGTCAGCATCTTTCAAAACCTGTGCTGCCATCTTCGGGCCCCTTTAGTCGTTTCCGCAAAAAGGCAAGTAAAAAAGGGCCAGAAATTATATCATGTAGATTATAGGAACTGTAATCCAATATATCGAGGAAAAGTATGTGTTGCTTGAAGGCTTGGCGGTTACATCAAAGATAAAAGCAGGGGCTGTGACAAATTCTGCCCTGCAGAAGTACAAGGATGAGTTGAGGCTAAAATACTGACTCAGCCATCAAATTGCAACTAATTAAGGCCAACACAATCATAAAGGTAAAATAGGCACAGTTAAGAGATATAACCCTCCTTCGTTTTTTGTGGTAATGTGGGCTGAGGGCAGGCTATGGTCTTAAGAGCGGTGTGAATGTGATTCAGTATTGAAGAAAACAAAAAAGCTTAACAGTCCAAAATAAATGGAATGCCCAATCAAGGTTCTATGAACATAGATATACTTTAACAAAGCACACAGGGCCTAATTTCAAGTATGGTGGTGTGGGAAAAATTGAGGTAATGTATTGTAACTTCATTACAACTTCATTTACTCACTCATTACAGCACCGCCGTAATACAACTTTGTTAGTAAGGTGGAGAATTTTCTTTCAGCAAAATGCTGGAGGTAAATCTTCCATCTTAATGCCAAAAAAATGGCAAAACCAGCAGAATTGTTGCCAGCAGAATTACCGCCAGCTGTAATTTTGCCAAATCCCCATTGGAGACTTACACCACCTATCATAATGTGTAATGTAAAGTGGTGGTAACAGTAATTCCATTGGGTGGTATTTGGAGAGATTTACCAATGAAATACAGCCAAACTTGTAATGAGGCCCTAGAAAAGCACTACATGAAATCAATCCCTGAGGAGAGAACAGTGAATAAGCAAAGATGGCAAAATGCAGCACTCTGGATAATGAATCAAGAGGGTAAAACAAGTAAAACCCACACTTTTCTTAAAAAGGATATGTTTCTTGGTACAATAAGGGATGTAGGGAACAAGCTAGTCTCTATGGATCAAAACAGGATACAGGGGGCAGTTAACAGTCAATAGTATCTTCTTTCAGTTCTTGGCAGTTCAACAACATTGAACTCAGCATTGAGCAGTGGTGCGATCTGGATCAAGCTCAGTTCAGGTCTAGTGGGTCATGTGGGCCCAAGCAGCAAGCAGGCATCGAACAGGTTCAAATGCAGTAGCTCAGCGTGGCTTGTACGCAGCTTTCACTGTTGCAGGATGGGGTGCTCAACAGGATCTCTTTGAGGTCGGCCCGGGTCGAGTCAGATTGTAACCACCCGCAAGGGTCGATGCATGACGGCGGGCCGGGGCGGTTGAAATGGTGATCCTGTTGCTCTGATGTGTGGTTAGGCGAAGCAACAGTATCGAGGGGCGAGTCAGGTTGAGTCGTGGCGTAACCCCTGGTTAAAGTTGGCGAGTGACTCATGCGGTTCGAGTCAGGTCCCAGTGTCAATCGTTAGTTTCAACCCTAGCAGTAGATGGGCTCAGCGAGCGCATGATGCAGTGTTGAGCGGGCTCAATGTGTAACAATTGTTTGAAGGGCAGAAAGTAGCACCAGCAGGAGCCCTTGCGTTGAGCCCGGCTTCAATGGCGTTGAGTTCAGCTTTGACAGCAGTCAGACTGGTTTTGAGGTGGCAGAATGGCTCTCCAGATGCCGTGAGACCCAACTGAGGGTCTGCTCTCCCAGCCTTGGGATATTCAGGTGCAGAACCGCATGTCCTGGTCCACAGCAAGTGTCACCCCCAATGTTCCCTGTCAGTGGGTAGGGGGTATATCTGCCTCGGACTGCTCCTTCTTCTCTTCAGTGGTTGAGAGATTTAAAAAGTACAACTCTCCTAAAATAGGTCCAATACATCCTTCTCAGGTTGCTTTGAGTCCCACTCCAGGGACAAGATGGGTCCTTGCTCTCGGGCTCCCAAACACAGGGGAGGCTGGCACACAATTGCAGGGGTTGTTCACTACGGTGAGTGTTGGGGCACCACCGTAGCTGACAGAGAGGCCGGTCTTGTTCTAGCAGCAGTTCACACCCACTGGTCCCTGGGAATGGTTAGGGCACAGATCTTACCCCTGTCTTGGACACTGAGTCTTCACCTCACTAGTGGAGGATTTTGGAAAGATCTACTCTCCCAACAGAAGTCCAATGTTTCACTCTAAAAGATGATTCAACGACTCAGTGGGAGACCTCCTTTTTTTAAAGGTAAAAGTCTTCAGGTGATCAGACTAAACCTAGCCTGCCTTGGTGGTCCAATCCCTGTTCTTGAAAGAAGTGGAGTTTGCCCTTCTGACATCACACCCAAAGTGCTTTGCTCTAGAGGAAGTGGTGGGGGGAGGGGCAGGAAGGAGAGAGAGAGAGAGAGGGGGGCAGAGAGAAACAAGATGGTGGAAGTCTTCCTCCAGTGTACAGAACCCTCCCGTCTACTCTAACCGATTCCCTTCCCTTTTCACTATGAGGAAAAGGCCCTTAGAAATTCTGTCCAGTGCCCTTTGGTGCCTGGGCAGCTTCCTGTGGTGCAGCTATCTCTGGAGGAGGGTGTTCCCTACCCCCACAAAGAGATCTTAAAATAAGCATGGCCATTCAGGTTCCTGTTCGGGCAGTTGGCATGCTCAGTTTGTCTGGCAAGAATACATATTGCCTTCCACAGCTGAGCTGGCTCAAAGAAGCGGACATGCATGATATCAAATTGAATGTGACTGCAATGATCACAACTAGTACCATGCACCATAACTTAACCTAGGTGTAACTTATCTTTAGAGTTTACTCTGCCACCCGCTTTTTTTACTTATGATCATCATAGTTTTGGTACAAGCGTGCATATCTCTTCACCCTCTGAAGCCATGTGCCTCTTTTGTTTGATGGTCACCTTTCTCGTTCTGTTTGCCATGTGAGAAGATTCTTCTGTCCCATGCTGTTCTTCAACATATTGTGAAATGTCTGTCTCTTTAATCGTTCCATCACCCCGGGGACCTTGTAATCCTCCCTATTTGCGCTCCATTTTGTCTGTTGTGCACGGGAATGCATTGGCCTGCTGTTCTTCTGAAAGAAGGTGAATAAATACTGTAGAATGAGGCCCGATTCTGAGGTGCATGCAAACATAGGAAGAACACTTTCCTTTAAAGCACCATATTCTGTTAATGTGATAATGTGGTGTCCTGGTATCAAAGCCACCCCTTTTGCATTTGCCAGATTTACTGCTCAACAGTATGTGCTCTGCAAGGCCACGAGAATGGAACAGAGCACCTCTTGGCAGTTACCATCCCACAAAACAGATAACATAGCCCCTTGGTCTAAACACCCTCACTCTAGAGTGCAGCCCTCCTATGCTTTGATCCCAGGATGCCCACATACCACAGTGTCAGCCAGGCCATTAAGCAAAAAGCTGTTAGACCCCTGATCCATCAGAAAATAAGGCTATCATGCCTTCACAATTGGGTCACATGATTTGTGCTGCGATGTGTCAGGGAGGGATGACATTTTAGCTCAAAGTGAGGGTGGAGGACCTTGGGAGGCTGCTGGTGCATCTGGGAATGAGTAAAGTACGTTAGTTGGAATGACCTTGGCTCTCCCCCTGGGCCCATCTCTGTGTCTGCCAGGTGCATCATTTCAGTGATAGAGTAGCATTGTTTTCAAAGTAACAAATTGCTTGTTAGACCATGTTGTTCTGCTGATGACAAGCTTGGCAGCACCCACGTGGACGGCGATGGACGAGAAGTCTACCATCCCCTTTGGAGGGGCTTGCCTTCACTAGGGAGAGAGTCGGCTTGAACTTGGCACAGGCGTTCATGTTCAGGGTCAGGTAGAGATGAAGGCATGCAACTGGGAATTGCCGCAGGGGGGGTTACTCAGTAGAGACTCCCTTCTATTTTGAAGGATAGGTGATCGTCCATCCTCCTTGTTATTGGCTTACATTGAGAGTGGGCGCCAGCCACAAGCTGATACTCGAGGGTGGAAGCAGACTTCTACTGCTCGACACACCCAGGAGGACAGTCAAGTTATATTGTAACCTGTGAGGTACTAGTTTAAAATGCTCATCGTTTGCATAACATATTTTATGTCTAAGGAACTGTTCGTATGGAAGTGAACTACCCCAATGTGTCAAGGTGTTGTTATCCGTCAGCTTGGTAAAATACTTTGTTTTTAATCCACCAAACTCATGACAGATCTGTAGATCCAAGAATTCACAATGTTGGCAGCTGCAATTCAAAGTGGCACATGCATCACAAGATAGACGAGTATCAATTAATGTTGAGTGGATTTTTGATGATGTGAATTGCGATGACACCATCCAGTGTAGAAAACTGAGCAAAAAGTGTAACATGTTTTTATTTTTTTAATTTTTATAGCGCCACACACCCAAAGGGCTCAGAGCGCTCACAAGAAATCATAAAAAGCAGCAAGACAAAAGTACAAAATATCTGCAAATGAATTAGTCTTCATCCTTGTAAAAGAGATAAGTCTTAATACGTGTTTTAAACTGAGTAAAAACAGCACTCGTTTTCAAAACAGGTGGCAAAGCATTTCAGAAGGAATGGACCCAGACATCAAGCTGGAGCCTTCAAGCTGTTTTAGAGAGAACCCGGGACAGTTCAGGAGAGAATCTATCAGAGCGAAGAGCTTGCCTAATGGGTGCCTTCTTAATTCCCGGACTGGTATGAATTATACATTAATATTGTGCTAATTTTCTCTTGTTTCATATGTCAACCATACAGCAGTATATAACTTGTTGCTTAAATGCAGTGATAAGTGAGGAGGTATATTCGCTTTCTTTTTTCAGACCCTCAAGCAGCGCTAGTAAAAAGTAAACATTGAAGTCAAAACAACTGCATGTCCCAACATCCCTCATGTACACGTGGCTTTAACCAACCAAAGTCATTGGACACCACACATCCAATCAGCTCTCCCATCAGTCCTTAAGTCTCTGAGCATCCTCTTCGACCCCTTTCTGTGCAGGGAAACCCTGCATCAGGAGCAGGGACATGATGAACCAAAGAAGTGTAAACCAGCTGGCGTCGGCTAATCCAGAACACCTCTCTCTGAGGAGGCTTCCCCTTGGTGCCTGAAAAAAGGCAAAAAGAACGACTGGGAGGGAGGAATTAAGCATAGACTCACATCATGAAGATCTGAATGCTATCTTTGCTACATCACATTACTAAAATAAACACAACATGGCTCGATTCTCTATTGCAAAGCTTCCCAGACATTACAATTGGCATTGCACACTGCATACACGCCACAAGGCATCACAGCTGTATGCAAAGGGCGGGTAATGCTTGCCTCTGTGTCTTTAATAGAATCAAGACTTTCCTGTAAGTCTTTCTATGCCGAGATCAGATGGGAGCATCACGCTCGTGTAATGCTCCCTAGAAACGCCAGCAGATCTATAGGCTTCAGATAGAAATCTTTAAAAACAGACTCTGCCTGCCAATCGGCTGCTCTCACGATATCTGCCAAACTGGCCTCTTTGGAAGGCTTAGTGCCATATCAGTGCCTCACTGAGCCTTGTACACCCCAGCTTGCAATCGGCAACAATGGGCCAGGCGGGCCACACTCGGGGAAGAAACAGGGCAATGTGGTTTCCTCTCTGCGATAAGCAACTGTCTAACGGCTAAACTGCACTGTGGACTCTTAGCCTTTAGACAGTGTGCTACGCACTGCTTGGGATGGTTTGGAAAACGGGGGCATGGAATCAGCCTAGAGTGGCATTTACAAAAATAGAATGAAAACTTGCCCGGTTGTGGACCGCCTCATTGGAACGCTCCATTATACTGCTGCACGTGGCTGCATGGAGGAGAGGACGGTCAAGGCCACAACATTAGCCCTGTGTTTGCCCCTGTTGACAACACAGAATATTTATAACAAAACCAAACGCCTCCTTACTACTTTGCCTTTACAGTGCATGTTATGTTATGTTACTTAGCATTTATACTGCGCCCCTCACCACCGTAGCCATCTTAAAGCGCCAACACCTGATCCGTGTTCATATGTGCAACCTTTGTGAATAACTTGCTGGTCAATCTGGATTCGTTTCCAGTACTTCTTTTAATCTAACAATGACAATCTGTGTATACTTTGTCATCATACAGCCAACATGTGTATCACACCCATTTGGGGCTTTCTCAAGGTTTAAACAAATTACAATCAACAAAACCGTGTTTAGTTTTGTAAAATATTGAGCTGTCACCACATTGAGTCTACCAAAAAATGAGTCACCCGCGGCATCTCTAGAAATAATTCCTGTCCATGATCTGTGCCTGCAGAATTATTACCATGAATCCTATGTGAATCCTTCAATTATATGAGGCGTTTCCCCCTTCAATGTTATTATATCATATTTATTTTCATCGTGATGTTGTATGTTTGAATGATGTTCCCAGACTAGTTGATCTGCTGACAAAATTCTCGACCGTGCCTTATTTGTAGATTCCCCACGTGAATTGCGTGTAACTCATAAGTATTATCTGTGCCTTCTCTTAAAATGGCTGCCATTTAGAAGCAAAACACTGAGCAAGAATTGAGCCAAGTATTACCTTCCATTATGGTCTTAATTTTTTTCCTTTCCTTTCTTTGTTAATGGCATGCCATTATTCCGTTTGAACGCATGGGGGCAGCAGTTACTCATTCAAAGATTGAATAGGAACAAAATTTGACATTAAATATTTGCTTACATTCGTACCTCGTGTTAAGTAGCGGAATGCTACCTCTGAAGCCTGAAAGGCCTTTAGTGGTTGGGGTAGAGAAGAGGGGTGTTTTCAATGCCAGTGATTATAGTTAGAAGAGATCAAGGAAGAATAGCTGCATAGCATTAAATCAATAATTAAAACTGGGGGGGTGGGTGGGTGGGTGGGTGGGTGGGTGGGTGGGGTGGGGGGGGGGGGGGGGTGTGTGTGTGTGTGTGTGTGTGTGTGTGTGTGTGTGTGTGTGTGTGTGTGTGTGTGTGTGTGTGTGTGTGTGTGTGTGTGTGTGTGTGTGTGTGTGTGTGTGTGTGTGTGTGTGTGTGTGTGTGTGTGTGTGTGTATATATATATATATATATATATATATATATATATATATATATATTTGTGGTCAATAACACTTCACTTGTCATGGATTCCTAGGGCAGCTTTTCCACCAGCATGGCGGCGTCCATGGCTGCTAAATGAATGGAAAACGGCTGTCTCACTTTTTTGTTGTTACTACATTATGGAATGATGGCCCTCTAGTTCTTTATTAAAACTCTGTGGTATGCACTCATTACCGCCATGTCCCTGTTTCTTATCACAGTACTTATTGAATGCCATCTGCCTGTCGGCCAAATACTTTCCCAAAAAAAATATGTTTTATATCCCAAACCCTTCAGACCCTGGGGTATAAACCACCTGACATGTCCCATAATCCACCTGTTTTGCTCACATCCTTTTGAATAGGGAACCCTGGAGAGGCCAGATGGCCTGGCCTCTTGTTCCCTGAATTTATTACCCCACTGCCAGGCTTTGTCGGTCTAAGAATGCTGTTTTATTTCTCCCTCAGTCCCTGCTGGATGTGGACTTCTGGGAGGGGGGGTGGGCAGCCCTGGCTTGCTGAGCATGGGGCACCGTAAGGGTTTATTCTGGGCTGAATGCCAGGGGTGCTCAGGCTTCTGAGTGATACAGTTGGCTTTCTCTGGACCAGCAAAGGGCAAGGCACTGGGTTTGAGAAACAGATTCAGCAGTCACTGGTCCCATGCTTTGATCATTACTTAAAGAAGAAGCACTGCATGGGGATGTGTGGATTGCAGACTCCCCTCCAAGGAACCTTGAGTCACCAGTATGTAGAGGCGTATAGGACTGCGGGTCACTATGTCATTCTCCATTTCCCTTGTACGTTGCCTGTATTCTTTGCATGGGTCTGGAGGTTTCTCAATCTCATGCTTGCAACCGACAAAGCCTCTTGCAGGTTCTGCAGGGCTTCCCACAGTCTTGGTGATGCTGCCTCCTGTTGCAGCAGTGGCAACTTGTGCATGACTTAGGGAGTGAGCAGCATTTTGGGGAAACCTCCCACAGCACACTTTACAGGCTGCGGTGCTGCTGGGAAAACCCCATCTCCTGCTCCCCACAAATTTAAGGAAGCCACACTGCATGGGAATGTGTGGTTTGAAGACACCTGTCAAAAGAGATTTTAGGTCACAGTGAATAGAGAAGAAGACTGCAGTAACTGTGCTATTCTCTTTGTCTCATGTACGATGCCTCTATTCTATGTATGGGGTCTGGTGGTTCCCCAATTCCAGGTTTGGAACCAGCAAGGCCTCTTGCAGTTATTGATTTTCTTCCTAATCTCTTGGTCTAGTTACAGGTCTTGGAATTGCTCCCTGTTGAGAAAATCGCAGCGTGAGCAGATGTAGTGGGTGAGCGACATTTTGCCTATGAGTCCTCCCACAGCACAGTGGACTGACTGCTGGTGGTGCTCGGTAAACCTCATCTCCTATCCATACCCAATATTCGATAGGGCTTTTGGTGCTGCCTCACAGGGATAGCAGGCAGACTGACCTGAAGTCGTTCCCTCTGTTCTGCCCTCAATCTCTGTGGTTGTACCTGTATTTATGTACAGTTGGTATCAGCTTGATCTGGAAAGAATGAGGAAGCAGATGTAGGTTCTCTTTGGGGCTCCATGCATGAGGAGTGGGGTTCCTAGCAACAGAGAGAGGCTTTACATTTCTGTATAAGCTGGAAGGGCAGCATGTGCTTGCAAATTCACTTTTACACTGGTTTCTATGGAAACCTAAAGATGCGAGCAGTCGGAGGCAATGTGTGAATCAAGCTGCCATAAAGGGGGCTCTGCTGATTGAATCAATTTGGAGTGTGGGGTTTACCAAGTTTCATTTTTCTTCTTGCAGAAATGTGTTTGACCTCAGATTGTGTTGGTATCAAGTTATACATGTTTATGAAGGAAAATGTGTATGTGATAAAAGCATGAATGTTCAATACAATTGTTTGTACAATTACATTAGAAGTGGATTGAATTTTCCATTTGTCCCATTATTCAACTGCTGTTTGGTGGAATCTGCGTAGCACAGTGGTTAGATCGTTGGACTATAAGCCCCACAGATTGATTTATTTTATTGTGCATTTGTTAAGATCTTATACAACAAGTAGAATTGTGTTTCAAAGCACCCGAGATGTCAGTACCCACGCAGGGCTAATCTTCAAATTGCACATCCTACTACTTTGAATTCAGATAAGCAATTATGAAAAGATGAATGTTTACATGCACAGTGTTTCGTTCCTGCCTGTAATGTGAAGAATGCAGGGATGACACTGCTACAAGGCTGCAGTCTTTCTCGAGGTAGGAAGGAACGTCACGGCTCCAGGTAATAAATGTCAGTGTCACTGTGAGAAGGGCAAGGGTACGGAGATATGAGCATTTTGACTGGTGGCACTGCACCAAGGAGGGTTGGCAGGGCAATCCTGTCTTGTTGGCTAATGTATCCTGCTCCTCTGCGGTCACAGGACTTGCCGATCAGCTCAGTGTTTGGCCATACGGCCAGGAGCGTGTCTCTGGGGCCTCAAAGCCCCATGGTAGTGGGTGTTTGGTGTTACAGCAGGTTTGGTGTTACAGCAGGTTTCCAGAAGGTTCGGGTGGAGAGTTCTTGTAAGCTGTCCTTAAGCCAATGCCTACAACCTGGAAAATCAATATCCCTGACCGCTTTGGTTTTGTTAAAAGCCTCCCTTTTCATTACTTTGGCCCTCATTTGTACACATCCCCTAATAAAGCTTTTCTAATTACTTCCTTCTTTCGAACCAACCAATTGTGTGTCAACCAATGTCAATGACATGAAAACCATATTGGGAGTTTTAAAGCAAATATGAAAAAAGTAAATGTCCGTCTTTCACGTGCAATTTTGCGCAGAAAGGGACTAAGAAGCATTCACATAATATCCAGCTGGATGAACGTCACCGGTTCAGCAAACAAAGTCTGGTTAAGCTGATACAGTCAGGGTGTGTAATAAACCATATGTGTAGATGTCACAGGTTTATTCCTCAGCCCTTGTGGTGAGGGGCTTGCTTTGTATAAAATGTGGACCGAGACCTCTTCTTTGCTGGAAGGAGCACAAAAATGAGTAAATGACTATAAATGCACTGAAACAAACGCCATGTTTAATTACGGGAGGATTGGTCTTGACAAATGTTGGCAGGAGATGTAATGACCATGTTGGGTTTATTGAAAAATAGGCCAACCTATATCATTTTTAACTGCCCTATTTTTCATTATGTTTTTGAGAGGGTGTTATGTATGATTTTTAAACTGTATTAATCATTGTAGTTTTCTTTTTGTTTATTACTAGCAAAAAGTACCCATTCTCTGAACGGGTCTGTGGACAGACATGACAACACTCTTATCAATGGTTAAAAATCAATGATCCTGTAGGTTCCTGTACCGATTCACTTAATGTGATTTGCACTCTGAAGTAAACTGCACTGAGAATAGCTGTGTGTGTGTCTGGCTGACATACCCCAGAGCAGACATTGGGGGAGGTGAGAGATGGTGTGCTGCTGCATACTGGGACGTAGAGTTCTCTCTCTCTACCTGTTGCATCACCCTGGCTTGGTGCAGTTTGTTGTGTGTGAATTCTCATGTGTGAGTGTGCTGAAATCCGAGGAAAGGGTTGGGGTGTCCACATGCCATGTAGCCAGTAATGTCTGGAGGGTCCTAACAGGTAACTATGCACCATTCGGTGCAGATTGGTGAAACGGTGTGGAATTGTATAAGGAACAACGTTTCACCAAGACACAAATCCACAATTCAAGTTTGGAGTTTTGCTGAAATCCAGGGGAAAGGGTGGGGTGTCTGAATGCCATGTAGCCAGTAATGTCTGGAGGGTCCTAACAGGTAACTATGCAAAATGTGGTGTAGATTGGTGAAATGTTGTAGAATTGTATAAGGTACAACGCTTCGCCAAGCCACAAACCCACAAAATGTTACTTTTATAAATATAGGTTGGCATATTTTAATATGTTTTGTTCAACTATGCAAGAGTAAGAACTGTGAAATGTCCCAAAATAAAAAAATATGCAGATAATCTCTATGTGGTGTGAGATTTTTAACTTATTAAAAGCTTCCGTCGTCTCATACTATATATTCATTGTACAATATATGATCATTCTGTGGTGAATCCCACCTGGAGTTAAATTAAAAAAAACGTTGCTATGTCCAAAATAGGAATTCAATCTTTAAGTAGGCTCCTCCCCAGAGCGCCCCCATTGGATTAAGGAGAATGTCTCCAACTTGTTGATTCCTGCCACTGACATCAAACTGGTGTGTCGCAAACCCTGCCAGGTTCGGGTATGCAATGGAAGTATATTCCCTTTGTCCTCTCTGCCAGGCATCAGAGAGTGGAGACGATGCTCCCTGATTCCTCTTTACAACCCTGCCGGGCTGGAGGATCAGGTTGAGAGGGTGAAGTTGCAGCTTGCCTATTAAGGTGGACAGGGTTCCTCAAGCCGTGAACAGTGAGTAACCTGGGGTTGCTGCAATTGGACCATCCCCTATAAAAAATTAAGAGTTTCAACCCTCTTGCACTTTCTGGGACTAGGGTCAGAGTACTGGCAACACCCAGTCTCTTGCAAACGCATGCAGAGATCAAGGGTGTGAAAGGCTGCACCCTTTCAAAACATAGCTGCTTATTTTGTAATTCCCAGAATTGGTGAGGCCTAGAACAGCATGTATCTGCAAATGCTTGTCACCATGCTGATCAGAGTTGGACCAACAAGTACAATGCAGCTGGTGTATGCAGGTAAGTGTGTTTGGATGCAGTTTATTGTCTATGTGCAGAGGGGCTGTGACTGGGCAGTTCTGCACAGAAAAATGTGTTTTACTGGACAGACCTAACATTTTGGGCACTTTTAGAATGAAAACATGTTTCACAACGAAATGCTGGCACACATTGTGAGCAAAGGCAACCTGGCAATGTTCTAAAAGGGCCAATGCTTGCATATTTTGTGAGCACAAGCATCATGAAAGTGTTTTACATTTACAATGCTGGAATATACTGCAGGTGCAGTGAAAGTGTTTTACAATGGCAGCGCTGACATATAGTGGGCACCAGCATGAAAATACAGGGCCATGTTAGCATATATCGTGGACACAGGCATCATGAAAATGTGTTTAAACTGTCAATGGTGGCATACATTATGGGCACAGGCATCAATAAAGTGTTTTTCAGTGGCACTTTTGGCATATATTATGGACACACGCGTCATGAAAATATGATTTATGGTGCCATTTGTGTCTGTTATGCGAGTATAGGCATCATAAAACTGTATTGTTGAATGGTCCTGTGTGCTGCTTTTTGGGAGACCTGTCTTTCACGTGCTGCCATTTACAGCATGGGTATTTGCTTCTGCGACTTCACCACGCAGTAGGTGGCAGCATGAGCATGTAGTTTGGGAAGCAAACATTGTATGAGGAAAGATGATGTGATTGAACTTTATGAAACCGAAATAGGTACCATATACAGAGTGGTCCAGCACCACGTGGGTGCTTATTGGATGGTCTCTGTTTGGTATCCAACTGAGCGTTTGATAATTGGTGAACTGTAGCATCGAAGTGGTCCTGCAATGGGTCAAGCCAAACCCTGTGCGCATTCCAAGGTCTTTGATAGCAAATACAAACTGTAATTGGTCCGAGCCCGGCTGAGAGAGACTAACAGTGAAAAGGGGATCTGAGCCTGACTGATGGGGATCCCGGGTGAACCATGAGTCACCCGAGAAGAGATATACGAATGGTAATTGGTCCGAAGCTGGCTGAGGGAGACTAATTGTGTAAAAGGGAACTGAGCATGGTTGAGGGAGATCCGGGGAGAACCGTGAGTCACCCGAGAAGGAATTGTGGAAGAAAAAAGGATCCAAGAGGGGATCTAGGGTGAAGAGTGAATCGCCCTACTTCAATACTTGGGAAGGAACTCTTTGTTTGATTCATCAGGCCCTCTGAAGCTAGATACTTTTGATAACTTGAGGGACTTGGACGTAGAAGGCCCTGATGTTGGCAATGGAGCTGTGTCCTTGTCCCAAAGAAGCCCAGGAGTGTGCTATGCTTGAGTGAACCTCTTTGTCCCGTGCTGAAAACGTGGGGAAGAGAGGCCAATGGCCTGAACATTCTGTGAACACCTCTTTCTTTTTAATGAACATTACCCCACACTATTTGCAACTTAGCAGTAAGGATTGGATATAGGTTTTTTAGTATAGGCCCTTTTTATTTTGACAAGACTCTACTAGGACTGCATTATTATTATTTGATGGTCATAGCTTGCGCCCATCTTAGAATTAGGTATAGATAGGCGTTTATCACACCCTTGATAAAGTTCAATAAACACCCTTGAACTGTGGTCACTTGTGTCTGTTTTACGTTCATACCATGCCTTCCATACACAAGCTGCAAAGATACCGGACTTACATAGCCCAAACTGTTCCTTCCACAATGCAGAACAATAAAATCTGGACCTTTAAAGTGAGCCATACTCTTACAGAATGACAATAAAGTCACCCAGTTTAGCCCACAAACTGTATACCATGAAACATCCACTTCTTCCAATCCAATTAGTACCAGAGATGCCACAAGATTCAGTGTAACCCTTGAATGAATGCATCAAAGAATCTCTCACCATCCACAAACTCTGCTTCTTCATAGCCATAGCTACAGACATCTTCACTGCACCAAAGAAAGAAAACGCCTGCTACCCTCTCTTCCTCTACACCACAACCACAGAACCGGATTGACTGATCCCCGATGTCTGTGGACATGACAGTTGTCCGTGGTCACCACAGTCCCCTTTCCATGCAAGGCACCCTTAAAGGACCCGGATGGCACGTCCCGTGTCTGTGGACTTCCGCTGCAGTCCGTGGACCACATAGCATAGGGCATCCCTTCTACCTACATTGGCCACAACTACAACAATAGAATGAAGCTTGTACCACTTTTTTCACCTACAAAAATGGCTCCATCTTTCGGCCACCAAATAACATGAAATTCGTTTTCCAGACTTTTTCGTCACTGCGTTGTCCCCAGTCAACAGCTCTGCGGCACCTGCAAACCTTTTTTTCACCTATAAACACAGCTCCATATCAACTTTATTCCAGTCCCCCACCCTTTCTAGGCCGTCTTTCAGTCACAGAATAACCCCAGATGCATTTTTCAGACTTTTTCCTCACTGCGGTGTCCGTGGTCAGAGGCGAATGTCCTTGGATCCAACATGGTGACCGTTTCATGACGCAGCTTAATCAGCGGGGGCGTACAATGTCCATGAGGTCACGCCGGACCCCAACTGGTCCAGAGGCATCCGTGGACTCCGAATCGGGAAATGAGATATCACAAATCCTTTTGACATAATTTATAGTCATTTTTTAAAACACCTACTGTATGGATTTAGACCAAATTTACAAAAGCATGCTTTCAGGACCGAGCTGCCATTCCTGGCACAAATTTGGTGAAAACCCATCCAGCGGTTTGGGCTCTAGGCAAGAGCCACATTTCTATTGGGTCTACGAGGATTTCCACACATTTTGGGACCCGCTTATAACTTTGCCCCCCTTAATGAAAATGCACCAAACTTCACACAATCATTCCGAGGGGTTGTTTACTTTTTTTGCACAGTTTGGTGAGGATTCATCCAGTGGGGGCAAAGTTATAAGCCGCCCAAAAAGTGCCCTATGAGTTGAGCAATTTAACCATAACTACAAGGCCCCTATTGGATTCGCGGACAGCCGTCATTGTCTGTGAACAGTGCAGTAAAAGTGTATTAAAAACAGAATATTGCACTTGTCAAACTAATGAAACAATTTCTGGGGAGGTGAGGGGTGATGAGGATGGGACGGGACATGGCCATAAAAAGACAAAAAACAGGTGGTTTTCCACCTTCGAAGTTAACTGCCGGACAGTCTCAGATGTTCGGGGGCATCATACATATTTTTGCATTGCAAGGTTGGTGAAAGGCAGTTTTTGGATGGCTTATAACTTTTGCGTCACTGAAAGAAACTGCATGATATATCATTCTAGATCTGACCTTGAATGGTAATGTTTTGCCAAGAGGGAACAAAATTACAGGGGGCTCCCAAAATATTTGAAAGGCTTATACATTTGGTGCTGTTTCATGAATGTGCACAGAAGTTTGCAATAAGATTTAAGACCAGATTTGAATGTTTTTGCAAAGTCTGGTGGGATTTTGTGAAGAGGGGGCAAAATTAGAGGGGGGGTTGAACATTATTAGATGGCTTGTAACTTTGTTGCCGTTTGACGAATGTGTACAAAAGATTTTAGAAAGATAAAAGATTATAGATCCAACATTGAATGTTTGTGCAAAGTCTGAATGGATTCTGTCAAGCGGGAGCTAAGTTATATTACTATTTTATGTACATACATTTCGACACTTTTCAAAAAATAAAACAGACGGATTTGCATCAAAGTTGTGCAAGGAGCATTGGCAAGGACCTGAAAGCACGGTTTTGCAAATGTGTCCGTGTTTTATTTTTTGAAAAGTGTCATAATGTAGGTACAAAACATAGCAATATACTTTTGGTGACTGAGGTATAGCCTGTGGCCATGGCCAGTGGCCAGATTGCCAGTCATGGCCATCACCACAAGGGACTGGCAACGGGGTTAAATGGGCATGGCCACCAGGGATCGGCTATGTGGTAAAGTTTTTCAAATTTGGGATAGGTTTGAATGGGAATTATTTTTTGCCTGTGGATACAGCTCAAAGTGCAGCACAGGATTGAATCAACAGATCACTGTGGCTATCGCTGCATAAACTCAGACACAATACTAATCAGCAGATAATTACTGAGGACGCTGAAATAGGTGCCCACTTGGTCATCAGGCCACCCCTTCAAATCATTAACCACTTTTATTTGTAACCATACCTGGACAAGATATTGGAATTGCATGCCGGACTCATTTCAACAACCTTGTAGAAATGATTGGCCCATAATCCACACGCATTGAGAAAGACCCTAGAGAGTCAAAACACGTGTCGGCTGACTTCTAACAATAGATATAGCACCACCAATGCTTTTCAAGACTGCTTTATTACGACAATAGATACTTATTGAATAATCCAGCTCTAGTGAACAGGGCTCACTCTTTTATTCAAAACCTAACACTTGAAGATGGAAGGGCACCTTCACAAAAAACCTCATCATTAGCAGTAGGGTAATCCGTTTAAAGTACTAGATGAAGCGCAATGATCTACTTATTCTACCACTCCCCCATTACTTGATAATTGTGTACTCACGTTATTGGGGCATGCACCATGGGCGAAGCCCTAGGTTTGAATGGGAAAAAATGTTTTGCTTGCGGCTACAGCCTGAAGTGCTGTACTGAATTAGAACAAACCTACATGAGCAGTTTCAGTAAGGACCTGAAAGCATGCTTTTGCAAATCTGTTTTGTGTTTTCTTTTTCCAAAGTGTCCAAATGTAAGTACAAAAAAATAGTGATATAGGTTTGGTGCATGGACAATGTGCCTAGCACTCGGCAATGACAAATGCCAACTCTGGTTTACTCATTGGGGCATGCAGCATTTTCAGCCAATCTAGAGTGTTTCAAGCCTCCCACCTTGCCATCCCTTGGCACTTTCCTTCTCTACTCCCATGAGCACTTGTCTATCCGTACTGCCCCTTTTATTTATGGAGTTATCTCACTGCACAATGCATATGTGCATTTACAGGAGCATTATGTTTAATGTTTTGGTATAAGTATGGGAAATACAGATGCAAATGATTTGTATAACACTGTTAAGTGCCAGTTGAGTGGTGCAAGTTTAATATGTTGATAGGCTATATGTCGAGTTTTTTAAGTGATCGGTGGATATATGTGTGAATATAAAAGGTAGGAAATGGGGGAGTGTTATAAACATAAAAGTAAAACAAGTAGAAGGGCTGTCTTGTGTGATGGTCTGAATGTGCAATATGGGTTTTCTAATAAGGAATGGGTTAGACAGGAGAATGCAGAGACTGTGGATAGTCTTAACCCTTTAAGTGCCACCAACGAGCCGGCTTGTCTCCATCTCATGCAACCCTCCCTGGGGCAGATATCTGCTCCTAGCAAGGGGCATCTGACCCCAGGGAGGGATGCATGAGGTGGGGACCTCCATTTGGGGTGTGGGTTTCCATGGGTGTCCTCTTTTGGAAAATGCGTGGGGTTCCCTGTTTTCCTTGCTGGCCTCGACACCCTAGGCCCAAATCCGTAGGTTGCCCACATGAACAAAATGGGCAGTGGCGAAAGGCTTGGGGTTACCAGTGGGTTACCCTTTTCCTTTTGCACCCCCAGTAGGTGCACCCACACATGTGAGATACCGTTTTCATCGGGACACGTGTGGGGACGCGGGAAGGTAGGCCACGTGTTGTTGGCGGTGTGTTTCGGTGGGTGGCCAGAGCGAAATGTCTGAGAATTGTCTGCATTTCCAGCCAATTTCAGAGACATTTCCCTGTGTCCACTCACCGAAACACATCGCCAACAACAGATATCATACCTTCTCACGTTCCGACAGGTGTCCCGACGAAAAAGATACATCACATGTGTGGGTGCACCTACCGGGGGCACAAAAGGAAAAGGGTAACCCGCTGGTAACCCCAAGCCTTTCGCCACAGCACAATTTGTTCATGTGGGCAACCTACAGATTTGGCCCTAGGGTGTTGAAGCCAGCAAGGAAAACAGGGAACCCCATGCATTTCCCAAAAGAGGACACCCGTGGGAATGCACAGAGGTCTGACTGATTACCGCGCTTGGAACAAATAGGTGATCTGGTTCCAAAATGGCCATGCCACAAGGTTCTTTGTCCTGTCCTGGCCATCTTGCCCCTTCCCCGTCCCCAGGTCGAGCCAACCTGGGTCAGTGCTTATTTGGGCATGCATTCTCCCACGAAACGCCAAGCTTTCGCAGGCTTCTGCATGCCTTGTGTGTGTGTGTGTACCTCCAGGATGTGGGCTGGAACGTCTGGTTCCAATACTCATCCTGGGTGTCAGAGAGTCTGGAGTGCTGTGAATGCCTGAGACCACGGTGGTCCGTGATTGGTCCACATATGGTATGCCTGTATGTGAGCAGATCTCCCATTGGGTCCTCTTCGTTTTGGTGCAAAGGAGATTCTGGATAAGAGAAGGGCCCAAACACCCATACCATGTCAATCCCTGGAGTTCTCATTGAACGAAGGCTAGGCTCCAAGTATCCTGAAGCTAAGAAGACAAGTCGAGGAACCGCTGGTGACCCGCTGGAAGGTTTGACACCCTGAGCCTGCTGTCGTCCTGTGGGACCCCTCTGCATCTGGTCGTCCTAGAAGGTCTACGAAGATTCTTCGACCCATTGGAATAGTGGGACCAACTATTCTCGGCACCTTCATCAAAACCTGCAAGTTAGCCTTCTCGGAAGTGTCCCTGGGCCAACCAGTGGGCTGACCAGCTTATGCAGACTCTTTGCCCTGATACCGCCATCGCTTCGAGGAGGCCCTCGAAACTTGGTATATCACTAGCTCTGTGTTCACAGCACCCTCACACCGAATTTCGTACACTTGGCATTCCCAGGTTTGAAGTGAGATGAGTGTGCCAGAACTGGAGCATACGCGATTACCGTGTCACCCAGCCATGGTGACAAACTTTGCAGGTGTGTTGCATTTGTGACCCGCTTGCCCCTGAAGAATGCTGCAGTGAAACTGGCCTGATCCATCCACCAGGAGCAGAGAAATCGCCACTGTCCCGTTTGGGAATCATCGCTGTATCTTCATCGCTGAAAGCCCCTCTCCTTTCCACTGCTAGTGCGAACTAGTGAATTATTCCCAACTCTTGGAATAGACTCTGCCCTCAAGTGGAAGACTTCCTCGAATAGTGGGAAGCTATCCTTCATCGCTTCACACGCCTTCCTGAGCTGCTACAACCCCTACAAAAGACCCTACTTTGCCCATTTGAACTACAGCGTGCGTAAAGCTTGCAAGTACATTTGAGCATTAGGCTCCCCTCATGTTAGGGACTGGACCGCCTTTCAGTTAGACTAGTATTTGATGCAGAAGGGTCTGAAGAGTATTTGCACTGCCTCTTTCCTTCCCTGTCTAGGTTGTGGACCCATCCTGTCTACGTTGTGGACTCATTGGTGCAATTCATCCATCAGACCCCATTGGTCTTGTATATATGTGTATAGAAAGGATTGTGTTGGTTTGACAGTACTGCTGTGGTTTTTCTAATATGTGTTGAAGTTACAAAGGCCTTGTAATAAATGTGTTTATATTTTTGACATATATATACACCTGTCTGGGAGTGATTTGTAAGTGTCCCTTGCTCTGTGTGCTCATTGAGGTCCTTCAGTCACCCTCACCGCTCCTGAGACCTAGTCTTCACCGCCGCCATCGCTACCTTGATTGGTCTGGTTTGTCCAGAAGGTTACCCTGTTCCAAGAAACTAGGCTGGCCTTCTGAACCTCTGCCCCCCAGGTCAGAGTTCAGAAATCATCTTAACAGTTATGGTTACAAGTAAAACCGAAAACCCCCAGAAATTCGGCAGTTATGGTAAACTAAGCAACCATAACTCGTGCCACCACCGTGCACTGCTAAGACTAACACCCAGGACATGAAAGATGACATCACAAATGTCATTGATGACATCACATATGAAATACATTTTAATGAAAAGACAGTTTATAATGTTGGTAACAAGATGCTAGGATTGGAGACCTATAATGAACTGTATTAAAAAATGTACTCAAGTAATCAAAATGTTATATTTGAGTGTTGTTGTTAATAAATCATACGTACATTTAGTCAATGGTTGCAGCATGCACCATAGAACTACAATATTTTTAATGTGGTAATTTCCGATAGTAAAATTATAAATGCTGGTTTATGAGAGTTTTGGGTGATGTTAAACATGGAATGAATAGGTAACAATTGAAACCTTACCACACTCTTGTGTTAGTAGAAGAAATAGATATTAAAACTCATAGTGCATACAAATTAGAGGCACATACTGCCTAGAGCAAGGTTGTCCAACATACGGCCCGCGGGCCACAATGCGGCCCACCGAGCCATTTCATGTGGCCCGCGAGGCTGTATAGACAAAGAAAGGAAATCCCCAAGGACCAAGCCGGCATGGGTTGTAATTTCCATTGGCTGAGAAACAGCCAATGGAAATACTGTTGCCATGCAAGGTACGTCATAGTAAAAAAAAAAAGAAAACCTTGCATGGTCACAGTATTTCCATTGGCTGTTTCTCAGCCAATGGAAATCACATATGGGTGGAGTGAAGGTAAGGTATACGTGCCAGCGGCACCACCTTCACACTTCTGTTCCAGCCAGCAGCCCAGCCCAGCCCAGCATCACGCCGGTGACCGAGTGAGGCCTGGTAAGTTTACTTTTCTTTCTGTTATTCTTTTTTTGCAGGCCACGGCCCAGTTTATTTATTTATTTGTTCAATGGGGCCGTTATTTAGGTATTTATTCCATGTTTGTCAGGTCCGATTAATTTATTTATTGCCGCAATTTTGGCGGACCAACATTGCGGAAATAAATAAATTAATCGGGTCCACGGACCCGACAAACATCGAATAAATAAATAAATAAACCGGGCCGTGCGTGGCAGGAGTTACAGTTTTTTGTTTTGCCATTCTGTGCCGTGGCAGGGCCTGTTACTGCCTCTGGTGCCCCTTTCCAGGGGCACCAGAGGCAGTAACAGGCCACGGCCTGGTTTATTTATTTATTTGTTCGATGTTTGTCGGGTCCATGGACCCGGAAATAAATAAATGTATCGGGTCCACAGACCCGACAAACATTGAATAAATAAATAAATAAAGCGGGCCGTGCGTGGCGGGAGTTACAGGCCCGGCTTTTGTTTTGCCATTCTGTGCCGTGGCAGGGCCTGTTACTGCCTCTGGTGCCCCTTTTCAGGGGGCACCAGAGGCAGTAACAGGCCACAGCCTGGTTTATTTATTTATTTGTTCGATGTTTGGCGGGTCCATGGACCCGGAAATAAATAAATGTATCGGGTCCACAGACCCGACAAACATTGAATAAATAAATAAATAAACCGGGCCGTGCGTGGCTGAGCACTGTTACTGCCTCTGGTGCCCCCAAGAAGGGGGCACCAGAGGCAGTTACAGGCCCGGTTTTTGTTTTGCCATTCTGTGCCGTGGCAGGGACTGTTACTGCCTCTGGTGCCCCCTGCACCAGTCACCTATGGTAGCAGACATACAGGCTGCAATGGATCTAGTTGCAGCTCACTAGTTGTGCCCCCTGCTCTTCATGAACCCCCATAGTTGGTCAACCTAGTGGTGTCATCAGTAATCTAATTTAGGAGGGGCACAGAGGGGGCCAAAGGAAAAAGTAGGGGCCATGGTCAAAATAGATACAGAATATTTACTTGGCAACACTGGTGAAAACTATTATCTGCATTCTTAACTGTGCTGAATGCTTTACAAGTTGCAACTTTTCAAGTTACTATTCATGCAATAGAAAAAGTCTGTCATTGAGTTTGTGCTCACATCGCGTTTCTTCAATTGGGTTCAGC
Organism: Ambystoma mexicanum; assembly: GCF_040938575.1. Classification (NCBI taxonomy): domain Eukaryota; kingdom Metazoa; phylum Chordata; class Amphibia; order Caudata; family Ambystomatidae; genus Ambystoma; species Ambystoma mexicanum. The sequence goes on from NC_090921.1 coordinate 1,342,793,239, forward strand.
TTTGGGTGATCAATTTTCCACATTTTATCTTTTGAATGGGATTATGCTTCTTTCATTACCACAAAAGTAATGCATGTGTATTACAGAGATAAGCTGCCATATGTTTTGGGCACACTGCACAGGCAGCATCAATCATTAACAAAGAAGTAATGATTGTGTATTACAGAGATAAGCTGGCATATGTATTGGGCACACTGGACATGCTCAGGCAGCATCAATCATGCTTTGTACAGGACAATGCTGTCCTAAATTGGGAACAACCAGCATAGACATATTGCTACAGAGGCATATTTTGGGCACAACCAGCATGCCAATGTGTTACATCAGTGACAGTGCTGTCTTACACTGTGCACACATTGATCATTAAAATGTGTAGTGTTCTTGTCTGCTGTAAAATGCACCATTTCAGCCCCATATTAGGAAAATAATCTTGGGGGGGGGACCCCCCAAACCCTCCCTAGATCGTTATAGCTCCCTCGCTACGCTCGGTCGACCCCACTGTTTTAAAAAAATATCAACACGTACACACTGGTGGAAGAAATCACAAGATACTAACCTTTGATCACTGTCCCTGACACCAAAAGCTATCTTTGGGACTGCATGGCTATCACTGCCAGTGATGCTATTGTGTCAAACGTAACACACCATCGATTTTGAATATACTGCTTTGGGTGAGGGTGTTGACTTTTGGCTTGCCGGCCCACCGGGTGAAAAAATGTTCATGCTTCAGCACCACATTGAAAAAGGTTGGACAAGCCTGGCCTAGAGGGAAACTAAAGTAAGGAATAAAGAAACAATAGCACCAAAAAAAGACAATAACAGATTTAATCATCATGTACACAAATTAATTGTGTGTTTGAGGACTGCTTCTTGCACTATGTATGTGCACTATGAGCTCAGATTGTATTTAAATCTGGTTACAGCATGTACAATGTAAGCGTATATGCAACAATCATAACACAATAGATAGCTCTCCCTGGTCCTCCATCCTCCAAGGTCCCCGTGTCATCTGATTCGTAGAGACCTCCGCCGGCCCTAGTGTTATGAATTATGGATAATGGACAAACGAGCTAAGACAGTTAGTCACAGATCAAGCGACTTCACTGATGATGCAGGTAATGGCAACAGCGAGAGACCACTAATGTGCGTTGAATACAATGTACACGGTTCCACATAAGGCAAGGGCTAGTGTCAAGAGACAGATGTAGACACTTGCTGTAGAGAATATAGTGCCTTGAATGAATAATGAACTTGAGTTTAGCAAAACACACGCACAACCTGCTGCTTGGCTTTAGCAAAAGGCGATGAACAGGATATGGTAGCTTCATCGTTCCAGCAGAAGAAAAAGGGAATTTTCCTGTCTCAAACGGCAAATAGCGAGTTCTACACCAGTTAGATCTGATAAGACAGGAAGCACCAATAGACACCCAATGCATGCACACAGTTAAGAAGTGTGTGAAAGCAAGTGTTGCTCTTTACCTCTTCAAAAGCTCAGTTACTACAATGGAGTTTGAAGCTGTTTAGGAGCAAATGACACGCTTTACTCTTTCCCCGAACAGAAGCCCATCCACTCTAAGGGAACCAACCAATGGTCAAAGGCAGCACCTGTCTCTTCAGTTTGCACATAGGTATATCATGTGTTCAAAGCGAAACAAAACACAGGAACTGTTTTAAGCTCTAGATTTTAACTTTGCAGGTGGCGGAAATTACGCACACATGATAGGCAGTCTGTCTTAAGATAAAAAGCACAGGCTGACGTGGAAAAGAGGCACACAGACAGCATAGCAGGAGAACCCGTACCCAAACCCTGGGGAGCTGTGAGGTACATCCATTGCAGGTCCCCGAGCAGAGACGCAAGTAGGCCCAATTAACAGGAAGCCACAGTCAATTTATATGCAGCACAACGAGTCCAGTAGTGCGAATTTAAATGTGGAAGTCGAACTGTATGCATTTTGTGAGACTGCAGGCATTTGGTAAGTTACACCATTTCTTTTCTCACTTTTTATCCTCTGTTTATTTAATTGGTGCATCATTCCCGACCATACCATAGATTAGTGTAGACCAACATAACATAAATTCTATGTTACTCAAGCTGATAACCTAAAATGATTACTTGTACTTGTTCTTTGTTAAATGTAAATCATACTCTTAGCTTATGCAATAGCGCTCTTCATATGTATGGCAATATGCTATGTTATAATTGCTGCTTCCATAGCAGGTGCAGTGAGAATTTGAGCTTGTAGGAAATAGATGTGATATTAAATATATTAACTCTCAAGTGTCCGTTCATATTTCTGAATAATGCTTCAGAATGATATCTCTCTGAGTCCAAAAGAACTTCACAAAATTTCCTGGCTATAGATTTGTTAATTATGTCAAGGGGAGCAAACACTCAGGAATACTATCCCAAGTGCTAGGCTGAACTTCTGAGGCACCCCTTATCATAAGATATGACTTGATTCCAAGCCCACTTCACACAGCCCTACCTGGGGTGCAGGGGGGGCAGAAATCACACCCTACAAGGGCAATTAAGTCACTAGGGCCCCTCTGGCTGTAAAATGGGAGAGGGGGGTTATGTTCTTAGGAAGCATTTCACCAGTTGGGGATGGAAAGTCAGCACCAGGAACTGTCTATTGTATTCCAGGACCGGAGCCCAAAGGTCCGTAAAGCGATGTAATGCATCTTCCTTTGCCGCTGTGAAATTTTCCGCGACCAGGATCTCCCAAACCTTCATCCACCATAGGGGTATTGAGGGGCCCATCGGAGTCTTCCATTTACAAGCCAGGGTTATTTTGGCCACCAGAAGCAGCTGCGTGAGTAGCTTAGTGGTTCAACCTGCTTTTGGGTAGCACTCCGTCCATGGTACCCCCAGCAGGACCACCTCTGGGTTCATGTGCAATTTGCATCGGGTTATAGTTTCAATGATCTGTAGGACCTCCTCCCAGAAGGTCAGTGCCTTTGGGCATTCCCACCACATGTGAAGGACGGTTCGGCGAGCCCCACACTGCCTTCAACATTTCGAGTCTATGGACTTCTGAAAGTGGTGTAAACGCTGACGGGTGTAATACCAGCGGTGCAGGAGTTTTAATGTGCATTCTTTGTTGGTGATGCATCTCGAGGCAGAATTGATCCTGGTCCAAACGTCCAGCCAGGTTTGGTCTTCTATGGAGTGCCCCAGGTCTGCTTCCCATCTGGCCATATATGTTGGTTTAATTGTTAGCATGTCCTCTTGTAGCAATTTGTAGAGCTTGGTAATCAGCCCCTGGCGCGGACCCTCCATCGTGTGTTCCAGGGAGTAAATGTCTCCTCGTAGCCCTCTGTCAGACCGCTGGCTGGGAGATCCAATGCCTGATCTGGGCATAGGTGAATCTTTCTGTTTCCGCCATGTGGAAGCGGCTTCTTGCATTCCTCGAAGGTAAGCAGGGATCCATTCACAAACAGCTGTGCGAGAGTGTTGAGACCACCCCGGGCCCATTGGCTAAAGTTTGCTCCATCTATGCCAGGGGAGAAGTGGGTTCCAGAGGATCGGGGAGAGAGGTCCCAGCCCCTTGTGAAGCTTTTTCCGTCTCAACGACGTGGCCCAAACACTCAGCCTAGCTCTGGTGGAGGACAAAATTGATAGCAATAGGCAGCATGCCATACCCGATATGTGTAACAGGGAGTTTAGCAGGGGTGCAGGGCTTTTGGCTTGTTCGATTCATGTTCACTTAGGGCTTTTTGTCTGCTCGGCCCAGGCAGAGGCGGACATTAGTTGAGCCTCTATGCAGTAGTTAGAAAGGTTTGGTAAGCCCATGCCTCCCCATTTGGCCGCTCTAGTCATTACTTTCAGCGGAATTCTCGCTCTACATCCTTTACAGACGAATTTCGATAGCTGTTTCTGTAGCCGGACAGGGGTTGTTTGGGGAGCTGAATGGGTACGGTCGAGCATAGGTAAAGGAACCTAGGTAAAAGATTCATCTTATATGCTGTAATTCTGCCCAACAGGGAGATTTCTTAGCCCTCCTATCTCTTCAGGTCAACGTCCAGTTCCTTGAATAGCGGGGGGACTTGGCTGTATATAGCTGATTGAGGTCTGCAACTATGTGTATGCCTAGATAAGGTGTGGATGTGGTGTTACATTTCAACGGGCAAGCTATTTGAGGTTCAGTATGAGGTCTTTGGACATATTCACCCCAAGTGCTTTGGATCTGGTATAATTTACTGCAAACCCGGCTGCCAGGAGAAAGGTTTGGCAGTTGGTGAGGGTGAGCATCACGTCATCTGCGTACAGTGATATCTTAAAGTGTTCCGCTTTCAGGTCCATACCCATTACCTTCTCGTTCAGGTGAATTCTCTGGGCAAATGGCTCAATTACGAGGGCAAAGATCAGGAGGGAGAGCGAGCAGCCCCGTCTCATCCTGCAGGAGAGAGCAATCAGAGCCGAAAGTTTTGGATTTATCCAAAGGGACGTATTCAGGGCTTGGTAGTTGGCCAAAAGCATCTTTCAGAACATGGGGCCAAACCGGAAGGCCTCCTGGGCAAGTCGCATGAAGGCCAAGTCCACTCTGCCAAATGCTTTTGTGGCATCCAGGGTTAAAACTGCTAGCTCCTGCAGACCTCGAGAGGCCACTTCGATGAGGTTGAGGACCCACCGGATGTTATCTCCTGTGCTCCTCCCTCTGATGAATCCTGTCTGGTCCGGGTCTTTGATGGTCGGCAGTACCACTGCAAGTCTGTTCGCCAGAACTTTAGAGTAAATGTTCGCATTCACTTTGAGTAGGGATATGGGCCGATGAGATGTGCACTCCTTGGGATCTTTCCGGGTTTCAGGAGCATAATCTTGGTGGACTCTTGCATAGAGGGAGTGATAGTGCCAATCTCTCGGAATGAGTTGAAGAGTTCCGTCATCGGACCCAGGAAAATGTTTGGCCAAGGGCCCTGGGTTACAAGTCTTGTATTACCTCTGTGACTTGCTCAGGTGTGATTGGGCATTCTAAAGCGGACCCATCGGCTTCCAAGATGTGACAGAGCTGGGCTTACGTTATGAATCGCTCATGTTGTGGTTGCAACCGAGGGGAGGCTGTCAACATGTTGGCGAGGTGGGAGGTTGCCAGCTGCAGTTTTGCCTTTTCCCCCCATACAGTGTCATGCCCTCTGTGTTCCTAAGGGCTATAATAAGGTTTCTTCGTCGTGTTTTGGCCAGCTTACTGACCAGAACCTTGTTGGCCTTGTAACCGTGTTCATAATATCTTTGCTTCGTTCTGATCAGTGTCTGGGCTGTGTCTTCCGCGTAGTGTGCCTCTAGTCTACTACGGGCAAGTCGCAGGAGTTTGGCCACCTTGGGTGACCATCCCTTCTTGTGGATTATCTCAGCTGTTTTGACTTCACCTTCCAGCTGCTCGTTCACTTTACTCCGTCTTCTCCTATATGCCGCCGCCGCCTGGGCGATGAGTTCCCCTCCAATCACTGCTTTCAGCGCCTCCCATCTAGTCACCGTGGAGGTGAGATCCGGGGGGTTCTCTCAAGTAGTTATGAACTGCTTTAGTTACGTCGTCACAAACTGCCATATCGTGTTACATTGGTTCGAAGAGCGCCCAGCGTTGTCTCATGGGGGGATTCGGGGTCAAAGATCCTAGCTGTCAGCAGTATTGGAGCATGGTCCACAGTATCCACATGCTATTTCCACTAGTCCATAAACGTGAGAAATTGGGGGCTGGTCAGTATCAGGTCTATCTGTGAGGATGAGTGGTGAGCGTGGAAGAAAAAGGAAAAGTCTGAGGACTCCGGGAGAAGGACCCTCCAATTATCTTCGAACCCCATGGACCAAAATAGATGACAGACTCAGGGAGATCTTAAAGTTCTTAGAGGAGGGGGGGCCTGATTTGTCTGTCAAGGGGTTAGTGATGCCATTGAAGTCACTGCGGATGACCACTTGACCTTCGAGGAAGGGGAGAAGCCTTGTTTTCAGATCCGCATAGATGCATCCCTTTTAACCCAATGAATCTGCCTTCTGGGCATCGCAGTACCTCCCGTTCTCTGAATGGTATCCCCTTAGCTAGGAGGATTGCTGTGCCACCTTTCTTGCTATCTCCTGATGCCCAGTATTTTTTAGGGAGGGCTCTATGATGTAATCGTGGAAAGTCTGCTGGGAGCAGGTGCGTCTCTTGGAGGAATACCACCGAACTATGAAGGTCTATTAGACGCTTGCAGGTAGATTTCAGTCAGACATAGCGCAACTTTAGGTGTGGCTTCTTGTGGTGCCCCCTCAACAATCAGGGGATGTGGGAAGAGAGAGGGGTGGAGGGAGCGTTGCCAGCGTAGGTCTGCCTGCTAGTGAAGGGTGCCAGTCTTGTCCTCTGTGACCGCAGTTTTATATTTCCTGAACTGGGTCCGAACGCGACCAGGGAATCAAGTGAACCAACAATGAACCAAACCATGAATTTAATCCAATCCAAACTGTGCCCAAAGGGCCTTGAGCCAGAGTGTGGGTCCATCCACTCAGCAGGGGCATATCATGGGATGCCCAAGTGCCGAGAGTGTGTTGTGGCACGGAGACCAGTTACTTTATGGTCCTATCCCCTCCTATAGGGGGGGACTAGACTAGTGGCAGGTGGTCCCCCCCTCCGCCTGGGAACCTTCATCCAGCAGTTTCACTGTTTTCTGGGTCGTTCCTTGTTCCTTCTCTGGGGACAGGATCATTAGGTCTTCATCCGGGGTCTCCGGCTCCCCTCCCATGATCCCACCTGCTTTATCCAACAAGTGGATTATGCGCGTTTGGCCGTCAAAGGAAAATTGGAGCGCTGCTGGGAAGAGCCACTGGTACTTGATTTTCTGATACTGGAGGAAGGTTGGCAGTGGCCTGAGGGCTCTGCGCCTTTGAAATGTCATGGGCGCCAGGTCCTGGAAGATCTGAAGGGAGGCCACTTGATATATGTCAGTTCCCCCTGGGTGCGTCTCGCTGACATAATTTCCTGCTTCATGGAAAAGAAGTGGACCCTTGTTATTACTTCTGGAATGCTCATTGTTGAGGACCTCTACGGCTTTGCAGCCTATGTGTGAGGTCCAGTAGAAGTAATGACTTATCTCACTCAGGGATTAGCTTTTGGAAGAGGTTGCTGATCTATGTCGGCAGGGCCTAGTCTAATATTGAGGTAGGTACCCCTCTGATCCGGATATTATTCCTGCAGGCCCCATTTTCCAAATCCTCCTGCTTGCATTTCATGTCCTCACCATCTTCTTCCAGGTTCTGAATTCTCCGCTGCAGATCCGCAATTTGCATCGAGTGGTCAAGAAGCTGATCTTTCGTTTCACCAACCCTGCGCTCCACCTCCTCCATTCAATTGTCCAGGCCACCTATTTTGGCGGCTACCTCTGTCATGCAGTTACAAAACTCTGACTTGATATCCACTAAGAGGGTTTGTATATCGTCTTTAGTGGCCCATTGGCCTGGCGATCTCTCAGGCGAAGCAGTATGGGCACGGCTAGAGTTTGCCTTTTTGGATTTTTCTTGTAGTTGCAGCATGCTGGCTATATCCACTGACTTTATTGGTCAACTAAGAACAGCTGACTCTTTGACTGACTCTTTGGAGGTCATGAAGGCAAAATTATACCTAATGTGATTTTATAGGCACGGGAGCACTTTTTACCTAGTGAGCTGGTCAAAACAAATGCATGGAGACAGAATGATTCTACAACTGACATGATATTTCATTTGTACCGCGCTCATACACAAGTGTTTCAGAGCGCGATCACGATGTGAGCATATGGCAGATCGAACCATCCCATCAACCATAGGCTCTATGCAGAGTACCTAGATGCTATTTAGTATGTACTATCTTAATGGCTTAGAGTGTGGGAGACGACATGGAAGCAACCTTGCAGGTGACATTGCAAATAATAGCGATTAGGCCGCACTGCCATCACCTATAGGACACAATATTGCCGATATTGCCAGATACTGAACTTCCTTACACACTGTGACACTCACACAAGCAGGAATATCCATAGTTGAATCCCTGACCAAGATAGCGGACAGCCAAGTACAAAATACTGCAATAGATATATAGAACGACATGTAACATAAACTAAAGAGTGACTAGTCTCATAACACACCAAAGAGACAGTACATAAGTATGGCATAAGTATGGCAAATACCCACATAGGCAACTCTGATGAAGCCTTTACGGCGAAATGCGTTGGTTGACTCTACCGAGTCCTCTTTTCTGTCTGCCTTTGGACACTGGTGGTTTTTATGAATTCTTTCATGCACTTGGCTGGATTTTAAAGGGATATTTTTTCCTGAATAAAGCACTTTTTGAATAACTATGTGGATTTGGATTAGTGTCACAGTTTTTCCATGGAGCTGACTGTAACATGTTAATATACTAAAATGAGCACTGCAAGTGTGAAGGCGATACAGGGAGTTGTCCCTGCCCTCTTCTGTGTGTATATATATATATATATATACATATATTACACATAGTTGGGATGCACGTACAGTGTCCCAGCCAGGCAAAGAGGTTCGGGTCAGGTTGAAGAAAACCTATTAGAAAGCAACATCGTGGGAGCAGAGTGAAGGTTTTGCCGCAAACAGCACATATATCGTCTTAGTTTGGTCTGACACATATTAGATACTCACATATGGCTACACAGAAAGAGGAGCAACACAAATTAATGTTGTTGCAGAGGTCAAAGATAGGGCAGTACTATAGGCCATGCATTAAGTTGATGTATTGTAGTGACTTAGGATAGCGTGATGTGCGGGAAGGATTGAAATAAGCAGAACATGGAGTAAGCAGGGTAGTGTGGTAGAAGCAAGGTCAGTGTATTGACTTGGCAGAAGTGTTTTCATTTTTCGGTGTTAAGGACTAGTGCACGATGAGTAGAAGAGAACACAAGCCTTGGTCTGCAGCTGCAACTCTCGTAGTTCAGCTCCAAAAACAAATCCCCTTGCCCGTTCCCCCAGGAGAGAAGCCGAGGTCAGAGCCACTCTTAGTGTGCAGATAAGCACGAATTGTATCCAGCTGTGGGACCTGAACGTGATGGGAACGGAATCTTAGTTGGTAAAAGAGCAGGAAGGAATGTGCCCTTTGATGGACAAATTCATGAGAATAGGGCATGAGGCTCTGTGACGCCAATGAGCCAGGCAAAGATTTAGAACACTACTGCCCTCGCACCGGGGCGGACACCTGTGAGAAACCAATCCCCGGGGATCTGTCACCCAGGTGGACAGGACACGGCAATCGCTTTTGGATCCAGTTCCTGGGGGTGGACCAGTGTGGGAGGATCACTTGGGTGAGGGGTCTTCGGGGAGTAGGAGTGGGACACCGGATGGCAAGACATGGTATTCCTTTCCCTGTAATACCTTTACCCCATACTACCAGATGGGATATGTAGGGACTCTAACCCCACCTACCCCCTTTTCCTACACAAATACTTTCACATGGACAGCCCGCTTTGGGAGAAACAGATTAACACCCGGTGTCCCAATTCAATGGTCAGGCGAGGTCAGGGAATTACTGCATCACAGACATCTAACTTCCATTGAGCTTCCCCACATGGATAAAAGGCGGAGCATGAAAGCACACTCTGAGCGAGACAAAGCACATGAGCAAATGGAAGTTTGAGATGGCAGCTGAACAATGGACGACAGACGAACTACGAGGGGTCTGCAAGGAGGGAGATTCCCTTGACCTTTCCGGAAAGAAACCATTACTTTCACGAGACCTCAAGATTGCACATCCTAACACCAGGAAACTAGTCTGAAGAATCCTGCATTGTGTGTTGGAGGTACTCCTACATGACTAATCGAGTTGGGGAGAAGCAGCAGCTGCGGTGGTACCATCCTTGGCTCCAAGAACAAAGGAGCGACAGATAAATCAAAAACAGCTGGTGAGTTGGGGAGACCAATACAAGACCGGTCTGTGTTGAAGCCAAGGTTGCAAGCAGCAGAATTGTATGATGAGTGCTGGAATGAACATTGTTAAAACGCGTAGGATGAAAGGCATGAGTAAAGTTAAACTGCTGATGAATGTTTAAACTTTCAAAGGAAAGATACAATATCATTGACAGAGTAGTCTGGTAGCGCGTACATGCTCAATCCAAGGTCTTTGTAAGGGAGGTGGCAGAAGTGAAAGTTAAAGAGTTAAAGGAGAAGGAATTGTGAATCGAAGTGGTCCTGCGACGGGTCAAACAAAATCCTGCGCACACTCGAAAGTCTTCGATTTATGATACCAAACAGAAAAGATTGGAAAATGAGATAAAGTAGCCCGAGCACATCAAGGGAGGCCAATTGAGAAGATTTTGTTAACTTGAGTCTGAGCCAGGCAGAGGGGGACCCGAAGGTGAGCAGTGAATTACCTGAAAAATTGTGCATGTGGGAATCTTGAGAAGAAAGGAACTTTGAATGTTTATTTGTCGCATCAGGCCTTCTGAAATAAGAGACTTGAATGGCAAACAGATTTTGGCACAGAAGCTCCTGATACTGAGGTTTTCAACTGCATCCTCATACGAGAGAAGCCAGAGTATGTGCTAAGCTCGGATGTGCCACCATGTCCCGTGCTGAAAACGTGGGAAAGGGAAGCCAATGGCTTGAACACATTTCTTTTGTTTAACATTGTTTACCACCCTATTTACATTTCAAAGTAAGGATTGGCAATAGGTTTATTGGTATAGGCCCTTTTATTTTGACAATACACCACTAGGACTGTGTTATTATTATCTGATGGCTTTAGTATTAGATAGGCATTTACCAACCCATGTGAAAGTTCAATAAACACCCTTGAGCTGTGATCTCTTGTTGTATTCACTGTTTGATACCATGCCTTCCTGACACATCCCATATTAATTACACCTAGACGCACAATTTAAGCAAACAAATCGGCATCGCTCGGAAATCACAAAAATAAAATGCAGAATGTGCATTATAGGTAATATAATAGTATAGGTAATAGTAAATAGAAAGAAAAAAACGGGAACCCTGCGGCGGAAGTTCCAAGCCACATTTGGGACTGGGAACTGACATCACATGGAAAGGGCCAAGATGAGGGAAAGGAAAGAAGGTAAGTGAACAGTCCACAAGTATTTTGGTGAAAATGGGTAGTGGGTAAGGGGGATGCAGTAAATATAGATCTACGGGATCACTGCATGCCTCCATTTTCAGAATCAACATTTGAATAAATGACGGTGCACGCAGTGATCACATAGATCCAACAAATCCTCTAATTTGAGACTCATGAGCAGTGCCCTGGTCACCTCATCCCTGGACACCTGGAGTTGGGAGGCGATAAGGGGGGAGCCGTGCCTGGAACATCTTGCGATTTGGGATAGAAGCAGCCGAGGATGCCAATTAATTTAGTACAAGGTTGGGGGTACAGGCCATGTGCGCCATGGTTTCTGTAACGCTCACCTGATTCCCACGGAGGCGCGGCTTCGGGTGCTGATGCTTCCTTAAGGTGGGGCGCCGGACTCCAAAGATGAACAGGATGGGCCCCTCAACTCTAGCTTCTCAGGCTCGCAGGAATATCCTCCTGTGCGTGAAAAGGGAGTGTTACCCACTGACGGAATGGTGCTCAAGCCTCCCACTCCCTTCCAACCCTCCACGATACCACTTCCACGATTCCCCTGTGAAGGCTCACCTTAGGATCTGGAAGGAAGAGCTCTCCATCCTGCTTCTGATGCAGGGGCGCGTTGAAACCCAGTTACTTCACTGGATTGAGGATTGGTGTTCAGGTAAGCTTGACTGTTCAGGTAAGACGCAGTATAAGTTCTGTTCAAAAGTTCAAGCCTTAATAATGTTCGTAGTCTTATTGCAGCAAGCGTTAATTCTTATGTCCTTTTCCCCATAGGGGCCGGGGTTCGGTATGCCGGAGATATGGCGCCGACCCGAAGTGAAACGTGCAGCTTCAGTATATGACAGGTAAGTTCGGGATGAGCGCTCAGGTAATGTCTTTGTATTCGCTCATTCAATGTCTTAGCCTTTTTTCCCCTTAGGGGCCGGGGTCCGGAAGCGGCAGGACCCGAAATGAAGTGGAAAAACCCAACGGGTACGTTTTCGGGAAATTGAGCTTTCCTTATTCCTTTCTCCCTCTCACCTTTGTTCTTGTCTTTTTTCCCCGAGGCGCCGGGACGTGGCGGAATCCGGATGATCGCCGCTGAAGATGGAGGCGCCTGGAAAAGGTGAGTAAAATGCAGCGTTGCAGCGATCGTAGTGAAATGCTTTTAAAATGATGTCTTCCTTTTCAGGATCGTCGGTGAAATGATTCCGGGATGCAGATTTAGCAGGTAAGGTCTTTCCTTCTCCAATTCTCCTCCTTTCTCCCTTTGCAGGTGATCCAGGGTGCTGGCAGGCGTGGCAGAAGTCAGGATGCAGGAGCAGACACGGTGAGCGTCCAGCTGCTAGGTGCAGAACAACGCGAAGCACGTGTGGCTGTTCGGGTGGGGTTTAAATAGCTTTGGAAGAAGTTCCAGGTATGTATCCTTCCACCGATCTGGTATGTATCCTTCCCCGACCACACCCGGGTGGAAAGTAGTCCCACAGGTAAAGGAGTCCCATCCAGGCCTCAAGAGGGCCTGGATGAAGCAGCAAGGTCTGCATCAGGTAAGTGTGCACCCAAGCACTTATACATAAATCCTCCTTTATGAGCCTGGCGCCTAAGGCGCCAGGACTGGGGTCCACTATGAGCCTGGCGCCTATGGCGCCAGGACTGAGTCCAAAGGGCCCCGACTTGGGCCCGCTGAGACTTCCCAGGAGTGAATGATGTCTGCCTCTGGGGTTGCTGGGCCCGGCCTGGCTCCTTAGAGGTAGGCATCATGACAGTTTCTGGGTAAATGAAGAAGCATATTGTCTCATCAAAAGCAGGGTTGGCCTCGCCAAAATACTAGATTCTAGAACAGGATGGTGCACATCACGTGATGGTCCCAAATGTGCAAACCTATTGATAAGAACTCACCAATCATATATCTGGGTTCGGCAGTGACGATGTAGGGGACCATGTGTCTAGGGGAATGGGGGTAGCATAGATATGGCTAATCAGTCAAAGGACAATACGGAGGGATTAGCATGTTCTATAGGTGGTAGACAATGAGGGTGGTGGGATTATGCTATACTCGTTATTATAGTATTGTTAATTTGCATTTTTCTGCTATAAAAGATGGAATGTCTTGAGATAGAGGAGCTCTGTGTCAGTTCGGTTATGTCACAGACCCTTTTTGCATGTGGTGCAGTGGTTATTTGGTAATTTGGATTGTTTTTATTCTCTGGTTTTTGGGTTGCCATCATTTCAATTTGGTGACCCGGACGTGCTCACAGACTCTCTGTGAGGTTGGGGTGTCCCAGCCACGCATCTGGTGTTCAGGGACCATCTACAGCGACCAGTCCCATGTACACAGCTTGAAGAGAGGTTCACAGGCGCTGTGTTGTCAGAAGCCCCATCTGCTCTTTGCAGTGGGGCACTGCTCACAGAGTGTCCATGCCATTAATGGGGCCCTGTATTGGAGGAGTTCGGGAGAACGCATAGCTGTAAGTGCACCTTTGCAGGAGAAAACAATAAGAGGAGAGTGGGTAGGTGTGGAGTGGTTCAGTGGTGAATGAATGCAGTTTTCAAAGCCACGTGGTAGTGTATAGTGTTTTTCTATAAGGTGATGTCACAGTATATATATTATAAGGTAAAGGATGAAGAGAGATTAAAACAGAAACTTCGCTGATGTAAGGAAAGGCAGCACTGCAGAATTAAGGTCCATTATATGGAGGACCTGGGAACCCTCCACTCGGCACAAGGGAATGTGAGGAGGTACATTTCCGAGCCAGAGGGAAAGTGGAAGGGTCTACACCATTTGTAAATAAGTACGGTTTTGTTGTGTAGGTCTGTTATATTGCATACCTGGGATCTCTTCGCCCAGTAGAAGTGGGCGTAAGGAGGTACATGGCCTTGTCTCAAAGTGGAGATTGAGAAAAGCTCTAAAGCATTGCCTATATATTTGTGTATTTATTGATTTGTGATTTAAGGTGTTATTGAATTATGGTTTGAAGTAGTGTTTGTTTAATTGTGGGGAGATTTGTGTGGGGTATTAATGTGTGGTATGAGGGGGTGATGAAGGAAGCGAGGGGTAACGGGAAGGGTGGATAATAGTGGGAGGAGGAGGGGGATTGATACTACTGGATCAGTGTTTAAGCTGTGAAATAGCGCTACAAGGTTAGGTCCGGATACAACATGAGTTCCCTGATGCCCCTTGACTATAGGTGTACAGCAGTTCTGCTGTAGCGGAAAAACATTATGAAGTATCAGAACGAGTGGGTGGTTGATGCAAGAGGGGGAATGTATAAGCCCTGGCCCGAAGAAGGAACGAATAAGAGAGATGTCCTGCCTCATATGTATACTTATTTGGTTGTGAAATATTAGGGGATGAATTTGAGGAATAGGAAGGGCGTTCTCAAATTCTGGAGACTGGTAGAGGATTTGGAAGATGTCCCTGAGAATTCAAAGAGAAGTAGTAATACTTGACTTGTGTCACTCACGTACATAGCGTGCCAGCCAGGCCCTGTGAACCCAAAAAGCCTGTAGCACATACAAGCCCCACCACCCTCACAGGGGAGTTATCCTATGAAAGCAGCTGCAGGATTTGTTATGTTATGTTGTGCATTTGTATAGTGCCATATATACCATTGGAATGATCTCAAATCGCTGTGGGACGGTAGTCCAGGTCAGTGGAGAGAGTAGGTTAGCACATAGTGCTTGGGTACACTCGTTATGTGTGCAGCCAGTGCGGGCTGCACAGAGGTGGCCGCATTCTAATGCTAAGTGCAGTGCAGTGGTTGTGAGAGATCAGTGGAATGTGTGCAGCAAGGTAATTGACCTCAGAGTCTGCATTCTGACAGCCGTGTGGCATGTGTAAGAGATTATGTGTGTAGCTTGGCTGATTTTTACGTGGGGTATAACTGTGTTCTAACAGACTGTTGTGGTGAGTAGTGTAGGCATGTGTACAGCTAGGCCGAAATTGATCGAGGGCTATAGCTGCATTCTATTGTTTGTTGTTCTAAAGTGCAGAATGAGCATATCAGTAGGAGTGAGTGTCTGTGCTTAATGGTAGGAGGGCCCTGTTCCTGGTTACTCTCTGGAACCCAATGAGCTGGCTGTGTCCATCCTGGTAGTTTGAGCTAGTGGATCTCTAAGAGAGATTCTTTGGCTGGTGCAGATATTTGTGTTCGTCCGGTCGGAGGGTCCTTGTTTCTGAGGCTTTGTTTTAGGTGTCAAAGGGCCAGGTCCCTGGTCATAGTTTATGGCGGGTGGCTGGGTAATTCCTGACACGTCTGTGGTTACAGGTGTGGAGTTATATCGCGACAATATTGACCCATCAAGAGCAGGGGTGCTAGAGAACTGATTGGATGGCAGCTGTAGTGCATAATTCTCAGGATAGTTCAACCAAGCATAGTTGCTTTAGCGCCTCGGTTGAGGCCATTCTTAGCCTTATTCCTTCGTAGGCTGGAATTGCAGACTTGAGCATATACCGCCTTGTGTACTCGATAGGTGATGTGATATGGCCCAATCGTAATGTTTGAAACATAAGTGTTATGGGGCTCTGCAGTAGTGGCTCTGTGTATTGATTTCCAGACAGGTAGAGCTTGAGACGGAGTTAACAGGAAACGGGGCCAAATGTAGCTGGCTGACAGGAGAAGACTGCAATGGTTGCTGTGCATATTAATTCCCAGATGGGCAAAGTTTAAGAAGAGCAGGTCCAATTGCATTTTGCTGTCAGTGGAGCCATTACGCTCCGAGATTGTGCTTATGCGCAGAAGTCTGCAGATAGTTGTAAGTCAGTTGTTGACATCTCATGGAGTGATAGTGCTTTGCTTCCTTATTGGAAGATAATTAAGCTCAGTTATGGGTGCTGCTGAGCTCTGGATTCCAGGTTGATATATACAGACAGACAGACATCTTCTGGTCTGAGAGCGTGGGACATGTCTGGTCGCATAGCAGTGAGCTTGCCTGGTCATAGCATACGATTATGTGTGATGTCATGTCTTAGGTTTGGAGTGGTGCGTAATGGGACTCCAATGGGATGGGAAGCGCGGAGGAGGGTATGGCCAACTTGTTGGCACAAGGGGAGCTGCTAGGCCATTGTAGTCGCGCCAGGGTGTGTAGAGCCAACAGCTACATAGCCCCTCTTGAAACGGCTTCTGCGTCCAGACTGTTCCTACTTCTGTGATGCCTTATTAGCCAGCTTCCGTGGCCCAGCTGTTTCTACTTTTTATTTTTAGATAATGCCATTCCAGATGATTTCTGGTCATTGGTGGGGGTTTGGTGGCCCTACGTTGTTCCTTTCATGGTTTAGAGAAAAAGCCAGGTTTAATGCTTTATGGATAGCTATGTAGTCCCGGTTGTGTCTAATATGGGGAGGCAGCGAGTTCCGTAGTGTTGGTGCCAAGGTAGAGTAGTTTGACCCTACAACCCTGACTGAATTGGAGGCTGGAATCACTGGCCGTGCTTGACCTTAGGGTGCGTGTTGGAAGGTAGGGCATAATCTTCTCTTCCCAGTGCAAGTAGGAGTGCGGCCGCGTTTTGGACTCTTTGGAGTTTAAGTTGGTAGGCCAGTGCACCCAAGTAGATGGAGTTCACATAGTCCAGTCTGGACATTACAATGGACATAATAGCAACCAGTCATTGGGGTAGGTGAGGTAATGGAAGATGCGTCTCAGAAGCCTGAGGTGGTGGTGGTAGTGACAGGATTTGGATACATTATTGATCTGGTGGGACAGGGTTAGTCCCAGGTTCATTGTGCAGCCAAGGTTTTTGAATGTTTGAGGTAGGGGGGTACCAAGGGAGGAAGCGGTTGTGGGAGTAGTTCTCCGTTTCTGCACACCATGCTCTCCATTTTCCCTGGGTTAAGAAGGAGGTGGTTTGTTGTCATCCATATGTCTATATCTCTGAACGAAGCTGCTCGGTCAGGTCATGGATCGAGGCTCATTTTGGAGATTGTCCGGATAATTTGGGTGTCATCAGTGTAGTTATAGTAGGTGAGGTTATGCATGCGGATGATCCCTGGCAGAGGGGTCATGTAGAGTTTGAAAGGGACAGGTGAAAGGCAAGCACCTTGGGGTACTCCAGTGTTCACAGGGTGAGCGGTGGAGAGAAAAAGGGGGAGGAAAGTGATTTGTTTTCTGTTGTTGAGGAAAGAGGCGGCGCTGAGACTCGGATTCCTAGGAAATGGAGTCAGTCAAGGAGGATTGAGTGGCTAATGGTGTCAAAGGCTGCTGAGAGATCAAAGAGAACCAGTACTGTTCATCCTTCAGTCTGCCGAGAGTTTGAGGTCATCCCAGATCGAGATAAGAGTGGTTTCTGTTCAGTGGCGCGGCCGTAAGCCTGATTGAGCAGGGTCTAGTAGGTTGTTGGATTCTGCGAAAAGGTTGAGATGAGAGTATGCAGAGCGGTCAATGAGTTTCGCCAAGAATCAGTTGTTCGAGATGTGCCTGTAATTGATTGGCTGCAGGGGGTGGGGGGGGGAGTCGAGCCATGATTTATTCATAAGGGGTTTGACACGCACTACTTTGAAGGGTTCTGGGAAGATGCAAGAGGTGAGAGAATCGAGTATGGACCTCGCCCATTCTCCTGCACAGGTGGTGGTGAAGATTTCTTTGAAGAGAGAGGTGGGACAAGGGTCAAGGGGGTACCCGGAAGGTCTGCTGATGGACAGTAGTTTGAGGAACTGAAAGAGTTGAAAGATGTTACAAAGGTGGGGTTAGTGGAATCTCGAGGAGCGGGTTTTGGGCAGGGCGCGATGTTGGAAACTTTGGCATTAAGGGTGGCCGTCCTGTCCAGTGCTGTGTTGTGTGTGGACAAATTCCAAGATTATCCTGTGGAGCTCTTTGCTGCTGCCGCAGCATTTCAGGATATTTTTATTCTAATAGGCTTTTTTGGCCTTTCGGATCTCAGTGATGGTGGGTGAACACAGACTTGCTATGAGGGGTTTTGGATGATCGCCATTTGCACTTGAGGGAGCAATTACGACGTCTGAAAGTCTTCAGGTGGGGAGTAAACCATTTGGGGTTAGGTCCTTTGCGGTCGGCAGTGGGGGGGAGGGGGTGAGAGCGAGGAGTGAGTCGTTAAGCCAGGAGCATCAGCTAGGTCAGGTAGTACCTTGACCTTCTTCCAACATTTGTGATCATGTGGGGGGACAGGACTGGCCTTGGGTGGTGAGGGCGGTGTGCGGACAGAGAAAGGTATGATTGAGTGGTCTGTCCAGATAAGGGGTTTGGAGTTGGACACAGAGACGAGGTTGGAGGAGATGGAGATTGTATCACGGGTGTGGTCTCCAGTGTGGGTGGGACCTGTGGTATGGCAGGAAAGGTTGAGTGCCTCTACTGTCAACTAGGGGTTGGGTCTCAGAGTTGTTCGGCACATCAAACCAGATATTAAAGTCCCCTAATAGTTTGAGTACTGGGTGGTTGACCAGAGTGGTAGCTAGTGAGTCACAGAGACTGTTGGCAAAATCAAAATGTCTGTCGTATACAAGTGGCCCGCAGAGGAGTAGGAAGCTGTGTGAGAGAGTGGGCAACAGTGAGAGTCTGACTAGAAGGGGTTCACAGTTAGTGGTGCATGGCTGGGTTTTGGTGAGTCAGGTGGAGATGTGAAGTTTGTGGAGCATTGCTACTCCACCACCTCTGGAAGGTCTGTTGTGGGAGATGAGTGAGTAGTCAGGTGGAAAAGCCTGGAGCGCGACTGATTTGAAATCGTCTGCAAACCATGCTTCAGTGATGAAGATGAGATCGGGATTGTCAGAGGACAGGAGGTCAAAGATGATCTGTCTGTTTTTGGCCATGGAGCACCATTGAATAGGAGGCCAGTGGCTTGATATGACATGGTGGTTTCCCTGATGTTCGTGGCCAGATGGACTTGGCAGGTCTGAGTGCCCGTTGGGGATCTGTCTGTCGCAGGCGGGGCTGGATTGGCAGTAGGGTCCAGAACTTTGTTGGACTGAGTGGTCATTGGGGAGGTGTCAGTTGCAGGGGGGGTGTGCAGTAAGGCCAGTTGCCGGAATCTCAAAAGAAACTGACTCGGACCGACCTCAGCCAGCTTTAATAATATTAATCGGCACTAATCTATCTGGAAGTCCGAATCTTGAAGCATGAGCGTCTTCCTCCGAATCCTCTCATGAAGATCCTGAAATGGAAGGCACACTATCAGTCTCCTCCAGGAGCTCTTTCTTATCTGGTGAAATTAACTCTCCATCTAACATCAAAAGCATTCTTTGCACTTGGATGCACTTTTCCTCCGAGCACTTTGTGCTCGATTCCAGCCAAGATAATATTGTACACAACACCATTGATACTGGGATGCATAGTAATCTGGAAACATCCAGTTCCGGCCCATTAACTAATGAGTCTGTACAAGTTATAGAGCAATGTGATGAATTGAAACAAACTTCAAGACTCTTTAAACATCAATTAATGTGGATGCACTTGAAGCACTTTGTAATGAACTTTCCATGATTGATATCCCACCCATTACGCGCACTATAAGATGCCGGAAATGCCAAACAGTGCATAAACCTTGATTAACAGAAAAATGCGTGGCTTTCTAGGACATAACTTCCATCAGTGTCAAAAAGTAACAGTTCCTACATCTTGAGGAAGGACTGTTTTAAAAGATCATTGTGATGGGACCATTAGGCAGGTTATATTGTGGGGTCCTCTAGATAGATGGGTAAAACAAGGGAGTAAGTGACTAATAAACCAGCCTAACTCTGAACTCCATCTGAGGAATTGTGAGGCTATGCTACCTCTCGATGAATTGGCTAGTGTTAACGCTGCCCCTTTCGCAGTGTCTGGCATATCCATACAGATCTGCTGACTCTCATAACTGGCATAATTTGAACTGTGTTGATCACTAATTTGAATCACAACATATCTCTCGTGAGCCTAATAACAATTAAACTCTGGACAAATTGGTGAAATTAGAAGAAATCTTTCCCAAAGTTGATAGCACTTAAATCACTCTTCTTTGTTTGCACTAATAAAGAACATACCCCTGCACTCTTCGATCGACAGTAGAGATATCTTACGCATCAAATTGCTCAGGTGGGACAGTGTTTCTAATCAAGCTTTGCTCTGATTTTTATCTGATGTATGAATGTTAACCACCGGCTTGAGTAGCTTACAATCATTGGGGTTTAAGCTTACAGTATGTCAGAGATGATCGGAGGAAATACCTCTGAGATCTGGCTTGTATGTGAACAACTTTGGGGAAAGGGTACCACCATCCACAATGTCCTCTGTTAAAAGTGCTGCTTGCAGTGTGGATAATGTTGAGGGCAATAATTGGGCCAATGGCCCATCCCATTTGAATTTTCAAGGACTCTGCACAATTTCAGCTCTATAAAGTGGATGTGCTGGGTCCGCAGGGTATTGCACTCATCAAATCCAGTGATGTTTTCATATTACAAGAAATATGGACTACCAAGGTGTTTGATATTGATGGTTATAAAATCTTGCATTGCTCTGCCACTCGTGGAGCCAAAGGCCACCCTCGTGATGGCCTGGCAATTGGGGCTCAATCAAAGCTTTCCCTTAACCCCTTTGGAGCCGACATCCCATTGCCCTTCATAATGTCTGCTATCTTGAGTTATCTTTCACCTATCCCTTCTATGATTCTTATAATTAACATATACAACTCCCCTGATGGGGTTGCTTTTGTAGGAATTATAAATGTTGTAGATACAATACTTGTCAAATGTTATGATTACTGTCCAAAGGGTCACATTGTTTTAGCTGATCTAAACTCCACCCGACTCCCGGCAACTGCCCCAGATACCCCTGGTATGCTTAGCCACGATAGCCTGTGGAATTGCAGATCTTTATTGCCCTCGAATGCTTTGGGTTTGGCTAACATTGCTGAAATATATGATCTGCTTAATTAATAAATGTAGAAACAGGACACACCACGTGTATCTCAGTCTTCATTTCGACTCTAATCTTTCCTTTACCCATCACATTTCCCTTACATTCCGTTCTTGCCGCTTTCGCTTTTATAATATTCGCAAAATTTGTGCTTCTCTCACTTTTTATGCAACTAAAGTGCTTATTTCTTCTCGACTTTTCTATTGTTCGGTTACGCTCTTTGGTCTCCCTTCTTCTGGTCTTGATCCTCTGAAATCCATTTACCATTCTTCTATTCACGTACTCGGTCTTCTCTCCTACCGTGATTCCAGTTCAGCTTTGTTTGCATCTCTTGGATGGTTACCTTTTCATTCCCAAATTAAATTTAATTTTCTCTCTCTAGTCTTTAAATCTTTTTATGGGCTAGCTCAAGACTATCTAGCTGTTCTGCTCTGCTTTTATACTCCTACTCATTCTCTTCGCTCTTCTTGTCTATATAAGTTGACTTTCCCAGTCCACCCTGTCCTCAGTCTCGCTTTTGTTCTTTCCAGTTTCTTGCTCCTCTCCATTGAAACATTCTTTCTCTATCTCTTAGATCCATCACCGTCTATTACCTCTTTCAGGTCTCTTTGAAAAACCACCTAGTTCACTGTCCATGATTGTTTGCTCTCTGATGCGATATCTGAATTACTTTAACTTCAATATTTTTGTACAGTTGTTTTTAACTTTGTACAGTGCTTCGGACAAAAGTGCTAAATAAAAGACTCAATAAAATACAAATATAAAAATGACACTATACACCTGGACAAATGCTGTTAGCTATTCCTGTCTAGATAATATCTCTGTTGATCAAACGCTTTTTGAGCAATGTGGGCCTTTTTTCAGTTGCTTTTTTTACACTCTGATCATGCAGTATTATCCTGGTTTAGCAAGCTCAAATATGTCTGAAAAATTTGCCATAGGAATGATCATATTACTTCAAATGTGCACGGCAATAGAATTATATGGAGTGAGATGTGCTTCTTATTAGTAGTTATATACAAGCAAATCAATCAGTTCTTTTGCAATGGCTGGAGACGACCTGCTGGGATCCTTCGAAATTAATGCCCCTCTTGTATAAATTGCTAAATCTGAGCTGTGGGGCCTCCAATGTTTCAAATAACTATATCAGTATCTTTGATATTGCCATTTATCATGCAAAGAAATCCATCCGTAAATGGTGTGTCACTATTAAAAATTCAGAAAAATGTAATGTGGCAAGAGAAAAAGAACTTGCTTCCCAGTCATAAGTTCTCAAGGTACAGTGCTGACTGGAAATGTCTCTTCAATCTTTTGAAAAATCACAAAAAGAAATTCTGGACAATGGCCAAAAATGTCATCAACGGCCACTCCAAACTGGAGATGAATCTGATTAGCCACCACGAATGTGTAATTGTCAACAATTAAGTTAAAAAAAAACAACTCCTACCCCTCTATTGTAACTAGCTTTGCTGGATTTCAAAGAGATGATATAGCCATGATTATAAGTACATTGAATGGCTCCTACGCTCCTGGACTGGACACATTGGCAAACATGGATTAAAAAAAAAAGAAAAAAAAAGATTTTTTTTTTTGTAATTTTGGGCATATGTACTACAGCTATTATTTCATCAGATATCGATCTCAGGGGTAATCCCTGAAAGCTGGAGGAAGGGAGGAAGTCAATATTTATTCCCATCTTTAAAAAGTGACAAACCACAAGGTTATCATTTGCTGGGAATGATATCATCCCAAAACAATCTTGAGCATTTTATTAAGAAAACGTAATATCTGGGGTTTTCAACTAAAACACTTTTATCCCATTTCAGACTAGCTTGCGAAAAGCCCACCATACCTCACATAATATTAGTGCTCTACATTTTATTATTTCTGCTTGTCGTAGTAAAGTAAATTGTAATCTTTATATATGCTTTGCAGATTTTACCAAGGCATTTGATACTATTTTGCAACCATTGTTATGGACTAAATTGGAAAACTGGGGTATCGATTCTTTATAATATTTTCTCAGATCTTTGTAGACTAACAGCAATTTCGCTGTATGTATTAATCAGCAGGGGGAATTTACTGACGAAATTCCAACCAACTTTGGCATCAAACAGGGCTGTTTTTTGGCCCCCCTTCTTTATGACCTTTATGTTGCCGATATGGGTGCTGCCATTGAATCCGCCCGCAATTTTCCTCCACGCATAGGAAACACCCTTGTGCCTTGGATTGGCTATGCGGGTGATACTATACTGTTAGACAGCACCCTGATCGGTCTTCAACACTCCTTGGATGCTCTTATTACTTATGCAGACTTATTTTTCTTAAAGTGAATACATTTAAGACAAAAATCATGATCATGGGTCGGAAAGAAAAATAAATTAGCTTTACATGGTATTGCAGGGGGATCCCAATTGAAGTTATAGATAAATACATCTATCTAGTTGTCCCCTTTCCCCCCAGGCCTTCGCAGCACTCTTACGGTGACCATGTTATAACTAAAATACTGAAAAATATGGCTGCTGTTAAAGCATTTTGTTCAAAAAAGGGAGGGTACAACATTCAGGGCTTGGTTTCCATCTATCGTAAAAACATCCTCCCAGGGATTCTATATGGCCTTGCAGTATTGAGTACATGATGAAGTGGGCGGATACATTTGAGGGAAAACTTTTGCCTTCTATTCTATGTGTCCGAAGTACAGTTTCTGTTGAGGCACTTCGTTGTGAGCTGGGAGTGCCTTCGATTTGCGTTCTTTGGCTTACTCATCAATGTAACCTCTTCAATACCATCTTGACATCCTCCGACTCGGCCAAAACCTTATTGGGCTTCCTGGGTCATCAATATTCACAGGAATGCAAGAATACTTTCTTAATGTAACTACGAAATACAGCTATTAAGCACTTTTCTCATAGTGACATAGATCGGATCCTGCACACTTATCCTATGGATTTTGAAATTATTTCTGATATTGCCCTTTTAAGTAATAAGAAAATATATGCACTGTATAGCACACAAGGATTTCAGTGAGATCTTCTCTGTTCTTACTTAACCAAACTATGCTCTGTAAGAATACGCAGATTCATTACTTATATGTGATTGAATATACTACCCACACGTGAGTATGTAGCGCAGTGGCATACATTTCCATATGGCGAGCAGATTTGCTGGCTTTGTAATTTGACATTAGAAACAGCACACTATCTTCTGACACAATGTCCTGAGATGGAGCCTTGCTATGTAAGGAACTATAATCATTATGTCCCTAATGCACACTGTCGCCATTACTAAATTCTGGAGGTCCATATTCGGGGCAGAATCAATTGTTATCACTGCAGCTGCCTTTCATGTCTGGCACTAAGCTTTACGGCAAATAGAATTACTTGGGGAATCTTAACCGTTTTATTGAATCATTTTATTGTTCTTCTATTATATTCAACATGCAATTATTAATTGTTTTATATTTTTGCACGTTTCCACAATAATAGCAACATTGTTATGCACTGATTATTCGGTATGTCTTTATTACTTAATTTTCACTTGTATGTTTTTAACATTTTTGTAATTATATGTGCAAAAGATTTGTTGTTTAACCACATGCACTAATATAAAAAATACATCCATTTTTAAAAAAATGAATAGCATAGTGGAGGCAGAATGTTCACTTGTACCGAATCCTGCTACAATTATTTGCAACATCCCAAAAGAGGCTGCACATTTTACTGTTATTGATTTGAAAAATGCATTCTTTTCTGTCCCATTAAACCCTGAGTCTCAATACCTTACCAAGGGCGATTTCAACACACCAGACTCTCACATGGGTATTAACAGCGTACTACACATGGAATTGGGCAACATACATGTACCAAGCACAATCATTTAGTATGCTGAGGATCTTCTAGTATGTCGCACCACAGTAGAGATGTGCAGAGATGTGCAGAGCAGATTCTATTACTCTATTGACATTGCTCAAAGACAAATGATACAAAGTAGACAAGAATAAAATTAAATATTGCCAGAAAGAGGTTGTGTATTTGAGACAAATAATATCTACAGGGACAAGTGTAACCCTGGAAAGAGCTGCTGCAGTGCCGAATACACCACAGCCCACTACAGTTTAAGAGATGCAACAATTCCTGGGTTTGTGTAACTACTGCAGAGCTTGGATTTTTGACTATTCTAGTTACACAAAACCTTTCTTGCAGGGACCCAATGAAGCACAGAAAAGGAAAGGGTCACTGACTTGAACAGGCAAAATAGTGTTGCTCCAGTACTGGCAACCCCTGATTACACAAAACAATTTTATTCATGCTCACATTCTAACAGACAAGTAATGACTGCCATGTTGGCCCAACAAGCATCCCTGGGACACAAACCAGTAGCATATTACAGTGGTAGTTTAGATTCAGTAATGCAAAGCCAATTTCCTTGCGAACAGGCTTTGGCTTCAGCAGCTTTTGCTATTGAGAAAAGCTTAACCATCACTATGGGGTGCTCTGGAATGAACACAATCCACATTAACCACACAGAGGGCCTCTGCGTATGAAGTAATTTTGTATAGCTCATCCATTACATTGTAAGATGCTGCACAGTGAACCCTGCCATGTTTATTGCGATACCTGTTGAGGAAGGAGAGGAGGTGCACGATTGTACCACCTATGAAGGTCCTGAAGATGATTTGGTTCAGGCACAGGAGGACACATTGGAGGAGGGGCAGGTCCTTTTCATTGATGGCTCATCAACAATAGATCAGGAGACTTGCCTGTAATACCCGGGGGCAGCGGTTGTACACCTTGTAGGTGGAGAATATGAGGTTGTTGTTAAAAAAAGATTACCAACACATTATTATGCTCAGGCAGCAGACCTCATCTCCTTTATTAAAGTGATGGCGGCATCTCAGGGATGCTTGTTGACCAATTGCTCCAATTCGGCATACATCACCACCACTGTCCATTCAGGGTTGTCCAGATGGAAAAGGGGTGGGGTTTGTAGATCCGATGGCATGCCTGTATAGTATGCAGCCTTATTGGAATGATTGATTTATGCATTGTCTGGACACTCCTTAGTAGCAGTGGTTAAATGCACCGCCCACACACAAAATACAGGCCCTTTTTCACTTGACAATGATGCAGCAGACAAGGCCGCCAAAGAAGTGACATATCACAGGGACCCAGATGTCACTATGTATCTTGAGATGGCAAATCAGCAGTTACAACTAACTATTCCATACGCTGCAGTACTAGTTACACAAATAATTGAGTTACAGGGCAGGCACCCCAAGAGGAAAAGGACCTTTGAGTGAAGAGGGGCTGCTCGCAGTCCTCAACAGACCTGATTTGGAGACAAAATATTATAGGTAAGGTGGTAATACCACAGTACTTGCTAGCGATTGCTTTGGAGCAGCTGCACTACCCGGTGCATGTTTCCAAATAGCACATTGCTGCAGACATTTCTGAGGACTGGTTTGTCCCCAATTTGCAAGAATTTCTTAAAATGTTTGTGGCAAAATGACATTCCGTGACATATTCCCACTCCCACTGGGATGTTCCTGAAACTTCACATTGACTGTGCAAATATGTCTAACAGGTGTAGTAATTACGGTTACCTTATTGTTGTGGTATGTCTGTTCTCCCGTTGGACTAAGGCCGGCTCCTGTGCACACCCAGATGCAAAATCTACTATCACATTTCTATTATGCAAGGTATTTCCTCATTGGGGGGGTGTGAGGTCCTAAAATTGGGTAATGGAACACAATTTATAAAGGGTTTATTTATGGAAATAGCATCTCTATTAGGAATTCAGCATAAAATGTGCTCCATATATCACCCTCCAGCCAATGGATTGTAGAATGATCTTTTAAAAAGCGAATAGTCTAAGTTATATGTAATGTTAAGGAGGAGGTGGGTGCAATGTCCATCTTTGGCTTTGTTTAGCCTGAGAATGTAGCCCAGCAAAGACCACCACTTGTTCCCGCATGAGATAGTGACGGGGAGAAGGATGCACACACCTCTTACTTCCACATGCACAGCATCAGATGTCTACAGGGCAGCAGGAGTTTTGGGTAGGAGTGCTCTCTCAACAGATTGAGAAGAGGTCACAGTAACATCGGTGACCGATGAACTGACTTTACTGCAGCTCCAGTTGTTTCCAGGAGACAAGATCTACGTGTGCAACTTTGTCCGTTGCTGGAACCAACAGAGGTTCCAGGGACCCTCCAACGTGGTGTTTCCCACGCATTTTGCAGTTAAGATGAATGAGTTGCAGTACCGCTCCACCTTCTCCTGAAGCGGACCCAAGTATTGATCCAGAATAAGCTACATATTACATTAAGATCCCATTGCCTTATTAAAGTTTGACCTGACCGAGTTATTGACCCATTATCAGTTGTATAGTGTAGACAAATCCCTGTTAATTTAGTTTTGCACAACACATTCCCTTTCTGACTCAGCTGCTCACTGGCATTAAAGTGCATTAGCTAACACAGTCACTTTTTGATATTTGAAGCTCATTTTGGTACCTCTTTTATAGTGATGGATTTGCAGTTGTTTGCATGCATGTCTATTTTTTCTCTCCAGTGGAGTAACTCTGCTGAAAATGTTGGGGAGGACATGACATCTGAAGAAATGGTGCCCATGCCAAATGCAAGGGGACAAAATGTTGTGCCATGAAGGGTGGGTGGGACAAACACCCCTGCCCCCCCCTAAAATTACAACCATGTTTCTCTCCCTCTGCAAGTACACCACTACCGACTTTGTATAAGTTATATGTTATTTTCTCTTGCAGCTTGCATATTGTTTCTATGCGATTATTTTTTATGGTGGGGACATATAAAAGGGGGGAATTATGGAATGGTTGTGAGAACGAAACACACTTAGGGAATACCCATATTAGGGCGGAAACCGGGGAGGAGATATAGTACAATGAGTACAAGATGATTAGATTTGACACTGTGGTCGGTGTGCACCACCCTGGATCAGGCAACATGTGGTATAATCACATGCACAATGTGGGGAGGGAGAGGTCAAATGAGAACTGCTATGTATGCTGTTTGATACCTCATGCAACAGGCACACGAAAGCGGTTTATACCCGAGGAAAAGCCACCTCCTATAGCCCAGTGCCTGGTTCACTTAGCCCTGTGCAGAGTACAGAGCCTTTCCCAAGGGCAACTGTCCAAGAGTTAATCATGGATAGGGACAGTGAAGAGTGTGCCAAGAAGAAAGAGCAGGAGCAGTGCAAGGTGCAGCCACTGTTGAAGATGGAAAGGGCATCGATTTCCAACAATAGATGGGTGGCAGGAGTAGTGAGCTGTATAGTGGGGGGTTTACTGTGGTGTCCTGAAGTAGTGGTGGTACGTGCCAATAAGAACTGTGGCAAAATATTGGTTAACTACGTGCAGAAACTGACATGGATTGAACTAAATGAAACAGCCAAATTACAAAGGCCAGCAGAGTAACTTTTTGTCTCCAAGGAAATGGCACTGTACCCATAGAAAATAACTGCCGTTGCAATAAGACATTATCATCCCTGGTCTAACTGAGGGCACAGCATCATTAATGGACGTGTACTGGGTGTGTGGACAATATGCATATTTACACCTCCCACCATCATGGAGGGGTTTGTGCTCACTGACCACACTAAACTCTGAAGTTCTAGTAGTTCCTGATTCTCATATATCAGTTATAAATGTGCCAGCCCCAGAACCAACTAAGCCCCCAACTGTTAAGTGTATTTGTTGCTCACTAAAAGGTTATCATCAGAAGATAACTAATTACCTACCAGAGAAACTAAAGCAGATTCCATATCAATGCTGGTTATTTACCAAGGCCTCCATTCTGGTGCCAGGTATCCAGACTGCAGCCAATGCAAAATGGCTGCAGATAACTAGATGGGAGATGATTCAGATGAATTTAATAACGAGCGAGTTCAGAGCCATTAGGCTTATGACCCTCCAGTACCGATATGTTCTGGAGCTGCTCACAGCGATGGAGGGGGACATCTGCAAGAAAATTGAACCGCCTTGCTGCACATACATAGCCCCAAATTATGCTGACAACGGATCACTGTCCCATGTGATAGGGGCCCTTCACAATATGAGGATTGCTATGGAGAAAGAAGCTGGAGTGAATGCATATGACTGGTTTGATATCATTTTTTCATGTGCCCCATTGTGGTTAGAGATGGCTGTAAAAATGCTGGTTCCCATCGTAGTATTTTTGCTAGTGATTTTTTGTTTCCGTCAAATGATCCTGAGGTGCTGCACGAAGATTATGCTGAACAGCGCCATGAAGATGATTTCAATAAAGGCGGGTAGTGCTCCTCCTCTCATAAAACACAAGTACACCCAGACTGATAGGGTGGGATGGGGCTATCAGGTGGGATGGGGTTGTCAGACCAAGAATGGCAAAAAAAAAAAAAATAATAGAGTGGTCTTTGGAACTCCTGGGGATGGTGACCAAATCTCTACCAGACCCAGAGAATTACATTGAGTGTTGGGTCGACTTGGCAGGAGATGGAGGGTTCTGCTTCATGAATGGCAGCCCGGAAGAATATGCCGGGGGGTTTACAACATGTGTGTAGAGCGTGGGTACCCAAGGATGAAGAACGGTTAGAGTATTGACTGAAGGGGGGAATGTACAGCGTCCAAGCTAGGCAAAGTTCAGGTTTAGGAAAACCTATTAGAAAGCAACATTGTGGGAGCAGAGTGATGGTTATGCCATGGACAGTGGACATTGCGTATTGTCTTGGTTAGGTCTGACACATATTAGATACTCACATATAGCAACACAAAAAGAGCAACAAATGTTGACACTAGGTTTCGTTTGGGCACAATAGCCATGGCCAGGGGCCACGACCATGTCCTCTTTCCATATTTCACCATTCGGTTCCTTAAAGTAATTCAGTAGCCAGATCCTTTGGTCACACCCCAACTCTTTTTTTAATAAAAAAAAAATGTTCCCATAACCGCGGTTATATTAGCAATGTACTACAATTAACCCAGATTATCCGTAAACGCCTGCAAATAACAACTATCCGGAAAAAGCATGCAAAATCCAAAAGTCTTCCCTGGCCGCCCAGGTACTCACCAAGGGCCCTCCACCTCTTGTCATGCTCCCCCACTCACGTCAAGTCCTTTTTTACCCCCCCCCCCCAGCACTCTACCAACACTTGCTTCATTCCCAATCCTGTATTCTACTATAACCGCTGTTATTTCCAATATAACCCTGGTTATCTGAAAACGTTCAAACTCTGAACTTGGTCCCTAGCTCCCCCTCATACCCCATTTCTCATGGGGTCCTCTTTCCCCCTCCCCAGCCCTAGCCTGGTGCCATTTCATCCTTTTTCCTCTTCCAACTGGCATTTTTTCCATTTTATACCCATTATAACCACAGTTTTCTATCACACCGAACAAAATAAAATGGCAGCTTTTTCATTTCTGGAAAGCTTTGCTGCTGCAAAGCACCATGTGAGATATATCTATAATTTTGGGAGAAGGGGGCACCCCCTTCTCCGTCAAATATTTTAACAACAACTGGACGGAATAACCCTGGAGTCCTCCCAGAAATCGAGTCAACGCTTCCTGCCTAAATTGTTTCATACCTGCTCCAATTCTCCTTGGGGAAATGGAGGAGTAGGCCAAAATTCTGAATTTTTTACTTTGTTAAAACTTTTTAATTTTTTAACAAATCTTTCCCCCATTTTACAGACTGGGGGTTGGTCCATGACAAAATGTTTGTTTGAAAATTATCAGCCAAATCCATCATGCAAGTCAAACGTTATTAGCAATTCAATTTTTGGGTTTCCTATGGAACTTGATACTCAACTATAGTGTGGCGACCGCTGCACTATTTTATTACACGGCCAGTGGTAGCGGCCAAGTAGTTATGGTTAAGATGCTCAACTCATAGGAAGAGAACTTTCTGGACAGCGTATAACTTTGGCGCCGTTTGACAGATCCTCACCAAATATGGCAAAAACGTAAATGGCCATCTTTGAAATGATTATGCAAAGTTTGGTGCAGTTTCGTCAAGAGGGGGCAAAGTTATAAGGGGTCCCAAAACTTTTGGAATCCTTAGACACAATCATTTGCTCATGCCTACAGCCCAACCCGTGGGACCAATTTGCACCAAACTTGCGCAAGAAGCGGTGGCTTGGTCCCGAAAAAGTGCTTTTGCAAATTTGGTGTAAATCCATCCTGTCGTTTTTTTTTCTAAATGGCCAAAAAGTAGGTCAGTACAAATTTGTGATATCTGTGTCCGGTCCGAGAACTCATTTCCTGAGTCGGTGTCTGCTGCGTGATGTTCGCAGACATCGTACGTGCCCGCTGATTGGTCAATTAAAAATGTGATGTGCCAAAACTTTGAAATGGTCGCCATGTTGGATTCACAGATTGGACCCGTAATCCCTGAGCACTGCAGTAAAAACATATTAAAAAACACAATATAACAAACTAAGTAAACTATCTCTGGGGAGATGAGTGAGGATGGGATGGGATATGGCCATAAAAAGCCACAAACCTGGTGTTTTTACTTCTACAGAGTCCCTTAACATCTCAGATGTTCGGGACATTGTTGGGATGCTTGCGAACTTGACAAAAGTTCAATGACATCCATGCATATTTCTGCATTATATGGTCGGTGAAAAGCAGTTTTTGGATGGCTTACAATGGGGCCACTCAATGAAACTGCACAGAATTTTGCAATACCATTTTAGAGGTGTCCCCAAATCGTTCTGCAAAGTGTTGTTTCGCCAAGAGGCGGCCAAATTAGAAGGGGGAACCCAAAATATATGAAAGGCTTATAAATTTTCATGCCGTTTGACGAATCTGCACAGAAGTTTGCAAAACGATTGTAGTCCCGACCTTGAATGTTTGTGCACAGTTTGAATGGATTTTGTCAGGTTGGGGGCCAAGTTATATGACTATACTTTTTACATACATGTTGACACTTCAAAAAATAAAGCATGGATGGATTTGCAGCAAACTTGTGCAAGGAGCATGGGAAGGACACGAAAGCATGGTTTTGCAAACATGTCAGTGTTTTATTTTTTGAAAAGTGTCATAATGTTGGTACCATTTTTTTACATTTATTTATTGGGCATTTGTAATGCGCTTATACATCAAGAAAATTGTGTTTCAAAGTGCCCACAAAAATAGCGATATACCTTTGGTGACTGAGGTATAGCCTGTGGCAATGGCCAGATTGTCTGGGTCATGGTCAAAGGCCATGACCCAGACAATCTGGGTACTGGCCAGGACCATAAGGGACCGGCAGTGGGGTTAAAGTGGACATGGCCACCGGGGACCGGCTATGTGGTAACGTTTTTCAAAATCGGGATAAGGTTCAATGGGGAAAAAAAATCTGCTTGTGGCTACAGCCCGATGTGCTGGACAGGATTGTAGCAAACTTGCGCGAGGAACATCAGCAAAGACCTCAAAGCATGGCTTTTCAAATCTGCCCCGTTTCATTTTTTCCAAAGTGTCAAAATCAGAGTACAATAACTAGTGATATAACTTTGGTGTCTGGGCAGTGGGCCTGGCCCTCTAAGGACAAATGTGTACTCTGATTTGCTTATTGGGGCATGCAGCATGGCTGAAGCTCTAGTTTGGAATGGGCAAAAAAATTCTGCTCGCGGCTACAGCCTGAATTGCTGGACGGGACTGCAGCAGACTCGTGCGAGGAGCATCAGAAAACAGCTGAAAGCACGCTTTTCAAATGTGTGCTGTGTTTTATTTTTTCCAAAGTGTCCAAATGTAAGTACAACAAATAGTGAGATCGTTTTCGGTGCCTGGACAGTGAGCATGGCCCTCAGCAAGGACGAATGCCTAATCTGATTTACTTATAGGGGCATCCAGGATTGGGCCAAAGTCCTACATTTAATTGGGGAAAAGAAATCTGCTTGCGGACGCAGCCTGAAGTGCTGGACCGGATTGCAGCAAACGTGCATGAGGAGCACCAGCAAGGACCTGAAAGCATGCTTTTGCAAATCTGCCTGTGGTTTACTTTTTTGAAAGTGTCAAAATGCAAGTAAAAAAAAATATCGGCAAGGATAACTGTCTACTCCGATTTGCTTATTGGGGCATGCGGCATGGCTGAAGCCCATGGATTGTGGAGACTGGCCATGGCTGCAAGCACTGACCATTGGTCACATTATGAGGGTTTTGTTGACACTGAACTAGGATGCAGGGTAGGTTCTGGGAATAACGGGGTGGTTTGGTGTGGCTGGGCCTCATGCACCAGGCAATTCAAACATGACTTGCATCCCCAGCATGTGCTGCTGATAATGACACAAAATGTATGCGTTGAAAAAAATATGTTTGTTGAAGGAGGTCTATAGTTCTTACATGTATGTTAAAAGATGTTAAAAGAGGAATTATTAATAACTTATATACAGTGATGTAACACGAAACATTTTCACTCAAAAACCTATGAAATTCAGTAAAATTTGTTAAAGGGACATTATGGTTACAAGTAAAATTGAAAAACACAAGACATTTGCCAGTTATGTTAAGCTATGCAACCATCACTCGCGCCACCGCCATGCACTGCTAACACTAACACCCAGGACAACAAAGATGACATCACAAAGGACATCACTGATGACATAACATATGAGATTACTACTGCATAAAAATGGAAAGAGGTACAGCTAACAGTCTCATTGACAGCATATCAAAGGACAGTAGCCTTGTAATAAACTACTCCACAGAACATAGAAGGTGCTCATTGAAAAAGAAACTTTGTAATGAAGTTTTTTTGTGAAAACATCAATCAAATATTACATAAAGAAAAATCATGAATGCAGCATCAATCATAGAACTAATGTTTTCTTAAGATGGTATGTTTAGGTAGTACAATCAGGCCTCCAGATAAGGTGCGTACTAGGCCTTTTTACACATGAAAATCTTACAAATACAACAGCTTTATTATTTTCCTGTGTACATTTACACACAAGTTTAGAGCAGAGGGCAGTGCAAAGCTCAGGTTACTTGACAGAAACCAGAATGCTTCTTTTGATTTTTATCTACATGGATGTAATTGCAAGCCATGGATAAATGCCTCTGAAATAGAATATATATTTCTCTGAAGCCTTTCAAAAAAGAAACTGCACACTGATAAAGGAATGGTTTCTTTCCATTCCGCTTCTGCTGTGTTGATGCTCATGGGGCAAACAGAAGCATTGTGCATATTTATTTTCCTAGCATTTTAGGATTGTATAATTAATAAGATGGAAAACTAAGTTGCAATTGAGAATTACACTTTAACAAATTATGCTTTTTTTCTAGTTAAAGCAAACCAGTATTGCATAATTGTATCTTTGAGTTCCTGTGCTATGTGCATAATCATGCGGAGGCAGATAATCGGTACTCTTGTAATTTAGTTTACACTCCAATTAAAAAAACAGCATGTAAAATGACGAGTATGCACGGTTTAGGTAATATACATCCAATCTTGCAGTCAATGCGGTACCATACTATAAATGGTCAGTGGCAGCATAGTATTTGCTCAAGGGTGAGTGATTGTCATTACACCAATCACAGGTGTACTAGCCTCTCGAATCTTCAGGATTACAATTAAAACATCCAACACCTGACACTCCAGGAAGTTCTGGTGCCGTTCAAAGACAAACAAATGAAATGTACTTTTGTAATTGAAATAGAAACTCAGCAAAGCCTGTCCCTGTGATAATCCAGATAGGTATTTAACTTTATGTAGCGCTTCATACATAGTTCGTCCAACACCTAGGCACTGTGATTATTATATCCCAGTCGATAATACCGACCTCTGAAGGATGTTAGCCAATAGGATACCTCAGTCAGTTGAGCACTCGTTGCTGCAATCTGTGCGTGATCTGGTTGCAGGTTCGAATCCCGACAAGGGCATCTGAGCCTTTCATCCTTCCGAGGTTGATAAAGGAGTACAGAGTCCGGTTTGGTGATAATTGTGATACATATGTTATATATACATCCCTTTTCCAAAAGCGCTATATAAATAACCATTTGACCATGAGACTAGATATAGAATTTAGCATCGAGTACTTGACTCTCTGCACTGTTGTATCATAACATTGGCCTACCATTTGGTAGTAATAGCTCTATGAAATGAGGAGTTTCATTAAACATCAAAAGACAAGTCTGCTATCGAACCTCAAAACACACAATACAATTCATGTTTGTTTTACTATGCAATTGTCTAGGTCTTTCCATTTAAATATATACAGGAGAGATCAAATGGCCAGACCTTAGAGAAATAACGAAAGGTGTATTCTCTGTCACAATGCAGAAAGCTGCCGCATTGTAATGATTTCCAGAAAGTTTTTGCACATCTTGGCTGGATGTCACATACATTGTACTCTCTTGCAAAGGCGAAAAGTCATTTTCACTCTTGAAATCACATTTACTCTCAAAACTTAAAAATGGGGTGTAAAATACTCCCACCTCAAAATCTTATCTGGAGCACTGAGTACAATGATAAGTCTAAGCATATAACATTCTTGGGGCATGGATTATCTGCATAGCACCTGCTTCTTGTTCTATGTATGTGCATTATGACCTCAGGGTAAACCCTAGGGAAAAGAACTTCAGAATATAGCTCAAGCTCTATGTGCAAAGCAGCTTTATAGTAGGTGTATCATGGTTTCAATGTAGTATAACCACATGAAGACCTCAGCTTAAAATGAATACGGTCACTGAACAAAAACAACCACCCCCGATATGTGATGTCATCAGTGATGTCATTGATGTCATTTGTGATGTTCTGGGTGTTAGTGTTAGCAGTGCATGGCGGTGGCGCGAGTACCAAAACTGGTGAAAATCTTGGGGTTTTCGATTTTACTTGTCAACATAACGTCCCTTTAACAACGTTTTTCCCTAAATTTGACAGGTTTCATTAGGGATACTTAAGCATAACGTCCCTTTAACAAAGTTGTTTCACTGAATGTAATACGTTTTTGTTACTGCAACTTAACCATAATGTCCCTTTAACAACGTTTTTTCACTGAATTTCAAAGGTTTTTATTAGAACAACTTCATCATAATGTCCCTTTAACAACGTGTTTTCAGTGAATATATCACTTACTCCCACACACACACCCCCCAAGAAAGTTATGGTGGGTTTAAAAAAAAAAACTTTCACCTGAAATGTGAAAATAGGAAAGTCCATTTGAGCCCAGGTTCACATTCCACAACCACGTAGTAGCCATAGCTGGAAGTTCACCTCCAGTTCTGAGCCACAATATCAAGGCATTGTGGGTATGCAAATTAGCTCAAATGCAAAACTAAGGGTGAAACGCAGTATGTCGTTTTCCCGGCAGCCTTGAAAATGTCTGTCTTGGGTTGATTAAGCTATGTATAAAGTAGCACTGCCCTCTTAGACAAAGACAATTTCCTGGAGAAAAAGGTTTGCATTTGAGCTAATTTGCATACCCACAATGCCTTGCTGTTGTGGGTTAGAACTGGAGGTGAAATTCCAACAATGGCTACTAGGTGGCGTTGTGGAATGTGTGTGTATATATGTATATATATATATATATATATATATATATATATATATATGTTGAAAAAAAGAGGAGAGGGGCGCACTCCAGTTCCCTGCACAGTAAACCTTCCCAGCCACAGGTGTTCTCCTCCAACCGGTTTCTGTGCCAATACACGTCATCAGGGAGGCTGTCTTAACTTGCAGCTCACAGCAAGTGCAGGTGTTACCACTTAGTGAGGATTCTGCTGCAAGGACTTCTGGTAGCTGTAGTCATCAGGTTAGCAAGGAACAGACTCACACCCAATCCCACAGTGGGGAAAGGGGGGGGAGTAGCCTACAGTGAGGCACTCCAAAGTTGGGCATAAATTACCCCGGTGCAGCACCCTATTAGATTTCTGAAGATTCCACCCTTCAGAAAACTTACAAATGTGTTGAAAAAAAGAGGAGAGGGGCGCACTCCAGTTCCCTGCACAGTAAACCTTCCCAGCCACAGGTGTTCTCCTCCGACCGGTTTCTGTGCCAATACACGTCATCAGGGAGGCTGTCTTAACTTGCAGCTCACAGCAAGTGCAGGTGTTACCACTTAGTGAGGATTCTGCTGCAAGGACTTCTGGTAGCTGTAGTCATCAGGTTAGCAAGGAACAGACTCACACCCAATCCCACAGTGGGGAAAGGGGGGGGGGGAGTAGCCTACAGTGAGGCACTCCAAAGTTGGGCATAAATTACCCCGGTGCAGCACCCTATTAGATTTCTGAAGATTCCACCCTTCAGAAAACTTGCAAATGTGTTGAAAAAAGAGGAGAGGGGCGCACTCCAGTTCCCCTCAGCCTCCCTGATGACGTGTATTGGCACAGAAACCGGTCGGAGGAGAACACCTGTGGCTGAGAAGGTTTACTGTGCAGGGAACTGGAGTGCGCCCCTCTCCTCTTTTTTCAACACATTTGCAAGTTTTCTGAAGGGTGGAATCTTCAGAAATCTTATAGGGTGCTGCACCGGGGTAATATATGCCCAACTTTGGAGTGCCTCACTGTAGGCTACTCCCCCCCTTTCCCCATTTATGGAATTGGGTGTGAGTCTGTTCCTTGCAAACCTGATGACTACAGCTACCAGAAGTCCTTGCAGCAGAATTATCACTAAGTGTTAACACCTGCACTTGCTGTGAGCTGCAAGTTAAGACAGCCTCCCTGATGACGTGTATTGGCACAGAAACCGGTCGGAGGAGAACACCTGTGGCTGAGAAGGTTTACTGTGCAGGGAACTGGAGTGCGCCCCTCTCCTCTTTTTTCAACACATTTGCAAGTTTTCTGAAGGGTGGAATCTTCAGAAATCTTATAGGGTGCTGCACCGGGGTAATATATGCCCAACTTTGGAGTGCCTCACTGTAGGCTACTCCCCCCCCTTTCCCCATTTATGGAATTGGGTGTGAGTCTGTTCCTTGCAAACCTGATGACTACAGCTACCAGAAGTCCTTGCAGCAGAATTATCACTAAGTGTTAACACCTGCACTTGCTGTGAGCTGCAAGTTAAGACAGCCTCCCTGATGACGTGTATTGGCACAGAAACCGGTCGGAGGAGAACACCTGTGGCTGAGAAGGTTTACTGTGCAGGGAACTGGAGTGCGCCCCTCTCCTCTTTTTTCAACACATTTGCAAGTTTTCTGAAGGGTGGAATCTTCAGAAATCTTATAGGGTGCTGCACCGGGGTAATATATGCCCAACTTTGGAGTGCCTCACTGTAGGCTACTCCCCCCCCTTTCCCCATTTATGGAATTGGGTGTGAGTCTGTTCCTTGCAAACCTGATGACTACAGCTACCAGAAGTCCTTGCAGCAGAATTATCACTAAGTGTTAACACCTGCACTTGCTGTGAGCTGCAAGTTAAGACAGCCTCCCTGATGACGTGTATTG
Organism: Ambystoma mexicanum; assembly: GCF_040938575.1. Classification (NCBI taxonomy): domain Eukaryota; kingdom Metazoa; phylum Chordata; class Amphibia; order Caudata; family Ambystomatidae; genus Ambystoma; species Ambystoma mexicanum. The sequence continues at coordinate 1,342,831,486 of NC_090921.1, forward strand.
GCACAGAAACCGGTCGGAGGAGAACACCTGTGGCTGAGAAGGTTTACTGTGCAGGGAACTGGAGTGCGCCCCTCTCCTCTTTTTTCAACACATATATATATATATATATCACACACACGTGTTAGCAGTCTCGTTTAATAATGCTACATCATGTGGGACTTTTTCCTTGTGATTGAGCTGGCCCCATCCCACATATAATGATCCCAACATTCAAGCTGGTTTCTGCTGTAGCCTGAATAAATCTATGTCCAAAATAAATAGATGAGGGAGGTGGTAATTGCCCACAGGCATAGCAAAATATTATTGTTTGCCCACTCTTCCCGCTTGTTCCTCCAAAACCCATAGAAGCGGTCTCGCAGACGCCCAACGTCTATGCAAGCTACCAACCTGGAAGGAGTCTGCTAATTAGAGGGAGGATGCAAGAAGTCTGCAAGGGGTGTGTGAATTAGCAGAGCCCCTGAACAATCTGGGAGTGCGTTCATTACCAAAGAATCACTGGTGGAAATTGAAATGTACTGTGGGATCCCATCAGCAACGAGGGAAGATTGCCCCCCCTCCGCCCATCCTCTCAGAAGATTCCTCATGAACATCAACCATGCAGGTGAGGGGCGGCTGGCCTGTAGAGAGCTCTGGGACAGGATCTCGAGTGGCCACGAAGTGGCTCTTACGATTGCACTGGTAACATGTTTAGGCCGTGTTGGCTTGCTTATAATCAGAGAATAACCAATATCAATATCTTCAACTCTCTCTTCCTAAATATCTTCCTTCTCAAAGTCTTCGCTCATCTGCCTCCAACTCCCTCAAGGTCAGTTGCTTCTCCAAGCAATGAGTTGGTGGTAGATCTCTTTCTTCGGCTGGGGCCTCCCTCTGGAACAGCCTCCCTGAAACTTGAGGAGAACCATCTCTGGTTCTGGAAGCACCTCAAAACCTTTCTCTTTGCTTCTGCTTTTTCTCCTCCTCTCCCCTGCTGACCTACTGGTTGAAACAGCAACTGCACTGGTTACCTGGCCACTCTCCGATCTCGGGCCCAGGTCACCCCCCCACACCAGTCGCACACGCCCGCAATGCCTGCCCGGCAACCCACGCACTCAGAGACTGTTTCTTTATCCCTACAGTCCCACTACCAGCACTTGACACCCGGCGTTTGCACTTGCTTGCACTTGCCACCTGCTGGTCATTATTTTTACTTTTGTTATTATTCTATTCCCATATATTGCAGTGTTCCACCCCTCCTCCCCCGCACTTTTCCCCTTCCCCCGCACTTGCGTGATCTGAATGACACCTGGCCTAGTAGGATCGTTGTCTGTCCTTCCTTTGTTCCCCCTCCCTTGCCTTGTCGCGCTTTGATACACTTGTTTATAGGCGCATTATAAATGCCATATCATATCTCAAAGATATTCCACCCATACCGGCCACGTATACAAGAAAATGGACTACTGTATAGCGGTCCCTTGTCATTCTGAAACGGTATTCCTTTAGCAGTGATGTCATTAGGCTGCGAATATTTGCACATTCTATTTTTAAGATATACTATGCATAGGTCTATGAATTGTGTTTGTCAACTGTAGGATCACTCTTTATAATGTAAAAGGAATGTAAGTCGTGATGTTCTTATTCTATGCCTGTGTGAAGATCTTCCCTCTTATTTTTTTATTTGTTTTGTAATTAACTTTCATAAGCAATGGGCGACTGTTTTAAGTGTGGTGGTATACAGGTAAAGTTAACTCTGGTTAACTATTAAATACATAATTTGTTTTAAACACAGAGGAGAGTTTCCTATAAAGTTTCTGGCAAAGCATAAAAGGTGTAGACCTTTTAAAAAAGTATTTAAAGCGAAACAGCTGTATTTAAATATTCCCTGCAGAGAACATCTCAACGAGCGATTTCACAGGAACCCTGATCAGATGGTCTCGCGTATACGCGCCCCTCGTCCTAACAACCCGGCTTTGAATGCTGGCAATGGGCATCAGCCTAGCTTATAATGGTATAATGTCAATGCAATCAACCAATTGAAAGTGGCACGTTTGTTTCCCGGATGCAAGAACATCTGGCCCAGTGCCAGCCCTGCAAGAAACCCGATGGCATTGTCCATGAAATGCGCCTGCATACAATATGTAGATTAGCTGGATGTGTGAATTTGCAGGAAACACGCATAGAGTCACAGTGGGTGGAACCGAGGCATGCAGGGTGACCGGGAATCAGCACGGGGTTTGTGAAAGTTCACAGCGTCTTTCAGGCGCCGCTGAGGTCCGCAGGTAGTCAGTTAATTGGTTACACGACACTGCCCAGGGAACCTCCACGCCCTGCTGCCAGAATTGATCGGTGCTCCCTGCCCGCGGCCCCCACTGTCTGTGGCTTCCATTGTGTTGTTGTGCCACACTGTAGCAAGGTGTGTGTGCGTGCGGGGGCGGAGGAGTCTAAGCAGCTGGCTGGCCCCCTCCTGCAGAGTGTAAGGTGATCGCTGCCTACCAGAACTGGTTGGTTCGGTTTTCTGATCCTCCCTACACACAAGTAGCACACCTTCGCCCGCGCGCACAGGGAGTGCACCATTTGGGATGTGCAAGACATGGCTCCGGCCGCTCTCGGACGGTGCCGGGTGGCGCTCCTCTTCGCCGTCCTCATGGACGTGGTCGGCGTGGCCTCGCTGCTCGTGGGCATCTTCGCCCAGCTGCAGGTCAACGGGCGGGACTTCGGCGACCTGCTCATCTACACTGGGGCCATCTTGGTTTTCCTGAGCCTCGTCGGCTGGATCTTCTGGTACACCGGCAACATCGAGATCTCCCTGGAGGAGCTGGAGAGGGACTATGCCGTCAAGGGGGGCACGCTGGCGCACCTGGCCCGCAAGATCTCCCGGCGGCTCTCCCGCAAGAGCGCCAAACCGCCGGCTGAGGGCAGAAAAAAGGGTGGGCCGTACCGGGGAGGAGGTGCGGCACTGGTGGAAAAAGCGGACGGCCTCCAGCTGCCCCGGATTAAGGGACCAAAGGAAGAGCCACCACCGACAGGGTCCCAGGCATGAAGAGCAGAGGTGAGTAAAAAAAGGGACGCAGGGGTGCACCAGGCATTGGAAAGAGTCAACAGCCACCAGGTGGAACAAGATCAGGCCCAGCCAAGTTTACAAAAAAAATTTACTCAAAATGATGGCTCCACAGTGACTACTACATTTGCCGGCGCTCTTCATTTCCCGTGGCCCTGCGCGAGAGGGCCACCTAGTCTTGGTTTCTATTTTTACCCTTTGGATTCTGGGACTTGTGGTTTTTTCGTTCCCGTTTCAAATGTAGGACAACAAATCCCAGAAATCCTAACAAAAACAGGCCATAGGAAACTTGAGAGGTGTGGCAAAAGGCGCTCTCTTACAATTTTCAACTTTTCCATTAGATTGTGAAAAAGAAACAGGCGAAATCGCCTTTGCACTTTAGTTTTCCACTGCTGTGTTTAAAGGTGTAAATGCCGCCTGCAATTATTGATTGAGAGAAGCATTGCCAATGGAATCCGCCTGCTTTTACCGCGTATCAGGCAGATTTTACTATGTATCAGGGAAAATACATTCTGTTGTTAAAACCATGTACGTACATGTCAACCTTATCAATTCCGAGCCCAGACCAGCTTTAAACTTTGCATTCTCGGACTTGTAGTCCTGGGTTATAAAGGGAACTCCAGGACTACAAGTCCTAGGATGCAACGTTAAAATCATGACTGTACTATTGTCCTCTGAATTGAATGGATAGTGTTGACATGTATGCATGTGTTTTAGCCCATACACATCCACTGTAAATGCCTCTTCCAGTTGCACTTTTTTCAACACGTATTGAAAAAACAAACCTGGAAATACAGAAATGTTGGGCGGAAAGGTCCATTTTGCACAAAAGAGCAAATGGATACGATTCCGTCCATGCAATTACGACTCTGGGTAAAATGATGTCCTTGATCCGCTTCGCCTCGTTTTCCGCTTCAGGGGAATTGCAATTTTGATTATCACAAATGTGTTTTTAATTCTTCATGGTAAAAGACGCGGCCCATAGTTCCAGCGCAAGATTAATACCCGTTTGTGAAAACAATTGTAAATGCCTCCTGCTGCGTCCATGTATTTGCAGATGGAATTCATCAGAAAACCAACAGATTCCACCTGTTCTATGCAGCTGCAAAGGCCAGGCGGAATTCCATTGGGATTTTAAGTCTAGTCACCACCAGCATCACAGTGACGCCAGATAGGACTCGTTTCAGTCGGGCCATTGGGAGATTTGGAGCAGTTTGTTACAGTATACCCGGATGCTGCTACTTTAGCTAAATAAAAGCCATGCTTTTGGGGGGTGGCCCCGTCTGTGACCTACAATGCCCCCAACTACTTCAGCCCGTATATACTCACCTGCCTGCGCGCAGTCCACTCCAAGAACTAGCGAAATTGCTCAAAGAACGCACAAGATACTGCACAGCCCGTGGGGACGCACCTGTCAAACTAGAAATGGCTCTGCCACCAAGTGGAAGCTTTTCGGATGTACCGGCAGAAGAATGAACGCTGATTCTAGGTCCGCCTTAGCCAAGAGCGCTGCCTTACCCACTTCTGCGACCAAATCCATGGACTGGTCAAATGAGACATACGTGACTGAGCACTACTCAAGAGTCCAGCCAGTCATTGACTGTATCTCCCTTGGGTAAGACAAACGGTGTATGAGCCTGTACTTTCCCTGTTCCTTCTTAGGGACCACTCCTAGCAGGGGCACTATTCACAAGTAGGGGTGCTGCAAATGGACCCATAACCCCCCCAAGCTCTTTTTCCTAACTGATCTTTTTGGTAACAATGCCCAGCAGTCAGTCGGCTGACGGCAAGTTCTGTGCCATACTCGCCATCAAGGGCCCTTCGTAAGGAATACGGAGCCCGTCCCTGAAATCTTTGTACAATCGGTCACGCTCATTCACCTTGGGATAGTCATTTAACAATATGTGTAGCTGAGTCCTGTTAACCGGGTATGGGCCCATGACCACCAACTCCCTATCACACCACTCTGCGGCCTCTCTGAGCCCCCTGGGACTTCTGACCCGCTGTTGTTGAGTGCCCCCTTACATTTGCCACACATTCACGGGAAAACCTGAAATCCCGTCGCATTTGCAGTGACCCCAATTAAAGAGCCGGCATAAGCAGTTTCCCCCTGCATAGTCCCCCCCCACAGTGTTTCCTGTGCGAAAGGGCTGCCAATCCACCCCACCTCGTCAAACGTACTGTATCAAACCCACCGGGGGGGGGGGGTCTTGCCTATCTCCCAGCTAGGTTGGCTAGACCTCTCTATGCCACCCAACCTTCCATATCCTTTTGATACCATGTCATTGCGGGGACCGGGGCCATTTTGGACTGCAAGTTCTGATCATAATCCACCCAACCTGTTGAACCATTAGGCCTGTGCTTCTCCCCTATTGTGTCCCTGTACTTCCATAACACCGCTCCCTGCTCAGGGAACCTTTCCATAATTACTACAGCCAACAAAGAAGACGCCTTGTTCCAGTTACCAATCGTTTCTTCTGCCCAGTACCTTTCCTGCCTTTTCTTATCATCCTCTTTGATGATGGTAATGTCGGGGCCTGCTGTCTCCAGCGACAATAATGAAAATGAATCAAAGTGCTCCCTCGCACAAATGCATTTCTTCACTTGCTTTGGGATGTGCCAGGAAAATGCTGATCTGCCAAACAGTAATGTAGCAATAGTTACTAGAGAGCTGTCAGCCCATGTGCCCCTAAAAAAGGCTGGGTGCTGTCCTTCTGCCCCAGGGCAAGTCTCTTTCTCAACCGCACCCACCAGGAGCTGCTGCCCTCAAACTCACAGGTGGTTCAGATCCGGTTTGTTCTGCTGCAACCGCCGGGGCCTAATGCGCGTATCTCCAACCCATCTGTTGTGTATGTTCCTTCCCAGGCTATGAAAGGGCCTGACCCCACCTGTGCCCATGAGTGAACAGGAGGCCTTTCCCAAACTCCTCTAGGGCTCACCACAGCCCCGGCCCAGTTTGGCTCCTGTGAGGCATTCTGCACTACTTTCAAGATTTGTTCCATAAACCTGACCATTTCCCCATCCCTGTCCTCTGCTGCCCCCCGTAATTTCAGCGGGTACCCCGCCTCTAGCGCCAGTGGTGGATGGCCCAGGACCACTCTCATCGTGCCGCTCGTTACCCACTAAAGCAACCACTTTACCCCTGGGCTGCCCTGTGGTTCTCTTTCTCTTTGCTGGTGTGCTTGCTGCCCTTTCGAGCATTTGAGGGGGGTCCAAGTTGGCTGGAGGGGTACACAGGGTGGGCTCATATCCTGTCTGTTCTAGCATCCTCTTTAACCCAGCCTGTCCCCATGCTGCGGACCCTTTTTTGGAAGAGGGCTCTCCCCTCTCTCAAACATACTTGATCCTTCAATAGACATTCCACAATTTAGTTAAATTTTCTTGAACTGCTGGCCCTGTTCCCCATTGGTCGCCAACCTTTCCCCTTCTACCAAAACCATAACAAGTTCATTCACTTCCTGCTCTCCTTGTCTTTGCAATTCCCAACACAAACCTGCTGCACGGCCACGCCAACACGACCCCCCTGTGACAGTATAAATACATACATGTTACTCCTTGTTCCCGGTGTAAAGCATAAACATTGTCCCCACTATTGGGCTGCGCCCCTTACCTGGTGAAGTTCTGACGTTTCTTCATTCTCCGTAATTCTGTGTCCATCACTCGTACCTAACTGCGTGTGGGAAAATACCTATTTGTATTCCCGCCTGTGTTCAGAAAATAACTTTTAAAGCACAAAATGAAACAACTGGAACATAATTTGCCTTATTCCCAGAGACACAAGTTTTATTATATAGCTGCAGCTATCGCCACATGGTCGTACAATTTACCATGAGAACCACCTGCCCTCTCATTATCTATCTGCGTCTGCTCTCCCTCATTCAAAGGAGAGCCTTTAAACATTTTACAGCCAGTGTAGTCTTTCAAAAGGTCTTTGACCCTGGCTAAATTTGCACTCCGGCCAGGGCGTCAACTTACTCTTTCACAGCTGTTCCTAGGATATACAATATACTAAATTACTTAATCCATACATAGGCATTTACTTTAATTGCAAGCTCAGGATTTCTAGGTATACAGTGTTTATAATGAAAACAAAAATAAGGAATAGCTTTTTCAGTGAAACATAAATAACGAAAAAAAGTCGCATTTTTGGTAAAAGTGTATATGGGGGGTGGGGTGAGGGATTAAGAATGGTGGGAGGTAATGCAGCTGGGAAAACAGGGGTTTGGAGGACCATGTAGGTGGGTCACCGAGTCCAGAGTGCACAAAGCAAAAGCACAAGCACAACTGAGGCTGACCCAGAAAATAGTGAAGCATAGGCGTCAGTGTTGCTAAATTAGTCAAGATGGGAATGAAAGAGGTCGCCTTCTCCAGGGAGTGTGCGTACGGGTCCCAGCATAGCCAGCAAACCTATATCGGGAGTGGATGTGTGGCCTGCAGGTTACACCTGCATCACTGCAGTAGATGCACTAACCCACTGTGCTGTCAACCTCTCGCCTTTCTCTTTGTACAGGAGGCTGGATATTTAGCACATCTTCCTGTGGCCTATTATATTCATCTTTCACTCCAGTTGAGAAGATTTTGTTTCACAACTAGATGCTAATCCATGGGATGTGTGAGCCATCCAAGAGCTGACCAGAGCCGTGTTTGGCTTCTTCATGGGAGGCATTCTATTCTTTAATTCAATATTGGTTTTACACAAAACATTACCATTTCATCACATTAAAACCAATCACATAGAATCATAACCTAAGAATATTAGAAAGAGTACACATCTAAAATTCTCATTTCATACAATAACATTAAAGTACAATACATTTTGACAAGTTTTTCATCATTTTGACTTTCCTATTATTAATCACCATCTAATGAACTCAATCTGTCTTTTGTGCAAAATATGCAATGGTCAAATTATAAAATCTTTATACAAATTAATCAAAAACCCTGAGGAAGCCAAATGGCAAAACAGGACCTGTCAGTACAAAACATATCATTAAAATTCAGTGCATTTCGACAAATTCTCTTCCTTCAATTTGAATCGCATTAACCACCGTCTAATCGAATCGGGCTCACTCTTGTGCAAAATAGGCAATATTTAATGTGCAAATTCAGTTCACATATTAATCATTGTGCAGATAGATTGAACCCTTTAGGAAAGTTTAACAAGACCTGGCAACACCAGCATCTTTAACGTTGCTATAGTTAGCAGCCTTTCCTCACCACTGGTTAGCCTGAGAAAGAGTTCATCCCTTTTTACGAGGTATGGGTTCCAAAAGAACCTTTTAATCAAGCCCGATTGCTGTGCGTATATCGCCTCAGTCTACCGGAATATGCTCACGATTCTGCAGGATATTAGGCATCCTACACAGCGAGCATTTACCCATACATTTGCAGCACCTTGTTGCCATCACCAGATCTGATCGACTTGATTTCCCCTGTCAATATCCAATTTAATCGTAATCTCAAGAATTCATTCCACCAATATGAGTTGGGGGAATCTTCTCAGGTAAACTAGAAGGTATCCTAGAGGTTTAGCACCAAAAGATATACTTCTATACAATTTGGACGTGATTACTTTATCCTTAGTTTAGCACCAATCATATTCTCTTTACTTTTTCTTCACCAAACCTGGATTGGACACATGCAGTTCACCATCTGTATTACACTCCCTCAAAATCAAATCCACTTCCCTTGCAGGGCGATATTCATGTCACCATAAAGACTGTTTGTCAAAGAATTTAAAATCAACCTATATTGAGTAATTATTTTCCACTTACGAATATACGCCAATGAGGTTAAGCCTATCGTAAAGCTGCCATTGTTAGACAATTTGGAAGAATTTGCACTTTTTTTCCAAATGATTGCCTCGATTCTGTCCCAATCAATCTCCCTGTATATCAATGCTAATTCAGCACTGTACCCAATTGCTGGAACCACCTTTATCGTATAGAAACTTAAAACTGGCACAAGTGAGAATCTATGATACTTTACCCGTATCCATCCCATCCGGACTGCCAGTTTTTCAGCCTTTGATTTTATCTTCCCTAGGACATTACCTTTATTTGGGTTTGAGTCAGTCGGAAACCCCAGATAAAATAAGACTTTGTTTTGGGACCACTCGCTCACCACATATTGACCACGGAAAGCTAAAAGATTTTCTACTATTCTTTTGAAGCCTTAACAAGTTTGCTTTTGTGCCATTAATCGTCAATTAATTGACCTCTGCACACTTTCCGTGTTAGCTAACTTCTGTAGCCCAATTGGAGTACTGTCTAACAATAAAGCATCATCTGCATACGTCAGATGGGATACATGTAAATCCCCAAATTTAGGTGGCATGAAATTCACTGCAATTAGGCACTCCCCAAAATCTGCCAAGTTCAGATTAAAGAGACAGGGGCATACACACATCCCTGTTTCAATTCTCTTCGGACACAGAATTCTTTTGATTAAGGCCCCCTGTCTATTCAATCTCACCTGCAATACTCTCCCCTTATGCAGCTCAATCAATACGGACAATAAAGCATGCAGGATTCCCCAGGTATATAGCTTCTTCCAAAGGCGTGAGCGGTTGACCTAATCAAACGCCACTGTGAAGTCTATTGCCCTGGTCTATACCGGTCTGGTACAGTTTGACCAAACATCTTCTTGCATCAAGGATAATACCAAAACCAAACCATTCAAAGAAGTGGAGGTTCCTTTTCTAAAGCCTTTCTCAAAATAAGTCGACCTGCCAATCAGTGCCCATTCCTGCAGTTCTTGCAAAACAATGTTACCCAGGAAGGAGTTAATGGAGCTAGGGCGGTAGTTAGCCGGACATGAGGGGTGAGCAGAGGGCTTTTTGAGGAGAGGATGCACAAGGGAGTGCTTGAGGGGTAGAAGGAAGGAGCCATTGGCAAAGGAGTGAATACATAAATTGGCCAAGGGAGGCAATTTTGTCCTTGATGGTTCTGGAGGAGCAGGGGGGTACCTGTTTGAAGGAGACTTTCATACAGCAGACTTGTCTAGAGATCTCATCTGGTGCTATGGGCGAGAAAGAGGCGAGTATGAGGGGAGGGGGGCCAAATGAGACCTGAGAGCTGTGGAGGGAAGGGGGGGGTGAGAAGAGTGAGGACAGGATGTTCTGAGTTTTGGTTGAGAAGTGGGAGGTGTGAGAAACCTAGGAGGTATTCTTCCAGGTAGACCCCGAGAATCCTCTATCCAGGTGGCATAGGGAGGGCCGTCGCTCTCGGATCCCAACCCTGGGGATGTTCTCATGGGAGTACCATCCATCCAATTACCCACAATCATATGAACCCTCTGCTTTTTAGGGGTATTTTCAAACTCATGACATCTCCCCCTTTTCTCCGTTTTCACTCTGAAACCCCTTCCTTGGCATATTTGTAATCCCATTCCATTTCCCCCTCCCCATTTCCAACATGTACTGAGTGGAGGAAGAAGCAACTGAGAGCAGTGCAGATCACCCATAGGAATAACGTAAGGGAAACCTATCATAGAAGCTACTATTCCTATGAATGTCCCTCTAATAAGGCCAGGTAAGGTCCGGCATTTAATTACACTGACAAACACCTGATTCCAATTGTGACCCAAACCAAGTACAAAAGGTGGAGCCCAAACTCATGGAAGAACAACAAGCTGGAGCGCGAGGACGTAAAAGCCAGGAAGGAGAAGGCGAGTCCAAGGAGAGCAAACTAGATGGCTGATAACAGACCAGAGGCTAGCAGGAACCAGGCTTATAAAATGGGGACGCTGAGACTCTACACGGCTGCGGACTGCAGCAGGAGAAAGCATGGCGAGGGAACCGTGTCTCCATGAAGCCGAAATGGTTCAAAGGAAGCCATGACATTGGTTAAACACTCCAAACTATGTGCTGAGAGACTGCTAGTTTCCCTGGGGCAGCAAGCTGCCCAGAAAGGTCTCAGGGGAAGGTGGGAGAGATCCTAATTTCGGATAGGAGAATTGAGAAGGCCATAAAGAAAGATTAACCAGTGAGTTCGAAGTGATGAGAGAGTCCGGTGCCGTGAATAATTACTAAGTTGCAAGCAACACTATGCGTAAGAAGTGAGCCGCATTGAAACATTTCATTGTTTGAACTATAATGAAACAAAGTAACAGGGTGGTCCTGTGGAATACTGCATTATCTAAATTCTCTGTGAAATGTAAAAGCAAAGTAAAGTTGATGCAAGTGAAAACCAATCGGAAAGGCATATTGAAGGAAAGGTGAATCGAAGCAAAGTTACAAAGTTGATGGAAATGACAGCCGATGGGGAAAGGCTGCAGAATAGTATATTGAGTATAGAGGGATCCCGAGGGGGAATCGATTGAAACAGAATTAAATGAATGATGGAATTGACAAGCAAGTGGTACTTGTCATAGTGCTAGAGGCACGTTGATGGAAAGAAACTGCAATAACCAGAATGCAACAGTGTTGGGGTGGTCCGGCAAAGAAAGGAATAAAGCTATGCTGTTTCGAAAGTCTTCGACATGAAGGACATGGTGAAATCTGGGGGAAGTGAAACCCAGATGTCAAGATAACGTTGTGTTGTGCTATGAAATGAACAATAAGTGAATGATGCAAGTAAAGAGGATCTAGGCACTATTGGGGAGAGCCAGAGAGATTCAACTAGAGAACTGTGTTAAGTAGGAGAGTTGTAAAACAGGCAAGAGAAGCCTGAAGAGGAGAACACTGGTGAGAGAGAATTGTGTTACATTGAACTGCCATTTTTGTGAGGAACATTGGTGAAGCAGAATTGCGTTACATTGAACTGCTTTGTTGTGAACAAGCATGTGAGGGAAGCCTGAGAGAGGTGCATACTGTGCACTGGATGAAATAACTATTGTACTGTCTTTTTGTGAACTGTTTGGGACAAAACTGAACCGTTGATAATCCCAAGTGAGCTAAACTTGTTGAAGGGAGTTAAGAAGAAGCACCTTGGTCATCATAATATTCTTTTGAGACACTTCTATATTTTGTTTAAACACCTACACATTGTTAAGTTAGAGAGTGAGGGCAAGCAAAGGTTTGACACATACAGTTTCCTTAATTTGGACAGACTGACTCTTGGACTATTCCTTTTATTTAATTTTCTTGGTCGAGATTACACCCATTTAGGAATAGGGCAAGTTAAATATTTTTCCAACACCATTGTTTTAAATAACGTTTTTTGAACTTGTATCCTTGTGCCTGTCTATCTCTGAGCACCATGCCTTTTTCACAGAGGCTTGTGAAATCCAGAGGGTCGGGGGTGGCAGGGGAGAAGTGGAGACTGCAGTAGGATTGGAGAGTTCCTTGAAGATTTTAAAAAGTTCACCCGTGTTGTTAGTGGCCCCAGAGATGCAGGCTTGGATATGGGCCCTCTTCTGCGAGTGGATGGAGATGAGTCTGTAGTGCCTTTGGAGCAGGCAGTAGGTAAGAGGATGTGCCTAACGCCCGCCACTTCTGCTCAGCAACTCTGCACTTGCGTTTCAGAGAGGCTAGTCTGAGTCATACAAGCCGCTGACTTGGAGGCAGGCTTCAGGCAGATCCTCATGACAGGGGCAAGGATGTCCGGGGTGTTGGTGATAGAGAGGTGAGGATTAGCGAGGGCAGAGTCAGTGTGGGAGTCAGTGGCAGGAGTGGGAGGGGGAATGAAAGTGGCTGCAAAAACGGCAACTGACACTCGCTTCATCGGTCTGACGCAGAAGGAGAATGGCAGTGAAGGCAGAGGCATAGCTGGGGGGCCTAAGAGATCCAGGTGAGAGGACAGGAGAGCATGGTCAGACCAGTCGATGAGTGTAGGGAGAGGGTTGGAGATGGAAATGTCTGCCGAGATGAGAGCATCCAAGGTATGTCCAGCTGAGTGCTTCATACTATAGGAATGAATTGTGAGGGAAAGAAAGTCGCAGAGGCTGCGGAAGAGTCCAGTGGCCGAATCAGGAGAGTCAAGGTGAATATTGAAGTCTCCACGGAGGAAAAGCTTGGAAGTGGAAGCAAGAAGTGAAGAGGTGAGGTCAGATAACTCTGTGAGGAAGAGAGAGACTGGACCAGGTGTCCTGTAGATGGTGGCAAGAGTCAACCAGAGGGTTTGAAAGATACCAAGCCTGCAGACGAGGCATTCGAAGAAAGAGTAGGTCTGAGTGGGAATCATAGTAGCAGGGACCCATTCAGGGAAGATCAAGGCCACTCCGCATCCAGACTGGTCAGTCTTGGGCGTAGAGAGGATCTTGTTACCATCAGGGAAGAGTGTGTCAAAAGCAGTGACGGAGCTGGCAGTGAATCCCGTCTCAGTGAGAGCGAGAACGTCAAGGTCAAAGTTGTCAAGAAGGAGACAGATATCAGGAGTGTTCAACAGCAGAGCGAGAGTTGAGGGTAGATAGGTGAAGCTGGTTGCCTCCTTTTGAAGGTCTTCTGAGAAAGGGTACAGGGATGCGGTACACCCTTGGGTGGTGGACAAAGGGTAAAAGGAGTTGTAGATGGAGGAGTGACAGGAGAAGAGGGGAGTTGATGAGAGATGGAAGATGCCTATCAAGAAGGAGGAGGTTGGGCTGAGAGCCCTGGGCCATGACAGCACCATTCTAATAGAAATTAATGATGCAGACATTAATGATGATTCTAGAGGATGTGAAGCATGCCAATAGTACTTCCTATCTAGGGCCACCATTAATGGGCAACAAAGAGAAAGGGGAGAGGACAGAGACCATGTGGGGAGTCCATAGGTCCAGAGAAGGAGTAACAAAGAGGATGTATGTGACAGTCTGCCTGGAAGAAGCATTGACATAGGTGTCGGCGATGTGCAAGCCCAGGTTGGAGACCAGGAGACTTTTTCCTTCCAGTCTTCGAAAGAGAGGTAGGATAGGCCCTCTAGTAAATAGTGGTAATGGAGAGCACCATGGAGGGAGAGGGCAGAGAAATGGAAGGAGGAGAGAGAGGGACAGACCGAGAAACTGCACAAAGCTTGATGAACTCACCAGGCAGCCTAGCAACAAGCTAGGCACAAACAAATCGGGTGCACAATGTCACACAGGTCGCCGAAAGGCGCGTTGTGATGTTTCAGCAGAGGATGAATGAGGCGACACAGGTGGGATGAAACCTTTTCCGGAATACGAGCTGGTGTGCGTGCGCCTCTCCCTTAGATTGGGGCCCAGGAACCATGTAGACAGGGCCATGGATGTAGTTCTCCACTTAGCATCAGTTGTCAGAAAAATATCTTCCTCCACTTCAATCCACAGTCAGATGTTATCAAGTCAAACTGTTTGTTCCTGGGCATGTCATTTTACATCACTCAGGTTTATTGAAGAAGTGCCTAGAGGGGAAATCAAGGGAGCACTAGGCTCTACTCAGCCTCACTGCTGAAATAAAACAACAAGAGGCCTCTCTGTACTCCAAGCCCCCTCCATAATACTATGTTGGCTGTACTTTTGATTTTGTTATATCGCTAAAACAAAGTCTGGGCGTTGAGGAGGTTTAAGCTTTCCAGCTTCGGCCACTGCTCGGGCACCGTGACCGACCAGGCACTTTGTGGTGTTTCCAGAGCAATGGGAAAGTTTTAAAGAAGTAAGGTGGCAGCAAGATTGAGCGAGTGTATTTGTGACCAGTGGAACTTGAGTCTTCCAGTGATGCAGGGAGAACATTCCCAAAGAAGGGAAATGCCCCAATAAAATCACTGCCTCAGATGAGCACCATTCATGTGAAAAATGTATTTCCATACGACCTCCGATAGGGAATCAGTCTGTGCTTCCACTCAGAGCCACAGTCTGTTCGGGTTCAGCAAGAACTCCTCCTCCATTCAGATCTTCCCGACGGCAGCCGAGGGTGGGATGCTCTGAGACCCGCTGGGTCTGAGCCGCAACTGAAGCTCTGGTGGGTGCCGACACAGGCTCTTTCGCAACATGGCTTCACCTGAGGTTGACCGATTTATATGGCGTTACCAGCATTCCCCACCTCAGTTACCTCACCAGTCAGATATCGATGAAATTACTAGGTATACTGCAACAGCTTGGCTGCCGTCCAGGCAGTATTCCTCACAGCACTTCTGTCGGTGTTGGCGCTATGGCACTACTGCAAACGCGTAACTGCCATCTGGGCCGAGTCCGGTTTCCCTCAGACATGCAAGGGGGCGGGTCGGGCATATGGATTCTCCTGCGTAGTTCGTGCCCTAGCTCAGCTTTTATCAATACCGAAAGTTGGGGGATGATCAAAGCCTTCCCTACAGCATTCGTCGAGAAAAACTGCACACAATGGTTAGAGGTGCAAGCGCCCCTCTCCACCGCCAACGGGCGCAGTGGCCTGCTCCCCACAACTGTCACCGGTCGTCATATCATATCTGTATCCAATTTTCCATTCTATTGCAGAAGTTTCCAAAAAGTGCACAATTTTTCTAACTTTTCGACATATAAAAGAACATAGTTCCACGAAACATAGGGGTATAAGTGAGCTGACAGTTAAACAGAATGACCAACTAGGGAATAAACAAATATCAAATTCATTAATGATTTCCTGAGACTCAAGGCACATCACAGGTATTGGAATATAGTCCAGGCAGCTGCTTAAAATTAAAATTGCATAATATCACTTTTATTGTACTACCCCGGATTGACTTGTAAAATGGGAAGAAAAATAAAAAAAAAATACATAAGAACTTCAATTTCGGCATCACACAGCAAACAACCTACTTCGCTTGAAATGATCATTTGATCTCTTTACCATTTAGCAGTAACAGCCCTTGGGGTACAATATTGAGTCTCGCCCTGGTTATCAGAACTTGGTCTCTTTTGAAGTTAGTTCACAAAAGGTAATCAGAAATAGTGTTTGTTTGTTTATTTATTTATAAAGCGCTCCTCACCCAAAGGTATCTGGGCGCATTACAAGAATATGCAGTTTCTTAGTTACAGTACAAAGGAATACAGGACTGTCCCGGGAAGATTGCTCAGCAGCAACGTGCTTGCCTTGGAAATAAGACAACACGAAGCAACACAGGTTCGATCCCTGGGTCCGCACTTAGAAACCTCTGGGTATTAAGCGCGTTATAAATACGCAACTAAGAGACATATTCCTGTAACAGTGCCTTGGTGCCCTTGGTTGTGTGAGCGCTTTAAAAATGCAAATAAATAAATAAGAATAAATAAAACGATACAGTACAGTAATTACATTGGATCATAGGTTATACGATACAATATAATACATAATAGGAGTGCGAATATGTAAAATTTTATACGAGGCGTAATATACACGAATATAGTGGATGTGGATAAAATAGCATATAGAGTTGGAGATGTGTTTATCTCAATGTGTTCACGTTCTAAATTCCAACGAGCAGTGAAATTCTGCTTATCCATACTTTGTACTTTTGCTTTCAGGGTCTTGATGGGAAAAACAACATTGTGCCTATTTGAATGCAAAGAAACTTGGATGGATAAGAGAATCTGACAGCAGTGCTTTTCCTGCATAGATTTCTCCTGAATGCACGTGTAATTGTACTTCTTCCTCTCCCCGTGCTAAACAGCAATCTATCTGTTCCTTTCCCTTGCATATTGCCCACTCCATCCTCATCTACCTTGTCCGTCTTCCTACAACTACCCCCACTATTGTCCACGCTCAGGGATTTAGCATTCCCTTTATTCCTTCCCACTTTTGTAATGGTGTTTGCTGCCTTCCATACTGACTTTGCCACCATTTTCATTTTGTATAGCACCCTTCACAATAATTATCTTCCCAAAGTGCTGTTGTTTGAACCCCCTCTAAGGGACTGCAGTCCAAAATGTGGGAGAATTGGGAGGTGCTATTATGCGTGTGGGCATTTCAGACATTAAAGTTATGAGGGGGGCAAAGACCCCATTAGACACGGATGTCTGAATGGACTGTGCGTGGGCGCAGCAGAGGTATACTATGAACTAAAGCGAGAGGATTGTGTTTAAGGAGATAAGAGTTATGTGAGAAGCTACAGTTCGATTATTTGGGAAGCTACAGTTCGATTGTAGCTTCATTCTCATAGCAGAGGTGTTGTGCAATAGTGGTTGTGTGAGTGCAGGGTGTGTGGAGTGAGACCATGCCTTCCGCTAAGTTGCAAAGGTGCAGTGTTTGAGAGGAGAAATTGGTTAGCTGTACAAACAACCATGTCTACATCCTGGGTTCCATTTATGTACATGGTGTAATACTACTTTTCACAGTCGTACATGATCAGCACAGTCACACAATCAGCCCCTCCGACTTTACCCCCTCTTTACTTGAGCATATCTCTGTCCAGAATCTCGCTCCCACCCCTCTTATCACCCTCCCTATCTTGCTCCCACCTTGCAACCTTATCCTCTTCTGTGAACTTGACCTACTACTTGAATCAATACTGGTTCATGTCCTCATAGGCATTTTGGGGGCGCTGAATCTCTCCAACAGCACTAGGGCCCATCAACCATAGCTTAACTCTGTTCTCTCTGACTACCGAGTGGTCCATTTGCGCAACCCTCCCCACCCACACCCACCGTAACTCTATTGATTTCATCTTCCTATCCTTCAGCCTCAACTCCTCTGCTTAACTCCTCTGCTCTATCTGTCGACTCTTCTCTCTCTGGTCACACACGCATACACTTCAGCATCCCTGTTCCTCATCCACCCTCACCCCCATTTATCACCATAAGCAAAATCAGACCTGACTAGATAGCGTGATGGCTAGAAAAATGCATGTTCTCCCTCCAAGCCTTCTTGCCTCTGCTTGCCCACTCCACCAAGCTCGCCTTCATTGAGTTCAATAACTATCTCTACCTTCTTTGACTATCTGTACCCTGCTTCACCCAACATGCCACCACTCTGAACCTTGAATCTCAGCAGCCAGCCAAGAGCTCAAGACACCCATGCAGCTCTGCTTATGCATTGGTGCAAGGGTAGCTCCCACTCGTCTCTCTGCCTACATGGACACCCTCCTAGCTCTCTCTTGACACTGCCACATTCTCTTACCATACTGACCTCATATCCTCTCACAGCCACACAAAACTTCCATGAGCCTCCAGGCTTTGCTTCCCTCAAACAATTCTCTGTCCTCATCTTTCGGCTGACGACTGTACCTTATACTTCTCCAAAATCACTAAAACAACCCAAATCACATGCCACCCTTTCTCTCTTCCTCCTTTTCCACACCTCCTGTCACCCTGCACTGTCCTGAGTATCTGACTTCTCTCTCAGTACCCCCCAAGTAAGCATTGCTACCAAGAAAATTAAGAAACCCATTGCTGGCCCGAACAATTGCTGGCCCGAACAATCCCTCTTTCCACAGGGCTGTCTCTCTCCTGGACCACCACTCAAAATTCCTTGAGAGAGCGGTCTGTAACCTTGGAGTTGCCTACCCCGAGGACCAATATCACGAAGACCCCCTCCCAAATGAAGTTTTAGGAAAATACACTCCACCAAAACTGCTCCCACCATTGGCTTCAACTTTCTAACCACTTCTCACCTTTCCACTGTCCTTAACCTATGTTTCCTTTCCACAACCTTTGACACTGTGGCCCACTCCTTCCTTCTCTATACTAACTCATCCCTTAGTATCAAGGACACTGCGCTCTAACAGGTGGCCTCTACTTTCTCAGTCTCATGAAAGTTTCCCTTCACCACCACCATGGCCATCCTTTGAGAGTCCCTCCAATGATGAGTCCTGGGCTCGCTTCTTTTCCCTCTGTACAGTTCCTCTCTGAGTGACTGCAACTTCTTCTGCATCCACTAACACCTCTTTGCTAATTGCAACCAGATCAGTTTCTCTTTTCTTTCCTTCACCGCCAGGATTCCAGAAAGCAACACCAGCTGTCTAGCAGACATTCACCAAATGGATGCCCCTACGCAGACTGGTGCACAACTCTTCCAAGACAAACATCATCTTCCTCCCTGTCTCCAATGCTGATACCACTCTCCCATCTCCTTCCCTCTGACGCCTTCACCTAATCCTCGCAACTTTAGTGTCCTCTTCAACAGCGACCTGAGAATGCAACAATTCATCATTGCTCCTGCCACTGCTGCCAGGATTTACCTTATCAATATAAGGAACATCTGCCCACCTCGCTCCCACTCAGCGCTTAGATACAACTCTACTCTCTCTCCTGGTTCTTCCTAATTTTTATTACTTTTCAAGCTGATTCCATGGTCTCGCCCTCCACTTTTTCTCCTCTCTTAATAAAGTTCTCATTTTGCAGCTCATAGTCTCTTCAATCCACCAAGATTGTCCCGTCCTCTTGTGATGCTGGAAATGCATTGGAGGGACAGGGCCTCGCTGTCCTTGTCCTGTAGTCCTTTTTCACTTGTATTATGTATTCTTTTCTGCCCAGGAGTCAACGTGGGACTCCTGGCAGTGCAGCTCTTCCTGTTTTTGGTTTGGAGTACAGACCCATGGGATACCCTTATGGCACCCATGGGTGGGGTGCAACCCTGTGCCCCTAGTGTATGTTTTTGGGCACCTGTGTGTGGCCCACAGAGCAGGGTATGTGCTGGTGGCAGCTCCATGCTGAATTTGACCGGTGCTCTGAGTATCCTCCATTTTGGGATACCCAGGCCCTGACATTGGAATCAGTTGATTCCCGATAGGAAACAAGATGGCTCCTGTGGCCTCTTGCTTTCTATTGCCTGTAACCTTGTTTTCCCAATGTCCTGGGAAGCCCTGGCTCTGTCCCTTCCCCCTGACTGGATGTGGGGCGGAAGTTCCATATATGGTGTTGTTGGGAAGTCCAGGCCAGACTGGCTGGAGCCTTCCCAGTGAATGTATGTTGTGGGTACACCCTGTGAGTGGGACCTGGGTGAATGGAGTGTGGGACCAATATGCACTTCTTGTTGTGGATGTCTGGTTTCTGGTATGAGAGACACAGACTGAGACGGCCCTGCCCAAAACTGGTATGAATGCAGTCTCTGGTGTTGAATGGCTGGGTACTTGTCCTAATACACATTCCTTGTTGGGAGTGTCTGAGAGGGAGGGGTATGGCCTGAATGCACTGTATGCCTGATTGGCTGACTGACTGCATGAATGCCCTTCTGTATGATTGGCTGCTGAGTGTGACCCAGCAGTGTGGATGAGAGACAGAATAGTATATCTGGGGACCTCTCACCACTGGAAATTGTTCAGAAGCTGAGTCAATACTTGAAGAGTAACTGGAACTGCTTATCCTCGACGCCCAGCTGGAAGAAGAATAAGAACTGCTGCTGCGTTTGCTTCGACCCGATCCGAAAGCTATCAAGTTTGTCGAGGACTGATCCGAGAGAGGACCTGGCTAGGCGCCCTCTTCCCGTGCTCTGAGGGACCATCGAGCACCGCCAACCTTCGCCAAAGCTCCCTGGAAGTAAGACCAGAGACAGGGACCGCCGAGGAGAAGTAAGTGAAGAACCTGGACATCGACACCGTCGAAGTCCATTGCCATCGACCAGGGTTCGGAGTATCGTTGTAACCGCTGGAGGCCCATCGAAGCCGTGTTGCCCAGAAGAGGGGACCACTTAATGCCGTGCCGCCGACGGCTGGAGCCGCCCGCTCCTTTGCCTAAGACCATGGAGTCGAAGGACTCCCTTGTCCACACCGTCGACCGCTTTAACCCGCTGGAGAAAGTCGAGGATACCGAGGCGCCGAGGAGAATCCGCCGGTGGGTTTCCCGCCACCCAAAGACCACAAAGACTTCGACGACTCAACGCATTTGTCGGGTCACAGTTCTTCAGAAACTCTTTGCGGTCCTGAACTATCCAACGCTGAGGTGCCCTGCACACCTCATCCTTGCAGGATGTCATTGACGAGCACCGCCTGGATCAACGCCGTGGTCTCGGCACCCTCGAACTTCTCATCGACGCCAAGT